>NC_060207.1:163353928-164656785 GCF_021130785.1 Homalodisca vitripennis | reverse complement strand
TGACAAATACTCGATTTTTCACTGTACTGTTCAATTTAAAAATATTTTTAACAACTTTGGCACATTTAACAGGAATGAAACGTTTACCTAAGAATACTTGATTGGTTGGAAGAAACGTCTAGAAGACCTTAGAAGACCTGTAAACCGCATTTACGTCATACTTCTAGGGAGAGTGGATGCCGTAGACGATCTTTATAAAACAATCTCAGGTAGTGAAATGCTTTTACGTCACAAACAATATGTACAAGTAACAGTTAATCGGTAAATTTACTCCAGAATCCTTCAAGAAAGGAATCCTTTCCAAACATGCCAGAGTTAAATGTTCTAAGTCATTATGACAACCATGCTAACTAATTTATCGTGAACTATGTATTAATACGGGTTTATTTACGAAACAAGCATTAATTGTATGTTCAAACTTCACTTTTTTAGTGCAGTTTTGTATGGCCCTTCCCGAGATTAGAGACTGCGAACATTGCAAAACAATTTAATGATTCGTGTTTATTAAAAAAAATTTAAACAACATAGAATTCCACAATAATTATTACGTTTTCAAATTAAATTAAATATTTTATGCACACTGTTATCCACACGTATCGTCAAATTTTGAACTCCCCAGTGGCTTTTCAACTCGTCAGCTGAGAGAAAGCATTATGCACAAAGAGGCTTTTAATTTTAAACCATCTTAATTTTTTCGCCATTTTACTACCATAGCTTAGCTGACACCCACTAGCGACGCTATGTTCTCAAAGGCACTGCTACAGTCCTGTTGTTTGCTATACTCGCATGTTGTATTAGCTTCTCGTCTGTGTAGACCCCAGTATCAAAGGACACTTCGACCAATACTACACAACCACATCATAAATATTAAAGTGAGACAAAGACAACAATCCAAGCTTCCTGAGAGCGTCTGTTGCGTGGCCGTCTCTCGTTTAAACTTCTGACAGAATAATTTAAGTTGTAACACGCTTGTCATCACTGCCATTATATATTTAGAGGGAACTGCTGTTTTATTTTGTGGATTTAAAAATAGAATCCATACCTCGAAATGTATAACAGAGTGAACGTTTTCATTACTTATACGATCTTTCATTACCTTCCTCCTACTTGCCAATAGAATTTTGCAAATTTTCCCCTTCAATAAGTTACTAAAAAATAATAAGTAAATAAAATCACAGCAATCTCTACTGCAACGTTTTACTGTAAGGATAGTATTATTGGTCCAACAATCACCCAAGCCTTAATTGCGTATGATACTGTAGGAGAGATGACATAATTATTGAAATAGACAGTTCAATAGGAAGAAACTTTAAAAAAGCATAAACTTTATAAGTCAGAAGTTTATTTATCAAAAACGCTTACTTTTTATAGTATTTGCTTATATCAGGTCATTAAAAAACTACATTTTGTCGAAATGTACAAAAATTATCGAGTTACAAAAATAAAATTTAATGGAAAATTTCTCACATCATATCTGGACCAATAAAAAACTTACGTGGCTACATATAAATACAATATTATGGATAATGAGTCATAAATAATAAAATAATATTAAAAATAAATAGAAAAATTGAACACAGTTTGTAAGTGATGTCGATTTATATTTTGTAATATCACCGAGTACAAAACTGGGTAGAAAAGTTTAAATAAGTTTCTTTAAAAACAAATAAAAGCAGATTTTGTGATTTTAGACATTGTAAATGTGGATATTACGACTATAGAAATTACCTGAGGGATTCTAGGGGACATTTATATTTCTAAATTTGACAAAAAATGCAGAGCTATACAAGAAAGCGCTTCTTCTTTTTCTAATACAGGAAATGTTTTAAATTTCTGGGTTTTATCTATTTATTTTAAATAATAAATATTAATATTTGAATGTTTATCATTATTTTTATGTACCACGCCTTAAAAGATAACCCGTGAATATATACCAAAGATATAATTAAAAGAAGTAATAGAACCAACATATTAGTATTATGCGCCAACCATGTACCTTTCAGAATTGTAATAATGCAACCTTGATTCGTGTATGCTATAGTTTTTTTTGCTTTAAAAACAATGTAACTGTTTCTTAAGTGTAATTCTTGACAACAGACCAAGCTTATTATTTGGACGCATTAATATTTTTCTTGTAAGATATTCAATCAGCTTGTTAAATTTATAACATGGGCACAAAAATCCATATTTCAACTGTAAAATGCAGATACCAAAACTAAAGTTCCTGAATGTATTCCATATATCTCATTGTATTTAGAAAGCAAAAAATCTTAATTTTTTTTCTATTATACCTGGACAACAGGTTAATATAACTTGTCCTATAAATTCAAGTCCAGTACCATGCATTGGGCTTAAACCTACCGCAACATAAATTTAATAAGCTAGAGAGCTCGTAAAGTGGCAAGTTAAAATAAACCTTACACGAAACTTAGGCGACACAAACAACAACCAACTTTAACAATTACATGAGCTAAGTGAAGTTGTGGCTACGAACTGATAATCAAGGACTAGTGCTCGTAATATATATTTCTTTCTTTCTTCATATTCATCTGGAACCTTTAGTAAAATGCATGTTATTTCTACAGTTTTACCAAATACCAAATTTTAAATTTTGACGTAACAATGTTTTAAACTATAATACGCAAAACATTTAATATGTAATAAAATATGTGTTCGTATTTAAGTACCCATGTTTTTTATAAAAAATATATTTACATACTGTCACATAAAAATAAATAGAGAAAAGTTAACTATAACTGATCGTAAACTTCTTTGATACCTTCATAACAGACAAAAATGTTACACGAAACATGTAGTAGAATATTTTCTATTTAAACACAAGAATATAAGCTTTAAGGCCAAAGCTAAAGTTTCATAGAATTAACATATTTAATGATTAATTTTATAAATAAGAATTACGTTAGTTTTTCACGCCAGACCACCTATTACTTGTAACAACTTAAGCATTGCAAGGTCGATGAGTATATTTCTTTTTAAAACTAACAAATAATCTACATCGATATTTTAACCTAACTTTTGAAATATTGAAAGGCAGTTACAGAATTAAGTAGGTGGAGTTGGATGGTCAAATCCCATTGCTTACTCATTACCTAGAGAGATATTTGGAAATATTTTATGTACTTGAGAATTTAGACTTCATGGATGCTGATGAAGATTCCAGGGTAGGACACGGTAGCTGTCTAGGGCTTTCATGGATAGAAGATCTCCAAGTGCAGAGAATCCCAGTGTTAAATAATTGAACCCTTCGTTCCAGCCCAGTCCTTAGTAGTTACCACATTGAAAAAATAAAAGATATGAATTGCGGTAATATGATTTAAATTTTCAACGCCAAGAACTGTTAGTAAATTTTACATCCAGCTATAATTCATACTGACATAATATTTTAACTAAGGACTTTCCAGTTTCTATAAAATGAATCAAATCAGTCAGGAAACGCGTAGAATTAACGTGTCTTATTTAAAAAATCAAGTATAAGTATTACGCATCCAAACGCTTAAGTTTCTATCGATATATTTATAGGTTATTAAGGCAAAATCTCAAATTTTGTTTTAGTTCACCATATAAATATGTATTAAATATCATAAAAATCACACCCACAATAAAAAAACTCTTTTGGTGCGTATTAAAAATGTATTTACATATTCCTAACGCTTCGATTAAAGATATGTGTCTAAAACTGGACGAGGTTTCACATTATTTCTCTAATGAAAAACGCAAGGTCAGTTTACTACAGACAACTGTTAACAATAACATTTTTTAGTTGCCAGCCCCATTACAGGCTGATTGAGCTTCCAGTTCCTGTGAATAGAGACAATAGAAGCTACCACTTCTTAAAACGATCAGTACTAACTTCAAGGTATTCAAAGAGTTTTAATGAACTAGAGCATACATGTATTTATAAAGAAACCTTGGTTCGATGCGAATTGAAACATTTAGAGTTCGGGACTGTAATAACTAGGGTAACTTCTAAGGATTTTTTGTGATTTTCAACAAATGATTAAACTCATTTAAGCAAAGGTATTAGATATAAAGAGAATTAAAAAAAATTATAATCTCAATGAACAGTTAGCTTTATGAAGTCGGTTTGATCTTCCGAAAGAAATGTTTAATTATAACATACCTTTGAGAGAGGGTGAAAAAATGAGTGGTTATTCTGAGTTTTGTAGTTAAATTTAAAACCAGCTCTTTACGTTTAGTTAAAGATACAGTTTAACGCTATTGAATTATCTGCATAATGAAACCAAAGAGATAAGACCGGGACCTGATTCACTTCAGTAAACCTTTGGCGTATTATAATTATAATTAGGTAAATGGTTTGTTTAAAAAGATATTTATATCTCATTACATTATAACTCTTTGAGGAAAAGATAGATGATAACACGATATTTAATACACAACTAACTTATTAAGAGCCACCATATGTAATAGACTCAGCGTGATTAGAGTTATTTATATTCCTTATATTCATCTGCATATTAGTATGTGAGAGGGTAAGTCAGTTTATCCAAGCAGAACTTACAAAACTCTTTGCAGTATTGTATTGTACTAATTGTGTTGCATCCAGTGACCTATAAGACATTTCTCTATTCCATATTATCATTTTTCCCTGAGTGAAAATTTCATTCTCACCTACTATAAACAAATATTTGCTTACTAATTTTCTCATCATTCGCTTATATTTAGAAAAAATAGTCTTTCTACTCTGGACACAAGGTTTTACAAAATCTTTTACTTCCTCGATCAATAACGTCTAGGATCTTATGAAGGACTATACAATCATTGGAATTCTGCAAAAGTTGTATAGCAACGATCTGTCACATTGAAGAGTTTGGTGCAAAAAAATTAAGTGTATTCATTCTGGTGGCATAGCCGAGCCGTAGCCCAGGACATGATAACTGGACGATGAGGGTCATTCTAATGGAAAGTTTTTAAATAGTGAAAACCGCGTTTTAAGAGGCTCCGTCGCATTTCTTTATACTGCTACGTGTTCTTAAGATATGTCTAACTATTTCCTAAATCGTTTAAGTTCTATTTATTAATAATTGACTGTTAGTTCGTAATTTACTACCTTTATAGTTATATAATCAATAATATTAATTAACTCATTCAATTTGTTTCTCTCTATTTTTAAATAATCATCTTAGAATTTAATTAATAAAATCATAAAATTATTATTGTATAAAATATCAGTAATTCAATAATCTAAATTAAAATAATACAGTACTCAAATAATGCTATATATTCCTATTTAGTCTTAATATTAACTCAGTACCTTCGTCTAAAGACAACCCAATTTGAAATCAAAGTACTAACATTGTAAATATTGTTTTAAATAAACTAAATTATTAAGTAGAGAATAATGATAAAAATTATTTTCAATTATTTGTTTAGTGTAATAAATCCGACCTCGTTTCAGCGTTTTATGGCCTCGATGCACCATAAAACTCGGTGTTTCTTCTATATAAATGAAGCTCTGTGCACAATTTCAAGTCTAAAGGTCAGTTCTTTCGCAATGTCGTACAAAAGAACAGACAGATGAGAGAAATGAGATTTTTCCGGCCCATTGTTTTATACGTTTTCGGATGTCTCCCTATCTATGTAGCCTATATATTTTTAACTGAAAGTATAAAGAATTTCTTAAGATCGTGAATATATTTAATACTCATTACGTTCATATATATTGGCCTCTATCAATAAATAGTATACAGGACAAGAGGAAGGTGATAAACTGCAGAGTGTCCTTACTGTCATATATCTATGATAGCTGCCACTCATGTGGTACACAGTTACCTCCGAACTCATGGTAGTCACATCCATCACAGTGATGAATGCAACACGGCACCTGTGTCTTTATATGATTGATGCTGCTGGACTTTAGGTCGGAAGTTAGTTTTTCCACTAAACAAGGACGTGGTAATTGTGATACTTGAGAGAGAGGCGATGCGACTTTTAAGTTTAATTTCTGTGTTATACGTTATGCACGCTGTTATGATAGCTAAGTAGGGATAACACAACCCTAAGTTTAGCCTTATTTTTACACTACCACGTTATTTTTCATAACATAATTAACACAGGACCATAATTATTTTAGGAATTGTAACGAATTTCAGTATTTAGAATTAAATTACCACTAGAGATAAGGGACTATAGTGAGTCAGGATTACCTGTCTAAGTACTTGCCTACTAGTGGTATTCGTGAACGTATAATAAAGTTGCCACTACCCAAACTATTTTTTTTTTAATATTGTATATTATTTATTAACCTCTATTTAATTTACGACGTTAATATTAAAAAATAAAATTACGTTTTAGATGAAAATGAGCTCTGGATTTGTTAATTGAACTTTTGGTAAGATTATTTCACACTTGCTTAAGAATTTATAATAAGTTAATATGCTTAGCGATACAAAACTGATCAAAAGAAAAAAACGTATCATATATCTAGTTTTTTAACAGAGAATTGAATGGCCAATAAAGTTTGCACAAGGGGATGTCACTGGAGAGGAAGATACCTAATAATTCTATAAATAAACTGAGATTAATTCATCACCTATTCTGTAAAATAAGTAAGTACTGTGAACTTTTTATCTTATACCCTAACTACTAAAGCCTACCTTAATTGTATACTCAACCTAAATAAACATAAACCTATATTTAATAAGACTTTAAAATTATTGAATCATAAAACATGTTATAATAGCTTTTTAAAAATCATTTGTATGAGTTTTTAGAGGATTTAGTTTAAAAAGGGATACATTTCATTACACAATGGCTAGTATATGGTCTACATTATGGTGTAAAAATATTTTTTTACAAAATAATTTATTTTCTACCTACCTAAAGTTATAACTTTACCATAGAAAGGTATTTGTAAACTGAAAACCCCTATCTTGGCTATGAGACACTTCTTTTCCTAGACTTGCTTCGTTTCCATGCTTCAAATATGTGCTCCTTCATTGTCCAGCCATGTAGCCATAATATAACACAGAAATTTCATTTTATGCTGTATGTTTCATATGCGACAGAATTTTCTGATCTCCCTGTTATGTATTAAAAGGAGTCCTTGGTCTAGTAATACTATCTTTACCTCAATCTTTAATCACTAACCAATAATTAAATCTGTAATTAATTAAACTTCTCTTATTCTTACCGTGCCTTGGCTATGAGACACTTCTTTTCCTAGACTTGCTTCGTTTCCATGCTTCAAATAGGTGCTCCTTCATTGTCCAGCCATGTAGCCATAATATAACACAGAAATTTCATTTTATACTGTATGTTCATATGCGACAGAATTTTCTGATCTCCCTGTTATGTATTAAAAGGAGTCCTTGGTCTAGTAATACTATCTTAACCTCAATCTTTAACCACTAACCAATAATTAAATCTGTAATTAATTAAACTTCTCTTATTCTTACCCAGCTGTTTTACTCCTAATCATAGACTAAATCGCGACAAAAAATAATAAATTTTACGATACAATATTTATAACATTTTATATTTAAACTTATCTGTTTTACTTAAGTAACTTGCACAGTGTAACACTCTGGTATTTGTACAATAAAAGTTGTTTATCACATAATAAGTATTGATTTGGACACATAACACTAATGTTTTGTATGTATTTATTTACATTTTATTTCATAAAATAAAATTATCATGTGTAAGTAGTATACTTTGGCCGTTGCTGGGACAGAGCACCCGAGACCGGTTCTGGGACAAACCGTGTGAGACCGAATCTGGGACAGAATTTTTAGAGAGCGACTAAGAGTGTGAGTACGGGTAGTCAGAACCGCGCCGCGCGAATCACCACGCATGTCATCGCTGTCCCGCCACCGCAATTTTTTAGAGAGCGACTAAGAGTGTGAGTACGGGTAGTCAGAACCGCGCCGCGCGAATCACCACGCATGTCATCGCTGTCCCGCCACCGCGCAGACCACCACGCGTTGTTACTGTAAGTGTACAAGCAATCGGCACGCGCCTCGTCAGCACCGCACCGCGCGACTGCTGAACCGTCACCGCCAAGCAATCGGCACGCGCCTCGTCATCACCGCGCCGCGAGACTGCTGAACCGTCACCACCACCGCGCCGTGTGAGACACCGCGTCTTGTTTCTATAAGTATACAAACAATCGTTACGCGCCTCGTCACTGTCCAGTCACCGCCGCGCCGCGCGAGACATCGCACCTTATAAATTACTAGTTTGGTATACTGTAAGTGAATTGTAGTTAGTATCAGGAATTAATGAAGCAGAAAAGTCGGAAAGAAATCCTGCTTCGAGCATTAGAGGTTCATAAACCTGTGGTTAAGCGATTCCCTAAGAGAAAAATTGTAACTTTGGGTATTGATGATTTGTGGGCTGCAGACCTTGTTGTAATGATTAGGTTTTCAAAGGAAAATGATGGATTCAGATACATACTTAATGTAATTGATACGTTTTCAAAATATGCGTGGTCAGAACCATTAAAAACTAAAAGCTCACAAGAGGTTACTAAATCGTTTAGTAAAATATTAAGAAGAGCGAAATTGGTTGGTCACAAACCCCCGAACCTTCTTCACACGGATAAAGGACGAGAATTTGTTAATAAGGAATTTAGAGAGTTTTTACACAAAAATCAAATAAAGTTATACCATACTGAAAATGAGGAAAAAAGTGCCATTATAGAGCGTTTCCATAGAACTCTCAATGAAAAAATGAAAGTGCACTTTGAAATTCAAAACTCTTTTAGATGGGTGTCACATTTACAGAAGCTTCTACGTCAATATAACAGTAAATTTCATAGCACTATAAAGATGAGCCCATCAGAAGTGAATTCAAGCAATGAACAAACTTTAAGAAACATGTACGCAAACACTGGACGATGTCTAGTATTCAGACCCAGACTTTCGGTTGGAGACCGCGTAAGAATTACTATAAAGAAAGATGTATTTGGAAATAAATACCGCAGAAATTGGACAAGAGAAATTTTTCGGATTGTGGCTGTCAACAAAACTTGCCCCGTTACCTACAAAATCGCAGACCAGTCTGGTGAGGAAATAATAGGATCGTTTTATGAAAAAGAGTTACAAAAAACTATGTTCTAGTTCAGAGTCAAATGTATTAATAATGCTCTCATCCTTCCTTCCACTCATCCCACACACCCACCCTCTTCCTACTCCTCTTCCTATTCTCATCCATCCATACCTCATCCTTTTCCATCGTCAATCGCCCATACAGTAAGAGAGTAGCCAGCTCTATAATAATGGCGTTTTCTCCTGCTAGCAAGCAAACAGCATTTCTCAATGCTACGGATGGTCTTCGAAGATCATCAGTCAAGAAATGTCCGAATTGTGGAGAAGAGGTTACTGCATCTAACCTATCCCGCCACCAAGAAACAAAGAAGTGCATCCATACCTCATCCTTTTCCATCGTCAATCGCCCATACAGTAAGAGAGTAGCCAGCTCTATAATAATGGCGTCTTCTCCTGCTAGCAAGCAAACAGCATTTCTCAATGCTACGGATGGTCTTCGAAGATCATCAATGAAGAAATGTCCGAATTGTGGAGCTGAGGTTACTGCATCTAACCTATCCCGCCACCAAAAAACAAAGAAGTGTATGTCAGCGTCAAATCCACCAGCTTATGCTTCTTCCAACGGATTCAATGAAAAACCTCCTTCGATGAAACAAGTATGTTCAAGGTGTGGTGCTGAAGTCAGGAACTCCTCCATGTCCCGCCATAAAAAAACAAAGAAATGCATGTCCAAGTTAGACAGACAAACTCCGGATTTTGATATGTCTATGTTGGAAAACTACGCTGATGCTGTGAGTGACAATCAATTCCAGAACGTGATTGCTGATTTTGATATGTCTATGTTGCCAGAGTCCTATTCAAATCTCAGACCTGAAGAACAAGACGCGATTGCTGATTTTGATATGTCTATGTTGCCAGAGTCCTATTCAAATCTCAGACCTGAAGAACAAGACGCGATTGCTGATTTTGATTTGTCTATGTTAGACACTCCAGATTTCTATTCCAAAATTAGAGCTATAATTGGTCCATCTACAGCCGACGCTCCAAAGTTTGAACCACCAGTAAAAAGGATACACCCCGATTCATCGAAAATTATATCAATACTTGGTCCACCACCATTTGAAGTTCCGGATACGTCAGACTATTCACTGCATATACCATACAGTCCTGTATACCATTCACCACTACATATCCCAGAGAGTCCAACATACAACGTGCTTAGTCCGACCGATGTACGTGCTCAAATAAAACCCCAGAAGAAACCATGTCCAAAATGTAGTAAGGAAATAACGGTTTCCAACATGGCTCGGCACCAAAAATCTAAGAAATGTGCCAGCAACCAGCATGGTATGACATATAACGAACGTCTGAAAAAGATGGAAATCAAACCAGCTCCTAAAAGTAAAATGTGTTGGATTTGTGAAACACCAATAGAGTCATCCAACTGGAACCGTCACAAACAATCGAAACGCCATATCCGTTTGTCAGCACTTCATGAAGGTCCTCGATACAGGAGTGAAATATTACCCATTACGAGACTGACACCAAGACTGCCGGCACCCACTCCAGACATCAACATGTTGGTAAAGAAATACCCAAAACGACCAAGGGAAATCAAACAAGTACCGAAGGTCAATACAAACGATATAGCTCTTGAAGCGATGATCCGAAAACCGACTAGACCACAAAAGATTCCTACAGGTGTGAAAAAGATTATTAGTGAGACACCGACTAGTACAATTAATAGTGAGAATTCGATTAGCCCTACCATGGAAGAGAGACAGCTTCTGTCTGAAACAGAATCGCCTTCAACACCTCATCTGGTTCCGGTACGTACTCCAGAGGAGTCACAGACAATACTTGATGAAATATCAGAAGTCCAGTCGGCATTCACGGGAAGATTGAAAACGTATGTGATTATGAACAAACGTGGGATCAAAGATCCAAAAATGTTTCTTGAGATATGCAAACCACTCGTTGTTGAAAAACTTCAGGAAGCTGTAACAGAAAAAAATCTTAAGGTAAACATGGTTTATCATGCTGAATTCAAGAAAATAATAAACGATGTGGAGGTGACTCAAGTCATGAACTTTAAAACGAAAAATGAAATTCTTTACTCGACAACGTCTCTGTCTGACTATTATAACTCAGCAAAACTTAAGATGTTGGTTGAGATGGAGGAGTTTGAGGCAAACGGTTCTCAATGGTCACTAAAAAGTGTGAAAGACTTGGAGATCAGAGTCAACCGATACGTTCCTTTTCACGGATCCAGCTATGTGGTTCTACCAAAACAGATTCAATCCAAAAAGGCTGTTATTAATGTAAAAAACGAAGATCAGAAATGTTTTATGTGGTCTATTCTGGCAGCTTTACACCCGGTTAAGGTTCATCCAGAAAGAATCAGCAATTACGAACCTTTCAAACGAGAGCTGCTTCATGCACTAGCAACTTGCGAATGCCCCATGAAACTTGATGATATAGCAAAGTTTGAAAGACGTAGTGGAATTTCTGTTAATGTCTATGCTTATGATGACAAGTTCGATATATTCCCGCTGAGAATAACTGATAACGAGATGGAAAAACATGTTAATCTACTGTTTATCAGAGAAAAAACAAACACTCACTACTGTTGGATCAAAGATATGTCCCGTTTGGTTAGTTCACAGATCTCACGAAATGGACATAAGATGTGGATATGCAATAGGTGTTTGCAACACTTTACGAGAGAGGATTTACTCATCAAGCATAGAGAAGACTGTAACACACACGATGCTGTGAAATTGGAACTACCAGAGCCAGGAACTGTAATTAGATTTAAAGATTTCAATTGCTCAATGAGAGTGCCCTTTGTGTATTACGCAGACTTTGAATGCTGTCTAGCACCTATTTCAACATGTCAACCGTGTAAAGTGGATTGTAATGGTAATCATCAATCGTTCACTATTAAATATCAGAAACATAATGCCATTTCATTCTGTATGTATGGGGTGTCAGAGAACGGCTTTTCCAAACCACCGATTAAATACTTTGGAGACGATGCTGCACATGTATTTGTAAAATCATTGATTGAGGAGTCGATAAGGATTAATGAACTTTACAAGAGTGAAGCAATAGTCCCCATGCAATTGATGACAAAAGAGCAACAGGAAATGTTTGAATCTACTACTACATGTCATATCTGTGGAAATTATCTTGGTGATGATCGTGTTAGAGACCATAACCATTTGACGGGTTTGTTTAGAGGAGCAGCTCACAACAAGTGTAACATCAATTTCAAAAAACCTAGGTTCATTCCTGTTTTCATTCATAATTTAGCAGGTTACGACACTCACCTATTCATTAAAGAGTTTGGTAAGTTCCAAAATCGCATATCATTGATACCCAACAACGAGGAGCGGTACATTTCCTTTACGGTCAGTGTGGAAGGTGGAATTGAACTACGATTCATCGATTCATTCAAGTTCATGTCACAAAGTCTCGATAGGTTGGCAAAGAATCTGACTAGATCTCAATTCAAACACATCTCAACATATTACAATGGTAAGGACCTCAATTTATTGCTACGAAAAGGAGTGTACCCTTACGACTACATGGACAGTATAGAAAAATATAGTGAAACATCACTACCTAGTCAAGAAGAATTTTACAATAGACTGAATAAACAACACATAACAAATGAAGATTACAAACATGCGTGCGATGTATGGACCGCCTTTAACATTCAGAACATGAAAGAATATACAATGCTATATAACGAAACCGATGTCTTACTGCTTGCAGATGTTATGGAAAACTTCAGGGATGTATGTCTCAATACATACAAATTAGATCCTGCATGGTATTTCACAGCACCTGGGTTGGCTTGGAACGCAATGCTGAAAATTACAAAAGTCGAACTGTCTCTATTGACTGACATCGATATGGTACTCATGGTTGAAAAGGGTATTCGTGGTGGTATTTCACAGTGTTCTCATCGATATGCGAAGGCAAACAATCCCTACATGAAAGACTACGACAAATCGAAACCAAACAATTACCTCATGTACTTGGATGCAAACAACCTGTATGGGTGGGCAATGTCTGTAAAACTACCATATGCAAACTTTCAGTGGAGCAGTACAGACATCGATGTAATGAAAGTTAGTGACGATTCACCCACAGGCTACATATTAGAAGTTGATTTGGAATATCCTGAAGAACTACACGACGTACACTCTGATCTACCTCTCGCTCCAGAACGTAGAGTCCCACCAGGATCGAAAATGGCAAAGCTTCTGACAACTCTCTACAGCAAAGAAAAGTATGTCGTACACTACAAAAATTTAAAGCTTTATTTGAGTCTGGGTATGAAACTAAAACATGTTCATAGAGTTCTTAGTTTCAGTCAAAGCAATTGGTTGCAGCCGTACATTAATCTGAATACCATGGAGCGTACAAAGGCGAAAAATGATTTTGAGAAAGACTTTTTCAAACTTATGAACAACTCAGTTTTTGGAAAAACTATGGAAAATATGAGAAATCGTGTGGACATTCGTTTGGGTACTAAGTCCAAATTAGTGGAAAGATGGGTTAGCAAACCGAACTTTAAGAGTCGAACCATCTTCACAGAAAACCTAGTTGCTGTACATTTTAGTAAGAAAAAACTTTTGTTAAATAAACCTATTTACGTAGGTATGAGTATTCTAGACATATCAAAGACACTGATGTATGATTTCCACTACAATGTAATGAAAGAGAAGTATGGGTCTAATATAAAAATGGTGTACACCGATACCGATTCCCTGATATATGACATCAAAACTAAAAACTTCTACGAAGACATGAAACATTTAATTGGATTATTTGATACAAGTGACTACCCCAACCCCAACCAATATGGGCTTCCCCACGTAAACAAAAAAGTTCTGGGTAAAATGAAAGATGAACTTAATGGTCGAATCATGCGAGAGTTTGTAGGACTACGATCCAAGATGTATGCGAGCAATATAGAAGACAACCATTTCATAAAGAGGTCTAAGGGCGTGAAAAAAGCTGTAGTTGAAAATGAAATTACCTTTAGCAACTATAAAGACTGTTTGTTTAGTAACATCGAGCACTACAAAACGATGAATACAATTCGGAGTCAAGCACACAATCTCTACAGCGTAGAACACCATAAAGTGGTACTTTCATCAAAGGACGACAAGCGTTTCGTACTCGAAGACAATATCCGAACCCTAGCATGGGGTCATTATAGAATATGCGAAAACTGTTAAATTGTAAATGTATGTAAGAGAACATACTATGGAAATTCAAGTGTATTGCAAAGATAAATTCGAAGACCAATTTTTACCTAGACCGTTACGGTGTCTTATTGTAGGACCGTCTGGGAGTGGTAAAACGAACTTGTTATTGAATTTCATTTACAACAAAGATGGAGTTCCGTTCAAGAATCTATACGTGTTCAGTCGTTCAATAGAACAACCTGCATATGTAGATCTGCGTGAACAATACAGTAGATTAGAAAAAAACCTTAGAAGACAAATAGCGTTTTTCTATTCGTCCTGTGAAGATCTCATTTCTATCGATGACTGCAAACCAAACTCACTTGTGGTGTTTGATGACTGCCTCCTAGAAGAGCAAACTAAAATCAAAGACTATTTCATTAGAGGACGTCATAAAGGGATTTCTTGTGTCTACCTGAGTCAGAGCTATGGTCGAGTTGATATGCAGGTCATACGAAACAATGTTAATCTGTTGTGTCTGTTTACAATGAACAAGTACTATACAAAGAGAGTGTTCCAGGACTTTGTAGGTTCTGACATGACTTTCAACCAATTTGAGGCTCTCTGTTTTGAGTGCTGGAAAACACCTCATGGGTTCATATCTATTAATACAACAGCTAAACCACAAAAAAGGAAATACATGTGCAATTTAAAAAGGAAACTAAGTGTTGAATAATACTTCGCTGTACAACGTACCAGTATAAACGTAATTTGATGTTTAAGTATAAACGTAATTTGACGTTCAAGTATAAACGTAATTTGACGTTTAAGTATAAACGTAATTTAACGTTCATAAACGTAATTTGACGTTTAAGTATAAACGTAATTTAACGTTTAAGTATAAACGTAATTTAACGTTCATAAACGTTATTTAACGTTCATAAACGTAATTTGACGTTTAAGTATAAACGTAATTTAACGTTCATAAACGTAATTTGACGTTTAAGTATAAACGTAATTTAACGTTCATAAACGTAATTTGACGTTCATAAACGTAATTTAACGTTTAAGTATAAACGTTATTTAACGTTCATAAACGTAATTTGACGTTTAAGTATAAACGTAATTTAACGTTCATAAACGTTATTTGACGTTTAAGTATAAACGTAATTTAACGTTCATAAACGTTATTTAACGTTCATAAACGTAATTTGACGTTTAAGTATAAACGTAATTTAACGTTCATAAACGTTATTTAACGTTCATAAACGTAATTTGACGTTTAAGTATAAACGTAATTTAACGTTCATAAACGTTATTTAACGTTCATAAACGTAATTTGACGTTTAAGTATAAACGTAATTTGACGTTCATAAACGTAATTTGACGTTTAAGTATAAACGTAATTTAACGTTCATAAACGTAATTTGACGTTTAAGTATAAACGTAATTTGACGTTCATAAACGTAATTTGACGTTCTAGTGTAAACGTGACTTGAAAGATTTGAAGAATAACGCTGTATCTATTACTATAAGTATACAACATGGCGAATAAACTAGATGCAAAAGAAGCAAGGCGACTTGAAAAAATTCAGACTGTCTTGGCTGCAAAGTTCAAACGTGCTGAACAGGATGAATTAAAAAACTTCTCAAACAAAAATACTATATCATCAAATGCTAATGAGACGTCTACCAATCGTAACATATCAATAACACATGATCGACCGCTCACTGTTTCTAAAGCTCGAAAGTTGGATGAGTTAAACCGGAAATTACAAAGTGAGTTTGCTCAGACTCATTTTAAAGAGTTAGAAGATGTTCGTGAAAATGAGAAAAAGTACGAACCAATCACCAGAGCCATTAGGGAACAACAACATAGAGAATTGGAAACACAAAATATACGTAGTCAAAACCGTATGAAACAGTTGGTAAGATTTCAACCTCAAGCATCAGATCGTCGAACGTTTGAGGATGTAGATTACGATGATGAGCCAGAAGTACAACCTCAAGAGCAATCGATGAAACAGTTGATGGATTCTAAAGTAGTAACACTTGGTTCTCTAGGAGCCCGATACCTTCCAAAATCCAACGACAAACAGTTTGGTATTTGGTACGATGAAAATCTAGAGCAGCCGATGATCGGTTCCGAACCGATTACATTTGATTATGATGACATTATATTAGTCAGCTCTCAAAAGAAATACAAAGGGACTGAGGGTCTTTGGAGATTGTTGACGAAAAACAATATAGTAGAGAAGGATCTGTACACCGATGAAGACTGGAACTCTTACAAGGACATATTGGTGAGGACAAACTCGCTTTTCCAAAGAAACAATCCCAAAAGTAATCGTCCCAAATCAAGTCAAGGACTAAAGTGGAAACATATGATAAAACCTATTTGGGATGAGTTGGTGAATGGAAAAGTGGCAACAATTGGTTCAGGGTTAAAGGTTTACAATGAAAGTCCGGTCGAATATAAGTACATAAAGAACTTCAAAGACCTCATTGACAGGTTACACTACATTCAAGCTCAGGAAGAAGCTGGAAACAACAACTTTCATAATGAAAAACTGTCTGTAGTTGATTTCCTTCACGATGAAATGGAAGACCTAATTGCTACACCTAAAGGGTTGAAGTACCTAGTCAGATGTTTGTCTGTTTTGCCTGAACATGTTATAGAAGGTAAAGGGCTTTTGCCTGAACATGTTATAGAAGGTAAAGGGCTTTTGAACGACATCATTAACAAGTTACCATTCGAGTTACATGCGCCCAAGAACTGGAATCTTGATACGTACAACTACTGTGGGCCCGGCACCCAGCTTGACAAGAGACTTGTTAGGGGAGATAAGGGAATTAATCCCCTCGATGAAGCTTGTAAGAAGCATGATATATGGTATAGGGATCATAAAAACACAGAAGACAGGTGGGAGGCGGACAAAATATTACAAAAGAAAGCTTGGGAGAGGGTTACCTCAGATGATGCTGACTTGAATGAGCGTATGGTCGGTCTAGCAACAACAGGAGGAATGTGGTTGAAACGTAAACTCGGTATGGGGTTAGGAACTTCAGGATGTATCTACCCATCAGATATATAAAGCAATGAAAGCAAATATTTTTTACCCTATATATAAGAGAGGATATAATAGAACAGTGATCAGTGGTAAAACCAGTGATGGAGAAACTGTATATTGAATTTTCGAGCGGTATAGCAAGAAGTGAGTATAGAACTGCAATGCCAGTTTCAGAGCTCAACTTCAATGCACCCAACAACAATACAACATTCAAACTGGATCATGGAGACGCATTTTATGATTCACGCATAATGTACCACATTCAAGGAAAGTATGTGCAAAAATCTGATGGATCTGATTATCAAACTAACTCTACCGTCAAACTGGTAGACAACTTCGCGGCCTTCTTGTTTTCAAGAATAGAGCTGAGGAAACACAATACATTGATCGACACAGTAGAACTCCCCGGCATAACCAGCACTATAAAGGGGATTGTTAGTTACAGTAACACTGAAAAACAAACACTCTCAAGTAGTGGTTTCTCATCATCGTTTACAGGAGGTGGGAAGTTTGAAGCACTCGGCACACTTGGGCATTTAGGATTAGGGTTCTTTGACCACCTACGTTACCCGATGTACAAGGGAGGTTTTGAAATCACATTTACTAGGAATGAAGATAATGATGCGTTGTTTCACTGGAAAGGGGCAGGGTCCACAGCAACGGATCCTGGCGATGGGAAAATTGTGATAGAGTCGTTTGTGTTACGAGTCCCCATAGTCGATTATACCAGCACTTCCAAAATTCAGTTAATTGATGGTTTGAAACATCTGAGTGACAAGGATGCTTTAGTCTACAACTTCTTTCAATGGCAATGCATCGACAAAAGAGGGGTGTTCGGTTCATCATTCAGCTTCGATATTACAAGTGTTTACAGAAATGTGTACAATCCTAGATTTGTTATAATCGCACTTCAGACAAACAGAACAAACACCCAGGCAAAAGATCCCAGTAGATTTGACAGCTGCAACATCAAAAATGTGTCTGTGAAAATTAATGGAGAAAGGTACCCTCAGGAATTGCAGAATTTTGATATTACTAATGGTATATACAGGATCATGTACGATCAGTACCTAGGGTTCCGAAAAATAAACTTCGGAGACAATAACGTGTTAGTAAACCTGAAAGAATTTATTGATAACTCACCTTTGGTTGTAATTGACACACATCTACATCAACCAACAACAGACAGATCTCGAAGTGACATTCAGATTGAATTAGATTTTGTAAAAGCTATTGCATCTCCACAGGGGAGTAGCGGCACCACAGCATATGTTGTTGTTGTATCTGAGGCACATTTCTCATATGACATTACTCGAAACATAATCAAATTCCTGTAAAAACAAATAAAAAAAACAACAAAAAACAAAAAAAGTAAAATAAAAATGTTTTTTTTTCATTAGTAGGCGGCAATTATTGTTTTCATGTCAGTGTTTTGTATATAAGAAAGCGTATAGAATGGAAAGTCAGCATAATTATACAGTTCGGCTATCCGAAGCTCAAAAACGTAAGCTTCGTACAGCGTACAAAAGACGGAAACCTACAGTAATCAGATTATCTAATGAACAGCTGTCTCACGGAAGTGATCGTATACTTCTTTCTGGAGAGCAACACAAAGCCGTTTCTAGAGCTGTTAAGAACAAAAAAGGTTTACAATTGCTTCTAAGTTACAACCAACTCGTATCTAATAAACAAGGAGGGTTTTTGAAGGAAATTATGGAAATGGTGGATTCGTCAGTTCCTGGAGGTAAACGCTTCATCTCTCCATTAATAAGAAGAAAGTTGGCTCCTTTACTGAGAGAAAAATTTATACCTTGGTTAAAGAGTTTAGTCGATGAGGAGTTGGACACCATTATTGAAAAAGACCCTACGGGTAGAGGGTTGAAACGTCGTATTGGTCGGAAGCTTGATGCATTGTTGTCTGTGAATAAAAAAAAGAGATCTTCCCGCTGTCTCTTGGTGAAATAGAAAAATTAGCAGGTATATTAAACATTAATGAGTTTAGAGGTGTTTTCATGCGACAGTTACTTCCAGACAAACCTACAAATATCGAACGTGGTATAGTAAATCTTGGTGACCTTTCATCTGGTGGTACTCACTGGACGTGTTATGTGAAACGTGGTGAAAAGAAATTCTATTTTGATTCATATGGTGATGTCAATCCTCCAATAGAAGTAGTCAGGTATTTGGGGCCAAAAGGGTTGGTTTATAACTCAGAGCGTATTCAGGGGTTTGACGATCCTCCTATCTGTGGACATCTGTGCCTGGAGGTTCTACGACGAGATTCAGCTGGTGAGGACTGGGAACATATTCTTCGTAGTATAAGAAACAATAAAAATGCATGGAAACCGTGGTTTTATTTTCAACAGATTTGGAGACGAAATTGAAATTGGATCAATACCAACTCAACCCAATTCAGACCCTTCTCCTAACGAGATAATTGAGCTTGCAAGTGATGTATCAAAAGTCTCACAAGATTTATTCGAAGTCAAGAAATTATTGGAATCGCATTTGGTAAAATCGGAAAAAATAATAAATGCGATCGAGATTGTCCCCACTAGTACCGTAAATGGTGAAAAGATATGGGGCAGCTTCCTACTGAAAAACCACCAGAGAATTGGTCAAGTGAGCAAAGCAGTGGAGCCATATGATGTGGTTGTCAAAGTTCAATTGAGTGAATTAGAAGGCAAGATATACATCATGCAGAAAAAATTCAACAACGAAATAAAAAATATATGGAAAGAGGTTTTGAAGACTTCCATGATGGTAGCAACTTCATCTAAAACTTGTATAGAATTATAAGTATATAAAAAACTGCAACCATGCCATTACTCAAACTAACTGGAACTGAGTCTGTACTGACTCTCCATCTAGAACACCCCATCCACTTGGATCCAAACGAAGAGTATTATATGGCTCTTGTTGGATTTTACTCTGAGAACAACATATACAACTTGTTGCAACATGCAAAAGTCTATTTTTGGGACTTGGGAATACATTTCATTCCGAAACCACTGATACTTCAATGCGGTTACTGGACCATTGAAAAACTTGAAAAGAGTTTCAGAGATTGCATAAAATCGTTGAATCTTAGTATAAATTCTGATGATTTCAAGATCTTTAAAGACGGTGACAAAATATCAATTAATTCTCCAATTAAATTCTACTTGGATAAAACCGTTAGTGATCTCTTAGGTTTTGAAAAATCTGATGCAACAAACTTACAAAAAGAATCGTCTTACTTCAACTCAAATGAAAATGTAATTGCATCGAATCCACCGAATCTCAGAGCCGTTGATGTCATCGAGATACACTGCAATATTGTCAACAACAGTCTTGTCAATCATGATGTTCACTCTCACAAACATTTGGAGACAGCAATCCTCTACTCCTTTTCCCCTAATGTACCACACGGCTACAAAATATCTCAATCACCTCAAGAAAAACACTACATACCTCTTCGGAGCGGTTTACGAAAGATTCAACAGATCACAATCACACTTGTAGACCAAAACAACCAACTGCTCCAGAACAACCATGCAAACAACATCGTCTATTTAGATCTGATCAGTAAATCACAAACACATACATACTCACAATTGTGGTAAATAAAAACGCGTGGTGGCGGTGGCGGGACAGCGATGACATGCGTGGTGATTCGCGCGGCGCGGTTCTGACTACCCGTACTCACACTCTTAGTCGCTCTCTAAAAAATTGCGGTGGCGGGACAGCGATGACATGCGTGGTGATTCGCGCGGCGCGGTTCTGACTACCCGTACTCACACTCTTAGTCGCTCTCTAAAAATTCTGTCCCAGATTCGGTCTCACACGGTTTGTCCCAGAACCGGTCTCGGGTGCTCTGTCCCAGCAACGGCCAAAGTATACTACTTGTGTAAATTTCGTAATGGATATATAAATTTTAAAATTAACTTATCTATGGGCTGACGTGTAATATTAGTCTGAGTATTGTAATCTTCACAGAATTGCATAATTAATTCTTGAAGTAAATCCTGTCGGAGCCTTGAAAGAGGCTTATATTGAACTTGTTTGATTAACGTTCCATCAAGAAAGAAAATTCTACTAAACAAAGTTTACTCTCTGAGGTAATTCCACAAGAAAACTGGAGAAGAATATGGTTTTACTCGGCGTCAAACCCAGATTTACCGTCGTGTAATCAAATTTACATTCAATTTCCTCCTCACTCCAACGGACTGATATTCCTTAAAGTGTGATTTGTTATAAGACAAATTATTAAAATATAGGGTTAGCTGTTTCACAGATCTATTTTAACAATAAACATCATTATCATGTTTTACCTCAAGAACTTAAGTGTAAACATTGATCAAATGTAATGAAATGTCTTTAGTTTATGTGAACTAAACTTACCTTCATTTAACATTTTATTATTTATTTTGCACTCTCCGAAAATTGTAAACGTAGGACCTAGCACAAATAACATTAGCGCAAAGTTCGTAAATCAATAGATTGTTACTTTTTAATATGTGTAGTTTATGGCTTCTTATGGTAAGTGTTTATATCGCTAAATATATTAAATTATTGAACAAGTGTAAATTAAACTAACCAAAATTTCACTTAAAAAATCCAGAGTTAATTTTCATCCAAGACTTAACTAGAATTTTTTACTGTCAACACCGTAAATTAAATAGAGGTTAATAAATGAAATACTAAACTAAACTATGAAGTAGTATCTCATTCCAATGGGAGGTGGTGGTATAAAAAACGTGTACATAACAATTAAAACCGATTGTGCAGAAGCAGTTTCTGTTTTATTTCATTCATTTTACATCACGTCTCTTCATTCAGATTGTTTACATTATATACTTTAATATGCCCACAGAATTTTTCGTGTTTTTTACAATCTTCCAATAATCTTGTTTACTAAAATATATATTTTAGTTGAGACGTGAACTAGTGTAAAGCGATTTACGGATTGAGCAATAATAAATTCAAACCAATACTTTATACTCTTAATCCATGGGTAAATAGGGTTTCCGGTTTCCTTAATAGTGGAATAGCAAAACTAACTGCAATTGTTTGTGATATTTAACAATAAAAATATATCTATAAGCCTGTTGTATGAAAAATCTATAACTTTACAGTTACATTCTTTATGATGTCAAATATTCTGATTCTAGGGACATCAAATGATGAGCGTGGCCAGCTAAGCCAGCAGATTTGTATGTAGTACCTCATTCAACAAAATACAGTGAAGTATGTTCCATATATATTTTAATTACTGCAGTATAGCTTCTTTTAACCAATAGCAGTATTGTTTTCGTTTACATTACTTGTGTTTTACACATGTCCAACATGTATAGTCGTACTATGTAGTTAGTATTATTCTAACAGAATAAATATTGTATGAAATAAAAAATTTTGTTTTAAAAATGTTCATTGATAAATAACCATCGATGAATGTCGTGTTTAACTTCTCTCTTGAGAAATGAATGGAGACGAATATATGGTTTGCAATCATACTACCTCACAAACTCTCGTTGTATTGAACGCTATATGTGGGATAAAAAATAAGAGTTATGGTTTTCTTTATAGTCCGAAAGTTTAATGATTTTTCTTAAATTTGTAGTATTTTAATATAATTATTTTATCCGCTTTAGGGTCTTCTAGAAAGTTTGGAAACGACCGCTGTATTTTGCTACCTCTATTTAAACACAGTATGAAATAAACACTGCATGCATTAGACATGATAGCTTAACTTAATAATCAGTTTCTAG
Organism: Homalodisca vitripennis; assembly: GCF_021130785.1. Taxonomy (NCBI): domain Eukaryota; kingdom Metazoa; phylum Arthropoda; class Insecta; order Hemiptera; family Cicadellidae; genus Homalodisca; species Homalodisca vitripennis. The sequence goes on along the minus strand of NC_060207.1, from coordinate 164,633,731 downwards.
ATTAAGGTTTCAGGGTTATTGACCTTTTTGACGTTTAGGCCGGAAAACTTTACCAATTCCACTACTAAAGATATATAAGTTGTAGCTATTATTTATTCACATTCTGCTAGCATTTAAAACTATTATGATTCTAAAATTATGAGTACATTATTATCAACCGTCTATGAGTCGTTATACCATCTTACAGAAAATTACCTGCAAAACGAATAACATAAATTTAATATTTGTAGACCACAGCCATGAAAACAGCACGGAAATGACTGCTTTAAAACTGAATAATAATATGGAAATATAAAATATTGTATTAATCAATTTCTTTATATTATTCTACTAAAAGCAACGTTAAATTAAAAAACAAGCAAATTCGTTTAGTTAACTTCTTTATACTTTTACATGACAGTCTTCATATTATATTATTCCATTCCCACTTTAATGTGTTAACACGCGCGCGTGTTAAATATATTTTTATCACAATTTTTGTAATGTTTACCTCAATTAGTCCAAGTTAAGAGAGTATAAAACTATATAAGCATTAGATAGAAGTAAGTATTGAAAACATTAAAACAAGCGCCGGGGTTCAAGATCAAAGAAGACTTCACTAAACTTTCCCGTTGTTTTAAAAGTTGCTATTTACAAGTCTTTACAATATCCCTTAGTTCTCAGCAAATTGTGTTAATTACCCTTGTCGTTTTATCACATTAAGTTGGTTTATTTTCTAACGCAAACTGTAAGCGCTTAACAAAGTTTAAACTGCATTTATTTAACACAACCATAATACAAATGGATTGTATAAGCACGTCGTCATCTTACCACTCAATTATACATTTACACAGAGGTGAAAAAACTTAAAGTTTAGAAAGATTTTTATTAGTTTAATTTTCAGTCCAAATACAAACACAGGAACTTTGAACTATTCTGATTCTCATGTGTGGCTGTCTGTCATGTTTTGCTAGTTTGTTGTTGTTGTGCTCCATATAATGGTTGCTAAACCGATTATTTAATAGGTGTAATTAATAAGTAAAATATAATTAATATGGATAGAAATAAAAATACTCTTTCCAGTTCTGTAGAAGGAAAGGTTTATTTCATGTGCGGCTGTCGTCTGAAAACTTTACATAAAGTTATAATATTAGTGTAGATTGTTTTATAACAGCATGCAAACTTATTATTAATTGTAAGAACTCTTTAATATTTATAAGCCTTATTTTATGTTTTTAAAGATCAAAAAGTATTTGGTTATGATTTTTAAATTGTGTTTTAAAATCGATTTACTTAAACTTTTTAAACTAATAAGTCCACGTTAGCCTATTTCCAGCATGTCTTAAAATCTTATTATACTCACAAACGTAAGAACAAACATTGTTCCAAAAAAGTAGATATTTTAATATCTCATTTTGGTCATAGATAGTTATAGCCTAACTACTTAAGGATTGTGTCAATTAAATATGACCCGTAGTAAAGTGCAATTTTAGCAACTAGCAACCTCTTAATGTTATTTGAAGGATTCTTGAAAAATATACGTATTGCTAATAATACATTTTTTTTAAATAAAGTTTATTTACAAGAGCCTTCACAAATAGCAATAGGAGATTGATAGGATTGAATGTGACTAACGATAATATTTAAACAATACAATCCTTAAGGGGAGCAGACCATTTAAAACTGAATTTTTTTGGTTTTTTCAGTTTTTAAATAGCCTGAAATTTCCTCTTTACAATGGTATATATAACATGTATATGTTTTCTTTTGACAAGTTAGCTTAAAAAAATATTTTCTAACGGCTTGCACGCACACTTCAATCCTCACAATCAAGAACTGAGCGCGACGCAACCGATCGTGCGTTTCTCTTACACCAGTGCTATTATTTACTTGTTATAGTACTACTTCAATGGAACTGCTATATGATCAACAGTATTTTAGAGGCATTGAACACCACGGCTCTTTTGACAGCTGAATTTTGACCGCTGTAGTTTTGTTTTGTTTTTACAGTTTTTGTGGTGGTGTTTGTGTTTACAAGAAACAAATCGTTATTATTCAGTGTGTAAACCCAGTTTTGCTGTTGTGTTCACTTTATTTTACTTTTAATACTCGTGGAAAATTGTAGTTATTGTTGTGTAAAATGCCAAGATCAATAATTATTTTCAAACGGAAGAAAACCTTTGGATGGCACTATGACAAAGCGACGCCGAAGCCCTAGGCCTAAAACTAGCGATGAAGCCAAAGTTCCAGCCAGAGAAAGTACTTCAATGGTAAAAATTAGTAGTACCATAGAATACCAGCAGTTTGAAAATGAACAATTTCAATATGATATTCTAGACCTAGATGCTGTACAAAAGATCATTTCTGAAATGGCTATTTGGAAATATTGTCACAGTCCATTGACTCTTTCAGTGGAAACACGAATTGGCATAGCTTTCACTCTTACATTAGCATGCACTGAATGTGAAATGAGATTCAGTGAAAGAAATAGCCAACTGACAAAAGTCAAATCAGGCTCAAGGCCTACTGATGAAGAGAGCAAAATGTATGACGTCAACATTCGCTTCGTGTACGCATTGCGTAGCATTGGAGTGGGACAATAAACAGGACAAGTGTTCGCAGGTGTCATGAATTTGCCTAGGCCTTCTAAATGACCTTGCATGTGCCTTCGATGGGAGCTGGCAGCGGATGCGACGACGTGGTTTCTCATCGCTCAATGGTGCAGTTACCGCAACCAGTATAACAACTGGACAGGTAATAGATGCAGAAGTAATGTCAAAATTCTGTCAATGTAAAGGGAGATTAGATAAAGATTATGGTTCTAAATGTATTGCGAACTATTCCGGCACCAGCGGTGGCATGGAAGTGGAGGGAGTGAAAAAAATGTTTGAACGTTCAGAAACAAACTATGGAATAAGATATAAATATTACTTGGGGGATGGAGAATGCAAAGGCTATGAAACTGTGAATGAACTAAAACCCTATGGACCCGATTTTGAAATTGAAAAAAATGGAGTGTGTAGGCCACGTCCAAAAGCGGATGGGCAAACGCTTGAGTACTTTCAAACACAAAAAACTCTAAAAGAGTTCTTGCAGATGGGAAGACTTTAGGTGGTAAAGAGAGATTTACTGGGCATGCTATTGATACTATACAAATCTACTATGGCCTGGCAATCAGGAGGAATGCACAAAAAGGCATACAAGCTATGAAGACTGCAATATGGTCGGATTATTTTCACCTTGCATCAACTGATGACAACCCTCAGCACGCAATGTGTCCAAAAGATGCTAACACATGGTGTAAGTATCAAAAAGCAGTTCTTGAAAAGGTTGAATACAAACATGCAGAGCACACCCACCTACCATCAACTGTTCTGGAAGAAATAAAACCAATTTTTAGAGACCTCGCCAATCCTATTCTCCTCGCAAAGTGTGCCCATGGTGGAACTCAAAACATGGCGGAGTCTCTGAACAATTTAATATGGGGTCGGATCCCAAAAAAAGTATTTGTCAGACTATCAACATTAAAATTAGGTGTTTTTTGATGCTATTGCAGCATATAACAAAGGCAATGTGACATAGTGCCTGATATTCAAATTTTTAGGTCTACCTCCTGGCAAAAACTGTGTATCAGCAATGAAGATGTTGGACAACCGAAGAGTGACTAAAGCGGACAAGGCACTGGAAGAAGTTCAGAAGAAGTGTAGGCAGAATGTTAGCCTAAAAAGAAGACAGTTGGGAGATGCGTTTGAAGCTGAGGAAGATCCTGACAACCCAGCTTACTTACCTGGCCACTACTAACCGGTAAGTGTTTTTATTTGGTTTCGGACATGTTCATTTTTTTATTTATATAGCCTAAGCTATATGCTAACAACCGTATATTACACTTTTAAAATTAAATAGCCTACACATTCAGACCATTTATATCAGAGGTATTGAAAAAACAAATCTAGCATTTTTTCTGTTTATTTTACTAATATTATTGGAATCATCTTACAGAATACGAAGAATAGAAAAAGCCTTAGAGGAGCTTTACAAGAGGTAAATCAGCAAAGAAACAACTGTAAAAGATAAGAATAATGAATAAATATGCAATAGAGAAGCTTCAGGCAGTATAGTTTATTTACCTGTTCATTACAACTTTTTAAGTGTTACTTTTCAACATTTTCTTCATTTTCCGAAACTATAATTTTTTGATGTATAAGTACCTGTAACTCAGTAAACCGTTAATGGTAAAGACATGAAAGTTTTTACACAACTTTAAGCTATCATAATACAACTTTATACCAGAGGGTTTGTAAAAATATAACTTACAAATAAAAACAAAAAATGTTCAAAGTTATTTTTTTAGGCTTTTTTAACAATATAAAAAAATCAAAAATCAAAAATATAAAAGTAAAGTATATTTTCCAAAATCCTCTAGTGTAAAGAAGTATAAAGGGTGTATGTATGTACATGTTTCAATTCTGTATCTATTATAGTTTTTAAGTAATAAGTACATAAGTTAACATGGCGGAGATAGGGATATTAAAAGTGGTCTGCTCCCCTTAAGTATTCAGATTTAGAGCTAGAGAGATATTTTATTGACAAGAAGCGTTGATTTTAAAGCAAGAGGGAGGCTGTATAGATACAAGACTATGAGCTAGAGAATCATGCTCATGATAAGGCAACTAAATTGACTCATTAACAGTAGTAAATTGACAGTATCAACTTCCTGTACAAATAATATCAGGAAATAAAGACGTAATCTGCTTCCAGTTGTCGTTGTCAAAGATGATATATCATCGAAACGATAATATGAATTTAGAGAAAGCGAGTGAGTGGTGAGAGAGGGGGGGAGGGAGACATGATAAATTCAACTTATGTCAAAACATCTTAGACCGTACATACGTTAAAAGAACTAGCGGCGGACACTTTTTTATTAAAGTGGCTTTCACTTACCTTTACATGACCTTTATTTTCTGTATCGATGCATTGGTACAGAAAACCTCAACTTTGGCGTCAGAAAAGTTATTGATTAGGACCATAAATTCATACTGATCGAAAGAATGAATAGGTTAAATTTATAATATTATTCCAGCCAAACCGTATTTTTATGTATATTATACATGATTTTGTACCATAGTTCAAATTCATTTATGCTGAATCGCGGTAGGAAGTAGGCTCTTATTAACTAGACGCGGTGCGGGGACTTTGTTTGTTCAGTTGGACCGGCAATCAGCTGATCGGTCAGTGACGTATCGGGTGATGCGTTCCTCCCGGCTCGCTGGAGGATTCAGTTCGAGTCTTGAAGTCACGACGACAAGGTCCTGTTGAGAATCGCAGCTCTTCCTCTAACCCTATAGTGTGGGATTTAGAGTAATTCCATTTTTTATCGCGTGTAAATTTAATTCAAGTTTTTTAATTTTTCTTCAGTGCGTATTAAATCCCTATCAGCCTCCGTAATCTTCAAAGTAGTAAGTCCCGTACCAGCGTTTAGTTAATATCTTTGATTTTTTATACTGTTGTAATTAAAATTTCTAAAGTTTCCCATCTTTCAGAGTCTGAGAATTAATTACATTTTTTGAAGTATTGTGAATTAAATTTTGGTCATAAAGTTAATATCAAGTTTTGTGTTATATTGATTTTGAGTATTTTGAGAAGAGAACTTTTATTTTATTTTGTTAATTTAAACCATTTTTTGAGAAGTATAAATTTTTAGTTTCATTTTAATTTTAATTCATTTTTAATCAGACTCTTAATTAGATTTGTTCGATTGTGTGAAGTTTTGAAGAAAATCGAATCAAAAGTTTGTAAACTTTGTTAATTTTTTTGGTAAAACTTGAATTTCGGAATATAAACCAAGTATTTCCGAAAAGTTGTTTAATTTATAAAGTATTAGCTCCATATAAATTTAAAATATGTGCTATAAAAACGGTACAATTTCACTGTCATAAATACAAAAAACTTAGTACCTATGATAGCTAATCTATAAACACCTTTCTCTTTTTTAGAAATGTAACTATATTAAAATAATTATCCATAAGAAAAGTCTACATTATCTGACTGCTTGTCTGTAAGCCATTGCTTCCATCGACTTTAGTCATAAACATTTTAATGCCGCAATGAGATGGAATATAAAAACATTTTACAGTAGAATAAGCTTTTTGGCATACCTTGAAATAGCAACAAAACATGTAATAACAACGAAGAAAAATACTAACAAAAAATTATGATGTGAAGTACATTACACTCAACAATCAGGGAAGAGTCCCTCACATATTAAACTGTAAAGATTGCATTTAACTCTTGAATATCTTACCCATGTGTTAAAATGACTTTGTACTGTACAGATCAGATCATTCACTAAAAATGTCAACAGAGATGTTTTGGAAATCGTGTTATCTACAACAGACGTGGAAGCAAACTACCTAACCACAATATTGTTTTTATGAGAGTACAATCTAGACATATATTTGGTATAATTGTGTTATCAGGTGCACAATTGAGTGCAGTACGATGTTGCAAACTTAGGGTAGAATGGAGTTGCACATTTGAATTGAATCTACACTTCCTACTGTAGGTACGTCATGTGTATAACACTAGGCTGCTTCCCGTACTTTGGATCGTGCCAATTATTATATACTCAAGTACAGACTAGTACAGAACTTAATAAAACTATTTTAACCTTATCCTTTTCATTGCCTAGCAGTTACTTTTATTCATTTCTAGTATTTTCACTTATTTGCAATCAACTATTTGTAAATGACACTGAAAACTATTGAAAATTTTTCTTTCATTGCATTAGTTTATAAAACTTAAATGGCCTTAATCACTATAAAAGCATGAATAAGATTCTACACATTTTATCGTGGAAATATTGCTTTATATTTACCTAACTCTTCGTCATTATATCAAATTATATTGAACCCTTTACGTTATGGTAAGCATACCATAATACCATGCCTTCCATCTATAAGCTTCTCTGTCACTTATCTGTCAAAGGGGGTCGCTAATGGATACTGAAGCAGTCTTGATGGTAGTGTAAGCCAAGCTATTTCATGTCAGAAGACAGTTACGCTTTAAATGTGTTTTTTGTAGTATTACATGATAATTGTCTTTACATATAATATTGTAAAACATGTATATTAATATTTGACAAATGTACCAGGAAAACGGTTGATTTTACTTGTACTTAGTACTTAAAATCTTAATAACTATTTATATCTCGATTTACATTTAGGATCTAAGTGTCTATTAAAATTTCATCTATTAATTATTATAATTAAAAAAATTCAGTTCCATTAGATACAGTTAAACATATTTAAATACAAAGTCCTAGAAACTATAATATACAGTCTCATCTTGGAGCAAGGATAAAGCCTTCTGGTTTCATGGCCAAACGGTTAGGGGTTGCAAAGTAACAGTCCGAGATAAAGTTTTGAGACAAGACAAAAATACCTGGAAATACCAAGTGATATCACACCTTAGTCTTTATTTTATGACGCGCAGTACATTTAGCTAGCTAATATTTCAACTGTACAGTTAAGTTACATTCTAGAAAAGGAAATATAGCCTTTTGGGAGTCAACTACATCGTTATATTGTGTGTCAACTTCAAGAGATGATTATAATGCCACAGTACCACTCATCTCTCTCTGATGTCTGCTCTAGTGACACAACTTCCTGGTATTGGCTTTACCCGTACCTTACTTTCCTGGAAAAGTAGCAAGTAACATTGATTTCTTGAATGTTATTTATAAATAAGGAATAACATTTTTGTAAATTATAAGATGAAATAAAACTGTAAAATATGAGATTTTTAACAAATACAGCATACATATAGTGATTTTTATTTTATTTGTAACTCTCTATTAGTTTGTATTTTAATCGTGACTTCAACTACTGTTTCGACGTAGAGACATGATTTTGTCTGAATGAAAGTCAAATATATTTTGCTGTTAAATACCGAATGCATCATTTATAAGTTTCCACGACCTAAGTATTCGCAAATTAAGCTTATATATTTTAAAGTTATATGACACATATATATGTACTTTTTAACAATATGATATGATATTAACTGTTGGAGCACCTTTCTTCTATTTAACTGGCATAGTTGCAATATTTCTTTTAAAAATTGTAATATTCTAATAAAGAATCGTTTTCTGGTTACTCAAACATATTAAAATAAATGTTAGTATTTCGTTTATAACACTAAATGATATTTCTAGTTTTACGAACGGTCCGTAGTCAGAATTAATAATTTTAAAAAAGTTTTAGAGGAACATTATGACATATCCCAACCATTTTGTGTAGCTTCAGTGTTTAAAATATGTTAAACATGATTACTTCAAAAATTAAACTGCTCACAGTGTTCGGAATTGTAAATTGAGGATTGCTGAAAGTTAAGAAAACTCCTTTGATTGTGAAATACCAGTGGTATTTTTTTAAATGTTCTTAATTACCGTTACTTGTCTTAGTGCGGGTATTTTCAAGGAGAATTACGAACATTTTAAAATTGTATTCATATAGAAACATACTCAAAACTGTTTTATATATGTAAATATTTATATGTAACTGTTCACTGTTAAATTAGATATTTCACAGTATTGTTATCCACTAACGACAATTCAATAGGCAAATGGCTAAATAAACTGAAAGAAGATAAATCTGATACTTTTTTACTTCCTGTTCCAGTCCCGATTGTGAAGCAAGTAGATGTAACTTATATCACCTACAATGGAAAAAAATATTTTTTCTTAAAGAAATAGTAATTAATAAGTACTTTTAGTTGCAAAAATAAGTACTATTATAATGTTTGATCAATTATTTTGTGTTATTTAAGGTTTAGTTTTTGACTATTAACAGTTTTTCTATTTATGTATCATATTTTATCTTTTCTAATACTTATTTCCACATAAACAAAATGTGTACAGATAACTACAATCGACATTCATATTTTGCATTTAAAAATATGACTTATTTTACTAAAGTATTAATTTACAAGTGCAATTAACCAGACCAAGATAAAATCTCTGTATTCAATTGTCTCAATAACAGCTATTCTCCGAAACTAATTTATTAATATTTGCTGTGATAAATACAGTGTTCTATAGACTCCTGTTTATTAGATTTCTCGGTGGCACAAAGCTTAATGAAGGCAGCCCTAATTAACCTAAATTCCTCAATCTAACTGAATGATGAAGCATCCTGAGGTTTAATCATACTATTATTTAATTATCTGCCGAGATTTGTGGTTTGTTTTCAGCTGACAAAGTTAGCGATGCTGTCACACTTTTGGCATATACTTAATACGAACACACTATTTACTTATTTGGAATACAACTTGAACTAATATTGTTTTTTGAATTTCTTAGGCTATACTTTTAAATATTATTAATAATTTTCAGATTTTTTTTTTCATTAAATTAGAAATAAACTGGCTTACTAAATAAGTAGTCTCTAGTACCTACTGCATATGAGGTTTTATGTAAGATTATTAAATTATTTGTGTGAAATTACGATTAACACGTAGCTACATCTACGTGTTCTTAATCAAAAACATGTGCATTCAGTACAAATACGAAAATTATGTTCAAACTAAAATCCTGAAAAAGATCCAATTCCCTGATTACTTGAGTCAACTCAGCAGTGCTGAATTGCAGGAAGAACGATAACTGGTTTCCTTTTCCGTTTGGTTTATTTATTTTATCACATATTTTTCAGTGCTGAATTGGCCCGCTTACAACATACTTGTGAAGAATTAGTTTATTTTGCAATCAACCTATATGTTTCTACAGAATTACTAAGTAATACTTATTGATTTCGGATACGGTTATTTTCCATATTATACGGTTTGCTAATCGTATTTGGTGTATCTTACGTGCATTGTTTTCGAAAGTACAATGCCTATAATGGTTTTACTTTTATAAATAAATGAATTATTTTATGTACATACGATTACAAATCTGTGTAGAACTGTGATAACCCGCAATTTAAGACATTATAGTTTAATTTCCGAATCATTGAATTACAACAAAATGTATCAATTGTTGTGAATTACAGCCATAAAAGATCACTATTTGAATAAATAAGTTCTGTAAACCAACTTGTTAGTCTGGTTAACTGAGGCGTTCATTGTAATCGTTAATAAATTGTTACAATGATTGTGTGTGCTTGTATTAATGGAATGCTTATTATACTTCTCAAGACATTGAAAGCTCCCGTTTCAATCCCTATGAGAGATTGATAAATAGTATGTGACCAACATTCTTATAATTATGATGATACGATAACATGTCTTCAGTTGTTATAAACAACTGGTACTAGCTTGGATATAAACTTAATTTTATGGTTTAATTGTACAAAATATCAATAAATGTGTAAGAACAGAGTTTTATTGAGATTGGAGATTTGTATATCCTCTTTATACATAAGAGAAAATTACCAATCCAACTTATCACGAAATCTACAAACTGCAGAATGGCTTTACAAGGAACTTTGTACACACGTTCATCTTAACTCTTAGGTATTCGCTAAGAAACTGTTTTAAAACTTTGGCAGCCTAACAGCGGAAATCTGCAATGATTTGGTTAACTGTAAATTATTGTAATCATATGCCGAATCATTACATTATTAAAAAATTTGGGTACCTATTGTCAGCTTTAGATACGAGCAAGAAGAGTCTTTATAATAAACTGTGAAAAAAATCGTAAGAAACCGTGCTATCATTCATATGAATTTTACATCTTCATACATTTTCAATTACTAGGGTTAAAATGTGGATTAAAAATTGGAAATTTTTCCTTGAAATGGTGAAATGAATGGTGTTCGATTATATCCGTATTTAAACCCGCGAGATTACGAATATTGAATATGGTCTTATGCAGTTCGGACAGTTATGATGCGAAAATGGTGAATTAACAGATTCAAACGATGTATGGAAACAGGTCGACAACAAAGTAAAGTCTTGCCAATTGTAGAGCACGGGCTCATGCACAAAAGGGATTGCTGAATAATATACCTCAGTTATGGACGAAAGGCAGAACATTTGCCAAAAACACATACAGCGTTTAATTATTGAGACTAAGAGGAGAATGCAATGTCTTATCAAAGCCAGAGGAAGTATTACTAAAAGTTTTCTTAAGAAATGTATATACTTGTGTCAAGTGAAAATCATTATTCTAAGTAAAGATGGATCCCATTTTTTTTTATTTCTACAGTAGGTAGAGAAACACATGCCCCTTAAGAACTCTATCCCTTCATATGAAAATCTATCTTATATTACCATTTATTACAAAGAATAATCATCCCATTTTTGGTTGAAATACATGCATTCCTAATTCTTACAATAGTTTAATGCGTAAAATAGGCTTGCACTCTTGGCGCTCAAGAGGCTCGTGGAATAGATTTTTGTACCCCTATTGTGGGGTACAACCATTCCAAAAAAACACCCCTAGACATATCGCTGGTATTTTCGTTCTAAAGGTTCATTCTTGGTAAAAGTATTTCTTATTTTATAAAAAATATAAAATCTAAAACCCAAAATAAAATTTGGATCCAATTAATCTATTCAGAGCTTATTCAGAGAACGTAAACAGAAATTTATTTAGGCCATTAAGGTCTTTAAAGATTTTTCAAACTATGCTATGTCAACGTTTAATCTATACGAAGTTGTTGCTAGTCGAATAATTCTTATTGTATCACTAGGATGTACAAAGACTGTCGTGTAAACCGGGCTCATTATGTGGCTGCCCTATCTTACTTCGAAAATAAAAACACAATAAGGGCCGCCTGACAAGCGAGACACAGCAGACAGAGGCAGACGTGGCACAAGGGCCTGTATAGGTCAGTGCACAATGATTCGAATTCAGGCATGTTTAGTGCAGTTTTTAGTACAGGATTTTTCAGAAAACTAATCTCCGTGATGAAACTTGCTTTATATTAAGAGCCGGACAGTAAATTTTTAAATGTAGTAATTTTTTTATTTATCAAAATATATTAGAAAACATTTATATGTTACAACGTCTAAACTATGGCAAGTTTTCAATAGCTTCTTAACTACCAGATGTACTGTTTAGGGTGTATTTCACATTTAAGAAACAGCGGTTTGATGAAATCTATCTTAACAAAAATGTGCAATGCTCAACAAATTATTGAATCCCAAACAATAAAATACAATAACAATACAATATTAAATCCTTCGTTATTCACTAAAGATTTATTTAATTATAAATATGTATACCTAACCACGCAAAAGACATTATTAGCCTATTTGTAAGAATTTTAAAAAGTAATAATAAAAAAGCAAATTAAATTTTTGCTACTTAACATTGATTATATGTAGTTTTTGTAGTGTTGAAATTATTTTCATAGTAATGTGTCCAATACGAATTTTAAAATCCATTAATATTTCTGATTGTAATGATTAAACTATACGTTTTAAAAACATAGCAATTTTATTGCTCATGTATATGTTAGCGAAATGAAGATTATAAGTTAGTTTATAGAATTATCACCTACTTAATGTACTAATATAAAATAAACATTGAAAAGAATTATTCTTTGGATACTATAAATTAAAATAATACAACGGCGTTGACTAAAATTGACAGATATTGTACTGTTTGTGGACCAATGTGTTGTTATAAAATAGCATTAAAAATAAATAACTATCAAATAAATACTGAAAGAATAAATGAAATTTAAATACCTTTATATTAGTTAGTTAACATAAATAAAAAAATAATCTTGTTTGTAAGATAAATACGCAAATAATAATAATTTTATATTTTTGACAACTCAAGATTGGTTTATATTGATAAATAGGCTTCATAATACTACAAAGTAAAGAAATTAATCACAACTGGATGCGGCAAATATTTATTGGTTCCACTCCAAGCGATAAGAGCTTCAAATTCCACAGGGCACGCTGCAGTATTATCTGTATAAGGCAGGTTGTGTCTGATCTGCAAACCGGCTCAGTGGCCTAGTTCAAAGTTTGCTTCCAATACAGAGCTTGGTTTCAACCTACACTACGGGTTGTTTATCGAGTACATGTTTGTAAGGACGAGTTGCAGAATCGACAATCCGTATTATTTGGCGGTTGCATTAATAAACGCTTAATTTAATTAAGCGATGCAATACCCCTCGAGGTTTTAACCTAGTCAGAGGTCGAATCTAGGAAGCAGATGTGCCGAGTGGTGCCAAAGGTACATACATACTGATAGGGTTATTTATAATCGGTAGTTTCACGTAACAAATCATCAAACGTGACTGATCACGCCTCAGTTTAGTGAAAGGAAGCGTTAAGGTGGCGGCGACCTGTACATAGAGTATAAACATCTTATCGCTACCTGCATATTAATTTATATTCTCTGCTTCAGTTAATTTCTGATTAATCCTTTACTTTTATCAGAAACAGTACGTTTACATTGTTGACTATGTATGAAATAGTCGTATCTATTGTATCATCAATTACAAAATAGAGAGTTTTCTTTATAGTAAAACAATTAAGTTGAGATTAATAAATTTGGATAGTGAAGATAGCATAGTGCTAAAACACTTGTATACAGTATGATAAATGAACAAGAGTATGACTTATTTTTTATTACCTACACTTTTAAGAGTTTAATCATGTAGTTGAAATTGTAATATGTTTATTATTATAAATTTTTGTGTGTTTTCAACATTAAAAATCATCTAATATAATTTTTAATATTTTTACTATGGTAAAAATATACATTTATTCATTAAATTGCTCACACGTATCAATATTAAAAAATTAAGTTTTAATTTTATTTATATACGTATAACTAACATACATAACACTTTTAATTTTTTCTTAGTTAAATATTGTGATACTAACGAGGTACCAGTAAAATAAAAAGCGTTACATCCGGTTCCAGAGGAGCAGTGAGTAATGTGTTATCCGCTAATGCAGACAAGTGATTCAGGAGAAGTTACAGAGAAGAGTTTAATTTATGCCAACTAATCCACGTCGTTTTTCCTTAATGTCAGGCACGCTGGGCGGTACGTTTGGCTCGTATCCCCCATCTGCTGGCTCTCATAGGGTTTACTAATGTCCATGGGTAGACGGGCATTTGGAATCACCGCTATCACTACACAAATGTCAATGGCATCGTGGGAGGACAAGTGGTGAAAAAGGAAGTCACATGTCTCGGATGAACAAAAGAAATTTTACAAAAGGGTTTGACAAAAGGGCAAATCGAGACAACCTTCTTTAGAGATATTGCTCCCGGCCTAAGTCATATTGAAAACCTCCGGACGACACACATTGCTAACGGCTTACAAAGGGACAATCAAGACAAAGCCCGTACCTTATTTAAAGATACTGCTCCTGGCCTAGGTCATATTGAGTACCATCTGAAGGCAGACACTGCTAACGGGTTACAAAGGGACAATAGAGGCAATGCCCGCACATTTTTCAGTGAGTGGCCCCTTAAGTTAGGTCATTTCAAGAGCGTTCACCCCGCGCTCTCCTAGACGGACAGACCACGCCTCGTCAACCGGCCAATAGGAGCCGATCTCCTTATCTGGAGCCAGGGATGAAAGGTGATAGTCAGATTAAATTATTGAATATTTTAGAGAATATAATCGCACCGAATTATTTTAAGTAATTAAACTTAATCTGATAAAAAATATTCATAATTATACACGTATTAATATAGGTATCAATGTCATATAAAGAAATATGTGTATTACTAAGTAAAAATACAAGTTTCTAATAATTATATTTATAATTTCGGTCAGATTCCGTTATATGCCCCCAACGCTTAAACTACTGATTTCAATGAACTTAGAACGTTATAAAACGATGTAGTTGAGTAACAGAACTCAATTGTCTCATTACAATTCAATTTATATTTCTGATCAGCCCCTCTAGAATTTGATATTTTACTGATAGGTACTATCTCGAGGGATGTTTTTCTTTCGTTGACATCAGCGTGGGACACTGCCCCGCGCTGATGGCCGGAGGCACTCGCATTTTGGGTGGCAAAGTGTGATCAAGAATAAAAATAAGTTTTGTATGTTTTTTTTTTCAATTAAGAGTTTAGTTTTTGTTTGGTAATATTTGTTTTTGTTGAATTTTTGTGTTTGGACAAATGTAGGGGTGTGGTCGATATAATACATAAGTACCCTTTTTTTCTTAGCTAGTAACCAATTCTAATTCATTATAATCATCCGTAAATGAAAAATTAGCGTTGGGGGCATATTGTTAGTTCTGTTACTCAACTACATCTTTTTTTAACGTTCTAAGTTCATTGAAAAAAGTTTAAGAATTGGGGGTATATAACGGAATCTGATCATAATTTCTACCTTCTTCCTAATGTTAGTTATTACTCGAGAGACTTAAAATTTCATATCTGTCTGTGTGTTTATCTACCTAACAACCGAACGTTATCTCGAGAACGAACTATCCTCTTGACCTGAAAGTTTGCATGAAGCTTCATTTGTGTATTTGAAACACTGAGGTGTAATGAACCATATCACCTTATGACATTTGATTACTTTATTATTAAATTATCTTTATTTGTAACCATGATGGAAACGAAGATGCAGATTAAACAATGTGATATCATTTTTAATTATAACCAAATTAAATTTCAACATTTGATTAAGTTTAAATAACTTGATGCCATTCCTGGAGGACGTGGAGGTCAAAGTAAATTGTTGCTGAGAGACCAAGGTACGGTATGGAACTCATGAATTAACAAAGATGTTATTGAAAGAGCAGTAAAATGCCCAAAATGTACAACGGAATCAACCCCTCGAACCTTTGATCACATTAGAATTACAAGGCCACGTTCTAGGAATGGTGTACTGCAAGGTCAACCGTAACTGGTATAAATATTCAGACATTCGTTTAGATAAACGTTTTTAGGCTTTTCAGTATCTTTTCCATCTCAAAAGTGAATTACGTGAATACGGAACCAACCTGAATAGTTTTAAATTAAAGAGTTTGCAAGGAAATGGGGTTTATTTTCATTACGAGGAGGAGTGTAAAATACCTATACAGTAATAGTTTTATTAAATTGATGGCATGGATTTCTAAAATCATAATAGTTAAGGTTAATTCATTATTTGTAATTAATATTTGGCATCTATATCTACAGCAGTTTAACTTGTTTATAGCCTATGGGAACTTTTAATAGGCAGATAAATCAGAGTAACACTTTCCATTCATCCAGATTAACGTGACTGGATATGCATCAATATAGAAATATAAGTAACCAAATGAAAAGTCGTAAAGAACTACAATGTAAAGCACATGGTAAAGAACTACCAGAAATTAAAGAGGGAGGGAAGGTCTGTGTCCAACAAAATAAAGAATATGAAATGTTAGTGAAGAAAGGAAAGGCCCCTAGATGATTCTCGGCCAAGCTGTACAAGAAGCATAATCATAAGAAACTGGAAAATGCTAATACAAGGATGACATACAAAAAGGGGACGACATACACATCGTAAATAATTGAAATCACATTTATGTTTAGACTAACAGTTGTTTACACACAGGATATATAATTGCTTTAACATATTAAAATAGTATAGTCTTTTTTTGATTGTTAATAAAATGTCTAGGAGACTAAAAACCAGTGACATATTTAATAATGAAATAAAACATTATACAGAGGAAAGACGATCGTAAGTGTCAGTGAGTGACACTCTTGAGTTGTAATACCCTCTTTACCTAACCGTAACTATTATTATATGAACACTGCTATGAAACGTAACTAATTGAACAAATCTTTAAATGAGTGATGTAGTAAGTATTTCCTTTGATCACTACATATTTTTGCATAACTTTAACTCATCAAGAATGAGATATATGGCGATACATTTCCAGCCATAGAATTGGGCTAAGAGAAGTTAAATTCTATTACATCTATGTAAAATACCAATAAAAATTCGAAAGCGTAAATATGTTACAGTATTAAAAACTAAGTTTATCTAGTGCATGTAGCCTTCCTAAATATATTAAGAGGCTGACATAAATTTATAAGTTATAACAATATCTCTTGCCACGACCTATATAGGATGCTGAAATCAACCATGGCATGTTGAATTATTTTATTTCCCGGTCCCTCCATTTCTGCTCCATGTACTATCCCATAATGTGCAAGGAACTATATACGAGTATCAAAAATAATTTAATTGGTGTAAATTCTTAGCTGCTTGCAACTACCTTAAAATTTTGATTTATTAAAACCAAAACCATTTGTAGCAAACTAGGTTGGATGTTATTATGTTAATAAAATTATAATGTATTAGATTTAATTATAGGATAATAGATAAGGCCTTCACTCCCTCACTCATCACTAATTATCCAACTGACCTATATATTATAAAGATAAAATTCTAGCCAAATATAACTTGAATAGAAAATAAAAACCATATTCATTCTGATGAGATATCTAAACAGTTTTGAAATGGATTTGCAGCTCCTAGAACTACTATATTTAGTTTTTCTACTTTTCAACGTAGAAAGACAATATTTTAAAAATGCATTATACTCTCAACAGATGAATAAACGGTATTTTATGAGGATAATCTCCCAAAGGGGTTTCAAAGAAGAAAAGGCCCTATATATTTTTATGAGGATTAGATATTTTAACTGAATCAGACTCTCACACAGAATATGTATATATTTTTCTATCGTAGGAATAAGGCGTATTCTACTATGGCGTAGGAAATATAACTGATTCGAACGAGTGCTTCTTCAAAGGAAAAAACTTAAATCAAAGTCAGGCTCAGCTTAATAATATTTGCCACAGTACATGTAAACAAAACTTAAAACATTACTATTAATGATGGATATTTATACTTTTAAAGTGCATAGTACGTATTTTATCTTTCCCCAATATTCTATAAACTTACCAGTAAGTTATCTAAATCACTGCCTTAATGGGTTATAGGTACTAAATTCCAGTTTACAGCCCATTTGCTTGCTCAAACATTAAGTTATAGTTCACTTGGTTTCTGTGTTAAAAGCTTACGTACACAAATTTTTAAAACTTTCCTTAAAATAACCGTTTTTACTACAATAAAACAAAGGCATAAATAAAAGAATTATTTGCCCAACTACAAACTTTATTAATTACACATGATATTTACATTATTCTTAATATTTATTATGCACTTCTCATTCTAAACAAAAACAAAGCAGAATATTCTTTATAAGGGATAAAGTATATTTATGGCACTTTTAAGGTAATAATGTGAAACTTTGTTTTTGGTCATTACGTAAACGAATTCTACAGATTTTAATTTCTACCTTGAAAGACGTATGCTTTTGTAACCTAAGCGTTATTGAAAATTATCACTGGAGGGGCTAGCATTTTTTTGTTTTTCTATCTTTCTGCACGAAATTTCTTAAAAGAAATGACGGACTATTGCATAAGGCGTCATTTCTATGGAGGCAATATCATGTTTGATGATGGTGCATGTCACTTCAAGGGATTTGGCTGAGCGTTAGTGATTATTTTTACATTTGTGCCGTGGTGGTCATGCTAAAATCGTAGAATAAATAAATATGTAAGCAATATGAGTGCAATCATATTTGTTGTTCTCTACATATAAAATACCCATTAAAATACCTCATCTTGACAGTGTTTCGGTTGTATGATACATTCACTATATTCTGCAGGTAGACTTAACAATTATCAGTAAAATAATATGAAGCCTAACTGTATGTAAGATGCCAAGAGAAAGATTTCATCTGTTGAATTTAAATTCTTAATTAACTTATTTTCTGCATAGAAAGAATGATTTCTATGGTGCAATTCGATCCTTGGGATTTAACTGAGAGCTTTTGAAGCTGAAAAAATCACATAGTAGGTTAATAAAACTAATGTTTTGTTTGCGGATGATTCCGGTCTTACTATTTTTTTTTTTAAGCTGATTTTTAATCTCTCCCAGTAACACTTTAAATATGAGGTAAAAGAATGCATTTTATGTTATATCTGCACTGCTAGCAGTCACCCGCTCTTCTGCACACAATTTAGTAGTCATTGCTTTTTTAAGACCTAGGTTGAGTGATTTACATTTCCTATGTCAAGTTTCAGTTGGCCTTGTTGCAACGGCCAAGAAAATACTTGACATAACACATACATAAAAGTTCATAATTATGGCAATTATAATTTACTTCGTTCTCATTATGTATTGTTCCATAGTTGAATCGGTTTTGTTTCCCATCAAAGAAACATACATCACAAATCAGAGAAGCCTACTTGTGTCAAAATATAACTAACATGGGTTTTATGTCAATCTTTAAATTTATAGTGTTAGAAGTATTTTGTCTAATATTTTATTTTATTTTAGAACAATAAGAGCTGGAATTGGTACATTAGTTCAGAAAAAACACCTCAGTGAAATTTCATCTAGCATAGTTCTTGTCGCGGATTCTTCAGAGTCCGACCTTCGACCTTCGCATGTTTTAGTAAATTCTCTAAGGCAGATTGCCTTAAAATTGGTATGTGCCTTAAGGTACATACCTAATTGCTAAAATATAAAAAGCATGACAAATTATGGTTATATTCAGATAATTTACTCACTATAAATGTAATCAAATTGAAAATAATAAACAATGTTTACACAAAACAATCGATTAGATTTGGCAGGCTAATCCGATTTATAATACACAACTTGAGAGACAAAGATGGCATTTTTCGCTATTTAAAGACCAGTAGGCGTAGTTCAGACTGATTTTCGAAACAATAATGCGCATATTATATTCATACCAGGAACAGTAAAAATGTCAATGTAAAGTTTTAGTACAATCGGTGCAATAATTACAAGTGAGAACTAAACAAACCAAAAATGTCACTTTCACATTTTTAATATTTCAGGATTCTACTTGTATATTAATTATTTAAGTGTTGAAAAAATCTTTTACGTTAATGATATACTCTAATGTTTATAGTATTTCTAAAATCTGATTTTTTAATATAGTTTTTCTGTACTGCATATCTGAAATGTCTTAAAGCCTACTAAATTAAGATAAAATTTATTTAGTTATATAAACAACGATATTTCCAAGAATATTTATTGATTTAAAATGCTAAAACCTTAAGTGTTTAAATTACTTGGCTAAGTGAGTAAAGCAAAATCGTGGTTAATTGATTACATTAAAACGCAATCTCACTTGAGAGTGATCAGTTCAGCTTTCCCGTAACCTTGTTATGGCCAGCTTTTATCGCTCAATAAGGAAGATATTACTTTCTTGTGTTTTTATCTTAAAAATAAAAATAATGTATGTGGTTTAAACTTAAAAACTGTAAAAATAGTGCCGATAAAATGTTTTCCATTAGATAATTAATTTTACCAGTAAAAAATGTTCTAATGTTTGAACCAAATTACCATTCTTATTTGAGTATGTGTTGATTTTAAATGTTGGTTTATTCAGTATTAACCTTGACTTAATGAAGGGGTAGACACAATAAATCCTTGCATAAAATTAGTGTATATCCATTTTCAACTCTCAGAGGGAGCACGTCAGGGCCCTCCTTTTTCTGGTGGTTTAACACCCCTTACTTCTAATATACCCTCCCCTCCCATAATAATATATTTGCTACTCTATTTGCTAATTGGTCATCACGGCAATATCTTGTGTGCTATCCACCATTAGGGTAGATGATACCCTATCTTGCAGGTATTTTAACATAATTCCCCGGCCAATGGAAGCAATAATGACTATCAATTTTTAAAGGCTTTCGCAAAAATGCCACTAGAGAACCGCGACCAAACTGGCCATTAGTAGATTTGCCAGAGGATTCTCTCTTTGTTATAGTTTTATGTTTGTGTAATTTGCTATCTTCTATCGATTTCTTAATATGGTTTTGCAATATCAGTAATAAATTGCAACCAACTTTACAGCCGATAAATAGGACAATGTTATTTCATAATTTAACAACTAATCTTCTAGTATAAATTTAGTTTCCTCTTTTTTTGTTTGATTATTTCCTGGAATATTTTATATGTCAGAACCAATCTTGCTGTGTAAAGCCGCTGTTGCTGCTGCGAAATAATGATAATGAGATTGTTCGTGAGTCTCTTTACATATAATATGTTGAAGGGAAACATCATGCCCGGTAATAAATGATGAATCCCTATGATTTTTTCTGCCGAAAGCCATACAGCTTAAGAAAAACACTTTCTTCAGCTAGATCAAATAGAATAACCATTTTATATAAGTTTTCTAGCCATCTGGTAATTATTGGTAAGTATAGATGGATCTCTTTTCTTTCCGTAACTTGCATGGGATGTTTCTTCATAAAAGCTCTTTTTGTTTCGATTGGATAATTTTCATCAAGAGGTATGAAGTGCCTGAGGTTACAAGCAGTATCAAGATGATCGGACGACTCCTGGTCGTTCTCCTCTTTTTCACTTGCTGTGTCATTATTTGAACTTCCCGATGATGATTGTTCGTTGAAAGGGATATGCATTTTTGGTACGTCACTTGAAAATAGCTGTTTTCAATAAAAGCATAGGAAGTTCTCTTTCTTTATGAGCCAAACAGCGTGTGTACGTGGGTGTGCGTGTGTAAGACTAGCGTATAATATACGAGTACTACTAAGCGTGACTACTAGTCCGTGACACTAATTTTTAGATTTGTCCCTAAACACCGTCATCTGAAGTCCTCATTACAATACCTGGTAAGATAAAACACTCTAAAAATAATGACAATAATTATTTTTGTAAATTTTGTAAAGCCTATTTTACAAACTTGCAAGAGTCGAAAGTGGAAAAAGAGTAACGGAAGGTCGTGTGTTTGCTTTGTTACACGAAATCATAATTAATGCGCATTTCAACTCTAGTGCAATTGGTCAGTAGTATTAGTTTTCTTAGTTTACTGAATATACGTAATAGTACACTATAAACGAAAGTATATCAGTTATAGTAAGTAGTATTGTATAAAATAGAACCTTTTAAAATAACATAAAACACATTATAAATATTATGAAAATCTCGTTATCTACCATATACATTTTTTATACTTAGAAATATTCTTTTAGACTGAAAATATATCATCATAACAATCATTAATTAATCCAAAAAAAATACCTGCAAAAACATGTTATCCTCATTATTTAATATAGGACCGCAGGCGCGACGGTGGGTGCGGCACGAGTTCAACCTTGTGAAAAGGGCATATTGTGATGTATAACTCACACAATCATTCCATTCTGTTGACATCTTGTTACAACACTTAAATAACATGTATAAATGAAAGTAAAACTCAAATTTTTTATATCTATTCCTACTTACGTCAGTTAATATAAAGTTAGAAAATTTATAAGATTTTTACTTTCAGTATTTACTTAAAATAAACGTTTAAATATGTGCATTGGAATAACCAAAAATTAGTGTTGTTATAATCTGTATCAAAATATTTATAAATATGTTCAAGAATTTAATGTTTTTAAATCCACTCCAGGTAAAAAATAATTATCATTTTCAGTAAAATGTATAAAGAAAGTTAGGGCACTATATATATATATATGTGTGTGTGTGTGTGTGTGTGTGTGCATTTTATGATGATAATATATTTAGTTACAATCTTATTAATATTGTTAAGTCGTTAGATAATAATAAAGTCAAAAGGAAAAAATCAAGTATCTGAAGGATACGAAACTTTGTATATGTATGAGTCTGTGCGGTTTCATATTGTTGAACGAGTAGATATACATATATATATATATAGATATATATATATATATATATATATATATATATATCTGTGTGTGTGTTTTTATAAATTATATTAAACTGAGTGGTTTATACACAGACAATAAAATATAAGAATTGCAACACAAACTTTTGAAACTAAGAGTCTGTATACATTTCTATACCTGTTCACCAAAGTGACAAAATTATCCAAAATGTCTACTCGTTCAACAATATGAAACCGCACAGACTCATACATATACAAAGTTTCGTATCCTTCAGATACTTGATTTTTTCCTTTTGACTTTATTATTAGCTAACGACTTAACAATTAATAAGATTGTAACTAAATATATTATCATCATAAAATGCACATTACTAATTTGACAGTTTATTGTTTTGTAGCATTTACAGTGGCAGCAAAAATAGCCAAGAAGCTTAAAGCGATGAGTGGTTTAAAAGAATTAGAATAGGTTTCTAAAGATGCTAAAAGGATTTTAACTTGTTGGGAAGAGAGTGGTGAAAGCTATTGTATTGAATTTATGGAAATTGGAGTGCTAGATAGGCAGTGTCCGCGTTTCGCACAGAAAACCTGTCGTTTCTCAATCCACATGGTAATAACAGAAAACCAATCTTTGTAGCTTACGTTTTATATGTATATAATACATATAATAATGCATATAATAATGTATATATACATATACAGTACAACTATCCATACCCTAATCTTAGACCATCCGGATGTTTAGTTTGTAGTACCCCCTGATGAGCTATTTCTAAATAGTTCATTTTAAGTTTATGAAGATTCTGAATTTCCTTAATACTTTTTAAAGAAAACAGTTCATCGAATTGTTATTGTGCTTCATTGCGTGGGCCGAAATTGGGTTGGATTTAATTTTAAGGTTTATATCGCTGCGATTTTTTTTTTCATTCTAATGTGCAAACATTGGTCTGACCAATGTAGTATTTCGGACAGTCTTTGCAAGACAATTGGTAAATGAAATTGCTGGATTCACAAGTCATTTTACCAATTATCGGATAATTCCTTTTTGTTGTGCTACTACAGAAATGTTTTGAATCTATTATCAAATTACACGTTTTGCAGCGAGGCTTAAAACAGGGATCACAGCCAAAAGGTTTGTGCCGTTTTAAAACGAGTAGTTTTTATTTAAATGTAACTTGCCTATTAAAAGATTTCAAAGACAGTTTTCGAAGTAGAAGGGCTATCTGGATTACTCAGGATATTCTCAAATCAACAGAAAGGCTGAAGTATAATTCAATATATGTAAAGATAAAAAATTAACAATTAAAACTATTCTTTTAGAAAATTTCAAGCAAAATTATCGAAAAGAAATAAAGTATGGGATCGAGATGTCGAAACGAAAGTGAGACAATTCGACCATTTTTCAAAAATGGCATGGAGTATTATAAAAAGCAGCACAATACAACATGGCTTTTTAAAATTGTTCAATCTTGGTACCTAAAACAACAAACTAAATAGTTCCTGAATCGTTTCAAATGACAAATGATTTAAAATCTTTTTCAACTTTTGCTGAATCAGACAATTCATTGTTGGACAGACCTCTCGATGATCCATTGATAAGACCTGTCTCGTCTATAGTTCTTTTTGTGAGGTTGAGGTAGCCCGTATCGCGTAAAATCTGAAGCCAAAAATCCATTGCCATCTATGGCATGTCTATGTGGTTGTTCAAGTGGTATTTCAAATACCTCTTGACCCCAATCATCTGACTAATCAATCTCTCGTTTGCTCAAGGCATCTTCCTGTCGGAATTAAAGATTGCCAAAGTCATACAAATTTACAAAAAGGACGATACTTGTATTTAAAACGACTATCGTGCTATTTGTATACTCTCTGTTTTCCGCCGTAAAGAATCTTATTCACGACGTTTCCGAGAGCCTAGAAAGGCGAGAAGAGGTGCTAAGCATATTCCTCGACCTCTATAAAGCTTCTGATTGTGTGCATCGTGTGACACTGTTGCACCAGTTGTGGACAAGTTGTATTCCGGGTCTGCGCACGATTGGATCTCGTATTATTTTAAATATGCCCTACAGAGTCCTACAGGGATCATTATTAGGGCTAGTCCTTTCTTTAAATTATTGTCAACATATAGAACTCATCGAACCTGAATGGTAAAATTATCTAATATACTGACGGTACAGCTCTCTAGATTTGATAAAAATAAAAAAAATAACTTGAAGCGAAGTCATTCATTGAATTGAATTCATGTATAGAACATTCCTTCGTTTCTCCTACGGCAACAGCAAGAGTAAGAACATGACCCGTGGTGATGGTGGACGATGTCCTGGAAGAAGTCAAATTCATTAAGTTCCTTGGAATACCTTGATTTAGGGCTTACATGGGGAAAATCACATTTAAAACGTTTGTTCTAAATTTGCTTTCTTGGAATTTATTTGCTGCGCAAACTTGCAAAGCCTTCTTCGGTGGTTACTTTTTGGAAACTGTTCCAAATACAGATTGAAAAAGTTGTTGAGTCTCAAAAGAAAAGCCTCAGAATTGTTTCACAATTGAACCCCAGAGACTCATCCAAAGATGCGTTTAGAGGGTTTAGATTGCTGACTTTACTCGGTCTCTTTATTCTCAAGGTTTCCCTGTACTGCCGACTTAAATTCGAGTTTGTACGGGGCAGGGATGTTCAAGAATACGGAACTAGAGGCAAGAACAACTTTCGAGTCGAACAACACAGAACGGCAGTTTGGAATACTTGTAACACAAATTGGAGTTGGGTTAATGAATGAGCTCCCTGAGGACATAAAACTACTCAATCAAACGAAACATTTAAAAACTCGACTAAAACACTTGCTTGTATCTGAGGCGTTTTACTTGACTGATGATTTCATTATGGACCGCTGGGATGAACATTGTTGACGTTTTTTTTAAATAAACAACTACCACGAAACCTCCGCTTCCGATTGTATAGTATTCATTTACCTTGACAAACATAATTTATCT
The DNA here is from genome assembly GCF_021130785.1 of Homalodisca vitripennis. NCBI lineage: Eukaryota > Metazoa > Arthropoda > Insecta > Hemiptera > Cicadellidae > Homalodisca > Homalodisca vitripennis. Next base: position 164,608,093 of record NC_060207.1, on the reverse strand, counting down.
AATAGAATTACTTCTGTCATTGGTTACGTTGACGCATGCCATGCAATATTGTAATTGTTTCAAAACAATAAAGAGTATTATTATGATTACAGCTTAAATTGTCGTAAGATTCGGAACCCATTCGAGAGGCCATTGTTCAGATCAAGGCTGATCTTCAACGTGTATCCACCTGATCAGTCAATGATGGCTCTAAGTTAAATACAGATTAGTGTAATGTGCTCCATCTGGCGCCTCAAAATGTTAAACAGAATCTCAATGAGAGTTCCGTAAAGGTTGAACTTGGCAGTAAAGGTTTGTTGCTTATTACTAAAGTACATTCCTGAGATTACATATTTTAAAATTACCTTACATTTTCTAACCATATCATACACGCAATGCAGCGAACTTTTCACAAGCTGAAACGACGGTATATATTTAAAAACATGCTACGAGTAGCTAACAAGTTACAGGTCATCCATTCACTGGTTCTTTTAGTATTCTGTTATTGCTACCGCACTTATAGCAATAGCATAACGAGGAAGGACATCAGCAATTAAATTCAGAGAATAAAAAAACGCAGGATTACGGTATATTTTCAATTCGAAATGTTTTAAACATGAGGAATGAGGTTTCCGAACGTAGTACTCGTTATGATAAACAACTTAATTTCCGAAAAGTGAGGCTGAATTTGGGCTGGAGAAACTCGTGTAATTCGGTCCCATTACGTTAATTTCCTTCCTGAGAGTTTATGACAACTATCCAGTTTCAAATTTAAGAAACGTCTAAAAGTCATTGTGCCTGTCTAGTGGATAAGGGCTATGTATATTATTTAGTAATAGTATTAGTCAAAAGATTGATATTTGACGATTAGTAGTTCTGGGAAACCCTAGCAATAGAAGGCGTGTTTATTTATTTACTATGCTATACAATCATATCAATACTATGATTACCCTTAGAAAATAAAATATTCACGTAGAACTACGAATTATTATTCAAATAGCAACAAAACGCTGATACCCAACGAAACCCATTTATAAATTAGAACAATAAAATACAAAAAAACCAAACAGATCGATCAAAACAGCTCCGAAAACAAACATATATGGGTAACATTTATTTATATTGGTAATAAAACAAATAAAAACAATTGTAACAATCTAATTATAAAAATACCTTACAATCCAAATCGCATTATGATAACAAAATTGCCCACTTCAAGACAAAGAACGACAAGGATTATATAAAATTGAATTTAATGACTACAATAAATTTGATATATGACATAGAAAGAAAATATTTGCCCAAGATACAAAGAATACAAAACACGCACAAGGGAGGATCACGTTATTTGCAATTAAAGTATAAAGAAATGCGTATAAATTGAATGAAACTAATTTACTTACACTGTTCGGGAGACTACTTATGCCTTATTAAAAAATGTGTACTCTTGGTCCGCAAACCATTTCGAGGCAACCATCTGGCTGAGACTTTGGACTTGCCCAGAACTTCATGAATAATCGTGAATGCAATGCCAAGGTTTGAAAAATAAATCGTTCCTTTTTATTTTTTACGCTATTGAAGTAAAGAAGATAAATAGCATACAGTGTGTTACATTACATCAAATTACTCGATTTTTACAAGTTTCTCTCTACTGTATTAGAGATAAATTCTAAACCTGAATACAAAATTATTTCCTTTGATGTGATGTATCGTATTTAGAAATATAAATTAATTTAGTTTAGTTTATTCCTCTACATGATTTAATGAGATTGCCTCTTTCAATACGGCAGTTACATCTGGGAGTACCGGAAGCTTGCGATAGTCATCATTCGATGCATATTTGCACTGACGGTGATAGCTTCATGTATTATAGCTGGTTATTGTTCAGCAATTTAACTACCCTATGCGTTTTAGCTAGACAGTTATTGTGCAGTAGCAACTACATTTATTATAGATAGACAGTTACTGTTCAATACCTTAATGTATTATTTATATATAAATAAAATAACAATTTTTTTATCTTGTATTGTGAACTATGACCGGAATAACGGTGTACGCAGAAACAAAATATATCGCTTTGTGAGATTTCGAGTGCCATTTGACAATATCACAAGGTCGCAGGATCGCTCCCTGAAGTCCCATAACGAAACTGTTCCTGTTAAGCGTCAAGTTTTGTCCAGGGAGAGTAATAAATATGGCTTCTTTGTGTGCTACATTTGGCAAGTTGCAACTTTACTTTACTGTTTGTTGCCTGTGAGGGAAAAACTTTTTTGATAAACATATTTAAAATATTTTGTCACTAGAATTGTCTAAATTTCTATAGAAAGAATGAATGTAGCTAATGCATTGATAAAGTTATTCTAAGGTTATCACTACTAAGTTTTTTATGAGTTATTTTAACTTAATCTAATTTTATTAAATATTTATTTAAGAAAATAAAAATACTTGACTCACTCACTAGTAGTAGTTAGAAATATTCTATAAGTAAATAAACAATTTTTAGTAAAATTCGGAAACACCAAATATTCCAGATATATAAAGTCCGTTTACAATCTCTTAATAGTATGTAATTATACCATACCCAAATCCAAAGAAGATTTGAGCAAAAAAATCTCAAATTAACAATTACATTAAGACACATACAAATTCGCTCATTATTGTCAATAATCGTATTATTTATTACAAGTCATTCCAAAAAGTGGTAATACTTTTAAGAAGAGGCCGATCACTATTAATTCTTAATCTGCCATCCTCATGAGCCACGTTTCTGTGCGAGAATCTTATCAAAGAGAATAAGGGATGAGTCGATACAGTAAAAATTCGATAGTACTGATACAAAATGCCATGCAAAGGCCACATCCAGAATTTGAACTTACGCTATCTGTATTGATACAAGTCGCATAAAGATAATAGTATGAAAAATGTTTTTATATGAGTGTATATTCGTATATTCTAGTGTACAAAGTTTTGCAACTGTTGTAGTATTTGAAAGTTTATTACACAACATCATACAGACGTTATTTTATGCAACGTTCTTATCTTTAATGTATTGATTTTGTCAATCAGTTCATTTAGCATTGAAATGCTAAGGTCAGGCAATCCTGTCTTTGACGAGAGATGAATATTAGATTCCTTGGCATAACAAAGGAAGCCCTAGTTGTAAATTCCTCGAGCCAACTGAATCGATAAAGCATTTTCATCCCAAGTTTAATTATCCCACTGCTCTATTGCGGTAATCCTATTCATCCATATCACGTTTATATCTTCCTGAAAAGGTATTCCTTTGGGAATGCCTGCAGTTTATGCTGTTTGTAAATTGATTTAAAAATGTGTTATAATTTAAATCATAGACGAGTTGTATATCTGACCAAATATTACAAAATAAGTCTTCATATGATTGAAACATTGTGGGCAGGATATTTATATATAGAGGAAATGATTTTGGTTATCATAAAAAACTACATATTTTAAACCTTTAAACATTACAACCTAAATGATTGAAAGGGAATATTAAAACTAAGTTTTGAAGTGCTACGAAACCGAAATCAATTTTAAAACTTTTATGTAGCATGTGGTGACAAATAGAAAAAGGTCCCATCTATATACGAAGTTTCTTTTTTCGTAAAACGTCAATTCTACTTAGACAAGCATTATTTCTATGATGGTACATGTCCAATAATTATAAATTTGACTGAGCCGACTCAGTAGGCTGACACAAACATTTTTTGTCTTCCAGGAGAATGTAAAAATGGTTTTTGCTCTTGGTCACTAGTCTTTCTATCTTTCAAAAAGACAAATAAAGAATAAAATTAGCGTTGAATCTCAGCTGAGGTAGTTACATGACAGGTGGTGTGGCATAATCCTGCCTTTACTCATTAGAAGAATACATAGAATATACGTATATTTCATTTAATTACAATTTAACTTAGCTAACAGAAATTCAGTTCATTTATATTGTATCATTTATTTCCAAACTTTTAATTTCATTAGGAATTCAGTTAAATAACTTTGGAAAATCAAAATGTATGAAAAAACCAACTTTATTTTACTTAATGTTGCTTTCTTCTTAGGATTGCTTAAAATAATTTTTAAATTCGATGAATAAGTTTAATTTTACAGTACTGGTGGATGGGCAATATAACAGAATATTTTCCGAAAGTAAAATACAAATAAAATATTTAATAACATTATTGTAGATGTTCTGTGAATATTCATGTTTGCACATTTATTTTGCCACAGAAGAGTATCGCTAGTAAGTTGAACTTTAACAGTACCAAATTTGTCAGTAAAATAAACAAAAATGGATACAAATTGGGCTGTAATGATCAGTACGGGAAACCAAAGCCTTTGTGGCTTGCTATCTCTAATGATGTTTTGAAACGGTTTCAAGTGGCATGTTCTCGCACAATGCAACACAGTCAGTCAGACACACTCATGAATAATCACAACAGGAATTCATAGCGCGATAAACCTATTATCAATTACGTCCTCTTTCTCTATGAGATGTTGGACAAGCAGTTCTTATCAGATTGACCACTTTCATCAATAAATACAAGTTGCTTCCTGGTCAGTTTGGCTTTTTGAAAAAGAAGCATAGTGTCGACTAAATTTTCTCTTTATTAAATTTCCTAGAAAAGGACTTCGACCAAAAGAAATCTGCAGCAGTCTTCTTTGATATCCGGAAGGTCAATCATGACCTGCTTATTATAACGCTTGAGTCCTTTTGTGCACGGCAACAGCTTTCAAATGGTACTCATCTTTCCTCAATGGACGTAGACAAGTGGTTAAGATTCCTTCCAAAGACCTAAGTTTTATGACACATTCACTATCAGAAAAAGGCTTTTCATCTAAGGTGTCACTCCAAGGCTCCATCCTAGGCCTGATTTTTGTGTATATTTTTTTGTGAATTGCCATCTTATATTCACAATGAGAACTGTTGTATCTTTGCTGATGATACTTCACTTGCTTTTACACCAGACACGAAAGGTTTTAACTTGTTCATAGAATCAAATAGTAGTATGCAATGTTTAAATGAATACCTTTTGTCTGTCAATTCTTAGAAAACACAAGTTGTTGACTTTTCCTTTAGCACAAGAGATATACCTTATTTAAGATTCCCCATCGACGATAGTGATATTACTGCTGAAAATGAGGTAAAGTTTCTGGATCTTCACCTATTTTTGAATTTAAAATTCCATTCTCACATAGAGGAACTAGTTAAAACAAGTTTTCCTCTCATTATAACGATTTAAGTATATTTTATTAGATGAATTATCTTTCATTTCTAAGTTTTACATTAAATACTAATAACCTTACTGTGACTATAATATAAATTATTCGTGTGTTTCTTTTTTATCTATGGAGTATAACAATGCCGTACAATTCATATCAAAAAGCTCAACTGTTTCGACAGATCGTACAGACTGGTTGCCCCACACCAAACTCTGTTGTTGAGGGATTGGAAGACTTCAATTTCATATTACAGAGACGCAACAACGATAGTATTAATACTTTTCTATCATATATTAACGTGATGAACATGCCTAAAAATACTGATACTGATATTTGTGTTCAACGATATTATTATTTAGTAAGGTTACTTCTTGGTTTAGTCGATAGATTTGAAAATACGTATTACTACGTATACCATTAAGTAATACTCTAATTACGGATAATTTAGAATGAAAATGACGTTTCATAAATCATGGTTCTATTAATTTCATTTTATTTTGTTGAGCTGTGGTTGCTACAGGTTCAGAACACGTATATCTGCGATACAACACTACGCTAAAACAACGTTACGCCACGGTACGGTGCTACGTTAGGAAGTACGCCTGTGACGTTTTTTCAAAAAAAAACGACACTTAAGCTACACAGTTGGGAAATAAACTTCATCTATCGTTGACATAAATCAAGTCTAAGTAATAGACCTAAATAAGTAACTTATTCACACCAATTTGTTTAAAACATAAATAAAATATGTTTTGTGATAAAAATATTAACATATAGAGCCATTTACACATTGTACTCATAGTCCTATTTATATAGTGTGTCAACTATTACAGCTGATTTAAATGATTTTAAGTATTGAAAACGTTATTAGAAACGTAGTTGGTGAACACGGTCATTAGAAACTAGTTTCGTATTATAGCATGTCATAAAAATATTGCAGTTTCTAGGTATTAACTTATTACAAAATGTGTGTATAATGACTTTGGTTTAGGAATGATCGAAATCTGTTATTTCCATAATGTTTATTACACACGCTGACCCACGATAAACTAACAATTAATATTACACTATTTGCCTCTTTTATGATATAGCTAAGGTACTTTTCTGTATTTGAATTCTAATAGTTGTTATTTTCACTAGTTTACACTGATAATATGCTTTTTGGTGGCTAAGTCTCAATGATCCTGTGGTCCACTACATATTTTTATTTTAATGGTTTGTATACGATTTTAGAGATTTGTATAACGTTTTCTATAAACTTAAGCGATTTAAAGAAATCTAGAACCGATTTACCGTCAATATGGTGGTACCACAATGCTCAGATGATCTGAAATAGTCAACTATTTAATAACTAATAGCTAATATTTGTTTATTTAGTAATGATTAGAACACATAAGTTGCCTACAGTAAACTACATACAACGTCACTGGTTAATAACGGATTTATGGGGGGGGGGTGGGGGGGGGGGGGGGTGGGGGGGGGGGGGGGTGGGGGGGGGGGGGGGTGGGGGGGGGGGGGGGTGGGGGGGGGGGGGGGTGGGGGGGGGAATTTTATAAATTTTTTTTTTTTTTAATTATCAATTTTAAAATGTTCGTAATTCTCCTTGAAAATACCCGCACTAAGACAAGTAACGGTAATTGAGAACATTTAAAAAAATACCACTGGTATTTCACAATCAAAGGAGTTTTCTTAACTTTCAGCAATCCTCAATTTACAATTCCGAACACTGTGAGCAGTTTAATTTTTGAAGTAATCATGTTTAACATATTTTCAACACTGAAGCTACACAAAATGGTTGGGATATGTCATAATGTTCCTCTAAAACGTTTTTAAATTATTAATTCTGACTACGGACCGTTCGTAAAAACTAGAAATATCATTTAGTGTTATAAACGAAATACTAACATTTATTTTAATATGTTTGAGTAACCAGAAACGATTCTTTATTAGAATATTACAATTTTTAAAAGAAATATTGCAACTATGCCAGTTAAATAGAAGAAAGGTGCTCCAACAGTTAATATCATATCATATTGTTAAAAAGTACATATATATGTGACATATAACTATAAAATATATAAGCTTTATTTGCGAATACTTAGGTCGTAGAAACTAATAAATGATGCATTCGGTATTTAACAGCAAAATATATTTGACTTTCATTCAGACAAAATTATGTATCTACGTCGAAACAGTAGTTGAAGTCACGATTAAAATACAAACTAATAGAGAGTTACAAATAAAATAAAAATCACTATATGTATGCTGTATTTGTTAAAAATCTCATATTTTACAGTTTTATTTCATCTTATAATTTACAAAAATGTTATTCTTTATTTATAAATAACATTCAAGAAATCAATGTTACTTGCTACTTTTCCAGGAAAGTAAGGTACGGGTAAAGCCAATACCAGGAAGTTGTGTCACTAGAGCAGACATCAGAGAGAGATGAGTGGTACTGTGGCATTATAATCATCTCTTGAAGTTGACACACAATATAACGATGTAGTTGACTCCCAAAAGGCTATATTTACTTTTCTAGAATGTAACTTAACTGTACAGTTGAAATATTAGCTAGCTAAGTGTACTGCGCGTCATAAAATAAAGACTAAGGTGTGATATCACTTGGTATTTCCAGGTATTTTTGTCTTGTCTCAAAACTTTATCTCGGACTGTTACTTTGCAACCCCTAACCGTTTGGCCATGAAACCAGAAGGCTTTATCCTTGCTCCAAGATGAGACTGTATATTATAGTTTCTAGGACTTAGTATTTAAATATGTTTAACTGTATCTAATGGAACTGAATTTTTTAAAATTAATAGATGAAATTTTAATAGACACTTAGATCCTAAATGTAAATCGAGATATAAATAGTTATTAAGATTTTAAGTACTAAGTACAAGTAAAATCAACCGTTTTCCTGGTACATTTGTCAAATATTAATATACATGTTTTACAATATTATATGTAAAGACAATTATCATGTAATACTACAAAAAACACATTCAAAGCGTAACTGTCTTCTGACATGAAATAGCTTGGCTTACACTACCATCAAGACTGCTTCAGTATCCATTAGCGACCCCCTTTGACAGATAAGTGACAGAGAAGCTTATAGATGGAAGGCATGGTATTATGGTATGCTTACCATAACGTAAAGGGTTCAATATAATTGGATATAATGACGAAGAGTTAAGTAAATATAAAGCAATATTTCCACAATAAAATGTGTAAGATCTTATTCATGCTTCTATAGTGATTAAGGCCATTTAAGTTTTATAAACTAATGCAATGAAAGAAAAATTTTCAATAGTTTTCAGTGTCAGTTACAAATAGTTGATTGTAAATAAGTGAAAATACTAGAAATGAATAAAAGTAACTGCTACGCAATGAAAAGGATAAGGTTAAAATAGTTTTATTAAGTTCTGTACTAGTCTGTACTTGAGTATATAATAATTGGCACGATCCAAAGTACGGGAAGCAGCCTAGTGTTATACACATGACGTACCTACAGTAGGAAGTGTAGATTCAATTCAAATGTGCAACTCCATTCTACCCTAAGTTTGCAACATCGAGTGACTGAAACATAGTACTGCACTCAATTGTGTACCTGATAAGACAATTATACCAAATATATGCCTAGATTGTATTAGATTTGTGTTAAGTAAACCAGACACAGCACTTTGTAGACTACCTGTCTCTTAAAACGAAAGATGATAGGAGTTGGTTTGTACCATTTTATTCTCTCTATAAAGACGTTACTTCAAATTCTAAGAGTGAAGTTTGTGACAGTATTAAATTTCAGACGCTGCAACAGTGTAATGTGAAATGGTGCTAAACTCAACATTGAATCAATCCTTCCCACCATCGCTACTTTATGCATAAGTTAATAAAAAATAAAACCCTGATGTATACGAATAATTTGAAATTTAAGTCACACAAACACACATGTACAAAGTAATTTTCTCTTTTTTAAGGTGTATGTTAAATTTCAATTAAATAAAGAAAACCTGATTATAATTAATTGTTTTGTGTTGTTATCTGTGCTGTTTAAATCGTCTTAAATGAGCCATTATATTTATATGCTACGTTTAGAATTTCCAACCACAATATGTATGTTTTTGTAGACAATCCCACCATAGCATATCTAAACAAGCGCCACAGTCTAAGTTTTTTTACAGTAAAGTAAGTATTAGAATTAAGGCTATGATGTAGCCAATTAGCACAAAAAATTACAAAAACACTTACAATAGGACTCTTTATAATTTAATGGATTAAGGAACAATGTCTTTTTAGGCCTTAATGTCGTTGTTTGGACTCTGTAGTGTGTATCGTTTTAGGATAGTCTGAATAATTGCTTAAATAATATTCAAAATTACCTGTAACAGATAATTTTAATTTAGACCATTAATTACACTCAAAGATAATTTAAACTTCTATTTAAGTAATTGGAGACTTTTCCACCGTTCCAAGTACTCTCATAAAAACAATATTGTGGTTAGGTAGTTTGCTTCCACGTCTGTTGTAGATAACATGATTTCCAAAACATCTCTGTTGACATTTTTAGTGAATGATCTGATCTGTACAGTACAAAGTCATTTTAACACATGGGTAAGATATTGAAGAGTTAAATGCAATCTTTACAGTTTAATATGTGAGGGACTCTTCCCTGATTGTTGAGTGTAATGTACTTCACATCATAATTTTTTGTTAGTATTTTTCCTCGTTGTTATTACATGTTTTGTTGCTATTTCAAGGTATACCAAAAAGCTTATTCTACTGTAAATTTTTTTTATATTCCGTCTCATTACGGCATTAAAATGTTTATGACTAAAGTCGATGGAAGCAATGGCTTACAGACAAGCAGTCAGATAATGTAGACTTTTCTTATGGATAATTATTTTAATATAGTTACATTTCTAAAAAAGAGAAAGGTGTTTATAGATTAGCTATCATAGGTACTAAGTTTTTTGTATTTATGACAGTGAAATCATGTATAATATACATAAAACTACGGTTTGGCTGGAATAATATTATACATGTAACCTATTCATTCTTTCGATCAGTATGAATTTATGGTCCTAATCAATAACTTTTCTGACGCCAAAGTTGAGGTTTTCTGTACCAATGCATCGATCCAGAAAATAAAGGTCATGTAAAGGTAAGTGAAAGCCACTTTAATAAAAAAGTGTCTGCCGCTAGTTCTTTTAACGTATGTACGGTCTAAGATGTTTTGACATAAGTTGAATTTATCATGTCTCCCTCCCCCCTCTCTCTCCTCTCGCTTTCTCTAAATTCATATTATCGTTTCGATGATATATTATCTTTGACAACGACAATTGGAAGCAGATTACGTCTTTATTCCTTGATATTATCTGTACAGGAAGTTGATACTGTCAATTTAGTACTGTTAATGAGTCAATTTAGTTCCCTTATCATGAGCATGATTCTCTAGCTCATAGTCTCGTATCCATACAGCCTCCCTCTTGCTTTAAAATCAGCGCTTCTTGTCAATAAAATATCTCTCTAGCTCTAAATCTGAATACTTAAGGGGAGCAGACCACTTTTAATATCCCTATCTCCGCCATGTTAACTTAGGTACCTATTACTTAAAAGCTATAATAGATACAGATTTGAAACATGTACATACATACACCCTTTATACATATTTACACCAGAGGATTTTGGAAAATATACTTTACTTTTATATTTATGATTTTTTATTTTTTATATTGTTAAAAAAGCCTAAAAAATAACTTTGAACATTTTTTGTTTTTATTTGTAAGTGATATTTTTACAAACCTCTGGTATAAAGTTGTATTATGATAGCTTAAAGTTGTGTAAAAACTTTCATGTCTTTACTATTAACGGTTACTGAGTTACAGGTACATATACATAAAAAAATTATAGTTTCGGAAAATGAAGAAAATGTTGAAAAGTAACACTTAAAATGGTTCAAAGTTGTAATGAACAGGTAAATAAACTATACTGCCTGAAGCTTCTCTATTGCATATTTATTCATTATTCTTATCTTTTACAGTTGTTTCTTTGCTGATGTACCTCTTGTAAAGCTCCTCTAAGGCTTTTTCTATTCTTCGTATTCTGCAAGATTCCAAAAAAATTAGTAAAATAAACAGAAAAAATGCTAGATTTGTTTTTTCAATACCTCTGATCTAAAATGGTCTGAATGTGTAGGCTATTTAATTTTAAAAGTGTAATATACGGTTGTTAACATATAGCTTAGGCTATATAAATAAAAAATGAACATGTCCGAAACCAAATAAAAACACTTTCCGGTTAGTAGTGGCCAGGTGAGTAAGCTGGGTTGTCAGGATCTTCCTCAGCTTCAAATGCATCGTCCAACTGTCTTCTTTTTAGGCTAACATTCTGCCTACACTTCTTCTGAACTTCTTCCAGTGCCTTGTCCGCTTTAGTCACTCTTCGGTTGTCCAACATCTTCATTGCTGATACACAGTTTTTGCCAGCAGGTAGACCCAAAAGTTTGAATATCAGGCACTTTGTCACATTGCCTTTGTTATATGCTGCAATAGCATCATACACACCTAATTTTTAATGTTGAGAGTCTGACAAATACTTTTTTTGGAATCCGGCCCCATATTACATTGTTCAGAGACTCCGCCATGTTTTGAGTTCCACCATGAGCGCACTTTGCTAGTAGAATAGTATTGGCGAGGTCTCTAAAAAGTCTCTAAAAATTGGTTTTATTTCTTCCAGAACAGTTGATGGTAGGTGGGTGTGCTCTGCATGTTTGTATTCAACCTTTTCAAGAACTGCTTTTTGATACTTACACCATGTGTCAGCATCTTTTGGACACATTGCGTGCTGAGGGTTGTCATCAGTTGATGCAAGGTGAAAATACTCCGACCATATTGCAGTCTTCATAGCTTGTATGCCTTTTTGTGCATTCCTCCTGATTGCCAGGCTATAGTAGATTTGTATAGTATCAATAGCATGCTCAGTCAATCTCCCTTTACCACCTAAAGTCTTCCCATCTGCAAGAACTCTTTTAGAGTTTTTGTGTTTGAAAGTCCTCAAGCGTTTGTCCATCCGCTTTTGGACGTGGCCTACACACTCCATTTTTTTCAATTTCAAAATCGGGTCCATAGGGTTTTAGTTCATTCACAGTTTCATAGCCTTTGCAGTCTCCATCCCCCAAGTAATATTTATATCTTATTCCATAGTTTGTTTCTGAACGTTCAAACATTTTTTTTCACTCCCTCCACTTCCATGCCACCGCTGGTGCCGGAATAGTTCGCAATACATTTGGGACCATGATCTTTATCTAATCTCCCTTTACATTGACAGAATTTTGACATTACTTCTGCATCTATTACCTGTCCAGTTGTTATACTGGTTGCGGTAACTACACCATTGAGCGATGAGAAACCACGTCGCTGCCAGCTCCCATCGAAGGCACATGCAAGGTCTCGTATTGACTGCAGTTTCAGCTGCCTCTTTCATCGACTCTAGACATACCATTTGAGTGAAGGATAGTAATATTTTATTATATTTGGCAAATTTAGAAGGCCTAGGCAAATTCATGACACCTGCGAACACTTGTCCAGTTTCTTGTCCCACTCCAATGCTACGCAATGCGTATACGAAGCGAATGTTGACGTCATACATTTTGCTCTCTTCATCAGTAGGCCTAGAGCCTAATTTGACTTTTGTCAGTTGGCTATTTCTTTCACTGAATCTCATTTCACATATTCAGTGCATGCTAATGTAAGAGTGAAAGCTAGGCCAATTCGTTTTTCCACTGAAAGAGCCAATGGACTGTGACAATATTTACAAATGGCCATTTCAGAAATGATCTTTTGTACAGCATCTAGGTCTAGAATATCATATTGAAATTGTTCATTTTCAAACTGCTGGTATTCTTTGGTACTACTAATTTTTACCTTTGAAGTACTTTCTCTGGCTGGAACTTTGGCTTCATCACTAGTTTTAGGCCTAGGCTTCGGCGTCGCTTTGTCACAGTGCCATCCAAAGGTTTTCTTCCGTTTGAAAATACTTGTTGATCTTGGCATTTTACACAACAATAACTACACTTTCCACGAGTATTAAAAGTAAAATAAAGTGAACACAACAGCAAAACTGGGTTTTCACAATGAATAATCAACGGATTTGTTTCTTGTAAACACAAACACCACCACAAAAACTGTAAAAACAAAACAAAAATACAGCTGTCAAAATTCAGCTGTCAAAAGAGCCGTGGTGTTCAATGCCTCTAAAATACTGTTGATCATATAGCAGTTCCATTGAAGTAGTACTATAACAAGTAAATAATAGCACTGGTGTAAGAGAAACGCACGATCGGTTGCGTCGTGCTCAGTTCTTGATTGTGAGGATTGAAGTGTGCGTGCAAGCCGTTAGAACACATTTTTTTTTAAGCTAATTGTCAAAAAAAACATATACAAGTTATATATATACCATTGTAAAGAGGAAATTTCAGGCTATTTAAAAACTGAAAAAACCAATAAAATTAAGTTTTAAGTGGTCTGCTCCCCTTAAGGATTGTATTGTTTAAATATTATCGTTAGTCACATTCAATCCTAACAATCTCCAATATTGCTATTTGTGAAGGCTCTTGTAAATAAACTTCAATTTAAAAAAATGTTGTATTGTTAGCAATACGTATATTTTTCAAGAATCCTTTATATAATATTAAGAGGGTGCTAGTTGCTAAAATTGCACTTTACTACGGATCATATTTAATTGACACAATCCTTAAGTAGTTAGGCTATAACTATCTATGACCAAAATGAGATATTAAAATATCTACTCTATTGGAACAATGTTTGTTCTTACGTTTGTGAGTATAATAAGATTTTAAGACATGCTGAAAATAGACTAACGTGGACTTATTAGTTAAAAAGTTTAAGTAAATCGATTTTAAAACACAATTTAAAAATCATAACCAAATACTTTTTGATCTTTAAAAACATAAAACAAGGCTTATAAACATTAAAGAGTTTTGTACAATATATAATAAGTTTTCATGCTGTTATAAAAAAAATCTACATTAATATTATAACTTTATGTAACGTTTTCAGACGACAGCCGCACATGAAATAAACCTTTCCTTGGACTGAAAATTAAACTAATAAAAATCTTCATAAACTTTCAGTTTTTTCACCTCTGTGTAAATGTATAATTGAGTGGTAAGATGACGACGTGCTTTATACAATCCATTTGTATTATGGTTGTGTTAAATAAATGCAGTTTAAACTTTGTTAAGCGCTTACAGTTTGCGTTAGAAAATAAACCAACTTAATGTGATAAAACGACAAGGGTAATTAACACAATTTGCTGAGAACTAAGGGATATTGTAAAGACTTGTAAATAGCAACTTTTAAAACAACGGGAAAGTTTAGTGAAGTCTTCTTTGATCTTGAACCCCGGAGCTTGTTTTAATGTTTTCAATACTTACTTCTATCTAATGCTTATATAGTTTTATACTCTCTTAACTTGGACTAATTGAGGTAAACATTACAAAAATTGTGATAAAAATATATTTAACACGCGCGCGTGTTAACACATTAAAGTGGGAATGGAATAATATAATATGAAGACTGTCATGTAAAAGTATAAAGAAGTTAACTAAACGAATTTGCTTGTTTTTTAATTTAACGTTGCTTTTAGTAGAATAATATAAAGAAATTGATTAATACAATATTTTATATTTCCATATTATTATTCAGTTTTAAAGCAGTCATTTCCGTGCTGTTTCATGGCTGTGGTCTACAAATATTAAATTTATGTTATTCGTTTTGCAGGTAACTTTCTATAAGATGGTATAACGACTCATAGACGGTTGATAATAATGTACTCATAATTTTAGAATCATAATAGTTTTAAATGCTAGCAGAATGTGAATAAATAATAGCTACAACTTATATATCTTTAGTAGTGGAATTGGTAAAGTTTTCCGGCCTAAACGTCAAAAAGGTCAATAACCCTGAAATCTTAATCTAGAAACTGATTATTAAGTTAAGCTATCATGTCTAATGCATGCAGTGTTTATTTCATACTGTGTTTAAATAGAGGTAGCAAAATACAGCGGTCGTTTCCAAACTTTCTAGAAGACCCTAAAGCGGATAAAATAATTATATTAAAATACTACAAATTTAAGAAAAATCATTAAACTTTCGGACTATAAAGAAAACCATAACTCTTATTTTTTATCCCACATATAGCGTTCAATACAACGAGAGTTTGTGAGGTAGTATGATTGCAAACCATATATTCGTCTCCACTCATTTCTCAAGGGAGAAGTTAAACACGACATTCATCGATGGTTATTTATCAATGAACATTTTTAAAACTAAATTTTTTTTATTTCATACAATATTTATTCTGTTAGAATAATACTAACTACATAGTACGACTATACATGTTGGACATATGTAAAACACAAGTAATGTAAACGAAAACAATACTGCTATTGGTTAAAAGAAGCTATACTGCAGTAATTAAAATATATGGAACATACTTCACTGTATTTTGTTGAATGAGGTAGTCCTACATACAAATCTGCTGGCTTAGCTGGCCACGCTCATCATTTGATGTCCCGAGAATCAGCATATTTGACATCGTAAAGAATGTAACTGTTAAGTTATAGATTGTTCATACAACAGGCTTATAGATGTATTTTTATTGTTAAATATCACAAACAATTGCAGTTAGTTTTGCTATTCCACTATTAAGGAAACCGGAAACCCCATTTACCCATGGATTAAGAGTAGTCTATAAAGTAGTTGTTTGTATTTATTATTGCTCAATCCGTAAATCGCTTTACACTAGTTCACGTCTCAACTAAAATATATATTTTAGTAAACAAGATTATTGCAAGATTGTAAAAACACGAAAAATTCTGTGGCATATTAAAGTATATAATGTAAACAATCTCAATGAAGAGACGTGATGTAATAAATTATAAATTGCGTTGAACTGTGTTTGATTAAATTACAATTACTTAGAATCTTGTTAATACTTACTAACATTGAAGATCAGTCACTGAGACCTTTTTTAATTACAGGACACACACCGTGCATGACCACATAAATAAAACAGAGATTGCCTCTGCACAATCGGTTTTAATGGTTATGTACACGTTTTTATACCGCCACCTCCCATTGGAATGAGATACTACTTCATAGTTTAGTTTAGTATTTCATTTATTAACCTCTATTTAATTTACGGTGTTGACAGTAAAAAATTCTAGTTACGTCTTGGATGAAAATTAACTCTGGATTTTTTAAGTGAACTTTTGGTAAGTTTAATTTACACTTGTTCAATAATTTAATATATTTAGCGATATAAACACTTACCATAAGAAGCCATAAACTACACATATTAAAAAGTAACAATCTATTGATTTACGAACTTTGCGCTAATGTTATTTGTGCTAGGTCCTACGTTTACAATTTTCGGAGAGTGCAAAATAAATAATAAAATGTTAAATGAAGGTAAGTTTAGTTCCGATAAACTAAAGACATTTCATTACATTTGATCAATGTTTACACTTAAGTTCTTGAGGTCAAACATGATAATGATGTTTATTGTTAAAATAGATCCGTGAAACAGCTAACCCTATATTTTAATAATTTTCATATAACAAATCACACTTTAAGGAATATCAGTTCGTTGGAGTGAGGAGGAAATTGAATGTAAATTTGATTACACGACAGTAAATCTGGGTTTGACGCCGAGTAAAACCATATTCTTCTCCAGTTTTCTTGTGGAATTACCTCAGAGAGTAAACTTTGTTTAGTAGAATTTTCTTTCTTGATGGAACGTTAATCAAACAAGTTCAATGTAAGCCTCTTTCAAGGCTCCGACAGGATTTACTTCAAGAATTAATTATGCAATTCTGTGAAGATTACAATACTAAAACTAATATTACACGTCAGCCCATAGATAAGTTAATTTAAAAATTTATATATCCATGACGAAATTTACACATGATGATTTTATTTTATGAAATTAAATGTAAATAAATACATACAAAACATTAGTGTTATGTGTTAAAATCAATACTTATTATGTGATAAACACTTTTATTGTACAAATACCAAAGTGTTACACTGTGCAAGTTACTTAAGTAAAACAGATAAGTTTAAGTATAAAATGTTATAAATATTGTATCATAAAATTTATTATTTTTTGTCGCGATTTAGTCTATGATTAGGATTAAAACAGCTGGGTAAGAATAAGAGAAGTTTAATTAATTACAGATTTAATTATTGGTTAGTGGTTAAAGATTGAGGTTAAGATAGTATTACTAGACCAAGGACTCCTTTTAATACATAACAGGGAGATCAGAAAATTCTGTCGCATATGAACATACAGTATAAAATGAAATTTCTGTGTTATATTATGGCTACATGGCTGGACAATGAAGGAGCACCTATTTGAAGCATGGAAACGAAGCAAGTCTAGGAAAAGAAGTGTCTCATAGCCAAGATAGGGTTTTTCAGTTTAAATAAGTTTTTACAAATACCTTTCTATGGTAAAGTTATAACTTTAGGATAGGTAGAAAATAAATTATTTTGTAAAAAAATATTTTACACCATAATGTAGACCATATACTAGCAATTATGTAATGGAATGTATCCCTTTTTAAACTAAATCCTCTAAAAATTCATACAAATGATTTTTAAACAGCTATTATAACATGTTTTATGATTCAATAATTTTAAAGTCTTATTAAATATAGGTTTATGTTCATTTAGGTTGAGTATACAATTAAGGTAGGCTTTAGTAGTTATGGTATAAGATAAAAAGTGCACAGTACTTACTTCTTTTACAGAATAGGTAATGAATTAATCTCAGTTTATTTATGGAATTATTAGGTATCTTCTTCTCCAGTGACATCCCCTTGTACAAACTTTGTTGGCCATTCAATTCTCTGTTAAAAATTAGATATATGATACATTTTTTTCTTTTGATCAGTTTTGTATCGCTAAGCATATTAACTTATTATAAATTCTTAAGCAAGTGTGAAATAAACTTACCAAAAGTTCAATTAACAAATCCAGAGCTCATTTTCATCTAAACGTAATTTTAATTTTTTACTGTTAACGTCGTAAATTAAATAGAGGTTAATAAGTAAGATACAATATTAAAAAAAAATAGTTTGGGTAGTGGCAACTTTATTATACGTTCACGAATACCACTAGTAGGCAAGTACTTAGACAAGTAATGCTGACTCACTATAGTCCCTTATCTCTAGTGGTAATTTAATTCTAAATACTGAAATTCGTTACAATTCCTAAAATAATTATGGTCCTGTGTTAATTATGTTATGAAAAATAACGTGGTAGTGTAAAATAAGGCTAAACTTAGGGTTGTGTTATCCCTACTTAGCTATCATAACAGCGTGCAAAACGTATAACACAGAAATTAAACTTAAAGTCGCATCGCCTCTCTGTCACGTATCACAATTACCACGTCCTTGTTTAGTGGAAAAACTAACTTCCGACCTAAAGTCCAGCAGCATCAATCATATAAAGACACAGGTGCCGTGTTGCATTCATCACTGTGATGGATGTGACTACCATGAGTTCGGAGGTAACTGTGTACCACATGAGTGGCAGCTATCATAGATATATGACAGTAAGCACACTCTGCAGTTCATCACCTTCCTCTTGTACTGTATACTATTTATTGATAGAGGCCAGTTTATATGGACGTATGGGTATTAAATATATTCACGTCCTTAAGAAATTCTTTATACTTTCAGTTAAAAATTGTATACATAGATAGGGAGACTGCCGAAAACGTATAAAACAAGGTTATTGGAGCATATTATTGTCTGAGATTTTGTGGAGCATATCTCTTGTTGGGCTGGAAAAATCTCGTTTCTCTCTTTCTGTCTGTTCTTTCGTACGACATTGCGAAAGAACTGACCTTTAGACTTGAAATTGTGCACAGAGCTTCATTTATATAGAAGAAACACCGAGTTTTATGGTGCATACCATGAGATTTGGCTGAGTAACGAGGTCGAATTTATTACACTAAACAAATAATTGAAAATAATTTTTATCATTATTCTCTACTTAATAATTTAGTTTATTTAAAACAATATTTACAATGTTAGTACTTTGATTTCAAATTGGGTTGTCTTTAGACGAAGGTACTGAGTTAATATTAAGACTAAATAGGAATATATAGCAATATTTGAGTACTGTATTATTTTAATTTAGATTATTGAATTACTGATATTTTATACAATAATAATTTTATGATTTTATTAATTAAATTATAAGATGATTATTTTAAAATAGAGAGAAACAAATTGAATGAGTTAATTAATATTATTAATTATATAACTATAAAGGTAGTAAATTACGAACTAACAGTCAATTATTAATAAATAGAACTTAAACGATTTCGGAAATAGTTAGACATATCTTAAGAACACGTAGCAGTATAAAGAAATGCGACGGAGCCTCTTAAAACGCGGTTTTCACTATTTAAAAATTTTCCATTAGAATGACCCTCATCGTCCAGTTATCATGTCCTGGGCTACGGCTCGGCTATGCCACCAGAATGAATACACTTAATTTTTTTGCACCAAACTCTTCAATGTGACAGATCGTTGCTATACAACTTTTGCAGAATTCCAATGATTGTATAGTCCTTCATAAGATCCTAGACTTTATTGATCGAGGAAGTAAAGATTTTGTAAAACCTTGTGTCCAGAGTAGAAAGACTATTTTTTTCTAAATATAAGCGAATGATGAGAAAATTAGTAAGCAAATATTTGTTTATAGTAGGTGAGAATGAAATTTTCACTCAGGGAAAAATGATAATATGGAATAGAGAAATGTCTTATAGGTCACTGGATGCAACACAATTAGTACAATACAATACTGCAAAGAGTTTTGTAAGTTCTGCTTGGATAAACTGACTTACCCTCTCACATACTAATATGCAGATGAATATAAGGAATATAAATAACTCTAATCACGCTGAGTCTATTACATATGGTGGCTCTTAATAAGTTAGTTGTGTATTAAATATCGTGTTATCATCTATCTTTTCCTCAAAGAGTATAATGTAATGAGATATAAATATCTTTTTAAACAAACCATTTACCTAATTATAATTATAATACGCCAAAGGTTTACTGATGTGAATCAGGTCCCGGTCTTATCTCTTTGGTTTCATTATGCAGATAATTCAATAGCGTTAAAATGTATCTTTAACTAAACGTAAAGAGCTGGTTTTAAATTTAACTACAAAACTCAGAATAACCACTCATTTTTCTCCCTCTCTCAAAGGTATGTTATAATTAAACATTTCTTTCGGAAGATCAAACCGACTTCATAAAGCTAACTGTTCATTGAGATTATAATTTTTTTTAATTCTCTTTATATCTAATACCTTTGCTTAAATGAGTTTAATTAACATTTTTTGAAAATCACAAAAAATCCTTAGAAGTTACCCTAGTTATTACAGTCCCGAACTCTAAATGTTTCAATTCGCATCGAACCAAGGTTTCTTTTTAAATACATGTATGCTCTAGTTCATTAAAACTCTTTGAATACCTTGAAGTTAGTACTGATCGTTTTAAGAAGTGGTAGCTTCTATTGTCTCTATTCACAGGAACTGGAAGCTCAATCAGCCTGTAATGGGGCTGGCAACTAAAAAATGTTATTGTTAACAGTTGTCTGTAGTAAACTGACCTTGCGTTTTTCATCAGAGAAATAATGTGAAACCTCGTCCAGTTTTAGACACATATCTTTAATCGAAGCGTTAGGAATATGTAAATACATTTTTAATACGCACCAAAAAGCTTTTTATTGTGGGTGTGATTTTTATAATATTTAATACATATTTATATGGTGAACTAAAACAAAATTTGAGATTTTGCCTTAATAACCTATAAATATATCGATAGAAACTTAAGCGTTTGGATGCGTAATACTTATACTTGATTTTTTAAATAAGACACGTTAATTCTACGCGTTTCCTGACTGATTTGATTCATTTTATAGAAACTGGAAAGTCCTTAGTTAAAATATTATGTCAGTATGAATTATAGCTGGATGTAAAATTTACTAACAGTTCTTGGCTTTGAAAATTTAAATCATATTACCGCAATTCATATCTTTTATTTTTTCAATGTGGTAACTACTAAGGACTGGGCTGGAACGAAGGGTTCAATTATTTAACACTGGGATTCTCTGCACTTGGAGATCTTCTATCCATGAAAGCCCTAGACAGCTACCGTGTCCTACCCTGGAATCTTCATCAGCATCCATGAAGTCTAAATTCTCAAGTACATAAAATATTTCCAAATATCTCTCTAGGTAATGAGTAAGCAATGGGATTTGACCATCCAACTCCACCTACTTAATTCTGTAACTGCCTTTAAATATTTCAAAAGTTAGGTTAAAATATCGATGTAGATTATTTGTTAGTTTTAAAAACAAATATACTCATCGACCTTGCGATGCTTAAGTTGTTACAAGTAATAGGTGGTCTGGCGTGAAAAACTAACGTAATTCTTATTTATAAAATTAATCATTAAATATGTTAATTCTATGAAACTTTAGCTTTGGCCTTAAAGCTTATATTCTTGTGTTTAAATAGAAAATATTCTACTACACGTTTCGTGTAACATTTTTGTCTGTTATGAAGGTATCAAAGAAGTTTACGATCAGTTATAGTTAACTTTTCTCTATTTATTTTATGTGACAGTATGTAAATATATTTTTTATAAAAAACATGGGTACTTAAATAGAAATAAAATACGAACACATATTTTATTACATATTAAATGTTTTGCGTATTATAGTTTAAAACATTGTTACGTCAAAATTTAAAATTTGGTATTTGAAAATAAAAACTAAAACTGTAGAAATAACATACATTTTACTAAAGGTTCCAGATGAATATGAAGAAAGAAAGAAATATATATTACGAGCACTAGTCCTTGATTATCAGTTCGTAGCCACAACTTCACTTAGCTCATGTAATTGTTAAAGTTGGTTGTTGTTTGTGTCGCCTAAAGTTTCGTGTAAGGTTTATTTTAACTTGCCACTTTACGAGCTCTCTAGCTTATTAAATTTATGTTGCGGTAGGTTTAAGCCCAAGGCATGGTACTGGACTTGAATTTATAGGACAAGTTATATTAACCTGTTGTCCAGGTATAATAGAAAAAAATTAAGATTTTTTGCTTTCTAAATACAATGAGATATATGGAATACATTCAGGAACTTTAGTTTTGGTATCTGCATTTTACAGTTGAAATATGGATTTTTGTGCCCATGTTATAAATTTAACAAGCTGATTGAATATCTTACAAGAAAATATTAATGCGTCCAAATAATAAGCTTGGTCTGTTGTCAAGAATTACACTTAAGAAACAGTTACATTGTTTTTAAAGCAAAAAACTATAGCATACACGAATCAAGGTTGCATTATTACAATTCTGAAAGGTACATGGTTGGCGCATAATACTAATATGTTGGTTCTATTACTTCTTTTAATTATATCTTTGGTATATATTCACGGGTTATCTTTTAAGGCGTGGTACATAAAAATAATGATAAACATTCAAATATTAATATTTATTATTTAAAATAAATAGATAAAACCCAGAAATTTAAAACATTTCCTGTATTAGAAAAAGAAGAAGCGCTTTCTTGTATAGCTCTGCATTTTTTGTCAAATTTAGAAATATAAATGTCCCCTAGAATCCCTCAGGTAATTTCTATAGTCGTAATATCCACATTTACAATGTCTAAAATCACAAAATCTGCTTTTATTTGTTTTTAAAGATAGTTTTCACATTACAGTTATCGGAAGAAAACTTATTTAAACTTTCTACCCAGTTTTGTACTCGGTGATATTACAAAATATAAATCGACATCACTTACAAACTGTGTTCAATTTTTGCTATTTATTTTTAATATTATTTTATTATTTATGACTCATTATCCATAATATTGTATTTCTATGTAGCCAAGTAAGTTTTTATTGGTCCAGATATGATGTGAGAAATTTTCCATTAAATTTTATTTTTGTAACTCGATAATTTTTGTACATTTCGACAAAATGTAGTTTTTTAATGACCTGATATAAGCAAATACTATAAAAAGTAAGCGTTTTTGATAAGTAAACTTCTGACTTATAAAGTTTATGCTTTTTGAAAGTTTCTTCCTATTGAACTGTCTATTTCAATAATTATGTCATCTCTCCTACAGTATCATACGCAATTAAGGCTTGGGTGATTGTTGGACCAATAATACTATCCTTACAGTAAAACGTTGCAGTAGAGATTGCTGTGATTTTATTTACTTATTATTTTTTAGTAACTTATTGAAGGGGAAAATTTGCAAAATTCTATTGGCACGTAGGAGGAAGGTAATGAAAGATCGTATAAGTAATGAAAACGTTCACTCTGTTATACATTTCGAGGTATGGATTCTATTTTTAAATCCACAACATAAAACAGCAGTTCCCTCTAAATATATAATGGCAGTGATGACAAGCGTGTTACAACTTAAATTATTCTGTCAGAAGTTAAACGAGAGACGGCCACGCACAGACGCTCTCAGGGAGCTTGGATTGTTGTCTTTGTCTCACTTTAATATTTATGATGTGGTTGTGTAGTATTGGTCGAAGTGTCCTTTGATACTGGGCTCTACACAGACGAGAAGCTAATACAACATGCGAGTATAGCAAACAACAGGACTGTAGCAGTGCCTTTGAGAACATAGCGTCGCTAGTGGGTGTCAGCTAAGCTATGGTAGTAAAATGGCGAAAAAATTAAGATGGTTTAAAATTAAAAGCCTCTTTGTGCATAATGCGTTCTCTCAGTTGACGAGTTGAAAAGCCGTTGGGGAGTTCAAAATTTGACGATAAGTGTGGATAACAGTGTGCATAAATATTTAATTTAATTTGAAAACGTAATAATTATTGTGGTATTCTATGTTGTTTAAATTGTTTTTAATAAAAACGAATCATTAAATTGTTTTGCAATGTTCGCAGTCTAATCTCGTTCTAATCTCGAGAAGGGCCATACAAAACTGCACTAAAAAAGTGAAATTTGAACATAAAATTAATGCTTATTTCGTAAATAACCCGTATTAATACATAGTTCACGATAAATTAGTTAGCATGGTTGTCATAATGACTTAGAATATTTAACTCTGGCATGTTTGGAAAGGAATCCTTTCTTGAAGGATTCTGGAGTACATTTACCGATTAACTGTTACTTGTACATACTGTTTGTGATGTAAAAGCATTTCACTACATGAGATTGTTTTATAAAGATCGTCTACGGCATCCACTCTCCCTAGAAGTATGACGTAAATGCGGTTTACAGGCCTTCTAAGGCCTTCTAGACGTTTCTTCCAACCAATCAAGTATTCTTAGGTAAACATTTCATTCCTGTTAAATGTGCCAAAGATGTTAAAAAGATTTTTAAATTGAACAGTACAGTGAAAAATCAAGTATTTGTCAGTTTTGTCTTCTGTTTGAATAATATACAGGTAGCTGTTAACTAAGTTGATATTTGTTCTCACATATTTATGTAATGTGAACAGGCTCATTGTAGGAGAAGATTAAGGAGGGAAACTTCTGATTAAGGAGGGAAGATCAGATTTCACTCTGTGGAAGAAAAAATAAGAACACGTTCACTGTTCCTTAAGGCCGTAACCAACTAACTTGTATTTTCAGTGTGCGTCCAGTTTAATATATTTTTAAGTACCGCACACCTAGTGATTCAGTAAAAAGGTATAACAACGTCTTAAACCCAAAAACTTAGTTAATCATACGGTGGTAGAGGAAATGATCCGATAAAATCCCAAAGAAGTTCATAGTCCTACAACTTTAAACCCGATTGGCTCGCAGTGAAAGGCTATGATTTTGTAAAGCTAGTTCAAACTCAGAATATAAAGTGAAACTCACAAAAGTGCAGTCATTGAAGCATTATTGCTCCGAAGTTTTTTTACTGTGGACCGAATTGCATAAAATTTTGGAATTAGATTCATCTTACCCTTTTAGATTTTTTAATTTGTTCTTCAATTGACTTGTTGTTTTATATGTGACGTTTTTATTTGTATGTTTTTAGAATGATTTTTGTACATCTTTAGATATATTTGTCCATGTAGTGCTTACACCACTGTATCAATACTGGACACACTATATCACAGAAAAACCTAAAACTATTAAAACATGTTAACACTCCAAGATATTTAAATGCATGGGAGTCATATTACATTAATCAAACAAATATAGAAGATCTATTAAATCAAGAAGATGGAACAATACAAAATTCAATATTACTTAAACGAATACTACAAAAATAACATTCAAAATTTATATAATATAATTTCAGTAATAATTTAATTGTATTTACACACTACGCCACACAGGACAAATTAATATTAAATCACATATGTTAACTGTTATTAATAATCAAATTTACTTTTTGTATTTACTTTTGTCATGTGTCTGAAGATGATAGCCTCGGTATTGAAAGGCCTCACAAAACAAATAAGAGTTTTAAATATTGGTTTTACGTTTTACATGTAATTTAACAGTGACCAATATAAGCTCTATCTACAGCATTACATACCAACGTTCTTATATGTATATATAACACATTTGAGTGAAGGGGCCAACGAAAAAGCCAGGTGATCAACTGTGCGTGCTCCGTTTATTCGTTATAATGTGACCAGTATATTCAAAAACATTCACCCAACGGATTGGGGGTGGGTCATGAATGACGGTTTAATAAATCCACTTAAGTCTAAAGATCCACCCGCATAACAATAACTCCTGAAAATGATTCTTTGCAACTGCAAAAAAGGATGTGGAGCGTCTTGCGGATGCAGAAAAGTTGGTCTGTTTTGTAATAGTACCTGTGGAACGTACAGTGGAGATAACTGCCAAAATAGCCATCCAATTCAGCCAGAAGATGATGAATATGACAACGACTCCGACATTGAGTCATGAATAATAATATTATATTTTAATAATAATAGTACAATTTTATATAATTTGTAAATATTTTATTCAATAATGGCAATTTTTTTCTCTAAATAAAATTATTTTTAAATATGTAATCATATATATTTACTGTTTTAATTTAGGGGTAGTTTTAAGGGTAGAAAATCTTAAGAATATGAAAATAATTATCGAAAGTGTGGAATAATATTTTAATCCTTTACATTTTATAAATTTTTTTTTTAATATTTTTTATCAAGGGGTAGTTTTCAAGGGTTTAAAGGAGGTTAAAAATTTGATAATTATTATAGAGAATATAAAATATTACTTACTCTATACTTACATCTTTTTATGTCATACCAAAGTATTTTTTTGTGATTTTTTCAATTTAGGGGTTGTTTGCAAGGGTTGTAAGATTTTCAAGGGGTTGAAAATTATTTTAATATGAGGTAATTGTGTTAGAAAACACTTTACAATTTCACCACTTACTATTAGACATGTTTCCCAGCGATAAAATGGCTCAATGTTAATTTTTCCATTAAGAGGTTGTTTACAACCCTTAAAAATAATAGGCGGAGTTCAGATCATTTTCACTTTTGAATTTAAGGTTAAGATGAGCCCAATTCCAAAATTTCATGCAAATCGGTTCACAGTAAAAAAATTCGGAGGTAAGACCGTATTTTTCGCTTCAATGACTGCACTAATATGGTTATTCGAAAACGCTCCTTTAATTTTAATAGTTCAATCGTAAATTTTGGATGCCTCCCAGCTGGAATAACATTGAAGAAGGAGTTTATTTGATGTGGTATACATATCTTTTACAGTGGGATATAGAAATAGATGAAACATTCCGTTCTATGCAGATTTCCAGTATTTGTAAATTGTAAAAAAGCTGACATAACAACTCATACTTTACATAACGGGTTCCTGAATTCCATTTCGTCGTTAGCATTTTCGTATCCAATTTATAATGCAAGTAATAATTTTAGGACGGATTCAGGAACTGTTATTAAAATTTGGTAAGTGACTAGAATAGATCCTTAACTATCTGAATCTGGTTTATTAAGAGTGGTAACCTGTTAGAGTACAAATCTGATAGTATAGCAAAACTTTCTAGTGATTACAAAATGTGCGAAACGAATATTTAAGGAATCGTTTACGTATGTGTCTAGCAGGTACTATTATTACTTAAAACTGTATACCTAAATCTAAACTAAACTACGGCTCTACGGAAAACATACCTCAATTATAAAAAACTCATCTTTGCAGTCGTCCCCAAGAACCAAGCGTTTTTTTAATCTTTAGCGTAGAAATAAAAGTAATAAATGATATTATCATGTTGCACTATTAAAAATGACATCATCCTAATGTAAGCTAAAATTGATGGTACAAAATAATGGAATCAAGACAATTATTTAATACAATTGATGAAGTGGTATTCATAACAAGAGCCAAATAACCTAGTGGCTTCAAAATTAAATTTGACACTTAGTTTGCCCACACTTATTACCTATTAAAATTGTCACCTGTCAGGCATTAACTCTAGCAGGAGACTTTGGAAACTTTTAATGCCGTAATCAAATTTTAAAACTGAAGAAATTATGCAATTTTTTGTTGTGCAATTCATCTTTCTGAATATTCCTTTGTAAATACCCTTAAACAGTTCTGTTTGAAGTTGGTATTCGTTTTGTTGTATATTTTAGTGGGTGCTAAATTATATTTGAAAATGTCCGAATCTTTTGAAAACTAATTCTGGAGGGACAGAATAACTTTGTTTTACCTACTCTGTACAATGTATTTATCTCCAATCTATACCTTAATTTATCTCAAATTTATTGGTTGAAGTTTTCCGAAAAACAGAAAGACATTCCAAAACGTTTTTTGTGGTGTTTCACAAGTTGAGCAATGTGCTTATGAAAGATATTATCTTTGAAACCTCTGTGCAAACGTTGCACCCTCACTTCTTGCACAAGAAAATGAGATTCATCTGAACAGAAATTTTACTCCACTCTTTCTTAGTTCAATGTCAAATGTTTTCAGTTGACGGCGAGATTTTTGGCTTTCATCAAATAAGAGATGACGGACTGGGTTGTACGTAAATTATGAACCTGTGGATACTAATTACACCTGTAGTTTAAAGTTAATTTTACTTTTGGGCCATTCTTAATTTTTTTAACATCTCGTCTCTTGCAGTACTTGGCCTTTTTTATCTCCTTTTCCAACTCTTTGTGAGAGAAAAAAAGCTTTATGTCTCCTTAAATATAAAAGTATTGCTCATAGCACTTTGACTCACACCAAACTTACTAGCAATTTCTCTTTGAGTGAGGGAAGTATGTATACTTAACGTTAAATAGCCTGCATCCTTCCCAGCGGATTACAGATATTAAATCTATGTCTAACAAAAGAATAAAAGATTTTGCTTTAAAATTTATAATAACTACGAAAACAAGTAAAACCCGGAAAGATGGCGTGTTCCGACAGAAACATACAGGTTGTTATATCTGGTGATATACAGAAATGCAATAGTGCCTCCAACCAATAAAATGAAAACCAGTCATGTTGTACTGAATGCTTACTTTCATTACTGTGCTTTATCATGTATTTCTATTCCATTCAGTTATCTTCCAAACTCCATCTCCACCTTTCACTAGGAATTTTATTATTAATATAAAGATTCTATACTACAATGTTGATACATTTC
Organism: Homalodisca vitripennis; assembly: GCF_021130785.1. Lineage (NCBI taxonomy): Eukaryota > Metazoa > Arthropoda > Insecta > Hemiptera > Cicadellidae > Homalodisca > Homalodisca vitripennis. The sequence continues at coordinate 164,579,190 of NC_060207.1, read as the reverse complement.
GTTATGCATTAGCGTTTTTTATACAATTGTAATAGAAATAATGCAAACCTAAAGTAATTGTCTGTTGATATTGAAGTTAACTTTTGTTGAAAGAGCTTTCGGATAGTGTATCGCTATCAGTTCAGACCTTTCTGGACTTTGAGAGCACTTGATCCACTCGACACAAAGTACTGCAGGTACTAGTGTCAGTAGTTAAAAGTGAGTGTCTGTGATAGCTAAAGTGTCAAGTGCTCTCTTTAATCACTACTCTTCTGAACAAATTAGTGTTTCACTTCAAAGTCGCTTTAATTACCTTTATTGTATAGTTTTTTTTTCAAAAGTTGGAGGAATATTCTACGAGATTTATTTTGTATTTTATATTCTTTTTTGGCCTTTATGTTGCAATACAAAGTTACAAACCAAATTATGTGCCAGAATTAGCTCTTACAAACGTAAATGTATAGTACAATGTTAACTTGCACATATACCAACTTACAATTACAATGCTAAACAATATTTTAGATTAATCCGCAAAGGAAATATAGCAATTTTACTAAGATTAGTAAAATCTATATAACTATATCCAAAGTGTACGAAGAAGTTACAACAATAGGTAACGGGGAACAATTGTTTGAAGAATTTCAATATTTTCAAAGATGATATAAAATTATTTAAAATTTATTTTACAAAAATATTAATAAAATCTACAAAAACATCTATATCTGATAGGAATATGATTGAAGAGAACTTAATTTAAAAAAAATTTATACAGAAGTAAATGTTTGAACAACTAAATTCAAGCCCAGCGTTTTGTATTACAATGTTTCTTTTTCCGTATGACCTCGCGTAGGAAATATATTGTTTATAGTACCGAACCGAGTAAAGGCCGTGTTGGAAAGTATGTAATTCATTTTGGAGTACTGCAACAGGATTGATATAAGATTTACTGCCTCCAAAACCATAAGTTGCCTCAGAGTTGTTACGGCAATCATTATGGTTTACAGTAATGTTCCAGATAACACCTTTCCAGAGACCTTTGAAACATAATATGGAGCAGCGGTATATTATAAGTTTCCGAGACGTTGTTGTCTTCCAATGCCCATATCTAGCGTCATATAAGTTAGGAAATATATTCTTGTTCATATTGATGGTTAGATTAGTCCTTTTTGAGACAGCATGGAATCTTGGAACATCTGATCAGGATTGAGTGCTAGGTTTGTAATTTTTAAAGTTTGTATAAGCTTTCTCAGAGCTTCTGCAGGAAGCTTCTCAGCAAACATGACAGCTTCAGACAATATCCCTCTAGGGTAACTTTAAAACGTGCCATGGAGCAACGAAACAGACAAAGGTGCTGAGATATATTTTTGCTTTCAACAACCATAACTTAACTGACAGATTATGATGAATATAATGTTTATAGTAATGGAACCTTTTACAGCGTAGTAAAAAAATTGAAAGTAAGAAAAAGCGTTATAAACTAAGTATTTATTACCCCATAGACACTTGTAAAATGATTCTGCACATATTAGGATTCCTCCAGGATTCCTTTGATCTTGAAAAGAAGCAATGAGGTAGATATTTTTGTCTTGCTATTACTGTTATTTATCTCAAGGATGCAATGGAAATTTGACTTCGGGTGGTTTGAGGTGTCAAAGGAATTTTTTAAAGTGTAAATTTAAGGCAAATTGGTTACTAAATTACATGAAAAACGTAAAACCAATATTTAAAACTTGTATTTGTTTTGTGAGGCCTTTCAATAGCGAGGCTATCATCTTCAGACACATCACAAACACTTTTTTTACCTTTGTGATAGCCTCGCTATTGAAAGGCCTCACAAAACAAATAAAAGTTTTAAATATTGGTTTTACGTTTTTCATGTAATTTAACAGTGACCAATATAAGCTCCATCTACAGCATTTCAAATTGGTTACTAGTATAGCTAGGGTAAATAAAAATAATAGAGCATATAGATTGTGACATAATTAATTTAAATTGCATCCTTCAGCATTACTTGGGGATGTTTTATAGTCGATATCCCAGTTGTGAACAGATTATAGCAATGCAGTAATGAAATATATGAAGTTCCTTAATATTTAAAATTACACTAAAGTTGGAGGACTTGTGAAATATATTTATTGAACAGTAAGGTAGTATGTAATACAGAGATATTTATTTCTCTAAATGACCACAAACCTCAGACATGGCATGCTATTTTCGCACTAAATCTTTATTAAAAGTGATGATGCATTAGAGATTCTGTCTTACATAACATAGAACAACAGTCCGGAATAAGGCGAGGTATATTTATTGCCTTGATGGAATTTATGCTCCATTACGTATTGGTATATTCTTCTAGACAATAACATATTTGCTAAATAGAATCCTTAAATGTTAAGTTATACATGTAAAAGTATAACTAATATGTTCATTTACATTTATTGCACTGAATCTTTGTAAAAGTGATGACGCATTAGAGATTCTGTCTTACTTAAAAGAGAAGAACAGTCCGGAATAAGGCGAGGTGTATTTTATTGCCTTGATGGAATTTATGCTTCACTACGTATTAGTATGTTCTCCTAGACAATAACATATTTGCTAAATAGAATCCTTAAATGTAAAGTTATATATGTTCACATATAACTGATATGTGCATTTACATTTATAAATAAAAGTGAGTGTACACAACATTAGTCATTATTATATTATACATTATAAATTCTCAATATTATACATTCTCATTACCAAACTTAAAAATTGCATAATACACAATGAAAAAGAACTGTACTAATTCTGAAGTAGGGTAACCGTGGTACGAATCCTTTATTAATTTATAGGTACATTCACTTCTCATTACTGAACCATTAATACACTGTTCTCAGGCAATCGTGTTATGATAGTGAGATTACAAGAGTACACACTGACCATCCCTTCTTGATTTGTAATTTACTGAATTGTAACGCATTGCATAATTGAGTATTTTTTGAATCTTGCAGTAATACAACGTGCTGGTTTAAGAACGCGTTTAATTCGTTCAAAAGCACTACAATTTATATCAAGTTTAATCTGATTTATTTAAATTTTAAATTTTAAGCGCTTTACCATGTAACTTTGCGATTTAATATGGTTTTTTAGCTCTAATCAATAACGGTTAGTCACGTAATCAGGCTCGAATTTACTGGTAATTCAAATACTGTTAGTCTATTTCACAATCTGCCAACGTATGCCTAAATATAATTTAACTCTAAAATATATTAAATTATAGAGGCCTATTTAATATATTAATTGTGTTTTTAAGTAGTATATTATATTAGGTTTGATAATTTTTATATAAGATAAATTTTGTTTCAGTGCCGGAGGAGTTACTGGTGACATTGACATTTAGTACAACCAAAAGACCAAAAGAAACCACCATAACAAAAGAAACAACTAACGAACTGACTAACCTTCCAAAATTATTAAGTATACAACTTTAGTTCTACCTGGTTACATACAACTCCATTAAGGCTAATTGCAATAAGTTTTGCTGTAATTGTAGGGAAATATATCTTCTCCTTTAACAAACTTATAATATTAGTGATAGTCCAGCACATGCAAGTTACTTCAAACGCTGTTACTGGATGTGTCAAACCAATCATGTAATTTTAGTCTTATGTTTATGAGGTTTCAATAGCCTGACTCTGTAATCTAAGTAAAGGCATGAAACTACTAAGTAAAGGCAATTTTTAACTACTGCAATATGTTGGGTTTTTTTTTACAAATTTTGAAACTTCCTGAATCAAAAACAATGCTTCAATGTTAAATAAATAAGTTTTGCTTTCTATAAATTCGTCGGCTATCATATACGTTGATGGTTAGGGATATGTTTCAGTTAAAATCATAATTTAAAAATAGAAAATTATATTTTTAATATACTCAAGAAAGTATATTCAGATACGATTCTTTGCTAACCTCTCAATAGCATTTTTCATAAGCTTTACCTGCCAGTGTGTGTATATAAAAGTGAAATCCCTCACCCACTTACTTATTCATTAATCACTAATTCTCCAACTTAATAATATCCAAGAAATTTGACATTTGGCACACTTATCCCTTATGTCTTAAATAGAAAAACTAGATCATGTTCATAAAGATCAAACATCTATGAGGGTTGAAAACGTTGTCAATCCTATAACAACTACTTTTTTTCTGAAATTGTCGGCATGCTATAAAGATTAAATTTGACATAATACGTTCGTTATGACGTATATAGACAATCAATGGCATTTTTTTAAGATCGATCGCCGTGGGGATTGGATTTGGGTTCCTAACCCTTACACAATTATATTTAGTTTTATACTTCCCTCTGTGCTAGACGGATCAAATTTATTACACAGTTGCTTTAGTTAAACCGAAATATAAAAATAAAGCGTTCTCATAAATATCAAAAATCCGTATGGGTTAAAATAGAGTTTCAACCTTTAGAAAACTCTTTTTAAACTTCCCGCTGTCCTAGAAAATTAAGTTTTCACTAAACAGAATCCTGGTAACGGAATTACCTTAGACTGAAGATATATTACAAGGGCGGGAAGTATTTGCATTTCTTAAAGTAGAGTTTTCTGATCAACGTAGGTATATACTTTTAATGATCGGGATTCTAAGGCAATCACCACTATGGACAACTATAATTTGTTTATCAACTTTCCCTGGCCTAGAAGTAGTAGTGCACAGTTGAGACAATGAATGTAGCTATTCATGTAAACTACCCTGGATGGTTGCTGGGTAACACGACTGAGCACCCGTTTTTTATTGATACATAATAACGTGAAAAATAAAAATATTATCTACAGGGTGACCACCGGGAACCGGACGTTTCTTAAATAAACATAAACCACTTATTTTTTTAACATAAAACTTATTTTATTACATAGAAATGTTTGTAATTACATGCCATTTAAGAACAATGTTACTTATGGAATATAACGTCAAATAGATGGTGTCCATTTTCTTGAATGCAGGTTTCTAACCTTTTAAGAAAATCCGCATGTACACGTTCGAGAAGCTCTTGATCAATTGCTGCCACTTTGGTCTTGATTGCATCCTTTAGCTCTGCCAAGGTGCGAGGTTTGTTGTTGCAGACTTGTGATTTGAGGTACCCCCACAAAAAAAATCACAAGTCGTCAAGTGTGGTGACCTTGGGGGCCACCGGATGTCGCCGAAACGGGAAATGAGCCTTCCTGGAAACATCCGACGGACCACAGCCATTGACAAGCGAGCAGTATGCGGTGTGGCACCATCTTGTTGAAAATAAACGTGTTCATTTCTGTCTAGACCTCTAGACAGGATTTTGCTTGTTAACTTCTCCATTTAAATTAAAATGTGCCTCATCACTCATAATGATTATTGTGCTGTCATTATCTTCGAGCAACACTTGCATGTGAACGGCGAAGTCCTCTCGCTTAGCGTAATCTCTTTCCTATAGCTTCTGAACAACACACATTTTATAGGGATGAAATTTTAAATCACTTTGCAAAATTTTCCGCACTGATTCACGCTTTAACCTTTGTTCACTTGCATGTCTTCTTGCTGAACGACTTGGTATCCGAATGAGGGCTAGTCTCACCCTCTCTACGTTTTCCGGCGTCCTTACGGTCTTCCTTGGGCCAGGAGATTTTTTCTTTAAAATAACTCCTGTCGTTCTCAGATTTTGAACCCACCTGAGAATAGTATTGCGGGTAGGAACCGTACCATGGCGTCCAAGGTTGAAATGAGTGCGAAAAATCTGTTGTACCGTTGTAACAGATTCGCCATTTTGCACATACGCGTCGTATGCAAACATGCGATGCTCCACTGTCCACTGCTCCATGGCTACTGAAATGGCATTGTATAGCGAAGTCATTTACCACACTCTCCCCCTCTCCCATCTTGGCTGAGCGTGTACTAGCAATTCCAAAAACGTCCGGTTCCCGGCGGTCACCCTGTATAAAATAATTTGTTCTTGAATTATTTATAATATAATACATTTCTAATGTTTTTATTTTAAACATAATACATATTTTTTATTTTCAAAACTGTACAATCTCCCTCTGCTATCATAAACTCCTTAATATAATTTAATATCAAGTTAAATAAACTGTACGAAGTATTGTCCATTTATGTAAAAAGGTTTCAATGGAGTGGTAAATGATCAGAGAGGGAAATCATTCAGTTAGTTATCGCATGTGTTTGAAAGCTTTAACAGGTCCATATCAGTTATTTATTCATTTGGTTGTCAGATGATCGCTTAATGAAATCTGCGTAATATTTAAATTTCATTAACTCGTGTGATTCAATTTGGACATAATTTGATGAACACTATTGTGTTTTTAAGGTAGTTAAATCATAAAACCTAATGAAAAATCACAAATTTATGTTTCCTGGAGCATCAGTTGTACAAAGACCTTAAGATTTAATTTTTGTTGCTTCCTTAAAATAGTATAGATTAGAATCGCAAAATAGTCAGAACGCTTTCCACGACAAAATATAATTTGTGTATTTAGTGATTGTGTTTTACAAGCTATGTCTGAACTACAGGGGCTGATTTACATTCAGATTCTTAATATTTTCCTTAGGACGGTTTTCAAGGATTTTCAGTATACCAGCCTCTCTCAAACTTAAGTATAGACAACTTTATATACACATTCTGAAACTGGTATGATAAAGGAACTTGAGTTTAATAATACTAATATGACATTAACAATAATTATAGACATATATAAGCTGCTGATTGCTACATGGATCTCTCTGTATCTTCTGAGGGTCGGAAAATTCAATCATTGAAAGTTCTATGACTTTAAAATATAGTGGACCTTGACTACAATGAAGACATAGCACAAAGATTTTATTTACCATCTATTTTATATAGTAACTGATATTAAAAAAATAATCGATGGGATTGGTTAGCTGGTAAACACCCGACATGGTTAATGAGAAGTGGAGGCAGAGCTAACACAGTTTGAACGTATAGCACTGTAACATTACAACGGCAGGATTTCCAGGTAGTAAAATCGAGTTTTGTAGTGACGTATTTCGAAACGCCAATAAAAGCAGCGATATAAATAATATTGAATAATAATCTGTACCTCCAAACCACTCTCTAAGCATTGGTTATAAGGGCGATAGATTTAAGTGCCAGTATGTCTGAACCATGAGAACGATGACAAGAAACAAATTTTATATGAACATTCAGTGAGCTAAATTATGAAGTTATGAGAAATATTTAAGTAATAAGCTTATTACATATTTGTTTTAACATTATGGAAACTGTTTTCACAAATTCTACTACAGAGGGGTGGATTCCTAAATCCAAAAAGCACAGATTTTACTAGTAATACATTGTATGATATTTTTACACATTGTATAAAATGTATAAAATATCATGTAAAGTTACAAACGTTTCATCCACAAACTATTTATGTTTGTTTTTAATGAATCTTGTACCCTTACAATTATCTTTAAATTCAAAACGACAAAGGAGTGGAACTCTGGATTCAGTAAACATATTTGTATGTTATTGACCACATGAGACAAAATAATTAGTACACATATAAAATTTAATTGCATTCAATTACGTAATTCATTAGATAATTACCTAGATATACTAATTAAAATTGTTTTTACATCCACGCATATTAAAAAAAATAGACAAGTCTTTGTGAACAAGCGAATTATCGCTGTCCAGCAAAATTATATTTTTCGAAACTATATTATAAATAACAAAGTAATAAATTGTAGTTTTTAATAATAACCTACTGTATCAAGGAGTTGTAAATGATTAGTATCTCATAAGTAGAGCGATAAATGTATAACTACACAGAAAAGATACCAAAATCGTTTATCGACTAAACAACTGTACTCTGTGTAATATTCCAAAGACAAGGGCTTCCCAAAGCACTATACAGCTATATTTCTTTTTATTTTTCCTCTTATTGCTCATAAATGTGCACAGTTTTGTTCTATAACCTTCTATATATAATATTGTATTTTTTTATAAAGAAATGTACAATGGCGACGCTGTAGGATGCCATATAAGTTTTTATATCTGATAAATCTTTGCTTTTGTAATATAGTCTGAAAGGTTCATGATTACTGTACGATAACCAATTTTGCAGACAAAATTCCGATAAAATTGTTAATTTTCAGAGATGAAATGGCTTAACATACTTCCTTAGAAAAATCTCAACCACGTTCGAAAATCATCAGCAAGATTTGAACAACTCCAGTTTAATAATTTTAAGTTGAAACGTTTTTCAATAGTATGTTTTGGAATTCATAGTCATTCATGGCTACCATACTCATTTATCTTTGAGTTTTTAATTCAAATTTTGCTCTCCAACAGTTAATGAATCAATACTTTCACTATTGTTTGTTTTAATTTTAGAGTTTTTGTCGTTATAAAGAGAATATTTTTACATGATATTTCAGGCAATTTGATATCTGATATCCAGCAATTGAATGTGGTCAAAAGTTGGAATGGGAGAAAAATTTAAATACTTTTGACGATTGAGAGATTGGTAAAATTTAAAATTTAGTCTATTTTCCTAATGGCTAATATATTTTTCCTGACCCAGAGGAAGATTTTTCATAGATTTTGAAATTTATTTGAATTTAGAATAAAAAATACCGTATAGCTAATGAAAAGACGTGCTCTTAAATTTTGTGGGTTTTTGATTAAGGTATGTAATGACGAAATTAAATTTTAACATCAAAGTAAAAATAAGTTTATAAAATAGAACACGTCTTGGCTACTTGTACAAGGGTGTGGTCAAAGACTCCCGCCTGAATGTTTAGGATTCTTGGGTTCCTACATCAACCGAGCAAGAGACAAAACATTCCATTCTTGACCTGACAACATTCTTTAAATATATAGAAGACAAATTTTACTAGATTTAATTGTTTTCACACCTCATACCATCACCTATACCATTTTATTTTTATTGATTGTTTGTTCTGACGTTTATATATGCATACAATTTTAAGTTCGAAAACGAATAAAGTTGTTTTGTTTACTATTTATAATGCAATATGATACATCTAAGGGATTGGTACTTAACTAGGAAGATAGCAAAAATTAAAAATGGCTAGGTAGGTATTTGTGATAAGAACAAACCAGGAATACACTATATGAAGTCTAGTGAAATTCTCAAAATATTTTAAACCTATATCTCAATTAGTTATACAGATATCCTGCAGAGTATAGACAGTAAGACCATAGGCAAAGAAAATTTACCAGTTTCTATAAAAAGATCCAAGAGAGATTTGCCTAAACCCTATATTATGCACAATTTTAAGTACATAGCTGAACTCGTATAAGGGATAACCCACGAATAGATAGAAAGATGTCAAATTTTCCAATCCTGTCAGTGAAGTACTGCGTTAACGCTAAGCCAATAATATCACATTAAGATAGAAGCCGTACTGTATTATAAGATTTTACTTCAATTTGTGAAGATAAATCCCTGCAAATTGCTTTTAACAAATAACATCTAGCGTTATTTTATAATATATTTTATTATATTTATTTCATAAATCCAAATGAAAAAGTACTAACTAAATATAAAATATTTACAAAATACGTCCCTCTGAGTTTAATTAGAGTTCCTCCCAACTCCTCCGAAGGTTCTCAGATTAGTTTGTTTTACTCCGAAACCCAACTGAAGATACATCTTTCACACTTTATTCTCTTCACATCTAGAATTTTATATTCTAGAATGCTCATATATTCCAACAGCACAAAATTATCAAACAGAGCATAGGACATCAGCCTCCTCAATTGAGATTTATTTCTTACATTTTGCAATCCTGTATGCGAGTGCAATATTGTATAATATTTATTTAGCATTGCTACATGTCAATAACGTAAATAACTATTTATAATATAAGGTTTTGTTCTATTTATATACATAGTAATGTCTATTTTTATCAAAACACATGATATGCCGTTCGTTTTTAATCTTTTAATTTGTACCGTAAATTAGTTAATTAAATTTCATACAATGTAAATTTCGCAACCTAATCAGCCAGTATAATATAATATTATTTTACATCCAATGTTTTCCGGAACTAAATTATTGGGCGGAGTAACTACCTAATTGGCACGCGTATGAATTGTTTTCTTCTAACCCTTTGTAGCAGCCCAACTACGTAACCGATCAGACCTCGCGCGCTTCGTCCGTAAGTAAAATTTATCTTTTCGTATTATTAAATTAGCCCTTTGATGCCAAACGTATAAAATGAATGTAACGTAAAGTAAAGATGTGAATAGTAAAGTAACTTACCCTTGAAGATCTTTTATTTGCTTGATGGAGATAGATAAATGTTGTGGGCGTCGTCCTTATGGCGACGAGCACGTTGTTATAAATAGTAATTTGTATCATTAAATGGCTAATACCATCGCGAATTTGTTTTAGGCGAGTTTACGTAGCTGATGTATCTCACGTGTTGTTTGAATAGATGGCTACCACTTCTCAACTTCTACTCCTCTTCTAGAAATAACCGTTCTTAGACTACAGGGTTGTGAGTCTACCTATTGTGAAGGGAAGTGAAATATTATTGTTTTGTAAAGTAAAACGTCGTACGCATAATTCAATAGAACATTGGATATTTTTAGGCCCACCTAGAAGATATACTTTTTAGTTATTATATTCTAATTGGCAGCAACGTGGCAGTACATAACTTTTCCTTTACCATCTAAAAGTGGTGCTTTTAAGTTTTCGTAATTAAACTGAACTTATAAGTACACTTTGTATTTCTAGTATTTATTACTACGACCTCAGAAGTCACCACCCTCATGTGTTATCGTCATACGGTACATAATTTTATTGCGCCAATCTGCTATTGATGTGCCTACTCTGCCATCAACTGGGTGAAACTGAGTGAAAACGCCACAATGCCTGCCATTAAAATAGAATATTTGTCTAAAGATGAGTTGGTATTTGAACTGATATCTAGAGGTATTAAATTAAATAGTGACAGTACAGTAAATGAACTCAGAAAGTCCTTAAGACAGTGTTTGAGAAACAATATTTTACCTACTCCTAGTAGCCTATTAAAAATAGACCACAATCAGGAAGTAAAACTTCTCAGTGAAAAAAGTGATATTATTAGAACATGGGTGCAGTGAATTGAACAGTGCTAGTTCACCTTTAGAAATCACCAAATTCCAAGAAAAGTGTAAACATTTAATAAACCGTTTATTTTTAGACAACCAGCTTGAACTAAGTTCTGTACATAGTGAAACTTTATCAGCTTTAAAGTGTAGGCTAGTAAATGTTGAACAACAGTTAGCAAAAAACTTGCTACCTACAGTGAACCTAGAACAGCTTAAAGTGTTAGAAGCCAATTTAAATGAATCATTAGAACAAGAGGCTATGGAACAGGCAGTGAAAGAACAAATAGGCCCTATTTCTGTACAACCACCAACAATATCACAGCCTACTGCCAGTACCCCCACTTTGCCTATAATGCCTATTTATAATGCAAACAATGATTGTATTATTCAACCTATGTCTGGTTTAAATATGTTTAATAAGTTAAACAACCCTGTAGAATGTTATTTACAAAATTTTACAGTAACAAATGGCTTAGTAGTACCTGAGCTAATAAACTTTTTGAAAACTTTGTTAAAACTAAAATGTGAAACTAGCCTATCAGAAAATGAAATTTTTAGCATTGTTACCATGTTATGCAAAAGGTTCCACTTTTAGCAAAATAATACAGTGTAAGTCTGTCATGCCAAATTTCAACTATCTACACAGGGAATTAATTAGTGTTTTTATACCTGTAGGCCTAATTGAAAGACTGAGACTAGATTTAGTTTATAGGCCACAAAGGTTTGATGAGCCACTGTATGAATACATCTATGACATCAAAGAGCTCAGTCAAGTTTTATTGTGTAACATAAGGAACAGGGACTTGGTAACTTGTATAAAAAGAGGTATTAAGCCTACAGATAGAAATAAGTTTAATTTTTGAAAAACAATCCCATTTGTTTTACAGATTTGGAAAATGTGTGTATAGCTAGTAACAATATAACCTTTAATGATAACTTAAGGGACAATTTAAGTAAGACATATGTTAACAACATGTATCCACCACATGTTTGAACTTAGAAAAAAGTAGGCCTACTGTCAAAAAACCCAAAGTTATGTTTCAATTGTAATAGGCCTGGTCACTTACCAAAAAATTGTTTTTAGGAATCCAAAAAACTAGTCGATAGGGGAGTGGTATTACACACAACACCTAAAAATATCCCTCCCCGGTTTCAGAAGTTTAAGAATAATAATTTTATAAATAGTAATACAGTAAGAAAAGAAAAAACACTATTTTATGAGAGTCTATGGTAAGTTACGAGTAATTAACTCGTAATTAAAAATTGGAGTAAATTAAACTATAGAAAAACCTAATTTAAGACTAAATGTTAGACAGTGTAACAATATGCCTTTAATTGAAGCTATAGTGGGTAAAATGTAAAACATCCCTTTAAGTTGCATTCCTTAGTATAGATTAGAACCCACTATTTAAGCAATAAGGTAGAAAAGTTTTTGTGCAAAATTAGCACCAAAATATGTAGGAATTTATAGAATTTTATATTTTTTTAAGCCCTGGTAACTTGTATTGTACAACACACTGAAAATGTTTTTAATGTAAAAAAGGTTCATATTGTAGATTTAAAATTAAATTAAGACCTGTTCTGTATAAAATAAAAAAAAAATTTTGTAGCATCCCTAGCTTAAGGAAACCACTTGCTGCCAAATTTAAAAGATAAGATAAAATCCAGGAAGTTAACTGTTTGGTGAATTCTTAACGAATGTGTCAATGGAAATAAAATATAGAAAAAAGAATTTGTAAATAGACTTAGTGTAAAGAAATGAGACAAAGTTGATCCTGACTGTTTGTAATGAGGGAACCAAATATGAAAAATTGTCTGTGTTTTGTAGGTATGCTGAAATGTTGAATTTTGAATTTTGTAGATATATTTGAAGTGTTAAAATTCATGTAGATGTAAGATGTATAGGATGTTGTATGTAAATATATATATAATATATATATATATATATATATATATATATATATATATATATATATATATTAAGAGTGATGCAGTATTAATACGAAATGTGTGACTTAGCTTCTCGTGAGGGACGTTTCATTCCAAAAAATATTCGATCCATATTGGTAAACTTGTCCGCAAGTCTCAGGGTATTTAATGGCGCACAACACTATACACAAAACACTGGTATGAATGCAAAAAAGAAGTATGAATGTGGCGCCTATATAACAAAACACTACACTACAACTTGTTTAACGATTTAATCGCCTTAAATGACCTTATTCTTGCAACGAACCGCAAATTCTAAAACGCTGCAACGTGCACTGCATGAAAATAGTTTTGCCTAAATTGATTTTCTATTTTTGGTCCCTAAGCGAGCAGTCATAGAACTGCATTGGCATGCGATCTAGCGGATTTCATAGGAAACTTTTGAAACCCCGCGCTATCGTATTGTTATGGTTGAATTCGAATTTGTGTAATGAATAAAAGGTTGAATTAAGTTTGTTATTTAGAATATGTTTAAAGTAAAGCGACTAACTAGGTTGCGAAATCAAAACAGGGGGGATATTCTGTACCGTAAATTAGTTAATTAAATTTCATACAATGTAAATTTCGCAACCTAATCAGCCAGTATAATATAATATTATTTTACATCCAATGTTCCGGAAACTAAATTATTGGGCGGAGTAACTACCTAATTGGCACGCGTATGAATTTTTTTCTTCTAACCCTTTGTAGCAGCCCAACTACGTAACCGATCAGACCTCCGCGCGCTTCGTCGTAAGTAAAATTTATCTTTTCGTATTATTAAATTAGCCCTTTGATGCCAAACGTATAAAATGAATGTAACGTAAAGTAAAGATGTGAATAGTAAAGTAACTTTCCCTTGAAGATCTTTTATTTGCTTGGATGGAGATAGATAAATGTTGTGGCGTCGTCGTTATGGCGACGAGCACGTTGTTATAAATAGTAATTTGTATCATTAAATGGCTAAAACCGTCGTGAATTTGTTTTAGGCGAGTTTACGTAGCTGATGTATCTCACGTGTTGTTTGAATAGATGGCTACCACTTCTCAACTTCTACTTCTCTTCTAGAAATAACCGTTCTTAGACTACAGGGTTGTGAGTCTACCTATTGTGAAGGGAAGTGAAATATTATTTGTTTTGTAAAGTAAAACGTCGTACGCATAATTCAATAGAACATTGGATATTTTAGGCCCACCTAGAAGATATACTTTTTAGTTATTATATTCTAATTGCAGCAACGTGGCAGTACATAACTTTTCCTTTACCATCTAAAAGTGGTTCTTTTAAGTTTTTCGTAATAAACTGAACTTATAAGTACACTTTGTATTTCTAGTATTTATTACTACGACCTCAGAAGTCACCACTCTCATGTGTTATCGTCATACGGTACAAATTTAAGTATCCAATAAGCATTCCTTTGAGCACCTGCACAAAGTTATTGTAAATGTCCTTTACAAAACACAGCTATTAAACTCAAAGCCATTATATAAACTAACGATATCTGCTACGCAGATGTGATTCGCTGTGGGACACGATCACTTCCACAAATAACATATTCTTATAACATATTGTTTTTGTGTTGTTTTATCCTTACTAGCTTTTATAGAAGTTGTGGAGGCGTTTTTTCAAAGGTCTAATAAAATATCTCACAGTTTAACTTGTTTAATTTTCAAAATTTTATTAAAAAGTACCTTTTAATCTAAATACTGGCTGAAGGTATCACACAGACTTTAAAATGTGTATACTTAATGGATAAAATTAAAACAGTAGTATAATAATATACTAGCTTTAATAACTTAAATTTAAATGACCTAAAACTAAACTTTATAGATTCCCTAGACTGCAATTGACTTATGCACCAAAGGTCTAGCGCAAAGAATATACTTACAAATTTCACATTAGTTTTCCTTGCAATGGTATTGTACGATATTATAAAAATCCATTCTAAAGAATTTCTTAAAATTCTCAACTAGGGCTTACAATTACCACTAAATAAAAGTAATTGCATTGTTTCCACATACTTACGACAGTACCTATCATGATTGTAATATTATAAATTACTACAAAGTCATTTATTGTGTCCACAAATTTATCAACATGTAATACATCTTAATGTATAAAATATAAAAAAGTTTGAAAAATGACAACAATTTTTGCTGATTCTGAGAAATAATGTGAACAAATATATTATATGGTAAGGAAAATCTACTTAATTGAACAGCCGTAAAAACAGATATATATTTTTGTACCCTATTTCTCAAAATAAACCAAAATCGTTGTAATTTTACTAACTTTCTTATATCTTATATACTCAGATGATATACTTGATATATTAAAAAAAATTTACTTCTATTTTATAAATATTTTCACAACTATTTTATAAGGTAAACATTTAAAATAACATAATAAGAAGACAATGAACGATGAGGGACAGCTTAGCAGATCTGTGGGAGAAGACTGACGGTATTTACTCGTATGTAAATTAAACTTTGATATTACAAAGGTACTCAGACTCCAGGGCGACAATGGACTGTGCATAATATTTTTATACATAATACTATGCTATTCGGTTTTTAGTTGTTTTTAAATAATTATTGAATTACGTTTGACTAGAAAGTGATTGAAACATGTTGCTTCACGTTATATACAATGTTTCAAGAAATTATTAATCCTTCTTTTCTGAGCAGTTCAAAGACTCAAAAGGCCACATTATGAGCTGCTGGGTGTATCCACAATCTCTGAAAAGGATTTAGTTACGGAGCCATGGTTCATCTAGATACTACAGACACTAAGAGGTTCAAATCATATTTATATTTAAAACAAGGTTCTACGTAATTACCTTACTTTGGTAGAAGTTATAAGCCTCAGAAATCAGAACCATCTAAAACATTTTTTTATAAAAAACATTGACCAAGTTACTTTTTTTCTAAATATAATACAACTGTTAAAAGCTTAAAGCATGGCATACATGGGTTGTTTATTTGTAAGGAAAACTAAGAAATAAATGCCAGAGATTTGTTTATAAATTCTAGTAGTTATGTATAAGTGATTTTAAACAATTGTCTAAATATTGAATATCATTATTTATTAAGACGTGTGTTTGAAGATATGAGTGATAAATAGTTGATAGAATAATCTTTTAGATATTTGATTCAGTTTAAAATATTTCGCAATACTTAGCAACTTTAATCCCTCTATTTACCAAATATATTTTCATTCTCTTTGATATTCATAGTTATATGGAATTCTTCTACGCTTGACGTAAGAAATGTAATCTTTCTTTAACAGCTGTAATATTAAAATCATCGTACATACAAGGTTTAGGCATCGTGACAATGTTTTATTATAGATATTCAATTTATGGCATAATCTATAGCACGCCTTCGAATCCATAAAAAATATTTCGTTTTAATATATATATGCTTGTGAAAATGACACGGTGTCATATCTCCTAATGTTCGTATTTTACTCGCTTTGGTAGAGGAATATCAGCAAAAGATGTTAGTTGGAACGATTGTCCCTGTACTTGACTTTGTTGGTGGGGGTGAAGTAGACAGTGCGAGTGATGTGGCAGTGGGAGGCGAGTTGTCGTGTGGAGGCCAGAGAATCGTTAAACAGCTAATCAGATCTGCATTTTGTGCTATTTTGGTCTAAGGAAATACGGCTGAAGACGGTTTTACTTTTGTGAACATTTTAGTTCAAGATGTCATAATAGTTGATCTTTTAGTATTCTTTCTTTAGGTTATGATGATTCTAAATTATTTTTTCTAAAACTAACAGCAGACATTACTTTCACGTATAGAGCCTATGGTTGTAGCAATAAAACTCTTGGCCCGTTCTTCTATTATATAAAGTATTAAGAATTTTACTTCTTTCACTCATTTTAAACTGTTTGGGACTAGTAATGAAGTTTACACAAACAGCATAACATTCTCAACAACGCGTATCGTTAACTTAATTTTTACTAACATATTTTTACAATTATTCCTGTCACTTATTTTATACTACTTTGCAATTATTATTATTTAAGATTACTTTATATTTCATAATATTATTTTATGTATTTATATTTTTTTATTTTTATACCCATAATAAAGGAACCTGTAATATTAATAAGCAATATTAGAGTATACGGTTTAAAAATAGATTTATATATATATATATATAAGTATATAATATCTGCGTTAATTTATATTTTTCTATTAATTTAACATATTCACCCCTATCAGCGAATACTATAAACTAAACATTACAGATGAAGTATAAATAGTGCCCATTCCGTTGTTTTGTATTAGATTTAAAATATATTTTTGTAAGGTTATCAAAATACGTAATTATTATTTCCTATTGCCTTATAGATACTTTCAATTAAATGGATGTTCAGAAAACGAATATAAACAAATACCACTAATTAAAATACTTGGAACTGTACCTAGTACCATTTGCACTGCTTACCTAAAAAAATGTATAATGATATGTATAACAATAAAGTAAATATCGGATATACAAAATGCTAGTATCTTTAATCCACAGTACTACAAGACAACATAGTATTCTAGTGTAGCAAGTCATAATAAACGTAACTTCAAGTCTTTGGACACAAACAACAACGAACTTTAACAATTAAATCAGCCAACTTCAGTTGAGGCAGCGAACTGACAATCAAGCGTTCTCCAACGTTGAGAACACCTTGACAAATGTCTCATCCGTTTCTTCATTTCTTTTACAATAAAATTCCTCCACATTATAATTAAACCACAATCTAAACAGAAAAAATTAGTAATTTTGTAATACCACTTAGCATTTATTCTTATTACTTTTTATTCATAGTAAGATTGACTGTAAGCCACTTGAAACTCTAAAACATACTTGTGTGGTAAATACAATTTGTGTTAAAAAGCACAATATAATATTGAAATAAATCTATTAATTAATTTATGATCAATTTGACCCAATATAATTTATTACTTAGAATGTAGATATAAAAAGCCTTTTTAAGTATATTTTGTTGTATATATGTGCGGTCTAACAAAGGTATCAAGTATAATCAATGCAATATTATTATATTAAAGTGTACGATTCCATTAATTATATTTTAAGATTAACTATTTTTATTTCATAAATAAAATATAATTACAGGCAATAGGAAAGCCTCAACTAATAAAACGGCAAAACATTTGTCTTACATTGAAAGGAAATGAATAAATGTGTTTGGCATCATAACATTTTAATTATACATTTTGTAACAATAACAATAGTTAATTTCATAACAATAATTAAAACCTAAAATACTAAATAACTTGGAAAAGAAGTTGAATCGTTTAATTTCTTTAGTTAGTTTTAAGCCATAGCCTCGGTGTCACCGGCTTGTCAGACAGAACCTCCTCCTCCTTTTAGACAAAACAAAGTTAAGTGAAGTTTAGTTCCTGGTAAAAGATTTACTTGTTAAACTTACCTCTTAAATGAAAAAGAGGAATGAAGTTCAGTTTTTACAACAGCCATGGTAAGTTAAATTAAACGTAAAAATAAAATTCTAAATTCTTACTTTGGTGTTATGGTTAACAATGATAGCTACGATAAAAATTAAAAATTAAAAAAAATTGTAAACGAACTGATTGCAATCATATGGCTGCCTCTCTGTCTATACGTTATTATGAAAACGATATAACTGACAGGCTTAATTTCTGTATGAGGAATACTGAGTTCGATGATGGTAGTAATCACTCAATAGTATTTGGCCGATCGTTTACGAATATTCCTACCTTGAAATTATGTTTAACTATGATAGCTACGAGAAAATGGCAGAATAAATAAAAATTTTGTAATACTGAACACAACCGTATGTAATTTTAAAATGTGATGTATTAACGCATGTAGCGAATCGTACCAATTGAATACAACTTCTTATGATGCCTTATTGTGTAATTTATTATTTAAAACTTTTATGAAAACAACTTATCGAACAAAAATGTAATTATATCATCAGACCGAATATCACGAGGAATAGTTATTTTATCTTTCAATATTGCATGAAAAATTTCTACATATACAACAATGAACTTAAGGATGGTGCATGTCCAATCGTGGAACATTGTCTAAGCGGCGTCGGAATAGAAGCCTATTACTTAGTATCATAATTAAGTTTCCCTTTTTTCTGCCAATGAATCTAACAATTTATCTCCTGTAAGTTTTCTGTCTGTAAATATTTCCACAGAACATCTCATTACCGAAATGAAATATAGACTTGGAATTTTGTATTCAACATCAGCGAATCTTGTTAAACGGCTTGTGATGTAGCCGAATCTTGTATTGCACTACCACAGTTATGAAGTTAATTTCGTTCTGGCGGATATTTAGTTTAGTAAAATTTATTTTATTGTTTAATATACTGTGGGACTTATGCGTTTCATAACGATCTGGTATGTTCAGTTTACTTTAACCTAGATTGTAGTTATGTACTAGATTACATAAGCTATGGAAAATATCCGATTTTTTTCTGATTCCTTAAAAACCATTTCATCGTCAGAAAAAGTTTAATAAAAGAATTTAAAAATCCATCGGGACAATTTGTTTATAAAGTCTGTCAACTTTCAAATTTTCACTAGGACATTATTACAGAATTTATCATCAGGTACTATGTTTTAGAGGCAAACTAATGTTTATTGTTTACATACTTAACAGGCAAGAGTGGAAATGTCAGGAATTATCCATAATCCTAAAAGCCTCCTGAACGGATGATTAAACCACGAAACGTCACCATCATTGTGATCTACCACGCTACGCTGCATCGTCCAATTATTCACCAAATTAGTAGTTTGGCATTACAGTTGAGGCTCTTACGCTATTCATATCTTCTTGGTACATATCTTATTGTCGTTCAGTAACTAAGTTATCACATGTTTGAATTCTAAATGTACTCGAGATTTTATTTATTACACTAGAGCATGTTAAAGTACAATTACTAACAGTTATTGCACTTTACTAAGTTACTAATTACTAAGTTCTGAGAGTGAAACACTTTTCCGTTTCAGTATATACTTTCCTAAAGTATACACTTTACAAACAAAAATATCAAATGTCAAATAAAAATCCTATACCCCCCAGAAAAATAAATTATTTACTAAAATAATAATGACGACTACATTAACGATAAACAACAATCTATTATCTTTTGTAACGTATTTTTATTGAAACGTCTCTTGTTTATGTTTTTCGGGATAAATCTCATCAATAAGTCAGATACATGAAGGCTCACGAATATAGAAGTATAACTTGAAAGCTGTAAAAAATTGTTGTATGTCATACTGATTCTTTTTCACACGTAAAAACTATTATATAATTGTACCTGTGTGTGTGTGTGTGTGTGTGTGTGTGTGTGTTTATACATATACTCGCCTTCGGCTCGCTGGGGGCTACGCCCCCCAGGCCCCCATGATGTACGCTTGCAAATTCGGGGATAAGAGCGATTTGGTGATTGGTAAAATTTGGACATGAGGTCATGCCAGGAAATTCCCTGGGGGTTGTAACTTTACCAGGGGGTTAAGACATCAGGGGGTTATCTGGTCATTACCAGGAATTTTCACAAGGGGGTGTTAAGAGATTTGGGTTGAGTGGTTAAAATTCGGACATGAGATCATGCCAGGAAATTCCCTGGGGGGGGTTTTAATGTTACCAGGGGTTAACACATCAGGTGTGGTTTAATTTACTCAGGAGGTTATGTGGTCCTCTTACCAGGGTAATTCCGGGGGGGGGGGGAAAGGAAAAGAGATTTTGGTGATTTCTATATCTGATGTACGCTTGCAAATTCGGGAAAAAGAGAGATTTGGTGATTGGTAAAATTCGGACATGAGGTCATGCCAAGAAACTCCCTGGGGCAGGGGTTAATTTTACCGGGGGTGTAACACATCAGGGGGTTTATTTTACTCAGGAGGTTATCTGGTCATACCAGGAATTCCGGAGGGGGGGTTAATGTTACCGGAGGTTAATGACACACTTGGGCCTATTTTAGAGGGTGTTGTGTCTGTGAACATAATAAAAATTTACTCTGTCCGTATCTACTATTGACGCTTAGCTAACGCTCAGCCAATTTGTATAATGGGGGTTGTATTCACTCGTGAACCCAGCAAAGCAAGTGCAATCTGTATCTGGAATGAATTACTAAGTATTAGTTACATATATAAATTTAAAAACTCCAAAAATTGCCAATTCACGACAAATATTTTGCTATTTATCGCATTTTTTGGGCTTATTATAAAATACATACAACAAAAAGTTACATAACCTTTTTTGAAGATCCCATTAAGTTTTTACATTTAAGCTAGAACCAACTGTTTGGCTGCTATCGAATCTAGAAACAAAGTTCTTAATTAAAAATTACGAAAATATTTATATTTATTGGCCGAACCAATGGAGATAGGAAATTACCTGGGGGGGATTAATGTTACCGGGGGTTAAGACATCAGGGGGGTTTAGTTTACCCTGGAGGTTATCTGGTCATACCAGGAAATTTCCGGTAGGGGGGGGGGGTTAATGTCACCTGGGGTTAATGACAACATGGGCCTATTTTAGAAGGTGTTGTGTCTGTGAACATAATAAAAATTCACTTTATCCCTATCTACTATTGACGCTTAGCTAACGTTCATCCAATTTCTAATGTAGAGTATATTCACTCTTTAACTGGATTAGCAGTATTCAGGGTAAGTTTATGTCCGAGCATTAGATTCGGGGATCTTGGAGGTTAAAAGAAGACCTATTTTTATCGAATTATCCAGATTTAACCAAAGTTTTGAATTTAAGGGCATTTTGCGGCTAAACCGTTAGATATACGAGAAAAAGTGGTGACCGGACCTTTCTTGTCGAAAATTTAATTTTCTTCTACGATTATGCCATCAGATTTAAGCTACGACCTATAATTTAGGCAGTACAGAGCTCTAGGACAAAAGACTGGACTGGGCAGTTTAAAAATATCACGTAAAAACCTAAAAAATAAATATTTTAAAACGGTTATGCGGCCAAACCGTTGAGGATAGGGCAAAATGTTACTGAACCTTTTTTGTAGATCACGCAATTTCCTAAATCCTAAATGAACGTTTGTTTTGAGCTACGACCAACCGTTTAGCCACTATCGAAAGGTACATTTTTAGGCGAAAAATTTCAAAATAATTTCACTTAATCGCATTTTTACGGCCAAACCAATGAAGATAGAGTAAAAAAGGTACTCAACCTTTTTTGTAGATAATCTTATTTCCTAAATCAAACGTTCGTCTATTTTTGAGCTACGACCAACAGTTTAGCCACTATCGAGCCCGAAAACAAAAGTTTCACGTAAAAAAAATTACAAAAAAATTGCACATAATCACGTTTTTCGACCGAACCACTGGAAGTAGGGCAAAAAGTAACTGGACGTTTTTCTGTAGATCGCGCAATTTGCTAATTTGATGGGTCAATCAGATTTGAGCTACGACCTACCGTTCGGCCACTATCAGGCTCGAAACTTTATTTTAAGCAAAAAAATCTCTGGAAATGTCAAAACATTCCCGCGTTTTGTCGTTTAACCACACGAGATAGGACAAAAGGTAACTGGACCTTTGTTGTAGTTTCACTTCATTCCTGACTAACGATTTTTCGTCAGATTGAAGCTAGCTCCAAACGATTCACCCGCTATCAGGCTTACAAGAAATGCCTGCAGGGGTAAAGAATGCGCGATTTTTGAGGAATTTTTTTTGAGGGGTTTTAAAAGTAAAAAATAACGGTTTTCAGACTTTCCTCCGGGTCATATTGTGAAAGGTACCTGCGTGCCAAATTTCAAGTTTCCAGCACTTCTAGAACTATGTTAGAATTTGTATCTATATATCAGTGAGTCAGTCAGTAAAGTTTCACATGCGGCTGTATAGTATATTAGATATATATATATATATATATATATATATATATATATATATATATATATATATATATATATATTATAATCCAGCAGAAAGACTGCAATAGAGTATTTCTTTATTCGAACTAGTTATAAGTATATATGGTAATATATTTAGTTTCTGAGCGTTAGTGAACTAGAAAACTATAACTCAAAAAACCAGAAAAATATTCATTTTACCTGTCAGTCTGTTTATCTGTCAGCACGACATTTCGAACACGAACAGGCTTGAAAGTTTGGATGAAGCTAGATGGGCAACCCTGAGTTGGATGATGGTGTATACCACTGCATGTAAATCACATTTTGATATTTTGTAGAACTTACAGTATTTTCAAGTACCAAGTATTGGATACATGTATTATTTCTTAAACCCAGATGGTGTGGTTATTTTTTAACCTTTTGTTGTGATCTTGTAAATTTGTCATAGCGATACATAAGCGTTTTTAAGAGATACGTTTTAGTGCAATCTTGCAATTTTTCTATATTAAAGTGACTTAGGCCGCTCATATATTCTTTAAAAGATTCTTAATTTATTTGCACAGAATAGAATAGAAATACTTCTTTAGGGAGGCGAAATTATTACATTATGGTCCTTTCTTACATGTAACCTTTCGTAGTGCAGTAAGATGAAATATTTAATATGTAGAGTTTATCTTAACACCTAGTGTTTGGATGGATATTTGATAAAATTTATATATACTGTACAGAACCAATAATAATCAACATATGTATCACACAACCAGCCTTGGAGCTAAAGAGTCGAAGCCAAACAACCGACAGATTCAGAGCCTAGGAGTTCCTAGAAAGATATGCTAGAGCTTTGGCTCTGCCAGTTGCCGGGGGCCACCGAAAGTTGGAACTTGCCAGGAGCTGGGAGGATCTGCAGATGGGGAGCCCCAAACGGCCAGGGCCTTCGACATGTGACAGTGGGATCAGCCTTGTCAGAGACCAGGAGGTTATTGAAGCGGATTACCTCTAGAGCCCCAGAAATGCCGGAGACCGAGACGTGCTAGAGAGCAGTGCTTAGTGGAGGAGGGGAATTGCTAGAGGACTGATATTGGCCAAAGTTTTCGAGACGCATAGAACTACCAGAGGTGGGAAGCTACCAGAGACCGTAGGAACGCTTTAAAATATTCGTCACTTTTCAAGTAAGAATATATAACCATTATGAAAATTCGCTTTGATTATCACAGACATTTCACCAACATTCTCAATAGAATAAAAGTGAATGGCCAAATAGTTTGTGATGTGTGATACTACGTATGCGTCCATGATGTCTGTATATTAACATAGACCATTGCATCATTGATAAGTATGTAGTGATTTGGTTATAAAAGCAATGAAAAGCTATAAAAAAGTATAAATTATTACTAAATGTTTTGTCCACTAGTATTTCTTTTCTTTCGAGCCATTCCCTTTCCAAGTTATGAATATATGGTCATAACAACTTAGCTAATTCTTTTAGAAAGACATAAAAAAACTACACAGGACCTAAATGAGATTTATCTTTAAAAAATACGCAATAAGTAACATAAATTACGTCAGAGGTCCTAGAAACATGTAAAACATGGCCACTATCTTTCCCAAACTGAGCTTCTGAGATTATAACGTGCAGATATCATTTTATTTAAAAACTTTCTGAGATTTTACTTTACTTTCTCTTTCCTGGAACCTAAACGCAATAAAGTAAATCAAATTAATTATAGTTTTTTTTTTATTTGGTGTATGAAATAGGCAACCTAACTATGATCAAGGCATACCCCCCTCACGAAATACATGTGCGTTAAAAAGTATTTGAAGGTTATTTTTACTTACTTGTTATTATATTCATTACTAGCATGTTGTCCGTTGAAAATCAACGTATAACGGGGTAAGGTAAATGTAATTGCTAAATAAGTGTATCCTCGTAGATACATGTATAGTTTACGTCAAATAATATAATATAGCATACCGATTTTACATATTTAATTAATACAACACGTTTTATTTCATCGTTTCAACTTGATGCCGATGAAAAATGTAGAATATAATTATAATATATTAGTTTACATAATTGCAAAAAACCACAAAATTTAAAACGTTCGAAAACCAACTAAAACTCTCTAAGTTGTATGGAATTTACCATATTTAAATAAATATATTTTATAATATTTAAATTCATAAAGTTAGAGTGTTTGCAGTAGGAAAACTATCTAAAGGAGGATGATGGTAACGTGAAACCCTTACCCGAGAATATTGCAGCAAGGTTTATACGTTTGGAACATATACTAGTTTATTATGAACATAAAGTAAATACCAGCAGGCACATTATTAGCTTGGTTTCAACAAGCGCATAGTTCAAGAGTAAAATGTTATAGAAACGTTTCTCAAAAGCTCTCATATTATTACATCTTGTAAGACATACGTAAGTATTAGTAAAATAAAATTCATAGAATCAATGTACAGATAGTTGCTGGAAAGGAAGTCTTGTATTACAATTCTAGACAAACATCCTCCGGATGTAAGTAGATACGCACATCCGCCCAGACGCCGATGGTGAACAAACAGGAAATGCTTATTTGTAAAAACCGTGCGACAATGTAAGGAACAGCCATGCTGATATGAAAAATTGTTACTCACCAATTATGATGGAGAGATTTGGCAGAGGCGTGGTCAATGAGCTGGCGGGAGAAGAACATCAAAACTGAAGAACAAGGAGGAGAGGTGGAAGTCGAGGCCGGGAATTCGAAAAGTGAAGTTCGGGAGTGTTTGTGTTCGTGTGCGGAAAAATATCTCTAGGCGTAATAAGTGTGATGTGAAATAAAATGTAAGTAATTTTTAAGAACTTAGTATATTTTAGAGTTCATTAATCATTTTCAATTCCATATCTATTTAAATGTTCACAATTTCGAAAATGTAAATTCATGTAAATGTTTAGCTATTTTAAAGAATGTTTCTCATGTTAGTCCATGAATTCATTATTATTGCAACACTACAAAAGTACTAGTGAATGTTATAATGAATTAAATTTATAATAAATTGTAATGAATAATTTAATATCAAACATGTTTTCAAAGTATTAAGGTATTAAGGTTTGTGTTTAATATGTCGATTGACGCAATCAATTAATCAATTTAATGAAATGTTGTCACAAATAAATGTGTTGGTTCATTTGAGGGTATTTGTACTGCCAATCTAACCTATTATTAAATCTTCTCACAGCAACCCTTGCTCAAAATATGTCACAACCTTAATCTTAAACTAAACCAAACTTAAAAACCTTACATGGTGGAGGCGCTAAAACTCGGTTGGCATTCAAATTCTTCACATGGGCAAGCACATAGTTTCATAGGCTAGGTATAAATTATAACTAAATAATATTCATAAGAAAGTATTTAACTAAAATAGCCTACTTCAGTGATAAACCACTCATTTACCTAAAAGACAAATTAAATTTCCAATAACTCAAAAATATTTTCAAACCCGTAATTAGAGTAACGCCAAGTAAACTAACGAGGTACGTCAATGGACATGTATAATTAAATGGAAACCATACTACATGAAGATTTAATACCATTAGACACATATAGGACTTCCAAAAGTGACATAATAAAAATATTAAATGAAAATGGAATACTATCTAGAGACACAGACACTGTAGCAGACCTCAGACCTATCCTAGCGGCACTTAAGAACTTAACACGTATAAGCGCAAGTCACCCTAATATTAAAACCATATTTAATAATTTAACTACACGAAAAACTCACCTAAGTGAAGAGGACAGGGAAAACTATAAGGATCTAGCTACAATCGAGGATTTTCTAGTGCAGAGAACAAATTTATACGACATAGTACATAACCCTGAGGCGGACATCAAGACACAAGCATCCCCAACCTTAGCACAACATTACGAGCCACTCACACTACCTGACAGAACGAACACAGTAACCATGGGGGAAAACATACCGTTAATATCAGCTGGGACTTACACAGGTCTCCAGAGCGAAAATCCACAAGATTTTTTAGACAAATTCCTAGTGGCAGCAACTTCAAACAGATGGACAGACAACACTAAAGTTAATTTATTCCCAGCGCATTTATCAGGCACAGCACTAACTTGGTTCAAACACTACAAGCAAAAACAACGAGGGGTAGCCATACAATGGGATCAACTTGCTAAAAGTTTTCATAGAGGCTTTCACTCCATTAGCACAAACCCAGAGTCTACAAATGATTTTAGAACACAAAATACAGGGAGAGAACGAGCCAACACTAACCTATTTTTTAGATATATTAACAACATGCCGAAGATATGACCCTACAATACAGGACAAGCAAATTATACATTTTATCATACAGGGACTAAAACCAGAAATCTGTGAACGAGTTATAGGCCTGAAAAACGACACCTTAAGTGATCTAGAGACTAATTTAAAAATTACAGAACAGCTAGTTCTAACACAAATGAAAAACAAAGAAAGGTACAATAGAGTTGCAGCAAACAGACCCTATAGTACACCCTTATATGAACAAAACATCATCCATAAACTACAAACAGAAGTTAACACCCTAACCAATTTAGTAGCTACCCTAACTACAAACCAAATTTCAAATCATAACCACAGGTACGAAAGGTCTCCATCCTCGTATGAAAACTCAAAATATAAGCCAAGATATGATAGAACACCTAGTCCTCACCAGGATAGACATATGGAAAGCCCAAACTACCCCAAACAAACCCAAAGGCCACCTATGATTAAACACGTTACTTTCAGTGATAGGAGAAGACAAAACCATTCCCAAATACAACCTGCTAGACAAAATAGGTATTGCAATATTTGCCGTAAAGACAACCATAATACTGAACAATGCTGGTTCAAGCAACGTTCATTAACTTCTCAAACCCAAAGTAACTGCTTGGCATCTAAAACCAACAATACACAAGAGCTGTTCTGCAGGTACTGCAAGCGAACAAACCACAATATCGAATCATGTTACAAGTCTAATTATTATAAACAAAATTATCAAAAAAACGGGAAATAGGGGGAGGTCACACTAACCCTTACCGAACTTCTCCCTTATCAAAAGCGAAAACAAATAACACCATAGATCTTAACCAAAGGAATCGACAAACTTACAAATGTATAAAGTCTATGACATTTACTCCAACTAACCCCAAAGTACTACCACTATCAACCCCTGGAAAGACCAGTTCAGAAGTGATATTTAAAGCCATAGATTATAATCAAGAATTCCCACCCTTAAAGAAGATGCAAGAAATTGAACAACCTATTATGCAGAAGCCTATACACACCATGAAACTTCAATCTGCGTTCAATCCAACCCCAACCCTAAGTGAACCAAACCCCTCGGGGACAACAAATATAAATAAACCCAGTATTACAAGAAACCTTGCAGTCTCAGAAAATTTCACAGGACAGATAAAACCTAGCGTATTAAAGGTAGTAGCGCACGTAAAACAGGACCCAGATTGTAGTATGGGGGAGGTAAACACACATACTGGATTGGAAGAAACCATTGAGATAGACACTATACAGATTTTAAATCACATAGAGCAACAGAAGAAACAGAATATGATAGATTGTACTAACTTGCAAGAAATAACGCAAGACAGGATACACAGACCGAGGAAAAATAAAACATTATTATTAGAGGATATTTATGAACTCATATTTAATTGCGAAAATAAAACTACGAAGAAGATACCTGTCCTAACAATAGACGTAGCCTTGACCACAAACCCTCGACATCCAGTACCCTGCATTATAGATACAGGATGTAACATAAACATTATTAGAGCAGACCTAGTTTGTGCAACAAAATTAAATACTAGCAACATACCCTCGTTGATATCGGCTAACGGTATACCATTAACAGTTTTGGGTTCGACAAAAATCGCCATAAAAATTGGCAAAGTAATACTTGAAGACACTTTTTATGTGACACCTGATCTAAACAGCCCAATATTGGTAGGAAACATATTCCTATTTCAGAACTGCGTGGAGTTAAACTATAAAAATAAAACAATAAAAATTACCAAATATCAGATTGAACATATAATACCTATGAATGAACAGTGGCAGTTAGATATCAAGAATTTTAAAAACTCACAGGAATTAGAAGTACAGCAAGTAAGAGAGGTAACAGCCCCACAAGACATAATTATAGCACCGCATCAGCATATTAGGATTAGCTCCTTAAATGGTATAGAGTCTCGAACAGCCATCGAAACAGATAGGAATCTAAGAATAAAAAAGAAATGTCATGCATATCTTTCAGAAGAGGAAGATGGTACAGATACAATTGTAAATATTTATAATGCATCAAATTTCCCAAAAAGGATACCCGCATATACTACGATAGGACATATACATTACCCAACTCTTGAAGCACAGCCTACCCTGGAACACCATCCCACTACAAGTGACACAGGAATAACAGTATTGACAGATAAGGACGGCATAATATTTGATATCTCACCACATTTAACCCTCCAAAAACACAAAAAGGTCCTTGACGTTTTACAAAAATACAGACACATATTTACAACAAAGGTAATCGATTTAACTCCTGCAAACATACCTCCTGTTAAACTTGAATTAAAACCGAATACGAAACCTGTAAACTCACCACCGTATAGGCAGAGTAACACAGAAAGGGAAAAATTAAACAAATTATTGGACGATTTAGTACAAGCAAAAATATTAGAGGAATGTCAGGATTACACAGAATATGCAAGCCCAGTATTTTTAGTGAAAAATAAAGATGGAAGCGACAGAATGGTAGCTGATCTCAGGAAGGTTAATGCACAGTTGAAAACAGATGCCCACCCCATTCCTTCAGTAAACCTGGTTTTAAGCTCTTTGAACAAAGCGCACACATTTACAAAATTAGACCTTAAAAATGCATTTTATTCCATGGAGGTTAGGAAAGAAGATAGGCATATCTTAGCCATAAAAACTCCGGATAGACTTCTACAGTTTTGCCGACTGCCGATGGGACTTTCAACTTCAACCAAATTATTTAGTAAAGCCTTGAATGCGATATTAAACCGTCACCTTTATAATAAAGTCATCTGTTACGTAGATGACCTAATTTGTTATGGTGACTCATTTGAAAATGACTTACATAATCTAGAAACTATATTAGAAGAACTAGAAAAAACTAATTTGAAACTAAATACAAAAAAGTGTAAATTTCTCTACAAAAGTGTAAACATTTTAGGACACGAGGTATCTGGAGAAGGCATTTTACCCCAAAAACAGTCAGTAGAAGCTATCACCGAATTTAAAAGACCAACTTGTGTAAGGCAAGTGAGACAATTTTTAGGATGCTCAGGATTCTTCCGCAGATTCATCCAAAATTATGCCAAAATAGCACAACCCCTTACTGAGATAATAAAAGATTCAAATAAAAACATGGCATTTAAATGGACGGATCTATGTGAACAGGTTTTTTATAAAAATCAAACAAATTTTGACAAACCCACCATTACTATCACATTGGAAGGACAACAGGGAAGCACACATTTATGTAGATAGCAGTTTGATTGGATGCGGAGCAGCGTTAGTACAGTTAGATGAAGAAAATAATAGAATGTACCCAATTTATTACATGTCAAAAAAATATTCAAATATCCAAATGCGTTACAGCAATGCTGAACGTGAAATGCTAGCGCTAACCTATGCTGTGAACTACTTCAGAGAATTCACGCTTGGTAGACAAACAACAGTTTATACGGACTGTGCCGCATTACAGTTTTATAAAACTTTTAAGCACACTTCCACTAGATTAAACAGATTAGCACTGTCATTAACAGACTACGACATTTAGTAAAACATAAACGTGGCGCTACAAACGTGTTAGCAGATGCCTTAAGCAGAAATCCTTTAGAACAACCTTTGGATGAAGAATTTACGGACGTGTGTTTAACTGTCAATACTTTAATACAGACAAATCTAACCCTACTACAAGCTCAAGACAGTTATTTGAAACAAATACGCCTTGCGATGACCTCACCTGAGGCGGTAAATAAAAAAAATCAGACGGGCTTCAAGACATTACGAAGAAATAGATGGATTGTTATATTTCAAAACTTTCAACGGACGAGAAACTAGAAACTTATTGGCTATACCCCAAAAACAAACACAAGAAATATTAAAAATATTCCATGACAACCCCTACACGGGTGGACACTTATCACATTACAAAACAGCTTCAAAAATAAAATTATTACGATATCACTGGCCGAATATGTAGCGTGATATCCTCCAATATACAAAAACTTGTGAAGAATGTCAACTACGTAGGCCAAAAACGAACAAAAATTACGGCCTACTACAACCTATTGCACCCTCCATAAAACCCTTTGACAGAATAACAATAGACTTTGTAGGTAATATTACACAAAGTAATGGTTACAAATATATCCTAGTTGCAACCGATGCCTGCACTAGAATGGCATTTGCGACCCCTTGTAGAAATGCAGATGCGAACACGGTAGCGCAAAAATTATTAAATCTATTCTGCACATTTGGATTTCCTAGAATTATTAATCATGACAGAGGAACACACTTTATGAATTCTGTAATTTCACAGTTACTAAATGCACTCGGGATTGAACAAAGGCCAGGCGCTGCTTATATGTCACAAGTACAAGGTGCGGTTGAAAAATACAACCACACGCTAATAAAGGCAATATCTCATTACGTTGTGGAAAACCCTCAAACTTGGTCAAAATATGTACAAATAGTTACATTTGCCTACAACACGTCTGTAAACATTTCAACAGGCTACACACCGCACTACCTCATGTTTGGTTACGAAGCTAACTTACCGTCTGATTGTATATATTTACAGGTTAATCCCGAAAAAATGGTGTTGGAAAATATAGACATTTTAGAGCAAATACGCAAAGATATGCCGAAAATCATGAAAAAGGCCCAGGAAGCGCAAAAGAAATACTTTGACCGTGACAAAACTCATTTGGATTTAAACCCCGGCGATGAAGTCTTGGTCCATTTCCCTAAAGACCACACAAAAAATATAGTAAATTTCAAACACCATTTAGAGGTCCTTTCGTTGTCAAGAAAAAAATTAACGAAGTGACATATGCAGTAGAAATTTACCACAGGGGAAGGTTAACAGAACAACCAATACGTATTGCTAGAATGAAATTATTCTATAAGAGAATATGAAACAAATATGAAGGGACTTGAGCAATAATAAAATATTCAAGAATAATATATACAATATTTCTCATGAACATCACTATGCACTCACTGACTTGTAGTAAAATTTGAAGAGAGTGAAAAGTATATTCGCAATAATTTCATAATAGATGAGGGTAAAAAGCTACTACATAGTCACGCAAGAATCGCTTTAAGAAAATAGGTATTATACTCCAGGAGTTGAGAGACCGGTTAACTTGATTACGGTTTGAATGATTCATTATAACGTTATATAACCTTGAGAGTCACTGAAGTAAGTCTAACAGAAATAAAAATGTATATTAAAATCTCGATGTTGTGTCGGAAAACGATAGAGAATAAAGACATAACAGATTTAGAAAATTAAAACGCCTAACTTTGTATTTTAATGTGAGGTTTAGTGTAATTTAGTGATTAAGTGATAGGTTACACGTACCAAAGATATTGGTATAGATAATCCCAATACACAGGACACTAACACAGCACACACGACACGATACGAGCAGAGCCTGTAACCCACGGTAACCGTACTTAGACTGGCTAGTAAGACTTGACCGTGACTCTGGTATGTCTCCCAGGCAGATAAGTTTTCTGCTAACTCAACTAACTTCCCACGCTATACTACACCGACTGTGTTGTGACTATGACTAGGGGCATTGCCTTGTACCGGCGGTCTGGGTCGCCAAGGGCCCTGGTGGTTCAGACAGCTTAGTATGCAAGTAATGTTTCCCACGTACTCGTTTACTACAGTAACAAAGCGTACTCTAACTTGACACAACGTACATATTATACTTACCTGAGGGATACGTGTATACATAGCCTAGTAATAAAGAATATAAAATATGATAAAGTGTACTACATATATCATATTTATTTAAGTTAGTAGATAGCAGTGTTAACATAATATACCCTACAAGGACTCAATTTTCCTGAGATGCATCTCAAAGAAAGAGACATACATGTTCCATATTATATAATCCTAGGATAAACAAATACTTCAATATATGACATGTAAATGACTTATATAATATGTTTAATTATTACATAGCTAATCTAACATTGAAGGAAAGTAACATATATTTAACATAGTATGTATTAGCACAGCAATATTGCTCATTAACAAACTATACAGCCTTGATTAGGCAACATATATTATGATCATAATAATGACTATGGACAATAAGCACAAAGAAGGGATATTACATATTCCTCAGAAACAAAGGTGCGTAGTATCGTTTTGTAATATGATAAAATAACATAATTTCGAACCTTATTTAAGAACACTAGAGATTAAGATGCTTAGTAAAAACATTATTGCATAGAGCTAGGGAAATACGACACACCATCGAGAGGTCATTAAAAGATTTCTGTAAATAAAAACCTTAGACATAAATGTGAATTAATTACAAAATATTAAACTGAAATGTATATGTAACCTGTAGATATTAAGTTTTAGAATTATGACACCAGAAAAACCAACCACAACCTGAGACACCAGTCTACAAGACCAATCTACAAGACACCAGTCTACAGCACTCTAACCGTTCCCGACCACCCACGAGACAAATGAAGTCTTCACAGCACTTCCTACTACTAATCACAGCACTTGCCAT
This sequence comes from Homalodisca vitripennis, assembly GCF_021130785.1. Classification (NCBI taxonomy): domain Eukaryota; kingdom Metazoa; phylum Arthropoda; class Insecta; order Hemiptera; family Cicadellidae; genus Homalodisca; species Homalodisca vitripennis. The sequence continues at coordinate 164,545,373 of NC_060207.1, read as the reverse complement.
GCCTCTTTCGACCACCTTTGCCAGCACATCAACCCACAACATAGGAGAACCCAATAAGCCTCTAGTACAAATCTTCACAGGAGCGTACTTTACTCCAATGCCTCACACACTACCTTATATCATTCCATCCCTATCATATACAAAATTCCTTTCAACATACAACAAAATTTACCCAAAAACGAACCCTCTCTAAAATTCTGCCCTAAAAACCCTCAACAACTCCCAAACCTATTGCAAGATACAGAACAACCTTTCCACATTACAAACCCTCATACATCAACAAATGGTAGCAGAAAACCTCCTATTCATCCAAAGACAACAACCAGATAGAAACAGAAGATCGCTCACGTTCGTCGGAGATTTCTTCGAATGGTGTTGTGACATTGCGACATAACACCAAATACATGACTTGGCAGACAACAAGGAAGATGTCTACACAGCATTCTCAACACAACACCACTACCTACTCTCCGAGCTACCTGCGCATTCACCTGCTTTGTTCACAATCTACAAAGACAACACCACTTCCAGCTAAAACACGACGACAACAACATAGTAAAAAAACACGGAACTCATTTTGTACATTTTATTAGCCTGGACTTCTATATTAACACTACTTCTTTTTATATCCCTCTACTTCATCCACATTAACCACATCAAAATAAAATTCCTGAAGCCTACAGTACATGAACGTGACAACCCAATGGATAACCTTAATTAGACAATAAGTACGATTCGTAGGTAGAATCGTCATTAAGCCAGGGGAATGTAAGACATACGTAATTATTAGTAAAATAAAATTCATAGAATCAATGTACAGATAGTTGCTGGAAAGGAAGTCTTGTATTACAATTCGAGACAAACATCCTCCGGATGTAAGTAGATACGCACATCCGCCCAGACGCCGATGGTGAACAAACAGGAAATGCTTATTTGTAAAAACCGTGCGACAATGTAAGGGACAGCCATGCTGATATGAAAAATTGTTACTCACCAATTATGATGGAGAGATTTGGCAGAGGCGTGGTCAATGAGCTGGCGGGAGAAGAATATCAAAACTGAAGAACAAGGAGGAGAGGTGGAAGTCGAGGCCGGGAATTCGAAAAGTGAAATTCGGGAGTGTTTGTGTTCGTGTGCGGAAAAATATCTCTAGGCGTAATAAGTGTGATGTGAAATAAAATGTAAGTAATTTTAATAACTTAGTATATTTTAGGGTTCATTAATCATTTTCAATTCCATATCTATTTAAATGTTCACAATTTCGAAAATGTAAATTCATGTAAATGTTTAGCTATTTTAAAGAATGTTTCTCATGTTAGTCCATGAATTCATTATTATTGCAACACTACAAAAGTACTAGTAAATGTTATAATGAATTAAATTTATAATAAATTGTAATGAATAATTTAATATCAAACATGTTTTCAAAGTATTAAGGTATTAAGGTTTGTGTTTAATATGTCGATTGACGCAATCAATTAATCAATTTAATGAAATGTTGTCACAAATAAATGTGTTGGTTCATTTGAGGGTATTTGTACTGCCAGTCTAACCTATTATTAAATCCTCTCACAGCAACCCTTGCTCAAAATATGTCACAACCTTAATCTTAAACTAAACCAAACTTAAAAACCTTACAATCTCATATTGAAGGTCAAATAGACGCCATAGATCTTCTCCTCTCATATTTTTCTCTTAAAGGTGTAATATTTTATTATTTTTTGTATAAACTTGTATTTAATCAATCCCTTCAATGATTTGTTGACCAATAATTATTAATGCAATTAATTATTCAACTTTAATTCCGACTTGAGTTAGTTCGTAGCCATTCAATTTTATCCAGTGAGTTGTATGTACTACGTGTTCAGTGTCGATCTCTTTAACTCTTAGGAGGAATGTTATAGGAGAGATTATACATCACACAGCTATTCTTAAAAATCAAACTTAAAATATAAATAACAAGTATTCTTAAATCATACACTCTTTAGTATATATATATATATATATATATATATATATATATATATATGGATTGTATTCGTATACAAATTTCGGTATAACTTTCGCTTAATTTGTACTATTAACTGAGCGTTTATAAAAATAATAATCGTGTTTACTAATCCATAAAAGATTAACTTTGGAAGTTGTGGTACGCGAGATCATTAAATGTCAAAGAGTAAGACATTATAAAAAGAATTTGTCCACGGAATAAAGTAGTCAGTAATAAAAAACCTAAAATTTAAAGTCTAAGTCTTCAGTCTTATACCTAAAACTATTGATTTATGTGCATCGATATATATATATATATATATATATTTAATATAGGTACATAAAAAATACCTATATTAAATGTTTTAGGGTCTATTCTACAAACAGTGGGTGACTACTAAGCCAATAAGACTTCAACACTGAACCAGTAAAAGCTTTGGAGCCCTCAGGCATCACAATCAACTTTACTCTTTCCTATAAATTGAATTCAGTTTTGAACACGGGATTGGTTTTATTGCCGGCTGTTTGTTTTGAAGATTCCACTATGTGAAAAAATATAAAAGTATTATTCTTGTTGTTTCTTCGGACTGATCTCCGTGATAGAAACACAGGTATATTTCATATTAAAATATATTTGAACATTTATATGGCAATACTAACATAAATATGTAAAAGCAAACATTACATTATTTTATAATATATTTATATATATATATATATATATATATATATATTGTGTATATATATATATATATATAAATATATATTATATATATATATAATATATATAATATATATATAATGCTTATAATCGTAAGCATTATGAAGTATATTGCACCAGCGCCCATAGTCACTTTAACAATTGAATAGATTTATTATCTAGTAAGGTGAAAGTCTCCAATTATTTTCAATATCAGGATTTCTAAACTTGTTAATTGATAGGCCTACAGAAACTTAAAGTGATGTAATAACAAGAATTTAGGCCACGATATGGTGACGACCTACTGGTGGGACTTTGATGAAGCTATGTAATTTAGTATCAAAAATTAGTATGATTAATCAGTATGTGGTAACAGCCAATTGTGGAAATAAATATTTATGTAAACATTTTATCCACCTTGCGCCTAATTATTGTTGTAAAACCGGTATTAAGATAAATATAAAAATCTATACCAAATAATATCTATTATATATACCGAATCGTTTTCGCTAGCCAGTTAGTTTGATGTAGCCGTTTAGTCCGTCGTTCTCATTTGTTATAGAAATTAAATATTCTTTTTTAAATGTTTCACCTTTTTTGTGTTGTAATTTATAAACTGAAATATGTGTATCCAAAAGCATATAGTGAACATAGTTAACTTTTATTTATCTGCATACGAATTTTGTTTATAACTGTATTACTATTCGTTTTAAATTACTCATTATTAGTCTAATATTATTTTTATTAACCAAGTCGCAGTGCAAGTAAAACCAAATTTCCTGGCATTAAAAAAATAAAGTGTAAACAGTTTTAATTGCTGAGTTAATGTAATTATTATAAATAAACCTGACTGTTAGGTGATTATTGGCTATATGCCAGCATAATTTTTAATCGCATTACAGAAGAGTTTTGTGTGAAGCATTTTATAAACTCTGAAATTATATATTGAGGTCATACAACTCCCAGAACTTCTACATACACTAAATGAATCATATACACGCGGCGTATCTTCATTAACAGAGTAATCAGACTCACAGTATATAACACTAGACCTTAACAAGATGGTAACTATGAAACCAGATTGAGGTTAACTGATGACTGCAGCTTGGTTTATTTAACGACGTCAGGGATGTACCACAATAGCATTCTGTTCCAAGGGTAATGACAGTATAGTTCATAAGTTGACACCACTAATCACTAAGGGATCAAAGTCTAGTTCTGTGTAGGTAGTTGGGATTTGTTCTCTATTTGAACCTTTAAAGAAATGTGAAGAATAGTCCGCCAGAAAAACTTAAAAATCGCATAGAAAATTAAAAACAATCCCGATTTGGACTTTAAGGAAAAGTCTTTACTGTTAAGAATATTTTTACACCTATAGCTCTTATGCGTTAAGGAAGTTTTTATTGGGTAAAGAAGTAGTTATATATTAGATTCAAATGAATATTTATTGCGTATTTTCTAAATTAAAAAAGTTAATTTATTATCATATTACTGGTATTATAATGTAACAGACGTATGGATACAATTATAAATTTAATATCCCTACTCTAAATCAATGTTCATAGTATTTTTAAAGTAGCAATTTGACAACAATAACAGCACTTACCCATGGCTTCGTAAGCAATTACCTGTTGTATAATCCTTTTACCCTGTGTTGCCATTAAAGGACTGTCTTTCATAATTTCATTAAAAAAATACTCCTGGGGTAATTTATGACCACAGGAAGATATTTATATATGCTAATTTGGTTTAGAGCAATTCAAATTTTAGTTAATTTAAGATTAAGTGTTTTGGAATCCTGAAACTGGAGAATGATACAGTTTTTACAAACTCAAACACATTTTTTCGCCCGTCCCACTAATATTTGTGATTAGCTTAAATACCTAAATATGAGTTTTGAGTGAACTTAGACTGATACCGTAGGATATACATTAATGATATACAGTAGCCTTTCTCTATTTACTTGGTCAATCAAAGAATTCTATATAGTTTAGTATAAATAATTAGCATCATAGCCCTCATCAGTACAAAACGGATGCAAACCACCTTCAATAGTTTTCTTCTATAACAAAATTAATTACACTATGCATTGCCTAGTGATACCATTTACAATGGTTAAGAGCATAATGCAGTCGCTTGTTTCTCCAGATTAGAGTTATGGTACGAACTGTACGTTGAATTATATTGGTATAATACTTCTATGTCATGCCTAAAAGGTCGTGAGGGAAATTATATTTATAAAGTTTTTAATACCTAAAATGAAAAAAACACTAATTTTGAAAATTTTTTATCAATTAACAAAATACTTTTAGAATGCTAAGACATTTAGCTACTTCAAAATATAATGTATGTGATATTATACCTCAATAAAACTTGATTTTTTCTCTAATAAACGTTCCGATGCTGCGTTGTGCTGTATATCAATTTTATCTGTTACAATAATATTTTTTATCCTAGCACGTTTTAGTTTTTCTTAAAAAGTGCCAATTACATCTAACTTAACTGTTTGTATTTTTGCTTGCTAAAGGGTTCCAATTCTGTACAGCTTAAGTTTACCTAAGCCTAAATATTAAGCTTTAAAACTATTAGAGACTTCTCAAAGATTATATCCAATCACTGTAATGAGAATTAGCAAATAACAGCACTGAAATGTACATATCGACAAGCTTTGATAGTTCTTGTATAGAGTAATGTATGTAATCTAGGGTGTACTTTGTGTTACATTCTTCCTTAATGTACTAGAATATGGGTAAACATTTCTAAGTTAGTAAGTCTATGTTAAAAACTGAATTTAAAAAGGTGCTATTGTTTCGTGTTGTGTATATATTTGCATAACTGTTTGTGTGGGCACGCGCAGTATAGTAATAACAAACTATGTTTTAATGAATTTCTATGTGAACATGTCACATTAATGCAAAGGGAGAGAATATCTCCTATGATGGAACTACTTAATAACTCCAAAATGATAAATAGGTAGAAACATTTGAATATTTTACAGATATGGTTTGATTAATGTAATTAAATAATTTGTTCATCCAGCCTGCCGAGGTGCCGCAGGTGAGGTGATGACAGCTCAGATAATAGCGCACTGATAACAGCACTACGGCTACTGCTGGTTACCATCATTACAGCTTTTGTGTTGGTGAAAATTAGGTTTTAGTCTTTCTTCAAGTTTATTTATTGGTTCAGGTATAAATGTTTACACTTTCAATTATATGGTTATTGTTTTCTACAAACATATAAATGCAACTTTGTTACTATGTAAGAATATATTTATTTATTTAGTAACGATTTCATTTCGTTATATATATATATGTGTGTGTGTGTGTGTGTGTGTGTGTGTCATATTATGCGATACAAATAATTTTACAAATGGTAACTGCTATACAGAGTTGAATAAAAAGCAAATGACTGGTTTTCTATTCTGTGTTACGCGCTCCTTGCCACAAATATATGATTCTGTTTTCAAACTGGGTTTGTAGTCCGGGTTTTTTATGATTTACGTTTGGACTTATTTCATAGTAGTGTATTGAATGGTCCTACTGAAAATATAGAATTATTTAGACCGACTTTTGCTTAAAGTTTAACTTTGTTGTACCTGAGATTTTATAACTATGTACATATCTGTAAATGAACACTTATACAGTTTTTTCTTAATACTGAGCCGGGGCTCAGTTTGGACATTTATTTTTATATATTATTTTGCCTACCTCGGCCACTCTTGTCAGTCGGTGGGGGAGTCACTCCGTCAAGTATTGATTTTCTGCCTGGTTGGACTGATTGGTTGAGGTCAACTGGTTGACCTTGACTAGTTTACCGACCAGCTGTTCACCGGCACCGGCACCGGCACCGGCTACTGTTCGGAGCGGTCAGACACGTTCGGAGAAGCTACTGTGTTTCTGTCTGTTCACTGCTCGTCCCGTTCACCATGGCTGGCTAATTCACCGACTTTCGGCAGGGTCCCCGTGAGTGCCGTCAACGGAATGGTGCGGCGAGTCTGCCCAATGGTAACATACTGAAACCAAAATGGAACGCCCGCGCCCTGCCAGCGCTACTGTACTGGCATCCAACCGGAGCGCCTGTATTCATCTTGAACAAGGTTGGATCAAAAATGTTTTTTTTTTCTTCTTCTTATACCACTTGAGAGGATTGGCTTGTATGGAGCGCTGCCAGATGTTAGATCTGGAGGAGGGCCAGTATATTAGCCAGTATTTATTTAGTTGGTAATTCTAAGCAATATATGGGTCAACCTCGATTTTTCTCATATTACAATATAATGTTCCAATAGTCAATTAGAAAAGGAAATGACTAGAATTTCTTGCCGGAAAGCAGTTATAGGGAGCAGGCAACTCATATTACAATATAATGTTCCAATAGTCAATTAGAAAAGGAAATGACTAGAATTTCTTGCTGGAAAGCAGTTATAGGGAGCAGGCAACCGCGAGAATTACGTATAAGTGATCAGGGGCACTGACGTGATCTGGGCTTCAAATTTGGAACTACTCGAGTAAATTTTTTTTCTAAAAGGGCAAGCATCGTGCGTGATCTTCGTATATACTGAATTGATTCAGGCCAAAGGAATGACACAGATTCCTTTACCAGGTTTTTACGGAGATTTTGTATTGGGCGGATTATATTGGTTTACTTTGCTTTCCAGCATGTAATTATGTGTTTAAAATTGTTTTACATACATTACCTACATTATATTGTAATATGTAATAACAATTTATCAGAAATTTTTAATAAAAAAAGGATCACGCACGATGCCTGCCCGCTGCGCAGCGCTTCGCGCTGCTTGCTCTTTTAGAAAAAAAATTAACTCGAGAAGTTCCAAATTTGAAGCCCAGATCACGTCAGTGCCCCTGATCACTAATAGGTAACTCTAAGCAATATATGACCGTCTGGCGGTTGCCTGCTCCCTATAACTGCTTTCCGGCAAGAAATTCTAGTCATTTCCTTTTCTAATTGACTATTGGAACATTATATTGTAATATGAGAAAAATCGAAGTTGACCCATATATTGCTTAGAATTACCATTTAGTTAGTTACATGACCTGAAGGGGAGGATTTCATCTTTAATTCGGATTCGTGGAGGCAACTAAGCCCCCGCCTCCTTCGAAAATTGGCTTTAAATATATATTTTTTTTATTTTCGGCTACAAACTTGAAACAAAATTACTTTTCAAAAATAGTGGGCCTAGAAATTCTACAACCTTTTTCCTCCCCTCAGTTCATAAAAAATTTACCTGTTAAAAATTTTATATTTACTACCGCCGTACCTGAAATTGTTATTTATATATCAAATTTCTATATTATATTATATTATTTATTTATTATGTTATTTATTTCTATTTATTATGTTATTGTCTATGTTGGAATTTTATCTGTTGTTATTTAGTTCTTAAGTTACACGGTGCACCGTAGTGCTGAAGTAATTGTATTTTGCATGGAAATGTTTGCCACCTACTAATTAAATCATGTTCTCGAAGTCTTGTCTCTCTTTGTCTCTCTACCCACTAGTGGCATGTTATTTTTTTATGCTTTGCTCCGAGTTTGGGGAGGGGCGCGCTTCCGAGACCTCCTGTCTATTTCGCTTACTCGGAACAAAATGGTAGCAGAGCGTGGTTACGTGTTTTTACCCTCTGCGGGCCCGGGGTTTTGTTTTGCCACTGGTGGTGAGAGGAATGAGTTGGAGTGGGTAGATTGTGACTTCCTGCGCCTGTGCCGTCTCGCTGAGCTATTTATCGCCGATCGACAGGAAGTGTGTGAACTTGTTTATTATTTTCGGATTATTGTTACTTGTGTGTTTTTGTTATATCTTGTCTTCGTTGTTTTTCTTCCTGGTTTTTGTTCTGGTACGGCGTAGTGTTTTGCTGTAGTATTTTTGGTTTCGCTGCCGTGTTTCGTGGACGGCAGGAATTCTGTGGACAGCCTGCTGACTGTACTCGAGAGGGACGAGGGAGCAAAGGCTCCTGAAAAAACCTTGTCTGCGGTTGACTCTGCTGCGGCTGTTAAGGGTGAATGCCGGATCCCTGGGTCAGTTGTTGCAGACTTTGATGTGGGCGTGGCGTCGGGGGTGTCTGGTGTGGACGGGACCCTGCCTGCTGGATCTGGAGGATTGGGAGCTGTGATGACGGGATCCTTTGTTCAGTATCACAAGCTCCCAAACCCACTTACCCCGTTGCTGCAGCGACTACCAACGGTGGATGGTCTGGATACTGAAGCTTTTCTGCGGTTTCTATCTGAGATCCTGCGACTGCATGACTTGCCTGGTCTTCAGGGAGCGAGCTTCCTGCATGTCATCTCTCCGTTTTGTAGGCCACCTTTGGGTGACTGTCTGGTTCGAGTTCTCCAGAGGGGTGGTACCCTGGATGATTTTCATAGGGAGGCATTGGATTTCTTTGTTCCTGGTCCGTTGAGGGAACGTCTCCGTGTGGAGAAATTCTTTAGGCCTCAGGGCAACGGAGAGAGTTTGGCAAAGTTTGTGGCCGCGGTGAGGGACACTGATAGGGTTTTAAGGCTCGATATCCCCGAAAGTACTGTGGTCACCACCATTCTTGAGGGTCTCAATCCTGAAGAGAGGTCCCGTCTGGTTTTTGCTGGTCGCCCTTCCACATTTTCTGAACTGGACCGTCTGTGCATTGCTTCGCGCAGCGTGCAGTTTGCTGACCGGCAGAGGGCGGAGAGGAACAATCATCGTTCCATCCAGCCCTCCAGGGCTGTCACGGCCGTACAGAATCCCGTAGATGGGCCACACCACTCAGGTGGGCTTCGTCTACCCATCTGCTATGCCTCTGGTGAACGAGGTCATACTCGTCGGGAGTGTCCTAGGAGATATCGCACTGGTCCAAAAAACTAGATCAAAGGGGGGTTTTATCTGAAGTTCCCCCGAGGTCTAAGAAAAAATTTCAAAAAAATAGTACCTGTGCGAAAAATTTGATTAATAGTTGGGACACTACGAGCCTAGCAGAAAAGGGAAACCTACGGCTTAGGACAGCATCTTCGGTGTGCCCTTATATTAACAATATCTTAGTGGGAGACTCAGTGCATAAGGCCCTAGTTGATTCCGGGTCAGCCTGTAGCCTCATCTCTTCCCGGCTTTTTGAAGCCATTTCAAGGTTAGGTTTGGTGAAGCACACCGAGGAGTCTTCTTTAACTTGCTGGACTGCTTCTAATTCCCCTCTTCCAATTTCGAGGAAGGCTTCAATCAAGTTTAAGGTTGAATGTTTTTCATGGGTGTGGAGCTTCCTTGTGGCCCAGGACCTGAGCATGGACTGTATTTTGGGGGCGGATTTTATTCAAAAGACTGATTTGGTGCTGGATCTTCAGGCGGGCCAGTCTTATTTCAAATTCAATCGGCGAGTGTCAGTCCCCTTTTCTGATAAATTCATATCGACACCGCAGGTTGGTGAGGTGGAGTGTGAGGAAGGTTCTGGCCCTGGGGACCCGTTCGGTCACTTGGATGAGGAGCAAGCTGGGGTTCTCCGTGAGCTTTGCTCAAGATTTCCGGAGGTCCTCACACCCAAGCTCGGTTCTACCCATCTTATTGAGTATGAAATTCGTCTGACTGACACTCAGCCAGTACGCTCCCACCCATACAAGTTGGCTCCTCCAAAGATGGAGGTTATGCGTGGTATCATCAAGGATCTCTTGGATCAAGGAGTTATTGAGCCCTCAAACTCATCGTATGCCAGTCCAGCGTTCTTGGTTCCAAAGCCGAATGGAAAACATCGTATGGTGGTTGACCTAAGAAAACTTAATGCCAAAATTGAAATAGACTCAGTGCCTCTCCCCGATCTCCATTCTGCTTTTGATTGGTTCGGTAAGGCCAAATTTTTCACTATATTTGATTTGAATCAAGCCTAGCATCAGAATCCGTTGAAGAAGGAATCACGTCCTCTCACGGCCTTCTGTGTTCCGTGGAATTTGTATCAGTACCGATCTGTGCCTATGGGGCTAGCTGTGGGGGCCCAAACGTTAACTAGGTTGCTTGACTCCATCTTCCACGATGTGAAGTTCAGGTATGTCTTTAATTATCTTGATGACCTTCTGGTCTACAGTGAGTCTTTCGCGGAACACGTTAAACATCTTGAGGAGGTCTTGGTTAGGTTGGGTAGGGCTGGCCTTACAGTCAATCCGGAGAAGGTGTCTTACGCCAAGTCTGAAATATCGTTTCTTGGTCACCTCGTGTCGTCTAGGGGTGTATCTATAGACCCTGCCAGGACCCAAGGCATTCGGGATTTTCCTCCTCCGAAGGATGCCAAGGGTGTTGCCAGATTCATCGGCATGGTTAATTTCTACCGTAGGTTTATTCCTGACTTTGCCGAGGTGGCCGCCCCTCTGAACGCTTTAAGAAGGAAAGACGCAAAGTTCGTTTGGGGTGAAGATCAGGAAAGAGCTTTTCAACTGCTTAGGGAGGCAATTATCCAACCTCCTGTGCTGCGAATACCGGACTTTAATAGGCCCTTCATCTTGCAGACTGACTCCTCATCCTGTGCTGTCGGAGCTGTGCTTTCTCAAGAATTCGACGGCGCTCGGCAACCTATAGCTTTTGCATCTAGGACTTTGACCCTTCAGGAAAAGAAATCTTCTATTTATGAGCTGGAGTGTCTGGCGGTCGTTTTCGGCATGGATAAGTTTCGGAGGTTCCTAGAGCATTCCGAATTTCTGCTGGAAACTGACAATCAGGCTCTTTCCTGGCTATTGGCCCATCCTCGACAACTCGGAAAGATTGGTCGCTGGGTTGTCAAAATTGCGGCCTTTAAATTCAGGGTGCAGCACATTCGCGGCACCCAAAACGTCGTCGCCGATGCTCTTTCTAGAATGTATCATCTACCCAGCGATCCTGTTGATTCTCAAGCACCGTTGTGTGGGACTGTGATGTTGGATTTCCCTGCTGCCTTTGAGAGTTTTGGCTCTCACCAACTTCAAGACCCCGAGTTGTCAAACATCATTGGTGAGCTCCAGGAGGGAGAAGCCCACTCTCCTTACTTCTTGTCCAAGGGTGTCCTCTGCTGTCGTGCCCGACGCGGAGGTGGTCCCAAGATTGTTCTGCCGAGTGCCCTCATACCTATGGTCTTTTCCTATTTTCATGTTTCTCCCGTGGGCGGTCATTTAGGGATTCACAAGTCCATCGCTAAAATCAGAGATAAGTTTATCTGGAAGAGTATGGACAGAGACATTGCTGGTAGAGTACGAGCTTGTCATCTTTGCTCGGTCAGTAAACCAGCACAAAATACCAAATTAGGACTTCTTTCCTCCGAGGTGGCGGAGCGGCCTCTTGAAAAGGTGTTCATTGACTATGTGGGACCCTTTCCCCGTAGCAAGTCAGGGAACACCTCCCTGCTTGTCGCTGTGGATACTTTCTCTAAGTTTTGCTGGTTGATTCCTCTTAGGAGTGCCACGACGTCGCTCACCGTCAAGGCACTCAAGTCCCGCCTTCTACAGAATTTTGGAGTGCCCGCCACCTTCGTCTCAGACAACGGCACGCAATTCGTGTCGAGGGAGTTTCATCGCTTCTGTTTTGGGCATGGAATCAAACATGTTACGACATCTCCTTACTACCCCCAGCCTTCTCATGCTGAGCGGTTCAACCGCTATCTCAGAGCCCTCATCGCTTATCACGCTGAGAAACAAACTACCTGGGATGAAAACCTGAGCTGGCTTCAGTTAGCCTTCAATTCTGCTCTTCACGAAAGTCATGATTCCACGCCTTTTCAGGTCATGTTTAGTCGTCCTCCTTCTGATCCCTTGTCTAATCTCTGGAGTCTGGATAGTCTTCTACCAGTACCTGGTACTCCCAATGTGAGTGACACTTGGGAAGCAGTCAGGGTTAAGCTCCTACAGTCTAGGGAAAGGGTGAGGAGAAAATTCAATAAGGGACGTATTGCTAACCCCTTCCAGGTGGGGGATCTTGTCTTTTGTAAGGCCCATCCGGTCAGTTCGGCCGTGGATAAACGGGCAGCCAAACTTTGCTATCGGTGGACAGGTCCTCACCGGATTCTTCGTTTTCTCTCCCCAGTTACTGCTGAGTTGGTTGATCCCGTATCGGGGAGGTTGTGGCGGAAGGCCCACGTTTCTCATCTGAAGGCCTTCCGTGGTGATACCTCTGGTCATGCTCTGGATACTGGTGCGGCTGCGGGGGTGTCCGGGGACTGATCACCCCTGGTTTTCCCTGTGGTGTCGTTTTACTCTCTTTCTGTTTTCTTCTTTCTCCAAGAGAGGCGCCTCTCAATATTTCAGGAGGACCGTGTTTTGTCTGCCTCCTGCTCAGGACTTCGTTTCCTGTTAGGGTTCTCGACTTCCCGTATCCTGTGCCAGAGCTTGTTGGTTCTTCTTTCAGTGGGGGAGAGGTTTTGTTTGGGGTTGCACCCTTTTTAGTGGGGGAGGTTGAGCCGGGGCTCAGTTTGGACATTTATTTTTGTCTATTATTTTGCCTACCTCGGCCACTCTTGTCAGTCGGTGGGGGAGTCACTCCGTCAAGTATTGATTTTCTGCCTGGTTGGACTGATTGGTTGAGGTCAACTGGTTGACCTTGACTAGTTTACCGACCAGCTGTTCACCGGCACCGGCACCGGCTACTGTTCGGAGCGGTCAGACACGTTCGGAGAAGCTACTGTGTTTCTGTCTGTTCACTGCTCGTCCCGTTCACCATGGCTGGCTAATTCACCGACTTTCGGCAGGGTCCCCGTGAGTGCCGTCAACGGAATGGTGCGGCGAGTCTGCCCAATGGTAACATACTGAAACCAAAATGGAACGCCCGCGCCCTGCCAGCGCTACTGTACCGGCATCCAACCGGAGCGCCTGTATTCATATTGAACGAGGTTGGATCAAAAATGTTTTTTTTTTCTTCTTCTTATACCACTTGAGAGGATTGGCTTGTATGGAGCGCTGCCAGATGTTAGATCTGGAGGAGGGCCAGTATATTAGCCAGTATTTATTTAGTTAGCCAGTAGTTAGTTACATGACCTGAAGGGGAGGATTTCATCTTTAATTCGGATTCGTGGAGGCAACTAAGCCCCCGCCTCCTTCGAAAATTGGCTTTAAATATATATTTTTTTTATTTTCGGCTACAAACTTGAAACAAAATTACTTTTCAAAAATAGTGGGCCTAGAAATTCTACAACCTTTTTCCTCCCCTCAGTTCATAAAAAATTTACCTGTTAAAAATCTTATATTTACTACCGCCGTACCTGAAATTGTTATTTATATATCAAATTTCTATATTATATTATATTATTTATTTATTATGTTATTTATTTCTATTTATTATGTTATTGTCTATATTGGAATTTTATCTGTTGTTATTTAGTTCTTAAGTTACACGGTGCACCGTGGTGCTGAAGTAATTGTATTTTGCATGGAAATGTTTGCCACCTACTAATTAAATCATGTTCTCGAAGTCTTGTCTCTCTTTGTCTCTCTACCCACTAGTGGCATGTTATTTTTTTATGCTTTGCTCCGAGTTTGGGGAGGGGCGCGCTTCCGAGACCTCCTGTCTATTTCGCTTACTCGGAACAATACTATTATTTACCATTTAGCTGTTCTGTAAAATATATTTCTAATAGTGTTTGAGTACCCTTAAAATGTCAATTGGAAGTGTAATGTTAAACTATCTCAATTAATTTGATTAAAAATATATAAAGAGCCAAGTATGTTACATTGTGCCGTTTTTAAGGGTTGAAATATGGCCTTGAATACAGTAGAAAAGTTTTAATTTATATATACATAAATAATAACATGTTTATAAATTAGTCATATAATTGGTTTTTTAAATTTTATAATAATTTAGTAACGAGATAGTTAGCGGTAATTAAAAATTATTATCTCTAGACCCATTCACAATAAAAGGCGTATTGTAAAGTTTTTGTGGCCTCTCTTGACAGTGGCTTTTATTTACACTCAACACAAAGCGCAGTTACCATTGTGTGTTTTAAAAAAAGTCTCTCAAAGCAGTAAAGTTTGGTTTGGTAGAGTTAACAATTTACAATGAAAGATAGAGTACATTTTTAAAACTGTTAAAGTTGTTAGAATATTGTTGTGTATAAATTACAGTCAGAGAAGATGTAAAAAAATGTCAATATATATTTTACTAATGAAGTTTGAAAGTAATTTCTAAGAGTCTTCATAATTTAGTTGGCATTAAGACATTTTATCAGAAGATAAGCATTAAAAAATACTCAGAATTCTAATAAATGCGATTAATATGCCTAAGCCATGCTTGAAAACAGAAATAATCAGTGATATGTCTGAGATTTTAACAGGTATTTTTTGAATATATAATAATATATATAATATATTTTTGAATATATTATGTATATAATAACTTATATATATATATATATATATATATATATATATACACATACATATATATATATATGTGTGTGTGTGTGTATATATATATATATATTCATTTTGCAAGTGTAATATTTTTATATTTCACCATTTTTTGAGTTGTAAATTTTTCCTGCATGTCTTCTCATGCTTTTGGTCTTGAGATTGGAAAATACAGATATCAGCGTTTCAGATTTTATTACATATAATAATGAGGGTATCTAAATTATGTAATCAATTATGTAGTCGTCATTCATGATGTTCAAAATAAATAGTAATTACATATAACCAAACTCAATCAAATAATAAAATACTATTTTCTAGATATTTATTCAAGATTATGTGTGTTCAGTTTTATAATTGTAAGCCTACATTTTAGGTAAACACCAAGCTACTACAGGTTCGCACTCGAAACATATTTGTTATAACTTAAGAAGATTTCAGACTAAATATATGAGCTACAGAGTTTACAAGGATTCATTTATCAACAAGCTGCCCAAATTGGATACAAAATGCCGCGACACTCAATGTGCTAAAAATCCCTTAAAACGCTTTTTAGCATCACAAGCATTTGACTGGTAGATTGCCCAATCAGATGATTGACTTTCGGCGCTGTAGGTGGATAGTTGGCAAATGGAGAAATGATGCATGGAAATGGAATTGTACGTTTGAGTGTGATCCTGACGTGAAAAGAATGTACGAAACTTTAACTCTAAACTCGAATTGACTTTTGCTATACATGTAAATAATGTCTTCGCAATATGCATTGATTGATTGATTGAATTCTGGTTCTAGACAATCTGTAAGGCTTGGTGTAAGTAAAGAACATTATTAAGAAGGTAGTTGCGCTGTTGGAGAATCGTTGAATGAGTTGGGTTTTACTTAATTTCGCTAGATAATGCAATCATATGATATCATGCCATATGATAAGTGTAAAATTTTCAACCAATATTACTTTATATACCACAAGTTGGATTTGTAATTAAAGCTTCTAGACCATGTTCTACTAAATTTTTTTTTAAATAAATGTAGAATAAAAATAAAAAAAACATAGTTTTAAGGATTTAAATGCTTAAGAAGTATGAACAATTGCTGATAATTTCTCTCTATTCTACATTTTTGAAAGTAAAGTAGGATTTATGTTTATGGTACTCTTCGTTTTATCTCATCTAAATCTTTAATTTTAATAGTCACATAATGGGCTTGATTTCAGATTTCAAGTAGCTTTTACCTGCCATGATTCGGAGATGAAATTTACTACATCATCTTCAGATAATTTTATTACTACTCCCTGAAGAAAGTTTGAACATACTCATCCAATAAAATTAAAAACTATATAATATTAATTTATTTCCACCTTTATGTGTGTAATTAGCTATAGTATTTACTTGAGGTAGCCTATTATGAATATATAAAAGTATGATTTCCACTTAATCGCATTAAATTTTTTTATGCAACAAAGCGAATGTGGGGACAAGTGCACAATTTTACTGTGGAAGAGTCAGATTTAACTTGTGGTCTATTAAGCAGTTTTAAAATACAGAAAACTTTGTTACAAAACAGAACATGGCTTAGCTATTTGTAGAAGGGGGTGGTCAAAGACTCCTGAATGGCCTGAATGTTCAGGATTCTTGGGTTCCTACATCACCCGAGCAAGAGATGAAACATTCCAGTTCCGTCCCTACAACATAGTTAAAACACCGATAGAAGGCTGTCTTTATGAGCCTTCAAATATTTCAAAACTAGATATTATAATAGTGGCTAGTTTATATTTTGATTGAAAATTTTACGTGAATAAGCGGTTATTAATTGGATTTATTGTCTGAGCGTCAGTTAGGCAAAAATGTCCGCACGAGATCTGGCTAATCTAATAAATAACTAAAGTGTGTAAAATTAAAGGTATTTAAAAATTGAATAGCAACAAATGTAGCCTAACTATCTCTATGTTATCCCAAAATATATTACAGCTCTAAACAATTTTTTTCCTCCTTAAACAAGAATGAGTTTTAAGTTGGTGTTTTGTCCAACCATGAGATTTAGATGAGAGGCATTTTAAATTTGTAGCACAATTTCTCATTTGCCTGACATGCGGAAGTAAGAGTTGTGTGTGTGTGTGTGTGTGTGTGTGTGTGTGTGTTGTGTGTGTCATTGTACGCCTAACTATCAGTCCACAGGTCATCTCAATAATGACACTTTAAATAGTGCGTGCTATCTCTGTGAAGTATGGTGCGTAGCAATAGGTGTGACGTAATCCTGCCTTGTAATTATATCGAATAAGATTGTAATGTTGTTTTGTAGTATAATAGCTGAAGATGCACAATGGGCAGTGCGGTGGCCGCCTGATACCCTGTCAGTGTCATAGTATCGAACGTGTTAGTACTTTCAAATATCTTGGAGTAATGTTTGATAATAGACTCGCTTGGGCAGCCCATGTTAGCTATATCAATAGCAAACTACGGAAATGCATTTATATGTTCGTTACATTATCACGTGTGCTAAATTTCCGCCATATCAAAATTGTTTATTACGCATATGTTCAATCGATCCTTCAGTATGGAATCATTGCGTGGGGAGGGGCTTCTAATACAGTAATAAAACCATTACAAATTACTCAAAAGTCTATTATGAAAGCTGGTCTCAAAAAACCAAGGAGGTTCCCATCAGAAAATTTGTTTCGCTTATTTATGATTCTTGATATTAGACAACTATTCCTAAAAGTTTTAATTTTGTACGGTTTCAAACATAAATTTACATTTTTAGAGAAAGTGGAACATGCATACAACACAAGGCATAGATTGAATATTGGTATCGCCACAGCACGTTATACTAAGTCTATAAATAAAACAAATTCTTTCTACGTTCTACACATAATCTACCAAAATTTAACATTGGAACTGAGAGAAAATTGGAACATTAAAGTCGAAGCGTACAAAAAGAAGTTAATGAACTGGTTAATTGCATTGGGGAGGAGTGGTGCAAACGCTATACTCACTTCTATCTACTCTGAGTGATCTGTTCGTGCCGAGTGATAATTACTGCGATGATATTTTATATATAGTTTGTGAATACCTTGTTGACGGACATGTGCGAGCATTCTTAATTATCTCGGTGTGTGTGTGTGTGTGTGTGTGTGTGTGTGCGCGCGCGTGTGCGTGTGCGTGTGCGAGTGCGAGTGCGAGTGCGTGTGTGCGTGTGCGTGTGTGCGTGTGTGTGAGAGAGAGAGAGTTTATTGTTTTAGCTTTGTATGAATGCGTGTGTGTGTTTTTTTTTTGTTTTGTTTTTTTTTCTTGTGAAGGAATGCATTAATTTCGATATAGTGTAGGTTCCAGAAATCGACAACAATAAAATGATTCGTTTCTGTTTATCTTTTTATTTTTCTATTCTTTTCCTTTTTTATAGGTCTTAAAATAAGGTTTCTTGGGCTTTCTTTAAGCATATCCCGTATGTTGTCTTACTTCTTATAGCCATAAAACTTCATATACTAGAATTTGTTGCATCTTTGTCATGTCGTTCCATTATCATAACTGATTAAATTATTACTTTTTATACTGCTTGAATTTAGTTAATATGCATCCAAACAGAGTATTTTGACGTGACAACGTCTTAAATTAGGTTGCGGCCGGAGTCACTCATGAAAAAGTGTAGCGGCCGGAGTCACTCTTGAAAAAGTGTAACGCCCGGTAACGTTACGATGCCCGTCCAGTGGGTCCGCCGCACGGGATAAAGGAGATAACTGTGGGTCCGCCGCACGGGATAAAGCAGATAACTATGTTTATTCGTGAAAATGTGGAGTGCTTAGATTCGTCATTTACAACAACTACAACAATAAAGGTAAATAATTGTACACTGATATTTCATTATCGTAATCTATGATTGATTGATTAATTGTTAGATTGACACAAAAGTTGAGAAACTGAGTTTATAGGTTATGTCATACTATTGACAAATGTTGATAGTGCTAAGTAAATTATTAGTTTAAATCACTCTGCAATCAATCGTAATTCAGTCGATTGAGAAGAAACAGCGCGTATTGCTAGTCAAACATTTAAAATAACAAATTATAACCTCTAACCTGTCATAACAGTGCGACCAAACAAACGAACTAAACCGACCAATCACCACGCGCGAAGTTAGAATTTAACTGTGTTTAGCAAGAATTTCAAATTCCAATTTTAGTAAATGTTTTATTCAACTTTACCATTTACAATAACAAATTTTAATTAATTTCAAATTATGTACAATGTTTTAGTAAACAAAATATATTTCTATAGTTAAAATTTGTGCAATTCTTATTTTCATTCAATTCCTTGTTCCTATTGTGCAATTTAATAATATTCATATCAATAAATATTCTACCGAGAAAAAGACGTTGTCACGTAAAATCTTCGCCCGTAAAACCGACTTTACAGGCAACCATGATTTTTTTTTACTATTTAGTTATCTTTAAATCATACAATTGTAATTTTGTTCTAATATTTACATTATATATTAGTTTTATTGTGATTGCAAACTCGAGTGAAGATGGACTCGGTTCTCACACACAGGCTTTTGCCCGTGTGGGTACCTTCTCGTGTATATTATTATCATATGTTTGTATTATATGTAAATGAGATAAATAAATGAAAATGAAAATGAAAAAGAATGAAAAATGAATGAATAATAAAACCTGATTCAATAAATAGTATTATAAACATAAATAACTAGTTATCATAGACTATACCATCCTCACTTACAAATATAAATATATATATATATATATATATATATATATATATATATATATACATATATATGCGTAGTAATTTTGGAAAATCAACATCAAAACGAAAACGTTATACTAGTAATAAACATTTTATGTCTTACAGTTGTGACCTGTTTAACACAATCAACACGGGTTTTTATTCGGTTGATTATTATTTAAGGCAGTACTACTACCTTCTCACACTGAAAAGAAACCCCTTTAATCTATATTATTAATTGAAGAAATATTTGTAAGAGTTTCCCTCTTATGTTGATATTTCATAAAAAGATAATTTTAATTGCCCTTTACAAAAATTCCCTAAATATATATTGTATATTTTTACATATGTCGTGCCTTACATAACAAATTCAATTCCGTTAAGAAAACTAGAAGTATGGCTGATATTTGTGAGATGTATACTTCGATGGAAGAATTCCGAAATTAACTAAGTTCATGCCTTATGAATATAAATTTCGAAGAAATTAGTTAAGATTATCCAGATCTTTAGTTTTAGTTTCGTGAGTAACTGGAAGCCCAAACTGACAGCATTTGTATAATGTTATCGTAAAGGAGCCAAAAAATTATTTTAATATAACTTAATAACATTTTCTGAAGTGACATAATAGATAAAAATAAGATATAATATAAAACGAGAAATAAAATGTCAGAGATGTTGAACAGCAAGATAACGCTATAAGAGAGCCGCCTTATTGGTATTGAGTGTTAGATAGGCCCAGCATAGATTCGATAATATAACTAAGGGCCAAACGATAATATGTTTTATCGCTATTTTTCCAAATTGCGCCATATATGTCTAATAACAAAGTGGAATATCAAAACTACTGGATTAGAGGCACCTCTTCCATATAAGGCGCCACGGTGTTTAGTAATGAATGTACTTTCTTTATAAATAGTTTCTTTATATTTCTTTTTTCTTTATAAAAAACCGAGTGAAATTGATAACAGTTTGATCAACACACAAGACAGAGATCCTCCCAAATTATCTAAGTTGTCCCATCAGTTTTCGATTATAAGTATTGTTCAAAATGTATATATAGAAACGAACTGCCTGCTGTACAATCAAACGTTCGGTCTCCAGACTTTACGCGTATAAGTGTATTAATTCAGCAGTTTAAAAAGCTCAAATATTGACTTGAGAGGTGAATCATAGATCTCTTACAAAATAATACCTGCTATTCTCGTAATATTTGCAATGAATTTGTTCAAAATGTGTACCATTGTGAAGCAGTAAGAAAATACAATTTTAAAAGCGATCATTGTTGGTGGTATATGACATTGGATTATAGTGTAATGATTATAATCAATACCTCACAGTATTTCCTTAACTAGCTTTACTCGATGATCCTTAACTAGTTTTTACTGCACTTATTAGTTTGTTTGTAACTCTCGTCAGCTTCTGCTGATAAATTATAATTTCTATAAGCACATAAAATATAAAAATAATTAATTAAGGTACGCGTTGATATTTGGAGTAATATTGTACCTTGACTAATTTTCTCTCCAGTATTGAAAATAGTACAATAATTGGTTCATTTGGGGTTTCAGTTTTAAACAGGGTAAATACCTTCTTAAAATGGTAGTAAATTGCTATCAATATAACCACGTCCACTCTGAATAAAATTAGCTACCATAGCTTTTGTTTACGAGATAAATTGAATATGTTCTTAGGCACTCGGCACCACACTTCCAGCCAACTACATACCATTTCGAAGAAGGAATTAGTATACTATTTAGCATAAATGTTTAAATATACAGTCTTAAGCCAAATTTAAAATATATACTAATTATTAAACTTAGGTATAGCAAGTTAAAACATTTTCAATCAAAATTACTTAGTTCCACTTTTTCTCATTTCAGACCCACGAAACCTTCAAATTAAAAATATTTTACAATCAATTATTTCAACTAGCCTGAAGAAAAATATACAACCTTAGTTTTGTTTATTAAGACTTAAAAATAGATCTACTGTATATTAGATATTTGCTTTATGTATGTTCACTTAACAGAAATATGAATTACGAATATGTTCAAGCCATCAATATTTTTAGTTTTATTTTATTGTTACGATACTATATTGATTTAAAACAATGAATATAACGTAACAATGTGTGCGGTAACATTCATCCAACTCGATACACTGTTATTTTCGTGGGTTTCTTCCTTCTGAAGAAATAAATCTATTTTTGAACCAATTGTTATTTTGGATTAAGGAGGTACAAGATATGTAGATTAGATAAACTTCCGAGTAGAATAGACATGAGATAAACAGTATAGACAGATTTTAAAAGTTACGTTAAATTTTAGCACGTATGGCCTGAATTAGGCTACATTGTCAGCCTGAGGTTAGAGAATACACATTATGTTTGGTGATGTGAAGTGACTGAACGGGCACTGTCACTTTTAACATAATACTAGTATCAGTGGAAATGAAATATTTACAGAAATGTCACTAACGAAAGACAGGTGAGGTTTCTACAAACATACAACATCACATAGTGCAATTAGCCTCAATGGAATTGCAGGATACCAGATAGAACTAAACTTGTGTTACAAATGTGTTTCGAAGTTTACTTTGTATTCGTTAGTTATTCCCTTAGTTGCGGTCCCTTGTTCAGTTAGCTCTTTACTGTGTACTTTCATATTAATGAACGCCACTTTATTTTTATGAAGATCAATAAAATATTTTAAGAATTTGGAAGCGTATTTATGATTTAAATAGTTAAGCTGGCACATTATTACAGAGATAATCATATATATATATATATATATATATATATATATATATATATATATATATTGGTACTCAGTCACAAGTTACACAAGTTAACTTTACTGATAATCAAACTGTTGCAGGCAAAGTGGCAAAGTTAACATAATCAAACTATAATTTTATCTCTGTATATATATATATATATATATATATATATATATATATATATATAATATTAGAAATGCAATTCTGGTAAAATAACAGGTAGAGCTATAGATAAGTTTTAATAAACTTCATGTATTTACTGTTATAATTTTCATTATTCTCAAATTCTCAACGTAAATAGTACTCTTGATTAAATCTTGATTTTAATTGCAAGATTCAATAATGTACTATATAGTTAAGTATTACGATGGTGAAGAGTACGCGCATCTTTATAATGTAAGAATCTCCTATGAGATCTTATTCCTGTACTATTGGAAACCGTCGAAAAGATAACTTCAGTGATCAGGAATTTTAGATACCTATAAATTATTAAAAACTCTGAACAATGTGCAATACCTATGAATCCCTACAATCTTGTATTATTCATTTTAAAACCTGTGAGAAACTTATGAGGGTTTTGCAATAATAGTTACGAAAATTGTCAATACAATATTTTATTTTTTAGCCATTCAAAACTAGTAAAATAACATTTTACAACACTAGTAACAATCCAAAAACTACTTTCATGAACTATAATGCTTACCAAAGTGTATTCGTCGCGTCGGTGCGTTAACGCATTGTTCCTGCAAGGTCCCTTGATTCTCCATTGTATCGGTTTTTCGTTTACAAAGTATTATTGATATTTGACGTAAAATGTAGTAACACTGGCACCTTTTGTGTAAAGACATATAAGAAGGATATGTACAGAGTTCTTAGACTACCTAAAGTACATAACATTTAGTTCAAACTGTAAATTGCAGAATAGAGATCCTATAAATACGTAGATCAGCTGCGAAACGACGTAGAATAGACTAAGTTTACATCAATTTGCAATTAAACTGAAATAGCTTTTCATTTACAATAGAAAACTAATGTAATGTAATATAATGCATACATATATTACTATGTTATTAAAATATGTATGTATGTTTGATAGAGCACTATTTATTATTACTGCTAACATAAATGACTACATTTTAAAAACATCAATGTTTGTTTTTCATTGCTTCAATAAATTTATAATACAGAAGCAGAGTAAACTAAAGCTGTGTTTCACGGAAACAAGACCATTATACTTACTGTTATTGTTATCTCAATTGCATTGCTCTAGATATGCTTATCTTACTCCTTAACTCCGTCAATAGCAGTATTATTATTTCTACTTTTATTGCAGTGTTATTCGTATTTTATAAGTAATATCCTTTTCAAGACAATGCAATTTGGAGAATGCATTTTGTATTATTTCAAATCGTGTGTAAAGCTGAAAGAACTTGTAGAATTATGCTATTTAAATAAATAGTACAATGTAGTTCCATCATAAACTAAAACGCATAATGCAGAATTGGTACACCGATTGAGTCAGAATAGCAAATGTAATTACACAATAATAAAGTTCGATACATTTATATAGCTTTTAGTTACGACGCGGCTTCTAAAAATATGGTTTATTTGTGCAAACTGAATGAAAATAAGTAAGATTATTTATTTTTCTGTCGGCTAAATAACATAAATATGCAATATAGCTGGTTTTCGCTACAATAATTTAATTAAGCATTAAAAATTATATTGATGAAATCGCTTGAATTATAAATGAACTATAGTATTCGCTATGATGCTTGAAATCCCGTCATAAATACAAAAAATGTCCGGAATATCACTATATCCAGTAGGTGTCACGGGAACAATCCTCTAGGTGACCAGTATAATCTGTAGCTAACAGCATTATCACCTTCATGTCAAAATTGACTGTTAGTTCTGTATAAAAATGCAACTATATTCTTGTATTTCTTTATAAATGGTAATAGTATGAATGGTTATATTTACCTAATATCTACTCCTTGAATAATATAATTATATTGATTTGTTGGTAAGAACATGTCGTTTTACTGCAACCACTTTTATGAAAACTACAGAAATAGTAAAACAAAATAAATTTTAATAGTAATTGATTAAGCATACGTAATAAACCACCAGCTGCTTGTTAATAAAAAAGCAAAGCAATAGTAGTAACAGAAACAATGGGCCTTGATTTTAAATAATATCATATAATTGATTTAAGTCATTAATATGGTAGAATATACGTTCAAGTGAGAGTTAAATTTAAATGTAATCATTTTACGAATACACTATGATTTATGTAAGAAATCGTTAAAACTATATGTCGTTGGAATACTATTGAGTTGTAAAGAATATTTCTTGTGGTATAATATATTTAAAATTCTTGTGCTTTGGGTTAGTAGTTGAAAATAATAAGTTGCCGTAAAATTTGGATTGCTGTATGTATAATATTTATCATTGATTATTTATACATATCATAATTTTTTAAACCCATGTACTATTTACAAATATAATAAGACAAGGCATTACTAACTAAAAGCTGTCAAGCAATAAGGAGTTCTCGGGACAAAACAAATTTCATTATAATTAAATAAATCGATTGACACAGAGTATAATGTACATGTATACGAGTATGTAAAAGTTGCATATGGGAAAATCAACTAGTTTCGATATTCCAAATTAAATTTCAAAGCTTACACAAGCATACAGAAAATATAACCTTTTATATGTGTAATTAATCAAGACAAATGGCACGAATATTAATAGTGGCTCCCATATTTTGCCTCAATAAATGTCCTACCACACCGGTGTCAATTACAAGATCAAAGAAACGTCGTGCAGTTTTTATCTGAAGTATATATCACTCTGTTGATTCATTATTTGTAGCGATGTCTGTAAAAAAATTCTATCGATAGAAATGTTTCAAATAATATTTAATTAAAACCTTGTTATTAAGCTGAATTAAAATAACTAAAAAAAAACACTTGGTTTTTAAATTACGCTTTGTAACTAGAAGAGAGAAAAAACACCCAACCAATAAAAAAAATTTGTAAAATTGTACCAAATTAATCACATGGGAGATCATAGAATTATTTAAAGATCTAGGCCTATATAAAAAAAATTATTCTCAAAAAAGTTTCTTACAAACATTTGTTTTAAGATATTACCTCTGAAAAACTTTCAATTACGTTATTTTGAATTAGAAAGCAATGTTACTGACTTATTTTTTATTGTCCTTTGATTAGATGTAGGTATATACTGCCAAGTTTTGAATTGTTCGCATGAATCGTTCTTTATATCTGAATTTATAAGTACACATATTAACAGCAAGAAATACACAAAGTTAAATACGAATAATAATCATATGAATGATTTTGCTTATTTTTAAAACTACTAACATGTTATAAGGTTGTGCCAAACTCATTTGGAACCCCGTGTATTTTATTTTACATATGAGTTCTTAAAGTTCTGGCTTTAGTCATATTTATCACAACGACCTCTTTTACAATGTAAATGAGAGAAAGTGGGTTAGAAGGTGAGAACCATTGCATATTTGCGGGACTACGGGGTTCTTGATGGAATTTTACCATTTAGATTTGTATTTTATTCAGCATCTTATGAAGGCCATTATTTACGTGATTCTATTTCACGGAAATGGTAGTTGGTTATGAGAGAGGATATTTTAGCTGTGATTTCAAAAATACATGTGGATACTTTCATACCTTTTCTTTAGTCGCCGATTTACGACTGTTGGAGAGAAGATGGTCCTGATTTTGTACATAAATTGGTGAAAGTGTGGTAACGAGGATTTCTTTAGTGAACCTTGATTTCAGGCATAGATTGAGTCGTCAAGCCATATATATTACATGTTGTAAGCTATGCGTCTGATGTATCCAAAGTTGTTACCATAAATATGATTGAAAATCTGCTTAGGTGTACGATTATTGCTTTTAGCAGAAAGAAAATGTGTCTTACAAGTTTATTAAATACGGTTAAATTTATAAGTATATTTTTATGTTAAATATAAATGGTTTACGGTTTATAAAAATCTAATAATTACAAATTTTTTATAATTAATCATGTTGGTTAAAACTGATTTTTGTAGTTTAAATGTAAATTTTATATTTAGCTTGTTTTTTTTTGTTATGCACCGTTTAAATTGTTAGGGAATAATACTTTAATACTTCTACATGTAAAGTTATTATTTTAATTAGTACCTAATCTTGAAATGCCGTATACAGTAATGTTTATCATTTCAAATAGATAAATAATAAACATAAGAACATTTCTGTATAATGACAAATATGCAGCATTCGATAAAATTGAAAATCATTAAAATATATTGTTCCATTCTTGTTGCATTCGTATAAATTAGACACTGATAATAGCAATAATGATTGTTTACAACACAATACCTGACTACTGCCAGATTAGGATCGTCCTCACAGCACTGTTACCGGACTAGCACGCTCGGGTCCCGGCAGTGCAGTAATTGCGCCGGGCTCTGCCATAATTACCGCCGTTTCATTACCCAGCCTCACTATTTCACCTCTTGTTCTCTTTCTCTCTTACACATTGTTATATTCATAAACAAGTTCGTTATATCTCAGAGTTTATTATTTGGCCGAATCCTGAAATAACTAAACATAATTAGTACTCATTACAGTACCTTGTTTTGATGCCAGAATGATGTCTCTACTTGGTGATTGTCATTAATATACGTATATTTGCAGCACTTTCACAAGTGAAGAGTGAAAGTAAAATATATGTCTAACTAGGTTTTATTGTTTATGAATATCGCAAAAGTCCGTTGAAAGATAATAATTTGTATGGTCCAAAAGCATATTTATTGTTTTATTTATTACCTTAATATAAATATAAACAGAAAATAAATCTATAACTATGTATTTTAGTTTTACACTACACGTGATTTTGCATTATGCAATAGGCATTTTGTTTCAAAATAAACTGGTAAAATGAAGTGTCGAAGAAACTAATAGAACGAAACGAAAGAGCAATCGAAGACACCGGAAGAACTGCCCTTTAAGAATTGCCAAGTTTACGCAAACTGGCCTTTCATCGTTTAGCCCCAAAACAAAAACAGTTCTTCCTTGGATCAAGAGGAATCTATATAACGTTCAATTGTCTGATTTTCCTATCAACAGCTATCTCACGTATTGATTGAGACTGCTAGTTGAACCTTTCCCCCCCAATAATTCCCAGGATGAAGAGGAGCTATTTTATTAAAAAAGATTTTGGCATTCATTAAAGTATATTATCTGACCGTTCTGAAGATGTATAGAAAGAATAACTTTTCCAGAAAAACGTTAATGTATTTCATGTACGAGGGCCAGGTTGCCTCGGATCTAATAATACACCACCCAGTTTCGTAACAGGGCACCTCATCTCATTGGGTTTCTAGGACGAAAACTGCTTAATTTGTACCCTTATTTACATATTTATAAATTGAATTTTAAGAATTATACATTAATTTGTGCAGGAGTGTAAGATAACAACCCTTCTGTTCTCAGATTCTATCTCATTCATAATAACAATATTATCTTTAGAATCTTATAACGACTTGGATTGTAGATATTAATATTCCAGAATATTAATATTTAAATTATCAATGAGACATCCAAGACGATATAAAATATTTTTTTATTAGTAAGCTCCGAGTGAATATTCAGTAAAATTTTTTACTAAATTGTTAACTATTAATATTATCTGGTTTTTCTAAAATAAAATGCACAGTTCTAAATAAAAACAATGATTTATTTTAAACTGGCAAATTAATAAGTTCAACTTTTAAGAATTTTCATCACTCTATTTTCCACAAAGAATTGACAAATCTTTTTGTAAATTTAAAAGTTTATTTGGCAAGAAATAAAAAATATTAGGGTTAGGCAACTTATTATAAACAATTGAACGATTTTCAGTTACGAAAACATCATTACTCACATTAGCGGGACTTGGTCCTTAAGTAATATTTTCAGGTGCTACACTTTTATTTTCCGATTCCAGGTTCGATTCTGATAGTCGGCGTTCTATTTCACTGCATAATTGTTTGTCCAACTCTAACGATTTTAATGGCTCTTCCTGAGCTATTAAACCCTCAGACATTCTATCTATCTCTTTGATCAAGTTTTCCGTTAACTTGAATAAACCCTTCAAGTTATTCATTCGCCTTATCCAATGAGGGATTTTAACCTGGCACCCCAACATTTCCAAATTATTAGTACCCTTAAAATTGCCTTCTCCACTCGAAGAACCAACACATCATACATAGCAGCACATTGCTTATATTCCTCATTGCCACTTAATTTACTGTATAAATTTAGCTTATTCCCAACAATGTTGAGACCTACTACCTGCCTCAATAACTTTCTAAGTTTATCTACAGATCAGTAATTGTTTCTACACCACGGAACCACAGTTCATAAATTAATTCGTCCTTACTTAAAAAGTCCACCTTGAGAGCCATTTTTGGTTAAATAAATTTAACTTAACTAGCACAACTTATCTGTATACAACACAAGTTCTTGCCAAAGTTTTCTCTATAACAGTTTTGCATAAGTTTATTAAAAATTCACTGTATGCTTTATAGCAGAGTGGCGCAGTCAATATAATGCCTTGACATAGAAAACAGGAATAGTAATATAGAGGATTTACCTTAGTTCAGTTCATCAACTCTCTAACTCTTACTCAAAGGCTCTTATCAATTAAAAATTCTCTTTGACAACGTTCAATCCAGGCACACCTTTTCTCTCTTAATCAATGCAATTTGATGAGCCTTCTGAAAAAGATATCTCCAATACTGCTATTAGTATATTTACGCGATTGAGTTGTTTCCATACGTAGCAACAGTAAGGTCCTCAGTAAATTAGATGATTTATTTGTAAAAACTCAAAGGATGGTAATGGTGTTTGGTCATGTAAAAAATTGTATTTCTCAGACAAACTTTTTCTAAAAATGTTCAAATTCGTCAGTGTTGATTTTGTTGATTGTTTGATTTAGTTCATTCTCGTATGTTCTATATCTTAGTGTCTATACTTAAATAAATGATCGGTTGAGTCGTGTCATTCTGGCGTGGACAAGGTCATTGTTTAGTTTTAATTTTCATTGCTGTTTATTAATGGGTTATAAGCTTGTATTTATAGTTCCAGCGTAAATGTATGGAAATTATCAACTTGATAAGTTACCGAAAGTGTGTAATGGTTCACAGTGTAATGTATTTAATAAGATCGTAATTATGTGATTCCTTCCTTTCAAAAACGGTTACCCATAATTTCAATGGAGCCTCTTTGTAAAAAGAAGTATATTTACTATTCAAAATTTATTTTTGCATTGAATTTCAACCATACAGTAGGCCTCGTATGACAGTTATATTATGTACAGACGGATATAACTCTCATTTCGTTCGTCACCAACTAGGTAGAGATGTTTTGTTGATTGATGAGCAAAACGTTAATTTTTTCTCATTAGTTTCAATCAACTCTCCAAAATATAGTAATCTATATATAAAAAGCAAAGTCTTTACCTAATAATCATTGATTCTCCAACTACCCGATATTGCAAAAAATTTACATTGGATAATATTCATGACAAATAAAAGAAATAATGTTCATAAATATTATTTTCATAAGGATTAAAATGAGATTGCATTGCTTATAGGAATTATTTTTTGTTTTAAAGTATCTGATATTCTACCGAAATGAAATGTAATACACAATACACGTGTTTCATGACTTAGGAGACAAATAAAAGATATTTCATGAAGATCAAAGACCTACAGGTGCTAGAGTAGAGTTGTAACCCTATAAAAACTAAATTTTTATTTTTGAACTTCTCTATCCCTTCTAGAAAGATCAAATTTAACATACTGGTACCTCACACTCCCAAAAGGAATTTAATAGATTTCTCGTGTATAAAAACAACTCATGTGGGTTGAAATAGATTTCCAACCCCTATAAGAACTATATTTTGTTTTCTAATTTCCTACTATCGTAGAGAAATTAAGTTTAAACACTCTGATCATGCGTAGGTGTTGAAATGGGGACATCATCTACGATAATTATACATTTTTTGTTTTTTAAACTTTGCGATGTATTAGAAATTTGATTTCTCGTGTATAAAAACAACTCATGTGGGTTGAAATAGATTTCCAACCCCTATAAGAACTATATTTTGTTTTCTAATTTCCTACTATCGTAGAGAAATTAAGTTTAACACTCTGATCATGCGTAGGTGTTGAAATGAGGACATCATCTACGATAATTATACATTTTTGTTTTTTAAACTTTGCGATGTATTAGAAATTTGAAATTTTACAAAAACATGCCTCATTAGTGAACAATAAATGAATTTTCATAATGATTTACCGCCCATAGAAGTTAAACAAGAGTTATGTAGTATACTATATTTTATTTTTTCATCTCCTAATGTTTTACAGCGATGAAGCACATGTGTCTCATGCTCTAAATAAAAATTTAAAGACTTCTCATGCAAACCAACCTTCCATAGCGACTGAGATAGGTTTTGAACCACTAAAAGAACTACATTTTCGTTTTCCTAATTCATGATGTACTAGTAACATGACATTTCACACAGATGTGTTTGTGCTCTTTCAGACTACCGTTACTATAACTAAATACAGTAATTAGATTACAATAGCCGGATGTAATCACAATTTAACCGAAATTCAGTCCAATTTTCGTATATAGTTTCTTAATCGGGTCCATAATGTAAAAGCTTTTCATCGAATTTCGGGATCCAAAACATTTTTCCTTAAATGTAAATTCCAGTTATTATAAAATGTGTCGTAGGAACATTCTAGTGATCACCAGTTATTTTCAGACATTTATAATGTGTTATTTAAGACGGATATTCCTACACACCGGTTATACAAAGGAAATTGTGTGCAAAGCCGTGGGTTAATGCCAGTTGGATGATATAAAACTACATGTCTTTAAATTTAATGTATTTTTTCATAATGTTTAAGGCGAAATTATTTAATTTAATCTTTGTTACATGCTTGGAATTCATTTTACAAAGTGAGCCCATTTGATTCACTAAAATGGCTAATTGGGCATAATTTTCCGAGAGCTTGGGTTTGATGTTAAAACGGTTTAATAAAAATTTTTAAAACAAGGAGAAAGTTTCCTGAAGTCCTTTTTAAGCTTCCAGCCTGGTGCTTGTATTAATGTTTTCATTACTTGCTTACCTAAAAGGTTTACATAATTTAATACATTCTTAGTAAAGACTAATTTATTGCAACTAATAGCGAATAATATCACCACAGTGTTACCAATATTTTAATTCAGAATTAAATATGATGTACTCGAATTATGTAACTATTGAGAAGTGTATATAATATATCGTGGTTGTCGAAGGAATGTAGATACACGCGAGAGACAGGTAGATAGAGAGAGACTTTACGTGTATGAATATTTTGGATACAATGTATTCAGAAGTTTTCTTAATGATTCCTTTGAAACATTTACAAAAAATACTTCTCGACTAAAATACTTCTTTTAAAAGTGTTATCATGATATTAATCAGTTTAATGTTACTTCATACAGTAACATTAAATAATCATTATCATAATAAAACATGAATTGTATCTAATGTAAATGTCATCGTTAATGAATTAGGTTAAAGTTTACTGCATAGTTCCTACTAAATTGTACTTAAAATTTTTGTTAAAACTGGAATAAGAGATGGCACAGCCTTATTCAATTACAGTATATAGATTACGTTCCTTATGATTGAATTTCACATATATCATTTTTGTAATAATGTAATAATTTAATCTTGTTTTTAATTAAATATGAAACGAAATTACACTTTGTTTTCAAAGTTCAAATCCTACAGTAATATCCTAATGAGAGGTAAAATTTTCCTAAGAGATCTTATGATTTTGAGTGTCATTTTCAGCCTACTGCTGAAATATACTGATATATCAATGCAGAATATCTTTCGAAATTCTCTCTTTAGAATATAAATTATTTACATTAAGGTATTATTCAGTAGATGTACTTTTGCAATAGGTTGAGTCACATTTTGCAAATATAAATCTGTAGAGAAAACTGATTTTCATTTCATCAATGGAATTCCCTTTTCGTGTATCCTATATCCGAAACTTTTAATGTTATTAGATCCTAGTTTCCAACATTATTCAATGAAGTTTTATTTGTATCCATGTCAGTTTTGTTTTCAGCCCCTTATAGGCATACTTAAACCATTTTTATTTTTGTGTTTCACTATACAATGATGCAATGATGAAATAAAAATCTAATTTGCGGTAAGAATATAAAGTACGTTATTTACTTCAAGTACTCCGTGTCTCGAAATGTATGGTCTCTTGTGTAAAATGTGTCTGTAGGCGCTTTTAAAAATTGTTTGTGTCACACACGTCCATTTTTTATTATCAAAGAGTAATTTTAATTGAATGAATGTATTTTTTAATTTTATAGGGCATTTTTGATCTATTATGAATCCCAGCATGCTACACTAACACCCATTTCCGAACAACGTCAGTACAGTCTACAAATTGCTTCCTTACCTCTAGGTAGTTTAGAAAGCAAATTGTAGCCATCGGTCTCTCTTGGGCACTATGGTCTATAAATCAAGGTTTTCGATAGAACCGCATGGCCCTCTCAATCAAAAACTCTTACAATATGATACATCTGAGCATCATAACAGTTTTTCTTTATGTAAAGATGAGAGTATTTAGAAAAAGCCTAAAAAATGGTTACCGTTTAAACTGTTTCTGTTATATTTGTATTTTATAACTAAGGAAAGTGCTATGGTATATGTGTGCACTTTATGTATAACTTTAATGTGTTACAACCATCAGAAATATTACTTAAAGACTTTTATAATGCTCTTATAAGGTACGTACTAATTTAAAATAGCAAATAGAAATTAGCTTAGCGTAAAATAATACTTTTCAAACAATGAAAGCTCCGGAGGTTATATGTAAAAAAAACTGCTTCCTCGAACGAACATCTTTTAAAATCTGAAAACCTATCTAAATATATTTGTGGGCGTAAAAATTAAAGAATATTCCTATGTTATATATCAGTCAACTACCTCGCTTGACATCACTTTTCACGATAAGCCAAGTATTAAAACTTCATGTAGCACAATACCACGATTATTAATACCACATATGATGAACGTATCGGTGTTTTGGCGCTCTCTTCAACGTCAGGCCACGCAGCAAAACTGGCTTATCTAGTGGAAAATAAAATATAAAGTAAAATTTTATCCTAGTTGTCTGATTGATAGACTCAAAATATGTTTAACGTGGTATGTTCACCCGTTTTTATACACACAACAATATAAAATATATTGCTATTACGTTTTAATTTATTTTTATTTACATACATTTAATTTTTATACAAAGTAGAAATATGATGAGTACCTTATTTAAAAAAACCAATGAATTACATGAACTCTTACATTGAACTAAATAAGACAAAAATAATTCTCTAAGATTATTTCACTTATTCATCAATAAATCTTCAGAGGCGTTTTGTGAGATAGTATCTTGCCGCATGTTTAATTGATTCAAGCCTTTGAAGAAGGTAGAAGTGGCTATTCTGAGTTTTGTAAACGAAAGTAAACTTAAAAGAATAAACTTTAAAAGAATTTCGTTGCTGGATTGTGTTAATAAATATGTTACGTACATTTGCGTTGTATAAATAAACTGCTATAGAAGCTAATATAATCCATCCTTTTAAGGCGTGGATTTATTTATTTTATTTCAGAATAATCAGAACAAACACATAATTTTACTACGTGCCAAGATGCTCAATATGCTAGCTTAAAGTGTATTCGTCTTTATCCTAGAACATAGAGTGCGAATTTATACTTATGGAGTCAATATAAACTGCGCCCTAACGTCCTGACCAACTTGCAGCATTCGTTCACTTAGTTTATTCACCTCCATATTTGGAAAATCAGACATACATTTATGTAAGTTGTATGCACATACTTCAACAGCAAGAAACATTATCTAACCATGTCAATGTGAAGTTTACACAACTGATCTCAACTTCCTCATCTTTACTTATATTACTACTTAGAAATGAATATGAAATATTCGAATTAAAATGTGTTTTTCAAATTACTTTATTTCTATCAAATATGCATACAAAAGGGCCAATTTAGGGCCAAAATGCCCTGTCTTACAATTAACCCTAATACTTAAGTCAAATAAAACTACTAAATTTAAAGTAAAACTAAATTATGTAATAAAATCTCTTCAAAAATTTAATACACATACATTCATACACAAATTCATTAGCACCCTATCCATCCTCCAAGACCTACTCCAACTAACCCGTCGCTGACATCGTTTCCAGCAATTGAGCTTTAAGTAATTTAGTAATGCTGCAAACCGGTTTCGACTACCTACTGACTTATTACGTTTAGGAAGGGAATTCCATGCTCGACAAGTAGTAACGAAAAATGATTTATTGTACTGATCTCTCTTGCGCTTGTTTCAGAGATCACTTTGAATTTGTCAGAAAGATATATAAGCTCTCCAGAGTTAAGACTAGAATACACAAAATTAAGGATTTTTAATATTTTTGTAACGGCCTATTTTAGAATAGAATTTTTAATATAAATATGCGTAATATGGTTGCCACGTCTTAGATCAAGTACAAAACTTAAACAGTAATTTTGGCATTGCTGCAATTTGTTAGCTAGATCCACAGTCATATAATTGATTACAGAGTTACAATATAAAAAATGAGGAACAGTCAGTATGTTTACCCGTAAAAGTTTCACACGTTCTGGCAAGAAGTGCTGCATTCTCTTAAGTGACTGTACTGAAGCAAAAAGCTTCTTACAGATGCCCACGACAGCGAACAATTAAGTTCATAGTTAGACCCAAATTTTTCACTTTGTCACAATACGTAGGAGACACGTTATTTACAGTAACTTTTGGACATACTATTTATGTATATTAAGTTATTACGTTGCGAGTGAAATGATAATCGTTTGGGTTTTGTTTTCGTTAAGCTTTAGTCCGTGTTTCGTTAACAATTCCACAAGTTTTCGAATGCCAAAGTATATGTTGCGTATTGTCGTATACATATCACGGACCACACAGTGATCGTAAATTTGTAAATCGTAAGTGTACATGTGATATCTAGTGAATGCAAGTACTGTAAAAATGTCAGCTACGCAAAGTAAAAAAAAAGAGGTCCCAGTATTGAACCTTGCGGCACTCTACAAATGTAGTCAGATACTTTGTCAGCCACACTTACACACTGCCGTCAATTCGAGAGATAAGATGTAATCCATGTAATACTATCATCGGAAAATCCGAAAGCACGTAGCTTTCTTAACAAAAAACCGAATATAACCGTTATATTCTTAACCGTTTAAATATTCAAACTGTTAAGAAGTGTCAAATATTTTTAGTTTTTATCGAAATTTTGATGATTCGGGTCTGGAAAGTATATTGATCAACATTTGTAACCAAACTCTGTAGTTAGTTTTTAGGTGTAAAGGTAATAAACAAAGTAGGAGTACGCCGCACAAGATGTCACGAAACAGGTTTTGCTGTAATATTGAGAATGCATTAAAATATTCAAAACTGTATCTACATGTTTTACTGTCCCATGTTAATAATTTATATTATCGTAAATATTTAAGAAGTAGAAAAAAATATTTATTCTGTAATTTTCTCGTTATGGTTACCGAAATGAGTAGTATATGTGTATATTCAGTAACGTTCAACCTAATCCTACGATTACCATTTAAGACGAGGTTGCCCGTACGAGTATATAATGAATCTTTATGTAAAGATTAAAGTCTATAGATCAGTTCTTGTTCGAGATATCGTGCAAAGAACCATATGGATAACAAATGAAATGTTTTCAGCCATTAGAATAATAGACTTCTTTAAAGCCTAGACAAAAAACAATGAATAAACATTTATAATAAGTGAAAATGCTTCTTTGTAAGTACTATCTCCTCTTTTGTTATTAAACGAATTCATACTTATTTATGACATTCCCGAATAAGAATATCCATTCACCTCGTCCGGATGAGCTTTCGCCCATCATTACAAAAGCTAATTTAAGGCTAAGACTTCCATTTATTTGGATACTATATTATGTTAGAACTCTGGAAATCTAGTAGTTATTGATTCAAACGATGATTCTTTGGAAAATGTGTTATTTATAAATCCAGATAGTTATTATAGGCGATTCCTCACTAAGAAAGAACTTAACGATTAAAATTTCAATATTTAAAAATATATAATAAAGGATTATAAACGATCCCATCATCAAATTGAAATCTCAAGGCTTCTAAATTTTAGAATTATAATTAGAACGGGAGATATCATTTAATTAAGTCAAAATGTCCTGATGACATATTCTAATGAGGAGACCCTAAACACACTAACTATGTTGTTTAAGAGCCAGCTTTGATAGCGGCCATCTGCAATTTAGTCCTACATGAACAATGTTAAACCTCATACACGTTTATTTCCTTAATTTTGTCGTTCAAATCAAAACACTTTCCTTTTTTGATATTTGAAATGGTTATTGATACTTTAAACTATCTTTATATGCCCAGATTTAAGTAATTACAAATTATAAACTTGATAAGAAAGCAAACGTATTTGAAAGCACAGTAATTTGGTACATGATTAACCAGAAATTTCCCAGATAGTATGGGCCAAACTTACAGCTCCAGAATAGCAAGTACAATTTTTCTAGAGGGACTAATATCCAATGTAATTTCACTAAAAGTGACTTCTAATTATCACTTTAGATAATATTTATCCTTTAAGATACATCTTCCTGACTGTGTGTATTCTAAGTTGTGTCACACAACTCTCTATACACCTCCAAGTAAAGAGTTAAATCCACTGAAATCTCAATCATTCAATCATTATTTGTTGTATTTCATTCCATAAAGGTCGTGTTTCCAAAGGAATATAGGAGTGTATTGTCCGAGTGACTTGCAGGATAAACACTAGCATAATGGGTTTTTTTAATAAACCCATACAGCATGAGTAGAATCATTTGATTGAAATTAATAATTTAATAATCATTTAAGTATAAATACAAAAACATTTCATTTATTATTTTCAATTGAATTTATTTTTAAGTGTTACGGAGGAAATACTATATGTATTGAGTGAGTTAAAAACATAGATCCATAATCTTGTGGATGAATAAATTGTACTTAATTTATACATAAGAATAAATTTATATTACAAAAATCAACATAAAAAATGTATATACTATGGTATTTCTAACAATGTTGTAAATACCACGCTAACTTTTAAAGTTTACATGTTTGTGACCCAAACTTTTTTCACGTTAAATAGGTATGTTCTAACTTCTTAGCATTAGATATAATACGCCTGGCATCAACAAAAACTATGTCTAAAACTACTTGATTAAAAAGGAAACGCATGCTAACATAAAAAATAATTCTGGCAGTTGTAATCTCATTTTAAGAAAGAACTTTTAAACTTATTTTGCACTAGAACTCACGTCGCAATCTGGGACTGACATCCAATATTGTGACGTCACATAACGGCTCTCTAGAGGCGCATTTTCTCCTTCTGATCTCGCTTACTTGTGTCACTTGGTTTCTTTACTTTCCCTGTCTGGAAATACGATTATAATTTTACAAAACTATAATATTCACTAAATATAGTTAAAGAGTACATACATTACACGATAGTTATTTTATCCGTTATGATAAATATAATGAAAGGCCTTAAAATCATTGTTAGAAAAAGAACTTTAGTCTGTACAATTATTCGTTTAATAATATTTTAGTATCTTGTAATGTCACACAGTTAATTGTTGTATGCAGCCGAACTATTTACTGCCACAAATCACATATTTATTTGTATTTTTAAGTTGAAATCCTTCTTAATAATTACGAATGTCAATATTTATAACTCTAAAATTTTTATGCTGTTGAGCTCAAATTGTGATACTTAAGACTTAATGTAGGAAACTTTGAATCGAGTTAACATACACAGAGTAGTCTGTTAATCAAGCACTGTTTATTTCTTTACTCCAAAGAAAGAAAACTGAAAAAAACCAGAGAGCTATTGTCAACCGTGACATGTTTCGAAGATAACACATCTGACTACAGTCTGAAACCAAATTTACTGAACTTATTCGTTATTGTAGTAAAAATTGCGCCAAATATTTCATGTTATTCAGAATGATTTTAAAGTAATTTATTAAAGTTTATTTAAATACGTTATAAACTGTTCGTCAATTTTCATATTTTGTAAAGATATTAAAGATCGTACTAGGATTATGAATTTTTAATTTGAATAGAATGTTTAAAAATGGGCATGACATTAAAAAAAAATTCTTTAACTTTTATCAATCCTGAATATCACACTTCTTCCACAACAGATCTCTAATGATTCATGAGATATCAGAGTGTTCAATAAAGGATTTATAGGGGTGAATTTAAAAATGTTATTGTACTTATATTTTAAGTAGAACTTTATTGTTTTAGAAGTTTCAGATTTTTTCCGAGAAATGTTTTTATTTTTCAATGAATATTAAGAAATAATGTATGATTTCACCCTCGTGTTTAAGTTATTTGAAGTTAACTTGAAAGGTTGAATTATTTGATATAATTCTTCCAAATTTGATCACAAGCGGTTAAGTTTTTTTTTTTCGAGATTCGAGATTTACAAAAGTTATGTTGAAGCTTTGTAAACGATAATAATAAAAACTGATAGTAAAGTAGGTCAAATAATTGGACTTAACAGAAAGTGAGTTAAGGAAAACTTTTAAACGAACATATTTGATGTTCATACTTCATGCATCCCATTTTGTATTAATAACCGCAGTCAACATAAACATGTAAGAAAACGTTACTGTTTCACTTGTTATGTAAATGGCATGGCAGTTTTGATTTAAATGTTGAAGCTTTGCATTCAACCTGATATAAAAAAATAACTTATCAAACATGTTTATAAGTTAATGAAAATGTTATAAGGTTAACCTTCACAGGGTACTCTATTTACTAAGTTATTTATTTTGAGGTTTCCTCGTTCCCAAAATGGTTATCCGTAATACTAATCTAATCGGAGTCACTTTATGAGACACAAAATTTAATACTCCAAGTAGAGCGATACTTACCATTTAAATACCTTTGGAGAGGTAGTAGAAGTACAGTTTCATCCACCCTCGTTTGCTAATAGTTCAGAGATTATGTATAAGCAATTTTATATCCCTTACGAAATACATAAAAGAATAATATATCGTATATTAATTAAGTATATTTTTCACAATGTGTAAGTTGATACTAAGGTATTGCAGTTTAATCTTTGTTGCGTGCTTAGAATTAATTTTACAATGTAAACCCGCTTAATGCGGTAATATGGCTAATTGCCCAACACAATTTTCTAAGAGCTGAGGGGTGTTGTTAAAACTGGCAAATAATAACTTTCTAAACAAGGAGAAAGTTTCCTGAAGTCAGCTTTAAGCTTGCAGCATAGAGCTTGTATTAATGCTTTCATTACTTGCTTCCCTCAACGGTTTACATATTTTAATACTTTCTTAACAGACAATAAGTCAACCTAATTGTGATTGATATCACCACACTTTAACTGATATCGTTTACAAAATTCTTGAGAAATGTAGATAGGGCGACAGTAATTAGAGTACAGAGTGTAATGTACCTTTTATACCAACAATAAATACAAGATCAGATGGTATTAATGTTTCATCGCACTCATACAATAATCTATTGAAGACCACTCATACAGTCTCTATAAGGCAAACAACTCAAAGAGTGTAAAAAAGTAAAATAAAAAATTCCAAATTTAAACTAAGAGCCCTGTGACATAAAGAGGAAAAAATTTGACGAAAGTTGCATGTTGTAGTGGAATGTATAGTAACGATCATTAATAATTTGAGAGGTAAGGAAAAGTTCAAAATCAAATTCTGAATTCAAAACCCTTGCGCTGAAACCTGCTTTATCCATTCCAGAGT
Organism: Homalodisca vitripennis; assembly: GCF_021130785.1. Lineage (NCBI taxonomy): Eukaryota > Metazoa > Arthropoda > Insecta > Hemiptera > Cicadellidae > Homalodisca > Homalodisca vitripennis. The sequence goes on along the minus strand of NC_060207.1, from coordinate 164,504,821 downwards.
TGTCTGCTGAGCGACAAACATACGTGCTGCTTCAAGTACCTTCGAACGACGTTCATAAAGGTTTTTGTTATATTTGCAAAACTAGTGAGGTGCTTCTAACTCAACCATTAACAATGGTAAAGTGGAGAAAACTGTAAAAGCTGTATAATAGAAAGCTACATGCAGCTGATGCAATTCTATCATCTTCTGCCCTCCAAAGATCCCCAATGGCTTTGGAGTGAAATGATGGATGCAAATTGGTTGTCATAACAAATTCGCACTTTTTAGCGATGAAAACTGTCTAATTCAATAATCTCCCTCAAGAATTAGGTTAAAAGTAAAAAAGGTAATACATACGTAAAGTACTATCGTATAGAAAACTTCTCTGAATTTGCACACCCTAAAATATTTAGTAGGCTAGGAGAAAGGAAATATTACTATTAGCTGTATTCTACAAATATGAAATTTTTTTAATAATTTTCTAGCACTAAGACTATTTTAAAGCCAGCAAATAAACAACTACGTTTCTATCAAACTAGTCTCCGTTACATCCCAATACTACATCTTAACAACACTTTTAACATACTCAGTGTAATCGTGATAATATCGACGTACAGTGTACACTCTTCTGTGTTAAAACTACCATATATTGAACAGGTATTAGGGTTTTACAACAAGTTAAAATTAAAAGGTGTAGGCATCTTTCCACTCTAAAAATTATAAATACACTGAATAACATTGCAGGTGAATAATACACCTAATGATAATCTGAACAAAGAATATGAATGGCCTTATAGGTCAGATATAGAAGTTTTACTCCATTCAATGGACTCTCGGATAGTTGACGGTTATAAGAGAACTCAATGTTAAACTTTAAACTCAATATGTGATACAATTATTAAGTATGACTGTTTCCAAATTGTTTCAACGCAAAAAAGTATTCTAATACTTCAGAAAAACAGGCAGTATATTCATAACCGTAATTCATGACCATAAATTACTACGAAACATAAATCATAGTTAATTATAACAACTTGGCACTGTGCAATTAAATTTTGAGTAGTGTTTATCCGTGTAATACTTGGTAATAACAATATTAAGCACAAATTGAATATAAAATTAAAACTTAAAAAACTATTTCTATAAATGGTATTTAAATTTCTTTTTTATGAATATTATATATTATAATACTATTAATATATGTGTTCACAATCCTTCCATCGTCAAATACAAACTTCATACAAAGAACTATTTCTTGGTAGGGCCCGGAACGAGTAAAAAAATCATAAATATCGAAGGCAACGAAACATAAAAGGATTTTATTTATTATGCCAGCCTACTTAGATCATAAACCTACAAAATAAAATAATATAGTATAATAAATTAACAATATATATATTCGTAGAAACAAAAAATTGTTAATTTACAACTTTGTACCATTATTATGAAATATATTTCCATGGGCTCAGCAATGATTAGATCTTATTTCGTTCTCTGTTACATTTTCCAATATTTTATTAAAATTTCTTTATTCATTTAATGTTTTGTCTAATATATGTCCATTCAAATATCTTATCTCAGCTAAGATGCTTAATAGGTTTCAATTTTATCAACTTTAGATTACGTGGTTAGAACTTAGCTTATTTTGCACCTTTCAACTGTTTTAAATTACATCATTTGCTTCATTGTACATTTTTATCGATTTAAAGGCTTGAAATACGTCAATAGTTCAATGTATGTTTCTCTAACCTTTTATATTTTTCTTTCATAAAAAGACGATTTAAAATTACAATAATTTATATAAGTGGAAGATTTAAACTTTTTTAACCAAAAACGATTTTAAGCACATAGCAAATCATATATATATATATATATATATATATATATATATATATATATATATTATACAAATATAATAGAGATACGACAAAATATATCATTGCACCAAATGCTTAAACATTTTCTTTTCCCATTAGTAAAAACTTATTTGTATAAAAATATAAATGTTTAATGTTATACCCTAACATAAAACTGTTTATGATTTTCATAAGCACATGATCTTGAATTTATAAAATATGACTATATGTAGATGCTAGAATTACTAAAAACAGATAATCAGTCATATGTAAGAACTCTTAGAAATTAAATAAATAATAGTAAAAGCATTGTTGTAGAAGGTTCCCAATGAGATAGATTCATAAAAATGTCAAAGGCCCGACAGGGTTCTGAGACACAGACGCCAAAATGTTGTATTAGCCATTAACGAACCCACTTAGAGCCTCTCTGATCTAAACTTGCTGATCCCTCTTTACACTAAAAGTGCCCTCTGGCCTTTACAAAATTACAATACTCAGGGATCTATAATTATTTTAAAAACTAATATTGTGATATCGTTTTTGGTACTTGTAACTTTGTTAACTTTTCACTAAAACATCATTCACTGTCTTTGGCAGTATATATGTTATTAAATTTATGTTATAGAAACAATTCCATTTATGTTACGACATGAATTCATTTCGTGGCATTAAAAACGAAACAGCAGGTATTTATCACTCATTTCTACTTACTTATTTGCAGTAGCCTTACAGTTTTCGAATAAGACATTTCAGAAAAATTTGAAATACCGAAAACGTTAGATTTATCCATCATTATTTAAAAACATTAAGTCTTTTAATATAAAAATGCAGTGGCGATAAATGCTACCATGAACGCTATGGGCTGAATTTACATTGAATATGTTTTTTTTTTTCAAACAAAACAATTGATACGGCGTCCTTATCCTTGCAATGTCTTTAATGGCAAATATAGCTTATGAGTGAAGTATTTATAAGTGATGTTGAAATCTTTATAAATTTAAAATTTCAAAATGAACCATGTTTTTAAATCTTACTATTCTAACAAGCAATTAAAAACCTCTACTTTTTAAAACGCTTATCCTTTAACATATATGTATTAAAGAAAACAAGAAATTCAATTTAAATAATCTGTTTTATACACCCTTATATAAGCCCCTACATAAATATTAACTACCCAACCAATCTCACGTATATATGGAGTTTTAAGAGACTACAATGTCTTTTTTTTAATAATACCGAACAGTAAATAATAAAATACTTTAGGAATCGACAGTAACACAATATAAAATACTTTTTAAAGCACCATAAGCCAATGCTTTATAAATAATAATGAGAAATAACAAAACATTTCTGTTTAAGTTACACAAATAATCTTCCACCTTAAACAAAATATGTAAAAATATTTTAATGAATATCAATGATTATTCTGCAAAATTGATCTTTACAGTTTCTCTATCTTCAGTAATTTTTTTCTAGTAACAAAAAAATTTTAATAAAGTTTTTACTTAATTCTTTAAAATTTTTATCATCCACAATATTTAAAAATCTATTTGGCAAATTCACTCTAATATCTTCGAATCATACAGTAAATGTCATCGCATATTTAGTTTCTATATTACAAAGTCATAATTATAATTTTATTATTATTTTATTATAAATAAATTAACTACTTATATTCTTTAAATGTACATTGTCCAACAACATTCAACTCTTTTAAGTACTCCAATATGTAGTAAGAAAATTATGAATTAAAAACTCTTTTCAAAAACGTGATACTATGCATTCTATGATTCGAGTTCTAGATTTATATAATGGATAATGGAACCAAATAACAACTTTAACAGAACATTCAAAATTTATTGAATCAAGTACATTTAAAACTTTTTCTCAAAGCGTGTTATATAAGAATATTAAGAATTTCAGGTATGAAATCATACTTATACCTAATATCCAAATTATAAAACATAAAAAGTATATTATTTTCATCATAATAAATATTTACGTTTAAAAACCTTATATATTATTTAAATAATATTACCATTTTATTATAGGATAACTCAATACATTCATCTATTTATATAAATTATTTAACATATGTTTTCATGTTTGTGCCCATATTGAAATTTTTAAGCATATTATTTGAATGTTTATGTTATTTAGACATTTCTTAAGTTTCGGTCTTTTATACATGATTAAATTAAACTTTTTCTGGCTATATATCTTTTAAAAATATTTCTTCACCTTCAGAACATTTATAACCACTCATCTTAATGGATTCTTTCATTTATATTGTACATTAATTTTTTATGTTATTATAAAAAGTTTTTTCAATTTTCAATATTAAAAATGTTATTGAATTTATAGAATATTAATCTTAATTATATCTTATGCTATATATTTTTTATAAAAAAAAAAGAAAAATAGCAGGTTAAATTTGTGTAAAAATTTTGACAATTTATATTGATCATTATATCCATTTTTAAACTAGAAATATTTATCAAGATTTTAGTTGTAGTAACATAAATTGGTCTTTTGTTATATAAATTCCCAGTTTTTCGCAGTACACTTTTAAAATATGAACATATCTGATACATTGTAAAAATGTTATAATTCCACTGATTATTAACCAATCAGGTTCACTCTAATATTTTTACATTAACACTATGGAATTTGAAGGGTATTTTCTTTATTATTTTGTCTATGAGTTTTAAAACCAACAATAAAATGTTTAGGATAAAATATATTTCTACAGTTATTTTTAATAACAAACGAAATAGTCATTCCAGAAATTCCCTTTTGTCATTACATTGCCAATCTACAAAATAATTTTACAATATTTTGAAATGTATATTAAATAATAAATAGAATTTATTAGTGGTTTATAATCAATGATTGAAACTAGTTAAACATTTTATCAAAATCATATCTAGTGTTTGTTTAATGTTGGATTATCATGTTCAGCTCTTATTAAGCTAGTGTAAATTCCATCTATTTGTTTGGAACATGTAAATTTGTAGAGAATTCTAATCCAAAATGTGACAAATTTCAATCCGCTTCAAATTGTAAAAATTTAAAAGTCGATTGAAATTCATATTAATTTTAAGAAATAAGTACGTTTAGAAGAAGAAATGGTTGATATACTTGTTCTTAATTGACCACAATTTTCAGTTTCTTCTATCAATTCATTGTTATATTATAATTATAGAAAATACTGTACAAGATAATTACTTAATCCAACACAATTTTTCCAAGACATGATTGATCATAATGTTTTCTTGAAGTTCAAGAAATATAAATTTGAAATTACGCTGAGAAAAACTTTTAAATATTTAAAATAAATATTAACTCAGTTTTTTATTTGGGCCAATAAAACGTTGTTTGTTAATTGTATAATTTTTTAAAATACTGATTATTCATTCATTTCATGGAATAATTTTGGTATCTACCGTTTATAAAAAAAGATTAAAAATGTGTTAAGAGTATTAAAATTAAGTTTTATAAGAAACTCGTGCAAAGGCATTTAAAATTTTGGTTAAAAACGATTCATATAATTTAAGTTTTATTATAAGTGATAAGGATTGTAACAAACAAAATATAATAAACAAACCTCATCATATTCAGGATTTTTAAATTAAGCAATATCAGCTATATATTTAAATATAATTTGTCTGAGATTTCCAACATTTTATAGTTCGATTCCAATCAACTGAATCTTGAAACTGTTCCTGAATTTCTGAAACTCAAACATTGATATTCACAAATAACGGAAATAATTTTTAACTGATAATATTTACTTTCTTTAATCAATCTGGATATAAACGTTTATATTTTTCTAAATTAAAACAATTTAATTTACTAACGTATAATCTCATCATATCGTCAAATAAGTCATATGTTTAAAACGTCATCTCAATGTCCTCCTTTTGAATCTCTGTCATGATTCATTAGACAAAGATCTAAAGCACTGTAATGTATCCCTATTTCTATTTATTAACAAAACATGTCTATATACACTGCAGTTTTCTCTTTAGACTTCACACAATATAGGAGCGATATAGTGAAAATTTAAATTAATCATCATAAACATGTAATCCATTAAATTTGTCATCGATATTAAACAAAAGTCTTATATAACAAATTGAAATGTATTACAATTTTAGTTTATCTTTTTTATCAATATATAAATCACTATATTAACCAAATTTATGAGTAATGTCCCCAAAACATTTTACAGCATATAAAGTAGACTTATAAAATTTCGGTTCAAATGTTTTTTTTTCATTAATTTTACGAATTTTCTCTTCTTCAAATATAAGTTTTCGTTTAATTTATTCAATTAAATACATGTGAATAAAATAAAACTACTGCTGTATTATTAAATTTTTAAATTATCTTCAAAGGTTTTATGAGAGTAATATTTCAACTTATATTATTTTTATACCTCTTGCTAAAATTTGCATTCACAGATTTTTCCTCTATGAATAATCTAAAGTTCAAAATTTTCCTTTATTTCCATTCCACATTTTCCTTTTATAAGCATTGCTCCGCCTGTTGGAAGTTTTATAACTCTTTCACCTAAACTAGAATATTTTCGAAACAATAATTATATGCATTACTTGATGTTGTACAAGTTTATCTACAAAATGTCTAGAATTTGTATCATAAAAGTCCGTTTCATAGTTACTTGTAGCTTTGGTTCTATATTTGTATTGAAGTCGATTTATTGTTTTGAAAAGGGTTTTCGATCAACTACAATAACTATGATTACGTGTTTCATAATCATTCCTTGTTCAAGGTAATATTTTTAATTTCTAGAATAACCAATATGCTCTTAAAGTTGTGTGACCTCCAAACTTACTAGTTTTATACAAATAGGCCTCTCCGTGGCAGGAAGCTAGTCAAGACAGACAAATACATCATCGGCTATTAGCTCCCTGAAGTTTAAACTTTGCACCGTTAACCTAGTAAAGAGCTTATTTATTGTATTAGTTGTGTACCATTAAAAATATGGTTTGAGTTGTTGAACTTAAACTTAAGAATTTTCTCATTAGTATTCCTGGCATTTACGCTTGCGTATTCTACAAAGTAATAAAATATCAAATGAAGTCTATTACTTTTATAATATCATTTTTTTGACACTGAGTCAGTTATAAATGAATATAAAATGTAAAATATTTGAATCAGACAACTATTTTTGTATTCAATTCAACCTATTTTTATAATTTTTATACGCTTTTCGTGTATAAATTGAGAGATTATGTTTGAAGAGCCAAAGAAAGAATAAGGAAATCATCACCGTTTCCTCGTTGTTGGAGAATCCCTGGTTGTCAGTTCGCTGCCGCAAAAAGTCGGCTGATTTAATTGTTAAACTTCGTTGTCGTTTCTGTCTAAGACTTTATTTTAAGTTTATTAAGTATTTTTACACTATTCCTTTTTATTGTCCTTTATATTTGTAGGTGATTTGTATTTAATTACAATGTTTTGCGTATTTAATACTACCGGAACTTTAACCGTATAAATACTCCTTAAAATCATTATAAGATATCTTATTACCTGAAATGAGTAGTTTGTAATTTCCTATATGTTTTAGAAATTACTCCTACGGACCTTTTTGTGCTTTATGGTAGTTTACGCTCACGAGATATCGATAGGTGCAGGTAAATGTGATAAGATATATAGAGATACTACTGGCTGGAACCTTGTTTAACACTATTGTTTTTACTCAGTCGTTTGAATTTTGGGTCCCGTGTAGTGTTATTGTATTTATAATCAGCTGCATATGTAAATAAATCAAGTAACCGGATGACAACATCTCGCATCGATATGTATATAAGTGAGAAAACCGGGTTCGAGCCCCGTCGGAACAAGTACTTTTTTGATTAAATGTTTATTGAAATTAAGTTCGGAAATTGCCATTTATAAAAATTTAATTAGTATAAATAAAAGTCGTTTGACAGGTATTCGGTCTTCCGATTATATGTTAGTTTGGTTATTTAAAAGCATATGTAAAAGATACGGCTAAATACAAAATAATTGATTCGTAAAAAGTAAGGGCTCTGTGGTTTAATGGTAGCACATTCACCCGGAAAGTGAGAGATCCGGGATCGAGTCGTGGCGGAGCAAGTACTATTAAATTTTTATATATTATATATATATATATTTATAGAACTTATATATATATATATATATATATATATATATATATATATATATATATATAAGTTGTATAACTCGAAGATCTGAGAATAACCATGAGGACAGACCTCAACACAAGTGCACCAACATATAAACGTCAGCCAGTCCACAACAGTCCCACAAAGCTACTGCATAGAACATATTTTGAATAATTTTATACAACATACCACGATTCCCCAATGAACTAGCGTTGATGTTTACGTGACAACACAGCCTTGGGAAAGATTTTTACTCTTGTATTCTCTGACTCAACGCCATCTTCACCTTTGCATCATTGAACGTTGCTGGCAATGTAATCACCAATTCAATGGCGGGCACTAATTCAGTGCATGAGACCAGATCCACTTAAAAGACTGGGCAATGGCTGAAGCGCTACTGAGCCCGTGATTGAGCTAAAGCCTAACGCATTGCTGCATTCGAACAGCAAAGTTATTTAGCGTCTATTTTAATCCACTGTACACGATGAGACCCGTTTACCAATAGTTTATGGTGTCATGTAATACCATAATAGATAAAAGTCTTAACCATTGTTCTATAAATAGATCTGCCAATTATCAGTCTGATACTACAAATTCATGCTTCATCAGCTTATCTTGCCCAAATATTTACAACATTGTAACAGTGAAAGCAAATCAGACCTACGCGGACTAACATATTGCGCTATGAGGGAACGGATCTGTTTGCTTTGCAACTCTGCAGCCCTAGAGCCCCTAATATATAGAGCCACTGTTGTAACTAAAATGGAGAGCTCGGCATTTCGCCGAACATAAAACCAACCGTTTCACTTAACCACTATATAAAGATCTTAAATAATTGGTCATCCGCCCACTTAAACTAGATTGAGCATTCTATGAATAGCAAATCGAATTCAACGCACCACACTTTGAAAGCCACGTTTATTCAACAGGTCCTTATTGGTATGTTTATGAGCTTGGAATGAGACCAAATTGGCACTACAAATATCGTAAAGGAAAGCTCAAAAATTAGCTATACAAGTATATCGACACCATGCAGCAATCTGGCGTAGAAAATGGACTAACCATCGGATAAACCAACGTCCGTTGGATCAACGTGATTTTATACCGAACATTTCGAAGACGTATGGTACGATAAGCAAGTATTTATTATTACTTCTTTATTACTGGCACGACCAATTTTAGAATGGTCCGAAATTAGAGAAGCTCTGCTCTTAAATCTGGTATACGATGAGTTCCTCTAGTGGTAGGCGTACGATCCTCCCAATGTAGTTGCACGAGTAACAAAGCTAAAGTTGCACTAAACCATAAAAGACAAGAAGCAATTATTTAGATATAACATTTCGTATGTTTACAGAATCGAATTTTAAAGACCTTGACCTTACGCTTATACATATTTTTGTGGATACGAATTCCAAAGGTATGAATCCAAGGGCGCGAAGATTTCGATATACAGTAACTGTTATAACATAAATTACCTATCGGATACAAGCTCTGAACATTGAAAAATACGTCCGTTTATGAGGTGTAAGATAAGAATGTCCTTTAAGATACGCGCAAGTGTTCATGTAAAGTGATTTAGAACTTCTGTACTCTTTATGTTGTTGAGAAATCGTGAGAATGTAAGGGGTCCTACTACTTTCAGAGCTGCAGGTGAACACAAAAGTCCTAAAGCCTAAAAGGGCATTGACTTTTAAAAACACGTTAGGCTTTTAGCAGTATGTACACATCTCCTTGTTGCTTGATCGAGATTTTATAAAAAATATCTAGATTTAATAAGATTTCGTTGAAACCTTTACCTGATATATATTCGTCATATGTTTTAATGCATTCCATACTTTTGGAATTTTTCCTTTATTTGGGTCAACAAGTCATTATTTTGATAAATGTAAAAATATATAAAATAAAAGGTCATAGATTAGTGCTTATCTGACAATCTCTTGTCGCCTGCTAAAGTGATCCGTCGTTATATAAACTTCTTACATATTCTCCTCAAAACTGAGATCATGCCAAACCAGTTCAATAAATGATTCAGATTCTTTTTCAGTTAAATAAATTTCCATAACTCCACAACTACCTCTTTGAATTCTTGCAACTTTACAAATTGGAAATGTAGAGAAGCAAATCGCGCAAGTTTACAAATTCTTAATTATTACTACTATTCTTAACAAAGTGTTAAAATACGTATTTCTTTTTTTATTTTTGAAATTGCAATTCACGTTAAAAAGCGAAAATCGAACATACAGCATGATAAATACAGCATATATTACAATTTTAATACCCAGTGCAGTTTATTCTGAATCTGAGTACCTTTGTAATAACAAAGTTTAATCTGCATAAATACCGTCAGTCTTCTCCCACAGATCTGCTAAGCTGTCTCTCACTGTTCATTGTCTTGTCTTCCATTTGAAACTTTGTATTTATTAAATTATACGAATATCTTAAAAATTATACTCGTTACTAGTTACATAAAGATTATTCAGATATAAAATTATCAATCTTTTAGACTATATTTCATGAAATGCTAAGTTTTATAATGGTTACAATTTATTTTCATTACATTTATAGTTAAAACTGATTGGTAACAGATTCCTAGATTTTAAATCCACTATACCATACGTGACATAAATTAAGAGCGTCTACTGAACAATGTACGATTACCTTACGTCAATAACAGCTTTGAAACCTTTCACCATCACATTCAACTTTACACTTGCGAGTAAACAGTTTTCAGCTTTGAACATTGAATGCGTTTTATTGGTTTATTCAAGATTTAATTTAAACCTTGTTTTGGCATTTAAATGCAGTGAAGGTATGATTTCATTATAATAGTTTATTCATTATAATCTCAATTGGCTGTTTGGGGTTTATAAAAATGTATTATTACTTTACATTCAAAAGTAAAACATTGTACCTATACGTGCAATTTGTTTTATTAAAATTGAGATAAATTCCTATATTTTACATCGTTCAGTGAAACAAAAGATTAGTAACACTACGTTTCAAGGTCTGCAATTTGATCTCTTCTTCAGGTAAATAACTAACCTAACACATAATTACAAACTAGGTTTAAAATAATCAAATCATACCAGAGCGTTCTCACGCGCCTAAGTCAGGAATTACAACCACCATGTTGTGTGTAAAGTAACTCCAAAACTCTAAACTCTTCTTTTATGTACCTCTGAACGATGTCAATGTCCGGAAAAATCATATTCCCTTCACAATACTTCCATCGTAAACAATAAACTTCAGAAAAAAGGAGAAAAAAGAAACTTTTATAGTCAAGGATTATTTGTTTGAATATAATGGTAATCTAGTAATACAAGGATAAATATAACATAAATTCAAATAACAATAAATTAGCATTGATATATAATAAGAAAAGAATTATTGCAATATTAGAATGATACTAAATAGTTAACAATTTATTGTTAGTGTCAAATATAAGATACACGTATGTGTACAGTACAGAAGCGCTGAAAGTTTGAATTAATTTTGTTTATCAATATAATCAACTTTTATATCACAGAGAATAGGATGCTTTTAAACAACAACTATTTTAGCTTCAAAATAAAATTGGCAGAGATGCCTCTTAATGAACGTTCTACTAAAGACAGGGTATTGAGGTAACCAATCATCATATATTAGAAAGTACTTATTTGCAAAACATCAAAATATCTCTAATTTGATAATTGTATTTATGACAACACATAATAATTTAATATCTGTTGACGTTGCTGGAAAGGATATTTTTATTTAAGAAACTATTTTGGCTAGTGTAAAGAGGTTTATGAGGTATTAACTTTTATATTTAAATGGTACGAATAATAATAAAAAAACTGAAGGCTAATTTTCTAGTAAGAATTAAGTTTTATTACTATTAATGATATTGCTATTCCTCTTTAAATAACTGGAGTTTGTAACGTTTATTAATGAAAGTAAGACAAAGGTATTACTTTATTAATTTTAGCATTAATAATAGGATCAATTATATCAGGATCTACAATATTGCACAATGTTATCTATGAATGAATGTAACTTTGGTATTTGGGGAGCTCTGTTTGGTTAACTTTAACTCCTCTCAAATGCACGGCGCGGTGTTGTGTGAAAGAACATGCCGGATATAGATATCGTGAGTTCTTGATTATAACGAGCACCAGTTGATTGACAGTACACGCTGTCAAGTTTTACGTAGACATTATAGTGCGTAATCCATGCCTACTGTAGTCTTTAAAAAAGCATCAACCTGTTTCATTGACGTTGAAGTGGAAAAATAAGTTCTTATGTTGAGTGTGTCACATTCCATGTAGGTAATGGCTAAATATGGAGAAACCATCCACTGAGACGTTTTAATTTTGAGGTGATTCACTGAGGTTATCTCAGATCTTGGAGTTCTCAGACAATTCAAATCTAAATTTTATGGAAAACTTAATTACAAGCTAATCTCGAGTACTTCTATATCAAGATACTGCACCCAGATTTTGAATTAAAACAAAGTTCCTGATATACTGAACAATCTACATACTATCGAATTAAAATACTGCCAAATGAAATATTTTCGTCTACATTTCAAAGGCAAATACTGCAAAACAATCTGGAGATATTTTGTTGCAAAACAAAGAAAATAATTCATTACAAGTGCCAGATTATATAAATCAATTTTGTATGAACTATTAATTTTCTACAATTGTATGCGTCGTGGTACTATAGGCTTACGATTTCCAGATTTTAATGTTCTGATAATGGTTTGAGGATATTATATATTATTTAAAGTTATCTTAAAACAAATATCTGGACTAAAATTAATAATTAGAAAATATTTGATAAAACCATTAAACTGATATTATCATAATGCAAAGTGAAAGGAATATATTTACAAGTTTTATAATAATACAATATTGAAAATTCCATAAAATGTATAAATAAATCAGATAGATTTGAAAATATAATATATATGGGATAGTATTTCTGTATTTAATACACAATAATAAATAAGATTATAGTAGTAATGAAAAATGTTAAACGTATATCACAGAATGTAATTGTCAAACTGGATTTTTAACCTAATTACCAATAAAGAACATTAAATTAAATATTAACAAAAGAAAGTATTGTTATTTGAATATTTTAAAACATATTCTATTTTGTAAATTATCGTTTATTTAGGCTCTATCATAACAAAAAGGAAATAACAGTAAGACGTTTGTACGTATCTCCTTACATGTTAATAGTTAACCCGCACTAATACTAAACACTATTTGTTTTCAATATGAAATGTTATATGGTAAAGAATAATAAAAATACGATTTAGAGTATTTTATAACATCAAGCAATAGTATAGTTTTAATCTTATAGGATTTTCCCATCGTCCTTACACAACTTGACGCATTGTACCGAATCTTAATTTCTTAACTAAGTAATTATCTTAATTTCGTGTGAAGTAGCACTACAGTAATAAGTAGATGGTAAAAATATGTAGAGTGCGTGGGTGTTAACAACAATGCTAAGATTACGAAAATAAAACATGATACTGCAGTTTGATTATATTGGGAGTGAATAAATATAGAAAATACGTAACAAATAACTAAAACCTTCAAAATTACACGAAAAACGTGAATTTTATGAATTATTAATAACGTTAATGTAATAATGTTTGATAAATAACCCAATAAATCATGCGATATTTGGGAATATACATACTCGTATATTGCAGATTCCTAGAATTAGGCAAGTCCTTTTTAATAAAGTATATTAAAAGTGTTATTTGTAAAGGTTTTTTTTTTACTTTCAATACTCCTATAATATAAATCTATAGCAGTAATCAACTGACTCATGTGCATTACAATGTGTACTTATTTATAGGGGCATTATAAAAGTAGAGTTCTAATATTATAAAGTTTCAAGCATATTTAACATTTACTAACATACGCAATAGTTATGATTTTTACACTGTTCGGAATGTGAAACTTAATATATTAGGTATATTACATGAACAAATATATTAATATAAACATGAAGTTCTAGAAAATGCTAAAACTTTCTTACCTCACTCTCTATTTTATGTAGAAAGAGTTTCACTCACTGCTTGATTAAACTATAGCTTTTTTTCAAAAAAAAAGCTTAAAATTAAATTCATAATGATAATTCATAATTAATTCATAATCAGTGATAATGGTTATGTAACAGGAAACCCGAACGGTTTCAACATTTGAAATAACCAATGACTATTATAGGTAAATTGAACATAATCCTTCATTAAAACATTAATTAGCTTGTATTTGGCTTTTAGAATAATTAGATGAAAACGACTATTAGTTGACTAACAATCTACTACATGAAAATGAGATAAATAAATTGTCCCGTTTGACACATTTGTAATCGAAGTGTAATTAATGAGAAATACGACATTTTAAATAACATATTATTAATACATTAATATGTTTTAACATTGTGTTATAAAAAAATAAAAAACAGTTCTCAAATGTAATGACAGTTATTTATAAATCCTTAATAATTCTTTCGTTTAATAAAATAAACATGGTGAAAATTTGTTTTCAATTATGCAAAGTCTAAAAACTGGTTTTTATTTTATCTATTTGAGTAATTTTAATTAACTGACATTTTTAAGAACGGACGGATATTGGTTTTATTTTTATGAAAGTGATTTAAATAAAACTATTTAGTTTTTGAAAATAGTGCATCGTTAACTACTACTTGAAATTCATGAGTCCAATGAATTCACTCAAATCTTTTGATATTTTTTAGTAAATTTGTACTAACAAATTTGTTAGAAAGTGAGTCTATTTGTTTGTTTCCCTGAGCATTCTCGCGTAAACAATTCAGTCATTTGTACTGAAAGCCTACAAAGACATTCTAGAGTCCCCGGTAAAAATATATTATGAATTATTATTAATAATATATTAATAATAATTCTGGTTTTATTTATTTGTAATCTTATTTCAAAAATCCCTCTAGGCTAAACATTTTTCTATAAAGTTAGGAACAGTCCCACCTTTGTATCTTTAAGTTGTAACACATCAAACAAATGTTAATAATTGAAAGATGCTGGTAAATTTAGTATAACTATTCTGTTTGAACATAATTTTCTGACAGTACAAATATTGTTTAATTAATTTACATTTGTTTTACATTTAGTCTTAAAACCATAAAGTAAGCTTGATTAACATCGCTTCTTATTCCTACTTTTTGCGACCACTGTTGAACACAGAGTTAGAACAATTCCAGAGAACAAAATATTGTTTTTTTAAAACGTTTTTACTGTAAATGTTTGCAAACATCAAGTACTGTAATGTAAATATCATGGAAAAAGTCCATCCGTTTAAATACTGTTATGTAAACACATCTTATTTGTCTTATTAAAAAAACATTTTTTTCTACATCGTGTAAACAATATAGGGTTTATGGCGCCAAGGGTAGAGGAAATTAAATGGCCATAAATATACACTTTTTTACATATTTTCAAACTTAACATTAGAGTCGAGAATAAAATTCAACGTAACTAGAAATGCTCATAAACGTGTAAAGCCTTCGAAATTACGGGTGAAGCCTTATTATGTAAGTAAGATTGCAGTGTGGAATTGACCTAAAGAGGAGCTAAACGTTTGGCGATGGATGTTTTAATAGGATACTATATTTTTACAAATACATGAGAATCTAAAAAACTTTAAAACTTGTCATATTTCATTGTAATTTAATTTATAGTGTTATCGTTGTTTGGACTTATAAATTTTAAAGAAATCTAGATGGATTGAAACATTTTGAGAAAAAGGCGAATGACAGGAAGGAAGCAACAAAAGGAAAAATTCTTATTTTAATTGAATATGATTAAACACGATTTTAGTATATAGTACTTCAATTATATATACTACAAAATTTCCTGGAGTTATGCATTTCTATAAATTATACAGATAAAAATTAAGCTATACAATCCGTCATAAAACTATAATTTTTATTAATCTTCCTTTAAATACAATGAAGTGTAACAAGCTGCAGCTCAGTTAACTGATCTCTCAGACTGTGGTTGAACGATTTGCAGACACACTATAATGATAATGAAATCAATGTAATTACACAGTTTAAAATGTCGTGTTTAATGAAGTCATGTGGCATAGACACATTATATTAATGACTATCATAAAGAATATTACTAAAAATATCAATTAGTTAAATGTTAGGATAACGGTTTTTCTAATAATTGCCATCGTTAATGTACAAAACTATAACGTGAAGTTCGATGCTTGGAATCTATATTTTTTATATGATGTCAAAACAACCTTTAAAAACACCGTACAACAAATGTTTTAACCATAACTTCAACGATTTGATTGCCAAAAACTTACAACTGTTTAAGCTAATAAACTTTAAGGGACGGTTTTTATTTGCTTTATTACCTACGACATACGGAAATTGTAATAACAATAACATAATTGTAACTACATTTTATTTAGATACAATATAGTCAATTGCATTGTCAGAATTATTGTAGAAAACCTTATTCTGTTACAGTAATGTTTAAAATGTTAATCTAGAGTTATTATCCGTTAAATAAAAAATGTCAAATAACAAATTAATAATAGTTATGATAGTCATGTTTTGTTATTTAGGATGATTGTTAGCCGACATATCATCACTTTGAATATCATCATTACATAAAGATCTTGTATAAATGTTTGCGTGTGTTTGTCTGTTAGGAAACTTTTATGCTTTTAGTATTGAATTATATATTTCAGCGTATCTTAAGGTATATTAATTTATTTTGTGAACGTTTGTTACTATATTCCAAATAAATTGAGAATTGGGTGTTAAAAGTGTACAATAAGAAACTAACGCTATATTTACAACGTGGGTTATGCAAATAAGTATAAGGTAATGCAAACATTTGAATTATTGTTATAAAAAACAGTATGAACTTTTAAGTGATTTGAATTGAAGTATATCTGTAATATATTTACAATAATGAAACGAAGCTGAATCCTTTAAACTTAACAAATACGATAAGTTGACCTTATAAATTGTAAATGTAGTATACAATAAAATTACAGCATATTAAAGTATTACTGTATTTATAAATTTTAATAGTAATATACATCATTTACAACGATAGTAATATTGAAACGAATCGTAGTAGATTCGATAAACTGAGAGTGACTACTAAGCCAATACGAATTCAACACTGAGCCAGTAAAAGCTTTGGAGCCCTCAGGCGTCACAATCAACTTTACTCTTTCCTATAAATTGAATTCAGCTTTGAACACTGAATTGGTTTTATTGCTGACTATTTGTTTTCGAGATGGACACAGTTGAAAATCCTGAAAGGTGGTACAATGATGTTGATTTACGAAACCTGTCTGTAATCACAGAGGGTCTCAGTATATGGATCCTTTTTCTTTATAAACCATGAATAGTATTTGTTTTTGTTTATATATATAAACAAAAGTGTGGTTTATAGTAATAATATCTTTGGAAACTTTGCCATTAGTGTTATCGTGTTATATCATATACTATGTGTAAGTTTATTTCTTTCTTTTAATATTTCAGTGACAAATTTTAGCATATAGTAAGATTGTACTCTAAATTTATGTATAAGACATTTGCTTGGATTTGGATCTAATATACCAGCATATCAAGCATTAATTTTGATAACTCAGCGTCCAAAATACTGTCAAATCATTTAATTTTTTATTCGGTACATTACAAAGCATGCTTACAGCCAGGATGATATATATAAATGGAAACATGCTAAAATAAAACAACAAAATTAATATAAAATAAATAAAATTATGGTATGATTTTGTACAAATAAAATGTGCATTTTGAATAAACTATTTACGTATATATTTTTTCCGGACTATCTACAAGGCCGGACATATCAGACCTTTTCCCCTAGGGGCTATTAAACTATTTTAATAGTTCAACCAGGATATACAATATAATCATCATACTTCAGGAAAAAAAACTAGTTGGAAACTATCTATAAAATATTGGCAATATAGCTTTAAAACTGTTTAAAATACAGTGTTGTTGATATAAAACTGTTTGAAACACAGAATTGAAATAGTGTTTGTAATTAAACTTTGGTTTTGATTTCATAAGAAAAGCTATGTAATAAATAAATAACGCCCAACACTAAAGACAACAACACAGCGATGAACGAATACTATGTGACAGCTGAGTGTTTATACATGGGTTAATTTCGTAAAACGTTTTTATTAGTCGAAATTATATATAATCTCAAAAAGCTACGTTTGTTCACTAGTAATATTGCAGATTAGAGTTTTTGTTAACCTATAGGATTAGAGCTTGTATTTATATTTTAGTTAGAGTATATTACATATTAAAAAACATTTATATGACATCAAAAGTTTTATACATGTTTTAAAACACGACCTACCATACCTTGTTAAGTAAATGTTTGATAATTATATTATTTAATGCTGTAGCCAAGTGTTTTAGAAAACATACAATGGGAAAATGAAATATCTCAGATTGTTTATTTATGAGGTATCATCTACGCGTTATAGCCTGCGCAGCTCAGCGCGTGGAACTTGGTGGTAATTTTTTACATGTTTCTGGCAGTTGTACAGTGAGAGAGTGCTTTTTATTGCGTATTTTTCCATCAATCTCATCTGCCTGCATGATATTATTTCACTAATCAGATGAGCTATTTATCATGAGAATTTGTATTCATCTACTTTAGATGAGGTTGATTAAAAAAGTAATAAAAGTCGGCAAAAATATGTATTATTTCATCAGGTATAAATTTTAACTGAGGTGAAAATCCATCATAAGACACTAAATTCATCTATTCATAATTTTTTTTAGTGTTTTGTATTCAAATCTGTGAATATAGAGAACTCCCAATCATGTATAGAATGGATATTTTATTGTAGTATTAAATATGAAATTATACTCTAATGTCCTCCATAGTTAATATTACAGGTGAATTGATCAAGTAAATAAAGTTTATCAAAAATAGTCGTATTAACAGATAAATGGACTTTAAACTCATATACAAGTACATAAATATTTGTGTGTTATGAAAATAACATGTTAAGAATATACTGAGAAACTAGTAATTAATAAATTATTTATAATTTTAATAAAATTCTCTAAAGTTTAATGTAGAAACTATATTAACTTAAACCACTTTTAATCCATTATAAAAATTATTTTTTTATAATTTACTATAAAAGATATCTACACAGAATTGTTATTTCTGTGAATAATATTACCCTTTATATTTAAGTAACTTCTAGTTAAATATGAAAAATAATATAAGTAAAGAAAGTCAGCAAACAAATTCAACTAGACCAGAATGCAGAACTAATTTAATAATACCTTAAATTGGCTACAGCTAATATTCTTTTTTTTAATTTTCTTAACAATAATAATGATAATAATAGCTGGACACGAAATTAAAAGAGGCAGAATTGTGTTATTAAGGAAAGATTATTTGATATTTTAAGAAATCTTATGTATAAAAATGAATGGCAAAATACGTAGTTAAAATCTAATTTTCAGAGCGGCTGGAGTAATTCGGCTGATTCGTTTTGTAAGTAATTGAAATCCGAAGAAGGCTTATTCGAAGTTAGAAAAGTTTCTTGGAATATTTTGGAACTCACAACAAATAAATGATTTATATTTTATAATCCAAATTGAATTGATACTAAATGGCTATTGAAGCTTTCATTTAAATTAGAGCAAATTGGGTTAAACATCTGTTTATATTTTAATTTTTTAGAATACCTTAAATCTGTGTATAATACATAAATCTTATAAATATAAGTGAATCGCACAATGTGTTGCTATGTATTAATCTCAAGACCGGCTGGATCAATTCGACAGATTGTTTTGTAAAATTAATATTGAATTCTAGTAAGGTTTATATGTTGGAAAAATTATACGGAATATTTTAAAACTCAAGAAAATGTTTATAAATTTATGTTTCGTAATCCAAATGTAACTGCCATAAAGCTGCTATTGTAATAATTTTCAACTGAAGTTTTACTGAACATTTACTCTGTTGCTATTAACTATGATTACTACATTTATATGTTTTGTTACTGTTTGACATTATACGGCATAAATAAGCTGTATTTGTTACAAGTATAAATCTCATATAGCCTATTTACTTACAAAATTATTTATTCTGCTTTGTTTTGTTTTCAGTCATGGTTATTTGTTTGACTAATATAAAAGTATTAGCTAAATATCATTAGTTTTCAAGATCCTTAAGTGATAGGTTTACTAACGCTCAGTTAGCTTTTGCAATTGAAGTTTAAATACCATATTTTGGGAGAGTTAACCAGATTATACGAGTAAAAATGAAATAACTCGAATACCTCTGCAACATCTGATTTGATTTGAATAGCCCTAACAATTTCAGTAACAACTGAAATATTATGGCAGAATGGATGAATGGTAAAATTCTAGTCGCGTAGTTTATAAGTTAAAAGACTTATGATGTGATACTATGTCTTTATGCATTTATTTTATTTGCAATGATCGAGAGCTTCAGAAGTTCCGTGAGTGCTTTGTATGGAAATATAACTCATTCGAACTAGAAGCTTTCTTACACATACAAATCTTGTAATAAGAGCAAGACAAAACTTTCTTCTTTACTCTTAACCTCTTCATTAGAACATTGACTCATTTAATAATTGCATTTCAATAAGCTTCTTTTATCTGTTACTAAATAATTGTAACTAAATATTTGTTAATTTTGAATTTATAGAAAGTTCTGAAAGACATGCTGCCAGAGCTGTGATCTAAAAGTATCAATACAAACGAAATATTAGGAATTATTTCCCGGTTATTTTCCTTGATTTTACAAGGATACCTTCAGTCAAATTACAGTAAGTTAAAATGACAGTCACACGTATTTGGTTATGATGCAAAAGATTTGTTTGCATTGTTTCCACCATACGTTTTGTATTATATTATTTATTAGAATATATTTGTTGTGTTGATTACTTTGTCCTTATTCATTGCAGAACAATCCAACGGGATGTTAATTAGAAATCGGTGATAAATAATGTTTTTTTTATATTTATCTCAAACCTCGTTTATCTCAAAAGTATTTTTGCATATCTCGATGATAAGACAGTATTTTGTATATATGAATATGTACAATGTAAATCCTACTTAGTTTTCAGAGGAGCTAATGGTTGCAATGTAGCCCAGAATCATTATAATAGTTCCTACTCAAGGGGACTCGTAAACATTCTGGAATATATCATTAAGCCCTTGGTGACACTATCAATGCGAGTAGTCGATCGATGTGTTACCTCATTATTCAACTTTAGGTAGCTTGTTTTTTCCAAAACATATACAAATAAATAGTTAACTTTAAAACATCCTCAATACCTCCAGACGTTGTTTCGGAATACTACAAATTTATAATTAGGGTCTCTTAGTTTAAAGTGAATACAAAAACTTGTGCTTATAAACGATTCTTAGGAAATTATGACTATGGTGAGATCCAATATCTGTAAAAAACACATAGTAAGAGTTTTAAGTGCACTGTTTAGAAACGATCTCAATGGAATTATTTATTGATAAAAATTATTAGCTTAATCTCTCGTAGATAAAAAAAAACATAACCAAATAATGCAAATCACATAAAAACACAAGGCACTAACATGGCACTTAATCGCAAAGTAATAAATTAATTAAACTGTTAAACAAAAACCTACGTAAAGTTACTTTATTGCTTTAAATGTTCTGCAGATCGTTATAATACATACATTAAGAATTTTACCAAGATATTGTTTCACGTATTAATTTATACATTATAAAATTATAAATATTTGCACCTACTTATACCATGAAATAATTAACCTCATTAATAAATTGCATAAGTTAGAGAACAAGCTATTCCGTTATCGACAAATACATGGCATCCAGATGAGATTTATGTAAAAATAATGCGCAATAAAAACCACAGAGCTGCCAGGAACATGTAAAACATGGCCGCCATCCTTCCCGAACTTTGCTGCTGAGGCTATAACGTGCAGATGTCAACTCATTTACAAACAATCTGAGATTATTTCACTTTCTCATTCCCGTTTCCTCTGGATACTGTCTGGCTACGGCAAAATACTACTTACATTTTTATTTAAACAATAATTATCAGAAATGAATAATGCTCGTTTAATGAATCAGAAATTACCTTTTCATAATCACATAAGCTTTGTAAATATCTTTTTATGTAGAACATGTACATGAACAGTACATTGAAAATTTTGGCCCTAAAAATTGCGTATTGATCGAAAATTTCTTTGCTATCAATCGCATCTTTTCGGGAATATATGAAAACTAGATTTAAAAAACTACCGGTCTTTCTTGAATACAAAGTCGGGAATATCGTCTTAGTCTCTTTGACCAATAGATCTCTCTTTTAAAGGAATTATTTTACAAAATTATTATTTTAGTGCCAAAAAAATACTTTAAATAAAGCGGATCTTTACTAGTTATTATTCTTTACACATTAATACTAAAATAATTTAAACATAATTTTGAAAATAGACGTTTTTAAACTTAAATTTCGTGAGCAACCCGACTTCATTAGTAACAATACTGCATCAGTATTTAAGGTTGCTCATCAATTATATGAATTAAATAAAATATCATGAAGTGGCTGAATTTACAGTTAATTTATTGAAAATAATGCCTGATTTTCCTTTACATTTCCATTTATAGAATACTCGTCTGGATTATAATTTTCTTCTTCTTGCTAAATATTTGAAAATTTATCAGAAAACAAAACCTTCCAGAGGTCTCTTATGTTCAAAAACGCATATAAATAGCACACCTTACAATCATAATTAAGCCAATCTTTCTAAAGTTATTGTTTCAAAACGAGTATTATATAAGTTTATTTATCTACATTAACAATCGCATTTTTACATAAAATTGCTTAAGAAAATCTACAAAAACTTATTGAATATACATAAAGTTCGACTGAAATTACAGACAGATCGCTCTAAATAAAGAGTAATACTTTCCTAGATTTTCAACTGGAATGAATCTCGAAAACAAATAGTTATCAATAAAACCAATTCCATGTTTAAAGCTGAATTCAATTTATAGGAAAGAGTAAAGTTGATTGTGATGCCTGAGGGCTCCAAAGCTTTTACTGGCTCAGTATTAAAGTCATATTGAGTTAGTAGTCACTTTCAGTTTACCGACTCTCCTGTAAAATATTACCGTGTTTAGTAAGTATGCATCCAGTTTTGTGGAAAGTCGATTGATCATAATATATTTAGTTTAAATGAATAAAACAGGCTGTTTAATATTCTGTTTTTGTTACTTCGTTCATCAGTAATCAAGTACAACAAATATTTTAGGGAGTTGGTTTAACACATGAATAAAATGTTTTTTTCTTCACTACTTGTTAAGTTATTCATTCTAATTAATTTGAAAATCAAAACAGTATAGTATAAGCAGTACAAATGAAGTTATGGATCTGAAATGTCTAGCAGTTATCCATGTCCTTACTACGCAATGTCGTTGCCTTTGCATGGGAATGAGCACTTCTGGTTTAAAATATGATTTTAATTTATTGCCATAATCAGGAAATGGGGTATAAAAGTGTATGTATATGACCATTGTAGTATAAACTGTCTGTAAATAATGTGCTTATATTTATATTAAAAGTGGATCTTGTTATTTTCACTAAACGAGCAGCAGCTCAGCACATCAAAATATTTACCAATCACGTAGTAATGGGTTTTTACATTTTATGAACTGTACAAATCATATGCTTTATTAAAAAAATTTTGAGAGTTTTACATTGAATAGTAAATTAAAATTTAAATTATATTGGTTAAAAATTTAAAAAGGCTTTATTTAAGTTTATAAATTGATTTAAAAATAAATTAACTTTACTAAAAATATAAGAAAATCCCTCTTGAAGTGGTCTACTCTTTCAATTTCTGTAAAATAAAGACTGAGAAAATTGAAAAACTTCTACAGTTAGCAGCAGTAATATCAATTAATATTACATTTAACATATCTGAAAAATGCTTAAAATTTATATTTTATTGGTAATTGACTGCGTAACAGATAACTTCTAAAATACGATTTCTTCAGCTCATATTCATTCATATTGCTATTTTATAATTTTTGAATATTTTATAATTACTTCTATTATATAACTAGAAACTCACTCAATTTCGTTCAAAGTGTTTCTAAATGTAGGGTCGACAGGAAACTTTACGATGGTCTTGATCTGTTTCCAAACGTGACTAAGGTATATAAACTGTTTTTGCACTCTAAGTCTCCCACCCTGCACTAATCCCTTAACCTCCAATTATTTCAAATATTGATGTTATTGAGCACAAATCTCGATACATTTACTTATTATCATATAAGTAAATGTTAAAAATTTTGAATTCACACTACAAGTCACTAATCCAATATTTTCGAATAGTGTTAGGACCACGTGAGTGATACCACAGTTTCCTTTCACAGACACACACACACACACACACACACACACACACACACACATATATATATATATATATATATATATATACACACACATATGTGTGTGTGTGTGTCCTCAAATGCAGGACAAACGTGTACAAAGTTCCTTGTAAACCTGCTGTGTAGTTTTGAAGTTTTTGTTGTGATCCAGTCAGTGGTATTTGGCTTATATTGATAACTGTTGAAATATAAAACGATTAAAATACTGTTTAAACAATTACAATAAGTATTAATTACAGCATTAATAAGCAACAATTACAGTGCACCACCAAGGTATAAGTAAACTAGCGTTTGTTGAACAAAAAATTTTTTAAATCATTTTACAAATATGAGTTTTATATTTAAAACCACATATATTAGGGGAATAAAATTAATAATCA
The DNA here is from genome assembly GCF_021130785.1 of Homalodisca vitripennis. NCBI lineage: Eukaryota > Metazoa > Arthropoda > Insecta > Hemiptera > Cicadellidae > Homalodisca > Homalodisca vitripennis. The sequence goes on along the minus strand of NC_060207.1, from coordinate 164,479,924 downwards.
TATTTTAAGAATGTGTTAAACGTACGTAACGTCTAATACTTTGTCACTTCACAACATGCGTATAAAATGATTTCTCATAATACACCATGTATTTGAATCAAACCTACTATACAATAAAACAATTATTGATTTTGTACTTTTGTATTATGTAATATTTTAACCTAAAAGTTATATAACCAACCAATTTCTCCGTTAATAAACCATACTAATATTGAAATAAGTGTTTGTATTCGTGCTCATGTTGCGGTTAGCTCATTTAAACAATGCAGTATAGTTGGTAGTATGTAGCAACCCAGATGTAATGAAATATACTAGTATTAAGCTGTAGTAGACGTCAGTTAACCTCAATCTAGTTTTATTGTTATGATACTATTGTGGCCTCGTTTTATAGACATCAGAGTACTCTATTTAATGAAGATAAGCAATGATTCATTGTACAACCTAACATTTATTCCTAAAACACATTTTCTGTGTTAAGACCAGTTTTATGTTTGTTTCATTTACATATTATGTAGACACGAAAAAGAAATTTGTAAGTTAAACATTGAGGAAAATTGTAATGCTTGAATTCGGATTCCATAATAAATGCTTTTTTTATAAAATAATTTTTTAGATTCTCATTAGACACGTAAAATAAATGTACTCAAGATTGGCTTAGAGTTAGTGATTACTACCATTCTGAGGATGGTAAATTCCCCTTCTGTCTGTCTAGCGGTATCTCGAAAACGGATTGTGATATGGACTTGGTATTGTACATGAACACAAGAAATATTTAGTTCAAATATAATACATGTCCATTAATGGGATTTGTTTGAGCATCAGTGAAGTCTTAAGCTCAAATAGATATTTATAAAACAGAATGAGTCAAAGAATAAAACTTGACATTGTATCAACCTTCATTTCTGCATAATATAAGCAATAATAACTTTATTCAAAATATATGTCCTCAATTGGATTCAGAGGAGAATCAGCGTAGTGACCAAGTAAGTGGTTCTTAATTGTTTTCTTAACGAATCCTCATATGAGACATGTGACACATAATACTGCTATTTTGCATGAAATACGTGATAAATCAATTAACCCTTGATAATATCAAATCTGAGCTACAAAAATCATAATATATTCATAAATTATATTTTTAATACATTTAGATTTTATTACTGTTCTCTAATTTGTTGAAATTAAATGGTTATTAAGGATTATTTATTATAAGTAAATAGTTGTATACTTGACATTAGAGTCATTGTATATTATTTTAGCTTTCTAGTTCTCAAATGTCTCCTTCATTCCTTCGTAATATTATTTATCTTAAGGTACTACACAAATAATAATTCTAGGATCGAATATTTTAAACCAAACAGATAACGGAAGATAAGATAAGTGATACATTTATAATTTTCGACTTAAACTGTACCAAGGCATAATATTTCATTGAAAAACTTGATAAATAGTTCAACATTACTTTAATTAGTACACCAAATTAAATTACATATACACAGTTAGTATTGATTTTAAAGATTTTGACATTGCTACAGGTGTCCATTTGTGATAAGATTTTCGTATTATTGGCCTTTAGAAGTTGAAAATGTTATGTTTTCAGATCATAATTTCGTCCTTTTTACCACTGACAACCCGTTACATAACACGTATTTACTATGAAAACATCTATAAATAAATTTGGTTTTTACGTAAATGGCTGCATGGCCAAATATCCTGGCTATACCTAATAACTCAGGTATAAAGGAATTTACATGTTATATAGAATTTTATATAGCAAAATATACCACAAATTGATTATGAAAAAGTAGATTATCTTAGTACAGAAGAATGTTTTCAAGCAATACTATCTGTGTAGATTTTGATAACAGATTTAAAATAATTTAATAACTGAATATCAAAACATCCAGAGATATAGCGTTTAGTAAACGTAAAAAATCAAATACCTGGTTAAATATATTTGCACCGACATTAAACGTGTGGAAATGTGTTCAAAAATTTTAAGGATTAATATAATATTAGTTGTGTAGGCATTTACTCATGGGATTTTATTTTGTTACAACGGATTCTAGACACTTTATATAATATAAAAAATATATACTTATCAAATAAATTATATATGCTGTGTATTGAAACATGTGTAATTAAAATCCATAATACCATACTCCTGTCATTGGCTCACTATAAAATCAGATTAAGGTTAAATGACAAGTATAAGTTCCTGTACACTATCATTTACACTACATTTTGTAAAGTATTTTAGAGAAACGTAACATTCTACATTACAGATATATGAAATCACCGTAAATAAAATAGTTCAGAAAGAAAATTTATTAGTTACTCAAAGTTATTTAAGGATATCTGACAATGATAATCTTATGTAGCTAGTAATGTAAGACTGATGTTCTGTGAAGTTGCAGTTGTCAAAACAATGCAACTAACTTCCGAGTTAGGGACTTTGGTGTTCTTGCGGCTCGGCCAAGTACATGGCGTGTAGATGACATAGTCAATTCAAGTTAAATAAAGCAAGTTAATGATAATAACTCTATGTAGCTAGTCAAGTTAGACTGCTGCACTGAGAAGTTGCAGTTGTCAAGACAATGCAGCTAACTTCCGAGTTAGGGACTTTGGTGTTCTTGCGGCTCGGCCAAGTACATGGCGTGTAGATGACATAGTCAATTCAAGTTACATAAAGCAAGTTAATGATAATAGCTCTATGTAGCTAGTCAAGTTAGACTGCTGCACTGAGAAGTTGCAGTTGTCAAGACAATGCAGCTAACTTCCGAGTTAGGAACTTTGGTGTTCTTGCGGCTCGGCCAAGTACATGGCGTGTAGATGACATAGACAATTCAAGTTAAATAAAGCAAGTTAATGATAATAACTCTATGTAGCTAGTCAAGTTAGACTGCTGCACTGAGAAGTTGCAGTTGTCAAAACAATGCAGCTAACTTCCGAGTTAGGGACTTTGGTGTTCTTGCGGCTCGGCCAAGTACATGGCGTGTAGATGACATAGTCAATTCAAGTTACATAAAGCAAGTTAATGATAATAACTCTATGTAGCTAGTCAAGTTAGACTGCTGCACTGAGAAGTTGCAGTTGTCAAGACAATGCAGCTAACTTCCGAGTTAGGAACTTTGGTGTTCTTGCGGCTCGGCCAAGTACATGGCGTGTAGATGACATAGTCAATTCAAGTTACATAAAGCAAGTTAATGATAATAACTCTATGTAGGTAGTCAAGTTAGACTGCTGCACTGAGAAGCTGCAGTTGTCAAGACAATGCAGCTAACTTCCATGTTTGGGGTTAGTCAGTGTTCTTGCGATTTTGGCCAAGTACATTTCGTGTAGATAATATAGTAAATTTAAGGGATTTTTAAGAACTATGTTACAAAAACGATTTCCAGCTCTTAGCTAAAACGTTATTATATAGTTGTTTAACAAGTTTAGTAGGTAGCTAAGTGGATTAGATGGACCTAGGGACATCGGATCACCAAGCAAAAGATGAAGGGACAGAATATGAGCCAGAAATACAGACCCTTTTTCCTGTTGATCAGAGGTTTACTTTGGGAAGAGGAGGTCAATGAAGAAAAGAGGGCGGTTCCTGACCTGTTTATACCCGCCCTCAGCACAATGAAGGTGGGAGCGCTAGCCACTCCTGCAGGACTTCCGTTGCTCTCAAGTTTGAGGTCTGAGGGAGACAAGGACCTCAGTAAGTATAATCCATGGCAACTTTAACCGACCCGAGAAGAGCCCGAAAAAGGGAGAAGCTGGTGGCTAAAGTTAAGAGAGCTGAAGTGAGCTTGGTGATATATTATCCAAGATGTCACCAGTAATAAATCCGATCTGGGTAACCCTATTGCCTTCAAGGTTAGAGCGTCACCTGGCTAAGCGATGAAAACTACAGAGGTTATCTTCTGGAGATATGAGGATAACGACGGACATCAGAGACACTGCAAAACTGTACGTTAGTACCTACTTATCGTAAGGGGCTTCGATGCCTTAACGCCGAAAAATGGAGGCCCGAGACACGGTGTAGCTATAGTGTACAGATATAACAATGACATTTGACTGCTCCATATCAATTTCCTCAGACGGAGGAGGAGAATAACCCGTGTTAGGCGTGGAGGAGGTAATAGTTTCCGAAGCTACCGCAAAGTAATGCTATACTTCGGGTAAACCGGCAATCATCAGGAGCGAGCGCGATAAGGAAACGAATCCTATGTAGGATATGAACAACCATTTCTGGGAACTGAGGTACCTGGTTGCATTGCGGAAATTAAGTAACCAGCCAGATTGCGAGTTCCTCTCGCTAAACAATATTGGATGCTTTACTTACGACTCTGGGCGGTTTCACTTCTTTATTGATGCAGAGTAGTCCTGGGCTGTGGGACAGACGCAGTGCCATAAAGCGCCTGGTTCCGAAGTTGTCCAAGGGGAGGTGCTCAGTGTGTTAGCTCGGACCTGTTCACAATTGTCCAAGGGTACCCCTTTATGGTGGGTAGTTATGAAAACTCAGAATGTCCCTACAGGCATGTGGTGCAAGACGACGCCGACCACACGTTTTATCTGTATAAACAAAAGAACGAGACTAGAAATAGCCATAGGACAACTCTGTCTGACACTATTTTTCGGAAAATGATCTCTGACCGACAGATTTGGAATACTGTCTTTGCGTATGTAGACGGGGTGCAGATATAATGAAAGTTGAGTGGTAATACAACCGCGGTGCTGTCCAACCGATGGCCTGATACTGTAGAAATCTTCTGTTGGCTAAAGTAGGCACCCACATAAATTATACTAAAAAGCAGTCACGGGAAGGAATGATGCCTGGACCGGTGGGGTTTAATGGATGCGAGCCTTACTCACCAGCGGAATCCACTAACGGTGCATTAGCATTTTCTCACTGTCATTAAAAGGGTGTGTATTTTTAAGTTGAATTACCTTTTACGTACGATTTGGAAAGAACTAACACTAATTTCAATCCGGAAATCTCAGATGGAAGTAATACTTACATTTTTATGTGAAGGAAACAGGATTTATCCGGACATGAAAATGTTTATAACTTATTATACCGTAACTGATTCTGGGTACTTTATAGTTTATTCTTTGATCGTAATTTAAATTATTTTAATATAAAAATCTGCTAGTTATTTTTAGTATAATAAAATATTTACATAATGAATACATCAATGATATGAAAACGTATATCCAATGAACTTATATAATATAACGTTAAATGGAATCGTATTAAGGCGGTCCAATAAGTTCCAATTATATTGATTGCGATTTTGTTCCATAATAAGATCTATGAGTAAAATTCTTGGTTAATATATTAAAATTACATGCATCTGCTATCAAAACGCTAAGTCTCAAAAAAAAGTTAAATAAAACCAGTTTGCACTTAGTAAAGAAATACTATTTTTCTGTACTATTAATTTACCAACGAACGTGCTGTGCCAAAAATGAGCAAAGTTTTGTTTAATTTCTATCAGCTGTATTTAAATTTTCAATTTAATAAAATATCGTATTAGTATTAGTTATATCAATTTAATAAAATATAACTAGCCGTATTCATAGTATATTTTATAGTTATACGCTTAGTAAGTTACTACAAAAAGACACTCTCAATCTTTTTGAGTTCGATAATGTGACTTTGAGAGTAGATTCGGACACCTATCAAACAGAACATGTGCCATCGTCGAGCTCTACGTATTTATCCGCGCTTGTACATGAGTATATATTTAACGTATCTCACATGGTTACTGAACTGAGTATTTCGTTGTAAATATTAAATTTATATACCTTAAAAATCTAAAAATGTTACTAAGTATTATTGTTTTGACCTTGAGTTTGAACTCGAGCTAACTCACGTCGCGCACATTAAACTTTAGCCTCTTTTATTTCAAGTATCAAAGTTTTGGTTTCAACCTGATTTCGCGAGGTACGCGTTTGACTAAGTTTACGAATTCTATAAAGGCGATTGATACACATTCTATACGAATTTCTGAGCAATTAATAGACAAGAATATTCAGGAAAAGCATGATATTGTAAATTATTGTAATTACCTGATGTCTGTAAAGGAAAAAACTTTTAGGTTAGAAATCACTAATTGGTTGTTCCAAATTGTCCAACTAGTCATAAAACTACTGTACTACGTTTTACCCAAAACAGGTGAACTATAGTCTAAGTGTATGGCAGTGTAACATAATTTATCTTCATTCGTAGTAGCAGACACTGGCAATATCACAACAACGATGAAAATAGATTGAGGCCAACTGATGATTGCAGCTCGGTTTATTTAATTACATCAGGGATGTTGTACAATACTATTTGGCTGTACTGGTGTGTTCAGTGTTACTAGTAACTTCACAATTGTTTTGAATAAAAAATTAAGTTTCTAGTTCTGTGGAGGTAGAGGAGGTAGATGGATTTCTTTAAACAATTATATTGGTAACTGTTGTATTTTTGACTGAGTACTGTTTTTACTAATTTAATTATTTATAGCTACTACTAAATTTAGATTTGTTTACATAATTGGTGACACTGCACGTTCAGTTTGGTTTTAATCCCACATTTATTTTGTTTATGGAAAACTCTTATTGTATGATGCAATTGTAACTTAAAGCCATGATGAATTAATAACTATTCAGAAGTTTTAAAGATAAATACAGTTACTCCCATGGTCCCATGGATAAAAAGTAGGCTATACTTGTTCATTCGCCTGGTAAACCAGAGAGTCATTATTGAGTGTTTGGATATGTGTAATTTTTTAAGAGTATTCCCTTTAGAAATACTAGAGATATTTGATCAACAGATTTTCTGTTTTCCACTAATGTTTAGACATCTTTTACTGTACGTATTTTTGCATAGATAACCTTACGACCTAAATTAAAACCTGAATAAAAGGAACGACGCCAGTTGCAATAAATATAAATAAATTTCAGACATGTGTGTAAAAAGTTTATTGGGATAAGTCAACTGATTTTTGAACTATCGCCTTCAGCAGAAGAAAACTTACCTTCAAAACATATTTAGACGGCAACAACAAATGAATATTACCTACAATGTTCCAATAGTTCAGATTTGTATAAATGTCCTTAATTTAAGATCCGTATTCCATGGCTAGGATTGGAGAGTAAACTGTAGAACACAGACGGGACCATAGACTAATACAATGATAACAAACCCTCATGTAACTGGTAACGTGACCTAGATATGAAAATTACAATGGTAAAGTATTTGTAATTATAAAATATAAAAAAGAATATGAAGAACTGTCGACAACGTTATCGGCATGTTTTACGTTAGGTTTTCTAACGTCCCCAACACAACATTGGTGAATTGGCTTCAATGGAGATGCAGGAATCCAGGGAGACTTACAGTTGTATTGTAACGAGTTCAGAAGTTAAGTAACTTTTAATTCATTAATTGTATAGTCGTGGTCGCTTTTTTAAAAATCTCGATTGTAAATATGTTTTAATTGTTGAACTTCAACATACTATACAACCGTTTAGCCTTTATTTATTCGTCTTTTAGAATAAGACGCATAAATAAAACATTTATAACCTTTAAATATACTGTGAAGTCATTTAGGTTACGAGTAAATTACATTAAAAGATCGTTTGCTTTAAGTAAACTTAATTTATCATAATACGGAACCTCATGTGATTTAGTCTTACACTTAGTTGTAACTTCTAGTTTACAAATTACCCTACTCTATTTCTTCCGTATTTTACATAAACCTTCAAGCAATATTTTCCAATGTCCCATATTACGTGCAATTCCAATGTGAATTAAGTTTTGTGTGTGTGAAAGAAACATATTTATCCATGCATTAAACAGGGTTTAGGAGGGGAATGAAAAACTAAAAATCTTCTGTAGAAATTATAATTTGCGTCAAACATAGTCTGGTCTATACTTAAACTTGGCAGTGATCATGCTTTTAATCAAGGATAATTTAACTTAACTAAACATACGTAAAATTTAGGTCCAACCATAAAACCTTTCTAAAACTTGACCTCATGATTTTGAAATCAGAAATATTCTTCCTTGGACCAAGATGAACTCAAGTTACAAGCTCCAAATCTTCGTAACCATTGTATCAAGAGTTACCTCAGACTGACAGACAACGAAACTCTTAGAAGGGCATGTTAGGCCATGTAGTTTCATTTGGATATTGCTTAATTTTTGGTTCCAAAAAATGAAGAAAAGTTTTGTATATTATTGCAGCTCTCACGAAATAGTCATCGTATATAAAAAACAAATATTTAATTATGATTTAGGAGATTTACAATTTCCAGTAATTACATGAAAAATATCCTCCCTCATGTTGTGATCTAAATTTTAATAGTTGTCGTAAATTCCTCACTTAAGTTTGTTTTTATAATGTTTATAAAATAAAAGTGATAATATTGTACTTACTTGTAGACTTTTTTAACTGTCTACCACATTTGAAGGAGCTTAACAATGGCGGCCTTCTTCGTCTTAGACAAAATTTTCAATTGATTCTTGTAGATCTATTCCTTGCTTAAACATCTAAATATATAAAATAGTGACATAATAGAAAATTGTACTTTTTCTATGGATGCAAACTAACAACGTTGGGCTGTTTATTACGAGTTTCCGACGTTCGTAATCTTTAGCGTGTTCATATCTAAACAGTCACTGTCACTAGCTCCAAAAATAGGTCTAGCTGCATTATCATCACTAAAGTCGTACAATTCATAAAAACCAGAATAGTTACCATTATGGTTTCTTCATGCAAATAGTCTCTCACTCTCACCTCTCAATAACACAATATTTACAATAAATTATAACATAACAACTCTTTTAAGAGGTAAAGTACGCCAAATCGCGTGTCGTACCACGCTTCATTAAGGTTAGATTGAAATCTATAGCTAAATAAATATTACATACATACATATACAAATACATATAAAATTTTATTAACATATTTTGCCATATTAATACATTTAGATTTTTGTTAAATAAATGGGGGTTTCCTATCAGTGTTTAAATAATAAAAGTCTACACACCATTTGACTATAATACGGTATTTATTTGTGTTGGGATACTTAGGCTACACGTGTTATCATGTAACGTTTTTATTCTCTTATGCTGTTATTGAGTTAGTTTAGAAATGTATAATCAATATATAACGATAAAAATTATATTTTCTCTTTACCCACTAAGACTAATCCCATGCAATGGAATGCACGATCGTTACTTGTGCTGACGTACAGACAGGCTAGAATAAATTTTGTCCAACCTAACAAGTGATAAGATTTAGTAACGCTCAGCCAATTATTGAGTTTAGTAATCAAGACTATTCATAAAGAAAAACACTGGCAGGCAGTACTTATAATACAGAGACAGGCTTTGATTACCACACAGCACTGACGCTAAGTGTTAAAAAGAAACGTCATGTAGTTCAATAAGTTAGAGTAGCTCCTAATCCAAGTTTCTTGTGTGTTTTATATAAAATACGAACATATTTTGTCGTATTTTACTGATATTTGAGAATTTGTCGATAAAACATTCTGAATTAAATATATAAAATCACCCTCATTGAATATGTACAGTACAGTAATAGGAAGATGTACATATATGTTAAATGCTTTGGAAACCTAATAAATGCAACAGTTTTCATTGCGCCACTTACACTGCCACTAACTTTTGCCATTCTTACTGTACACTGAGCTCCCACGTATGCACAAGAGTTAAGCGTGTTATTGATCAAAGTGTTTTTTATATATATTTGCCATTTATGTAAATAAGTACAATAATACACATGACATTGTTATTCATTTCCACTTTTCAAATAAACTACTTTCTATTTGTAGTTACATTTGATTATGGACAGCTATTTCGTTTTATGTTTCAAATAAAGATTATTAAATTTTTACAGAATTCAGAATAATCTGTTAGAGGTTATATTTTGTTGTTTTTATCACATGTTAAACGCGTAAAACGAATTATGTTAATATTATCTAGTTAGTCCAGTTTTTAAAAGCTATTTACAAAAAGTTGTCTTAAAACTTTTCACCCAGGCGCACAAATATATTATCCACCAAAAACTACGCGAAGTGGATACTTTTGCCGAGTTATTTGCTGAACTTTCGGGCGGACAATGCAATATCTGCCCATTCCATATATTGAAAAAAAGAAATGTTGGCTCCAAGAATATATATTTATATATATATATAATTATATACATTTAGTTATGTTTATAGAATTTAGTAGTTTGCTGGTGATTTCAAAATCAAGATCATCATCTATTTAAAAGTGTTTAACTGATTTAATGGTGTGCTGTGTAGGCCTTGGGCAGGACGTTTTTCTTCATTGATCAAATTAACTGGCAACAAGGTGAAAACTTGAGTTTGTTCTAGTAAGGGGAACCAAATGTGACAAGAGTGATAGAAAAAGATCAAGAACCTGTTCTCTTTGCCAAGAACGCTGCCATCCAGTTTGTGGCCCAGAAATATATATATATATATATATATATATATATATATATATATATATATATATATATATATATATATAATTAGGCCTAACTAATTTCTTATAAGGTTACCGTTATTTAAAATATATAAAACAGTTTTAGCAAAAAACTTTTAAGTAATGTAAATATATTTTGTAACTTAGAGATATAACATTTTGTAAAACAAACATTATAGGGAATAATGATTGAAACTCATTTTATGCAATCGGTGAGTGATTTTTATTTATTTTTTTATTGGAACACATACATGTTTATTAGTTTTACTGTAAAATTATGATTTATTTCCCTAAGTATATGAAATTTACATGTTCTAATTTTAATGAAAGAGAGATATGAGATTAGTGAGTTGACATAGTAGACATAGTAAAGGGTTAATATTTCTTGTAGTTTTGAGACTTATTGTTTTAACACTAAACAAAGTTCATAACCTAAAAAAACAAAAGATAATTATTATATTGCTTTGATGAACTTTACAGTTCTTTATTTAGTTAGAGAATTCTGTTTTGCAAATTGTGATACTCAAAACATTATAATACCCTGAGAAAAATTGGAAAAGTAATTTGCTACACAAAAACATAAAATAAATCAGTGTGCATGCGGGAGTTTTACGAGACTTTAAGAAAATAGGCATAGCAGTTGTAAGGGACAACAATTATTTGTTCCGGGTTAAAAGGTTATTATTCATTTTAATACCTTACAAAAATCATTTTTACTTCAATAATATTTTGGTAGAGAAGCAGAGTGAAGTTAAGTTGTGCTCCAGGCAAACAAGACTATTATACCTAATGTTACTGTTATCGCAATTACATTGCTCTGACTTTGGTTATCTCATTCCTTAAACAGATAACATTAGATAGTAACTCCTTCAATAATTGTAATGTTACTTCTACTGTTATTACTCAATTATTCGTCGCTTCTAACTAAATTTGTTCGAACAACAGCAGTTTCATAAAATCTATATTTCAGTATAAAGATTAATTTAGATGTATAACCATAGATAAATGAAGAAACTAATTGTACAATTTATATCAATAAAACTAAATCTGATTTTAAAATATCATTTATTGTAGGACCGAGTTGGATACAAAAACATATTTCTTAATTTATATATAAATAAATAAATAAATAAATAAATAAGGACTTTATTTTGGAGCGGTTTTCAACAATAATTGCTGGTTTACAAAACGACTCATGTCTTATTATAGTTCTTAAAAAATTAAAAGCTTATTTTATAGTTATTAAAAATAAAACATAATATTAGACATACAGTTATATATGGCTATATCACCTTGTATTGTACATTAAATACTTGTATATATTTTCTTTGTATGTCGTTTCAGATACACCCTGGCCTGTTACGCTGGAGGACAGTTCATTATATAATTTGGGAGCAAAGTACGCAAATCGCTTTCTTTCAAATTCACGGCGAACGCGAGGCATCTCCAACACTTGATCCTGTCTAGTACTGCGAGATCGGACTTGAGACCTGCTTTTTAGTTTTTCTCTCAGGTATCCCGGCCTGCCAGTGGTCAGGATTCTGTAAACCAGGCATGAGGAGCGCAGGGTACAAGTATCAGCTACAGTCAACAAACCCAGCGATCGTCGAGCCTCCGAAACATGGTCAAACCTTCTTAAACCACACACATACCTTACACACATATTTTGGACCCTCTGTAATTTTTCTAAATCTCCTTTAGTCACAATGTTGCCATAGACAGGGAGGCAATAATCGATCACAGAGAGCACAAGAGCCCGCACAAGGCGAAGCCTGGTCTCTCTAGGAAACATGTGCCTATGCTTGTATAGCATTCTCAGTCGACCAAGTGTTCGCCGACAAACAGCACTTACATGACCAGATAGTGTGAGGCCACTATCAAGCATGAGGCCCAAGAGCTTTGAGGATTCACACTCCTTCAGTCTGACACTGCCAAGCAACACCTCACCCACTGTCTCCGAACCCACATTGGAAGGAATCGACAACACACTACACTTTTCCTTGTTCAGTTTAATCCCATGCCTCTCAGACCAATCATGGACAATGCTTAAGTCAGCATTCAAAATGGAAACTGCTGAGTCAGCTCTTCCGGCTTCATATGAAACACACAGTTGAGCATCATCGGCGTATGAATACAAGCGACTATGTTGCAAGTCTGAACCCATAGTGGCGGAAAACAGGGTGAATAGAATGGGCCCAAGGCAACTTCCCTGTGGAACACCAGCAACTCTACTTAAAGATGAGGAGAAATCCATCCCAATTTTAACCTTTTGTCTCCTATTCACCAAATAGGAATCAAACCAAGAAACCACCTCTGGTCGAAAACCATAAAAATGCATGACAGCCAACAACATCCTGTGGTCTATTGAGTCGAATGCATGTGAAAAGTCCAGCATTGCAAGAAGAGATGCTTTCTTATCCGCCCTTGCGTGAAGCAACTCGTCACAAACGAGCAAAAGCGCAGTTGCAGTACTATGGTCCTTCCTGAACCCAGACTGTAAGGCTGGAATGATATTCTCCGACTCCAGAAATTGTACCATTTGTGAAACAACCAGCTTCTCCATTATCTTCGACAGGGCAGGCAATACCGAAATTGGACGCAGCTCGGATACAGTTGAAGGTGCTTTGACTTTGGGAAGAGGCAGTACAATTGCCTCCTTCCATGCATCCGGAAAAGTGGAAGTGGCCAATGACTGGTTAGCTAAATGTGTTATGGCATCAATACAATACGGACTTATCATTTTAATCATTTTTATTGATATGCCATCAGCTCCAACTGCCTCTGATGTGATGCTATTCAAAGCCTCCTGCACTTCTCTCCTTGTAACACTCCTGAAATAGAAATCACAAGTGACACTCTCTGATTTGTTTCTTTCATAGAACTGTACGCAATCATCATTTGCCATGATACCTAAGCCCATACTAACGAAATACTTATTGATTTCTTCCAAATCTTTTACAAAGTTGGGTATGGCTGGATCGAATGGATCAGTGACACCACTTGTCCTTATTTTAGTCCAAAAGTCTCTAGAGCTTTTACATTTCTCCATTTCTGTTCTGAAATAATTTTGTTTTGATGGTCTTATTTCATTGTTGAGCATATTTCTAACCTTACAGTATGTTTTTTTACAAGTTTCATTTCCTGTAGATAGCAGAAAATGAAATATTCCTGAATATACGGATGCACACATGTATACTGGATGTGCCTTAGGGTTTTACATACTATTCTTTTAAATATGGAAAAGTGTTTGTTTAACTCACTCGATATTACTAGAAAATACAAGATGGTGGATGCAGATGTGAATCCCTCAGTAACATCATTGGTAGGGATTGTTCATCCCTACCACTTATCGTCGGTTTATTTTGAGAACACTTTAGATAAGTGTGTACATACGTGTGTAGTGATACAAATTACCTACACATCCTGAACCCGTCTTAATGGGTTCAAAAGTTTCTTCATATCAAAATGAGCACGTCGAACATTTGATAAGCTAATCATCATACAAAATATTTAATGATTAAGAAATGTCATACGGATATAGTTAAATATGATATATAGGTAATATCAATTAGGAAAACAGACAGAATCTGCTAAGAAAGGTTCATACAATATATTACTGAATCTTTCTTTTCAAAAACATGCTTTGGGATGACTATATGCAAAAAACGATAACAACATTTATATAATATGTTTTTGAGTCTAAAAAGGTAACAGATTAATTAGTTAGGTTATTTTAAATCTTATTTCATCCATCTTTAATGGTTGTAATGTTAATTAAAAGGCTGATTAAAAACTTGACTGACGTTGCTCTGATCAGGTCCTAGCCCTAAAATATCTCATTTATATTTAGTATGAAAATAAATGTTCTATATTTGTTGCCTTTGGAAATCTATCAACAGCTTGTCATAGAGCAAGGAGAAAGGGCCTTTCAGTGAAGTTTTGTAACCTGAACCTTGTAGAGGTAGGAATCGCTAATAAAGGAAAAGATGGTTCTATATTATTTAAAACTAGAAAGTTTATCTTTAAATTTTTTAATATGTTACCTGCTTTTCAAAATGGGCTGGATTGCTGTTCATAATTTGGCGGAAATTGATTTTGAAGGAGGTTTATGAAATATTATTTGCAGGATGATATAACGTATTAAAATGTACTAAAATTAATAACAGAAAAAGCGGATATAACGATTCCCTGTCGTTATTTCGGTACACCCTGTGAGTGTCACGGGAGCCATTCGCGAAGTAACCAGTAGCATTAGCCAGTAGTAATCTGTAGCCAGAAGCATTATCAGCTTCACCGTGTTGTGGAGTCCCATCGGAGCTGATAAAACGCATTACCTCGTGAATACAATAGGAAAATCCAATTTTACTATTTCATTCTTTTATTTATACTAACCCTAATCTAGATTTATCAACTCTCTATGTCTCCTCAAATAACTATTCATGTGCTGTCTCGGAAACAAACGTTTTGAGGATTTAAACTGGTTTTTATCCACCACGATTTTATGTGTAGCATAAAGTAAGAAAAATCTTTTTAATAAGAACATGATATACTATTTTTGCTATTAATTAATAATAAATAATACCAGTGATATATCTGTGACTTTTTTGTAGTGTATCATTTTGACGAAAATACCGTTACGGGTTTACTATGATAAAACATCTGCCGAACATTGAATATTTATTTCACTTATATATAAATCTAAATATAATAATAGCACATTTAAACTAGGCTGGCTTTAAATCAAATGATTGTTTACGTAACTGTCAGTAATTAATACTGTTACAATACTAATACTAATTATATTGCCTATATATTTACACAAAACTCTATTTGACAATGACAGAGTCAATGATTAGTAACACAATTCCAACTGTCACGATCTCGAGTACTACCACCAATTACGTCATCGAAAAAGTTCACTTCTGATGCTCAACTTCGTCGCTACGTCACTACAACTCCTTATATGGCTATTAGCGCTTCTAGAACATTCGAGTTCGAGAACTTAATAGAGACGAAATATGTTTGAATTCGAGAACTTAATAAAGACGAAATATGTGTGGAACGGGAAGGACAGATACAAGTGGTGAAATGTCACAGTGCACATCCGCCGCTCATGTAAGGTGAGATGAGAAGGCCAGATAGAGCAGCTGACCCGACCCATGAATTACTGCTCTCCAACGACAATATTAATCTATTATTCCTTTTGTTTTTGTCCGTGAACTCGAATGTTTGGTCACATTCAATTATGTCAGAGGTTGGCCTGTTTATCTCGAACATTCTCCCACAATCACGTAATAGTATGTATGTTCACACCGATCACTAATATATTTATAGTAATTGCTATAAGACTGTCTGCTGGTTTTGAAGTAACATAGTATTACAAAATAATTGTTTTAAAGGGCTTTCTTATTACAGAAATTCAAACATTTTGCATAATTTCATCAATATGAAATTATAAGTCTCTTACCATTTCGAGACAAGTTCGAAGCTATATAAATATAGTTAAATTCAATAATAGACTGCCAAAATAAAAAAGTGCACAAGGCTATTATTATATAAAGTATAGTACGTTTTTCCTAAACAAAGCTTTGTTAATTCAAACATAATAGTCGACAGCCAATTTTCACTGTATAAGCACACGGCCTGGTTTTTTAGACATCGTAAGAGAAATCTTTTCTAAACAATATAATTTTGTCACCCACGCCAATTTTAATAGGGACAGATATGGATAGATATCGAAGGATATAACAATATGTAATGATAATTTTCACTCATGTTATAATTTTACTACTTTATAAACTTAAAACCAACCGTCACACACATAAATAATAGTTATGTCGTCGATAGACATCATGATAAAGAAACTGACCAAAAATACACATAGGGTCCAGCTATGACGTTGGTTTGGCATTCATTTACGTGTCTGACGGTTGGGGTTGCATGGCAAGCTAGGAAAAATGTAATGTAATACCTTTTTAGGTATTTAACGCGTTTAATGCCCATTAAAACTAGCGAAGCAGATGTTAGAGTACTTTTTTAGGTAATACTTCTCAATTGATTTCAAGAAAACTATGTTATGTGCTTACACAATACAAACTGGCTCTCGGCTCTTGGGATATAAAAAATAACCAATCCATAATCATCTATTTTTAAAACAAATATATATTTTGAATGTTAATTTAACTCAATTCACCTTCTTTTAGTAGCAGCGTCTGATAACACTCACACTTGATTTCTGGAATCGGGAGTCATGTTCTAATAAAGAGATCCAAATATAGTCAAACGCTAAGGAGCTCAAAACAAAACTTTACATCGCTTTGACTTCAGAGACACCTATAAACAGCTGAAGTGGCTATCTCAATGCCCCACCAGGTGCACAATTGTATTCACTTCGATGTTTCTGATACGATCTGTAAACACGGTGGAGCAACCGAGTTTTCTACACATTATATAGTTATAGTATAAAGGATTGATTCAATTTGTATGTTAATTTAACTCCAGTTCACCTTTATTTTATTACAGCGTCTGGTATCAGACTGTTTTGAGCTTCTTCGTCGTCAACTTTCTTTGGATCTCTTCAGTAGAACATGACTCCAGATTTCAGTGACAGTGTCTATAGACAAGGTAGAATCACCCCTCACAATACTGCTATTGGACTATAATGTTCATGTTCCGGCTGTGCAGAAATTACCAATCCTTATAACGTTTTACAGGACTATAGCTATATTACTATCCACCCTCACAGCCGCTGCAGTATTGGCATGATCCGGTCCCGGCAGTACAGTAATTACGCTGGGGGCCATTCATAATTACCGCTGTATATAACATTGTACAGGACTATGGACACATTAGGATGACCCTTCACAGGGCCTGTGCCGGAATAAAACGGTTGGGTCTCGGCAGTAACATGATTCCCCAGTCCAGCTATAATGAATTTGATTTATAACCTTTACGTTATAATTTAGCCCATTTATATATTTATAAAAAAATCCTGTATACTACAGTATGGAATATTTAGTTCCATCCATAGCCTACAAAACGTAATTAAACTTTAAGTGTTATATGTAATAAAAATATTTAATTATTATTTTTATGACGAAGTCTAAAATTATAGTAATACTTTCATTGCAGCAATTAAGTGAAAAATCATTGAAAATGAAAGTAAAGTAAACTTGTATAGTTGATCTATTTTGTAGATTTTGTAATCAAACTATTACAGTGCATTTATGTAAACAGACCTCTTAAGTATTTGTGTATCATTTCAATTATTCCTTACAACAACTATTAAAGAATGTTAATGCATGTTTTTATGTAAGGTCCAAAAATTTATTACAAACAACTCCAGTTCCTTGTTGAAGCCAATCGGATCAAAGAGGGCGGAATTTCAAGGACAAAACGGTTTTCAACTTAAGGCGTCGTAGGAGCTTCGATATAATTTACTGGAACCCGGAAGAAACACTACAGAGAAATAAAGTTAAAAAGTATTAATAGCTTTGTATTCGCTTTGGACCCAAGAACGTCGAGCTCCTAAAATCGCTGTGTTATTGTAGAGTTTAAAAGCATGTACTTCTTTAGAATGAAAGTTTCAATCAAAAATAAACCCTTTGTTAGTAATGGAATCATCAGACCTACTTTTTCAATAATTCTGGATATCCTTGGATTAATGGGGTCAACGAGACTTACTATGGATATGTTTTATTATAGATATTGAAAGAATATTATATTATATATCATTGAAAGAAGAATATAGCGAAAATTCATGCTGAATTTGTCCTATATTCTTCTTTCAATGATCACATTGAGCTGAACATGTTTTACCGTTGGAAATAAAGAAAACAAAAGAAATTGTAAAGTGTTGTAAGCTCTCCGGAACTCAAGACATGTGCGGTAGATATCAGTAGACGCCGTTTCTTTTATGAATAGCCGTAATACATAACAACGAAATAAAAACTAAAACCAGCTGCACTTATTCTCACAATTCTTAAAAGTAATGCCCACTTCTGGAATATACTAATCCTAAAAAATATTTTAAAGTATATAACCTACGTTAGTATATATCGTATTTGATTTATTACATTTTAAACATAATCTAGTTATTAATAATTTGATAACACTTCTTTAACTTCCATGTGAATTAAGGATTGCTGTATACTTATGAGATGGTAAAAGGCCTTTTAGTTAATTCAGTATTTAGTTTAAATATATTTTTCTCACTTTCGTGTGTTTATAACCATATGGACTGTCTTTTTTTATTTATTAAAGTTCTATTCCAGATGAAAATGTTACGAGTATGAAAATAAAAACTTGGAAGAAAGAGATAAAATATAATATTCATATAATCTAATCATAATTCACTCAGTGAAACAATTGCGTATTTTAATAAAATATCAACTAAATACAAAAGATGTAAATTTGCATCATTGCATGAATGCGCAAGTATATTTGTCTGTACAGAAAAAGAAATATATATGTGAAATGTTTGGTTGGATCATTATATAAAGTATAAAAACTTATCTAGCCATATGATTTTCATATTTAATATTACATTAATAATTTTAATGTCATCATAATTATACAATTCATATAATTAAAACAAACGGTACAGCGATAGAAATAAAATTCATAGGCGTTCCAGTATCTAAAACACATTTATTCAACTAATAGAATTATTTTTAGAACTGATCCGTTTATGAAGACCACGCTTGTAATAAAAATTCACAACAATATAGTTAAATTTATTGAAGTAATTTTAAACTTACGTAACGTCTTAGAAAAGTAAGACTATGAATACGCTAGTTCTTTCAATCCACTAAATCATCATTTATGAACGGCCCTACTACAGTTTTTGGTTATACGAGGTAGTAATAGACTTTAAGTAATTATAATATAACTATATTAACCCAGTATGAATATCTTCTTAGAATATGGTTGACCACCTGACTATTATATAAATAAATATATATTATCATATTAATACAGATAAATAAACACATTTATTTGCTCTACTGAGATTTCTCTCCCGCTAGACTAGAAGACTGACTAGAACTTGAAAAAGGTCTTATTTTCAATAATTTTTTTTGTTTTCTATATATCACATATTTTTAAATAGTTAACATATATTACTGGTAATTCAACTAAATAAACCCCCAAAAGGTCCGATTCTCTTACGTATAAATTTATTTTTATGTATAATAAATATCAATATTTTTCATAATTACGATTTCCACTAGGAGGTGTTCCAATTTAAAAAAAATTCAACGAAGTTAATTACAGCTACTTTGGAATAAAATAGAACTTTGTACAAATGAAGAGATTTTAGCGAGCACTTGAAACTTTAGCCATCACCGACACTCGCTTTTAACTTCTGGCACTTTAAACTGCTACACTTTGTTATCAAGGACTAACAGAGTCCACAAAGCTTTGATCTTATATTGATATAGTGTCGAGAGGTGAGAAGCCTATCACCTCTGTTCAGCTATCAACAACCTGCATAAATTCTTACATAATTCTCCCTTTCTCCCATGAATACAGATAGGTCCTATCCACTACTGGATCTTTTATGGAAGGTAAAAACAATTCACGTATATAAACGGATGAATATAAAGTAAATCTATTTCTTGCATTTTTCTATCTTCGAACAATAAGATTTATATAAATTTCATATTCAAAGTTAGATACACAGTCAAACTTGGGTACATTCAATATCTTTCAATTCAAAGTTTCAGCTAGGATGAATTTGTATCCCGGTATCTTGAAACTATTTCAAATAGGTATGTGTACACAACACCACTGTTGAGAGTTCGTTGAGCTTCCATGCAACGTTTTAAGACTATAGCTCATTTTATTCTCAAGATGTCCTATGGATAGACATACAGAAAAATTATACATCCCTCAGCAGACAATATGGAAAATATATCAAGTTACAAGTGATACGATTCAGTTTCTATTCCATGGTTGCTCATTTCCCAAAATACAACCTTTATATGTAGTAATGAAGTTGAAAATAAGATTTAAAGTCCACAGTTTAAGCTGTTCTAGAATACCATGCCACATAGTTTATTAACATTTTACGTTCATTAAATTGTGGTTAATAGCAGTGTATAATAAAAGTTGACATACCATAAATGATGATGTTGGGGCAGTTAAGCTGTATGTCACATGTTAAAATGCTATTTGATTGTTACATATATGTTTACATGTCTATTTATTCTACGATTTTCTTTTTACCATCTTGTATTCCAATTAGACACAGCATCTGTACTTCATCCATAGCTTGCATTTTCCCCGCGATATCTGAACCTAACCTTAATTTCTTATCTCATTCTTGTCTATTATTCTTACATCATTATTAAGTCAATTTCGTGCGTCATTGAATTGAATTCTAATGCCCAAGAACCTAAATGGAAAGTTATTGTTATTTAGTATACTGTTGAATCAATATTAAAATGTAAACGTTTTCAGAACCTTATATAACACAGACAGTTTCCTCTTCTTGCACAATGTTACCTTCTGAACAACTATACTCGTATAGTCAATGTGATACAAGTTCAGAACGTACAACCACTTGTAAAATGTGCTTGAGTAATTTTTATTTAAATTGATAAACTATGTCTTAAAACTTGTTAACAAGTTCAAAGTGTACCTTAATAAGGAAAGTATATAAATTGAACTTCAAACTGGGGACGATACTGTACATCCACCAGTATATTCAATTTGGACCGTCGATGGTGTTAAAGTTTTTCAATCTCCTTACTTCGTAAGTCTTAATACTCAGCCGCTTCGTAGGAACTTCCATTTAATAGAAAAATTATTAAAAGCTACATAAACGTTAGTGGTACGGTGATAACAAACATTGGAATTGATCTTTAAATGTTTGCTTATAAAAATCTTAAACGTTTAATAGATAAAGTTGTAATAATAATAATAATAATAAATTATTTATTGCGTAGAACATAAAAACAATGTTATAGCAATCGTCACGTATATCGAGCTAAATTTTCCACTCGTTCTACCATCGAAGTCCCTTCCATACATACAATTTTTGCGTTCACTCTCTCTCACTCATTCGAATTGATCCACCACTTCCCCGGTCAGTCAGCCAATTGAGAGGTCTCCCAATTGTGTGCCATAAACTCGTCTATACTGTAGAACGCATGTGTAATCAATGTTTGTTTTTAGACGAGCTTTGAATGCCTTCAGCATGGGGACACATTTAATCGAGTTCGGCAAGTTGTTGACAATTCGAACTCCTGCCTGAGAAGGCAAACGCTCGTGAGCTAACCGTCCTGTGTCTTCTAGTTCGGTAGTCCTCCCTGCCTCTAGTTGCATAAGAGTGTAAATCACTACCTCTTGTGTGTTCGCATTTGGATTTGAAAAAAAGACACGTTTTTCCAAGACGTAGAGGCAAGGTAATGTCAACAATTTTAGATTTTTGAAAGCTGGCCTGCACGACTCTCTCCATTGCAGTTTTGCAATTGTTCGAACTGCTTTTTTTTGAAGGATGAAAAATTCTGGAAAAGTTTGCGGTTGTGCAACCTCCCCACAATGCCAATCCGTAAGAAAGGTGTGGGTAGATCAGTCCATAATATGCCGTCATCAGTAACCTGCGTTGGGCAGTATTCGGACAGTTTCCTCAAGACATAAATGCCTGAGGATAACTTTGAAACAGACATAGTCTACATGACAATCCCAAGTCAAACCTCGATCTAGGTGTATTCCAAGGAATTTTCATTGAGTACACTTCAGTGATTTCAGATTCGTCTAACATGACTGTAGGACTACAATCTGAATCTGTTTTGTCGCAAACTAAAATTGAATGAATTTTGATTTCAAAGGATTTGTTTTGAGATTGAGCTCATTGAAATGTTGAACTGCACTGTTGAGCTCAATGAACGTAATTTTTTCAAGTTCTTCTTGTGATTTTGAGTTGAGACAGAGAGTCGTGTCAATCTGCGTACTGGACGAGTCGCCCTTGTTGTACCGATGAACCAAACATCATTTACGTAGATCAAGAAGAGTAAAGGGCTAAGTATGGAGCCCTGAGGAACACCATAGCTCAGACCCTCCTCTCCCGATTTGACGCCCTGAAATGCCTACAAATTGTGTTCGATCACTGAGATACGATTTGAGCCACTTGAGCGACACTCCTCGCATCCCGTAATACTCCAGTTTGCGAATGAGGATTTTGATGGTCGACACAGTCAAACGCTTTTGATAAGTCAAGGAAAATACTCAAAGTATCTCCTCGACCTTCAATTCCCTCCACTATCGCATCGACTAGACGCACGACTGCGTCCACCGTCGATCTACCACTTCGGAATCCGAACTGGTTTACAGACAGTAGATGGTGTTTGTCCAGAAAATTCACACAACGGGAAAGAAAGAGCTTCTCAAAAGATTTTGCTGAAGACCGGCAATATCGATATGGGGCGGTAATTTTGAGTTGAAAGAGGGTCACCCTTCTTAAAAATTGAGTGACTTTTAGCGATTTTGAGAGAGGAAGGAAACGCTCCCGAGTGAAAAGAGAGGTTGATAAGGTGTGTTCGAGCGGGCCCAATAAATGCTTAGAGCATTGCTTTAGGAGCCACGTTGACACATAATTTGAGTCATTAGACCGTTTTGTTGGGATGCCTCGTATCACTCTAGCAATTTCCTCCTCTGATACCGGGACCAGAGCCAATGAAGCTATTGGACTCGGCACTGACATGTTAACCGGCTGGCTTATATGGAGGACGATGTCCTAGTTCAGCTCCAACCGAGGAAAAGAAATTTATTGAACTCCTCAGCTACCCTTAAAGGATCATTGATGAGTTTATCTTTGATCTGTAGTTCAATCGGTTTATCAATTAATAAATTTTTATTGTTGATGAAGGCCCCATGCAGTTTTTTGATACGTTTTTTCGACGTGAGCAACGCTTTGTTTACATCATAGGCTTTCGCAGCTTTGATGACTTTTCTATAAATTTTGTTTGTACTTTTGAAAAAAATCTTTTGAACTCTTTCGTTAACTGTGTGCTTGTTTATTTCCGAGAAAAAATGAAAATTTTTTCTCTAGAAACCAGGATACCTTTGGTAATCCATGTGCACTTTCGTTTCTTAGGTCTTTGTTTGGTTTTCCTTAGAGGACAGCTCACGTCTAGATGAAAATTGAATGTGTGTTCAAATTTTGAAATTGCAACTCAAGAGGATCCCTAGAATTCAGAAATTTTCCAACTTTCTTTTGCCAGCTTGAAAGTTGAGCAATGCTATGTTTGTGGCCTTGTATCTCTGAATGTTTTCTCTGAGATGGGACCCCTTGGTTGTTGTAAAGTACAGCAGATAGTCAAGAAGTGAAATGCAAAAAAATTTATAATTCATTATTTACTGACTAATTTACCTTTATTATTGATATTATTATTATTATTTATTGCCATGAATGCACCATAAACTATTTATATTGCCACTTGTATTGAGGACTATGAAATTAAAAATTACAACAAACAGTTTTATGAGGGTTTAAACATGGTTCTGGTAATATTTTTCTGCATAATTATATACAAGAAATATAAACTATTCAGACCGTGCATTGTTTTATACCTCTAGATGACCCCGTTTAAGAGTTATTGTGAAACAAACAAAAATCTGATTTCTTCATCACATCCATTTAAGAACAGCCTATCTCAGAATAATTGTGAGGTCCTATCCATATTACTTCTTATTCTTTATATCTACTTAAATGCATTAATTTAAGAGTATTATTTCTGCTATTCCAGTCTCCAAATCTGAATATAAAATGTAATAATAGCAAAAGAATTAATTTAACCCACGTTGGTTGTATAAAGTATTATTATTGATAATAATTATCAATCGTTGAAAAATAAAAGATAAAATACAAACATAAATCAATCGTATACAGCAAGATGTTAAAAAGTTATATAAAAAAATTCATGTTAGGATGGAATAAATTGAACAGTATTATTTTTTGTTAAAACTAAAATAAACAACATAATTCGTTTGAATCAATTGTCAGTTTAAGAATTTATAATTAAACATAAATTTATGTTAGCCTATGTTCTAAAGTGGCCGTATTTTAAGACATGCAACTCCAATGTATGCAACCTCTAAGATTTCTTGATTTAAAATGAAACTAGTGCAAGAATAAAGATAAAGAACACTACGTGCAGTCATAATCTTACTTTCCAGAAGGAACTTTTCTACTTATTTTTGCACGAGAACTCACGTCGCAATCTGGGACTGACATCCAATATTGTGACGTCACAGAACGGCTCTCTAGAGGCGCATTTTCTCCTTCCGATCTCGCTTACATTACGTGTGTCACTTGGTTTCTTCACTTCTACTGAGATTTATCAAGGAGGTTATGGATATACAGTTTTAATTTTGCAATCTTATGATGGTTACTTAATACATCATTTAATGCTACCACTCCAAAATTATGTGTCCCTACCCAGAATTGAGCAAGATACAACACAAAAAGCTAAATACTTCTAATTTTAATATGAACTCAAAAAGAATGTAAAACGTTAGGCAGTTCGTACTCATACTTATAGTTTATAAAAATTATCTAGGTAAAGCTTTTAGAGAATTTTTGCAGTATTAACTTTATTTTAAATGCTGCCATTAAAAAAAATACTATTTACATCATATTACGAATTCTAAAATGCAAATTATTAGAGAAGGATATTCTGCTTAGATTACCATAACTAGTTGCAGAAATCCATATTTCAATGCCAACTATAGGAAAAAAGTAATAAAAAATGTCAATTGCCTGTGATAAATGAGAGAATATATTTTATAAATAGAATTTATTCACTATCAATAAAAATAAATTTTAATTTGGTATCTATAGTTATTATTTCGAATATGTAGTTGTAGAGGAAACATGATTTTTCCGGACATTTGCCACTGTTCAGTAATATTAAAAATCAGTAACGCTACGTTTCGAAATCTACAATGTGATCTCTTCTTCAGGTAAATAACTAACCTAAGACATAATTAAAACTAGGTTAAATTGAACAAATCTTACCACAGCTTTGTGACACGCGTAAGTCAGGAATCACAACCACCATGCTGTGTGTCAACTTCTATAACTCTAGCACATGAACTTAATAAAAACGAAACACAACAATAATTATCAAAACTGAACTACTGAATTCAGGTCACCACAATAGGTCTGCGTTTGTCGAACAACCACCTACGACTGACAAGAGGTTATTAGCAAATGGTGAACGTCATAGCAGAAACAAGATGGCGACAAGAAGGAAGTGAATATATTGGGCCTTTTTTGTTATTGGTTTAAGCTAGGTGGATTTCTTAGTACAAAATACAATATTCTTGATTAAATTTAAATTTCTATCAATAAAAGGGATTTGAAACCGAGTAGGCTATAGGAAACCACGCATTGAGTAAAATTAAAGAATTATGTACAGTTTTCAACATATTACATATCTTAAATATGATATTACTATAAATTTGTGTTGATAGTTGCTTTTATATTGCAAATTTATGTTTCATATCACTTAAATGTAAACAGCGGTTCAACAAGAAGTAACTTAAACTCTGTTAAATCGAGTTAATTTTATTAAATAAACTTTGAAAATATGATAAAACTTACATTTACCTGAAAAATGACTATTAAAAAGTTTTTTTAATATGAGAGTTGTTTCTTATAGACAAAACTATTAAAATACATTTTAAACCGTATTTTAAAAGGTTTAATGTTATTAAAATCTATTGATAAAGAAAACAATCTATACTCTTACAAAAGTTTAAGAATTAAGAACATGAAATAGTATTAATTAACTTTGATAAATTAAAACTTCACATTTTGTAAAACATTATACAACTAAATAATTTTCCCTGACACTATTTACACCCTGCATACGTATACTTCTTGTACCTTTAGTTACACAAATATTTTGTTTATTTTATTTTTCATGCTTATAATTTTGACTTCCATGGTTGATATTTATATTATTTCATTCTTTTTTCACACCTGAACATTACATATGTTTTATTCAAAGGCGTAAAAAGTGTTTGTATAATTGGTCAGAATAATAAATTTTCTTTTACAATAGCAATAATCTCAAATAATGAGCAACTTCTACTTCAAACAAACTTTAATTAAAAAAAAAGAAATGAAATGAAATGAAATGAAATATGCCTTTATTCAAGAGGCGGAGTTAGGGCTATTTAGCCCTCTCTACCACTCAACCTCAAAAGAAAAAAAAGAAGAATTGTTTTGCTTAACAAATATGTATGTAGGTCAAAATCTATTACTTTTTAAATAGTTTTCCTTTTTGAAGTTGGGAACAAACCTTCCTCCATGGATTATCGTAAAGAAGTGAAGGTAAGGGATATTTTGGGAATTTAATTATAAATATTTTTATTCATATTGCTTATACAATATATAAAATGCAAACCCCTAACTCACTCACTCATGATCACTAATTCTCCTGATATCTTCTCAAAGCGTAAAAGTTTTCATACGTATGCCTGATTACTTAGATAGAAAAACCAAAGTATTTCCACTAAGATCAAACATGAATGTTGCAATGAACTTGAATGTTTTTAAATTCACAATATTTAATAATTAATCGATGTTTTTTGTTATAAATATTTTAGGGAATCCCTATTAATCCACAATATTTATCCAGCGCCCTTTAAACCAAGATGCTCATATTTAAACATCTCTGCATACATCAACTAACCTTCACGAAATATGAATGACTGAACAGAAATCAGTATGTACATTTTATGAAATACTTTTAAATAGTTAGTAAGTATTTTTAGAGAACAGAAGGCAGAGTTATAAGTTAGTCACCATAAGTCGCACGTCATACCTTCGGTCAAATTAACGAACAAGATCACATTAGTACAGTATAAAATATTACAAAAACCACAAAACTGTAATTTAAAATAGAACATACAAGTAAAGTATTTAGTGCTGTATGTAAAGTATATATTATCCCTTTTCAATTGCCGCCAGCAAGGGAGCCACAGACGCAGTAATAATATTTCTTAAGGACTTCCTTTGTGCCATGATATTTATTAACACATTGATTTAGAGTACAGTTTATATTCCCTCCCTCGGTAAAATCTTTAGTCGGTGCTTTAAATTTAAAAGGTTTTTAGGAAAGGTAATTGTGAAAGATAACAAATTCGAAAATAATTAATGTATAGTGCAAGAATTAGTTTCACAGTGTCGTAGTTTGATATTTTTCTCTAGAGCATGTAAGCAAATTCAAAGTAATACGACGGAATAAAATGAGACCACCCTTACTATCCGATACCTATACCGAGAAGTGATATTTTATTCTGTCTGTAAGGTAAATGTTTCTAGAGATTTACCTGTAAGTTCAGGATTTTTACACAAATGTATTCTGTATACTGTTTATTACAAGTAACATGTCAGGAGATTTTTGTAGAGAAATTGTTAAGTGGTGTTTAATTTTTGATGTTTATAGGTGGTTTTTATTAGCTTATTTAAATTCCCATAACAATATAGGATGTAGAACAATAAAACTGAATTTGCGGCATCACACATGGTACATTTTGGTACCTCCCGCCACTTTGATAGGTGATATCTAGAATATCTTATTCCCTACAGATATAAAAATCTGTACGGATTGTGAATGACGATGCCTGATGAAAAGGGCTAAGAACATGTGAAACTCGACTGTTAACCGCGGCTTTGCACCCGATTTTCACCTGCATATTCCAAACTGCATATATATATATATATATATATATATATATATATATATATATATATATATTCTCTCTCTCTCTCCCCTCTCCTCCCCATTAAATAATACATAAAATACCACTATGTCCCGATGAAAATCACAACAGACTAAAATTAAAGGTAATGGATCATGCTCATCAAATTACATCGAAAACAACAAATCCATGGACTAATAATAACATTCTTTCGATCTTAACTGTTGAGTTCTGCCAGATTAAAATACCAGTAGTATCAAGTTAATTAATTATTTATTTACGTAATTATTATGTTTATTCACTTTAGGAAAATTTCAAACACATATGAAAATAAAGAGCAACTACTCTTATTAATTATTGTTTGTAAGTTCCTAGCTAAATAAAAATTATGCATTCAATTTGCTGGTGTTTCGGTAACTTCACAATGAAGATAACAAGTTATATTTCAATCCTTGTTTCTAGAAACCTACCCTATTGATTGTGAAACTGGCTCGTTGAATTTCACCTCGCCTCACACCGTAGTAATCTGATTGTATATAAGAGAACTACTGCACAGTAACATTTAATGGCTTTATTAAATACAACTTGCAGTGACGACGTAATTTTTTATGCAAACATGTTCAACTTTGTGCGCTGTAATTTAATAATCAATATTTTTTAATGCTGTAAAAATGGTTTTACCTTCAAAAAAAGATTTTAGTTACCTTTATCTACCACATCACTAAACACAAATTGTGATAAAATAACTAAATATGGAAGAAAATCCTTAAATCCTTCAAGGATTATTTTTTATTTATCATTACTGTTATATTCAATATAATTTATACATATTTTGTACACTGTCAATTATAAAGTCCAATACCTTTTTGGAATGTCCCTGTCATGTTTAAGCACTGTATTAATTAGCTACCTTGCAGTATTTTTCATAGTTATAAAGTGGTATTTGACCGTTGGATGGAAATAAAATAAAATAAAAAAAGGATCAGAGCAGATACTTTAACTGTATACAAATCTAAAATAATATTTAGTTCACAGTACTCTCCAACAATAACTCAAATATATTTTGGATTAAATTAATATGAAACGCAGCAAATTACACAGTGCATTTAATCTGTTTAGATTTATTTGAAGAATAATAATATATTTTACATTTTAAGACTCTAATTCTTTTACATGTAGCTTAATACAGCAACTCACTTGTTTTGACTCAAAGGTTCGAGTCAATTTAATATTCTCTTTGACAACTTTCAATCTATTCTGATCTCTTCTTTCTTAATCAATGCGATTTATTGAAAACATACCTTCAAATTCGGAGTTGTCGATTATATATTTCCGTGGTTGAGCTGTTTTACAATTAAAAATTCCTCGGAATGGTAGCTGAAGTATATTTACTCAATCATATTAATTGTCAGCCATCATATTAGTGTAAAACACAGGGCTTCGAAGAATCATCATTTTTATATGATTTTAACCATACGCCTACATTGCTAGTTGAGTAAATAACATGTTTTGATTATAAATCGTATATTTACATCATCAGGGTTCCTCAATAGTGAACTAATTTTTAAACATCAGACATTTGAGATTTTAATTAGTGGAAAGAGAGAAGGTAGTTAGGTAGGTAGGAAACATGGTACGAAGAGACCCTTTCAGCTTGTTTGTTATCTGAAATATCTTTTATATTGATTACTCTACGCGGATCAATAAGTTGTAAAACATTTTATACTAGTAAATAACTTAATAATCACAAAATGACAAAAAGAACCATGAAATAAAATGTAAGCAGCGAAATACACACGTATGTAACTGAGCGACAATAACAATGCAAAAACAGTTGAACACGTTTCGTTAAGAACAACAGCAGATGGAAATGTTAAATAATGTTCAGTTCAGACCAAGAGTTACCCATAGACAACTGAACATATATGAACGGTAAACGCTATGAATGCGATTTGACTGTTAATAGTGCTGAAGAAATGAATGTTTATCGTAAAAACCTTTTACGTTTGCACGTACTAAAAGAGTCGTCATATATATACAATGGAGGGAGAGGTGGTGTAATTGTAAGAGATTATTGTTTTATAATTGCCTATATTTTAGGATGGGTATGACTTATAGTAGTTTAAAAAATGTTTTAAATGTCAGATTTGGATGATGTTTATATATTTTAAATTGGGAATCACTTTAGTAAAATTTAGTTTTAATAAAAAAATAGTTTCTTTCTGTCAGAGGATTGTTTTTAATTAATCTATATGAATAAAAATAGTAACCTACTTTATCTTTATTGTGATAAAAAACCAAATGGGTTACATCTTTTTAAATTGAATCTATAGGTTAGAGGAATTAGTGTATAATCTATACAACTGATTCTAAAATTGTAAGTTTTGTTTTGGATTTACGATTTATTATATTATTCAACGTATCAGTTCTACATGCCAGTTCCAATATTGTATTAGAAAAATTATATTTAAGTTACCTAAATTATATTTTATTATTCATATTGTTTAGAGGAAATGAAAACTTTTAAGTCCTAATTTCGCCCCTTTCCATGTATTATTTCATTTCACGCCGCATAGCTTCATATAGCACTGAAGTTATTTCTCAGCTTGCACAGTCCATGTACATTTTGCTATACCGTTCCATCCAAAAAACAATAAACAGAAAAGTATTTGCAAAGTTTCACGTTCCTTCGTTGGAAACTTAAGTTTATACCATTAGTGTTAATGTTCAAGTAAATAAAAGCCAGTATATAAACATTAAACACAGATTTATATGTTGAAATAGTCCCGATTTAACCTGCAGTATTAAGTTACTTAAGTTATAAATTTAAACACTTAAAAATTTTCGGCACGCGATTTTACGTGTAAAATAAACCTACAACGCATTGGATACATCCAAAAATAAATTCATTTGATTTAATAACTTATTTATTCATATACGATACTGAAATATTTAATAAAAATGCAAATTACAATGTCAAATTAGAGAGTGTGTTAGTCCACGTGATACTAATGCGACGTCAAGTAGTTAACCGTGAAACACGACAAGTTCGCAGTTGAGTGAGCATTGGCTTCTACTGGGTGAGAACAGATGGTGAGTTTGTGACAACAGACTGGTGACAAGCTAGTTGTTGTTGTGTCAAGGAGGTGCAATAGGAGAATTGATTATGCCACTTGTACCGTTAAATTTGTATTTTTAGACTTATTATTACATGTTATAACCACTTTTTAGTGCAACAGTCTTGGCCTATTCTTAAAAACAACTGTATTGAAGTTGAATATTTTTTTAAATTGATTTTTTATTCAAAAATAATAGGAATTCTTTAATTTTCAAGTATTTTGTTTCGTTTCTTATAATTAAGTAATGATTAACATCGTGCTACCACAAAAACATTTATATACGTATATAAAAACCCGGGTCTCTCATTTGCTATGCGGTTATGTTAGCACTACACCACAGAATCCTTACTTTTTACTTTTAAATTATTTTGTATTGGAATATTTCTTTCACACATGTGTTTGAAATATGTAAACTAATCGGGAGGACATTTATATAAGTGTGAGGTATGTGGGACCCTAAAAATGTTGGAAACACACTGGAGAGAGAGTCATCGTATCAGATATTTCATATTTCTATAGTAATATTAGGAGTATATACGTTAGTCATAATAAAAGAGTTATACATTACTGAATAGTAATAAATTTTAAATTTCAAGTAATTACATGATTGTATATAAAAACACAGTTTTAATCTAAATACAAATAGTAAATATGTTAATAATCAGTAACGAAATAAACTAAGAAACTTTGTACGGCGAACAATTGAAAGTAGAAAAATCTATTTCTCGGGTTAAAATCAACGACCACAGATTAACATAGACGGGGCACGTGCGCCACCGTAGACGGCTGACCGAACAAAGATGGCGGCGGCAGAGCATGAGTCATGTCAGTCCCTCGTACCTCACCGGTGCATTACACCCTATTTTGGGACAGAATAAGGCAGAGTGAAATAGAGGATATAAACTCTTCTACACTATGATTAGAACATTAAACCAAGATGAGCTAGTAATTTTTGTAACTAATGTATATAATGAAGAAGTAGATTTACAGCGTAGTTGTATAAGCCTGTGATGTAATCGAGTAAGTATCAGGTTACGTAGTTAGATCACTTACGTTTAAAATCATCTGTGAGTGGTGTCGATTTTATGACAAATTAATGATAAAAATAGAGGCGGACTAATCTAACCATTTCAAGGTGTAACTATAAACTCTGCTTGCTTTGTGAATCTACTGCCAAGTATTTCGTTGCAACAGGTTCTATATCCTTAAAAAAGCCTTTATACAAATTAATTTTAATTTTGCTCTGAAATGCACTCTCTATTTGCGTGGTCCATCTCATCTATGTACTTTAATAACATCAAATTTTGAAAACATCTGATTTCCTGTTTACATAATTTCTTACACAATTAAAGTTGTTAAATATTTCAGCGTTTCTGTGGAAAACCATCTTTGGTTAACAGTTCAACCATTACATTACGCTACGTAACTCGCATATTGCGTTTTTAAATGTAAAGAGAAATGTCATTATGGATTATTTATTAAAAATGAATTGCTACAAATTCACTACACAATCGTTTCAACTTGTTTTTTATGTTATATTATGCTACCATTTATTAATTAGTCACGTTCAGTTGTATGAACACTTGCATTGTTAGGTAAAATAATATTTATACTGTTAAATGAAGAAAAGCCTCAATACTTGACATAGGTGTGCAATATACTTAACTGTGTTTTGCCTATAAAGTACTTCTACTTGTACATGAATATATACTGGCTAAGCAGTTCTTACACATGTCTCCATTTGACTTTGTAGAATCAGTACGTAAAGCGTTCAAATCTTGAATGTTTTGTTAGTTTCTTAAGAGAACGTTTGTAAAATAAAACGTGCATGTTACAATACTGTATAACAATTATTTAAATGGTAAAAGATACGTAATTATAATAAAAAATTATAAAATGATTTTATTATTCGATTGTGAAATAATTACTTCAATAGAAAAGAAATCGGACACTTTAATGAAGAATAAAAATCAAATCCTACATAAACGTAGACGAATACTTTAAATACAGTTTGAAGATTTATGTATTCAACATTTTAACACTTTATAACCGTACTCGTCCTAGCCAAATATTTCTTTTGAGAACTGTTATCGCAAATTCTGAATAAAAGGAAAACGCGGTTTTGTTTAAAACCATAAATATATTCAATCTCAAGGTGAAAAATCTTCGTTAATGAATAACTTTGATGAGTTCTGTAGGTAACCATTACATTACACTCAACCCGGATTCTTGTTAATACTGGCACTGAAGTGTAGACATTGGAACCTCATTCGATTTCAGCATGTAGAATACAGTATTGAGTGTATGTCCATATAATTTTTAAACTTTATTTTTATAAACTACAACTCGGGACGTTATATCCTTTTAAACCCTGAAGCATCTTATAGTAGCATTAAATAAATCATCATTAATTAAGCATCTCTGCGATGTCACGTATTAAAAATGAATTACTGGGATCATACATTTCTTTTATCTTCCACACGAATCATAAGTTCTTCGTTGTGTGGTTCCACGTAAACAAAACCTTTTGTTTTTAAGTTTCTTACTTAAGTTTCCATATCATTTTGTCGTTATTTTAAATACGATAAAACATTTACACTAAGCTATAATACAATAATGTTGAAATAATCAAATAAATACTATTTTATGGAAAACGTAAAAATATTAAACTATATCAAAGAACATACCTGTATTATGCAGGAAAATATATTAATGAGGTCCATCAATATAGAATTCCTCTCAAACATGGTTGACTGCTCTCCAGAATAGGCTACAATTATAACCAGAATCAGTGAAATGAAGTCTGAGAAAAAGGTTGATGGGGTTGAAAAAAATAATAGTGGTGACGAATCTCACATTGTTGCTTTTCCTGGTACAGTTG
Source organism: Homalodisca vitripennis (assembly GCF_021130785.1). Taxonomy (NCBI): domain Eukaryota; kingdom Metazoa; phylum Arthropoda; class Insecta; order Hemiptera; family Cicadellidae; genus Homalodisca; species Homalodisca vitripennis. The sequence continues at coordinate 164,445,711 of NC_060207.1, read as the reverse complement.
GTTCAAGATAGTAACTGATTACTCTCATATTAAACTTATTTTAAATTTCTTACTACAAGATCAGAAGTACTCAATACTATTAAAAGCAGAAAAAATCGTTTAGTATCGATAATATGTACATTCAGAATTAAGATCGCTTTTTTCACTTATCAATTTGTAGACTTAATTTTGTATGACCACCGTATTATATCACATACTCTAATTTAAAAATTGATCGTCAATCTAAATAAATAATATAAGACATACTAGTCTGTTAATATTTTACCTGAAGACTTTTGAATATTAATTAAATTTATACTTATTTTTTATTTAAAGAACATATATATTTTTAATAACAACCATGTAAAACTTTATACTAAACTGAGAAATATTACGTTTTGACAAGTAAACTTTTACTTTAAAGAAATATGCTTAAATACTCGTAAAATAAGAATAAACAGTCCGTTTCGAAACTGAAATGTACTTCTGATTAAGTAAAGAAAATTTAAATCTATTAAAGGTGTATTTCTGTGATTGTGGTGTAAGAGTAAAGGTTTAATTGTGTAATTGTGTAATGTAAGTTTAAATCAACATTTCTTTCACAATCTGGCCGACTTCCAGCTGAGTAACTGGTCACCCTGCTATAACTGTGGTGATAACACATTGTATGTTGTACTATTGTATACAGAACAAATTCTCTCGTTCTATGGAGTAGAACTTATTTTATCGAAGTTACTGCGTAATTACGTTGGGTCTAGTAGTGCTGTAATCTATTTTTCGTCTGGCCATCAGTAGACGTTGGATCTGAGGAACTGCCAGTTTGTCAATATACAAAAGTACGATATTGTAATAATGTTACTTTTTATTCCTTCCTCACCCGCTTATAAATACATCATGAAAAAAAACTTTTCAATATCTACTTATTTGGTACTGTACACTTGTTTAAGCTTTAATTCAATCTCGTGTACAAATTATTAGCTTGGAAATATTAAAAAAATTAGTTATGTATTATATGAATTATTTATTTGACACATAGTTATTAGCTACATGTTGCATTTTTATTTTGGGAAAAATAACAGATCTGTAATAAGAAAAAACGTTTCAATTTTATTTTAGAAAAAGAATTCATTATATTAATTTTGTCGTTAAATAGAGAAACACAAAATGTATGTAATTTTACAGATGTTTATTTGAAATATTTATTTAAATACTGCAATTTTTGTCCTTAAACAGGATTTCGTCTTTAATTCTTGAATTAATCTTATCGAAACCTCGTAAGAGGCTTAGATTGAACTTGTTTGATTAAAGTTTTTTATCAGGGAAGGAAATTTCAGCTGATAAAGTTTACTCTCTGAGGTAATTTTACAAAGAAATTGGCGAAGAATATGCTTTTACTCAGTTTAAAACCGAATTTGCTGTTAGGTAATCAGATTTAAACTCCAGTTCCTCCTCTCTCCTAGACTGACATTTCTTAAGCAGAATAAAGAGCAACAACAGTAATGTTTTGTGTGACAAATAAAACTCAAAAGCTAACATTGGCATAAAAATATATATTAAATATGCTTGTTTATAAACTATATTTTCCATGATTTCAAAACGTACACAACACTATTTGATAATGACACATTATAATATGAGTCACGAAATTGCAATTAGTATTTTTTAAGTTCAAACAAGTGCCTTAAATATAATATTTACTACAAGTGTATCAATTCTTTCACAACGTTCATAATAGAGACAATAACACAGGCCAACGATGAAAAAACTTTTTTACTAAAAATACCTTATTCTAATGTTTTTTAGGTCGCTGAATCCAAATATGATGCTTAAAAGCTGTATCACCCACAATTTCTTCACATTTTGAAGTAACATTTTTTTTAACTAAGCGATTTCTACAGAGTTTAAATATAATCAAAAAAGTAGAGGTAAATGGACTTAAATTGTGTTGGTAGCACTGCTGAAACACACTAAAAGATCAAAAAAGGTAGATTCCATTTGAACGTTAACAGCTGATTTGTTGTTTACTGTCAATCTAACCTCACTTTCACGGTTTTTTGTACAACGTGCTCAACACAATGTCTAACCGCGGTTGTAAAAACTCTGTTGACAGTTTTTGTTATATTTGTGGTGAGTTTGTGATTAAAAAACACCAAAGAAACATTACGGACTTTGTGAAAAAGGTTTATCGATCATACTTTGGAACTTTACTTGGAGATCAGGATAAATATTGGGGCGCCTCATAAGGTATGTTATGTATGTGTTGAAGATCTAAGAAAATGGTCAAAAAAGGAGAAAAAATCCTTCAAATTTGCTGTTTCCTATGATATGGAGAGAGCCAAGAAATCATTCTGATGATTGTTACTTTTGCAGTGTTGACGTAACTGGTCACAACTCAAAAAATAAGAAGGTAATAAGCTACCCTAACCTTATGTCTGCCATCCGACCAGTGAAACACGGTCCAAGATTTGCCGGTCCCTGAACCTCCAATGATTTGGATTCCATTCAAACTGGAAACCATCTTATGATGTAGAATCTGAGTTAGATGAACAAGATGATGAAGAATTTCGATGTATTACAGAAAATGTAGAGCCTAAATTGTTTACTCAGATTTGAACTTAATGACTTGGTTAGGGATCTAGGCTTAACTAAAGAAAAAGCTGAATTGCTTGGCTCTAGACTAAAAGAAAAGAACTTGTTGGGTGCTGGAACCAGCATTTATGTGTATAGAAAAGAGAGAGCAACAATTTCAAAGTTTTTTGAACAAGATGGTGATTTGGTGTACTGTACAGACATTCCAGGTCTGATGAATGAATTTGGTGTTGAGTACAAAAAGGAAGACTGGAGGCTGTTCATTTTTGACTCATCCAAAAGAAGTTTAAAGGCTGTTTTATTACACAATGGAAACCAGTACGCATATATACCTGTTGGTCCATTCTGTACACATGAAAGAAAGCTATGAAAACCTAGAAATAGTGCTGAATAAAATAGGCTATTGTGATCATGGTTGGATGATATGTGGTGATTTAAAAAGTAACATGTATGCTACTTGGTCAACAAGGTGGTTTTACCAAGTTTCCATGTTCTTGTGTGAATGGGACAGTAGGTCTAGAGATCAACATTGGTGCAAAAAGAACTGGCCCTGCTAGGGAATCTTTAAAAACCTCAATCTCAAGGTGAAAAATCTTCGTTAATGAATAACTTTGATGATTCTGTAGGTAACCATTACATTACACTCAACCCGGATTCTTGTTAATACTGGCACTGAAGTGTAGACATTGGAACCTCATTCGAGTTCAGCATGTAGAATACAGTATTGAGTGTATGTCCATATTATTTTTAAACTTTATTTTTTATAAACTACAACTCTGGACGTTATATCCTTTTAAACCCTTAAGCATCTTATAGTAGCATCAAATACATCATCATTAAGCATCTCTGCGATGTCACGTATTAAAAATGAATTACTGGGAACATACATTTCTTTTATCTTCCACACGAATCATAAGTTCTTCGTTGTGTGGTTCCACGTAAACAAAACCTTTTGTTTTTAAGTTTCTTACTTAAGTTTCCATATCATTTGTCGTTATTTTTAAATACGATAAAACATTTACACTAAGCTATAATACAATAATGTTGAAATAATAAAATAAATGCTATTTTATGGAAAACGTAAAAATATTAAACTATATCAAAGAACATACCTGTATTATGCAGGAAAATATATTAATGAGGTCCATCAATATAGAATTCCTCTCAAACATGGTTGACTGCTCTCCAGAATAGGCTACAATTATAATCAGAATCAGTGAAATGACGTCTGAGAAAAAGGTTGATGGGGTTTAAAAAAAGTAATAGTGGTGACGAATCTAACATTTTTTGCTTTTCCTGGTAAAGTTGGTTCAAGATAGTAACTGATTTACCCTCATATTAAACTTATTTTAAATTTCTTACTACAAGATCAGAAGTACTCAATACTATGAAAAGCAGAAAAGGTCGTTTAGTATCGATGATTATGTACATTCAGAAATTAAGATCGCTTTTGTCACTTTATCAATTTGTAGACTTAATTTTGTATGACCACCGTATTATATCACATGCTCTAATTTAAAAATTGATCGTCCAATCTAAATAGATAATATAAGACATATTAGTCTGTTAATATTTTACCTGAAGATTTTTGAATATTAATTAAATTTATACTTATTCTTTATTTAAATAACTTATATATATTTAATAACAACCACGTAAAAACTTATACCAAACTAAGAAGTATTACGTTTTGACAAGTAAACTTTTACTATAAAAAAATATGCTTAAATACTCGTAAAATGAGAATAAACAGTCCGTTTCGAAACTTAAATGTACTTCTGATTAAGTAAAGAAAATCTAAATCTATTAAAGGAGTATTTCTGTGATTGTGGTGTAAGAGTAAAGGTTTAATTGTGTAATGTAAGTTTAAATCAACATTTCTTTCACAATCTGGCCGACTTCCAGCTGAGTAACTGGCCACCCTGCTATAACTGTGGTGATAACACATTGTATGTTGTACTATTTATACAGAACAAATTCTCTCGTTCTATTGAGTAGAACTTATTTTATCGAAGTTGCTGCGTAAGTACGTTGGGTCTAGTAGTGCTGTAATCTATTTTTCGTCTGTCCATCAGTAAACGTTGGATCTGAGGATCTGCCAGTTTGTCAATATACAAAAGTACAATATTGTAATGATGTTACTTTTTTTCCTTCCTCACTCGCTTATAAATACATAATGAAAAAAAACTTTTCAATATCTACTTATTTGGTACTGTACACTTATTTCAGCTTTAATTCAATCTCGTGTACAAATTATTAGCTTGGAAATATTAAAAAAATTAGTTATGTATTATATGAATTATTTATTTGACCATAGTTTATTAGCTACATGTTGCATTTTATTTTGGGAAAAATAACAGATCTGTAATAAGAAAACGTTTCAATTTTATTTTAGAAAAAGAATTCATTATATTAATTTTGTCGTTAAATAGAGAACACAAAAATGTAATGTAATTTTACAGATGTTTATTTGAAATATTTATTAAATACTGCAATTTTTGTCTTAAACAGGATTTGGTCTTTAATTCTTGAATTAATCTTATCGAAACCTCGTAAGAGGCTTAGATTGAACTTGCTTGATTAAAGTTCTATCAGGGAAGGAAATTTCAGCTGATAAAGTTTACTCTCTGAGGTAATTTCACAAAGAAATTGGCGAAGAATATGCTTTTACTCAGTTTAAAACCGAATTTGCTGTTAGGTAATCAGATTTAAACTCCAGTTCCTCCTCTCTCCTAGACTGACATTTCTTAAGCAGAATAAAGAGCAACAACAGTAATGTTTTGTGTGACAAATAAAACTCAAAAGCTAACATTGGCATAAAAATATATATTAAATATGCTGTTTATAACTATATTTTCATGAGTAGTTCAAAACGTACACAACACTATTTGATAATGACACATTATAATATGAGTCACGAAATTGCAATAGTATTTTTTAAGTTCAAACAAGTGCCTTAAATATAATATTTACTACAAGTGTATCAATTCTTTCACAACGTTCATAATAGAGACAATAATTCATCGTTGGATGCATTTAAACATTCAGTGAGATATTTCTAATTAATTTACCACAGTAAATTAAGATATTTAGTTTTAAACTGATTAAAATATATGGATCATTTAATATTAAAAGTTGCAATTTTTTAATACTTATCAACTTTAAGTTTCGAAATGCTAAACACACTAATTTGTTTTAGTTTCTAAAGTTGTAGTTGAGAGGGTGATAAAGCTTGGTTCTTTCACATTCAGCAATATAAACAGAAATGAGTGTTGATAAGGTTAAACATTTGAAAGAAAACGATCGATAAACGGTACTAATATCATAGCATGGACCCATAATATTATTTCAAAAAATTCCCATGCCTAAGAGAGTTAGAATGATAACCCTAATGTATGACAGCCTCTACAGCTCTGATGGTCTGTTCTAAATTCATTATTCTAACATAAGCAGCTAAGGATTGTAGGTGTAGATTCACCCTGAGCATTGTTGTCTTTGATCGCCCATCCATTAAAGGTTAGTTATCATAATAGTTGTAGCTATAATAGTTACCTACCTTTTCAATAACAACATCATTCAACAAACCACGATTAAAGTAGATTATTCTAAAGTATTCATGGGTCTTATGACACAGCGTGTCTCGGCATTATCGAACAGCTAACGGGTAAAATTATCCTTGATACGATAATAGCTTAATATAGTTTATACCATGGGACTATGCGTCTTAGCGTCCAATTGGTTGAATACTGAACTGAAGTTTTTTTTTATACAACAGGGAACATTTAATCAGATTTAGAGAGAAACGGGCATACAATAAGTCAAAATAGTCTGTTCAGACTAGACGGGTAAACTTAGAATTTGATAGCTGCTAATACAGTGTTTAGGTTCAGCCAGTTACATACGTAAACTATTAACTAAACAAAAGTTACGATGTCAAATACAATGAATAAATTACAAATCTAATAATATTTTTATCTTAGAGATTTATTCGGCTATTATTGCCTTATCATAACACTCAAGGAACTAGTTTTTTTCTCTCTCTGTCCTCACGAACGAACCGAACTTACCTATAGACAAAATTTTATATATATATAAAATTTTATATATATATATATAAAATTTCAATAAACATTGAATCGCAAAAAGTATATATATATATATATATATATATATATATATATATATATATATATATATTATTTTTGTTCGTTCGTGAGGGCAGATATTATATGGTTGTCGCCTGGGTCTGGCTATTGGTTAACGGTAGAACTGAGGATATATTTCTGAGTACCTATAAAAGCACCAAAAACTCGAATTATGGTGCATTTAACTACATACGATTTGACTGAACATTCATTTTATCATAGCGCATATTCTTAAATTGGTAACGATAGTACGGTTATATGGCATTGTAACACGTAACAATATATGGCCCATATAACTTATATATATCATAACATATTCAAACTTGCTACAGGTATGTAATTGAAATTTTGCATGCAGTCTCAGTGAAACCTGATAGTGACACAGAGCGTGCTGTACTCCCATCTTGTCATGGGTCATTGTTATTTTAAGGAATATAAGATATTCCTTAAAATAACAATGACCATGTGGTGAGATTCATTTCGTATTATACTGTATAAAAGAAACGCTAAGTCTCCAACGCTGACTGGAATCCGAAACCAGGCAAGAATGTAACTTCTTTTCAAACATGTTAGCGGCATGGCTACCAATCAATAAACGTGGATATAAAGTTGTTTTACTTCTGAAAATAAAGCCTAATATCACATTCGACATTATAATAACGAAACCCTCAATGACATTAATTATTTACAACCTAGTTAAAATAAACAGTATTGTAATGAAAAGCAGTGCAGGTGCATCAAATCAGTGCCAATATACGTTTGTGTATCAACAAACACAGATACCGAACAAAGTGAATACTTTAACATTACCGTATTGCTGGATAAAGCTGCATTGTCAATAAAGCGTCAATTTAAACAATTGAAAATATCACGTAAATACTTTATGTGTGACAGAAGTGACATTACTAGAGGACAGCACTATTCGTTTCGTTGGTCAAACTCGGATTTCAGTGATTTTATTTCATCCTGGGCATAGTTGTTACACTTAAAATATTTGGAAACAGCAAATATAAAAATTAAAATTACGTTAAAAATCCAAATTTATTCATTTATTCTGTTCTCGAAATATTAATCTAAGGATGATTCTATGGATTTGACTGTATAGAGTACTAGAGAGTACCTAGCAAAATACTAATCTAAAAATTGCTACTCTATATTAGCGGATATTTTTGCAATATTGAACCGTCTGTAAAGAATATCGAAGAAAAGTTTTAGAGGTAATTTGTGATTATTGTGCAAACATTTAATCTCTTTTTTGCACCTTTTAATATGGTTCATATATGAAGAGTTTTTGGAAAAGTTACGGGTACACTTTAGAGAGTCTCGACCATGGCTTGAATAACTAAGTTTGTGACCATGCTGTTAACGTTTGATTTGCACTCAGCACCCTTATAAAAATAAGATGATCATATCACTATAAGTCTCCTCCATGTTTGAACGTCCTTTTTTAAGACTATAAATTAGAGCGGTATTTAATGTTGAGGATCAAGATGTCCTGCAGAGTTCTTTAGCTAATGTACCGGAATGGTGCATCTATCGTTATTTACCTCAACATCTCCAAATGTCATGTTTTGTCCTTCGGGCGTGGTGATATTTCTCTAATACAACTACAATGTGGGTAGAACATGACTTAAGAGATCATTTAAGATGAAGGATCTGTAAGTCAAACTCCAACAATCATCCGATGTGAACATTTGGAGCATGTTGTTTTTAGAGCAAGAACCCAGAACTTCTCTGTCATTGATTTTTCCCTTCAGGTCTTTCATTTTGCTTGTACTCGAATATGCTTCACCTATATGGTGCTCTTACAAAATTGACAATTCTACATGAGAGTCCTACCTTTCTTCAGAGTCCTGGGTTGGAGACCTAATTATGTGTTTTGGAGAGGCTCTATGTGTTACAATCCTCGTAGTTGAGACGCAGGATCTCTGGCCGAACATTCTTCTCTGGCAGGATCTTCTTTTAACTGATGAATATTATTGATTATGCGGTCCATTGTGGTACGAGATTCAAATTAATCTAACAGCCGATATGTTTGCCTACAAGCTATAGCAGTAATAGCACTCTGTCCTGGTTCTTGAGGGAGGGAAGCCTAGTATTTTCTGAAATTAATTGTCTTTTTAGGTGTTTATCTAGCCTTATTGAAGTGTTGGTGAAGTGAGATACAATCCATATGGCCTATCTTTCCTAGTGTACTGCTGGACGTATAGTATATGCAATATTTCAATATTCACTTTTGTCACCAACAAGATTAGTTCCTATTTTATATATTATTATATCTTGGAATAAACGATTATATTTTGACTGGATTTGTTTTTTGTTACCCACAGTTCTGTTATGTACTTTTATCTTGTTGTAAGTTTATTCTATTACTAGCACTAATATTTATCATGTCATCAGTAAATAGCATATCTTATTATTACGCTGTAATTAATGGTGTTGCTGCTTAAGGAAATATAATACTTAAATTCCACCATAAATGAAAACGATAACTTCCACACAACTTATCTTATAAAGCAGCTCAAGTCACAATTTTCTGCGCTGATATTTCTCTATCTACATTTGAATTTCAAGAAACTGTCACACATAATTAAGGGGAGTCGGTTGACTATATAGCGCACATGTTAAATTAGATAAGTTTAGGAACATGTTTCTCAATAACCAATAAACATATCAAGATAAGGTTTGTTTTATTTGAATCTGCTATTTTTTACCTACATTTACAGCACAGCAAATTTCCATAGCATAAATATAAGTATTAAAAATATTTTTTTTTATAAAAGTCAATTTTTATCAATTTTTTTAATAATACATAACTTTTTTTTTAATTATTATTAGACTACATACAACAATTTGCTGTGCTATAAACATTGCTCTAACTACGAGGAACAAAATTTTTAAAAAATCATCAAAATAAATTGAGTGGTTCTAGAGAAACGTGTTCCTAAACAAAGAAAAACAAGAATTTTCAGAAAACCCTTTTAAAGATCGCATATACATTAATCAGAAACATAACAACATTTAATGCATTCCAGGACCATAACTAGGGTTGTCAGGATCCTCCTCTTGTTCTTATAAGTCTTCTAAATGCCTTTTAGCTGCACTTACTTTCTGGCGACACTTTTTCTCGATCTCTTCCACAGCTTTCTGCGCTTTGTTGATTCGGGTGACATCAATTGTTTCATTGTTTCACAACAATAGCATGCAGATGTGATCCCTAGTTTGCTCAACACTTCACATGTTATTATGTTCCCTTAGTTGAAACTTGCTACAGCATCAAATACACCTAGTTCTAATGTTTCCTTCATCACGAAGGTTGATTTTGGAACTAGCGACCAAATTATATTGTTCAGTGATCACTGGGGTTTTGAGTACCACCGTGCAAACATTTTGATAACAATGATAGATCTGATAAATCTCTAAATATTTGTTTCACCTCTTTCATGACAGCAGGAGCAATGTGTTTGTGATTGTTGTGATCATAAGTTTCATAATTTATTTTAGCTAGTTGGTACTTACACCAAGTATCTTGGCTAGTACTTATATCAGGCTAGTACTTGGTTCTGGTTCTTGACATTTACTAGGCACAATTACTTTTTTACCACCTGGATTTCTTGTCCCTGTAAAGCACTTTGCTTTGTTTTTGAAGGTTTATGTGCTCTAGGCATTTTCACAAACAATAAACTACACAGTATAACTAAATATTATAACTTAGACTGAATGAAAGCAAGAAACACAATGTATGTGACAATAATAAACAAACAACAATTAGGGTTATGTCAAATCTCAACTGACTGTAAACAGATGGGTGGACAACCTTGTATATTCAAAGCAGCATAAAGCAGGTTGGCTAACATAAGCCTAATAATAAATATGCGCTTCAATAAGGATTATGTATGACAATGATGCAGAGTACATGAATTTTACGAGCAAAAATATGCTGAAGCCATTTACATAATATTATATTTGGGTGTGATATTGTTGGCCGATTTGAATAAAAATTGCACTAAATTAAACAGGAGAGTCTAAAGATTAATAAAAGCAAATAAAACGTTTTTTGGGTTTTTTTAGATTTTTTGTCAACCGACTCCCCTTAAGTGCTTTACTGAGTCATAAATTGGATACTTTAAGATGAAGCAGTTTTTGAGAATAATAAAAACCTTATTTTGTCTTCTACAAGTTTAAGATTTTGAAACGAAAGATATATTTTTTACTGTAAGAAAGTTAAACTAACTTAAACCTATCCCAGTAAATATTATATTTGTTACGTTATAACCTATCGAAATCCTCAATAACCTTGCTATAGATATACTAAAAAGCACTTATATTGAACACATTAAATAAGAATGTTGCATAGTGAAATTCCAAAAGATAAAAGCTAACTATTAAAGAAATTGGGGTGTAACCATGGAAATGTAGATACTGTTGTCCTGATACGACTTTTGCCATACAACATTGTTAACGTAATATTTTAACTGTTCAGAACGTCATATTACTGGCAATTAAACCTTTAGACGGCAATATAGAAATGTTAAAGCACTAGCTTTGTTTGATAACTGTGTTTGTTAATACACAAACATACATTGGCACCTGACTAATGCATCTGGACTTTGTTTCATTTGAACACTGTTTACATTCAGTTTAGTATGTTTTAAATTTGATTGCCTTTATTTAATTGTAGTTTGTACATATTATCTCATTATAACCGAAATATAGACGGTTAAGTTATTGGAAACATTTTAATTTAGTGGTTACTAAAAACATTACACATTTCCAATATGTTTTATATTGTGAAAAAAAAAAATATTGGAAGTTGGAGTTTTGTGAAATAACTACTTTTGTAAGGAGACAATAGAGATTGATTTTATACCAGACGTTAAGTATGCAGTAAAATTTGGGTGGTAAATTTTTCATTTATATCAACATTATAGTACTAGCCAAACACTGCATACTTAACATTTGCTTAAAATGTACAACTAAAATACATTATATACATACACACATAGATAAATTACAAAACATTGTTCTAAAAAGTTAAATTTGTTTTATCTGGATATTTCCATAATATATTATGGTAAACAGTTGTTGCAGAAAATAATTATATAAGAAGTAATGTTATTGTCAAGACTCGAGGTTTTCAAGACTGTACATTTTAACAAATTGATGATTGTGGTAAAACTAATTAAACGGTTATACTGCAATAAAACTATGTTTAAACTAAGCAGTTGATTACATTTACCAGGCCCTAGAAATGAATCAATCCCTTTATCTATACAACAAATTCAAATTTGGAAAGAAATCATTGACATTTATTAACCGAAATGAATACTATATTTTAAGTAATATCGAACAATACATACCTGTACGTACCAACTTTAATTAAAGTCAGTTCGTTAATTGCGGATATTAGCGTAAACAAACAATATACTAACACGAGATTTATAATTTAAAGATACAAAGTAAAACAATTAATCTTTAAAGTATGTCCTGAAAATAATAAAATGTTCACTATTTCCTATATTTATAGTTTAGATGTATGATTAGTATGATATGGCATAATATCTGATTAGTACGAGTAAGCATAATATCTATCAACTACAAAGGCCACAAAAACAGTACTGATCCCACTATTTCCTTTTTTAATATGACAGGAAATATTGCTCCACAGGAGCAATGAAATTTAGGTGTTGAATAGAAGAAGGAGCGCCAATATCAGTCGAGCTAACCCATTCAACAGCCAATGTCGTAACTGTCACCTTTGACCGGACAGTACTCGACGCCAAAGGCCAGGTACTTCTGATAAGGTATACTTTCCATTATTAGTAAATAGTTTAAGTGGTTTATTTCTTTGCACTATACTATATTACTCTATTTTCATTTCCTATTCTCCAAAACTTATAACTTACTAAGGTAAATAGATTATGTTATATGCATATCTACAAAAGTATATCAAAACATGAAAGATTTCAACCTTTTTACATAAGAGCGCACTTATTACAAATAGGTTGATAAAATTTCCTCAAAGCATTACTGAGTAATTTATCATTAATTTTTTAAATCAACATTTATCTATTGGAAATATTAAAATTTAGTGCCAGTTCTCCAAACGCTAATCATCCTATATTCTTAATTGAAATTATTAAAATCTACTCCTTTTAGTCATTACTGTGTCAACTTGGTAATTTACTTTAGAATTATTGACGTAAGTGGCATATATACAAAAAAAGACGTTATCAACACGCTACCCCTGAAAATAAAGTATTTAAATCCAACGTAGAGGAAAAACACAAAAACAAAATATAAATTATGAATGATTCCTAATATTAATAAATCTGTATAAAACCATTATCTGCATTTTTTCATGTCGAGATTCAGGATGGAGTACTCTTGACTTACAAAAGGAGGTTATGTGGTAGGAAGTAATAACATTCTAAGCCATCCTTAAAATCCTTGAGGTAAGGAACGAACGTAGGCTTAAATCGCGTCTCTGTACTTGTGATGTTTTTGATGTAAGTGATAAGGCTTTTAAAACGGAGATCACGCAGTAAGACACCATAAAATATAAATTATACGTAAAATACCGGAGTTAAAAAATGAAACATTGGCTGTACATCATACACATATAAGAAAGAAACGCCATATCTATATTCTTATTTTATATAACCGTTTCAGGATAAAATTTATTAGGAATTAAAAGAGAATAATGCGGTAAGATATAATACAGTTTGAACTATCATTACAACTCATCAGGTAAGGAATGAACATGGGCAGTTACCCCATCCCTGTACTCTAATGTTATGTAATAAAGTGTTGTTCTCTTGGGAGTAGGACACTTTACCAGAAATATAATGAATAGAAATAGTCTGGCAGTTACTAAAATTATGTAAGAAATCAGAAACGTGTTTTGTAAATAACAAATAAGTTTTATTGTTTTTAAGAAAATGTTTCTACCGAACTGATAGAGGCTGCATATGTCCAAAGGACTGGCATATTCCATACGTCTATTGGGGAGTTGGGAAATGACAGGACATTAAAACCCAAGATTATATCGTACGAACTATTAGTAAATATATAAACCTTGATATTTATTTAAATGTTCATTCGTTTTCAATTTCAAAGATGCTTTTCATGGAAAATACAAGGACAGAATGTAAACCTCTTTTACATTTTTGTCTATCTCTTCGAACGTTCAGATCTCACACAGAAATATTTTAATGAATCTTTTACATACTTTCTTAGGACCTATGGATTAGTCAATGTTTTTATTAATAGATTAAGTAATTAAACCAATGTATAAGATATATTTATCTATTTAATCTGATAAATATAGTTGAAAATGAATTATTGTCAGATTTATATGTTTATATTGACGTTTTAACAAATTATTTTAAAGTAAAATATTTAAAATATTTTATATTGCCTCCAATTGCCGAGATTTCAGTTTAAGTCTCAAAATATCCTAGATCTAAAATCAAGCAACAGGACAACCATGAAATCAAGTTTTTTGGATTATTATTTAAAAACAGATCATGAGTTGTGGAAGGCACCGTGAAGCTTATTTGCATTCAGAAAAAAAAAATTAATACTATGTTCAAGGAAGAATTACACAAACGATGTTTAAAATTATAAGAGGTATGCAAGCAAAACGTTTAAATGCCATGCAATTGTAAAATTGTCCTAATAATAGAAAACAGATATTGAAATATAAAAATTAAATAGAAAGCTAATTATATTTTTCAAATGTAAATAAATCGAGTACCACCACCTGTACCAAGGATCATGGAAGTAAAAATTAAAATAGATTCTAATTTAAAAAAAAATTGAAGCTGGTAAAAGCCAAAAGTACGGAAGTATCTAAGAAACGGATCAAATCATAACAACAATATGTATACACTTTTTAACAGATTCTTGTAAGATACATTCTTTGATAGGTCAAAATAAAAAAGCTCAACAAAGGTGTCGGAAATACAATGTACTCGAACCAGAAGTGATCATTTCCAGCGAAAAAAAATACTTATTTGTAATTTAACTTAATATATGATGCTTCCAAGCATGAAATCATTTTTACCTAAAATATGATTATTTACATTTAAAAATTACATAGAGCCTTATGTGCGTTAACTGAAAAAAATAAGGACTTCGCTTTAAAAATTCCTATACAATTGCATTATATACTAGTTTTTCTACTGTTAGAGAAATCGTTCGGCTACTCAATCAATTATAAAAAAATTTTGATGATAAATTCCAAGTATTCTACTGGAACTTATGAGAACTGTTTTTACTCTTTCGAATTTCAGTACCTCAAAATACTGCTCTATCAACTTAATGCTAAAATTGACTAGGAGGTTGGAACATCTTTCAGCGACTGTAACTTACGATCTCAGGATTTTTTACAATGTCACTTGCATGAAGTAAAGACAATAATGTCAATAATGTTCAACACGGAATCGTGTACGAAGTTTTCTCAATTAACTGACATTTATACCAATTAGTTACATTACGGACGACTGGATTCCAGGTAAAGCTGTTCTAAAGACCTTATTAGAACATGGCGTGGATAAAAAACATATGTTACGTTACATAGGGTTAATTTTAATAAACATAAATATTCTGAATCTGTTGTGTGTTTCTTGGAGGCCCTGATTACTGAAACAGAACATATAGCACATATTGTAAATAACTGAAATTTGCCATGAGAGACTTCAATTAAGAGTATTCGTAAATAATACTCCTTTTAGGAAGTAGCATTACATTTCTTGGAACAGCATAACAGAGTGGAATTTATTGTGAAATATGTGTCTTCTTGGAATTCTTGGATCCTTTCGTGCTATGAACCTTTGACGTGTGGTAAGGGCAACAAGACAGAACACTGAATATATTTAATTTCTTTTCACCGTATGTCTAACAAGCGTTTTATTATGCCAGATGTAGGTCATGAAAAGGGGCTCTCGGTACATAAAGTTACATATCTCATTGCCTTCGGCATCTCTACTGATCCGAGGCGGTGTCTCCTTTGAGAATCGTCATTACTTCTGAACCCAGATTCTGTCAGCTTGTTGCGTACAGTAAATTAAATACAATGTCATGTTTGAATTCATATTAGGCTATATTGTTAAAATGTAATCAATTAGAACCTAACGTTTATTCTTAGGAACATCCTTACAATCACACAAGTATATCTTATCAGTACAAGATTAATAGCATTTTGGTGAGCGTGAATCCAAATATTATGCTCCGTCTAAGAAATGCGAAGCCTCCAACGCTAAACCGAATATGAAACAGGGCACGAATGTAACTGGCTATACACATCAACGTTTAATCACGTCAACGTTTGGTTGCCATTGTTCTGTAGCCATAATTTAAATAAGAAAGTAAATAAATCTACAAACTTAGCTATACAAGTAATTTAATTTCAGACAAATAAAACAGTAATTTCTAACTCATAATTTGAAAAGACTCCATGTCTATGATTTATTACAATCCACTGAAATTACGCAGTGTTGTAATGAAACAAAAATCAGCTGCATGATATCAGTGCTTACTGCCTGTATATAAGTACATTTCTCATTCTAAAAATACAGCAATCGAACAAAATTAGTATATTAACGTGAGGTATAACATTAATGCCATAATGCGTCAATTTTCACATCAAAAAGTTTATGTAAACATGTGAGGTGACACATAATAGATATTACTGTTGCTTGTCTCCGTGGGTTAAGTCTGGATATCAGAGACTGGTTGTTTCCAATCCAAAAGCATTGTAAATGTTACGAAACTTTTAAGATTAGTTTTTATTTTTGTTTGAACCTTTTTTCATATGTAAGATAAGGTCTTAGATTTGCAGATTGTTAATATCAAGATATATATAAAAAAATTTTATATATCTTGTTTTTTATTTATTGTAATTGTCCTAATTGTACACAATGTGTACATAAAATTAATCAAATAATAACCACCTCAGGCATGCGAGACCGGGTAAGCTAGTTAGTATACAAATATTTTGACAAATTTATACCCGCATATGGTGAAATACACTAACAGAATCATATAAATACTTACTCTTACTTACTTACTCTTACTCCCAGGGCCATTTATATCGGAGGTGGTATTTAGCCGCACCAACAAAGCTCCTCCATCTTGAACGGTCCTCTGCATCTTCCTATGAAGCGCCCACCCTCTCCATATCAGCATTCACCTGGTTCCACCATCTCACTTTCGGTCTCCCACGGGTCGTCTTCCTTCTGGTTACCGTACATTACCCTCCTCAGTTTGCATTTCTCTTCTCTTCTCAAAACATGGCCTGCCCAACGGAGTCTTCTGCACTTTATTTCTCCTATTACAATCCGTACTATTGTAGAGCTCCCTGATTTCTCTATTATGTTTTCTTCTCCATACCCCTTGTTCATATGATGGCCCATAAATTTTACGTAAAATTCTGTTCTCGAAAACTAGAAGCTTTTTGTCATCCTTCTTATTTAGCCTCCACGTTTCGGATCCGTACAAAAAGCAGTGGACATATAATTGTTTTGTATATTCTAGTTTTAGTTTTGTGAGAGAGAGATTTGGTTGAAAGTATCCTATTGCATGCATATACACATCTATTTGCTGAGTTGATCCTATTTTGTATCTCTGGTTCATCTGTGTTTTTTTATTTGATATTGTGACCCCAAGGTACTTAAAGTTCTCCACTTGTTCGAAAACATGCCATCAATTTGTAGGGGTCCTCCTCTTTGATTTTTGATTCCTTCTAAAGTGCATATATTTAGTTTTTGCATCATTCGTCTTCAACCCCTACTTTCTCTGCCTCACTCATAAATAGTCTAGTTAGTGACCTCAAATCATCTACATTTTCTGAAAATATGACAACATCATCTGCAAAAGCTAGATGTTTAGTTTAGCTCCAACTTCCACCCCTAAATCCCTCTCTGCTACACTCTGAAGTGCTTCTTCTATGGCAATATCAAATAAGATTGGAGAAAGACCATCTCCTTGCCTGACTCCTGAGTTTATCCCAAAAGGTACACAGTCCCGACCATTAATTCTTACTGAGCCTCTTGACTCTGTGACACTCATCTTAACTAAGTTTATTAATTTTCTCGGGATGCCAAATTTATCTAGTTGTGTCCACAACTCCTTTCTGATTATGCTATCGTATGCTTTTTGAAAGTCAATAAATATGGCAAAAAAATTCTTTATTATATTCCCAGTATTTAGCTAATATTTCTTTGAAAATGAAAATCTGATTGTGGTTGATCTGCCCTTTATGAACCCTGCCTGTTTTCTTCCTGATTATTTCATTTGTATAATGTTCAAGTCGGTTTAAAAACAATTTTGGATAAAACTTTATATGGGATTCTGAGTAGTGAGATGCCTCTGTAGTTACCACACTCTTCTTTTTCACCCTTCTTGTGTATAGGTATTATTATTGCTTCTTGCCATTCAGCTGGCATTTCTTCTTTCTCCCAAATACGAGAGTATTAGTTTCCATAGATTTTCCACTATTATTTCTCCTCCTTTCTTCAAGAATTCTGCTGTTATTTCATCCTTCCCAGGAGCTTTGTTGGTCTTTAGCGCTTGACTGCATCCTTTACTTCTTCTATTTTTGGTGGTTCTATATTTGGTTGAACATGATAGTATTCACCAACTTGCTCTTCGTCCCTAGTTTGGTCCTCTACATTTAGTAGCTCGCAAAAGTACTCTCTCCATCTTTCTATAACTTTTGTACTTTCTGTCACCAACTCTCCATTTCTGTTTTTTACCCCATATGGGTATGGGGTAAAACCTCTTTTGAAGAATCTTATTTTCCTGTAGAAGTCCTTTGCGTTATTTGCTGTATTATCTTCCTCAGCCCTTGTCAAGCAATCTATGCAGATACAGTCTTTTTTTCCGCCTCAGCAACTTGTTTGCTTCCCTATTTGCTTCATTATAGCTTTCTCTATCCTCTACCCTGTTACTATTCATCCACGTTATTTTCCAATTAACTCGGTCTTTCAGAGCTTGCTCGCATTCCTGATCAAAACCATGGTTTTTTTGTTTCTCTTCTTCCTACTACCACATACCACATACCTCTTCTGCTGTGTTCAGAACTACTTCCTTAAAATTAGACCATTTGGCATCTACAGTTTCATTGTTCTCCATGTCTTCCAGGGCCTTAAATCTATTCTCCAGTTTCAGTTTGAATTCATCAGCAATATTCTTAAGCTCAAGTCTACCCACTTCTATTCTTCTTTCTTGCCTTACTTTCCTTTCTCTCTGGATTGCTATTCGCTGACACACTTTGACTAAAACTAATGAGTGGTCAGTTCCACATTCCGCTCCCCTGATGCTTCGAACATCAGTTATAACTACTTTTGTGCCTTTGGTCTGTGATCACGTGGTCAATTTGGTTTTTTTTTGTTCCACCAGGTGATGTCCATGTATATTTGTGTATATCTTTTCTTGGGGACATCGTGCTATCTATTGTATATTCATTTGCAATTGCAAAACTTGCCAGTCTGGTTCCATTGTCGTTTGATTCTTGGTGAAGGCTCTCTTTTCCAGTAGCATGTCTCCAGACTTCTTCTCTTCCTACTTTGGCATTTTGCGTCCCCTAAAATAATCTTCATATCAAAACTTGGTAACCTACCCACCAGTTCGTCCAGAAGACCATAGAAGTTATCTTTTTCTTCCTCTTCTGCTTCTTCAGTTGGCGCGTAAAAGCTGACTAGAGATATGTTACTAAATTTTCCCCTTAACCTAATATTGCACAATCTATTATTAATTGCTTCATTAATGTATCACAGCCTCCGAAATTCTCTTGTTTACAGCAACACCCACACCACCGTGGTATCTGTCATCTTCACAGCACTATAATAAATTAAATAATTTTTGGTGTTAATTCTCCCTGCCAGGGGCCACGGGTCTCCTGAAGTGCCACAACATCCATGTTATACTTGTGCAATTCTTCTGCTAGTATGTCACTCGCCCCTGGTGCTGCCAGTGTTCTTACATTCCATGTACCAAATCGTAATTGTTTAAAGCAAAGCCGGGTCTTTATCTGTTTATTCCGTCCAGTTTCTACTCTTTGTTGGTGATTCGTAACAACAATTTTTTATGAGGCGGGTCGTCAGCCCAACGCTCAACCCCCAAGCTGGAGGACCAGGGTATCTCTCTTAGTCTGGCTCCTACCTTACGAAGACCTGTCCGGCAAGGGAGGCCCTACCAGTAGCTACGCTACCGCCGGTATAGCTCTTGAGGTCGTTGGAAGCACGCAAGCCCACCCGCCACATCAAGGCGAAGATACCTTCGGATGGGCATATAAATACCTACTATAAATTTTTTTATTGCAGTATACTAAAATTTAACATCGTTATCATTACAAATAATTCGTATTCAATACTAAATTTCGCAGAAATTCATTGTTTAAAACGCAAATTCATGGGAAGGTCGTGGATTTATTTTGAATTTTATGTGTTAAATATCGTATACAATGATAGGAGAACAATGTATGTTAATTAAGGCAATACAAGAAATAGTATCTCTTACGGCTCAGATAGAAGATATATAGATTTTACATGTATTTTACATCTCTAGAAATATCGAACTGAAGATGCATTATTAGCTTAAATGTTTAATTTACCCAATTTACTAATGGGACAACTCTCAATGTTGCTATGTTAAAATAAACTTTAACTTTAATACGTTTAGAAATTACATAGTATATTGAAACCTGAAAAGGGAAAATGTTATAGTCATATAAATTCCTTTTGTGTAACCTTGGACTTCATCTAACTACATTTATCTGAAATAATATTATAAAACTCAAATTATTAATGAGTTATTAAATAATTATTATCGATACGTTATGCTTGAAATTACTTGACTGCTTTAAGGAACGTGTCAACATTTATTTGTGTTAATGTGTTAAGAAATACTAGAAACAAATATTTGCCTAGAAGCGGATGATCGCTATCTTGAAATGTTTTACTATATTAGTTCAGACTGGCTGAAAGATTCATCCAAGTATATACAACTACTGTCTCTGTACCTAGCGTATTTCGAATATATTGAGAAGTACAATAAATGTCGTGTTACAGTTTTATTCCTGCAGTCCTGTGTGATACGTAATATTTTGTATGCTGCCAAAAATACTGTAATATTATGAGATATTAAGAAACACCTAAGAACAAACATTATTTTACATGATCTAGAAATTGTAAGACACTAATCTTTTGTCACTAATCACCATTAGTAACTGATATAACTTATTTGGTCCTTTTTAAAATTTGAATGACTACTATTTTTAAACCGAAGTAACGAAAAATGAAATCTTAAAAGTGATTTACAATTACCAAATAATATTTATTAAATGTTGGCTACAATCTTTGTATGATAAATTGGTTATTAGTTCTGTTGCTAACGAATTTATTGAAGCTAGGTATAAATACTGCCTATGTATCTAATTTAGTTTGAGTCTGCTAATAACTTCGTTTGTTATATCGTGTTCACAAGAAAACTCAATCTGTTTGCGATGGAAAGACATAACATACGATCGTAATTTTTAAGTTTTCTATCGTTAGTAGGATATCAGTTTCCTTCTACGTAGTTTGCTACTTAATACTGTAATAATGGATTGTTTTTATAGAAGATATATTCAATCTGCTGTATCTATATACCAATAATACTATTTACTATATTTTGTATACAGATAACTACAGATAGTAAACAAAAGAGGCTTTGTTAATACCAAACCTAATTAAAATTAGAAATACATTTAAATATCACAAATAAATTTTTCTTATAAACTACTTAATATTTTATTGTGTACATTATATTAACTAATATAAAGTTTAGATTAATTTTAAGTTGAAAACACTCTTCATTCCACTGATTTTAACAATCAAACATAATCACACACGCATGGAATAGACATGCATAAAGTAAACTAGATATTAGATCTATTTTAATAGGTGATCAGTAATATTATTAAATAGATATAAAGGTTTAAAGTGTATTATTAATTATGAACAAAGAATAAATTCAATATGGTGTTTGAAAAAAAGTTTTGTGTATTGTGTGTTTTATAGTTATTTTGATATAACCAAATTTTACTGAAGTTTAATGATAAAACTTTGGAAATAAGTAGTTTGAAATTATCGATGCAATGAATATTCGATGAATCATAGGATGGGCTACATATACACCCGTATTGGTATCAGTGGAAACTGCCACTGAATTCAGCATTTCTCCGTGACGGAATTTGACCAGAGCCCACGGATATATCACCGTGTATATATCCCAAAGGGATGTCCTCTCTCACACTATCACATAAACTCAAACTGACACAGAGCATACGACCAAAGGGACATCTCCGCTTCAGTTTTGCAAGGTACATTTGAAGTAAAATGGACACTTTAGGGTTTCCCTTGATGTACTATTGACGATACCAACAAATAATTTATCATATTTGTGTTCAATAGGTCATTGGAGTGGTTATACATAACATGTTACACATATAAATGAAAATAAAAAATAATAATAATACTGTGACGCTACCACGTAAAGTGATTCGATTCAAATAAAATTAAGAGTGTTCATAAATTACCATACTAACCAATCATGTCAATATCTTAATTTATTTAATATTAAAATGATTCATAACTAAAATCTAATTATACTGTTAACTAAAAAGATGATTTTTACGTGTTATATAATTATGTTATGTTATGTTATGTTATAATTATGTTATGTTATATAATTATGTTATATAATGTGTTATATAATGTTATCAATTATTTTAAGATATGGTATTTAAATGTTATATTCCTATTGGATTGTCGAAATGTTTTTATAATTAAATATTACTTTTATTATTGAAATCCGTCCTATGTTTATATAGTATTATAATGTTTTGTTTAGTAATACACATTACACAGGAAGTGAAATACGCTTACTATGCCGTTGTGTAAAATAAAACATATTTTTTCACTAAAATGGTTAATTGATCTGCCTGGTTCCTAAATAGTCTTAGCAAAGTAGATAAAGAAGGTTTTATAGCATAATAACGTTGCCGAAATTGTAAACGGAAACGAATAATACTAATCATAAAACTTAAAATTCAGCTCTAATAGTTGTTTTATTCACTATGAAACTTTTGTGTATAATAAGAGGTCTTCTTATAATTTCGATTTCAATTAGGGTGCATGTTCGGCCCCAAAATATAGTCACTACGAAACGAACAAATCGTATAAGCAACTAATCATGCATGACAGATTGATGATTTCACCAGTCTAATTTTTTTACATCACAAACAGATCTTACAATTATGTTATATATTATACCAAATCTGCATATGATTCTTACTGACTTAAATATAACGTACCGTTTAAGTTACAAACAAGTAAAATAGTTAGTTATTATTTTTTTTTTTTTGGAAATACTCAATTCATTTAATATACTTATTTTTATTATTTACATTAAATATTGTATGATTTAAATGTGATTATTTCAAACATTCAAAAGAATTTAGACAAGATCTACATTTGTGAGTTACGTAACAAGACCATAGCTTACTACGCAACTAAAATGAAGTAAGGCCTTCATAACACCAACTGAAAATATAAAATTCGTAACCGACATCAGGAGGACAGAGAATGAAAATTATTAAGTTATCATGAGATTGTTTACACTTTTTGGTTATCATTAAAAAAGGCTTAGTTAACCAAAGTCTCTTGATCAAGAGTTACAGAAAATTTTTAACCAAATATATAAAACTCAACAATTTAAGATGTCTTAACATAGCTTTTCTCCACTGTATGGAATTAAATTTTAATAGTATTCAACGG
Organism: Homalodisca vitripennis; assembly: GCF_021130785.1. Taxonomy (NCBI): domain Eukaryota; kingdom Metazoa; phylum Arthropoda; class Insecta; order Hemiptera; family Cicadellidae; genus Homalodisca; species Homalodisca vitripennis. Next base: position 164,422,175 of record NC_060207.1, on the reverse strand, counting down.
AATCTTGTATGATCTATACGGTATATCATTCCATCATTGTATTCGAGTTTTTAATGAGAATGTCTCGTAAAAAAGCTATATTTTAAAGTGATACATACATTATATTAGATTATATGTGTTATTTAACCTCAGGAAAGAATAAAGAATACATATGTTTTTGCCGTTGCGAAATAAAATAATTAAATTGTATTCAATACCACAGTCATCACAATATGTATTACACAAACATAAAAAACTTAATTGTTTCGTAAAAAATACATGCATAGAACCATATTTGATATGACTGTGTTTATGATTAGTCTGTTTTCTTATGTTTCAGTGTTTTGCTTGTACACGAATGCCTAATTGCTTTCATTCATTGATAAATTTTTAGTACATTTTGTATTTCGTCTAAAATACTAAAGTTTTATGGGCTGTTCTATAAAAAAATTCTAACAGATTTTATAAGTACTTGAAAATTTTAAATTATATAATATTTACTTTAATAAAAGTGGATTCTTAAAAAATCTGTCTTCAACGCGAACGAAGTCGTCGAACGTTGGCGGTTATTATCATTTTACTCTTCGTGAGGGCTGCCATACGTATAGAAACCTGAATAACTCACAAACATTAATATTTTAATTTCTTTCTCTTGTTTATTTAAATAATTACTTGTGAGTATTATCTTATGATGAATTTTTCATTTTGAAACTAAAATGATGATTTGCAAATAAATATGTAATGTATGTTTTAATTTTTTTAATAGTTTGCTTTTGTAAATTGATTTAAAAACGTTTGATTTAACATGCCTGTGAAAGTAACCTCTAGCTTAAATTTTGAAGGTCGATAAGCTGTTCCTGTTATTGATAGAAATAAAACTCAGTACGGTACGTAATATATTCTCATTAGATACCCTCGAATATATGCATTATTTGGCGCCTCATTGACTAGTGAAACTACCCGATCTACGTATGGCGTACGTTATTGGTAGGAATCACATTACCGTGAACCTACGTCTCACTGTTTAAAGACTAGAATATTCGATCTCGAACAGAGAAGCCATGGTTCAATAAAATAGGAAACCTTTCTAATACATTTGGAGCACCGGAAGAACTTTCAGATATTGTATACTAAAATTAAACTCAACATGTTCTCAAATGCTAAGTTTTATTAGGATGCATGCACAAAATTCCAATCGATTAGTTGAGAAATATGACACTTTTACCCCCTCAACTTCAGGGAATAACAAAAAACCTCATTAATGATTCCTGTTTCTAGACATTGAAAGAGCTGTAAACGTAAATATACTCTCTAAATACACCTAATTTTTGCCAAATCCATTCGTATTATTTATTAAATCTTGTACTATAAAATCTTTAAAATTAAGTATAAATATTGCTGATTACTTTAAAGGTTTTAATATTATAGTGCCTTAGAGAGGTACGAGAATGTTTAATATCTTTATAAAATTACTCTTATTTTAATCGCACCTAACTGCAGAATTATTTATCATTTATATAGTGAACTAAATTTTTTGTTAAACATGAGAAAGAAAATTGTTTAACTATTAATGCAATTTATATTTAATAACAGTATGCTAGAAATTGAAGATAATCCCGTGTATATGTATTTATTACTTTAAGAAACAATTAAATCATTAGATTTTAGTAAACGTCATAAGCCTAATATTACAACCACGTGATCCTTTGGAATACACGGAGAGGTAAGATATTAAAGAAGATTATCGGCTCAGACAGCTCCAGGAATTTCGGCTAATTACGACAAAACGTATTTCAGTATACTGCTCAGATCTCTTGCAATCAGATTACATCAGATTACGTTCAAATCGTATTGACATAACAAGGCTAATATTGCTTTACTTTACCCCTCTTCTAGGCTAAATTTAATATTATAGTTTTCATTTCAATATTATACAATTGGATATTATATCGACAACTAAATTAGTTTAAATGAGTAATGTTAACTATACATTATAACCCAATGATATACCTCACATTATTCAATGTATATCCCTAATTTACTATAATCCTCTATATTAAGGTTTATACCATATTGGTGTGATATGTTAATGTTGTATGATAGTAGTGTTAGTATTATGTGTTAGTACATCAATGTGTACGCAATAGGTTTTTGCTGGATAGATTAAAATAATTAATACATTATTTTATTCGTAGGCCCTACACATGAGTAAATTTTCGCAAAGTAACACCGTTGTATTGATCACAATAAACATTGTATACAAAACTGAAAACCATAATGTACATTTCTAATTGTAGGAGAAACACTAAGAAATGATCATGTTCAAACGTCACCATATCCAGTGAGCATATTAAGTATAATAGGATAACATTAATTATGTTACATAATACTGCATTTCAATTATTATGTTTTTATAAAGTTTAAAAATATTGAAATTAAATTTATTTCAGCATGATATGAAAAAAAATTAAAACCCTTAAACTGACAAAGGTTTTAAGCAGAAATCATGTTAGGCTCAGATATTTTCAATAATAAATTAATAAAGATACGATTTTTTTATAACATACAGTTTATTTTTTTTAAGTAGTGAAGGATATTTGTTTTTATTACACATCATATATAAATTACAAGCAAAATTCTATTTTATGGTTGGTATTTGAATACTTCACTAAAGAAAATACTAATAGAACTCGTAAATAGTATTTTCTTTAAATCATTTATGGTAAATTTTTAATTATAAATAATAAAAAAAATTATAATGTTTAAAGTAACAGGTAACAATTTAATCGGTACGTTATATTAGATTTTGTTGTATTTATGCGTAGCTTTCTGTTGCTATTGTATAAATCTATCACAATATTTGCATGTCATGAAACAACCCGGGTGTGTGTGTGTGACAGTATATTACAATAATATCCATTGTTATCATTGGAGTAGATGACGTTATCAGATGTATGTAGCAGATTGAAAAATACACAACACCAGTATAAATTAGATTTTTAACAGATAAGAATCACAAAAGTTTAATGAATTGTTTGGCTACATGGAAGTTGAAAATTCAATAAGGATAGTAATAATTATCTATTTTAAATAGTAACAGTAAGAATATTCGGCTAGGCTTCGGTAAGTTCAGTTTTCTTCTGAAACTGCAATATTACTTTTGAAAAATCTTCGAAGGTAGCTTAATTATCTCATAAATATTAACGTTGACTTTAAAATTACTTGTTTAAATGAATCCTTTACTATGTTGAAACAACACAAAACCATGTTTTAGAATAATTATTATAGTCATAATAAATTTTGAAGTTTAAATACCAATTTGCTTGTTTAACAGTAATTGTAAAAATGTATGCCCGTTTTGTCTTAGCCTTGTGGATATAACAGTAGATTATATTTTTAGTTATTTATTTATATCTTTAAGAATACAAATATATTCTTTTAACCTCTTGTACACAATATTAAAGAAATGTAGAAATGTATTAGGAAATTTTTCTCTTTTAGGTAACCCTTTTCTCGTAATAGATTTAAATTATTAATTTATAATCATTTACTTTCGCTTGAGAGCGTACGAATTTGTTACGAACAAAAATATACGTTTCACTTTCTATTCAATGTTCAGTATAGAATCAACTATTTCAAAAAAGAGGTGCAGATATCGTGATTGATTGTATTATAACGCGGATCGCTCTATTTAATAATGGATAAGGAGAATGATTAATTCCAGACAATTATCAAATACGACCAACTTCTTAGGACGATTAAATATTTATTACGAAACAGTTTGAGGTTACTGTTGTTTTATGAAGCACAGTTCCATGAAATAAAATTATATTTTTATATGTAACTTAAAAATAAATTTTAAATATTGCTACGAACTAAACTATTTTATTTTAAAATTAAATGCTTATGAATAAAAAAACAGAGGAATATGGATAAGGTATAATATAAGTTGTGGCTAAATTGTAGGCATGTTCGCTTTACTTCGATTAGTTTAATATTCATTTAGTTTCATAAATGTCAGACTTATTAAAACCTTAAATAGTAAGAGCATCAGTGCAAATCGCCCCAAATCTTGTAAATTCCGTATCCTTCGGGGAACGGAATACTTAATTATCCGATATTTTCCTCCAAATATCGTATTAACATACGACAACTTTGAGTATTTTCAAATGAAGATTCTACTCAGCCTGATGACTCCCAAAGACAGGAATTCCTCATGGACTTGATTATGAGGGTAGATCTCTTGGATACTACGCATTTCTCCTGGATCTCCTGGAAAAAATAAAACTTGTTACGAAATGTATCTAAAAGAATAATTTAACAAAATTTTAGCTGTCGGTTGATAACACTTTAAAGTGTTTGATTTCTAAAAATAGGTCTACTTTTACATTAACATGATAGAGAAAATTCAAACCTTCATTAAAATTCTTTAAGAATTACGGTGATAATCACAGGATACTTACATAAATTTTAAATTAAACTAAATTACTACAATATTTATATAAAACAATACGTTGTCTCAATCAAATAACTGATTGCTCTGAGTGTTCTAATACTGTTACTGTTATCATTAGGTAATTAACTACGATGATTATAATAGCTCTTATTTTGATGGCATCATTTACCTAAATAATATTTTATATTTTGTTTAATTTTTTAATTTATCTTTCTCATCTTGCTATGAATTAAGAAATACTGGTGAATTTGCACCCGCCGGAATCCACTCTATGCTCAAAGACAAGAATTTTTTGGCTCTTGTAACCATGGAACCTCAAACTTGAAACCGTATACTTTTTCTTATCTCCTTTTCTACCTCTAGAGCAAACCACTCTGTTATAATTAGGTCTATACGAGCTTTCAATAAATGTCTAATGAATTTTACTTTAAGAACCTTGTATAGATTTATCTTAATTCATAGTTACAGTCTTGAAGGTCTTATGTCTGGAAGGTTTTCCTTCTTGAACGAGTTATTATCAGTTTATTATTACAAAATAGTTTATTCTGCACCACTAACGGTGCAATAAGACCTATCATAGTTAACGCTCAGCCAAATAAAATGGAGTGACATGCTCCATTATTATAGTCAGAGTTGCATTCGTAGAAATTATGCTTTATATAAAACTTGAAATCGATTAATACCGTGGGAACAGACATACTAAAATAAGAGCCTTTGCTCAGCCAATTGTCTATACCATTTTAAAAGTACACTTCACTACAATATTGCTAAAGTAGTGAAAGGAACTGTGTAAAAATGAAGGCATTCACAAGTACGGTCTGTGAAATTAATTTTATTGATACCAATTCTTAATATTTTGGAGAATGTATAGAAGACCACTTCGACAGAGAAGTTGAGAATAAAAGCCAAATATATTTGTATTGTATAGATTGAGACAAATCCTGCAATTGTGAAATAATTGTTTTCAAAATAACTGGAGTATTTACTCATGTCAGAAGACCTTCCTGGAACAATATTATAGATTACCTTGACTACGGTCACGTTTTGCATGTTGTAATAAAAATCTATGGGAAATAATTTTATATTTTATTTTAATTGGTCATAACTGCCCTAGTACCTTCAATGATCAATATTTTTCATATATTATCTAAAAGTAATATTATGTTTTAGTCACTATATTTTAGTTTGTGTCAAGATATATAAGTTTTAATGATCCTTACTTGTGGAATATCTAAAAAAAAGTTTTTTGTACAGTCAAAAAAATCAAGATTAAAATCTATGTCTCTCTTTATAAAGAACACCATGTCAGTTTAAACAGTTAAAATTATTTTATCAGATATCGCATGGCTTATTTAGTGGGTTTGCAATGTTTGTGTTGGGTCTATTTTGTACAGTTCTCCTTACGTAAATACTGGACGAGTGGTCTGTGGAAACTTGCATGAATTTAATGCTCTTTTTAAACTGTAACAATGACAGAATTTATAGAAAGTTAAACGTAGTTCAGAATGAGTGAAATAAGTGAAACTTTAGGATGATAATTTAAAACAACCTAAAATATTTGCTTTCGTTGAATAGTATGATTATTAAGGAGGTTCTGTATTTTTTAACTTAAACCGCAAATGTCTACAAATTATAAATGTTTGCATTAAGTGCCAGTTTTTAGGTAGATAAGTTTTGAGAGTATTTTCATTTTCTCCCATACCTTATTAATTCCATGAACAAGAAAAATAAGCAGCCCTTTCCTTTACTTAAAGGATTTTTTTCTTTTTCCCTTTAATAAAACATCAATTTGAAGAGAATTTAATTTTAGTCATAACACGTTTACCTAAGGACAGAAATATTTCACACGTAAATATTTAATAATTTCTTTAAGAAGAGTCTAATCTCCTCTCTGTACGTTCCTTGAACTTTCGATATTTTGTGTCAGAATCAATGTCCAATATCTTAGACTGCTCAGCAACCGAGTCTTCTATTTAGAAGAAAACTGGAATTACATTTTATATGAGTAGTTAACAATATGCGATAGTTTTTTATATTAACCAAGCATATTTTAAATTTAAAATTTTCAATCACACTGTATGTTATGTCGGTATATTTAAATGATAAACAGCATTTCGTTGAACTAAAATGTCTATCGTGAATTTCCCAAATGCAAATTCTTAATGTTTATAATAAGTTTATTGGCCAATGGATTAAAAAATTCTTGTACGCTTAGTTTAACAGCATTGATAACCACCAAATTAAGCCTAACTTACCGTCAAACTTATTATAAAATGTATTATGTAAATATCTATAACTATATATACCTATACGTATCTATATATCTATACGTATATGTATATATAGATATATATAAATATATCTAATACGTATATGTAAATATATATATATATATATATATACATTTTTATAAAATTAGTTAATCATTATCGAATGTAGCCCTAAAAAAGGAATAAATGTTTAAACCCAACATTTGTTGATTATAGATGGCTCCTCATAGCATGGACAACATTTAAAGAATATAGTTACGTAAACACCGTTTTGCCATGCTACGAACTGGATGATTTAGATGATATCTTAATGTTAAATTGTTTCTGAACACTAACAGTAACTGAGTCAGCCTAACTAAAAAGTCGGTATTTTTAGATCTTTCGTGAAATTAGCTCATACTGAATATCTTTGTTACCTGGCAAAAAAATTAATGAGGACCTGATATTTTTGAAAGTTATCTACCATAAGTTTATTAGAAATGATTAGGATGGCACATATTTAAATATTTTCAATAATAATATATTTTGCAAATATACATTTTTTCCATAATTGCTTAAAAGTTAAAATATTAAAAAATGAAATACTTTCTTAACAAAAGCATATTATATTCATGCTAAACTACTGAAATATTTGGTTTAAGGATATTATATATTTGAGAACATTAATTTTACATTATGTTACAACATATAAAATCTTCACATATAATCTGTGATCTCTGATAGTAAAGGTTAACTCACGCAAGTTCCAAAGACCTTACTTGGGAAAGGATTCTAAAATACTTTATCGTTGTAAGTTTATCATGTAATTTATAAAAACAGGAAAATGTAATATTAATTCATTGAGATCGCTTTACCGAACAACTTCATCACGGGGGATTTTTTAAAAATACGGTCTGATCAAAGGAAGTTTAATTGGTTTAAGCCTTTAGAAAGGAATGAGTGGTGGATATTCTCAGCCTTGTTAACGTAATTAACTTTATTTGCTACATCCGAAAAAAGATTTTGTTATGTACACATTTTTACTTAAATAGTTAAAAACTGTGGTCAATCTATTATTATTTTTTATGGGATGTAGTTTGAAAGGATATATATATATATATATATATATATATATATATATATATATATATATATATATGATCAAGTTCCCAAACAGTAGACTATATATTTTTTCTAATACAAATAAATTGAAGTGAATACTTAAAGAAATATATTGAAAACTAGGTTGGAAAAATATAGGAATTTTAAAACTAATATATATGTTTACTAGCATCCCTATGTCTTAGACAAGGCATAAGTATATGCAAACGAAACACATAATATAAGTGGTGATTTCGAGTAAACTAAATGGATTGAACTTTTAACTGCAACACTCTGTGACAACTTACATACTATTGCTAATTTTGTAGGTTTGCACCTATATGACCACTTCTAGTTCGATTGAATTATACTTCCGACGCTAATTTTGAGTTTTCCATCTTCTTACGATATAGAAAATATGTTAAATATTGTATATTTATAGTAATTTTTGTTTACTTTGATATTATTATTTTTTGATGTAATGCTGAATTTGCCTCTTTTTTTAAAGAAGAAAACATATTTATTTAAATATATACATACACAGCTCTGAGAACCTTAACTATGTCAAAATACAACTATATTAGGTTACGTAACGGTCCTTAAATGCTAAGTAATGATCAGACTAAATTTTCTTTTTTCGAACTGCTGGTTAGAGTGAATTCTATTTGCGACGCCAATTTTAAGTTTGGCTTGTTAACACGGTTAAGTAAATACGTTAAAACATTGATATTTACGGTCATTCTAATTTGCCTTAATATAAAGTAATACTGTCTTTTAGATGTAATATCTAATTTTTTATAAATATGTACATGTAAAAGTATATTAACAATGGCCCTACGCTTTTTTTAAAGACTGAAAATATTGATCATATATTAACACATTTAGGGCTGGAATTAGTACATTTGAAGTAATGGCACAGTCCATCGACATTTCACGTAGCATATTTTTTGCCGACTGCTTCAATGGGAGTCTCCGACTATATATGTTTTTAGATAGATGGGTATCTAAATAATTGTTGAAATCTTAAACGGTATAAAAATATTTGTACTCACTATTAATGTAAACAATTTTTGAAAATTATATACAATGTTTACAAATTATAGTTGATTAACATTAGACACTTTCTATGGACACACAACTTTAGACACGAAGGGGGATTTTGTTGCTACTTTAAAGACTAGTGGGGCGTAGCCGTGAGGGATTTTTGAAATAAGAATATGCTTATATTCATCCCAGGGACCTTATGATTTCCATGTCAAATTTCAGCGCAATCGTTTGATTAATTTATGCGTGAAAGCACAACAAACAAACAAAGGGGCTTTCGCATTTATAATGAATAAGAGGATCACACTTATAAATAGATCAGGACTTTTAGATACATATTTGAGTAAATGTAACAAAAATAAAATTATTTGTTGCGAATTTTCTTATGTAAGGTATATATATATAATAATTTCTATGTAAAATCTCAATATAATCGGTACTGTACGTTTTACTTGATTGAGTAAAACACACAGACAGACACTATTGGATTTTTATACCTTTATATAAATAAATAATATATACATACGAGTGATATTCGTAAACATGGTTTAACTCTAAATTCAGGACCTTAAAAATTTACATTAAAACTTACATTTTATTTATTCTGAAATTGATCTGGAGATGTCAATGTTTTCCTGAGTGGTTATTATTTATATATGAGTGGTTTTATAATAGAGAGAACGAGCAAAGTTAAAAAAGTACCTCATTATAAACACATGGTGATATAATACAGATACATTGTATAGTTTAAACAAGGATATAAATATTCTTTATATTTATTTGTAAGTAAAAGAGAATATAAAAATATTCTTTACTCCATCTCACTAATAATAAATGTTCCATTCTCATTAAATGTTTAGAAATGTTCCACTCACTTAAAATACTGAAGGGTCAGAACCAGAATAAGCTAAAAGAGTAATACAGCTGTGGTGTATAAATCAATATGATTTCTTTTGTAAGTCACAACTGTACCCGCTAACTTTGAGGGAAACGTGAAGTGAAAACTTAGTTTTTAAATTGCCTGACTAATAAGAGCTATGGAGTTTTCGTACTATAAAAATATTTAAGTTATTATACTTATTTAGTTTTAAACTACTAATGAATTTTCAATTGACAAAAGGTTTATAATTGATACTAAAAGGAGTATCGCTTAGCTGTTGATGTTCTATGATAGGTTAAAACCATTTAGTAGGGATTAATCACGGCATAATTAATTAAGTATTGCTGATTTTATTTTTATATATTACCAATTTGCATCATTATTCTCTTTTAACTATATTCTGGCACTGACATGTGCATAGAACTGCAATAGCTAATGTAATGTATTAATGAAGAAATATTTAGTATGAACTGTTGTATGAATAGCGTTTGCTACTATTCTGGGGAAAAATATATAGGACATGATTTTCTGAAATATAAATTATTTTGAGTTAGGTACATTTATAATCAATCAAAATATATCTTGAAACATGTATACTATTATGTATTACTTTTCAAATTAACCAGGAACAAGCTTGTGACAATTGAAGTCAATGTTTGTTGAGCTGCATGTGTTTATTCAGTTCAAAAAAATATTTTTTAATTTGACATAGTAGATCTAGTAATAAAGATTCAAAGTGGCATGATTAATTTAATAGGTTAACCATATTGCAAGAGATAAATTATAAGACAAGCGTGTAAGCATAAAATATGGTAGATATTTTGTATTACACTCTTGAACATCTAGCGGTAATCACTGAGATTATATTTGTAAAAGCATATATATATATATATATATATATATATATATATATATATATATATATATATATATATATATATATATGTGTGTATGTGTGTGTGTGTTAATATAACTATTACATGGTTATATATTAGTATTATAAAACTATTTATGCACACAGGAGAGTACGATTCAAAGTAAGTAGTAAAACAATACAATCTTAAAAGTAAATAGAAATACGTGAATCATTTTAAGTACTTATGTGGCATATAACAAAAATAAGTAATTTATACAGATCACGAAAATTCATTAATAATTTGTATTAATGACCAGATATAGTAAACATAATATAATCATCATAATATTATATCAAAAATAAAATTAATCCAACATATTGATTTCAAAAATAAAAATTTTAATTCTTTACCAGATATGTTCAGAAACCACCAAACTTAATCGATATCGAAATCTGTAATCCCTAAAAACCTAACTTTATAATACACGTAAAATGCTTAAGATTTTTTATATATACAAGTTATGGCCAATATTTCACATAGCCATGTGTCTTACTTTCTACTGCGCTTGTTAAAAATTATTTTTTCCAACATTATTCTATTGTTAATTATATTAGACACCTTAGTATGTGTGTGTTAAATATGTACAGTAATCACAGTAGGAATAGTCTAAAGCCAGATCTAAATTCTTATACTAACCTTTGTTTGTTTAATTTAGTTAAAATTCTTTCTTGTTTAAAAACGCAGAAAATAGGGACGTAATGTTTAAATAATTACTCATAACATACCAAGTTTATATCCTTGTGATAAATGTCACAGATTAGGATTACATAAGATTTCCAATCTTAGTCTACTTACCTCTGATTTTCATAAATCTGATAAATAACATGAATTTGGAATTTTCTTGAATCTTGAATGATGTATTGACTTTAAATTGTCAAAAGATAGAAATAACCCAGCATTGAGATATTAAGTGTGATAACGAATTTCGGCAGTCATGTCATCAAATAATTACATCTAGTAGTAAACTGTATTAAATAACAAATATTTATGTGAAAATTGACAAAACTGATGCATTATTTACAATGGAGCCTTAATCAGTAATACAGTAATGTCAAACCACTTGTTTTGCCAGAAGACTTTGTTTGTAGATAAACAAACATATGTAATATCACTGATTTTATGCAGTGATTGTGTTTCATTATACTGTTTCCATTAGAGTTTGCTGTTTGTTTTACTTGTATTTGATAACGAATTGGAGTACCTGTATTTTATAGTCTTCGTTTAAATTATAACTGGTTATATATTATGATCGATCTTTGTATATTTTTAAATGATTTGGTTGCAAAAAATCGTTTAAAGACGTTGCAACTGGTTTTTATAAACTTATTGTATAACTGAAGCAAAACGCTGTTCCAGCCACTCTTCCCTAATGATATTTACTCTCTGTATAGTCAAATAGAAATAATTTTACTATTCCTGAAGAAATATAGTTGGTATCTTAATAATCTACTTGAACCCTGAAACTATTGCGTACAATGACTAATTTAAGTCATATGATCTCGTCAGATTGGCCTTAGTCATATGTAACTATTATTGATACCTACAGGTAAGGAATGAATATGCAATTAATGTTAAGCAATCAACCAAAACCAATCTCACTGTTTTAAATATTTCTAAGCAAGGTAAATGCATTTCCCGCTTAAAACATGGGTCAGCGTGGAAGTTTCAAGGTCGAAGTTGAAAAAGTGATCTGGGAAATTCATTTGTCTCTTAAGTAGATAATAACATTTGTTTAACCACAGCAGTGCTTTAAATTATTGTTTTCGTTTCATATCTCCTGTATTTCTCGCTTTATTGTACTTGAATATATAACAAACAGAAAGTGTTGTACTATCGTTCGTTAGTTAACAAAACGCAGGTACTTGAAAATGTTATCATAATAAGGTATTTAAGTTGTAATTAAATAATATAACCAACTTCACAATAATTAAATCTTAGATAAAAACTGTTTACAGCGTTCTTTCATATGAAAATCAAATCACAGATATCAATGCTAATATATTGTCATGTGGAATCAATGAAAGCAATCCGAAGCGGTGTACATGAGTTTAGGCTGAGATAAAAGACAGAAAAGAGAATAGATACAGAGAATTAGATGAAACAAGATCAACTGAAAAAATACCCTTTACTTATAAAGCGAGAGGCTTATTTAATACGCAGCGTGAACAGCAAATATAGCCCGAGACACATCTACAATGGAGGAGCAGGCGAGTTTGAGATGAATCTCTACTAGGCAAGTTTAGAAGTGACATGCGGAAAGTAAAAATACGTCGAGTGGGGAGTCACATGTGAGGAGTATTTGGCAACGCAATATACATTATAATTAAAGATTGTTTAGATGTGAATGAAACACAAAGTAATTGTTAAGGCTTATTCCTAAAACCTAAGCAATTATTCTGTAGAAGAGAAATGAGTTTTATCAGGTATGGTCTTATATAAAGTATTGTTATTTATATAAAATACATTAACTCAAAGCAACTAAAACCGTGGTCAGACTCTTCTAATATATAAGGAACCAATACGACAGCGTATCAAAGAACCAGACACAACATAATGAAAGTCTGTTAAACCAGTCCTCCTTGTTATCTATCTCTACTTTAATACGTGTTATTTTGTCAAATGATAAATTCTCTATGATTATACTCAGTTATGATGCCATATTTATTTACCATTCAGTTTCGTTGTTGGCATCACTGTTACCTATAACACCAGTGTTTATTTATAACTTCAATTTGTACCTATAAATAAATAAAATAAGAATTGTGCTTCCTTGGTTACAAATAAGTATATGTTCCTAGGTCTCTACGACCTTTCAATCGGAAATCTCTCATACGGACAGGCAACACTACGATGTGTCGAGTCCTTAATTAATTTACAATTTGTTACTGCACGGGAAAGCAAAATTATTGTTTAAGGGAACATGGTTTTAGATTAACAACCAACAACCTTGCTGTAAATTATCTTACAGAAGTTATAACTTGAGAAAATTCGAATATGGCTATCCTCTGTTTAAGCGATAGACCTTAAATTGGGTTTTAAAGCAAAATTGGGCTGTATTATCTATGAATAATTAGGCGAGGGAGATGGAGGATTTCTCAATTACTTTGTTACTGATGAGTCCGGAAATCAAGTATAAAACCGTTTATTTATTCCAAGCTAACCCCAAATTATTTTTTGAATTTTTCGTACCAGAACCGCATGTAATATGACGCTATAAAGTTTGTTACTGAGCAGAGAAGTTCAGAAAGAAGTTACGTACTTAAGACAGACATTCACCACACAACACTAATATGATTAATTCATGATAATTTATACAGTTCTACAATCGTCGTTTTGTAATTTGGAAATAACGCATATTCCTCTTCATGAATGAATTAAATTACAGTTTCACCAAACTTTGCTATAAACACGTTTTAGTACTTAGTTGTTTAGAATAGTTACATAATATCAATATCACAAAGTGTCAAGTTGCGCAGTTAGGATCTTGAAGGGTAGAGCAGGTTTGAAATGCTTATGCTCTTTAACAAGATATTAATTCGTATTGGTAGGATTCGGTCGAGCATTTATGTGAATGTGTAAAAATGCTATTTACCTATCCATAATGTCTAAATTACTGTTTAATTTGTTTCCGGACATTTGTTTACTGATGAATTTTTATATATATTATTTCTTAATATTGACAAACATAACTAATAGTTTTTCGTTTACTGTTCACCAGGTGACAGCCTTATCCCAGCACTTATTAACTATAACAGAAAAACCACAATAATAAACTGTATTTAACTCTGAAACAATATATACAATAAATACATATGTTAAGGTCTTTTAAAACAGAAATATTTCATCTAGCAAGGAATATTTAACCTATTTAATATTTGACATATGTTTGGTCTTATTGACCTAACATAACTAGCCTAAGCCTTATATACATTTTAAATCATAGGATTACTGGTAATTTATTTACAATACATCTTATAAGTATTATCACCTCAGTTTTAGAAGAGTGTCCCGTTACCTTATTTTCTTAAACTAATAAATTTTGTTGACTTAAATTTATAAATGATTTTTGAGATTATAAATTCTCTTCATTGCAGTTCTGTTTTCCCTCTTATGGCAGTACAAACATAACAGGTTATATTTTTCAAATTATCTTTCTACTTATTTGGAATAAAAATAATAAATTTGGATTAAAAGTAAATATGGTACTTCTAATTAGTATTTATTATTTCCTTTTGATAATAAAATACTAACTCCGTACTACTAACTTGAGTTAGTTCCGTTGATATTTACGGAACTAACTCATATTACAGAGGAGGTAAAATAGACCATATTATTAATATGATTCATGACTGAAAGAGGTAGAGTGTGTTAGGTTTTCATATTTAGTAATATCAATTAATCAAATTTTACGCATTAATATAGTTTTTACTAATAATTAGAATTGTACGTTATTTAGAACTGCTCTTTGCCCACCATTGTCCGATACCATTTTTATTATAAGCCATCTATTTCCACTTATCTTTGTACACACACACACACACACACACACACACACACACACACACACACACACACACACACACACACACACACACACACACACACACACACACACACACACACACACACACCACACACACACACACACACACACACACACACACACACACACACACACACACACACACACACACACACACCACGCACACACACACACACACACACACACACACACGCACGCACGCACGCACGCACACACACGCACGCACGCACGCACGCACGCACGCACGCACGCACGCACGCACGCACGCACGCACGCACGCACGCACGCACGCACGCACGCACGCACGCACGCACGCACGCACGCACGCACGCACGCACGCACGCACGCACGCACGCACGCACGCACGCACGCACGCACGCACGCACGCACGCACGCACGCACGCACGCACGCACGCACGCACGCACGCACGCACGCACGCACGCACGCACGCACGCACGCACGCACGCACGCACGCACGCGCACGCACGCACGCACGCACGCACGCACGCACGCACGCACGCACGCACGCACGCACGCACGCACGCACGCACGCACGCACGCACGCACGCACGCACGCACGCACGCACGCACGCACGCACGCACACACACACACACACACACACACACACACACACACACACACACACACACACACACACACACACACACACACACACACACACACACACACACACACACACACACACACACACACACACACACACACACACACACACACACACACACACACACACACACACACACACACACACACACACACACACACACACACACACACACACACACCTGCATTCCAAATCTATAGTGGTCCGATCGTCACGTGGTATGAGGTGACTTCTGCCGACCAATCAGGCATCCAGGACGCGGACAAGAAAAGCTCCCCAAGGCATCTCTCCAGTTCTTCTTCAGACTCCGTCTCGCTAGGTTGTACGTCAACACCAGCTTTAACCAAGTTCGGGCCGTGCCCCTTTGTCTTGTCTCTTGTGAACCGCAAGCCGTTCTATGGCAGTTAACAGTCCCTTCGAGCCGGACATTATTTGGTTAACGAGCCAAAAGTAACTTTGTCGCAACGTTCGTGAGTGAACCGAAAACAGTGCCAAGTGAAGGTGGAATCTTCATCCCTCAGCAAGGACTCCACCAGCGCAACGTTCCTTGGAATCAACCCAGGTCGAACTACAATCAACCCAACTTCATGTGTGTCGAGGTATCAGACAATGGACGGTGCAAGGTAACAGTGTTTCATCATTCTTATTATGGTCCTTCGCAACTAAAGACAATCTTCCTTTCAACCAAGATTTAAAAATCCTCAACTAATTCGGACATTTTTGGACAATTTAACAGAAGAAGAAAATCATTTTAACACTTGTATTTTGCTCTAATTGTGTGCCCTTTTTTCCTAATATTATGTTTTGTGATCTCATTCGTATTTTTATTTTTCCCAAACGACTAAGAGTTATTCCTTAGAAAATCAATGTATGGGCTCCACCTGCTCAGCTATCGAAGTATGAGTTTTTAAATATTAGACATTTTATTGGTCCTTCGAATAATTGCGGTCCGCCAAGCCGGATCTAACATATCTTTGGGTCCTTCTGACCGGATATCACACATAATTTTTGGTCCTTCGAGCCGGATTTTCATCAGACTATGGAGAAATAAACTTTATTTGGTGTTGGAAAATAAGACATTGTGTTTCCATTGTGTAAGAGACTAGTATTTGTAGCGCCAAAAGTTAGCGTCCCCAAGCGACGCGCGGCCATCTTGAACACTCATCCCCTCACTGCTCTTACATACCACACTACAATTTTAAACGCATTGTTTGTAAACAAACATTGACACATCTTATACCTTACATCCATTGTCTATACACTACATTGCATTACACTTGCAACATTTATTGTTTTGCCAACTATTGTATCTCATTTGGGATTGTCATAATAATTAAGTAAGAATTTATTATGAGAGGAAATTGAAATATCTTGTATTAGTGTTTAACTACAACGTCTCTGGAAATATTGTGTAACCAATTATCGTAGGTGATTGATGATTTTTATTGTGTATTTTTTATTTAAAATATTGTTACATTATCAAGGGTTAATTAATTTCTCATAATTGTCATTGATTATAATTTAGTTGGTTATTTAGTTTGCTGTAGTAATTTCATATTTTAAGTTAAATATTCACTAACCAATCATGGCTCCAATCAAAGTCAGTACCTATGAAAGGTTGACGCTGCTAGTTAAGAATAGATTTACCAAAATTCTAAAAGAAGTTGAAAAAATAGTTAAGAGCGAAATCCCTTTAACTCATGTTGTTCAACGTACGTTAAACAGCTATCTGAGCGAAGTTTCCTAAAAACGGAATGACTTCAAAGCTAATTTAGCTAGGATCGTGGAGGTTGCAACGACCGAAGAATTGTCCGTGGAAAGACTCTCTACGGATCAAGACGAAATTAACGACCTTTTCGTTCAGATTTCTGGTTTGATAAAGTCCGCTATGTCTCCTGAGGAAGCGCCGTCAACACCGTCGGTACACAGTGAGCGGCAAACCCCCCTAGCGACGCTGTCACATATCACTCTGCCGCGGCTAGAGCTGCACCACTTCTCTGGCGACCCCGCCAAGTGGGTATCCTTTATCAACTTGTATGATAGCACTGTGCATCGCAACACCGCCTTAACAAGTGTAGTCAAATTCCAATATTTGCTCTCGATTCTTTCTGGCGAACCCCTCGCTTTAATCAAGAATTTCAACATTAGTACAGCAAATTATCTAATTGTGTACAATATCTTACGTCAGCGTTATCACTCAACAAGACGCTTGGTTACTCTACATTTGAATCATTTGATAGATTTACCCGATGTTAGCAGTCAGTCAGTACGAGGACTCATTCGTGAACACTTTCCATGAACACAATGAGGCTTTGAAGGCCATTGAGTGTGACGTAACCACACAAGCCAACCCTTTGCTTTCAGCATTGTTACTTCGTAAATTAGATGGAGATTTACGCAAACGTCTAGAATCTTTTAGGTCCTCGAACGAAGAGGAAACACACACTTTGCCTACAGTCAAAGACATAATCTTGTTTCTGAACACAGAATGTAACATGAGTGAAGATGCAGACCTCCACTCGTCAGCAAAGAAAGCTCCAGTTAAAGCTTTCAATCAGCGATCTCAAAAGGTCACGCGGTTTGAAGACAAACACAAACCCACCGCTTTAGTAACAGCTCACAATATAAATAGTAACAGTTGTTTTGCTTGTGGTAACTCTGATCACAAAATCCATGTTTGTCCCACATTTCTAAAGCTTTCACCAGCTGAAAGGTTTCAACTTGTAAAACGAGAACGAAAATGCTTCTCGTGCTTGAGAGATCATAATTTGCCTCAATGTCAATCATCGCACACTTGTAAACGGTGTCGCAAACGACATCACACATTGCTACATCTCCAGTCAGGCGTGACTGAGCGAAGTGAAGCGAGCAATTAATACTCGACACGTCATCAATCAGCTGTGGAGCGACGTCACAACACGACTCATCATCGATCGATACCACAGCCGAGAGTAGCGGGAATACCTCCTCCAGCTGACGTCACGAGTCCCACTCCAGTCACGCTGTCTACGACTAAGACACTGCCACCTGTGCATCCGCCACAACAGTTAACGGTACTCTTAGGTACCATCTTAGTAAAACTAACTGCTGAAAATGAACAGTCCCATGTTTTCCGCGGATTACTGGATTCCGGAAGTACTTGTAATCTAATAACGTGTCAGGCAGCCTCATTGCTAGGAGCAAGACGTTATCATTCAAACATTCAAATTGCTGGTTTATCACAGCATGCCTCTAACACACGTGGCATGTTATCTCTTCAAGTCAACACTTTGTCAGGTCAGCTCATAGCTCCTGATCAGGAGTTCCACATCTTGGATAAAATATCTGTGAACCTCCCAAGGGCGAAAATAAGTCCAGAGTTGTCGCATCTAGTTAAGCATTACACCTTAGCGGATCCGACTTTTGACACCCCTTGCGGCATTGATGTATTGTTGGGTGGAACCATAATACCCACTGTCTTCACACAAGAAAATCATAGTTTAGGACCGGGACTGCCACATCTGATCGGCACTCAGTTCGGCTTCATACTTATGGGAACAGCTCCTTGTGTCACCCCGACAGAGCCAGTTAGTAACTATTCGATTGCACTTTTGTCTACTCACGACAACTCGCTTCACACAGCATTACAAAAATTTTGGGTTCAAGAGGAACCGCCTATCATCAATCACAAAAGCATTGAAGAAATAAAGTGTGATGAACTTTTTGATAGTACTCATACGCGAAATGGAGACGGACGGTATGTTGTTCGATTACCGTTCAAAACAGAACCCAGCTGTTTAGGCTCATCTCGAGCAGCCGCAGAAAGACGTTTTGTATCCTTAGAAAGGAAGTTTCAAACCCAACCACAATTCGCTGAACTGTACAGGAATTTTATGAAAGACTACAAAGCAACAGGTCATATGACACTTTTGGATAAACATCACGCCGACGAACCGCACTACTATTTACCCCACCACGGAGTAATAAAGGAAAGCAGCTCTACTACCAAGCTAAGGACTGTTTTTGACGCAAGCAACAAGACCACTTCAGGTTTGTCCTTGAACGACGTGCTACTAACTGGAAGGAAACTACAACCAGACATTTCCAGTATTTTAATAAACTTCCGCTCTCACGCTATAGTGTTTTCATGTGATATAAAACAAATGTATCGACAGATCTTAGTGCATCCTGAAGATCAAAACTTTCAGTTAATCTTGTGGAGAGAACAGGAGATATCTACTTTTAAGCTAACAACAGTGACATATGGGATGAACAGTTCTCCATATTTAGCAATCAAGACACTCTCGCGGCTAGCAGAGGACGAAGGACACGCCTTCCCGGACGCAGCCTACGCATTGAAGCATCACACCTACATAGATGACATTGTGACAGGAAGTGCTTCACTAGAATCAGCTATCCAACTGCAAGACCAACTCATCCAGCTACTGGCGAAGGGAGGATTCGAGTTGAGAAAATGGGCTTCGAACGAACCCCGACTTCTGGACAGACTACCAGCTACTCATCGTGAGACGCCTCGCTTTCTGCAGGACTCACAATCTACGCAGTTCTCTATTTTAGGACTCCATTGGGATCCAGTTGAAGATTACTTTCGCTACAATTTCAAACATCAGAGAGGTAGCTTAACTAAGAGACATGTGTTAAGTTTAATAGCCAGATTGTATGACCCGTGCGGCTTCTTATCACCACTGATAAGGATAGCGAAAAGTTTTATGCAGCTCCTTTGGACACGAGGGCTCCAATGGGACGAACAATTGCCACCTGAACTAGCTGAAAAATGGCTATTGTTTGTGAACGACACACGGGATCATCTGGGTGACATCAAAATCGATCGCGTATTTCCTCTCCACGCCGCCAGCAGCATAGAACTTCATGGGTTTTGTGACGCGTCTGAAAAGGGCGTCGCAGCCGTCATTTTTATCAAGTGTAACCAAATGAATGAGGCCCCAGTGATAAGACAAGCCATGTCGAAAACTAGAGTATCTCCATTAAAGAAGATCACAATACCACGCCTTGAACTCTGCGCAGCACATCTGCTGTCAAAATTAGCTACTTACTGCATTCAACAATTCAGCAATATTACTTTCAATCATGTCATGTTATGGAGTGACTCAACCGTAGCTCTACACTGGATAAAAACACCACCGTATCAGTTGAAAACATATGTAGCAAATAGAGTGGCAGAAATTCAGAACACATTTCCGTCACGGTTTTGGAATTATGTCACATCAAGCGACAATCCGAGTGACGTCGGATCACGTGGCCTATTAGCATCACAATTGAAAAACCATACATTATGGTTCGAGGGTCCCCAGTGGCTAAAACTGGACCGACAAACTTGGCCTCATTTCACCTTCTTTGAAGATAAAAGGGAAATCGAGAGAGAAACTAAAGAGTTTCCTCTGAGCGTATTACAAAGCTCTATTGTTGAACATTGGGAAATATTCACCAAATTTTCCTCTTGGAATAAATTGATCAGAATTATGGCCTATATTTTAAGATTCATCAACAATTGTAAAAATGGATCTTCAACTAACAAATCAAAACTATTGTCTGTTATTGAATTGAAAACAGCTAAACAAAAAATCTTTAAGCTTGTACAGCAAACAGCATTTTCTTCAGAATATTTGTTGTTAAAAAAGAATGAGCAGTGTAACAACGCAATCCGGAAATTGCAGCCTTTCATCGATGAGGCGGATGTTATTCGCGTAGGTGGCCAGCTAAAAAATAGCCATCTAAATTATGAGTCACGACACCCCGTGCTACTACCAAAACAACACCCAGTAGTAAACTTGATTATCGATTACTACCACCGGATACACCTGCATTCCGGACCACAGCTGACTCAGGCTCTTCTCTCACAAGAGATATGGATCATCTCTGCTCGCAGTGCCATACGTTCACGTATTTTCAAATGTACTACGTGCTTTCGTCACAAGCCTAGAAATATAACACCACTGATGGGTGACCTACCTGCCTCTCGGGTTCCACCCTCAAGGTCTTTCCACTTCCTATGGAATGACAAATGTAAATAAACAGTTTTGTTTTCAAGAGTTTTGTTTGTAACTTTGTGTTAACTATGTTTTATATATTTGGTTTTATCAAGTTTAGACTAAGCGTGTTATTACCATATGTATCTTATTCCATAGCCAAGATTTTATTTTTTTTCTTTTTCTCTTGAAACCTTATAATGTTTCAAGGAGGCGGGAAATGTTAGGTTTTCATATTTAGTCATATCAATTAATCAAATCTTACGCATTAATATAGTTTTTACTAATAATTAGAATTGTATGTTATTTAGAACTGCTCTTTGCCCACCATTGTCCGATACCATTTTTATTATAAGCCATCTATTTCCACTTATCTTTGTACACACACACACACACACACACACACACACACACACACACACACACACACACACACACACACACACACACACACACACACACACACACACACACACACACACACACACACACACACACACACACACACACACACACACACACACACACACACACACACACACACACACACACACACACACACACACACACACACACACACACACACACACACACACACACACACACACACACACACACACACACACACACCCACCTGCATTCCAAATCTATAGTGGTCCGATCGTCACGTGGTATGAGGTGACTTCTGCCGACCAATCAGGCATCCAGGACGCGGACAAGAAAAGCTCCCCAAGGCATCTCTCCAGTTCTTCTTCAGACTCCGTCTCGCTAGGTTGTACGTCAACACCAGCTTTAACCAAGTTCGGGCCGTGCCCCTTTGTCTTGTCTCTTGTGAACCGCAAGCCGTTCTATGGCAGTTAACAGTCCCTTCGAGCCGGACATTATTTGGTTAACGAGCCAAAAGTAACTTTGTCGCAACGTTCGTGAGTGAACCGAAAACAGTGCCAAGTGAAGGTGGAATCTTCATCCCTCAGCAAGGACTCCACCAGCACAACGGTTCCTTGGAATCAACCCAGGTCGAACTGCAATCAACCCAACTTCATGTGTGTCGAGGTATCAGACAATGGACGGTGCAAGGTAACAGTGTTTCATCATTCTTATTATGGTCCTTCGCAACTAAAGACAATCTTCCTCCATTTTATGCCGCTCCAATGGATTAGCTCATTTTTAGGCCACAGAACACAAATCGTCCAAATCTCAAACAAATTCTCTGAACCGATTCAGCTGAGCTATGGTGTCCCTCAGGGATCAATACTCAGTCCGATTATTTTCCTCATCTATGTCAATGACATGGAGTCATCACTACTGCATGGAAAACTTGTGCAGTACGCTGATGACACGACACTTTGTTTCACCAACAAATCAAAAACTATTCTGGAACAGCAAATTTTTCTTGACACCAACAATTGTGTCCAACACTTTAACAGCCTCAACCTCAAAGCAAATTCTTCAAAATCAAATTTCTTGACTTTCGCGTTGCGATCATGAAACTCCAATGACGGGCCAGCCGTGTTATTGGATGACTTTTTCCTGGAGGAAGTCGACTGTTCAAAATTCCTCGGAATATTCCTGGATCGGGGATTGACTTGGAATTATCACATTGATCATGTTTGCTCAAAACTGGCCTCGGGCATCTATGTATTGAGGTCTTTAGCCAAATACTGCCCCAGTCAGGTACTGATGACGGCTTATTATGGCTTGATCTACCCCCACCTCACCTACGGTTTAGTGCTGTGGGGAGCCAGCGCAAACTATCATTTTTTCAGGGCATTCAAATTGCAGAAGCAAGCGATTCGCATAATCGCACAGCTAAGGTTCAGAGAAACATGCAAGGAAGCTTTTAAAAAACTGCAATTGTTGACTCTGCCGTGTCTCTACATCCTAGAGACAATCTTTTTTTGTATGTTTAAATGTGCCATGACACGTGGCCGAGACATACATTCGTATGGGACAAGAGGCAGAGATACCTACCGAACTGGAAGTCACAGGACGGGGGTTTACGAACACTTGCCTTCGCAGGCAGGAGTTCGTTTTCTCAACAAGTTGCCAAATTCAATCAAAAACTCCCCAACGCCCAAGGCATTAAAAGCTCGTTTAAAACGCTTTTTAGCGTCTCAAGCATTTTATAGTGCTGACGAGTTTATGGCATTCGACTGGGTGACCGCACAATTGGAACACTGACAACCAGCGTTGGAAAATGGGGAAATTGGCAAGAGTGAATGTGGGGCGACTGAATTTGTGTATGTTTGACTGGTCTCAATGTGGAGTGATTGGTCCAAATTATAGAACAATGACTATTGCTATACATTTTTGTAATGTTCTGGCAAAATAAAAATGATTTGATTTGATTTGATTTGATTTGATTTGATTCCTTTCAACCAAGATTTAAAAATCCTCAACTAATTCGGACATTTTTGGACAATTTAACAGAAGAAGAAAATCATTTTAACACTTGTATTTTGCTCTAATTATGTGCCCTTTTTTCCTAATATTATGTTTTGTGATCTCATTCGTATTTTTATTTTTCCCAAACGACTAAGAGTTATTCCTTAGAAAATCAATGTATGGGCTCCACCTGCTCAGCTATCGAAGTATGAGTTTTTAAATATTAGACATTTTATTGGTCCTTCGAATAATTGCGGTCCGCCAAGCCGGATCTAACATATCTTTGGGTCCTTCTGACCGGATATCACACAGAGTGTGTTAATGTTTCGAGAAGAAATAAGGTTTATGACTACGAATTCCTGATACTCATAAACAAAATTTTCGCATTAAATGGTAGTTTTATTATAATGTCCCTAATTCATTTGAAAATGTATTTGTCAATGTTTGAAATATGATAAATGTGTTCACGTACATGGAAGTGTTATAATCCACATACCTGTTTAAAATCACAAATTCAAGTGATACAGCTAATAATATAATTGATCTTATAAAACGTTCGTAATATAATTAGGATTACGAGCCCTTGCTCCTGTTAGGGGTATAATATTATGTAATACTAATAATATAATGTAATAATAATAATGCCATATGTATAAAATCCAGTTACTTAACGAATAAAGGTATTGCAAATATTTTGAAAGACACTTGTCTAGCTGAAAATAGACTTGTTGTGAAGTTGCTGAAACAGACCGGGAAAAATTGCTACGACGTATTTCTATACCAAGTTATGGCAAAAAATAAATGAAAATATATAACTGGCACACTCCAAAGTTTGGTATTCATACACCTACGGAGTACATACCCACAAATACTACCACTTAAGCACTTTATTTTCTTCCCAATAACTTCGAGGAATCGCTATTAGGCATTAATTTAGTGGGGCGGTCCAGCTATAGGCCCATTTCGACTACTCTGGGTAACTGAAACCTCCAGGTGGTTCCTCTTTTTCTTTGCTTCTCGTAGCTTCACTATTACTTTTGCTCTAAATTACGACATCGTGTTCCAGATGGACTCGTTTACCAGTATCTCTCCAATGATGTTCACTTGAGTCGGTTCATGTTGAAGAAATTGCAGCAGGGTCCCCCGTTTCTGTTGAAAACGTGGGAATTGAAAGAATACATGTTCCGCGTTTTCTGAGGTTTGATCGCATGCCGGGAGGAAGTATCTTCCAGCCTAAAGCAATGTCGATAGGCTCTTAAATCGCAATATCCTATTAGTAATAATTACGTTAGGTAATCGATCGTATATGACGTTTCATAGAAGTAGACCGAGCACGGAGCCTTGTAGGATGCCTCCCGTTATAGCGTGGGTCCGAGGTCCCGTCTCTGTATCGTACATCAGGGTTCGATCCCTGAAGTAACTCACGATTATACGTCTGATATACACTGGGACAAACATCCTTCTCAATGCAACTAGGATGCAATCCCAGACGTGTATTACGACCAGAGTGACAATGGCACCGTACTTCTTGGCCTCTTTCTTCCATCGCTTGTCTGAAATGACTTTGAGAGCGGCGTCCATAACAGTGTTAACGTCATCTATGGTTGCTCTTTTCTTCCGAAATCCTTCACGATATACCCCGTCTTTCAGTGAAATCCTGCAACTGGTGTAAATGAGACTCTCCAGTTCTTGCCTGCCATGTCTAACAAAGAGATCGGTCGGTAACATGGCGGGTCATCTCGTGACTTTTTCCCTTTCAGGAGTAGGGCCAGTTTCTGCTTCTTCTATCGGCTTAAAAAACTCTCTCATCAAAACAGTCGTTAAGCGTCTTTAGGATTACCTCTGGTCCTAACCTATTGGTAGCCTTAAGTGGGACATTTCGTGTCACCAATTTTGCTTCAGGCCTTCAACAACTCCTCTTGCCAAACAAGCGATCCGTCGAAATAAAGAATAGGAAATTCCTGTGGGCAAAACCTACCTGATGGGGAAGCAGGGTTCTCACTATCCTTTCTAGTAGCATGAGGCGTCCTAGCTCAATGGTATGGTTATTGAGCTCCCCTTAAGTAGCGACATAACTATTTTATACGGCCTTCCCCTTGGGTCGTCGTCGACCAATTCTCACAGCTCGATCCAGATGCGTCTTTCCATGTCTCATGTGGCGTTCTTAATATGCCCCGGGCTCTTCGATGCCTGTATTTAAGGCTTTCGTAATCGTCCCGACCATTACTACACTGAGCCTGTCTCCACGTACTGTGACACAGGTTTCATAGTCCAGCGATCTTTTCATTCCACCAATACATCGGGGGGTGGTGATCTCTTTTGAATGTCTTACGTATTGCCGCATCGCAGGCATTAGCAATCAGTAGCGCAAGTGATTTATTTCTAGCTGCGCGATTTTTTGCATCATGCCACTAAAGGAATCAAGGTAAAATGAACTGGAATCCCACCTATATGAACTTCCTTTTCTGTTCTCCGTCTTTGTTACTACACAACATCAAACGTGGTGACCTGGTAATCCCTATGGGATTAGTGATCGCTCACTTCACGAATTAATTCTGGAGAGTAGCCCCTCACTAGCATAGGTCATGTATATAATAGAAGATCGTTAGTTCTTATTTAACGTTGGGTTTGTGCAATTGTTCAGAAAAAACCTCCATAGGGGAGACGTGGTCTAAAAGGCTCTTTTGTTGGTTTCTCTGCTGTCCCATTCCTTTGCCCTTGCATTAAAGTTATGGAAAATTATTAATGGTTGCTTTCTTCCCGCATTCTCTGCCAGGTTATTCAGAAGGTCCTTGCATTCCTCCTGAGATACACTTGGTGGAGCATAAATACTAGCACATATATGCATCTTATAATCTGACCCATGAGATTCCAGCCTTTTATTTTTGTGGCTTTTCCTAGATGAAGATTTGTCTGCATACCCAAAAGTTGCATGGCTATTAGATGTGCTCATTTGATATGCATGCTCACGAATTATGCCTGTACCGGTACTGTTTCGAGAGAATTGAAACGTAGATATTAAACTCTTTTACTGTTCGTGTATAACGGTATAACTTCTGTGTTTATATCTGTGCATTCGTTTGTGTCTTTGTTTTTGACTCGATTTCATATTACTGGGCCATTTTAGAGAAATTTTACATGGACATTCTAAAGGTACCTGGTTAATATATGATACAATATAACGATACAATATATCGTTGTATTGTTATTTCAAAACTGTCTTCAGACTACGGCTCACTGGCCTTAAAAACTCCCTTTTCCATTTGATCAGAAAGCAGTAAATGTATTTTTAATGACCTCTAAAAGTCTAAATTATTATGAATAATCATATTTAAACATTTAACAGATAATTTAGTAAATTTTTGTTCTTATTTATCTGTCAAAGCCAGCTATAGTTTACAAACATCATGAAGAGTTCAAAAGCTTTGTTTTTCCTGGTCTTTTATATCGCAATTTTAATAAACTACAGTTATATGCCATAATTTTTTATATAATATGTGTGATAACTGACATAAAGTATCTAAGTTCTTACTGAAATGCATGAGATATTGGAAATAAATTAAAAATTGTAAAAGTATGTATAAAAAGAATTTTCACTCTTCGACTGAAATATATTTTGGTAACTATCACTTATCTCAGGATTTCTTTGGAATGCTACTTAAATGCTTATGGTATCCTTATCTTTCAAAATGAAATTTGCGAGCGAACTAATATTATTACATGTACACAAAAATAAACTAACTGTTTTAATTTTAAAAGTACGATAATACTGAAAGCTAAAATGTTGGTAAAGCTTTAAATCCTACAAAATGACATGATATCCTGTAATATAAAACTGTATAGGTTCTTAACGTAACGGATCTATGATACATGAAATATAAAACAGTACAATAATACATTTGATACAGAATGTTATAATAAATTAATATAACTGAGCATCTCAATGTTTTTACTGGTCTGAGTTAAACACTCACTTCCGTTATACGCGTGATAATTTCCGTTATAAAAATGCCTTTCTCAGTAGCAAAATTATAATTCACGAGCTATGTCCGTATTAATAAAGCTCCGTCCCGTAATCGTTACTATAAAGAGACATTATTGTAAATATTAATAAAATAAATATTGTACAGTAAACGATTAAAGTTCTTATTTGTTTTAAATGAAATACTGCAATAAAGTTACACGTGCATATTTCGTCCAGTTAAGCAATTTTTATATTATTATTTAATGTCTCAGATTAAAGCTAGTTTGTTTGGGGCTGTTTTAGGTGGATTCGTTTTATTCATATTTACAACATGGTTGCAACATCTCATGGTAACTATCCAATATTCATGTAACCAAAATGTATGATCGTCCAGTTAAAGGGAGTTATTTTTATTTTGTAAACAATTGGTTAAGTTTGTTATGAAAGAAGGTCGTGTTAAGAATTAGTACATTAGGACTATCCTTCTCTTAATATGTCACTCAGGCGATATTCATCCCAGGCAGAGTGTCATCACACAATCATCATGGCGTTATATTAAATTAATACTATCAAGTATAAAGATTAAAATCTATTTATTTGTGTGTAGCGTATGTATTTCCGTATGAAGGAAAAGAGTAAGACTTAATATTGCTATTTGATAAAGACAATTAAATAGTTAGTCTTCCATACATGTTACCGCGTTTTAAGTTATTACAAATATTCCATATTCACTATTAAAACGTGTGTGAAAGAAATAATTTATCTTACAAATACCTTGTCTTTTGCAATAAAAATGTATTCGAACAAACGGATTCAATTTCGTTAATACTGAAACGAAAAACTACTTCGAAATACAAAGGTGCTGTCTAGTCTATATCCAGTAATCGAATATCAGAGCAATGACTGTTCTTCAGCTCCAGTAATAACAAGAATCTAAGTGTAGAGTGTAATTTATTTGAGATTGTGCAGCACATCTTAACCTAATTTAGTATTGTTGTCACTTCGCAATTGAAATTGGATTCGTTTCATGTTAAACGTGAGTACGATTTTCCTTATTCGAAATCTCTTTATCATAATTGTATAATGATGAAAATGTGACCTGAGACGTATATTCTTGATATGTGATCTAGAGGCTGATAAAGAATAAATATAAACTGTTTCTAGCAATGTAATAAGTATATATACTATACGTTTTATTAAAGAGTTCAGATTATATTTAAGTACAAACACAAATAATATTTTCGCTCTACAGAAAAAAATAATACTATTATACATAATATATATGTACGTTTTTTATGTATATGTATATTCTGTCAGTATATAGTAAAAATTATTGTTATAATATCTTTTTATGTTGTAAAATAGCAATCCTATTGTCATAAATTTTATCATGTTAAATTTAAGTTTTTTTACGTTTTAATGCTAAGCCAACACATATGAATGTACAATTAGATGTACCTTATTCAAGAATACTTCATATTAAAGACCGGTACTGCAGTAAAATTACTTATGACATATTTAAATCCAACCAAAAGCGTGTACTTAGTAATGTTGGTAGTATTTAAAAATATTTTATGACTTATCATATTATTTTAGTATGTAACTTTATTTGTCTATTAACTAGCTTATAGTTGAAATAAATGAATGATCGTAATATGTTATACATGGGTACCAATCTTATTTTTATAAACACTAAACTTCTTCATAGAGCAATATTTAAGTAAAAAGGTATGTTTTGAAATGGAAAACGTGTACATAGTGAAACTGAACACAGGGTACAAAGCGAAAAAAGGGTATATAAGGGTATTACTTTGTAGTAAAATACGAAATAAATACTAAACTAGTGAAGAATAAAATATTGCAGTTTTCCTGAATTTAACTCTCAACCCTGAATTTAATATTTATTATTTGAATAATCATTATTTTATTTACTTCCTTAACCCCTAGTCACATCTCATCATTACTGGATAGCCGCGCTTCTTATTAAAGCCTCTAAACAATTGATTTTAGTATTGCTATACATTTTTGGTAAAAATATTTTTAAACCGTGATTGTAAAGATTTGATGAATGTTCTAGCAGTTTGTCATCAATAAACTCACCATCTGTTCCCACGCAGCAGAAGCCAGTGCTCACTCAACTGTGAACTTGTCAAGTTTGATGGTTAACCATGTGACGTCACGTTAGCACCATGTGATCTCGCTCTCACTCTGTGCACTAAAATTCAATATTGCCAGGACATTTTTCATTTAAACTATTTCTGTTGTTATGTTATAAAACAAATTATCCGAATTAAATCAATTTAACGGAAATTAGGGCTGCCTGAAAATACGAGCTTACAATGAATGTGAAAGTACCATTAAATATCATAAATCATAGTATATTTCAATCTAAAAAACGTGTACTTAGTAATCTTGCTAGGATATAAATATAGTTTTAAATATTTTGATAAACATTTTATTTAAATTGATGGTCAACATAATAGTTTAATGTTCGGTTTAAGTCTTAACCGATTTAATATTAGTTATATTTAATGTACTTTATGGACTCAGAATTTATTCTTGACTGAAATTTGATACTAATCATCTTAAATGAACATTTTAGTCTCAGAATAGTTAGAATGATATTTCATTGAAAGTTTTCCAAATATAGATAATCATACTTAAGTTACACAAGCTGTGTGAGTTCAGTTAACCTTTCCTTATGGAATTCGGAGAAGCGCGAACTCTCCTCTATGTAGGTTCCATTATTTGTTTGATATAAATGGTTGAAAAGAACTATGTTTACACCTTTCTAACTGCGAATGTTTCTTTTTATCCTGTTATTTTATCGGATATATGGGGGGTGAAGTTGTTCGCGTCCGTAGCTTGCTACACGTGCTCCCTGGGTAACGCTAAACGAACAGCAATTTTTGGTAACTGGACCGTCACTCTTGTGATCTCCCAGTTATGGCAGCTATCGAAGACCAAAGAAACGGTCCTTCTTCAGGGCCAAACAAATACTGATTTTTTAAATATTGGCTCTCTTTTAAATATATGTTATTTTAACGCCGAGGGTCTGAGCAGATCTAAATGTGAGTGCCTAAGCAAAATTATGATAAAGAACAACGTCGATGTCCTAGCACTCCAGGAGACTCACATTGAGAATTCTAACACCTGTGCAAGAGGCAATATCCCTGGATATACACTTGTAGAAGCCATTGGCCACAGAAAATACGGAGTGGCAACTTATGTTAGGCAGGGCATCGATGATGTGTCCCCGATTTACAAGAACTGTGATGACGATATTTTTGTACTGGTGGTGAAAGTGTCAGAAACCACTATAGTAAATGTCTACAAACCACCTAATAGACAATGGTCTGACACAGTACTTCCCATATTTGGACACCCCGTCCTTTACATTGGGGACTTTAACAGTCATCACAGCTCGTGGGGATACTCATCGGATGACGACAATGGTACGAGTTTAACTAGTTGGGCTGAAAATAACAACTTAATATTAATACATGATGCCAAAGACGCCCACACTTTTTATTCCGCCCGCTGGCGTCGTGGTTATACTCCAGACCTATGTTTTTGCTCTTGTGCTCGCTCTCTTAAGCCTTTAGCAGTTGGGAGGAAAGTTCTTGGTGCCTTTCCTCATTCTCAGCATAGGCCTGTGCTTATTTCAGTCGGAATCAAGATTCCTCTTGTGTGATCCTTCCCTCGGCCTCGCTGGAATTTTAACAAAGCTGATTGGAAAGACTTTACATCTAGACTTGATGTGGCATCAGGTTCATCCCTCCCACGATAAGAAACTATGACCGGTTCACAAAGCTAGTCCTGGCTACTGCTAAACTGTGCATTCCACGAGGATTTCGAAAGAGCTATGTGCCAGGTTGGAGTCAAGAGTGTGAGGACCTTTACAGTGAGTTCAATGACACCGGGAACACAGAAACAGCTGATCGGCTGCTACAATCTCTTGACAAAGCAAGAAAAGAAAAGTGGGTACACACAATGGAAAATCTTAACTTCACCCATAGTAGCCGTAAAGCTTGGTCCCTCTTGAGAAAGCTCTCCACCGGCAAGCCTTCGACGAACAGTTCTTTGTCACATCCGAAACCCTGTGCAATAGCAAAGCGTATTGTTGCTTTGTCCAAGTCAGTTCGCCACCCATCTGACAATCTGGTTAACTACAACTTAAACGAATTTAAAAGCAGTCGGCAAGCTCCGTTGGAAATATCGAGAGCATTTGAACTTGATGAAATTGAAGTGGCCATCTCCGCTCTGTCAGTTGGGAAGGCAGCCGGTATCGATAACGTCTTCCCAGAATTCCTAAAGTACTCAGGAATCAAAGTTAAATACTGGCTTCTTACAGTGTTCAACGAAATACTGGCTACAGGTAACCTGACTGCAGCATTTAAAAGATCTAAAATAATCGCAGTTTTGAAGCCCAACAAAGACCCAGAGCGTATTGAGAGCTATAGGCCCATAGCCCTGTTGAGTGTGTGTTATAAGCTGCTGGAGAGGTTGATCTATAATAGAATATTTCCCATTCTCAATGCCAGCATTCCTATAGATCAACCTGGCTTTAGACCTGGTCGTAACTGCTGTGACCAGGTGCTTGCGCTAACAACTTTTATTGAGAATGGTTTTGAAAGGAGAGCAAAAACCTCTACAGCCTTTATAGACCTTACTGCAGCTTACGACACTGTCTGGAGAAAAGGCCTTTTAGTAAAGTTCTATAATCTAATTCCTTGCCCTTTCCTTCTGCGGCTTCTTAATTCAATGATTAGCGACAGGCTTATAAAAGTATGCCTTGGCCGTGAGGAAAGTTCTTTCAGGCAACTTAAAAACGGCCTTCCACAGGGCTCAGTACTTGCTCCTTTGTTGTTCAACGTGTACTCTGCCGACATCCCAACAACGTTATCCAGAAAGTTTATTTATGCGGATGATATTGCCTTAGCCTACCAACATAATGACATAAAGAAAACAGAACAGGCACTCACTAATGATCTTTCAGTCCTCGCAGATTATTTTAGAGCCTGGAAGCTAAATCCAAATCCTAATAAAACTGAAGTATCATGTTTCCACCTAAATAACAGACTGGCGAACTACAAGTTAAATATAACTCTTGATGGTGTCAAATTGAAACATAATGAACATTCGCAGTATCTGGGAGTTACCTTAGACCGATCTCTCACTTTTAAAAGTCACCTTCAAAAGACAGCAGCAAAGCTGAAAACAAGGGCTAATATAGTACAGCATCTTGCTGGATCAACTTGGGGAGCCAACGCTAAAGTACTGCGTACCACTTCTTTGTCCCTTGTGTACTCCGCTGCTGAATATTGAGCTCCTGTGTGGCTTAATAGTGCACATGTGCGAGAGGTCGATGTCGTTCTTAATAGGGCCATGAGGACAATTACTGGAACTCTCATGGCAACACCAACACCTTGGCTCCCAGTGCTGAGCAATATAGCACCACCTGAGATTAGACGCAAAGAGGCTCTTCTGAGAGAGTTCAATAAGATCGTGTCCAATCCCGAATTGCCCGTTACGCGCGACCTTCCTCAGCAAGATAGCCGGCTCAAATCACGCAAGCCATCACTACGAACAGCATCCCAGTTGATAGAGGAGAACTTTACGCCTAATGCTAACTGGGCGTCATCCTGGGAATCATTCGATGGACGGAACAAGTTCTTGATATCCGATCCTACGAAAGCAGCGGGTGGCTTGGAAATTCCTCGAAAGGAATGGGTTTTATTGAATCGTTTTCGAACTGGGGTTGGGAGAAGCAATCACTGGAAATTCAAGTGGGGTATTACTGACGACCAGACGTGTGATTGTGGCGCAAACTCTCAGACAATTGAGCACATTGTAAACAACTGCCCTTTGCGATTGTTTTCTGGTGGTCTGGCTGGTCTGAGTGGTTTAGAGGATGGGTCTCTAAACTGGCTCAGTAATTTGGATTTAGCTTTGTGACGGGAGATTTTAATATTATTTTTAATTTATGACTCAAGAACTTTGTTCTTACGTACTTTTTAATAATTGTAATTTTTAATTTATTTATTTATGGATAGCTGCCTTTGTCCCCCATACGATATATATATGTACTTACCTACTTGTGGTAAGTACATATATATACTTACTGGAATAGTATTACCTACTTCCAGTACCTACTTCTACCTACTTCTGGAATAGTTGTTCAAGCAAATTAAACTGTAGTAACTATGCAAATTCAAGTCTTTCTCTAGATAAATAGAATATTTTTACATATATTATTTAAATTGTAAAATATCATTGTGGAGTCAGAGACTTTGGAGCTTTTTTCTTCTTCTTCAAGATATCAGTAAACTGTCGATATTAAAAACATGATACTGAAAACGCATACTTGTTCTACGTATTCTTGTGATTGAGACTCTAGCAGCTTCTTCTAGTAGACCTGTGTTTGTTTTAATACAGAAATCTAACAGAACCGCAAGATTCACTGAAGCTATTACAATATTTAAAGGACCTAGATTTCTGGAAGAGAACTCCAAAAATCACAGTATTATGTGTAAAGTGTAGTATATTAACATTACAAAATTGATTGGTAGTTTGTACCTCTTTTAATACTTGTTCTTATTGAGTTTATGAAATTTAAAAAATCGTACTGTGAAGTCTACAACTGATGTAGAATGTTGCAGTGTAAATGAAATAATAGGACCAGCTTCCCTTAATATGGCCAAACGTTATTTTTGAGTAAAAAAAATGTAAAGACTATTCAACTTGTGCAACTGTGCAAATTTAAAACTCCTTTTTGTGGGTTTTACACTAACCATTGAAATGGCTCATAAATTAATAAAAGAATAAATTAGATTTAAACCTTGGACGATGTTAATATTATTATGTTGATTGTTATTTTATATGACGCAACAATTGTGCAAATTAATTATGATTTAACAGTTTTAATTTAAAATATGAAAGGAAGAAATAGTGGGTATAAGCATCTGGTCTTTAGTTTAACCATAAAAATGTAATGCAACAATAATGGCTTTCAGCAATAAATATTTATTATATATAACCCGTGAGATGGCGAAAGCTTAAAACTTAAACAATTTACCCTAGTTTCGTTACATAAATCATTAAATAATATATTAGACATTGCGTTATTTTGCATTTACTTTAAAAATATTTATTTGTAAGTTAATTTCTGCACGGATAGTTTTTTAATAAATTAATTCGGTGAAATAGTATATTTTACTTTCGTTCACATATTAATTAGTTGTCGGAGGAGTTTTAAAATATAGTGTTTTCCACATCTGTTTATTTTTTATATTAATTATATGAATAATCGATTGTTGGTACATGATTTCAATTACTGAAATAACCTTTTTTAAGCATCCTAACAGATAGGTACGTACTGTACACAAAATGTTGGTTTTAAAATATTAGTGTTTATATGATAAATACAGTAAAAACAATTATTGTAAAATAGACATAAACTCCAATTTGAAAAAGTATATTTAAAGGATAGTATTATAGAGCTCGCAGGATTTCGCATCAGGGGTGAGACATGCCAATTTAATGTAACGGAAATTATCAAATTTATACCGGATGATGGTGTTAAATCGTGAGTAGATGGACAGATTAATATTTTCAGGATTATTTTTATATAGTGAAGGATTTTAAGAATCGGGTGAGTTTTAGTTTATTGAATGATTCAATTTTATTTTGAAGAAAGATGTTTGATAGTAATAAAATACAAAATTCGATTAAATTTATTATTACAATGTATTATTATATAATGAGGTGTTTAATTTGTGAAGGTTGGTTTATTTATTAAATAAGAAGAGTTTACTATTACTTAAAAATATTAAGTCAACTGCATATGTGGTGTAATTAAACTATTTCAATTATCATAATTCAAGGAATTCCTCTAAAGCTACACAGTAAACTTTGAAAGTTTAGGGTTAAATAAGTAAAATATAATAAATTGTGGATTCAGCGACTTTAGAGCTTATTCTTATTATATACGATATTACTTTATTCTCAATAATAAACCCACTCACATTCATTCTACGTACTCTTATGTTTGGTGCTCTAATAAAACTGTGTGTTTGTTTTAAATGCAGAAATATAACAGAATCGTAAGTTTCATTTAAGGTTACATATTTAGTAACTGGCTATTAAAATATATAACCGGCCTATATTATTGACAGAAGCTCCAAAAGTCACAGTATTATTTGTGAAGTCTTTAGTCCATATTTGATTATCTCTATTTGGATTTTGTTTTTAAGTTCCTGGCAATTTAGAAAATTTTAGCATGAGGTCAGTGATTTATTAATATGAGGGCCACAATATTGATGAAATTATAAAAGGGCCGGTCTGCTGTACCAAGGCCAAACTCCACCGATTTTTGACGAGGTTAAGCAAAGTACTTGAAAATCCTAAGCAACATGTTAAACTGCGAGGATTTGACTTTCTATGGGTTTTAATCCAACTATTGAATTATATAGCATGTTAATGACGTAAAGTAAAATTATATCTCGGTTGTAGTTTGTATTAGTTTTTTGCTTGTTGGTTGAGGTAAGGCACCTATTATCAAAATGTACGATGATTATGATTTTAACAGTTTTGATTTTAAATAGTAAAATAAGAAATTTTACAAAAATCGGACTTTTAGTTCAGTAATGAAAACTGTATAAAAATTAAAGGCTGCCTGAATTAAAAATATATTAAACAATGTATTATATAATTCATAAATTACTGATAGATTCAAAATTTGTTATTTAACGTAATATTGCTTATATCATTCATTGAATTTGGTGTTAAAGTCAACGTCGTTTCAATTTTCGTTACAACATGTATTTGGCACATATTTATCGCAGTGGATAGTTTTAAATAATTAGTTCCACGAAGTATTATATGTTAAACTTTATTTAGTTTTATTTTTCCTTAGAGTTGTAAACTAATATAGTGATAATCACTTTAGTTTATTTGGCTATATTTAATACTGATGTAATAAATTGTTTGTACATGGTTCTAGTTACTCAACTAATCTATATGTTTTAAGCATTCTAACAGATGACACGAAATATTAATGCTGTGATTGTATTTTTTAGGTACTGTAATAAAACATATTGCTTTTAAATTATTAATGTTTTTCTGATAAAAATTACCATTCAAAAAATAGATAAAAACCCCAAATTTGCAGACATGCCTTTAAAAGGAGAAATATTGTAGAGCTCGCAGGATTTTGCATCGTAGCCAATTTAGTGTAGCGGAAAATATAACACTTATAATACTGGTAGTTGGTTTAACTCAGCCACGTATAGAAGGTTAGAGGGTTTCAGTAATGATAATTGTAATCTAACATTCTATTTTACAATTTATTACCATCAGTATAACTTCAAAATGAGCAATTCTTGTTACATTTAATAAATTCCAAATCAAAGTTACAAATTTACAAAGTTACATTTAACCGGTTTTCTAATGGGCAACCATAATGACGAAGGCATTAGACCCCTTTTTACTGAAATCACAAGGACAAAAGTAAGTATTCAAAATAAACTTTATTAAATAGATCTCGTGAATTTAGCGCAGGCTTACGAAGAGACGTCGTGGACTTGGTCTACCGCGCACTCCCGAGACAGATTAGTGACATAACAGCTGATTCAGTTGACTGCATATTATTGAGACACTATTTGTAACATGTACCTTACTTCTGTCTCCTGATTGTGTTCTAACCACGCCCTTCCTTGTTTCTACTTACCCCCTTAATAATTTCATGTCGAGTCGAGTTTAGTTTCTTAACATCTTGTAAATAACAATCATTCACAAGATGTGTTGCTAAGCGTCAATCTCGAGAACAGTTTTACATAAGCGGCTAAATCATTTTGTAAAATATTCCTTGATATACGAGGAACCTATTCTAATCTGAACTTTGTGACACAGAGTTTGTAAACGTTACCTTGAATATTTTGGAATATATTTTTACTTTAGGATTTAAATCATCCGTTGGAAATAATACACGCTTTACCTGAGATGTATATTAGAAATGTGTAGAACGTTTAAAAAAATGTATAACTTTTGAAATTAATACGAAATAATATAATACGAGTAAAATTAAACATTAAATTTGAATGACATTAAAATGTGGTACCTTAAGTATAATTATAAAGGATGTTCATGAATGTGATTTTAATAATTTGTATTACTAGTTTTAGTATGCCTAAATGTATACTATAATAAGACAAAAATATATAATAAGGTTTAAATAATGAAAGTTTTGATTTTAAATATTATATCTTTTTTATTAAAGAGTTTGACCAATTAAATGTTTCACCGTAAAATAAAAATTTTCACAAGTATGAACGGTAGTTATAAAAACAGTTTTAAACTACTATATGATATTACTTATAAAATGTGGGCAAATAATATACGTGTTTCATTTGTAAAGGTTAATTATAACGATAATATTAAATTTAATTTATTGAAATTAAATAAGGCTATTGCCATTTATACAAATTTAATGTAAAAATAAATAAATATATGTATACAGGGTGTCCAGCAACCATTCGAACAAACTTTGCCACATTGTTCAGCAGGCCAAAACTAACAAATAATGCAATTAAACAGGTGCCCTATTCCACTTCGTTTAGCGTCTGTCTGTCTGTATGTATTTTTTGGGAAAAAATTACTACTCAAAAACCACTTAAGATACAGAATTCAAACTTAACATTTATGTTAACCTAGTGTTGGTCCTTTTCAGTAAAAAAATAAAAGAAATATCTCATTGCATTTCAAAATGGCGGCCGTTCAAAATTTTCAAATTGTATTAGCTTTGAAACGGCTACTTTGACAACAAATTCACCAGGATAACTTTTTTTAGCATATTTTATTACCAATTCAACAATTTATGTTTCAAAAAGATTGAATAACAAATAACTGAGTTACAGCACCAAACGTAAAAACAGGTTAAATCCATGCATTGCAAGTACATACAACAATGTAGTGGACTTTTACGAATAAACTTTTTAAGGTTCTTTATTAAAATACTGAACAATTATTATAACCTAAAAAGATTGTTACTATCATTTTTTCCATTTACAGTAATCAATGTGTTACACACACACAAATAAAAAAGAAACAAACTATTCACAATGCTCTTAAAAAAACAATAGCATAATATTACATGAAAATAGCTGACCAGCAATCAGCAACCAAACCAGGTGTTTTAAATGAAGAAAAAC
Source organism: Homalodisca vitripennis (assembly GCF_021130785.1). NCBI lineage: Eukaryota > Metazoa > Arthropoda > Insecta > Hemiptera > Cicadellidae > Homalodisca > Homalodisca vitripennis. Next base: position 164,382,833 of record NC_060207.1, on the reverse strand, counting down.
TAATAAACAAACTATCAAGACATTGTTGAGCAATTCTATGTTTTGAATGTGATTGTCACTGTTTGAATGTTTTTTTTTTGTAATTCCTGTTAGTTTTTCCTGTTAATTTAAATTTCTTTTATTACTTTGTTTCTTGTACGATATGAACCGTTTTACTTTTGAAGAGTATGCGGATATTCACTTTGTGTACGGACTTGCTGGAGGCAATGCCAGATTAGCTAGCAGATTGTACGGAGAGCGCTTTCCAGATAGGCTGGACCCAGTTCATAGCGTCTTCAGTGCAGTTCATATTCGTCTTAGGGAAACTGGACATTTGAAAAATAATGTTGTAGAACGGGTAAAATCCGTACGGACTGTTGATTTTGGAGAAGAGGTTTTATTATTCGTAGAAGAAAACCCCTCCACCAGCGTTCGCGCTATTGCTCATAATTTGGATGTATGCAAAAGTTCTGTGTGGAAAGTGTTAAATGAAGAACGTTTGTGCCCTTACAGACATCAGAAGGTCTGCCTTAGAACCTGCAGATTTTCCTCTCATGGTAGACTGCTCTCGTTGGTTCCTTCACAAATTAGTTGATGAACCCGATTTTTTAAGGTATGTTCTCTTTACTGACGAAGCGTCATTTACTCGAGATGGCATATTTAATAGCCGAAACAGCCATTTATGGGCTGAAGAGAACCCTCATGAAATTGTGCAACGTAAGTTTCAGCACAAATTTTCTGTCAATATCTGTTCTGGAATAGTAGACGGATATTTGGTTGGGCCACACATTACACCAAACAGACTGAATGGACCTACTTATGAAGTTTTTTTGAAGGAAATCTTACCTGAGCTGTTGGAATATGTTCCTATTGAAACTAGACAAAGAATGTGGTTCCAACACGATGGAGCACCGGCCCACTTTTCCCTGATTGCTAGACAACATTTGAATGAAGTGTGTGGAGATCGTTGGATTGGACGTGGAGGTCCCGTCCCTTGGCCTCCACGGTCACCTGACCTCACACCCATTGATTTTTACTTGTGTGGACACATGAAGCAATTAGTGTATACCACTACCATACAGAATGAAATGGATCTAGTAGCTAGAGTTGTTGAGGCTGCTGCAGTTATTCAAGACAGTAATCCTTTTGAAGGGGTGAGAGAATCGTGCTTACGACGCTTCAGAATCTGCAACGAATTACAAGGACGCCACTTTGAGCAACGATTATGAAAGTTTTACAGTAATGTAATCATTGATTTCTTAATAAAAAATATGTTCAATAAAATTTTTCAAACGCTGTTTCACACAATTGCCATGTAAGAAAACCCTATACCCAACCATAACGTAGCCCTATTAACATTTTTTCTAAGATTTAAAAACCAGGATTCACAATTGGTTAAGAACTTTTTTAAATTTACCTTAAAACAAATTTAAAAAATAAATATTAAATTTCAGGTTATAATATTGTTCACTATTTTAATAAAGAACCTTAAAAAGTTTATTCGTAAAAATCCACTACATTGTTGTATATACTTGCAATGCATGGATTTAACCTGTTTTTACGTTTGGTGCTGTAACACAGTTATTGGTTTTTCAATCTTTTCGAAAAAAAAATGAAATGCAATGAGATATTTCTTTTATTTTTTCACTGAAAAGGACCTACATGAGGTTAACATAACTGTTAAGTTTGAATTCTGTATCTTAAGTGGTTTTTGAGTAGTAATTTTTCCCCCAAAAAACACATACAGACAGACAGACGCTAAACGAAGCGAAATAGGCCACCTGTTATATTGCATTATTTGTTAGTTTTGGCCTGCTGAACAATGTGGCAAAGTTTTTTCGAATGGTTGCTAGACACCCTGTATATATATATATATATATATATATATATATATATATATATATATATATATATATATATCAAGTATTGATTAACTATTTGAATCAAAAACAAGTACTAATCTCTGACATATCGATAATATTAAAATGAGCGTTACAAGCCTTACCATATTGCATATTTTATTATTTAAATTTTGTTATAAACAATCATAATAATGTATCTTCAGTAGTAATAGATTGCAGTGGCATTTTTATGTACTTCGGTGAATTCCATTAATTAAGAAAGAAGATATTTGCTAATATTCAACATTGATCTTTAATTGACAGGCGCGCTTGAACGAAATACTGGCTTTATTAGCTAAAAGGACTAGACTCTTACTATGTGAAATGTATTATTATATTCTCTTTGGAACAATAAATGGTAGCTTTTACTGAATTATTATCAATTAATATAAACGAAAATTATTTAGGTTAATGATTAGGGATTTGGCTAATCCTTCCACATATTAATACATTTTACAGTTATCAGCTCTATTCCTTAAAATATTTCTAGAAATGTCAAACATGTTAGTATAATTAATTGAATATTTTTTATTTATTACAATTAAAGAAACAACAACAGATTACAACAGATTTTAATGAAGTTTAAACTTTTTCTAAAGTCCCCTTTAAATACTTCTTATTTTATGAATTATATGAAAGATTTTTAAGCATTTAACTCTTTGTGCCCCTTATTTTACTATTCTTACCACTTCTAATAGTATAAATGAATTAAAATATATAATTAATTTAAATAAATATTATGTACATATATATTTAATTATTATTTATATAATAATACAGTTATAATGATTATAAATTACATAATTTATGTTAATTAACTTATTTTGTTTGGCCAATAACATAAAATAATCAAAAATTAACTTGTAATAAGCTCATTCTGCCCATAACCAGGCATTGCAAATTTAAACAATTCACCTCTGACCTTAATTTCCGGTTTTGCGAGGGTAATACCACTTCCCCTGTGAATAAACTATATTTCCATAGTAAATTTTGCCATGTTGCGCTTATTAAGTTTTCCTCTCGTTGTATCAATAATTGTCTTCCAGTTTTACCTACTACATAGCATTTTTCGTAATCATCATTCAACCCACCATTAACCTATTTTCCTACACTCCCATTCTTTCCCTTTTATTTTTCTCCTGTGTGATTCAGGCAAGTTCCTTCTACAGAGCATATACAGGTTTTCTTTATGTATGTCCTATCCAATTTAGTTTCCCTTTCCTCATTTCATTGGTTAGCAGAAACAGATCTGTTTGAAATATATTTTGACCACCATTCATTTTCACCTTATCCTACAACGACTTCACCTAAAATATCTGTTAGTTTGTAATCTTAGCCCTAGATTAAATTACGAATGCCCTACATGGTTGTATACCAGTAAATAAAAATACGAATATTTATTTTCTCATACATAAAAAGATACATTTTTGTAAACAAACAGAAGGAAACACGATATATAACATTCATTAATAAAAAATAATCATTCAAAAAAAAAATTGATTAATACTGAGCACCATGAGCATTATTAGGACAAAAAAATACCTATTTAGAATAAATAACAGAACGTTAAAATACATTTTATGATGACTTTTTAATTATTGTCAAAAAATGTGGGATTTCAAAAGAATAACCCCGTTTAGAGGTCCCATGTTTATCAATACATATTAGGTTACTGACATTGGCAACGCTCATATATATCACAAAAGAGTAGTAATGCTATATTAAGAATATGAATATTTTTATCGCTTATCACAATATAGACTACCATTCATATTGCAGTGACGTAACAATAACAGGGGACATTAAATAAGTCTACGTAGATATGGATTTGTTTCATAATACCAAAAGAAAAGATATAAATTATAAGTGAATTATAATAAGACTTTTAGGGTTTTATTAAGGAAATATCCACTCTTTAAGTAAAAAATAATAATATATTACTAGTCAACGTCTTGAATAATCATAAATTGGAATTTAGGTGAATGAAAATGAGTTTTTATAAGTAATTTATTTAATTATTTAGGCATTTAGCTCGGAATCTTTAATCATATTTATGTATGAGTTACAGTGCAGAGAAGCATTCCTACTTTTATCGCAAAAGTCTTTCAATATTTTTTAAATATAATTATTTTTCTCAGCTAATATGTTTCACTTTCAAAAAGGTCAATGAAGGTTCTATTTTTGTGTTTTTACAATTCTTGTGAAATGTTGTTGTTGAACTGATATATTATTATTATTTGTGATATAAGTGCCTGCTAAAAATACCAATTTATATTATATTCTACATTTTATTTATGAGAAGTCATTCTTAAGACTTTATACATGCGTAGTATAAGTCTCAAAAGATCTTATTGAGTTGTACAGTTTGGTCTTTAAATCTGCAAGATGAATTTTCCCATTTATGTCTCGGTTATGCCTATGTGCCTATATACTTTATATTGATTGCTTAATCGTCTTTCTTACAAGTTAAATTGCATAAGGATTCCTCCACACATACAAACTTAACACATTTATGCAATATTGAGTTGTTAAAACATACTTCCTTTCCTAAGATAAAGATAATATATTTAGTTTTTTTTTATTTAATAACATATATGGGAACATTATTTGAAGAGTTAATTTAGAACTAACTATGGCAATATAGTACCCGGATTTAGAATACGGGACCTAATAAATTCGTTACCGAGAGAACTAGAACACATTCTGAAAAAACATCAGATAAACAATGGTTGAAAAACTACCTAATTCTCTAAAGATAATTGACGAGTTTTCAATTTAATAAAACAATTTTAACTGAGTCACTTCTCATTTCTTTCCGTAGTAAAATAATTAAGAAAGATCAACTCACACGACTTAACATACCTTATAACATAGATTTATGACACATCTCATTAGCATCTCATTCTCTTATATATTCCAGTACAGTAAAAAAAATCCAGTAACTATAAACCCGAATGCAACTTTCTCCTTTAATGTAAAATCAGACAATCACAATGGTTTTGAGAAAGAATTTCCACTCTATTTAATATAAAATGTTTGATTTCATTTCTATTAACTTTATAGTTTTTATAACTATCTACGACTCAATAGTCTTCTTCATTTGCAAATTAATAGAATTTCTCTTTTATTTTAATATAAGTTGGAATAAGTTATTATATATTAATTAACTTGTTTCAACTTATTATTACGAACTAACGGAGATATGTAACATAATACATAATATGTAATATAATATACATGTAAAGTATGTTTATTATAATTAAAACACAATTTTTAAATCAGTGTTTCCCCCTCGATCAGCAACATAGAGGGTAAGTATAGTTACACGTTTCCTGAAGACAAGTGTATTCAATACTTTTCTGGAAATAAATGAATTTTAAATTTGTATTTTGAATATGGTTTGTATAAAACCATCAATGTATTCAACATAAATATTTTCTATTCAATAAAAAATGATGTTATTTAGTGAAAATAATATTATTCTATACAATCAGACCAAGAGACTATTGAGAGCCAAGTAATCAAAGTGATAACCAGTAGCAGTGGCAGAGGTCGAGACTTGGGCAGACACCCCCCACCACCAACGTGTACAGCATATGGCCACTTTTATTAGATAGAAAAAATCAATTTTAATTTAGTTACATTTAACATCTCAAGCAATAGATGAGACATAAATTAAACATACTACGACTAAATATGTTTTGAAAAATACTATTTTACTTGACGTAAAGTAGATCCTGTAGAATAACATAGTAACATTTTTAACAGTTACTGCGGTACCCCATGAGTAAAGAGGACATAAGAAAAGATCATAGTATATCCGTCAAGTAAAAATTTTTATGAAACATGTTCAATAAAACATGTTGTTAAGAAAATCCTTGAAACGATAGAAACAATTTATTACAAATTTAGAAAAAAACTTACGGTTTTCCTAATTACACGTTGAAGATTTGATTTCAGAATCAACGCTTACATTTAATACGCACCAAGTCAAGTTAATATAGTGAATATTTTATTTTTATAATTATATATTATTTATATTTTACACACTTTCCAGTTTCGGTAAAAAAGTTTGAACAACGTTAAATTCTCTTCAAAATTAAGAAGCATGTTGAGAAGTACGCCAACAAGAACAGAAAAGAGAAAATTACATTTCCAATATTTACTTTCCCCGAAATCCTTTCCAAATTTCTTGCTTCTTTATTGGCTTTTATTACTTAATGGAGATTCGATACCGGAATAATGTCTTGGAATCGTAATGACTTTACTCCATATTCATCAACGGGACTATTCCACTAAAGAGTATAAAATACCTGAAGTGTATATATTATTACATTTATGTATTGCTAAATTTCTTAGCACTTTAAAATGAGGATTATCAGTAGTGTCCCCCAAAACATATAATATATAAATAGTTAAAACTAGTGATCTAAATCTAATATAGGAGTTTTCCAAGCAAGAACACTATATATCTTACAGGAAGGTTCGAGTGAACATTTTACACTGAATAAAATGTACATGAATATTACTGTACATTTCATTTTTATAAGGTTTACACTATTTTGTTGTATTAATTTACTTTATTCTTTCTTTGCTTAGTACAGATTTTAAATTGGTTTATACCAACTTCGCAACGACATCCTGATATTTTGAACATTGCTTGGAACTAGGTGAAATCGCAATAACATCCGATGAGTATAATGTAAATACGTGTTTGTAGATTTAAGTAATAATAAAAAGCTTTTTGTCATTTTATTAGCCTTATGCGTAATCACCTTTCAAGCTAAAACACAGCCGTTACAGAATCATTGAGGACCATATTGCTTATATAGAATAGAAATTTTCAGTACTTTAAAGTCTACTGGTCTGGTTTGTTACAGAATATCTTGCGGAGGACATACAAACAAAGGTTAAAGTTTTCCAGCTCCACGGATTATATAGACGTCGGTAACATTTGTCTAGTAACTTATCTTACCAAAACTTAGTTTGATAACTTTGCTAGTGATATACAAAGTTTTATTTTTGAATTACAACCGTCAAATCTTAAAAGAGTACAAATTTATAAATGAATATTTTATTTTCAAAGTTGATTGATTAACAATCATAGATTTTCAAAGAATGAAAACATACCTTAGCTGATTCTTAGGTGATTGTTAGGGGATTTATATGATAAGACTCTTGGTATTAAGGTCACGTAAAATAATTGTTCAGTCATAGTATTCTTATGCTGCATATATAAGTAGAGTAAAAATAAGATTTAAAACGAATTAAAACGGTATTTCTCTAACCTCCTTTAAAATTCTTGACATTAAGTCAGTGAAAGTAAAGACAACAAGTGACACAAGTAATGTAAGCGAGATCAGAAGCTGAAAATGCGCCTCTAGAGAGCCGTTCTGTGACGTCACAATATTGGATGTCAGTCCCAGATTGCGTTGTGAGTTCTGCAAAATAAGTATAAAAGTTCCTTCTTGAAAATAAGATTACAACTGAATGTAGTGTTCTTTCCCTTTGCACGAGTTTTATTTGTAATCACGTCATAAATGCTACATTAATGATTTTTACAAAATTGTGAAACTGAGCTCCAATTTTTTAATTTTTATTTAATGTTATGTATTTTTATCCCTTTAATTTCATTTAATTTATTCCGTAAAATATTCTAATATATATATATATATATATATATATATATATATATATATATATATGCGGTGAATTGACAGACCTCGAATACCGATATTCATACCAAAAACCAGAAATTTAGACATTTCTGGTTTAAGTAAATCCTAAAACAATGGTTTCACTTAAGGTATACCATTTTTACTAGACGCCGCACTTTATCGGTATTTTTAAACTTTTTACTCAGCTAGAAACTTCAAATCAATCAAGTATATAATATTTGTTACGTAATTTTCAATAAATTTGATTTATGCTATTAGAGAAAAAACTGTTTAGTTTCGTAAAGCTCTCCCGATTATATAATATCTAAATTCAAATAGTTTAGGTTAAGTAGATAATATATAACTATTTCAACAATAAACCTCAATGTGTCCTTTCAGATACGAACCATAGAATAGGAAACATAATATGTGTTTGTTATTATATGGAATTTATTAAACGGAAGATGCATTATTATGTATTATAAAGGTTAATTTGTACAACAAAAATATATGGTATGATTAATAGGTAATGTTTGCATTTTAATACGCAAATAAAACACATTCATAAAAATTTTAAGAATTTTGCATAATTTTTTATAAAATTCAGTGAAAATTATATATATTGCTTTCCCGTTGTGTTTGTACCTTCTAAGTTTTTGAGATAGTGTCCAAGTCGATATCCAAATTTTGTTTCACCGCACGTGCAGCACTAACCTACTAAAAATATATGCACTTAATTCTATAAGGTTAGATTTGTAATTTTGTATTTAATATATAAGTGTATTGACATCGGGTACTTAAGTGTTTTATAAGAAATCCGAATCAACCTCTTCCGTAACAATGTTTTATTGGAGTGCAAATAGCTAAGATAAAAGATATATTTAATACCTACTAATGTCTTCAATATAGACAACTGAACTGATAATATTGAAATTGAATTCAGTTTTATGAGCTCTTGACACTATTTCACGATTAGTTCAGAGCTTTGTGGACTCTGAGAGCGCTTGATCCACTCGTCACAAAGTGTTTCAGTTACAAGTGTCAGTTTATAGAAGCGAGTGTCAGTAATAGCTAAAGTTTTAAGAGCTCTCTTCAAACTCTTCACTTCACAAAGTAATATTTTAATTCAAAGTAGCTTTAAATAATTTCGTTGGATAATGTATTTAGTCAATAATTTTTCAAGCGAATAAAATCCATATAAACTATATATGACGTTTACTATTAATAGCCACAATAATATAATATAAATTAATAATAATTAGGTAAATTAAAGCGACGTCGTATACGAAAGTTACCTTGATAAATATACGTAGTAGTGTTAGAGTTTGAGTCCAGTTTAAGTGTTAAGGAGGGCTTCTTAGCCCTAACTTTGCCTGGTAAAATAAGACATTCTTTATTTTTTACTTTTAGTAGTCTTTTATTGAGAATAATTAAGCACATTATATAAACATTAGAAGCTCCAAATTTTAAATTATGTATTTTGTAATGGTTTACCATTTGTAAACAATGTTTTCATTTCTAGATTAAACTTCAAACGATAAATAAGATTGAGTAAATATTTGGAAGATTCTCCACAACTTACTTTTACTAGTAAAAGCCAAAGTTTTTCAATATCCTTAGTTTGCTGGTGTATAAAATGCTTGAAATATCAGATCCTTGTAAACACTTTGGCTCACTTATTTACTCTGTCATCCTTCTTTTACTTAGAGTAATTATGTTCCATGAGAGTACGAATTCGTAGGTTCCTTATCGCTTACGAGAACTGTACAGGTATGAAATTTCAAATGTATTTTGTAAACAATTATCTTTATAGAAGTACAAGTTCAATTCAGAAGGAATTATACTTACTGAAACATATTTATCGGTCCTTATACAAGTTAAAGCTATGATGAAAAAGATGTTTCATTGCGAATGTTGAGTTTATTTTCACTTCTTCGTGTTGCCAGGCTTAGGTTGTTTATATAAATTCATAGTTAAGATCTAAACTAATGCCAAAATACTCTACTGTACATGACAACACACCTTGCTGTATCCCTTAGGATGGATGTACCCGCGACTCCATATACAGGAATGAAGTCTGTGACAGTGCCAGATCTCCGTTGCCTTACTCAGTGGTACTCACCTAAACTCAACATTCATTTGACATGCATAATTTATTCAAACGAACCATAAGACTCTGGTGTTCTTACAACAGCACTTATCCAGAAATATACTATCGTTATTATAATACTAAGTTTTTGGCTATTATTAAAGTACAATCCTGAAAGTTGTACTGTGTTCTGTTCCCATTGAGATCGTAAAGCAGTACCGCAATCTGTAAAGTCCTCTTAAACAAATTGTATGTAGTGTATGATCAGCTGAACTATCAAGCGAACATGTATATTTAGTTACTGAATAACATTTTTGTAATCAAATTGGTTTAATGTTTGAGGAGATTTAAGTTAATACTAAAAAGTGTTTCTATTTACCTATGCCACCGTTTGAGCTTTAAGAATGACCAAATGTATAGAATATTTTATAAGTGGGATTTAATCTGATATTATTAAAAAGAAAAAAAACATTAATTTCAAACATAATAATTCGGCCACTTTTTATTTTCTTGATATGGAAACAAGGCAAATTCTACAAATGTATTGAAAACTAATAGAGAGAAAAATATTTCTGCGTTTAGAATAAAAAACCTTTCATTTTAAACATTCCATGCTGTGAAAATAAATCCTCCTATTCATTTTTACCTTGTATATTCGAGCACACCACTAAAAGGAATCCTGATACGTGAAACTTGAATGTCCCAACGAGAATAACAAAGAACTAATATTTATTGCTCTCCCGACATAGAAAGTTTAATAGAAATGGCCTCGCTCATGTGACTTCTGGGACATATCCCTCACCTTTCCCAGAATTTTTTATCTCAGGTAAAAACAATTAAATGCCATCTCTTAATTCAATTTCAATTATAATTAGATAGTATATTTAGATAGGTATGTAACTTCCTATCTTATATTTTGTCAATCTGTAGGAGACTGTAATAGACTCATGTAGAAATAATGTGTAGGTATATTTATAAATTAAAGTGGATGATGGTGATAGTGTGTATGTGTTTGCAATTTTATATTTAAAAAAATCATGAGTATTTATTATTATATATTAAACTTTTTTAATAATATACACATTCCATAATTCAAAACCAAAATTTAGACTATATACATTAACAAAAACATTATAACAATACAAAACTATACTTGACATATTATTAATTATTACAATTATATATTTATATGTACGTACATGGTGTTCAACAAAGTGTACTGTGTTTGCATTTTATATTTAAAATAATCACGAGTTTTCATTATTATATATTAAACTTTATTAATATATATATTCCATAATTCAAATCCTAAATTTACATTATATACGTTAACAAAACCATTATAATAATACCAAACTATACTTGATATATTATTAACTATTAAAATTATATATTTATATGTACATGGTGTTCAAGAAACTAAGAAACATTTTTTTATAACTGTATACATTTACATCTCGTTTTGTGAGGAAGAAAATAACACAGCATATCCCACTTTAATGTAAATAGGACTATAAAAACAATCCATTAATTAGCGCTGTTTATCACATTAGACCTGGGTGACTCAGTGTCTGTCAAAGGAAGTGTTTCCAGAGTTACGTTATCGGCGTTGTGAATGAACCAACATCTACATGTTCGCACACAGTGATACCGATCCTGGTTGTAAAACGAGGCTACTGTAACATGCTTTCTACTTGAATTAGTATATGTCCCCAAATGAGCCTGATCACCTCATTAAAATATCTAATTAAAGAGCTAGCCTTTAAAGTTTGGACGAAATACTCAAGCCTGGAAGTGTTGCATTTTGCCTAACCTACCATAAGGGCGCAGGAGAAATTCATTTTAGCGAGTGAAGGACATCGGCTACTGCTAACAGTAGGTCAACAGCTGTTACCGGTGGGGCAGGCTGTTGATATTGATATTGATAGATTGATAGCGGCATCCCTGTTTAAACATGCCTACCAGTAAGGAACATTCTAGTGGCTTCTGGGCATTGATGATACGACATCGGACACTAGATGAACCCTCTACACTACGGTGGATTACTTTGGTTTACAGAAGAACATTTTAGAGGGTTTTTATTCCCTGGAGTCTAGGCGTGGCTGACGGACTCAGGATAAGACTGTTAGCCCCACTGTTGCTGCGCTCTCCGAGTTGCTGTTGTCGGCACCCGCCTGTTCGTCTGCCGTGCCGTACCGACCGACACTGCCGTACCGCACATCCGGTTCACCCGCGGTCGTGTGCTTCCTCTCGGTTCGGTGGACTTCGTTGAGGTTACCGGGCGTGGACTTGTCGTCTTCTGGTGAGTGACTTACAAATTTTATGGTGACCTGTCAGGTATACTACATATATTCCTCTCCGAGACGGGCACCATTCCTCTCGATATACCTCTCGAAGGATAATCAGCTCCTGGGACTCCAGAAATAAGTGTTACATCAATTATTACTCTTTTACAGTCTTTAGATTGTTAAGTTTGTTAATGTTAAATGTTTGAGTATATATCTGTATCGTAAGAAGGGTTTAATTATCTTCAGATATCTTATCTAAGTCTGTGTGGTTATATCAGTAATAGTTTTGGTTATATTGAGTTGTTTTTTGTTTCACTGTAACGCAGATTAGAGGCAATACTGTCTGTAACTGTTATAAAATGATATAGGATACTTTTTTGCCCTTTACGGGAATTATTACAATAAACTCGAGTCTGTAAAGTTCTAAGTCTTGAGTCTTCCCGTCTTCACAATAATTTAACTATCAGTTTCCTATACTTTTACTATACAGTACTCTACTAAGATCCAAGAAAAGGTAAGGATTCAATAATATAGTTACATTAATATAGTTGGAATCACGCCAAACATTTTCCTACTTACTAAATTTATAAATATATTCTTATTATCAAAAATAAATTTAAAATTTATTGTAAACAGTTCATCGACCTTTGGTAATTCTCTTGGGTCCCTACACCTGCTTACCCTGGTGAAGTCCCGGAACCAGGACAGGACTGGTTCCTTGTTACAGTCCCTGGAGTCTCCTTCCAAAACAAGGTGGCGCCTCAAAATAAATATTGAACATTTTCGTCGTTGTTGTTGACTTCGCCTAGGACTTGGAACAACTTTCCCCTAAGCTAGCCAGCATCAGTAACAGAGACTGGTGTGGACTGTTACACTACACAATCCACGTTATATCGTCCGCCAGACTCTAATACGACGTATATCATTGCTAGCAGTTACCCGCGGCTTCGCAAGCAATTTCGTAGGATTTTCAGTGTATGAGCACTTCTGGTGCAAGTGAATTATACATTTGATCCCATTATTGAGCTATCTTTTTTGCTACTATAAAGAAAACATGTCAAAAAGTATATATTTATGATCATTGTAATTTACTCCAGTCTTATATAATGGATATTTTGCTCTATAGTTACTTTGGTATTGTTTCCGGATCAAGAAAATTTATATACAAACACAGATCTGAGAAGCCTACTCCTGAAAAAGACAAATAAGTCGGCTTTCATAACAGTATTTTAATCTATAGTAAAATTTGTATAGCTAATTTATCTTTTATACATAATATTTAATAATATTATAAAATGTATATTTAAAAATATATTTTTCTAAAACTTAAAATGTTATTATCTGGATATTTTTTATCCTTCGATCAACATCAGTTGCAGCAAAGGTTAAACTAATAAGTGAAGTTACTACCAAGCTTATTCTATGCTTTTATATTATAAATGTAAAACATATAAAATATTGGTAAAATTTATGAAATATAAGGTTCTGCCGTTATAAAACAACGTTAAAACAGAACAGTTTATTACATTCCGTATTTCTATTAATAATAAATGTCAACTAATATTTCATAACCTTATGAACTGATATTGGAGTTTTAGATAAATAAAAGGCCATTAAGGCATAGGTCGGAGGAACTTTTGAAATTAAGTTATTTTCTCCGAGCTCCAAACATTAAATTTACTATCCATATTTTATAAATTTATAAAAATATAAATTTGTAATATTTGCGATCTCGATCATTTCTTAAACATTATAACAACGGTTTCAAATACATAGCATTTTTTTTTACTTTTATTTCTGTATTGCACTTTTTATTCCATTGTTTATTAAAATTACACCGTACAGCTCAATTTGAAAATAACATTATTATTATTATTATTATTATAACGATGAAAAGGGTACACTTTGAGTAGTAGTATTTCAACAATATGACTTTTGTATTGCCATTCTAAATACCATAAACAATGGTTTAGATTATAGAAGCTCGACTTACTGACATAAATAACACACAAAAAAGTTCTAATTCTACTACGAAAAAATATCATAGTCCTATATAAATTTTATTTGTTTTTTATTTTCTTAATATTAAAAAAATAAAATAAGTATAATATTGATATGAACTGTTGATTCACGGATAAGAAATCATCCAATTTAAATGGATACACAATTTCAAGTAGGTAATGAAACGCAATCGGCACTTCAGAACTAAACTCTATTTAGTAAGTAAATAGAATTGTTAACTAGAACACTCGGAATAGCAGTGCAACAGAATGGCGTTGTGCAACATCCCTGACGTAATTAAATACACCGAGCTGAGTCATCAGTTGCTCTCAATCTAGTTTCATCCTTGTCATATTGCTCATTTCTGGTGTCTGGTATAATACACGTAAAATTACTTTATTATAACATACAATGTATAGAGTAGAGCATTATTATTCTAGAATTAAAGAAACCCCGGTTGATCTAAAAAGTACGCACGATGCTTCAAACAAGATATATTTCGAATTATATAAAAAAAATATTAAATACAAAACGATTTATATTATTCTTAAACATTGATGTAAAATTATTATTATTGTATATATGAGTTCAGCAGCTAGTTAGTTACCTTGATAATTATGCTAAAATTGGCAAGATAGTGCCACTTCTCGTTTAACAGATACCTTATTTTTCTGAAGAATAGGGATTTTTAACTATCGTGTTCAAGATTTTACCATAGAATTAATTTGAAAGTTTAAAACTTTTAAACGTTTTCCACATTTTAATTCTGAAATCTTAACAAAGCTTTATTTTTTTCGCATAAGCAGACTATTCTCGTAAATGTTTGTTAATGTATTTAAAATGTATGAAAGGGTATTATAATGCTGCGAAAAATTTATATTATATTTACGTATTATTTTAGCTATAAAACTTTATGCTTCCACTTCCTTTAATGCATTTTGGTAGTACGTTTCATTAAAATACTACTTCTAACTCAAATCAGTGAATTTATACTAATTTACTTAGCTTGAATCAGTAAATGGTTTCAAATTGTTATGTTTGATATGAACAAGTTTTATGATTGTTGATGGTTTGTTATTGGGAAGGTTCTTTTTCTGTGATGTTATAATACGCATTCATAGAAAATAACTGTTTTGCTACTTAAATACTTTTTTGTAGCAAACGAACTTCGGAGTAGTATCGTAAAACTAATCAGGATCACACAGTATAGAACTAAAGTGAAGGGTTTTTAATAAAGTGAATGTATTAATATATCTTATAGTCAGATACTTACATGTGTCACCAATACTATGCGAGAGGTTTAATGTTCTTTGGATGTGTCCTAATGTGGTGTATCAGGGATAAGAATTAGCCTCTTCCATCTAGTTTTTAAATTTTTAATGGCCTCTCATATACCCTTCTTTTCTAAACTGAAACATTCAGATTTAAAACTTTACATTATAGTAATATCGAATTTAATAGTTGATTGAAGTAAATTGCATTGTTCATTATGTTTACAAAGTTTACAATCCAAATAATTATACTGCATGTTTATGTATAAAAAAGCTTGTACACAATTTGAAAGTATGAATGATAAGTAATTCAAGGTCAATCCAACTAGTTGAAAAGAAAATTCATCTTTTCACACTAGTATATAATTATGAACTGTTTGCACATAACCGCGTTCCATATTCAAATTACATTATTTTAGAAAATCACATAATTCTTTTAATACTAAAAAGGTGCCATTTTTGGAATTCGTTTTATATTGGATTTTAGTAACTTTTATTTCCACTATTTAATACTATTTTTACTTTTGAATTCTTTAATTTTAGTCGATGGATTTATGTGAGATTATTTTCATTTTAAAATTGTATTATATTTTTAGTGTGTTAAGTTGTGTACCATCTTCTTTAGTTATTAATTCAGATGATATTTTCAGGGATTGGAACCTAGTATTGCCTGACTTTATTTAGAAAGAAATGATTTTGTAAGAGAAGGTTCCATTTATTATTTTTCTAGGATTTAACAACGTTTATAAGAGTAAGATCCCAGAGATATATGTTGATAATCATTTCATCAAATAAAAGTTCAAAGACAACGGTATTTCAAGTACTGCCGGTTGTGCAATACGTGCACATCGGAATTGTAACTTTTCCCGTTCTGTTAAAAGTGGAAGCGAATTACCCGTAGTCGGTCATGAACTGAGAGGGGTTGAATTTAACTCTATGTACGAGTATGAGTCTTTTTCCATGACATTAGCTTCTAAACCAGAGTCATCTTCCATTGCCCCTTTTTGTTACTGCCACAATGGCGGATGCCACAATGGCGGTTGCCGCATTCAGTCCGCCATCGTTTCTGCACAGCCCAGTTTATGTTCTGTATAATCGTGTGTTTCTTAGACCTGCAGCACTAAACGCCGTCATATAGCAGCATCATTTAAATTCCTGCTATTATTTATTGGTTTATATTTTATTTACTGTACTAATATCAGACTAGTAGTATAATCAATATCTGGTTATGCACATAAACGCTGGGGTTGAATTACTTTTTTCCCTCACTCTAGTTTGGTAATGATCTTTGCAACTGTAATTAGGCCAAACAGATCTTGAAAACATCTGAAACAGACTTAGAGAAACTTTTACGAATGATACCAATTTTACTAAAGTATACCTCAACGTCTAATGACACGTTCCTACGTAATTTCTGTAGAAACAATTGGAACCAATAATTAGTTACTGCATAACCCAAGTGTTTTATAAAAATTAAGAATAATTTTTTGATGTTTAATGATTTATCTTACCAAATGGTATACGCTTAATTGTGTGAATATTTAGTAACATTACATTTAATGAAGATCGAACAGAACGGAGATTTTAATAATCAACTGATTGCCAAAGGAATAAATAAATAATATGAAGCTGTCAAGCATTCAAAATCAATGAATAACTCAGTTAACACTCTCTCTGGCAATTTGCCATGTCAGTTTTTAATAAAGGTGGGTCTCTTGGTACTGTATGCTGACAAAAATATATTACTACAACTTATCCAAGTATTAAAATGTAGTCATTACTTAAATACTGTAATATAAAACAATGTACATGGTACATTCGTAAATTATTGGCTGAGTCTTAGCGAAAGCTATCACTAGTGGGGGTGTAATATTTTCAATTCTGATCGTCTGTTTGTCTTCCTGGCTATTTGAAAATCTGTCCGCACGATATTTCGAAAACGAATTGACGCACAGACTTGAAACTGAAAAGCATGAATCTTTATTTTCAAAAGAGGGAAACTCAACTAAATTTGATTATCGGTTTCGATTTCACAACGTGGATTTGATTTAGCGTTAGCAAATACAATATGAGCAAATAACAAACTTAGTAAGTTTGTAAAAAGGCAGAATACTATCACATGATATTTAATATATGACTTTTACTCATAGAGTAAATGGAATATATAATATAGTAAAAAGTCAATGTTAAAAGTCGGTGACTTGATATCAGTGCAATCTTGCTTGTAGTGCCCTCCCTAGCTCAAAAGAACGTTAATTTGTGGTTCACTGCTATGTAATCTAACTCAATGAACAGAAATGTGTTTGTAAAATGTGATAGTATATATTGGGACACATTTCCTTATAGACTTTAAATTTTTATGATGCTTAATTCCATATAGATAAAAATGAATTCTATGATGGTACATGCACAATAATATAATATGTCGGCGCGTGATGGAAGCCTGTATCACTTACTAGATTGATAAAACTACTTTTCCTTGCCGAGGATGTAAACATTTCTTATCTTATTATCTGTCTGCTTAATATCAGCAGAAAAATTCGAGAGAGAAATGAGTTATGGACTAGAAATTTCGCAAGCAGACTGAGGAATTCTGTTACGCGATACTTGGTGGGGCGTACTCCTACTTTCTTATAATGAGCAGTTGCTCAGAGCTTGCATAAAATTTTGCATTGAATAACAAGTACGGCATAGGTATATCTTTTTAGATGGCATAATGAAATCTCTTAAGTATAGGTAATGGTCATTGGATAATATTCCAATCTCCCATTCCATTTCCTAACAGTTAATTTTATAGCAATTAGGACTTTTATAGCGTCGGAGAGTGAAACCGTCCGTCTTCATGACTTCTCATGAAATTTTCAAATTTGTCTGATTCATTGCACAGTATTTGTTGGATTAGCCCACTATGGAGGACTACTAAGGAAGTAGAAATTTTAGTGAAAGCAATATTATTGTATGAATCCATAGGTTTGTATTAACTCTTCTTCGATAAAAAGGTTACTGTTCCCGACCTTGTAATCCACTTCCAGTGTATTGCTTTCCGGTTCAGTAACAGCTTTTGCCCTGTCAATGCAAGTTAGATAATATATACTCACATTTGCCTAAAAAGATTACTTTCTACCATTGTAATGTAATTTTGGCACGGATTACTTCTAGTGAACATAAGATACATGAGTAACAAACTAAAACTTTTAATGATAGCTGGAATTTTATAGCCAAAAATGTGGTTGTTATAGAATTTGCAATTCCATTTCATCTCCAATGGTTTTTTTTATTTTCATTACAATGCCTATGTTTCGGGATTTTGAAAAACATGGCTGACTTTGGAGGGAGTAGCAACTCTATATCAACCCCTATCAGAAGATGATCTACATGATTCTTTTTATTTTTATGATGAGACCACAGGACATATGTGTTGGAAATGGAAAATAAAAATATAGTTCTTTTCGGGTTGCCCCTTTCAATCCCTAAAAATGATTGATCTCCTCATGAACAGTTACAAATTTGTTTCTGTGCCCATTCAATTAAGCAAAACATGGCAGTGAACTAGCTGTTATTGCAATACAAAAATCAGTGCTGCTTAGTTAATTAGCTATAATATTTATTACTACAAACGGATTGAATGGCAATTACAACCACAATATAAAACTAATAAAATTCCGCATATTGTTTTACTAATGTTGAAACCTAAATACTGCAGGAGGTAAGTATATTATGACAAAAGTTCAACAATTTAAAGTATAATCTGCTCATTAAAACAGCTCATATTAAAACAGGTGATTGTTGTTGGTCTCAGACAGTGCTGACACAAAATTATTGTAGATTGTAATTTAAACCGAGAATGGTTTAAAAATATGCAGCTTCTAAGGAATTTACATATTTTGCTTAATGTGGCCTTTAAATTATAAATTTGTTAACCAAATTTATACTTACAGTATTACAAAAATGTCTCAAATCCAAAAATGTAAAAAAAATAAATGGCGGCTATTCGGGTGAATGTTTTGTTTTCCAAAAGCTTTAATAAGATATTTTCGTATCGCTTTGTCCATAATTATGTATCTTACAACACAATAATCAATACAAGTATATATAACTTGGTTTAAAAGTACTTTGACGTATAGTATTTTACCATACAATATTAAACTATATTTAACAAAATTATATTACATTTTAAATATTAAATTTGAAGCAATTTATAGAATAAGCCCTCTCTCAGGAATTCTCCGCATTTTCAAACCCTGTGTAAAATAATGACTGCGAGGAAATTGAAAAACTTTGACCGTTAGTAACTTCTGAGAAATGGTTATGTACTTTCCTTGTATACAGGAACGTTTAAACATGAGATTACATTGAACTATTTTAATTTCATACATCAGGAAATTGTATACTAAACTATTACATCCTGAAGTCACACGTCATGACGTAATAGTCTAATATAAATTACTTTTTGAAATACTTATTCGTTGACAACTAACTAAGCATCAGTCTATCCAGTAAATTACTTTTTTAAACACTTAATACACAGTACAAACATTTCAGTATAGAGTAATATATGACTTAATCTGGATGCCATAAGGCATTTGTTTCCTTTCAATATTGAATTATTCCATAATGGTAAGAATATCCATATATTTATAATAGTTAATTTCATCCATCATTTATATCATTTACTTAAACAAACATAAATGGATAAGTGTCTTTCTTTAATGGCTATATTTATATAAGAAGCAATGTTTCAGGTAAAATGAACTAATAAAACCTATAAATAGTTATTAGACTACAGTATAGTTGTGTCTACAGGTGCATTAACAAACGAATGTTCCTTAGAGATTCCAGAAGTCAATTCTGCCACAGGGGAAGAACTTAGGTAATGCACTAAGTGAAGGTTGAAGTAGAGCGGAAAGTTGATATTAATTAGCGTATTTAAATCGTATAGTATAACTAAATTTTCAAGTGGATATGTAGTAACACTAATAAAATACCTCTGAAGTTTCGATACAGAATATTGATATAGTAAAGTGATCCACAAAACCCATAAAATCTCGTAACATAATTGTATAATTAATTTACCTGCAATTATATTCCCAGTTATAAAATTATCTAACAATGCTTATTGGTTATAATAGACAAAGGGATACTTTCTTGAATAACTTTAAATAATTTTTAACCAAACAATAATTAAAAATTAAAATTATCATTATATAAAATAATCTTTATTAAGTGTTAAATATTGATATTTAATTAATTACCAATGACTTTGTTGCTATTTGTCTTGTATAGGGTTTAAAAATGAAGTTTTTCGTTTTAAATTAAATTTATTTCTTTAAAATTAAAATAAAACTAAAAATAGAGCTTTCTCCTAAAAATTAAAATTTCTTTGCTATTACGTGTGTCAATTCATGTTACCGTTGGCTCAGATTCAGAGTGAAAGCTGTAATTAAACTGTTCTACTTAAAAAAATAATTTATTTCAAACTTGAAATATCGATGTGTAGAACTCATGCTGTAAAGTTGTTAATCGTTATTAGTTAATATAAGTTGTATCCGATGTTCAGGGAACTACATTTTTGGCGGATTAATACCCAAATTGGCACGCGTATTAATTTTCTCTCTCGTGAAATTTGTAGCTACCGTTCCTGCGGCCAAGTAACATCTTGCGCGCCTTGTCCGTAAGTAAAATGTATATTTTGGTAATATAAATTAGCCCTTCATTACTACACTAACTGACCTTGGTTAATGTTTTATTTCGTAGATCAATATTAATAATAGTGTGGTGATGTCTTTCTGACGAGAACACGTTGTCAAGAATCTTAAGATGTCTCGATTAATGGCTGATACCATCGAGATTTTATTTTAGGCGAGTTGAACCTAGTCACTTATTATAACTTCGAGTGCTTTTAGATTCTAGTTTACTAATCTTCACTTTTTCCGACTATAGCTACAATGTCAAGATGACATGCTGACGCCCGCGCTTGTGAGTCGACATCGACGTGAAGGGAAGTCAATTTGAAAGTTTTAATAATTATTAAGTTAGTATGCAAAATTTCCATAGAACATGAGAAACTATTAGGCTAACACACATGATATAATTTAGTTAGTTCTCTATCACGCTATTTGGCAGCAACGTCGCAATAAATGTTTTTTAACATCTACAAGTGGTGCTTTTATATTTATTTGCCACAGTTAAACATATAAGTAAACTTTTGCAAATCGAGTATTCAATACAACGACCTCAGAGATATCCAGCCCTTGTGTTTCGTCCATTCGGTACAAATTTGTAGACATATATTGTACACAAATGTAGTGAATAAATACAAAGTTTTAAAATATACGTAAATTTCTGGGTTGCAATAATATGTCTATGTTCATACGGAAGGAAACATATTATTAGTATTACCTCAATGTGTCACTTGAATAAAAAAATAACAATGATGTGTAAGGTTCAACAGTTTTGTTTCAAAACCAAAATTTCGTGCAGGAACTCATAGCCCGTTGATTTAATATATATGTTTATTTGACTCTGTTTCGCATTATGTGACATAATCTGTCACTTATATGCAATTTTTGTTGATTGATTTCACTTAGGTGAAATCTTTTTTTTTAAGTTAGACTTTGACCTAATAAGGAATAGAAAAACAAAATTTACCTAGACTAATTAAGTTTAAAATTTGTTGGTTTAATTGTTGGAGGAAACTTGGATAAAGATATAAAATAACACACATTGCCTGTCACAATTTATACTATTAGAATTACGAGACTAATCTTAATAGAACTAGTATTAAAATAATTTCACATCATATAGGACTATTGTCCTCGGTACGACCCTTCACAAACACGCGTACGTGCGTGTGTGTGTTAGTTGTGTTGCTTGTGTGTGAGAGAGCACGTCTGCGCGTGCCCATTATTTTATTTATATATGTCCGTCCTTTTAAAAACTTAAATTTTTTACTACTATTGTTCTGAAAACTTTATAACAATAAAAAACTTCATCTTGGTTACCGCGATATAACAGGCTGATTGTTAGGGCAGTGAGAGAGTGGCAGGCTACTAACCGGCAGGAAAACAGCCATCTGGCGCCGGAAATTACCTCGAGCTCAAAGGAACTACTAACCACAAGACTAACCGGGGTATGCAAATAGTTATACCATACTGTTTAATTTCTATATTATAAACAATATTGTTTTTAAAATAACAAACTATACTTGAATTTGTCACCCAGTTCTATGACACGAGTTCGGGTTAAGCGGTTTTTACCTCTAAAATTTAATGTGTTTATACTATGTGTTATTGAATATATTGTTATTTTTTAAATATTACACATCCATTATGATAGTTAAACTTTCATTTTTAAATGTGTGAATCGGATAAAATATTTACACTGTTGTTGTTAGATCCGGTCAGAAGGACCAAAAATTATGTTAGGAGATCCGGCTTGGCGGACCGCAATTATATTCGAAGGACCAGTAAAATGTCTAATATTTAAAAACTCATACTTCGATAGCTGAGCAGGTGGAGCCCATACGTTGATTTTCTAAGAATAACTATTAGTCGAATGGGAAAAATAAAAATACGAAATGAGATCACAAAACATAGTATTAGAAAAAAGAGGCACACAATTAAAGCAAAATACAGGTGTTAAAATGATTTTAGTTTTCTATTAAAATGTCCAAAAATGTCCGAATTAGTTCAGGATTTTTAAATCTTGGTTGAGAAGAGAATTGTCTTTAGTTGCGAAGGACCATGATAAGAATGATGAAACACTGTTACCTTGCACCGTCCATTGTCTGACACCTCGACACACATGAAGTTGGGTTGATTGTAGTTCGACCTGGGTTGCTTCCAAGGAACGTTGCGCTGGTGGAGTCCTTGTTGATGGATGAAGATTCCACCATGAAGATTCCACCTTCACTTGACACTGTTTTCGGTTCACTCACGAACGTTGAGACAAAGTTACTTTTGGCTCGTTAACCAAATAATGTCCGGCAAGGGGACTGTTAATGGCCATAGAACGGCTTACGGTTCACAAGAGACAAGACAAGGTGGCACGGCCCGAACTTAGTTAAAGCTGGTGTTGACGTACAACCTAGCGAGACGGAGTCTTTAGAAGAACTGGAGAGATGCCTTGGGGAGCTTTTCTTGTCCGGCGTCCTGGACGCCTGATTGGTCGACAGAAGTCACCTCATACCACGTGACAATCGGACCACTATAGATTTGGAACGCAGGTGGGTTTGTGTGTGTGTGAGTATAAAGATAAGTGGAAATAGATGGCTTATAATAAAAATGGTATCGAACAATGGTGGGCAAAGAGCAGTTCTAAATAACATACAATTCTGGTTATTAGTAAAAAGACTATATTAATGCGTAAAATTTGATTAATTATTATAACTAAATATGAAAACCGAACAGTTGTCATTTCCAAATCATGTTACATTAATAAGTATTTATGAAAATACTACAAAATGTCGTTCGAATAGTACTGTAATGTTAAATTAGTACTGTAATGACAATGATTAATTGAAACTATCCTGAAATAGGAAGTTAACCCATTTGTAACCGTTTGTGGCTTGTGTCCTTGTCGCGATGATTATGTGGCATGGTCCAAAAATATGACACTAAATGTTATTTAGTCCCTGAACATCATCATATGGAGTTCTAATTACAACCAGATAGTTAAAATACTCTCTTAACATGACGTATTATAATAAATCGTTTTTACTGTGAATAAGTTTGATCTAAAACCCTGAAAGAGTCGAAAGTGAAAAAAAAGGTTTTCTTCGTTAAATACAATAATAATTAGTATATTTTTCAATTCTGGTGCAACGAAGTGTGGTTCAAAAACTGATATTATTATAATCTGTAACTGATTTACATTAAAACATAAAACCAATATTTAATACTTTTATTTTTTGTGAGGCCTTGCTATCGAAAGGCTTCTCAAAAAATATTGGTATTAAATATTGGTTTTATGTTTTAATGTAAATAAGTTACAGATTATAATAATATCAGTTTTTGTACCACACTTCGTTGCACCAGAATTGAAAAATAAGTTATCAGTACCGGTAACTAATATAAGCTCCATTTACAACATTGCAATCTGTATACAACCCAGCAGGGATCTGGCTGGCTTATACCTTCCAGTTGAACCCACCACTGGGCACATAAAAAACTGATGTGTTACTTCAATCAGGGCAACCTTATGGATGTCCAGGACCGGCACATCACTAACCGTAAATGCCGAGATTCTGGGGTTCATGGGCAGGTTTGTTCCCTGGTGTGCCACCCCCTGCCTACTTTGCCCGGAGAGGCTGGTTCAGAGGTGGCATCTCTTTCTTCCGGGGAGACATGACTTTGAGATGTAGTGCCCTAATCTTCCTCATGGATCTCAATAGGAGACGGCCCTTCCTCACTAACCTCACCCATCCTGAATATCCTGCCACTCCGGAAGCAGCGCAAAAGTTATTACAGGACTAAGTGCAATTTATAAGATTCTTGTCCTAAGCGAATAAAAAAATATGTATCACATTTATTTTAAATATTTTTTGGAATTTACATTTACACTTCAGGTAAAGAAGAATTATCATTTTGGGGAACAAGTATAACTACTTAGTGCACTTTACATATAGGTTAACAAAATATTTAAAACTGATTCTTTTGTACAGCTGAAAGAAAACAATAGTGTTAAAACTAAAAACCTGTATAAAATTTGTATTACTATTCACGAAACTGGCTTAGTTTTTAAAAATTACTATTCGTAAAAAAATATAAATCACAGGCACAGACATGTTAAATGTTTCGTATCCTTCAGCTAATGTATAATTAGTTTTACTTTATTATTAAATAACGGCTTAGTGATAAAACAGTTATACAGCTTAAAATATTACCATCAATAAGCTTACTGATAAGATGGACGTAACTAATTTAATATTTTATAGTTTTATAACATCTGCAGTATAAACAATAACAATGAAGTAGACCAGAAGAATAACTGATTTAAAAGAGTTTTCCAAAAGGCTAAAAGGATATGTGGGAGGCAGAGTGGAGAAAGCTATTGTATCGAATTTATGGAAATTGGAATGCCAGCTAGCCAGTGTATGTATAAGTCCTCGTCTCACCCTGAAAATTTATCGATTCTCAATCTAAAACGTAATTACAGAAAGCCAATCATTGTAGCTTACTTTTAAAGTATTTACAAGTGTGTATAACATAGAAAAATTACTACAAATTTTATACGTAAACTAACATGCATATTTAGAACACTGAAAACTTAAAATAACTAAATATATAATACTAAATATTATAAACTAAATATAATATATTACTAAATATTGGTATATGACACCAAAATAGAACATCTAGCCAAATTTGCTCACAATACCTTAACTAATATAATATGACTAAATCCATAATAGGCTAGTTAATAAACTACCTCTAGAACAGCTCAATTATAAACGTATGAAGAACTAGGATGAATCAGTAGAATTGAAAACCTCAACAAACCTCACTTGTTTACCACCGTCTACTTACCTTAAGCCATCTTGCACTAGTGAAATGTTATTATAGGTAAATTATAATATAAACAAATTCTGAAGTTCTAGATACATTTTAAACATAAAATGCTTCAGTGTGTTTAAATGTACCACTAGAGATTGTCTATTCCAAAATCAAACATCAGGACATCCCGGATTCTGACGGATTTCTAAAGGATTATATCACGCCCCAGGTCTGTTAAGATTCGTAACGGATATCCTACCGGTCTTGTGATATTATTGCAACATAAGTTTTGTAATGTAACATTAGTGTGCTCAATCCTAATAATCAGTAATATTTTTAGTTTGAGTAAATACTTTTATGTATAGTAAAGTGTTTTATTCTTAATGTTGTTTCGTTTTGTATTCATAGGTAAAAAAACTTTTTCCGAATTTCCATTTAAGGCCTTTGTTTACTGATTTTATAAGTAGGATTTTACAGCAAAAAACGAAATTTTTATATAATAAAGAAAATCACTTTTCTCCGTCAAATACCGAAAGGAAACGAAATAAGAACCCAGAAAGCCAATTCACAAGATCTCCACTCCACAAAACAGAATGGAAAGCGACCGATCCGTGGAGATCCAGCTTACTATGACAAAAAAACAAAAAAAGTAAAAAAAATGAATGCTTACCACTCCAAGATTAGGGGATGACTGCACCACCAGCAGTCGAAACGCGCTCGTCTTAAATAAGGCGAAATTGAATAAATTCAGTACCGCAATGAAAGTTATTAAGTAGAGCAGTGAATGGAAACTAGTTTCATCTTTAACTATGAAGAAAACCCTATTAGGCAAAGCAACACTACAACTAAACTGCCTTAAACAAGTAAAATCCAGAATCTTCAAAACAGACTCATTTTAACAAATTTTGTAAAGTACGACAACATAAGCTAACTAGCTCCTAAATATACAGAAAACATAATTTTACTTGACTTCCTACTATGAAAAGGGGGTTTTAGAGTTAATCCTACAGGCATAAGATTTTCAACCATACATTTATGCAAAACAGTTAAGATATTGGTGTGTTTATTTAACTTACGATGGAGGCTCTCAAGGTCTTAAATTTATTTACTGCTTCTGGGTCCATACCGAGAATCGTACGGAAAACAAGAAACGTAGTATTACTAATTTTTTGTATCACTGAACGGTGGAAAATATCCGGAAAATCCTGCTTCCTTCACGATTCTATACTTTTCGAATCGTGAATTATTCTCAAGTGCCCGAAATTGTGAAAATCCAGTGACACTTCTTCTTTGAGCAGGTTAAAGGAACTATAGTGCTGTGCTTTGTGGCAGATGCACTTCGGTAGGTGTGACAATCCAAACATTATGGATATAATTAACCTATTTTATTTTGTATACCTTCTCCTCTCCTACCACAGATTATTTAATTTTTTTTCTTTTTTTTTGGTACTAAAGGTTTCTCATAGTCTAGTCGGTCCAATATAGCTTATTCAATGAGTCTTGCTTAGTGAAGTCAAGAATTTTAGTGAATTGATTAAAAACATAAATTGGTATGAAACCTTTTATTATTTATATTAGAACCTCTGAAATAGGCTGTCATTCTACCCTTTTTCTACCATATAAAAATTAAATATCAGAACAAAACTGTATTAGTAACAACTATAACGAGCTCTTTCTTGCTTGTGTATTCTAGGAAGTATAAACTAAAACAATGTCATAAATATTTAATGAAAAACGTATATTAGTTTTGATTTTCATTCCACAAATAGTTTAATTGTCTATACCCTCCAAATGGGATATAAAATCTTCATTTGTATAAAGTACAGAGGGCACTGTCATACTTACCATTATAACGTATCTACTGATAAAAAGTGTATTGATTGGCAAGGTTTAAGGTAAATTGCAAAAATCTGAGTTAGTTACTTAAATTTTTAGTTATATTATGTAATTTACATTCCGCCTTTCCATACTTAAAAAAATTGAATTTGCTAAAGGTTTAAAAATTTTATAATTTTTAAATCCTATTCCTGATATTACTATTTCATGACAAGCTTTTAGAAATAATGTGTTCTTATTTATGTTCATACAAAACTATTGGAAAAAGTAAGACAAAAAATATTCAGCGAGGAAAATTAAAACCAGTGACTACACTTTGATTAGTTTGTTTTATCTAGGCTATTATAGATAAATGCGTAAACTTAGTAAGAAATTATTTCCTTTAATGAAAAACTTTATAGATCAAAATAGAAATTAATTTAGTTTATTATCTTTAATTAAAAATTAGTTATTGAGATCACTACTTTGACTGCGGCAGCCCCACCAGGGCGTACTGGAAGGTTACAATACTTATAATAACATGGTATGGAGTCACATTGAAGGCGTTAGACGGTTTTTGTACAGTAGCAACTACATGTATTATATATAGGCAGTAGTTTACATAAATCTATACTGATGTACAGATATATAGCTAAACTAACATATAGCTAAACATATGTACAGTAGTGTAATTAACCAATGTGTTATAGCTAGGCAGTTATTGTACAGTAGGAATACCATGTACTATAGATTGATATTTATTATACAGTAACTTAATGTATTATTTATGGTTATAATGGAGCACCCAAAATTTAAAGCAATTTAGTTAACTATTAAAGAATGGAAAGTTTAAAAATAGAACTAAAATAACAATAATTTACCTTATATGGTGAAATGGAGGTGCAGTAACACCAAACTTATTTATGGTTTTGTGAGATTTCGAGTGCCATTTGACAATATCACAAGGTCGCAGGATCGCTCCCTGAAGTCCCATAACGAAACTGTTCCTGTTAAGCGTCAAGTTTTGTCCAGGGAGAGTAATAAATATGGCTTCTTTGTGTGCTACATTTGGAAGGTTGCAACTTTACTTTACTTTTTGTTGTTTTGAAGGAAAAGTTTTATTTTGTTACTAAAAATTTATATTGTTTCACGATAATTATTTAAATTTCTATAGAGTGAACTAATTTCATTATTATATTATTAACACCTTGTTAAGGTCATCACTGCGGACTTTAATGTATTTTATTTTAACTTAATCTATTTTAATCCAATTATTGTGCAGTAACATTGAATAAAATGCCTCACTTACTAGTGGTTGAAATGAATCTTTCAAAACATAAACATTCTTGTTATGAAATTAGGAATACCAGATATTCTAGATATATAAAGTCAATCTACACAAAGATAATGAAACCCTTAATACTATTCCTAATTCCAAAGAAGATTCTGGCAAAATAAATGTCATATAAAAATAATATTAAAAATCATAGAAATTCCTTCGTTATATTCAAAAAAGCTTAGGAAACACAGAGAAGCTATAAAGAATTATTACATATACATTGTAATTGTTTTTTCTGTTATACGTTAGGAATGTTTAATGGAGATCAGTGTTAAATTTGTTTAAATCAATTAGACAGATCGTTTTATGACACGAGTCGTAAATTTAGTAACAAAGTTAAATTAGCCACAGTTTATCAAGTCATAAAATTGATCTTTTATGAAATTTTGTGGAGATATATAATCATCTAATACGCAGAATATTAGGTTGTATTTTAACTATACGGTAATTTTTTTATTAAACTTATTAATATATTATTTATTTAAGGAAAAGCTGATCCTATTTAAAGCCTTAATCTGGCCATCCTCATGGGCCAATGGTCTACGCGAGAATCTTATCAAACGGAATAATGGGTGGGTCAATACGGACAAAAATTCGATGGTACAGATACAAATTACCATGCAACGGCCACATCCAGGAAGTGAATGTAAAACTATTGAGTCCGATAAAAATAATTTAAAAAAAATGTTTTTATGTAAGGTGGAGTATACAGAATTACATCGCTTGTAATTTATTACAAAACATAATACGGACGTTATTTTTTATGTTGTATTACTTCAATCATTTAATTTATTGGTTTGGTCAATCAAATTATTTCGTATAGAAATGCAAAGGCCAGGAAAGTTTGTCTTTAACGAAATATGAATACTCAAGATTCCTTGGTAGCACAAAGCATAACAAAGGAAGCCCTAGTTAACGTGCATTCCTCGGGCTAAACGAGTGGCTAAAGCATTCATCCCAACTTTCATTATCTCACTACTCTAATGCGGTAATCTCATCCATCCATATTACGTGGCTAATAGATAGTTTTCCTCAACAAAGTGTGGTATTGGGGATGCCTGCAGCTTGTATTAGCTTTCGAAAGATATTTTATATTACAATATTAGTCAATTCGTTTAACTGACCAAACATTACAAAGTAGGTTTACGGTTCAAGTAATGGACAAATAGTAGGTGGGATATTTCTATATGAAGGAAATAGCTTTAGTTATTTTAACTAACTGGATATTTTAATAACTTTAAACATTACACCTTAAAAATTTAACAGATATTATTTAAAAAGTAATTCACAAGTTTTCAAACTGGAATACAACATATGGCCGCTTAATTTTGTAACAAAATAGGATTTTTAAACGTAAATACATAGTTCAATAGATTCGCTATTAAACATACCTGCTAAAGTTTTTGTTGGCAGTTAAGGTTCATTAATATATAATTCTTTATACCTTATTATATTGGAAACTCGGTCTTCATCAGTACTTTTTAATTGCGATATTAGTCTTGATTATATTTACAATTCTGACTCATTGATTGTTTAAGAGTTAACGATAGAGACCTAAATAGCACGTAAACTGTTTTTGTTTACAAAGCGATTATCTTTCGCGCGAAGATTCTTTTCTGTTATGTAACTGTTATATTCTTTTTAACAAATGAACATGTAGTGTGCGTGCGTGTGTGCGTGCGTGCGTGCGTGCGTGCGTGCGTGCGTGCGTGTGTGTGTGTGTGTGTGTGTGTGTGTGTGTGTGTGTGTGTGTGTGTGTGTGTGTGTGTGTGTGTGTGTGTGTGTGTGTGTGTGTGTGTGTGTGTGTGTGTGTGTGTGAACCGTGCAGTTAATCATATGAGGGGATGTAAAAACTGTGTTAGTTCTGTACCGTTTTCATGAATATGTGTTTGTGTGTGACCTGTGTATTCATTCTCTTATTGATATTGGTAGACTATATTCTGTATAGTCAATCTCTAAATCATAAATTGCTTGACTATGTTTTCATTATTAATGTCTTTTGTTTACACACGCGCAAGACCAGAGTATAGTACAGCATATCACTTGTTTCAAAAATATTCTTTCCCTAAGTCTGTCATCTTAACCGAGTAAAGAAGTCTAATTTTATATATATATATATATATATATATATATATATATATATATAAATGCAAAATTGTAGATTTAATACAATTTTGTTCTTATAATACGTATTATCGTTATTTAAAATATGTGCCTTCATTCACATGTTTTAAAGCATTACTCAGTGCTCAACTCATCTTGAGTCTCGCAAATATACACTGAATTTGTTTAGAGACCCCTTTATGGAGGGTAGTGATCAAGCTCGAACGCAAAAGCATACATGGAATGCTTTACATGCACAACTGAGTACTCACAACTGATATATAACTGATGGCGAAAGTGCTCATAGTCACATATCCATAAATAAAAGAATGACTTTTAACGACCCAATTACACTGCCCTTTACCTTAACTGTCCAATTCGAAGACAGGTAATGGGGAACACGTGTTCTAGTGTTAAAAACTGAGCGGTCAGTTGATCCAATGGCGATCTATTTTATAACAAACCTATTATTATGTTTCTTTAAAGCCTTCAAAATAGACTAACATTTCCATGACGAATTACTTGACGACTGTGCAATGTATTAAGTTAGAAATAAGGTCCTGCAGCATCTCTTTCGTGATATAGATTTCCACTACTACTTCCCTCGTCTAATTTCCCCACCCTCATCGTCTACACGAATTACGGAGGAATAGTTTAAAATATACTGCCTACAGGAAAACATATTTTGTCAGTGGAAATACATTGTCTTTAACACATACACAAACAAGGTTAATTGAGTACGTATATTCCCTTTCTTAAATATAATATACTGCATTGAAATATACTCGTCACTATGGAAAATACTAAAAGAGATAAAATTTCAAATACGAAATGAAAATGAAATGACCCAAATTGTTAACATTAAATACAGTTTATTAAATTAAAAAATAATTTATTAAACTAAAACCAACACCAAAATAAACACAAAACAAACACGCCACAAACCCAAAAACCCAAACACTGCATATGCCAAATATAAAAGGATATAGTGAGTTAAGACAGCGATGACCGACATAACATGCGCCCTCCTCCAGGGGGTGCATAGAACGTAACGTGTTAAATAAATGGAAAGTTCACTTTATTATGCAGTAATTTAATTTTATATAATTATCTATGAAGCCTGGAAAACTTTTTGCATAAAAACTGTAAAACAAATTAAATGATACAGCATTTGAATATTGCAGAATTTTTCATTACTGTTTTAACTAATCCAAGTAAAGTATAGTATACCAAATTTTCTCAGTAATACTTTCGCACATTTATGCGTAAATGTTACCTTACACATTATATAGCGAAATTTTCCACTTAGGTTGCTTTATTATAAGGAACTATATTATAGAATTTGGCCATATATTTCACATACATAACTTATTATCTGAGCGTTAGGAAAACTTACAACTTAAAAAGGTAGGAATCTTAAGTTTATGTTTCTTTTTCACTGGACATTTAGAAAAACAACCGATATGCAGGGTGAGTCAGAATTATGGTAAAATATTTTAAGACGTAATTCTAGAGCTAAAAATAAGAAAACAATTTTATATAAAGGTAGGTCACGTCTTAAAATATTTTACCATAATTCTGACTCACCCTGTATAAACTTAAAATGTAAATGAAACTTTATTTATATATATAAAACATAGAGTTTACATTATAGTGGCTTTGGATTTGACTGAGCTTTAGTGAAGATTTTAATATTTGTAGAATGAGTATCCATGATGTCAGCGAAAAAATTTACATTCTCGCAGTTATATATGAAATAACTATAAAAATATGAATTTGTTAACATGTGATGTAGTGACAAATGCATAAATACAATGCAAGAGTTAAAATCCTAATTAAACCTGCTTTGAAGCCTTTTGATTACATTAATAAAGTAAATTATGATTTTCGTAGTTAACACGAAAACCAGTGTAAAGGTTATAGCTGATAAGGATGTTATACCAACTGCACAAGTAGAACAATATATTACCCAAAGTATAGTTGCGACCCGTATTACCCATGATTTTATATTGTTATATTAGTTGCAATCATAGGCTAAGCGATAGTGAAGCTTTTCTCTCTCTCCGTCTAACAATCTCCCTGTCTGTCCACACGACATCTAGAAAACTAACTAAACTTATAGTCTTGAAATTTTGTTGTTGATATTTGTATATAGGCGATAGTTCGATGGTGATACATATCACACCATGGGTTTTATTTAGCAAAAACGAATGTTTTTTATTTGGAATTACGGGTAATCATGATAAAAATACCAAAATCACATATTAAATTAATTTCTAAATAAATGCAATTCAGTCATAAAAGACGGGTCGAGGTAAGTTTTTCTGTTAAATATTTGTCCACAGGACAAAATAAAGAATCGAATTAACACGCAATCACAATGATGGCTGTTTCGCGATAGGTGGAGTGGCGTACTCCTACACATATTAATAAGTAGAATAGACGTGTATTTCATTTAATGTTAGAATGTAGCTTAGTTAACAAAAATTCAATTCATTTATATTATATTACTTATTCCCAGGCCTTTAATTTGATTAGGAATTTAGATGAATAACTTTAGAACCTCATAATTTATTTTCTGAAACTTTGGAACTACGCAATACCTTTACATTAAAAGTTAAAATACACCATTAATATGATTTCTACCTATTCTATTGGTATTTCCATGTATTCTACGGCTCAACACTATGTTTTTTCTTAGGCCTACTAAAAAGAATTGCCAATTTTAAAGAAAAAGTTCAAAGAGATAGTACTTATAGATGGGCAAAATAACATATTTCAAAAAAGAAAATACCTAATAGCAAATAATTTATGTGTTCAGTGAATATTCACTCTTAGAATTTTTTTGTATTACATATATGTATCTATAGTAAATTAAATTGTAGTAGTGCTAAATATTTTAATACAACAAAGACAAATAGATATGTAACAATTGGGTTTTAATGATCAGTATGGGAGACTAATGGCTTTGTGAGCTGTTTACTCTATTAATGTGTCGTGTTCACAAACATTACAGAGCGTAAGTACTCAGTCAGACATACTGGAAATAATCACTACATGATACCAAAAACCGTATATCTATAAGCCAGTAACAATGCTTTATTAATTTTTTTACCGTTACTATTGATAGCAACGCAAGGGAAGAAAAAAAATCCCGGCTCAGAATCAGTTATCTGTGTTATAAAAGAATAGCAACAAAGAGTCCGGCCCGCTGGCCGAAAAAGGTTCTGCCTTTACGCTCCACACTAAGCTAGCTACCCTCCTATCAGCAAGTCGTAACACGGTCAGTTGCGTTGTCAATGCGCTTTTTCCTATCTAACAGAGTGTTTTGTAAGTTCAGATATAAGTTAAGGCCCCCAGTAACGACGCAATCTCGAGGTTTTAACTTAGTAGTTATAAACCAATTCGAAACCACTATGCTATACTATTAATTATGTACAAGTGTTTTTGCACCAAGCGCTCTTCCTTTTGCTCTCAGGCTCTATTTTTAATAATCAGTGGTGTGATTGTAAAAATCGCATCAGAAATGTCATGAATAAAGATCGCTCATGGAAAAGGTGATAATCATGTGTAAATTAACAGTTTGCAGAAACTGAACCTGAACAGCCCACACGAGCAACTCATACACTCCAATACCTATCTTCATTTCAAGCAAACCCTATACCAAAAGTGATGTACACTCGAGGTAACAAACATTTTAATTCAACTACCGGTACAATACATCTTAAATTTTTGATCGTGTGAGGTGTTATCAGGATAGTTGCTTTTTTATCGCCTGCCTTGAAAGTTGTGTTGGGTTCTAGTCCAGGGTTCGGAGTATCGAATTGTATTTTTATCTCACCCGTATCCTCACTATACACTGGTATAAATTGAGATGAGAAGCAAAGTTAAACGTAAATGAACAGAAAAACTCAGACTGTTGTTCAGAGCGAACTCAGTTAATCGCTCTCTTCAATGGAACGATATCATTACCATTTTCTGTTATATATTTCGCGATTTCAAGGATATAATAATTGTTAATTACAATCGTCAATGTTCTCGTTCTGAAATATGACGTTTAGAATTAAATTTTATTGTAACGACGATTTCTCAGCAATTATTGGTCCGTGAGAGAAAAACGGACGCTAAAATATCGGTGGTCCGCGAGATCTTCTTTTCCACACTGTTGATTCGAACCGTTCCTTGTTTCATCTGCTAGTTTCTTCAGTATATGTTATTGTGCTCTGCTGAGGTTATGTTTTAGATTTTACAAATACCAAAATTAAACATTAAATAAATTAAACGAAACAAATTCCTTCTTTATACTTATAATATGGAAACACACATAATGTTCACAAAATCCGCATGCAAATATTTATCATATACGAAATTCACCCAAAATCAATGTTTTTGTGAGATATCTTTATCATCTTTTACGACAGATTCTTCCTTGATGGAAACAAAATTAACGGTCAGCAGTATCTCGGAGTGTCACAAAAATGGTTGTTTCCAGGGCTGCACGAAGACGATATAATTTTTAACAAGACTGGGCACCCTCTAACTGGAGTCTCCAAGTGCTTGAATATGTACTCGAAACTAATGAACTGTTGGGATGGTCGCGAAGGAACTGGCGACTTGGCATGTTTCACCGGCTCTCCACAGTCACCGGATTTGACACCCTGTGACTTCTTTTTGTTAAATACAACGTTTATGTACCACCACTAACACAGAACCTGGAAGAGTTGAAGAACTGCTATAACATCAGTGACGAAGGACATGCTTGCCCGAGAATTTGAGGAATTTGAGTATCAATGTGAAATTTACCAGTTTAAGAAATAATAATTCTAAAAAAACAATTAAACGGAGTAAATGGGACATTTCTCTACTTTTGAATATATGAGTTTTATGTTTGAAATGATAAATAATACCACCCACGAAAATTTGTGACAAATCATTTGAACATCCTGTATATATAATCTTATATGTAATTTTTGTAACGAACAAATACAAAAGTAAATATATAATTAGATACCATTTGAACTCAGTATTTTGTGAGTGTCTGCAAGTTTAATACTAACAATTATCACTCTCACAGACTGACATTTTACGTTGTAATTGCTACCAGACAGTATTACTAGAGACGAGCTTCTCCAACTCGTACTTCAGAAATATTCTAATTTGCTTTGACACTTCAACCTGAGACATTTTAAGTGTTTTCTGTCTCTACTTCTTTAATATGTCAAGTAACAATAACTATGCATAATTTATAAATACTCATATTTCTCTCTACTTAAGTATTTATAATTAGTTTTTCGTGGTAATTGGAAACAGCATTGTATCTTTCGTCACACATCAGCAATGATTATATCATTGAATTCAAAATTTAACCTTGATAAGAGTGTCTTACTTTTATTATAAAAATCCTCCAAAATTTTGATTCATTATTTGAAATATACTTTTTATGAATTTACAACATACATAAATTGTTTAATACTTTTATTAGAATCAAAAGACGAAATTAATAAATATATTTTGACTTATATATATATATATGGTTCAAAAGATATGTACGCACGCACACACACACACACACACACACACACACACACACACACACACACACACACACACACAC
Source organism: Homalodisca vitripennis (assembly GCF_021130785.1). Taxonomy (NCBI): domain Eukaryota; kingdom Metazoa; phylum Arthropoda; class Insecta; order Hemiptera; family Cicadellidae; genus Homalodisca; species Homalodisca vitripennis. The sequence continues at coordinate 164,346,283 of NC_060207.1, read as the reverse complement.
ACACACACACACACACACACAAAACGACAATATATATATATATATGAAATGGCGACTTCATATCAAAAATTTGATTGTATTACTCATGATGAAAGTAGTCTAATTTATGCTTCTTCGATTATATTATAATATACCATGTATATTTTGTTAAATTCTTTTTTCTGACTATTTTAACAATTATCACCTGTTATAATTTACATAAAGGATGGAAACCAGCCTTTATTTAGTTCAGCATATAAGTAGTTCTTCTGGTTAATAAACAATATTTAGTTACAGCTAAATTTCAACAATATTTTAATAATTACAATCCTCTAATTTGAAATCGGTTATACCACTTACCTATTTATACACTAAAAAAGAACATTTCGAAATATTTCATTAGTTTTAATTTTGAGTTGAACCTAATGAGACACATTTTTTAATAAAAGTATTCTTAATTTCATCATAGTAAACAAGAAAGCTAACTAGTTAAAAACATTTTTTCTTGCATTTATAACGTTTTAGTATATTGCATTATATTTAGTGTTTTACTAAATGCTTCCAACATTGCTGAGACTACAATATAAATTAATTTAGTGCCTTTTATTTAGATTATTGACTAGAACAGTGCCGTATATGTCCTGTCAGAAAACTCGCGTTTAGACAGCCAGTATATACTGGTTGCCTCACACCGAAACTCTGTAGCGATCTGTCTAAGTAGTCCTGCTATGTGTTTTGTCTATTTGATCGTCGTTTGTCATGCAGGTATTGTGTTTGTGTTTATTTTAGTTATATTCGATGACGGAAGTTAGACCGAATAGCCTTGGTTAAGCGGTAATATATTGTCATTGTCAGAGGTAAACGCGTAGTCAGGAAATAGTTTTAGCCATTTAGTTTACAAGGCTCACTTCAGCATGATTAAATTGTTCACCAACAGTTAGTTACAAGTTATTGTAAAACTATAATTTAAAATATGATTAAAAAGTTACAATGATTTCATAAATTTTATAAAAAACCAGCATAAACACAATTATACCCGTAATGACCTATTAAGAACACATTTCACGCTCCAGGTATTATAAACATCTACAGTGACAATGGGGGGATTCCATCCCGTTTATGGATTTAAGATCCAATGCTGGACAACTGTATATAGACAGTTGGATAGATCGAGCTACTTTAAATATATGCACACATAATACATATGTCGGCAGTAGAGGGATTGCAATAATTCAATTTAGTATTACAAGGGATCCAACGCTAATATTATCAATACTTTGCTGTGATATATTAATGTTTTAACGTACCTGAAAACACTGTTACTGATATTTATGATTATCGTGGTTTAGTTTATTTTGTTGAGCTGTGGTTGCTACAGGTTCAGAACACGTATATCTGCGATACAACACTACGCAGTGTAGTAGTGGAGAGGCGTATAATTTATATAAAACAACGTTACGCCACGGTATGGTGCTACGTTAGGAGGCACGTCCGTGACGTTGTTCAGAATCGTTACTTAAGCTACACTGTTGTGAAATTGCCTTTAACCATGGTTGAAAAAAGCCGAGTTTATAATAAACTGATTAAAACCTTTTTGTTCAATACATAAAACTTACTCTTCATCCTATCTGGCACAGCATAGTTGTGAGCGTTGAAATTGAAATGTATTTTTGTGCTCATTCTCTGTGATTAAAAAAATTCTTTTTACTCATACTTATATTCTATTAATGTTATCTGCATCACATTACCATAAGTGTTGAAGCTGTTATGAGGAACGTGATGATATTAAAGGTTACTAGAAACAATTAGTTTCGTATGAGTTTCATAACAATATTGCAGCCATTCAAGCAATTATCTAGGTATAATTATCTATAACAACAGTTATGTATGATGGTTTTAATTTAAGTAATATAAAAATTAGTTATATCCATACTGTTGATTACACACGCTAACCTACGATAAACTAGCAAATAATATTTTACTCTTAACACCTGTATAATATAGCTAAGGTAATTTTATGTGTTTCAATTCAATAAATGTTACATTCAAACATTCACAATAGCTAAGACTTAATTTCTCTAATGTTCACTAGTCAATATTATTTTAATGGTTTAAGTACGTACTTAAATATTTAAACACGGTTTTATACATACTTAAGCAAGTTAAATCAATCTAATATTGTATTGCCATTAATATATGGTACCATAACGTTCAGATGATCTGAAATACTCTAGCTTTAATTATTAATCATTACGACAAATAAGTTTGTCTGAAATGAGCTACACAATTACCTGTAAATATTGAGTTTACTAGTTTCTGCTGGTGATTTCTATCCTTTCATGTTAATATCAACTCTTCCGAAATCTCTTGCTGAAAACGTTGTAATGGTCAGCTCTGACAGGGAAAGATAAAACTATAAAGTATCAAACATTTATAGAAAATAATAAGTATTATTTTCTCGTAAGGAGTAATAAATTTTTGGTATTTAGTGTAATATTAATCATAGTCATATTTCTTGATTAAGATATTCTATAAGAATTACAACAGTATATAATTTTTAATCAATTAAAGATTGTAGTCAATAACTTTATAAAGTATAATAAACAAGTGTGTGATGGAATATCTAGTATCAGTATCAAAACCTCCAGCCTTCTCGTTTACGTCTGTGAATTCTTCGATGGTGTATATCGGTGATCCCTCCGGTACTCCACGAGTAATGGGTCAAGGATTGGATTAGTGTGAGGTGGTGACGGCATTGGTGGTGATTTACAACTAAAATATTTTGGATAGCCCTGTAAGGTAGCCTACAGACAAGTTGTTTGCTATGCCTCTGATTCCCAGATATTAATATCTTTTAGATGATGTTGTGGCCAAAACAGTCAAATGCCAATGCACATCAATATGTACTCTAGGAAGAGGGTAGATACATAGTTCTTTGTTTCTTTGGTCAATGACATATAAAAGGCTAATGATGGCACAGCAGGTTGATTTTCCTTTCAAAAATCCATGTGAATTTTCTGTAAGTATATTTCCTTGTTTAAATGGACAAGGATAATAATTTTGATTTTCTTTATTTTGCATATAGTTTAAACAGTTTCAATATTAGAGAACTCACCACGACTGAAAGACTTATTAATTGTGCTGACAAAATGTGGGGTAAGTCTTGTGAACTGTGCTTTAAAATTTTCGAAAAATATTAATCCACACCCCTCAAAGATTTTTGTTTACATACTTCATTACCACATGTTAGGATTAAGTTTACCAGTATAATTTGGCCGTGCTTTGTTAATTTCATTGTCATCTTAGTGCCCTGGATCTTTTACCATCGCCTCTGCTACTTGTTTGGAAAAGGTTTTTAAATTGGTCTGCAGTTTATAAGGAGTTGTCCAAATGTTGCTGTTTACTGAGATGCAGATTTTTGGTTCTAGTAGTAATTGCGCTTTTCTTTCGTAGTTGATGATTTTTAAAAGAGGTTTATTTTGTTATTAGTAGAATATATGAGATGGGCATCTCAGTTTTTACAAGTTCCCTAAATTTCTTTATCATTTCTCCTCTTTACTACCATAACTGCCTTGTCTTTGTAAGGTGGTAAAAAGAGTGTTTAGTGTGATTTTAAATTCGTAATGACAGGTATTTTACGAACCATTTTTGATTATTTGAAATTAACTACCAAAAGCTATATACTTACTTCTTCTATTCACCTTAATTTTCTGTGATTCTCTTCATTGTAACTCACACTCTGTGAATACGTTCAGATTTAAAATAAATAAAAAATAAAAATTTTGGTCACAGAACGACAGTAACTAATCATTTCCGAATGTCCGTTGGGAAAGGCATCGAAATGGCGACAGACCGCCTATGGATACGGCAAGCTAAGATGAAAAATATATGTTATTTATAATTAATTAACAAAAAATTACTGTTATATAACTTTCTGCTTAATATTTAGGTTATTTTAAAACTTCCTATCACTAGAGAAAGAATTTGGTAAAGATTATGTTCAGCCTCTTTGAGTTGTACAATTACCAACGAATATTACAATATATGTGTTAACAAGATGTATTTTTTTATAGCGTAAAACATACTAAATTTATTTAAAGAGGTTATCAGTTCACTATAAGGGTAATTAGCGCATTCCAAGTTATAATTTCTAGTCTAGGTGCTCTCAGACACAATTATATTTCAGGTTATATATAACGGAAATAAATTAATCATTTTCGTTCAATATATTCGTAATACAATAATTATAAAACTACCTATTTCATTGTAACAAAATATTTTGTTTTTTTAGTCAAGAAACTAAGGTCAAAATTATAACATATTATATACTAGGGATAATTCAAAACTCAAGTTTAATTGTAACCTATGTTTATCAACCTATTTTTATGTATAGCACTGTACTTTTTGGCCAATACATATAAAAATCGCTTTAAAAAATGTCATTATTAATATGGTACAACCAACAATAAAGCATATCAATACAGGCTTTTAAGGAGATAATTTGTTCTGATAAGCTAATCAATTAATTACCACGTTTTCTGGTTACAAAATAAACATAACAAATGTAAATTACACAACGATTGCATTGTAGGTATACATTTATAATTTTATAGTCAATGATGTAATTCATGTGCAATATCAGGGTCAATGAAATAGGCACATAATAATTTAAGGTTATTTCGATAATAACTAAGTATTATTTCATGTTATTTTGGTATAATGACAGTAACATATGTTGCCGTAACGTTGTAGATAAGATAATACAGAAAGGTCCAGTATTTAAATGGAGAATCTATATCAAGTGTTTATTGGATGTTTTCCATCCACGGACATTTCATGGAACGTATGATGCTTTTATCGGGATTTAGTGTTAAGCTCTAGATTTATATGCAGTACTGACAATGCTTTCTCTTTATTAATACTGTTTGCTAGTGTTTTGTATCACACACTAAAAGTTTAAATACATAATAGATCAATATTTAAAGACTGTTTTAACTAATCTATAACAGATTTATGTTTCATTTTTAACAAACAAATGTGGTCTAATTAAATTCGTATGATAATGTTTCTTTAAAATCCTAGATGGCTTTATTATCACACCTTTAACTTCATTTTTTTATTTATTTTTTTAAGGAGAAGCCGATTCCCTTTTAAGCCTTATTCTGCCCGTCCTCATGGGCCACTGGCCTGTGCGAGGATCTTATCAAACTAAATAAGGGGGACAGTCGATACAGTACAAGGTCGATGGTACTGATAAAAAGTGCAAGGGTCGCAGACAGAATTCGAACCTGCGCTATCATTAACTAAGATTCTAAGTCCAACGTCTTAGAACGCTCGGACATCGGCACTCCCGACATGGAAAGGAAGATCAATTGCTAACGATTAATCTTCCTTTCCATTAGGTTCGGGTAGATTCGTGTCATCATTATGAAAGTGAAACTGTTAATTAAATATACAATTTGATGCATTATTACTATTTCTACTCCTAAAATTGTATTCTTAGTTTCAGCTATAAACTAACCATAAAGTTATATATTAACTAAAATATTATTAACATTAAAAGTGGACTTCACGCATTGTGCATAGATCCTATAGAAATACTTTATATTTTTAAACAGAAGTTACATAGTATCCTCTTTAGTTGTTTCAAAATAAAAATATGTAGAAGCAAAATATATATTTAATTTTTTTCTGCAGTGAAATGTGTAAAGATTGTGTTCTGACTGAGATTAACTGAGTTAATTTAAAAATATAATATTAAATGAAACCATTGAAATGTTTATTTAATGTACGAGTGAATGGTAAATTCATAGTTAAATCCACAGTGCACAAAAAACTTTGCAATGTTTTCATTTATCTCTATTTATTTTGTAATTGTGAAAAATATGGTTTTATTTGTGTAGCTTATAAACTATCATGCCCTGCGCATAATAGTTTTGTTATATTTTCATAATGTAACAGCAGGAAACGTATCCTTTTCAAAAATTACTCTGTAAGGCAATTGTGAAAATAATGTTTTCGGGAATACCAAAATTGCCTTTTATTTATATTTATTTAAATTGTTTTGTATACTATGAATAGAATACGTACCTTCAAATTTTAACCCATTCGCATTTGAAATTTATAATATTACTTTATCCATATGCTTAGAAATTGTTTATATCTATAAGCCTAATTGCAGTACATTGGCTATTCCTGAGGAATTCTTCAGACATTTAAATGGGCGATGTATGTAAGTATGAACAAACCTTCGAAGGTCAGGAAAGAATAAAATAAACGTTGTGTGGAAACAAAAACATCTGCTGTCTTGACGATATTAAACCGAAACAGAGGCTCTGCCAGATATTACATTTTATATTGCATGTGAGACTCCGACTCCACCGTTGAAGAGCTACACATTAATGATAAAATATTTTAAACCTCAAGTTTATTCGTATGACTACTTCTGATTTTTATACATTGCTAATTTGATTTAAAAACAAAAGTAACTTCATACGATAATATGTCAATAAATTAAAATAAAATTACGAGTTATAATTTCGTTATATTAAAATTTTAGAACACAGTTCCACTTCCAGTGGTATTTTAATCAATTATCTATATTAGGACTAATATTTACGGGTACATACGGGATTTAATTTACACAGAAAACAGGGTATATGGTTCTAAGTGACTGTGAAAAATATTAAATTATGATTGTAAGTATCTCGGACATAAAATGTCATAGAATTATTTCTTAAAATTACGCTTTGTTAAATTCAGCACTTTAATTTATAAGCCGTAGGATTATGTGTTTCTCTAAATACCAAAATGGACTCCTTCACGTTGTCATATAATTAGATACTCGTACTCACGCGCACGCATGCACAAATAAGTAACATATATTTCTTTGTTATAATACATAACGAAAAAAACTCAAATAGTACTTAAATTAGTAATTTCATTATAGCCAGCGCAAAGAAGAGTAAATTAGTTAGAATTGTGCTGTATTTCTATAAGTAAATGTGGAATAGCTATATGATGTAATATCTTATTCAAGTATGTAATTTAATTAGCTCAAACTAAAGATTAAAGATATATTTTGTTACAAATCAACCACACACACTAGATGTTTGAAATAGTTGAAGTTGATTTATTGCATTTGTTTGATTAGATGCAGTATCATTCATATTTCAGTTTTATTTATTACGATAGTTTTTGCATCGTAAGACTTCTTATAAAACTCCTACAGAATTATCATTCTAGTTATAAAGTTCTTATTTTGTATTATAATATTAAGTAGCATGTATTGAAAATCGCCCTAATTAACAAGTAGGTCCCATTTAAATTTCAGCATCATTTTACTACTATTTTTGCCTACACTTCAATACTACACATCATACATTTTAAGCAGTGACAAATTTTCATGGCTGTGCAACTGTAGATGTAGCGTTTGGTATTATTTAACTCTCTTCGGCTGCCACTTTCCTTTCCAATATTCCAACTCTCTCCTGACATAAAAAGTTGCCGCTTTTTAATTTCACTTAATTGTAACAGAGGGAGGCGCTTGAAGAGACGGTTGAAGGCCGTTCTAGGAACATACATTGCGTACGATCTCACCTTTAAAGTAAGATATCTATTTTTAACGCCTTCACACTAGGCAGTAGTGTGAAAAAATCGCCCAAACACAAGTATATTCTCATCTGTGACGTTTCATGGGAATATAACCGTTTTGTATTATATTTGGCTAAGAGAGATATAACTTACTGTTTCATATTTTCGTGTCAGGTCTTTTTTTAAATATGTGACGATCTAAGGGTTCCATTGGTATGAGTTATGTCGTCAGTGGGATAACTAGGTATAGACATATTTGAAAACGTAACAAATATCTCTCCTACAAATAAAACGTTTATTCTACATGAGACATTGCATGCTCAAATTTTGTAACGCAAGTTACGTAGTGTTTCAAATGATAGACTTGTACTTCTAAATAGTGCAGATTGACCATTTAGGTAGGACGTCCTATCCTTCACTAGCTCCAGAATAGAAATTTAGCATAGCAAATATTCCTTTTCTATTATTAGGCCTACAGTTATTAAAGCAAACATGCAGTAAGCGGGAGGATATTTAAGCATATCAAATAACGATACTGGCAACCATTAAAATATTTGTAACAAAAGATGGAATATGTTACCAAGAAACGCCCTGTATTTCTGAATCATTCAACTCTTCAAAGTCAAAGTATCAGATACAAATCTCCTTATCCCAGTCACGCTCCAGCAATCTAGAGAACGTTTTCCAAGAAGAGGACATTAATTATTCCTTCGGAAGAGCCTACTTCCTTTGATCTCGCTACAAAGTCATTCCGTATATTTACTTTTACGTCGTGTTGGAATATAATATTTATCACACATTAGTACTAACACAAAACCATTACAAGTAAATTAAATAAAACTAAATAGTTCAATGCACACATTTCCTTTGAATAATGAACTGAACAGTTAAAAACAGTACATTGTTATTAAATTTACACAAAAAAATTATAAAACAATAGTTATAGATTAGTTAATGTATATTACAATTAGGTACACTATTGCCGTTTTAATAATGCTAAAGCAACATCAAATGCATGATAATAATACTAACCATCTATAGAATAATACACTTTCGCTAACCATGGATGCAAACTCCGCTTTTAATAAGCATTGCGCCTATCAATGTGTGCTGTAATAATGAGGCACAGTCACATCATAAGGTCTAATATATCATTTAGCTTTCATTTGCTAAACATTGTTGTAAAATTTATATACACCACGGTTAATTCGGTATTTACTCAAACTAGTTGGAGAATGGTGGAGTATCTCTAGTGGAAATTACAGCGTTTTATTCAGCTTGACCACAACTGTCTGTGTCAAAGCACTTCTCTTTCCTTCTACATGTAGGTAGTTTAAATCCAGTACTATGCATTACCTTGATTAATTACTTTTGGGTCATCTTATTTAATACATTATTCATTTTTATATTTTGTTAAACAAATAAATTATGTTTATGAAAGTATATTCTGATATTGGAGAAGAGACGAGGAAATGAAATTTTTATGTTCTGATGATGCTAAGCCCACCTGGTGGTGATGTCTCGCAATAAAGCAGAGGATGAACTCAATAAATCAAAATTTATGAACAGATCCATCAAAACTGCGAGTTCTGTTGACTTATTCAACTGAGATTAGATTTATTCTTTACTTAATATGAAATACGATATTACTTATATAAATGTGCTAGTAAAAGGCATTGACTTACAACGCCAATGTTGATTTGGACCTGTTTCTCAGTTTAAGAAAATATGTATACATCCTGAGAAACATAATTCTTTCAAAAGAAGGCTAGGATGAGTTTTATAACAGCCAATAAATGTACAGTAACTTTGCTTTCACTGAAATATAATATTGACGAAGCACTGCATAATAATAATGTACAGTTAAAAGTATACCTGTATATTTTCCAAAGTTTTAAATTTTTTTATCTGGTTAGTTTTTATATGTGCTTAAGAGCAGAAAACTTTGAATTAGACGTGTTATTACTCTCATGATTACACTATGCTTCTAACATCATAAATGTACAAAAATTGAAAATAGTTAGTTAAATTAATTAAACCTATGTTTGTGATGTCATACATCAATTCTTTAACAAAAAACCTGATTATATTTAACAGGTATCTTTTCAATTAATAACATTTGTTTGCTGTTATGCAAATTTAGAGACCAATGTGTGATTCAGAAAAAAAGAAAAGTCCTACCTGTTAACCTGAAAACCGAAAAATGTCATCATAAAACTTCCAACCAGTCCAGTATTTCTACGTGATTTAATAAAACACACGCACAGAGATACACACATACCCGTTTACTTTTATCCAATAAAATAAGTTAATAGTCTTTTTGTGCATTAGGATCATTAATGAGCACGGGTCTATTAAGAATAACAACTATGGAGGTTACAGACACCTGCTTTTTGCAATAACCCTATAAATTCAAAACTGGAATCCTTTTACATTTATAATTTACTGTTTAGATCAATATTCGTTTACCTCAAGAGTTCACCAGTACGAAAATATGGTTGGGAAGCCGTTAGGATACGTATCTGGATTCAGGATTTGTCGGTGTGGGCTGTTGAGTATCCGTTTTTTGCACAAATATTCATTAAAAAATATCAGTTGCCCTACTAAACGTTTTACCACGAGTAAGGTTCTGAAGCTAATTGTGCAATATCACTAGTCCTAGTATAAAATTAGGACGTGAAAGCAAACGTGATAGTAATGAGCGCGTAATGCACGTTCACACCTGATTACTAATATAGATTTGCCATTGTGACTGCTGGAAACCCTAACTTACACTCACAAAACACACAACCCACTATGCAAACTGACAAAGCCCAGAGTCAGCATAACCGACCTCGTTGTGAATGTGCGTTAGGATTATGGTGGCTGTAAACGGAGCCTAGATTCAGCGGGACAATTATCGCTATTCCCTTGTTAATTCTAGATAACTTGATCCAAAATGACTACAAGCCGGCATTCTTCATTTCCTTGCGTTTCAATAAAAACTAATTTCTACTTCAAATATAAATCAAATGTGTTTTACCGGAAAAACTAAGGCTCTGGTTTCCAGTAGTGATCATTACAAGCATAACCGACTGAGCACTTATGCACTGCAATAGCCTAAGTGAAAGAATATTCCACTTGATGTCACGTCAAAACATCAAAACGACTCTACGTGTATTTACGGTTTATTATTGAATAAAATCTTTGTAACGTATATTTTATCAACTTTGATGTCAATATATCTGATACCTTCTCAAAACACCGAATCCAAGCAACGGATATATACCCCAAAAACTATAGACCCTGAGTAACGAATGTAGCTTTTGTTGTATAAAGTTCAGTTTATACCGTGTCAAAACGTCATGAGGAAACACCAAGAATTGGGTTTCCAGCGGATCATTACGGCCCAATTTCTACTAATTCCTAGTTATCTAACTTACTACAAAATTCAGCATTATTAAAGTTGAAGTGACCATCGATATATATATATATATATATATATATATATATATATATATATATATGTGTGTGTATGTATGGCATGATACACTGATAAAATTGGTTGTTCAAAAGATATAGAGACATATATCCTCTATTTTGATCTCTATAAAAAGTAAATTGTATTGCTTGTCCGTAATTTAATACACTAATTGTAACCGTTGAATATTCAAATATGTTTTAATAGGCCTAAGAGGGAAGCACCGCTGAGAAAATCACATTAGTCCTGGTAGGTCTTTGTACACTTCAAGTTAAGGTAGAACAGACTTTTTGTGTGTATAATAATGTAATAAAATTGGTTGATGTCTTTATAACAGACTCTATGATTTCTCCATTAAAATTCCTCCTGATATTATATCTTTTCCAGTAACAAAAATAAAGATAATGTATTCAATTTCACCTAATTCTGTTGCATTGTAACAATACAAATAAAATGCACATGACGTAGCTATGGTGGGAAGCGTTGATTCAATGAGATTGTTGAGTTTAGCACCAGTTCACCTTCCTGTTAGTGCCGCGTCTGAAACGTTATGACTAGAAAATTCGGTTGCTCCAACTTGTTTAGAGATCGTGTCCGTAAAATCGCGTTACACTCAAATTTGTACCTCATGAGACAATGAGAATTCAACTTCACTTGAATTACAATATTTTTTGAATAGTTTATATTGTAGGTGTCTCTAATATAGAAAGAATTGAAACAGTTTATTTTAAGGTCCTTCGTAACTGACTTTTTTGTATTTCCTCAGATAAACATGACTCCAGATTACAAGAAATAAAACTATACTATGGAAAAAATAGTATTATTTTTGAGCATTTTAGAAACATTTTTATATCCTATTGCCTTTACACTGGTCAATGTGTACCATAGGAACGCATATCTAAGTTTCTAATGAGACGTATAATGTTTGAAGTTTATTTTTTGACGATGGGAGGGTTGTGAAGGAAACAGGTTGTTTTGCCGGTCATTTGTCTTCATTGATAATTAGTGTTGTCTTTAGTATTTCTATTAAGTTCAAGAGTTAGTGAAGTTGACACACTACATGTTGGTTGTGATTCCTGACATAGGCGTATCACAACGCTCATCCTTCTCAAGACAAGTCATAAAGTAGATAATTCAGACAAATATATACCGTGTAATAACCTATTATAGTACACATTTAGCATTAAATAGCAAATAAAGTATATAACCTAGGTTTTTTGAGAATGATTTTGGCTTTATATAGGTTTTCCTAAAATGCCAATGTAAAAATGGCACTGAGCTATGTTCTATAGTCTAACAAACACCAATATAATATTCTATGTTCTTTATATTACAAATTAAGATTCATACAATGATTCCAGTATATATGTTAATTTGATCTTTAGATATAGTGCGGTTGGAAAAGAGTTCAGTTTTCAGTGAATTATTTCCAGGTCCTCGAGTGGTGAGCTTCACTAGCGCTCAGCATGAATTAAATTTAATTAAAAATAATGAACAATATTCATGCACTTGTCAACACACAATTTAAAACTAAAACGGTAAATTATAACTAAACCTGAGGTATTATCTGTACTAAAAACTATAAAAATTCAACTTTGAAATAAATGTGTTTTACTTTCTTTATTGTAGCATAAATAAGAACGTAGCATAACAGTATATATATATATATAGCATATAAGAAAGGTAGTGCATATATTGCTGTTTACTCCCTAACATAGTATAAATTCGTTATTTGCTATGACGTGCAACATGCTTGCAACAGTTTATGATTAATTTCTTAGATAACATTTACCCTTAAATGTACCAATATATTCATTCTACACCGGTACGAACACATTTCCTAAAGGTTATTAAAAAGGTTCGTGGAAAGGCTACCAGTACTTTTATTACTATGATAACTCTTAATTGGCATTTAATTAGTTTTCCAATTAAAAAAAAATATACAGGCGTTTCTAAAATAGCAATGTAGCATTTCATTATTTGAACGTGTCTAATAGAAATCAAAATAAATTTGCTAGTTATTTTATACTTTTGATGTATATTTAACATGAAAAAGGTGTATTTTTAAGCCTTATATGGATTTCTGTTAATTTTTATGTAATAATTCAGACCTACGTTTAAGTTTTCCAAGAATACGTGAAATAATTTAATTATGAATGCAATGAATATGTTTATTAATTTTGCAAAGTTACCTAAAATTAATTTCGTAATTATTACATTAAACCATAATTAACAAGTTAAATGATATAAAACAGCACCCTAAATTAACGTATAATCACTTGTTTTCATGAATCGTAATGAAAAAGCTTTACGTACTAATTAGACTTTTATTTTAACCTGTTAAAAACTCGATGAAACAGAATTGTAACCACAAACGTAATTCAAATCACAGTTAACATCTTCTGACGGGAAGCACATTTCCAACATTAACTAAGACTATATTATGTTAAAGAATCCATATTGACCCCAACATCTTGTAAAAGGTGTGTGCAACATTAACCACTATTTGAAATATGGCGACTTTGTGTATTTATCTTCAAAACGCTTATTTTGTTTTAAAAACTTCGTATTTATCGCAACTGAAAAACTCTGTTTTATATGTTCTATTTAATTATTTGTTATATATATTTGATAGCAATATAATATTTTATTAGTGTAAAGAAGCATAACAATTTCCTGATTATAATAAAATTTAAATCTAAAAATTATTTTAAGGGTTGAACCAAACAGTTATTTTATAATGTTTGGCTGGCCAGTCAAACTGACTATGATAACAATAGAGTATGGGTTTTTTTTAATGAATTGATAGATAATATAAGCTGCAGGCATCGTTTATATGATATACTGGTATGATGAAAATTATATATTGCCTCTGTGATGAGTAACGTATGAGTGCGATTAGCAAGTTCTTGATTAGTGCTGCAGTCTGGTGAGTTAACTGAGAATTACTCTATTAAACAGAGCCAATCCAACTTGATCTCCAAAATTGGAAGTTTAATATAGCATATCTGATGAAATTGTTATTTTTCTTATTCATATATTGGGTTTTAAATTAAAGAAGATCATGAGTATGTCAGTAATATATAACAGTTAATTGAGTAAAACTAAATTGTAACGAAGAAAAATGTAGCAATAGAAGTAAAATTGTTTAGGAATTAGTGAGATATCAAAATTCACTACAAAACACAGGCAAGATGTGTCTACACCCAAACCTTTTCTTTCTTCAAGCTCAAAAACATTCAGAAATGAAATGATTTTGAAAGTTTGGCCAGTAATCCAATAAACTATTTCTGCAACATTTTTATTATTATTCAATATTTTTTCGCCTGTAGCATTACTACATCATTATTATGTAAGTCAAATATTTTAAAGTTCCAGAACAAAGGTGTAATACATTAAATATCAATTAAAACTAACATCAGTGATAATGGCCCGGAGTAATTACAATATTATGTAAGTCTACAGAAAAAAAATTCTTAAGCAGCATTAAAGATTAACTTTACAAATAGGAACATTTATTTCACAGCCAAAAAAAGTAAAACTGAACCTCCCAATAGTAGAGAACAAAGAATCCATATTTATTTCTCTCCCTGGACAATACTTAACGCTTAACAGGAACTGTTTTGTTATGGGTCTTCAGGGAGCGATCCTGCGACCTTATGATATTGTCCAATGGCACTTGGAAATCTCACACAAGCGATAAATATGCTTGGCGTTACTGCATACCCCTGCAGTCAGGACATATTTCACTATAAAAGATACAATATTGTAATTTTAGCTAAGTATTTATTACTTAACTCAATATATTTACTCAAATATTAACATGTAAAACACTGTGTGTACGTTACTCAGATATTTTAAAATTGCTTGATAAATTATAGCACCTCCACTTTCGTAAAATACCACATTAAATTACGTTATAACGACTGACTAGCATCAATACATGCAATTAACAAGCTCACTCCGACTGTATACTGAGTATCAATAATACCGTACGCCCTGTTGTGTCTGCCGCAGTCAGTGTCTTAATCTTAACAACTCATTTTGGTAAAAGAAACAAAACAAAAAATTATAAAAAGTTGTAAATATAACACATTACATCAACGGAAAAACTTACGTACTAAAATCCGTTCATACACTTGTATAACAGTTACATTAGTCTAATCAAAGTTGGTTTCTTAATCAACTGAATTTTTTCATATTAATTTCAATAGTTAGTGTTTGAAAATAAGTAAAATAAAAACAAGTATGATCTTAAAACCTTACCTTATGTTGAAATAGTAATATCAATAATATTCATGTACGAAGGACAAAAGTTTGTAATTTTTAATCTATTAGAATGAGGTATACTACTCACTGGGCTAACTAAGCAAGTAACGGATATTTTGGCAAATCTGGTTTCTAAATCTTGCTGGTCAATGACCTCCTTCCCCCAATACATAATTTTTTACTTACATAAGATTGCACCCTCTGTTTTTGCACAAATAACTATTTCATAATGTATGTATGTATTGTACTATAACATTAAATTATACTATACATAATTTCAGTATAGATACATAACATGTCACACAAATTATTTGAGTGTTGAATCTTTACAGACCAACCAGGATTAAAAAATATGGGTAGTCTCATTTGTTACTTGACTTAGGTCTGCAAGACTCGTATTCAATCAATACATTAAAAACTACAAAATATATTTGAGTTCTATTTCTGCCTAAAACCTACAAAACAATCTAAAATAGTTTCTTCTCTTTTAAATAATATTGTGTTGCAACAATAATAACTTACAAGAAATATGTTATATTTGATTAACTATGTATTTATTTTTATTCTACTAAAATAAGTTTCGTATTACATCACATCAGTACAAAAAATCTCGTTCCGAAGTTAATTTAGAGTAATAATTTTGTGATACATACATTTCATTACATTGTAGTCATACTTATCCTCGAACGCTAGCCAACGTAATAGTAAACAGTCTTATAATATTACTCACAAACAAGCGGTAATAATGACTTATTGGCCTTCATATATTTTTGTAATCAGACATTTTTGTGGTCTCGAAGATGTACACAAGTCCCACGAAATACATCCAAACAAAGAATGTATAATTTCATGTTTTCCGGACAAACACAAAACATGTACATTATTTATCCAACGTAAAATTATACTTTTTCCATTTGAGAAACAAAACAAATTTGTTTCGGCTCAATATGAGAAACACAAAAAGTCTATACGAAAGTTATAAAAGGTAAATCCAAACCTTTATCAAGCCAGATGTTTTTTTGGTTCAAAACTTCTTGGGCTTGTTCTGTACGCAACGTTGCGACCAAAGTATTTCTAGAATGTAATTGTGTAGCACTGTTACGACGTAGTGCAAATGAAAAAAATGTAATTGTAATGTATGCCTCCTGTTGCAAATTTCTAAGAAAAAAAAAGTGGTTAAACTTTTACCGAAATGCATATACAAACTATCGTTAGCGTAAGTTAATATAATATAATAATTGGTTACTCAGCCACTAATAATCATTGTAAATATAGCATAACATAAACGTTACAACGTAACTTATAATATGATAACGTAATCTTTGTAGGAAACAGAACAATACAGATTCTGCTTTTTTCATCTACAATAATTAACATGTAAGCCAATATGTTCCACATAGCTATGAACGTTCAGGGAATATAAAATACAAACTATACTGCGAAAAAATCCAACTATAACAGCCAATAATATAATAGGCTAATTTAAAATAATCCATCTGTATGTCTAATATCAAGGAAAGGAAAATGGTTTTTGATTAATTCAAATTTTTACCAAGTTATTACATATTTAATAAGTTATTGACATCACATTGATTAAATTTTACGTATATAACTGGTTTTGTAACTTGATAATATACTACGTTAATTATTGTAGTTGATCTGACGTATTCTTATAAATCAACATCTACGAGATGTCTGCAATACTATCAGTTACCAGAGGATTTGCACGCAATTTCATTTTTAAACACATAGGAAACCATGAATATGTTCTTTTTAAAGAGCATTCCAAACAATTCTGATATAAGTGATGGCCGTTGAAAGATATTTCTCGATCCATTTTAAATGTGAGTTTAATAGTTGGGCCCTGTAATCGTAGAGTGAAACTTTTCGTAATAAGTACCTTTAAAATTTTTACAATTTCTATCCAATAAATCATGATATTTTATTGAATATGTCCTAGGCCAGTGTGGACAAATCCTATATATAAAGAAAAACTAAAGTCAACGTTTTCAGCTTTTTAGTTTACACAATCCGATGATGTAATAAAAAATGTCATTTTACTGTAGTTGACTGTCCCCATAAAAACAAACCCAGCAAACATGTGTTTCTGCACGTAAAATATCATTAGAACCTCATTTCTAAATGAAGCGTATTACATTTTCCAACTAAATATTTGATGCCTGGTGGAGGCAGGGAGTATTTTGGCGTGTAAACATTGTTAAGGATAACTGCTGTCAAACAAGCGCTTGACTTTGGCCGTTGTGTTATTAGCTCACCGCTACACTAGCCGGAGAAACGTGATGCGGTGTTTGAACTTTATATAGTAGTTGTATGTATAATTCAAACATACCTACATCCCTACCTTTCGTTGCATATATCTTCATAATAGTGTTACTTGGATTTTTCATAACAATATACTGTTATTGTTTTAGTGGTTATATTTTAATATAGTTCACTGTACCATAACAATTTATTGTTTCAAATTAAACTTTATTCTACAATAAGGTTCTCATTATAAAAACCTCAAAAACAAATCACGCTATTTACACGATATTTAATAACCTAAAGTTACTGGAAACAAACTGTGATATATTAAACGTAATTTCGATTCAAGATTTTGTTGAACTGACACACACACAGACTATATTATAGTGTGAGATCATAAAAATCTAAAAATTTTATGCAATGTGCCATTAAGATAAACAGCAATTAAATGCATAAGCCAGGTAAACCATAGAGATCAGGTCAAACCGTGAAATGTGTAGAAAGTCAATAACGTATTGCCCAGTTCTCATAAATAGCGGGGACCCAGTGTCCTACAAGGTAGGCCGAATCTGTTGATTCGGATATATAGCTTAAATGATGGCCAGGATGATCTATCTGTTGACTCTAAGTTAAAGGTTGACACTATCTAATAAATACACTGTTCCGTAGAGCACAATTCACCGGATATAAAGTTAGTTTAGACTAGGTCACTCACACTAACAGCCATCTGTGGGTTAGGACGAGGATAGCTGCAGATATGGATAAACATTAGATAAAATAAATAAATGAATATATGAAAAGCGGTGAGGGGCACAACTTTGAACTAGGTGACGATGAACTCGGAGATGACTGTATAAGATAGGTGGGATATTCGTAAGAGCTTTTAAGGCATTAATTCTTTACACTGAATCAGAGGGTATAAAGGATGGTCTGATGGTAAATTATCGAAGAAGGCAAATTGTAGAGACACACGAACACAATCAAACATTTGTTATTAAAAACGTACATTCAAATTAGAAAGTTTTCGTTTATTATCGCAAGTGGAAGAAAAGAATTTATGTTTAAGGTGAGTAAGGTTTCGGGTGTTTTAGGGTATCAGATAATGGTCGGGATTTAACACATAATGAGCTGTTTCATACCTATGTTTCATCACCTGACCCGTAACGTATCCTTAGACTGATTATATTAGTAAAAAAGAGTAAAAAATCTAACAATTACTTTAGTAAGAATTTACGGCTGGTTAAGTTTATTATTTTGGAGCTAGATACCGATAACTAGCTCAACAATGAGTTATATTACAAAGTTTTTACTTTTAATACGAGTTTTTCAGATACCACATTAACATGACTATGATACATCGATTATGTGCATTGTAAAGGTCAGCTACGAAAATACTTTTTTTTAATTACTAAAATTTGGATTGAAAATCGTTAAGTGAAGCGAGGAACGCGGACCTATACAAACACTGGATGTCTGGGACTCCAATTTCCATAAATTCAATACAATAGCTTTCTCCACTCTCTTTCCACAAAGTTAAATTATTTTAGCCTTTCTTGGAAAACTATCATCATTCTTTTAATGAGCTATTTATGTTGGATACTTGATTCAAGTGAGTGTTGTCATTGCTTCAAGTGAAAATGCAAAAACCTGTCTTTTAACTAAGAACGATGTATTTTATCATAGTAATACTTTCAGTTATATTCATATTTACTTATAAAGTCATTATCAAATAAACATCAAGTAATAATGATAGTGATTTTTATAGGATCCTGTATGGGTTTATGTTTTGGAATAAGTGCAAGTTTTGAATGATAATAAGTTTCACAGGAAAAGTTATAGTAGTGTTCTTTAACTCTATGAAAACATTTTGGATTAGACATTTAGTTTTGGAGTGAAATGATTTTGTCATACATTTATAGTAGCAGTAAAAACTATTTAGTTTTAAATATATATTTACTTGTATATAATGGGTCTTAAATAGCTTTTACAAGTTGATGAATATGATAATGTTTCTTCACATGAAGTAGATTCTATAAATGTAAATCTCAACAAATATTTAGAAGCGAATTATATATACATATAGTTAACAGAGAAGATTTTTATATGATAAACCACTCAAAGGGGTAATAATCTCTAGAAGAAATATATGATTGCTTCTTTAATTTTCCAAAGTCCTACAACACAGGTCTTCAAATCTGGTCCTGCGGGCCACATCTGTCCCGGTTTCATCCAGCCGGTGATCGGTCAGATTAATTGAAGCGACGATCGAGTTTAATAGTGTGAATAAGAGATTCACGCCAAGTAGGCTGACTTACCTATTAGTTAGAACTTATTGCCTGAACGTTAGCAAAGATCGTGAGGTTGAAAAAGATAAATTTCGGTTTCTATGCCTGTTCAAACAATATATCGAAAACGATCTGATCTGTGGACTTGAAATTTTGCATCAAACTTCATGTTCATTTAAAGGAACTCAGAGTATGATTATAGTGCATTCCACTTCATTGCATTTGGCATATACTACTTCCGCCAAACTTAACTATTAATTCAAATTATTATTAAATGGATCATTAGATTCGAATACCTCCAGTGAACTTCCCGCATTGTCATGTGTGTTTATTATGTAATTTATAAAGGATATGCATATAAATAACATGTTATTTAATATGTTATTGCATGCAAAGGTGCGGTTAAATTCTAGTCTATTTTCAAATGTCTTTATGTCAAGATTAACTAAACTTGAGAACTCAACTAAGCGAACAATGCATCTAGAATCGCTACAGGATATTACGTTTTCAAATTATGGATCCTTTGTTAAAAAATAGTTTGCTTTGTTTTAATGGATAAGTATAATAACAAAGGCAGTTTTATAATTGTCAGGGCTGATTGCGAGACTAGTACCTAATGACATGCTCCATTGGGTAAGTGTTCGCATTATAGTATAATGATAGAGGTACCAGCTGATGTAGAAGCTATGAACGAAACATATAGGCAATCTTCTGTCCACAATGTATAATATATACTTAATAGTACACGATGATTAAATGTAGTATATTTCACTTTATAGGTGAAGAAATAGGTTGTAAACATAAACTGGTTTTATTAATTTGTGTTTTTCGTTGGTTATCAAGATATAAGGCATTTTAAAGATTATTTGGATTATGTCACAAAGTGTGAATGGTTTGAAGTAACTCAAAGATGGAGGCACGTAAATAAAGGTTTGTATTTATTTGCATGAACGATGAGACATGTTTGACGAATAGGCCTATCCTTTTCATAGATTATATATTGGCTTTCAGAACATTTGACATCTCACATGTCCAAAGACACGGTTCCTTGAAAGTGAAATATATTCCAGAAAACTGCAAGTTCAATAAACTACTATGAGGTTTTATGAACTAATGGGAGAGGTTGAAGGTAAGCAATGAAACGCCAGTAATGACCCTTGAGCACTTCCTAGTCTTAGCTAACGATCCTAGGTGCGACTTTTTCCATCAATATACGAAGGAAAAAGTGAATTAAAAATCCATTTCATAAGGAGACACTAAAGCACTTAAGGTGTTTTGTATTTTCCTCTTACAAATAATTAATACATTTTTTTACAAATAAATTTGTCTGACATAACTTAATAACGTTAAATTATTTAATAAATATTATGTATTGATATTTTGATTATAAAGAAGGCGCACTTCTAGAATTAAATTTTACTCTTCTACCATCGCACTTACTGTAATTAAAAAAACTTGGTAGCTGGATACTATTTTTAAGTGTGGAAAGAGACGTGGAAACGGAAATTAAATCCAAAGGGATGAAAACATTGATATATTATTATTATTAAAATATTTCTATATTGCAGTTATTAATGTTTTAATAGCTTTATGTTTCATGTATATGTAGACATAGAATTATACTTAATTATCAGTGTTATGGTGTAATGATAGAAAAACATAAAAAGTCATGCCACCTATGAAATTCATATTTACGCTTAATTATTATACTAAATAAGACTAAAATGAGTTATGATATTCACATAACATTTATTCTTACCCTATATTGAACTTCATTTTTTTAATTATTAAAAAGTACAGCGTAAACAAATACGAGTCACTTAAGAGTAAAATTTACAAAGAATTCTACTTTATACAAATTTATAATAATTGAAACAAATTTAGGAAATCATACTAAAATGAGAAATAAGGTTGTGTAAATATTATTTGACATCAAACTAACATATTCCACGTTTATGTTGTTCATGCGTTACTACAGCCTATGACTGGTTGAAAACTACTTTGCATATGCATGAATATGTTCTGTTATTGTAATTTTTATAATAAGTACCATTTGTTCTAAGATATCAAAAGTAGCTTTCGACACGAAAAATTTAAATGTGCATATATTATTTAAAAAAATAATGGAAAAATTAAATGAATAAATTTTACTTCTGGATTTTGAACAAACAAACTGTTAAATATACCAACGATGGATGATATATGTCATCCGGCCACAAAACTACATTGGAGTGATGAGATGGCCACTGAAACTATTAATTCAATAATGGCGAGTATAACCTATCAGAGGTATCGGCGCTATCAATCAGAGCGGTGCTCGGTCAAAGGTGACAGTTACGACAGTGGCTCTTGAATGGGTTTATTCCGATGAAACTGGCGCTCTTTCTTCCATTGAAAACCTAAATTACATTACTTCTTTTTAGACTGCAGAATATCCGGATATGATGATCTTTTATTGCCTGTACCTGCCTAGGGGCATGGTTGCGGCTCTCTAAGAGAAAATCACATTTAACTGTTTAATTCCCGTTTATGTCAAAAAATAATTAAAAAATCAGGTTGAGTGCCAAAGTGTAATATAATGAACTAAAAGTGTCACCGGTCCTGAAAGATCCTCTTAAATGTGATAAATGAGGTGCATTTGAGTCTGTCTATTGCTATTAGTGTTAGGCTGAACGATGGATTTCCATTAGACCTCATTATTTCAAAATAGAGATGAAGGTTATAAGTATAAACTAATAATTTTTTAAGAATATTTGACATAATTAATAATTACCACAATTATTAAAATAAAGGAAATCAGCCGACCCACCTTAATAGGTATTACCATCCTGTGTATTTGTGTCGTATTCAGGTCTGTGTAGTTGTACGTTGCTATCAATAATCTACACTAATATTATAAAGAGGAAAACTTTGTTTGTTTGTTTGTAATGAATAGGCTCAAAAAGTACTGGATCAATTTCAAAATTTTTTTATCCATTCGAAAGCTACATTATCAACGAATAACATAGGCTATATTTTATTTTGGAAAACAATAGGGTTCCGTTAGATATTTGGGTTTTTCGGACACAAGGTGTAAAAAATCAATCAGAAAAGTTACTTATTTTGTGTACGCTGCCTAAACTATAATAGATGGGACCATTAAATGTTCTAATTAATTTTATATCTTATAAATATCTACAAAAAAGTCCGCGACACACTATATCTATCTATGTCGAGTAAGGCACAAAAACCATATTTTTATTTTAACATTTTGAATTTTTTTGGACTACGCGTTTATTTCACTCATGCTATTAATCCTTATCAAAAAAATTATTTCATCACTAAGTACAGTTTATATAGATAATATTTGGTCTTTGAGTGATTAAAATTGGACGTTTGGTTTTGAAGTTATGGCGAAATTAAAATATTACGATTTCTGCTGCACGGCCCGTTGCGAAGTGGGCGTCACCTGGCCTGATGTTCAACTCTAAAAGGCCAAGCATATTTCAGATTTATCTGAAAGTTTAATCTAATTTTTCTTTAGGAAAAATGTAAGGTTTCGTTTGTATATGCGTGTGCGTGAGTGCGTGTACATACGATAGAATGTTGTTATATTTACATATTTCAATATTGTAATCTTCTTATGAATTACGTGATTGTTTTTTGTCATTTTTGAAATATTTGTACAGCTATATTGTATACTTATTTGAATTTTTATAATTATTAACAATGTTTGTTTTATCATTCCCACACTTCTACACTAATATTATAAAGAGGAAAACTTTGTTTGTATCTATCTATGTCGAGTAAGGCACAACAACCATTTTTTTTAATCTTGAATTTTTTTGGACTTCATTTAAACGCGTTTATTTTACTCATGCTATTAATAATTATCAAAATAAATTATTTCATCACTAAGTACAGTTTATGTAGATAATATTTGGTCTTTAAATGGTAAAAATTGGACGTTTGGTTTTGAAGTTATGGCGAAATTAAAATATTACGATTTCTCTAGGCCAAATAGTCCATAATGTAGATAGTCTGATAGATGCTATATATCCTTACATCGAAAACTTACATCAAAATGATTTTCGTTTGCTGTGTTTTAGAGCAATAGTTTTCTCCCAGGAATGAAACAGTCAACGAAATAAACAATTTAATTTTGCAGAAAGTACCGGGTGAAGTTAAGTGCTATAAATCCATAGACACCGTCACTAACATCAAGGACGCAGTGCACTACCCCCAGGAAATTTTTAAATTCTCTGAACCCCGCTGGGATACCGCCTCGTGAACTGTCGTTAAAAGTTGGCACTCCGACAATGCTTCTCAGAAATTTAAGCCCCCCAAACATGTGTAATGGCACGAGACTTCTTATAAAGGAGCTAAAAGATAATTTAATAGTAGCGAGGATTATCACCGGCCCTGCAGCTAGTGAATTAGCTCATATACCAAGAATATCCATGATCCCTACTGATTTCCCTATACCCTTAAAAAGGCTCCAATTTCCAGTAAAATATGTCTTTCGCACTAACGATAAACAAATCCCAGTGCCAAACATTCAAATTAGTTGGAATTGGTTTACGAAAAGAATGTTTTACGCATGGGCAACTTTACGTTGCCCTATCACGGGTCGGGGCTCTCGACCATCAGTATATTTTGTTACCTGAAAATAATTTAACGTCAAATGTTATTTATAGAGAAGCTCTACAATAATCGCTACTAATTATCTATCCTAAAACAAAGGGTTGCACTCCGGGACTGCCGGCAGAAGTGAAAACTTAGTATTAATTGCATTTAAATATCTTCATCATTAACAACTTTAACATCCACAAAAAGACAATGTGTGCAGGCTGCAGATAATGACTGCGTCGTCGATGTTAGTGTCGGTGTCTGTGGATTGACCTGGGAATCATTTTGCTGACCGTGTCTTTACTGAGTAGGCTTATTGCAGCTGTAACCGACATCCACGCGGGCGGGGCTGCGGGCGACCGCTATTTATAATAATATCATCGTATACTTTTAGCGATATCAGTAACTGTACAAAATAAGTTTTAATGAATAAAACAACATAAATTTTTTCGTGTTTTATTATGTTTATCTTCCGTCACAGTTTACAGCGCTCCATGCTTCTACTATTCATACACTACATCCTCACATACTTATAATAATTTATTCATTTTATTTTACTGAAATCATTTTTAAAATGAATTTATTTGGCAAAACAACGTTGTTTAATATATATTATATTATATAACGTTGGGTCCACTATGTATAATAACATGCTTCATACATTAGAGAACCACTGATAATTTCAAGTCGTAAATAAACACATCTTTTGCGCATATATTGCAAACGCTAGCTAAACTCTACGAGATAGATCAAAATAATGTTCTAAGTTAAAATGTAGGGACATCGCGGTTGCGGCGGTTACCGGCTGGCCGGAGGCGCAGCACGGTGCGTGTACAATAAAGTCAGCGGTGACATGCATATATCTTTCTGATGTAAGAAGTTGTAAACAAATTAAAATCTTAAGAAATCATAAAAGACGCTAACAAAGTAGCGGGCGGGTCGCTAGAATACGATAAAATGTTAAAACAATAAATTTGTTTAGGAAAAATTTTGATTTCATTTTTTGTATATCTATTTAAAATATTTACCATATTGTTAGTTATCCGTCGGAAGAAAATGGATATAGTTAATCTCATTTAGGAAAATCAGCACAGAAGTTAGGGCTACATATGGCGCAGACAAAAATAAGAAGTTATTTTGAAATAAAAAAATATATAAGTAAAGCTTAAAAATCGGTTTAGAAATGGAAGCCAGTATAATAAATGACGTCATTTCTTAATGAATGTTGCAAGAAATTATTTAATGAATATTTATCCAATACTTGAATGAATATCTTAAGATGAGTCGTACCATGTCTTATCGTGAAACATGTCAGAAGCGTTATCAGTGGATTATCTTAATGAAAAAAGTGACACATAGGAAACCCTTTTTCGTAAACTTTGTTCGAATTGCAATGCGTTCTAATTTTACAAGTCGAAGACAAAAATTTGAAGTACTCAAATTGAGGTTTTCATATATCGTGAATTTTGGTTTTATAAACAAAGCTACGCGTAATTAAAACCGTAATTGCTATAAAACTTTAGTTCCAGCCTCTATCTTAGGAAAACAATGTTGAAATAAAATTAGGAAATTTATATTTTTTTGAAAGTCTTAATATAATTTAGAAGTAATGTAAATAATCGTTTCCCCAAAGTTAATTTTTTTCTCCTCCGCCATGTTTCTTTTTAAATATCAGATGAAATAGCAGAACTTTTTTTTCATTTTTATATTTTAAAATATTATCCAGAGCATTGTAAAAATAATGCTTATTGCAGTAAACTTTTGGCAACAGTCAATGACAAAGTTTAACTAATGATGGCAGGATACTAAATTTTTATAGTAAACATTTAACTCATAATAGGTCTGATATAAATGAGATTTAGCCGGTGTCCACACGATCTGGAGCGTCAGTCTTTGAGTATGAGTTAAAAATGTGTATGGTAAAGACATGTCAGTGAACGTTGCATACCGACTCTCCACATTAATATGGTTATTAGGTTTTTTTCCGCCTGCTGAAAGGTTTTTTTCCGCCTGTCTTTCCTTTTCTGCAAAAAATTAAGTGCAATAGAAAAAAAATGAAATTTGAAGTTGAAATATATCGGCACGTTGGTTCATGTCATATTCCAAAGGCATAAGCATAATGACATAACATTTTAATATAATCAGGATTAATTCGAATAGTTTCCTTAATCTTTTGTAAACCATGGCTAATGGGATAAAACTCCTCTTTTTTACCTACCATGTCGCCTTGTTCCACATTTTAGTCAACGATGTCTTATTTTATGTATATTAAGGTCTGACATAAGTAAATAAATTTCCTCTTAAATCTCTAAGGTAGATATTTGTTAGTGTGATATATCATATCTCAGAACTCCGCAATATACCACGGATAAATATATATTTTTATGAATTTTATAATAATAATACAGAATTGAGAAGTTTTCTTAATTAATTCTATACTTAAATATATTATTTATCGATAAACATAAACTTGTATTTTTAATCTTGTGCCATTAACTAATGCTAAATAAAACTTCAATTCCATATAGTCTTAAAAATAAAGTTTAAAGTAAGGTAATCATTGAATATAGTTACGTTTAGTTGTAAAACTCCTACATAAAGAGTAATTTACCATCACAACACAAGTCTTTGAATTGGTAAGCTCAAAGTGTTGATCATTAGTGCCAAGTTTATTAAGAACACAATGATTGCTTTGTTTTACTCTTATTTAGCGCTGATCCCAAGCTTTTCCCAAGCTTCTTTTTTATTTCTTTACTTAATCTTATCGTTTAGCACAGTTCGACATAGAGTAATTATTTTTTTTAAAGATACCGTTATTTTTTCGAATACCTCTAGTAAATTGCCATTATCAGCAATGGTGTATTTTTATCTCAATAAACAAAACTATCGTAATACTAAAGCTCTTCGTTTGGGATTGAAACTATTACATGATAATCGTTGAACAAAGTAAACAGGAGCAATTAAAATGAAGTACTCATAATTTTATTTACTATTAAAATGAATGCAGTTATATTGACTGAAGGTAGCGAAGGCTTTTGTTTTTTTTGTACGAATGATACCTTAAAAATGTTACGAAACAGCTTAAAACAATTCTTTTAATCTGTTAATATCAGTTATGTTATGTTTTTAGTGTAATTTTTGTCTTCTGGTTTAACTTGACGATTTCATCATCAAAAATTATGTATAATTTATTACTATTTAGTTAACTTAAATCTGATATAAATAATATAATGAAAAAAATCACAGTTATATGACTAACAAAACGAAAAAAATCGAAAGTAAACTTAGCATCTGTAAATAAAACATATAATTCGGTTATGAAGAATACAAAAAATGGATGTAAATTTCATAATTTTATATAAATGGTGTTACTAACCGTATCGGAATTGTATGATTACCAACAACCTAAAATTAGTGAGTCATTTAATTCTATAGACAAGCAGCTTAGTAATGTACAAATATCTTACTCAAATGTAAACCTTTTAATTTATGCTCCAAAAAGGCAGAAATTAAAATCCTTTAAAAATCTTACTTATTTTGAAACTCATAAATTGATCAAATTTATTTATGCAATGATGATATAAAAATTTATAATGATTTTAAAATATAATACTTTAAAAAGTAAACAACAAAACATATCAATTACTGGTATCATTCCATGTTTGGAAGAATCATAAAAAAGTCTAGTTGAATACCTCCTCCTCCTCCTAATTTAACGAGTTATCAACATAGTTCTTTTAGTCAAGCTTGAGTTAAACAATCATTAAAACCATGGGGTAATCTCAGTTCACACCAATTTAAAATAATAAAGTCATTAAAAATCAACACAGCAATTAACATTCTTCTAGATGATAAAGGAAACA
The DNA here is from genome assembly GCF_021130785.1 of Homalodisca vitripennis. NCBI lineage: Eukaryota > Metazoa > Arthropoda > Insecta > Hemiptera > Cicadellidae > Homalodisca > Homalodisca vitripennis. The sequence continues at coordinate 164,317,961 of NC_060207.1, read as the reverse complement.
AAATTATTAGCATACATTTAGAACATTTTATTAGTGAATCAAAAAAAGCAGTTGTCAAGAACATGACACAATTTAGCCCTTAGATTAAGATCCTATGGTTATATTCATTTGAAAACTCAAGACAAAACAAGAATGATTGGATGAAAATGGTCCAGTACAAGAAACTATCTTCTAGTAGTATAGTATAGCATTGCTTTCATCAAACACACCTCGTACTCCTATTTTTATACACTCCCCTAAATTCATAAAAATATTAAAAAGTTCCTTAGCATTCAATCTATCTCAATGTTATTCAGAATAAATTAAATATAAAGAAGACATTATGGATTAACTAATGTTTTGCAGTTGCAACCCAATGTATGTAAAATATCAAATTTTAAAAGTTCGTCAGTAATAACAAAGAAATTTTGGAGCGTCCAATCTATTTTATTATTCGGGAAGATTAAAAAAAAGAAATTGGCAATCCAAAAATTCTAAAAATTTTATATAAATATTCAAAAGAACCTAAATTTAATACTCAATTCTTATAACAAACAAAATTCATTCTATCAAAAGTACTTTTTATTTACTTAAAAATTTCCTTCACACATTCCTTTTAAAAACCACCACGATTAATTTTTAGAAGACCTCCAAACAACACATAAGCTAGTTTACACACGATTTCCATAATCTATAAACCATAAAAGACATGGATGTTATCTTTGGAATATGGAGCATGTAACATTATGAATTCTTAACAGAATTTACAAGCAGTAATACAGGAAAAACTTATCCTATGACTGACAACATAGAATGGAATTCTACAGATGTAAGATACCAAATTAACTATAAGTTTTGTTCCAAATAATATATTTGCCAAATGTCTAATCATTCACAAATTCTTACAATTGTTCATTCGGCGTCTTTCAAGACAAACACAAACAATTGGCAAGAGTCTGTCTCGAACACAATAAATAGAACAATTTAACAGTGTTTTGCATTAAAAGGAGCCAAAAAATACCTCCATGTCCTAATTAAAATTACAACACAATAAAATTAAATCACACGAAGCAAGCTCATCAAATAACGTTGAAAACTTGCATTTGAAATAAATTTAAGATGATTTAGCTAATGGCTTTTATAGGTACAAAAAAATTATTTATTCTTTACCAACATAAACTAATACCCGGAAATGTGGATAAAAACTTACGTCAGTTGGAATTTATTAATTGCTGTGTTCTGTGTTCTCATATGTGTTTCCTTGGTTATTGTATACGTTTTAAATTCAATTTAAAAAGTTATTACTTTATAATTAAAACATACTTCGGTCGGAAGCATTGAATCCCCAGTAATATAACAATTAAAAATATTTTCTTTTTTTCCTGCAACTAAACAGTGATAATCATATATTTATATATATATATAATATAATCTAAAAAAATAAATATTTTTTTAATATGTTCAAAAAATTTCCTGGACGATGGATAGTGATATTAGAAATATGTTTATAATAAATTTAAAATCTATTGTACATATTTTCAAGCAAAGGATAACTTATATGTACCTTAATTCTATAAATTGACAATCTGATGGATCAAAGTATATCCAATCTATAAATCTGCCACTAAGCGGCAACGGCAATCTACTTAAAACTTTGTTCATTTAACAACACAATCTCTGCTGCTCCTTCAATACATTGAGCTACTGAAAACATAGCAGCAGAATAATTTATTATTGAACAGGAGTCATTAAAATGCAATCATTAATATCATTAATCCACGTCACGCTATTGCCCATTTACAACACATTTTACATAAATAGACTAGTCGATAATCGATATTAATAAGGTCTTTGTTTACTTGTTTTATAAGTTGGATGTTATCAATTTATGCTTGATGAGTGAAAAATTAATTTGATAAATGCTTAGGCTTTTTTATTCTTCGTATCTTTGGCAAGTTGACAGTCTTTGTCTTCGATCTTAAGTTTTTGTTCATATCTGTTAAACTCTTTTGGATTTGTTTGTAAGCATTAAAAAAAACATTTTATTGGTAATAGGCTCCAACTAAATGTTGCTCATATGTATATTTGGTTCAAACGTTTATGATAACAATGCTAATTACCGTAAAACTTATCATGAAATTACCTTTAGTATTATTACAATGGCGGCAATTAAAACATTTAAACTTAGAATATCTAAAACACCAGCAGTTTTTCTCAAGGATTACATGAATAAAAGTTTTAAGAGGATATTATAAAAATTCTAATGACGCCAACATTATTTAAATCGAATAATAAGTCATTGATTCAAAGCAAATTTACTGTGGCAAGACAAGGGCCCTATTGAGATACCCAACTAATACAAAAAACGGAATAAACTGCAGCAACAAACAACTTTAACAAACTTAGGATTAAACATGCTTCAATAAATTATTTTAATATCGAATTAATAAGTAGTTAAAGAAAGTAGTCATTTTACATACCGCCAATCTTTAATATTAAACATACAATTTTAATGATGTTATAAATCGTCAGAATTTCGTAATAAATCATTGAAATTATTAAATGATTTTGGTAGTTGATATTATTCCTTGACACGCCTATCATATTCTGCTTTTGGTTTAATATCCCATAATCTACAGATCTTACTAAACCAAATAATATAAAAATCTCCCTTCTTGACGCGTTTCGTTTTTCGTAAAAGAATTTATAATCCACAAGTTTACAACTGTTTTAAATTGTATAAAAGTTGGTTTAAACTAATCAGAAATTTTAGAAACAACATCACATTTAGAATAAGTATTGTTCCTCTCATTTTACTACAATGATTGCAATTTTCAATCTCTTCTATCAATTTATTATGTTTTATAACTTCATTTATAGGTAATAAAAACAATATAAAATTATATAAAATTATCTGTTGAACCGTATGCTTGACCATCTTGTTTTGTTAAATTACCGGAAACAGAAGTTTGAAAGTTTGAAAAACAAAAACTACCTCCAAAACAGATGATAAACTCAATTTGTTTCTCTAGTTTATTAAAATGATGTTTATCATTATATTAAAAATTGGTAAATTCTGTTCTCTCAATATTACTCGATTATTGTTAAGAATCCATAATTTATTTGTAAAACTATTCTTACATTTTTAGTAAAACTTAAACAAAATCATAAAGTTTGTAACAGAAAATATATAAATTTTAATGAAATCATACAAAGTGCTAAAATAACTAAAGATTCCATTTATTAATGATAAACATGATGAAATTGAGGATCTTTTATTTCGATATTTTACCAACATATTTTAATAAAATTTTCAGACATATTTATCGTGATATACTATATTTTTGAACCAAACGAATACAATTATTCCACCAAAAATTCTGTATGGTTCAAAATGATAATACGATTTCTGACATTTTCTATCGTTATATGTTACAAAATGTATAACGTAACGTTTAAAGAATTGAAATCTATCCACTTCGTCATGTAGGGAGACATTCGCGTATTTAGAAGCTGAACGTGCGGCAATGAACTTCTACTAATAAAAGAAAAAAAGAAAGGAAATAAATAAAACATACCCGAGAACTGCTTGGAATAGAGACATGAGAAAATAAACGTACGCGTTGTCACTGAACAAGATGCGACTCACGAGCAAAAGTCACGATCACGAGAATTCAAAGGCTCAAAGATACGTCATGCCAGCACATGCAAACACTAACATGTTGGACACTAAGAAGAATATTAATTTTGTAAGGGTTAAAATAGATAGTGACATTTAATTTCATGGTTGCTAATATGAACACGCCTTTGTAGAGACTACTTCTTTTGGCGGGCTATGGGTGTATATTTTACTCGGAGGAAAAGTTTGCGTCACGGAACAAAACGTCAAGCTTGTTCGCTCTTTAGCCGCTAGGGGCGGGACTATCACGGCCATTATGATATCAGACAGTGCAATCCAGTGGCAAATCGCGTTCAGTGGCAATCCAAGCGTGCTAGTGAGAGGTTACTATCGCTCCTTATTCAAATGAGTACCTCTTCATACTGGCTATGGATAACTTTGAATAAATCTACGACTTAAATATTTTAAATAATAAATCCAACGTAAAATTTATTAGCTTGTGTATAGTTTAAAGCAGTATTTAATACTCATTGAATTTTATATCTAATTTCAGCATTGTTAATATTAATTCCTGTTTCAGTTCGCTACCATTTTCTTTCTGAAGAAATTTAAAAAAGGAATAAAAATAAATTAATGAGATCTTTTCTATTTTATAAAGACTTGAAGTTATTTAAGGTTGTTGTTGTCAAGACGGTACAACTACCGCTGAATACAACCAAGCAAAGAGTTTAATGCAGATGAATTTCTCTAGATGATGATGGGGGAAATGCAGTATTAAATGAGAAAAAACTGCTAAAGCAGCAGACAGGTGATGCCAGGCAAAAAACAAAGGGATTCCAATTAGGAGAAAAACTTTATCTGATGGATGAGATGGTTTAGGTAGTATTCGGGAAGTAGAGGCTGATTGACCTAACAGGGAAAACAAGGAGTATTATTAGCTACAAATAAATCTCAAAGCACAAAATAAAAAAATTTAATATCTAAACTCCATTTCTCAAGATTCCTACCTGAAATACAATAATCATGATCTTAAAAGTATAGAATATGAAACAACTGTCAGAAGTTTCACTAAAGTCGTGTTAAACTGTTTCCAAATTTAATTCAACAATCGCAATCAAAAACTGAGACTGCAACCAAAAAGTCAAAAATACTCTTTACACTCTGACTAAAACCTCGACTAGCCCACATCACTCTAAAACAAGGTTTAGGTAAACCTGTGTTACAGATTTGTATAGCTTCTCCCTTCAAGTGGCCAAAATAACTGCAAAATATGGTTATTAACAAAACTCAATAGTAACCAACCCAGTAAAACAAAAGAATATGAGCCAGTAACCTCCTTTAATGCAAAATTAATTCTATAGGAAGAAATAGAAAATTACGTTTTGAAACACATATGATTTTACAAATAGCTTACGAGCGAAATGTGCACCACTACTATTATAAACTCATCGTCTCCTTCCCAAGATCTTAGGTATCAGTCAGCTATACTCACTATTACTGCGTTTCAGGATTTTAAAACTTCACATAGAACCGTACTCTTGATATTTTCAACCAAAACATAGCCTCTAAGTCAATTCAGAGGTTTTTAAACACCTGCATGCAGGTGGAAAAAACAGAACATTGAAAATCCAAATTCTAACGATAACAAAGGAAAGACATTAATATTACACCACAATTGTAATATAATTATAATCAAAATTGAGAGATTGAGTCACTATACACAATCTGCAAATCCAGATATATTAGTACTAGCAGAGCATAGATTAACTTATGAAACAATAAAAGATGCACAATTATCCAAATGTACACTGCTGAAGTCATATAGAAGGGAGTATCACATCAAAGGGGGAGTAGACACCTACAAGAATTACTAGCTTAGTAATAAAGTTTAAAGTTTCAGTTTGGGCATTTAAGTATACTAATCTATAAGGTCTTTGAAATGAAATTATGAATTTATAAGAAAATACCTGTACATTCTTGGTGCATACCGTCCTCCAAATGTTCCATTCGTAACAAGCCATTAAAATTTTATCTGATCTCTTGGAGAAAATCCCACAGGTAAACAGCGGAATATTCCTTGTTGATGACATCAAAATTGACTTTTTTGACAACTCAAAGCAATGAGAACGGACTGCCTTGAATGATCCATGAATGTCTTATAGCATCACAAGGTTGGATATTCTGCCTACAAGAATTACAAGCATATCCATTTCATCAATTGACATAGTATGTTCCAACCTTTAACTAAGTTCCATATCGGCCTCAGTAACTCAGACAGATCTTTTCGCTCACACAGCACAGCTTACGAGACAGACGGAAAATCTCTTCTTCACACCTCAAGCCAAGGTCATTTTATCAATGAAAATCTCATCTGGTTAAGCAATATATTTCTCATCCAGACTAGGAAAAGAGTGTACCAATCAGTGTAAGTCAGCGTACTCTAGCTTTATCTTAACTCTGACGTCAGCTCTCAACATAGCTTGCCTAATGGCGAGATCAAAGAATAATATAATCAAACAAGAATATTTTCATCCTGATGCTTATCATCCAAAGAAACTTTTCATTGAAGCACAAGTAAAGTTTTCTCAAGCAACGATGTTAGGGACAAAACAGATACTAATTTTAAAAATAAAATGTATGATCTCAAGCTTAAAGAATTACACAAGAATTATAACGAAGCTCATACTATATTCATTAACATTTATTATATAACTAGCTGTTTCCCGTGGCTTCGCACGCTTTACGTAAGCCTTGGCCATGTATTTGCACTTCTGGTTCAAGTGCATTATATTTCTAACACCGATGTAGAGTTTGCCTTGTTGTCACGATCAAGAAAATCTGTGTATGCTTATTATATAGGGTAGGCCATTATACACGTACATGTATTTTATTATAAAGCGGCCTAACAGTCAAGCTTTAAGTTCAACCATATATTTATCATAAAGACAAACATATATTCTTCGGTCTAACAGTCAAGCTTTAAGTTCAACCATATATTTATCATAAAGACAAACATATATTCTAAATTAGTACCTTAAAATAGTCTTTGGCAAATTAATACACGTAACTGTCTCATAATTGCAGTTTATAATGTGCAGGCGCTTTGAAAACTTTTATATTTTGCAGCGCCACCTCATAGTGAGTTTTATAAATGAGTATAGCATATAAAGCTTCTCCGTCTAAAAGTACATGTACATTCAAAGTTTCATAATGATCGGTCAAATAGTGTATGATTCCATAAAAGACAAACACACAAACATTCATTTATATATATATATATATATATATATATATATATATATATATATATATATATATATATATAGATTAATAACAGCGTGATACCTTCCACAAAATATATATTTATTCACCATGGACACATCAGACAGGGGAAAGATACAGTGGATGGCATACACAAAATAGCGGACATCTTTAATGAGCACTTTTTCTATTTCGCTGACGAAACCCTAAGAATAAATAACTCCCAATGAAATAATACACCACTATAAATTTTTCAAGACAGTACAATAAGTCACCTATAACCTTGTCACATCACATCTTCAGAAGAATTCCTCAAGATCATTCAATAAATAAAACCTTCTAACTAAGCTGGAATTTATGAAATACAATATTTGATTTGCTACCCCTTAAGCAATATATTACTGGCTTAAAGTGTCTTTCCATTAAGCTGAAAATATCTAAGGTTTAGCATCTCCATAAGCAAGGCAGCAGACATGAAGTGCAGAACTTAAGACCAATCTCTTAGTACCCTCTGTCTCTAAAATAATTGAGGAGATAATGATTTCTACGCTGCTACATATAAAGTATTAATAATCTATTTCCAATTATAACCTATTTAAAGAAAGACGGCATGGCTTTCTGGCCTGGAAAATCAACAATAATTGCTTTGACTGAAAATACGACGATATTGATGCAGGAAACACAATTAAAAGTCTATTTCTCGACCTAAGCAAAGATTTTCACTGTTTTGAACAGAATCTAGCCTTCACGGTAAGAAAATAATAACAGTGCCCGTTGCCAGTGTTTATCATTCTATGCATGTACACAAAGAAATAAATTCAAATTTGTATAAAATACTACACGTCACGTAGGTAGAACTGTGTTCAAAAAACTTCCTCTTGAGTATTGGAATCCAATTACGAAATTAACCTCGTTCTTTTATGTCCTCCATTTACCAAGAAAACGTATTGCATACAGTTATAAGCAATTATAATGATAAACATTAATAAACAATTTCGTGAGAAAATTTAGAACTCCCATTAAAAGTAACAAAACATTTATTTGTTATAAGCACTTTACAAAGTAGTATGATGTGTAATTAATTTCACGTAGATAGTTTATATTATAGTTTACTTAGTATTTTAGATTATAAAATAGTGTAGATGTTGTGTACATTGTTAGCGTGTGATTCTAAATTCAATAAAGAGAAATGAAATTGAATTTCAAGAACTGTCAGTAAAGTGATTATTAATGTACTGATATAGTTCCCAGAATCAGATATTGTACAATCCTGCACTATTTACCTAATTGACTAAAACATTTATATATTTAACTTGACAGAAATGCGCCAGAGCCCACATCAGATAAATTATCGTGTCGTGCCTACTCCTCATGGGACGTTATCTCTGTCACTATCACATAAATACAAACTGACACTCAGGATACGACCAAAAGGACGTGTTCTCTCCAGTATCAACATATATGAGGTAAATTATACATTTAGAGTTTCAGGTTTTCGTGAATAGATAGTTGGTACTAGTAAATAATGTTTTATATATTTCCTATTAAGAGAGCGTTAATAATTAAATCAAGCTTTCCAACTAACAAATTTCATCGGAAGTAGCAAATCGTACAGCTTTTAGTCGAATGATTCTAATTAAATTTGAATTTTTAAACAGTTTTGATTTAAAGCTAGTGACTAAGGTAGTTATTTCGTAACGTATCATGTTAATTTATAATTTCATTGATTGACAAGTCGATGGTGTATAACTACCTGTTTAAGCATGTTTAATTGGGTTACGTTTTCATTAAAATAAACTAAGATACATGAATCAGTAAAAATATTTTATCTTCATAGGTTTTAAAATAATTTTCCAAGTGAAAAAGTTTAAGTGATTAGTGTTTTCTATCTTTTTATGAAGTCCATATTCCTGAAATTTTCTCTCTTTGAATCATACATAGTGACTTAAAAAAGAGAAATATAAAATGCTCTATTAACTAAATGCTTAATGAATTATCCCAATACACGTTATTTGATATAATGAGTAAAACAAATAGCAACATAACTGTATAAGAATTATTGAATCAGATTTATTGTAGGATACACACTTGTGCATCGAATATTGACCAAATCTCCGCTACAAATATGTATGAGTAGTTTGTTAATTTAATCCTACACAGTCCTCTGCAGATTTATAAGTTGTTCTCTTATAATAATAATGTCCTACTGATAGCTCTGCAGAATCTTGTTTAGACAACGAGAGTCCATTTTTTGTTAAGTATGCTCCATTGTCTCCAGGAGCCTATGGCAAAATTTCCATCTTCAACTTTTCAGTTGAATGCAATTAAGTTACATTAAGTACTGTCTTGTCTAATGACCGTTTTTAACTTTATGAACGAAGGGTTATGATAAGGATAACAGATTTTTCATGTTTGCAATCATTATTCGTTTACAAGATTAGTACACTAATTTGTGAGGCTTAAAATATTTTATCTTTTTTATACATATATAACTGAAATTACTTAGTTTTTGTATAACAATGAATGACGTAACGAAGATATAAAAGACATGGATGGATTCTTTTAGTTTTCAGACAAATTGATACTGATGATATCAAGAAATTTATACAACAAACTATTAAATAAAAAAGTTTGTGTAACATATCTTTCATTTTACCTAAATTTTATCTTTCATTACCTATCATCAGCGTTTTTAAAAATTAAATGGACTTAATTTTTTAAGATTTATAAACGAATATAATTTTAGAATACCATAGCATAAAGTAAATTACCATAAACACAGGTGAAGATCGTTCCATAGGAGAAGAATTTTTTAACCCTCCACAACCACCAATTATGCAAGCTCATACACCACGCAGAGTATATGTCAGACGTATTCTGAAGGCACTCAAGTCATGATATGAATCCGTAGTCCTTGTTACCCTCTCCACCACCCGTCAAAAATAAAAAGAGAAGATAAAGCCAGGTTGTTTAAATATCAAATTGTACCTTCCTTTCAGTACTTTATTTACTGTACCTCTGTACCTAAATATTTACCTGTCACCAACGCTCAACGCCCTAAGGATCGTTGGTACTAATTCTTATTTTTCTCCGTTGATACTATTATACATTTAGTTTTCCGAAATGATCACAACTACCTAAACTTCAAAGTAAATTAATTATTACACTATGTAAAAAATGTCATAGGTTGTGCATCCCCTTCATCCTGCATCCTACTCTTAAATTTTGTTTCAAAGTTACGTCACGTTGCAAAGCATTTTAATCGGGTAAAGCCCTATTTTTCTCATTGTGACAGTCAATACAAATTCAAGGATATAAAACAAGAAGCAAACAAAGAAAAACTTTGATAAATAACCTTTCAGAGGAAAGGCAATGACTACTGCCATGTTGCTATATGGAAGTGATGCCAAGTGTATGAAAGGACTATCTATATGCAAAACGAAACTACAATTAATGGAATTTAGGTACAATTATTGAAACTGTCAAAAATAAACCTGGAAGATTGAAAAAAAAAAATGTTTTCTACTATGATTTTGCTTGGTCATCATCATGATTTGATTCATACAAATTAATTTATAATATGTACTTATTTTAAAGTGCTTTAAACTTGCCGAAGAGAACACATAACATTTCTTGAAGTATCATGTTTTTATTTGGGAAATATATAACCAGTCAAATCGTATGTTCCTTACATTATAATTAGAAAATAAATCTTAAACCATAAAGGAGGTAAGTAATTAATTTTAATAGCTTTATTAAAAATAAAACGGTGCGTATGAAAGTATTAAAGATTAAGAATATGTTTAAACCAGACTAATCACACATTGTTCTCAGACGTAGCCTATCAGAATCTGTATTATTACGTATTATCTTGTAAATTAAACCGGTGCTTTAGGTTTTACCATAATGTTAATATTAATATATGTATATCTATACATACATATATATTATATATCATATAACAATCATGTAATTATATAACAATATTAACTATATGAGCGATTCCTGGGTGTTAAAACATGGCAGCATATAAGAGTTTAAATTAGTGAAAGTATCGTCGTCACGTGTATACATACACAACGTGGGATAAAATATAATAATCTTTATATGACACTCTGAAAGCGTTATTTCACCTTTTATTTCAATTATTTAAGAAAAACTTCATCACGTGTATTTTGTAAAATATTTTACTAATTAGACTATTGCTCATTATTATAAACATTTATTTTCTAAACAGTATTACTCGAAGGAAGTACGAAAAAAGTTTATTTCCCATTATTATGTTCTATATTATATTCTATTATTTCCCATTATATTCTAAAGTTTATTTCGTATTATTATGTTCTAAACACCCTAATTAATGACTAACAAACGTATTTATGTCACATCTGCCAAAGATATTGTAAAATTTATGTAAGTGTAAATACTTAATGTTTTAAAACAGGTGAATAATTTCTTCTCATAATATCATTTAACATTCACCAATAATTTGTAATACCATTTTTTGTTTGTGATTTGTTTGCAATAACAATAAACAAATTATATATGTAAACAATGATTATAGTACAACATTTTTGAGTTGAACAAACTCAATTTGTATACATTTATTTGTAAACGATAGGTTTTCAACAATAATACGATAATAACGATCTAAATTATCTGTATGTATTGTAAATTGGTTTTCATATTTTAACGTTTCAGAAACATTATTTATAAATGTATACAAATATATTTTGGCATGTCATGGAACAACCTGCGTGTGCGGGACAGTATATTGCAATGACGTTTATTGAAATCAGTAGAGCAGATACCATTATCAGTTTGACGCAATCGATTGAAAAATAAACAATACCACTTGAATCGAAACAGTGTGTTGGAAGATAAGAATAACGAACGTAAAAAACGTGTTGGACTGATGATTTCTAGATGTTTAAAATTCGATCCGGATAATTGATCATTCGGAGGGTAAAATTGATTGATTTGTCAAAATATTAATAATAAATTGAGCGTGAACGAAGCCCAACAGTGCAAAAGGTTGCAAAACTTGATTCCCATCTTTCAGTGTCCCCCCGTGATATCTCGAATAAGAACTGACCAATAGACATGCAATTTATCATAATGCTGCATTTTTATATAATCGACTTATAAGGTGGTGCTTGTCAATGTATAGAATTTAGTCAAGCGATAGCAAAGATTTTTACATTAGTCTTACGGATAGTAACGGAAAATCAGAAAAATAAATATGTAAACATTCATCATAGTAACTTGTAGCAAAATACTTGAAATTTGTCATTCAATCTTAGCAAAGCGTGTTTCGCGACACGTGTCGTGACCTAGCCATTTTTGTTTCATATAAAACAAAGCAATAAATATTCCACAAAAATGGCACTCGTGGCTATATCTGTGTTTGTATATACTAAAAAGCATTTTTTTTACAAAACACTTTATAAGCAGGTAATTTTTACGGGCACAATATAAAACATCAAAAAAATACAAATATTCCCTATACAAATGCCGAAAGTATTTTTAATCTTGTAGTTTATTATGTGCTAGCTGGAAAAAAATAACACATCTCATTTTTAATTTGGAGATGGTAATATTTGAGATGGCTGTGCTACTGCAGCTCATCCCAAATATATTGATCACATTTATTTTAGCGGGGAAGTTGTTACCCATTAAACAATTTGCTATTGTTTTAGTTGCTGGAATTAGTTGCTATTAAACAAAATATAATTACTTTATTTTGTATAATTTACTTTATAAAAGCTAAAATAGCTAAATAAACTTAAACAAACGATTCCACTAATTTTTGCGTATTTTAGTTAATGGGTGCCGCCAGCTTCACACAGCTACCGTGAACCAGCCACTTGTCTGGCCGTCATTGCGTGAGATAGGTGGATTTAAAAAACTGCTCTTGTATGTCTCATAGTCAGTATATTAGTTTCAATAGCACATTTCATTTTGCTATTTAATAATTTAATAAATGACATAGTTTGTGTCTTTTGTTCATATTATATTACCAAAAATATATTTGACTTACAATTTTTAGAAACGCTGTTTCTATAACGATAGGAAGTTAAGATGCTATGAATTAATCAATAGTTTTTTTTAAACATGAAGAAACTGATAAATAATAATTTGGTGATATCAATGTCAGTTAATGACACAAATATTAATGCATGGCAAGTGTACGCCACATCACGTATGGCGAAACGGACTTCTCATTCAAATATTCAAGTATATTGCTAATTTCCTACTAGAGATGTCTTGTGGACAGTTAAGTAGACGGGCAGGCATGGAGTATAAATTTCTTCTTATCTCCTGCAGAAAAAAGAACATGTGTCAGCTTACTGAGGCTTCAAATTCCACAATTGTTCATGTTTTATCATAGAACTTAATCTTATCCTTTTAGAAATTAAATTTTGTGTGAAAATAAAAATGTAGTTCGCTTACCTTGGGAGAGACAGTACTAAAGCGCAAGAGTGCACTAAAATAGATACCTTTTCCGTTGAAATTACACGAATTATATACTCAGTATAACTGTGTACTGTACCAATTCTCCCCCCATATTTCTGTTTCGGAGATCCGAACACAAGGTAGTGACTCGTGAGGAGTAGCGGTAGAGGGCTTCAAAATAGATCTGCCACTCCTTAAGAAATCACACGTAGTAACAGAACTCAGAGATATGCAGGGAACCTGTTATTAAAACTTTTAGTTGAAATATATATTTAAAATGGGTTTTCTTATTCCTCAGATGTGCTTTGAAATATGATGGCTAAGTGCGTCCACATTGATTAAGAACGAAACATTAATGTTAGAGTGCATAAGTTAGTGAAATTGACTCAATTATGACAAAGCGAGAGGCGAAGATAGCGGGTCTGATTGCATTATACTATAGCTTCTACTGAATAATAGGGAAGAGAAATGATTATACCTTGATAATTATCAGATAGTTATTAGTTATGAATATGATTATTTTATTGTAAAATAATGTTTTGTAAAGTAAAAATTTTGAAGTAAATTAAACGTCTGTATATAGAGTTCCACGTTATTGATTAATATTGAGTAAAATTAAATATTATAGTTGAAATATTGTATATTAACTTTACAATTAATAATATAAACTGTCTGTCAACTTGTAATTTCGTGAGTTCATTTTCATAGAATGCTACTTACTTTTAATGTTTAACCACTTTTATCAGCGTATGTAATATAGTTTTACTAAGCTCTTAATTAATGTTACTTTATTTTAAGTGATAATAAATTCAAGACCCAGCACTATGAGAACATTGTATAGTTATCAAAAGTACCAAATACCGTATACTTGCTGCTCCTTAGTGTCACTTTAACCGAGGAGTCTATTGATCCCGTATTGTTCGTAACACTCTGTTTTCTGATAAATATCCTCCTCGTATCGTTAATTTCTGTGTTCTTTATATCTCCAAGAGTATAGAAGCTTGGGAGCTACATAAAGAAAACATTTAGAAAGGTATCATGATGAGTGTTCTGGGACATATGGCATCAACGTACAATCTGTAAACTGCGCTTGCTTATAATAAATTATAAAATGCTTGAGATATAAATTATAACCTTAATATACGAAAACAAAAAGCTACCATATTTATATTACCAGTTTTTTATTACCGCTGTTCATGATTTTCCTGTGGTGAGTTTATTGATATAAAAATAATAAATTGTTGTTCCATACATGTATAATTTTAATATCAGCTATTTTAAAAATAATTATGATTGGCACGTTCCTGCGGCTTCGTCCACAATTTTTATGCAACGTTCCTTGTATGTTTTTTAATAGCTCCCATGATTTTAATACACTTGAACTATTTCAGATCAATGGAGAGGAACTCCAATGTCGAATGTCATAGTTCGCTAATGAAAGTACTTATGATGTTATATATTTGGATTCTAAATAAATGACATTTTAAAAGTGGAATTAGTCACATATAATGTATCAGGTATCCAATTTACAGTATCCATGATTAAGAGAACCAGATATTAAGCAAAAGTGTGAGTAATTGTTATTTCAAGTTTGGCTCTTCTAATTCAAATTAAATATATTTCCAACGCAAAATTGAAGTTATTAACAATATAAATAGACCTATTTATAATTTTGTGTTGATGTTGGATTACACACATTATAGTTCTTTTAATTGTGTGGATGTAGTCTAGTAGTCTTCTTCGGTCCAGTCTAGTAATTATATCAGTATTATATACTTAATAAGTATCCTGCGTGTGACCCACCAGTGAGAAATAGATGTAATGTTATCTCGACGATTTTCTGTAATAAATATTTGATTCAGTGTCTTGTGTGAACTTCTTTGTTACCTAAAATAAATAAATTGAATTGCCTTTTTGCCACGATATTTAAATAAGTGGATAAAACCCATAAAGACAGATAGATGGTAAAATAAGCATTGCTGACCCATTTTTATTTGTGAAAAGTGTTTTTTTACCTAACACGAACTTTGTATATCTTTGCCCAGAGAGCTTCGGGACACTCTATAGAGATACATATATATTTGAGTATTATTATGGTTTTGAGTCCTGATGCCACGATCAGAGTAAATGGAAGAAATTACAGAAGTTCCGCTATGAGGGTAATTGTAATAAGTAGATTTCTTAGAAATATAAACCTTAACTGTCAAATTTTCTTTAAACAAATTTAGTTACATAAGTTAATTATTTCATGTGCTGACAGAAACCAAAGTTTTAGTATAACAATTGATTTATGTTTAAACGTATCATATAACATTTCCATAGTATAAATAAGGCCTACAGATATATATACCTCTGTTACAGATGTAAGTAATAAGTAAATATGTATTAAATAATACCTATGTATTTTTAAAGTTAATAATCTAAGATTGATAGATTCACTAACATTTTGTTAGTAAACCAAGGTAATCGATAATTAGGCGGACAGAACATAAAAAATAAATTTTCACTTCACGTTTTATTCAAAGTGAGCAGGTGTGGCTAGGATTTTCTGAAGATGGTGTATTAAATTACAGACCACAATTGTTGCTTTGTCTGCGTTGCCTGTTTTTTCAGTTTAGAGTTTTATTATAAAAGAGTTAATTAACTTGAAAACCGGTAACTTATATCTTTAAAAAATCATGAATCTTAGTTTAATTCGCAATTTGTACATATATGTATTCAAATCATAAGTGTAGTCAAATTTTAATTAAATAATAATATTTTTGCATAAAATATTTACTTTATTTAATAAAATTTCTAAATTAGTGTTTTGCAAACACATAAGAGCGTTGAATATACGCTCAGTGACATTGAAAGAACAATTCAGTTTTTCGTTAATCATGGGTCATAATCATACAATGTCTTTTTAATTGGTGGTTTGTGATAGTGAGTTACAGAAGCTACAGGCCAAATATAAGAATAAGACTAATTTATTTTGTAACTTGATTTAACTATCAATATGCTCGTATAATGTTTTTTCATATTAGATATTTTGTTTGATACGTATGAATACCTACCGCAATACGATGGGTCCCCTTACTTTCCAATAACTGTATTCTCATAGTTTTTCTGGCCTTTGTACTGAAAAATTTCGTATAGTACTAGATCAGTATCACATAATGTTCTTGAAATATGGCCTCATTACCCTAAATGGTTTAAAGATTAAAATTGTACAGGCATCCAATAAATTATGTTTATTTTGCAGTAGGAAAGCGTTTCCTGCACTTGCTAATTTCCGCAGACTGTTATTTCATATGGAATAGACAGTTATATTTTGTGTAAAATACATACAGTATACACACGTGCATGAATCATGTTCTATAATATATTTACAAATTACTCGTATTAATATTTTTTTCAACTTCAATATTCATGATGGCTGGGTAAAAGATTTAAGGTTGTTGTTTTTGATGCCAATAATTGTAAAGTGCGTTTATAAGAACTTGAATTTCAGGTAGACATTTATATGGAGCTTTATACTTATGATTTTAATTATTTAATTTTATTTACGATATTAATAATTCAATGGAAATATGCTACGTATTTATTTTGGTTAGAGTTATATATGTCAAACAAGTTTAATTTGACTTCCGTGTAGACATGTAAAGGAAAAAAACAATTCTTTGTTTTAATGTTTAGCTTCGCTACGGGAAAACTGGCGACATAATATCTTGTCAAAAAATGTTTAATTGACTCAAGCCTTTGAGGAAGAAATTAGTGGTTATTCATAGTTTTGTACACGGAAGTAAAATTTAGATGTGCAAGCCTAGAAAACATTTATTTGATAGTTGACTTATATTTAATGTTTAATAAACTGTTACGTATTTCATCTTTGTATAACTAAGCTATATAATATAAAGGTAAATCATGTTTTAAAAGATTATACTCAGTTACGTTTCTTAGAATAAACACTATGTGAGCTATTCTGTGGTTCATCGCAAGTCAAGCCGACAGGCTATGCTACCTAAATCTATGTCTTCGATCTAGAATGTCATGTATCCTTTACTACCTCGTAAATCCCATGAGAAAAATTCATATTTCGTGCTGACCAAGAGATTCTTTCCTATCAGTTTATCCGATCAATTTCATGGTAATTTTTAATGTTTCCTACTCCAAATCTTAAATAGAAAACAAGAATTTTTTACAAATTTATTTATTTCGATTTTTTTAGTAGCCATTATGGTTACCCATAATATCAATGATATTCGCTAACACTTCGCAAAATCCCACGTAGTGACATGCACCATCAACTCAGACAACTGAAACTCAACTGTCAACTCAAGACAAACAGACATGCATGATATTTTCCAGCTTAACGTATTCTTATAGCCTTCGCTAAAGCTCAGACAAATAAGTAGGATATTTGAAAATGTATATGATCCCTGTGTTTAAATGTTATTATATACTATATAAAAATTAAGAATTTGAAATTATTTACCATACTAAATATTTTCAAATCGCTTTACAGAAAAGCTTTTACTTAGTCCTTATTATACCGAAACTTTAAATACCTAAGGCATTTTCCATACACAAAATACAACCTTTGATAAGTATGTAGTTGAAAAAGTATTTTAGATATGTTCATTAGATACATATGCATGCGTATTGCCTTTATCAAAAACTGTAACTTGTATATATACATGTATTTCTACAGAGATAATGCAATAGATAAATGTATCATAGTATTCCAAATTGAAGTTTGTCACAATAGTCCCGAATATATCTCATATTATGTGATGTATAGAAAGGTTTTGAATTATTTTCTGAACTGGTGCGGTTATTCGCATATGTTTCCCACTCCAAAAATAAATATTGCACGATAAAGTTTGGTTCTGAAAAACATATGTTTACGTTTAGGTAATCCAGAGTTAACAAACACTTTTTCCCCCTATAATACTGTTATTCAGTTGCATTTTATGAATTTTAACTTTATTATTCTTCATTTACAATAACATCCAATATGTGTAAATATTAATGAATGATTAGACTTTTTCTTATTTGACGAAGATTTACATGACAGTTTGTGATCTATGAGACATAAGACATATATAAAATTATTGGAAGAATTTTTAAAATTATTTGAGGATTTTACATTAAAAATAATTTGTTTATTAAATAAATAGTTTTGAAATACATTTTCACAGGCTTCATTGTATAAAGATATTATATTTTTTAGCATGTTAATACAATATTTGCGCGAATTTAGGAGTTCCATATTAGAGATTAATATAGTTTAGAGTACAAAGTAGTTGATATTTTTTAAACAATTTCTTCATTCTTTATAAAATCGTAACGATGAAAAAAATGTTCAACATTTTAGGTAACTTCAATCAGTATATAAATGTCGGACTAAAGGGAATTAATTTATATACAGCCCTATAATTTATATTTAAATGAAGTTAATAGCATTCAAAGCATACTACATTCAAGCCGCATTTAATTGCAACCACTTACAATTGTGTTTGAAAACGTATTCACTCATACTGCTGAGCCATTTTCTTGTACTTCTCATAAATGTTAACTGATGCCATCTTAAACGTTTATAAGATATACAATCGCCTAAAAAGAACAGTTTCTTTATTATCTGAAAAACTAAAAAATACTTTTCAGTTTTGTTCCAATAGTGTAACATAGAAGATATAACTATACTATTACTCCTCCTCCGAAAGGCCGATATCTTGATACATTGAAAGATCCCGAAAAATGTGTTGTAGGGAATAAATATTCCCTCATGCGCAGTAGAAAAACGTTAATTCAATATGTAGATGTCTTTACTAAAACATCAAACTAAAGATACATATATGCAAATATTAATAATTACTATACAAAATATAACCGCTTACAGTATTAAGCATGTGACCAAAAATTAACCAATAATATTGAAGTATATAATTAAGTATTTCACTATTTTTGCATTGTTGAGCCAAAAAAATTTATGCACAACTAAAATAAGATCAAAATTGATATAAATAATATGTTTCAGAAAGATTACCTAGACAACATATCAGTCACATATTTAGAATTATAGAGCTACTGTAAGTCACTTTATCCCATATTTACATTCTAGGACAGTCACATCGTCTAGCTTGTGGCCCGCAAATGTTGGAATAGAGTAAATTATTGGGTTTAAATGGGTTATATACACTTAACTTTGCAAATTTAATATACAACGTTGGCAGTGACGTTAAATGTCTCAATCATTGGTAATTAACTAATTTGTTTGTTCTTCATTCAGATCATTCCACACAAAGCGGTGCAGCGGTCACAGGATATGGTTACCTATTACAGTAATAGTTATTAATGGTAGTTAATACAATATTTAAAAATATCTCGGAAATACATTTGATATGCGAAAATTGGTAATTTAAATAATTATACATAAATATCCATTCATGCATTTTAATTATTGGGATATATTATTATTATTATTATTATTATTATAAGTAAATTTTTTATACATGATTGCTTATGTAAATAAAAAAAAAAGTACCGGAGGGCAATGTATCCTAAAATAGTAAGTGACACAAAATCATTAAAAAAAATAATTAAAGAATCACGCCACTCTTTTAGTGCTGAAATAAACATTATTTTAAATATTTTATGTATGTTAAGAATAAAATGGGGATTAAATTTGAAGAGCTGTAAAAAATAACTCGACGTTGGTAAGATCCCTGATTTTGAGTTTGTTGCCACAACTCAAGTTGGCTGATTTAATTGTTCAACTTTTAGTTCGTGTCGCCAAAGCTTCAACGCTAGGTTTGTTATACCTTGTTAATATATAATTCCTTGTTCTCTTCCAGTTTGTAATTTTAGTTTTCGTGAATTAATCTTAATGCTGTATATTATAATCTTAATAATAATTTCAAATTTTTATAATGTTGTATGCATATTTTACTTATCGCCGTTATCGATAAACGAATGCATATTCTAAACAATTTAGAGTGAGTACGTTACACTAGTTAAAAAGATACTAAGTAAGAAAGGTCTTTCTCGTCCTTAATTTTTCAAATGATTCCTTTCAGTAACTCAATTTTAATTTTACCTGGCTAATTGCAACTAGAACACTAATAATTCAGTATTTAAATAACACAATTGAATAAAGTTTACACAAAAATAAT
Organism: Homalodisca vitripennis; assembly: GCF_021130785.1. NCBI lineage: Eukaryota > Metazoa > Arthropoda > Insecta > Hemiptera > Cicadellidae > Homalodisca > Homalodisca vitripennis. The sequence continues at coordinate 164,297,489 of NC_060207.1, read as the reverse complement.
AATAAAAAAACAATACAACATAAAAGTTACCAAAATCGTTAGTTACTATTGCAATGGAGTTTTAAGTGTTATAATGAACACTGATATCTCGAAATGATTTTAGTTTTTTTGCAAGTTTAAAAGTTTAAAAGTAAGTGTTTACAACATATTATAGTTTTTCTTGCACTATTTGCTGCGTCTTGTCAAGCAGTCTTGTATTACATCCACCTTTATCACATGCACCAACTACAGAATATATTGAAATCATAATAAATTGTTCATTGTCACCGTGGAATTTAAGTATCTTTGTAATAACAAAGTGTATTCTGCATAAATACCGCGCAGTGTTCTCCTACAGCTATGCTTAGCTGTTTTTCACTGTACATTGGCTTGCAGTTTAAAGTTTTCCTTTATTAAATAGTTTGCGAATATTTATAAGTAAGAATAAGTATCCACATTTTCTGTTGATAAAACTTCTCTGTTCATGACCGCACGAATTTCGTATTAAATCTTTTGCTTAATTTATTTTTGTTTTCAAATTTTTCACATTGTTAACTCAACGAATAACAAATAGTATTACACTTTACAACGTGTAAAGTTATATATCTTGTAAATTAAATAAACTCAAAGTGTTTAGACAGAAGTGGATGTATTAATGGAGCGTTGTATATAATTTTATCATATTAAGGAATTTTAATAGTATGGACTAGTTTCCATTTGTAAGTAGATATATCACATATAGTCAGACCTTTCAATTTGTGTCTACAAACAGAGTTGTAAAATTCAATAGTTTTCAACTGATATTATGCAATGCCTAGGCATATAAACTACAACTGTTCCAAATGCTATAAAATAAACACGGTTTCCGGTGATGAAAAAAGTGTCCTTGCTTTCATTAAATTGTGATTTTGTTCTGTTTTTAACTTATAAATTAAACTAAGTAGTACAGTTAATAATATTCTTAAGATATCTTTTCTTCTTCATTTGTACTTAATAATAACAATAATTTGTAGATAGATTTAAAATAAAATACGCCTCCTCATTGATATATTTAGTACTAGTGGGTACGTAATGTTGTTGAATCTATCCTAAACAAATAAGCTATCTCGGTTTAGACAGGAGATTGCACGTCTGTCTGAGATGTCATGGCATCAGTTGACAACTGGAGCGTGTCTTTATTCCGATCGCATTGATTACTTTGAACTTTTATGTGCTTGTGTAGCAGTGACATTGACAGTCAATTTGTACTCTATCGTCTAACAAATATGTAAACAAATAAAACATTTATGCTACCATAGTTATGGATAGCTCCTACATTGCTCATATTGTCCCTTAGATGATTTAATGAAACCACGTCCAACATAATATTGTTACTTAATTACGCGTAATTTATTGCCTACTAATTAATAAAGAACACTAAAAAGTATAGGAAAATAAATGTAATAGAATATTGAGCGTATCTCCAGTTCACCTTCGTCTTAGCGTCTAGTATCTGACGCTGTCTCAGACTTGACTCCTGGAATCTGGAGTCATGTTCGTCTGAAGAGATCAAAAGATATTCGACGACGAAGAAGCTCAAAACGAAAAATTTACATCATTTCGTTATCAGAGACACCTAAGCACGATGGAGCAACCGATTTTGGATCTCTTCAGACGAACATAACTTCAGATTCCAGGAGTCGGACACAGCGTCAGATACCAGACGCTGCAATAAAATGAAGGTAAACTGGAGCCTCAAATATTAATTGAGTCAAACTTTCCTATCACAGCTACGTTAAATTTATTAATATTGAATTAATTATTACCATGTCTGTAAAACTTAAACTGAAAATATCGATAAAATTATTGTGAATATTTGAACTGTAGGTCTTTGTGGCCAGTATACTCACTAATTAAATTTGTATTGCGGGTTAAAGATTGACAGTAGTGGTTTTAGTTAGATTTCTAGCTAGAAGTATAAGTGTACATTTGAAAAAGAATAAAAAAACTGATAACAAATATTTAATTTTGATTTTGGTCTTGGATTCTGAGCAATGTGTTCAATTATAATCTTTCCGAATGGTCTGCTAACCATTTACAATGATAATTGGTCCACACTTGTGGAGCAGTAATAGTTATTCTGGCTTAATGTTACCTCTGACATGACATAAAAGGTCTAAACTTATCAGTTTGGTATAAGTTATTAATTTTCAATTTGAAGTCCAAAAATATCAAGCTATATGCATGAGAGTCTTCCAAAGTGCGCTAATGTTGGCGCCTTGTAAAAGTTCTATAAAAGCAAGTCAAATAATTTAGCTAGTAAAACAAAGTCAGGTGTTCTTTGGTATTTGAAGGCTTTATACATTAATACGCCTTGTATTATAGAATATTGTTTTGGTATGTGTGAATATTTTAACATTTTATTTGTCTTAGTCATTATAAACGTGATCGACCTTTCTTTTTCAAGAATTTTGTAAGTTTAATAAGTATATTCAATTATGTTTCTCCGTGAGTCACTGTGTGGGTCTGAATTTCGATCTCGGTAGTTTCTGATTTTACAAATTCCGTTGAGGAAATCGGCAACCATTGCCAGTATATCTTTGTTTCATTCAGTTATTGTAACTGTTAACCAATAAAATCTAGCTATCTATTCTTGTCTAACAGGGTCACCGCTGGAACAGTACAATAAGATAGATAAACACTCCTTATGCACGTCTGGTCAGTGATCACATTTTGTGAGATATTTCCACTGATTAAATTCTTCAATTCTGCTACATTAGATATAAGTATTTTAATAATGGTGTTGTCATCGTAAATGAGGTTTAGGAATTTTAATCCTTGAGCCCGTGCAAGTCTTTCCACGTTTAATTAACAAAATAATTAAAGTGAATAGTAATTATATCCACTCCTAATGGAATAATGAAAGAACTGTTTGCGATTCATTAAAACAAATATTGATACAGTTTTAGTGCTAAGATTGATATGACCAGCTAGAGTGCAAATGAAGACACGGAGAGGGATGGGCCACGTAAATGTGTGTGCTAGTGTTGTCTTGGGGTGAGAAATAAGAAACGAATCTTTACCCAGCGAAAAACGAACTTCATACCTTTTAATTTAATTATTTCATAAACGTTTCTTAGTGTACAAACACTAGCCTTTAACTTGAGAACTTCATAACTTATATGTCATTACAATACGAGTTTTAAAAAGAAATTTCCATTTTCTGTCAAAAATATGTTTCATAATGGGTATAGGTAAAATGTTTGTATATATAAATAGTGCCTAGTAGGTAAAACATAGTATCATTAAACAATATAACTATTAAAAAAGAAACACAAATGGTTGTTTATTCAAGTAATTTTTATGAGCGACAGATAAACTGATTTTATATTAATTTCCTATATTAAAGAATGGTAAAAAATAAAAAATAAAAATTATTTAAAATTATCTTACGTATGAATGCATCCAGAACAAATTCCAAACAGAAATATATAGAAAATTCGACATAATATAATTACAGTATAAAAAGTAATTTACTAGATAGACTGATACGTAGCTGGTTGCTGACGCTTAAGTATATAAAATATACTTAATGTAAACGAAATTATCATGTAATAACTAAACGTATGAAATTAACATACTTCAATATAATTTAATGTTTAAAACTTCCTGTATACAAAAGGAAAATACATAACCGTTTCTCAGAAATTACTAAACTGTCATAGTTTTTAAAATTTCCACGAAATCATTATTTTACACACCGTTTGAAAATGCGTAGAATTCCTGTGAATTGCTCTAACATTAATAGGAAACTTTAAATATTATCTCCTAAAAAATCATTTAAATGCTATGGTTTATACGTTTACATGTATACGAGTACATGTATAGTAAACTATCGGGTAACTATGGTGATTATTTTTCTTATATCACATTTGATAGAACAGATATATGACTAATCCGTACTTCCCATGAATTAAGCTTGCCTACTGAACAATATAAGACTAGATTACTTCATTGAAAGCTTTTAAATTTTTCACTGTCACATTTTACTTTAACCTTGCCAGCAACAAGATAAAAATGGAATGTGTTTAAAATGTATTAAAATAACTCATAAAATAAACCATTAAAACATTCCATTTTCAATGTCATAATACAAGTTTAAATACCTTTATTAAGTTTAAATATAATTAAGTTATAGTTATAATTCGATCTGCGGGACGTATTTTTTACAAATGTAATCACACCATATCGTGCGGACTAGAGATAATGAAATTAGAATAATACTTATCTCTGGTGATTTATACTTTATAACAGTCAACCAGTTATACTATAGAGCTTTATCGGTCTATAATTTGGTTGTATACAATTTAATCTAGTCTTAATAACAAAAATAATTTCTATTAAATTAAACAATATTTGTGAAAACAGACATAAGGTTTAAAAAATATTAACTAGTAACAAATTATTGCTCAAATAAAAACGACCCACCTAATGCATAGTACCATTTGGGTATAATTATATATAAGATAAAGTACTGTAAGTTGAAATTAAACACAAAGATTATATGGATAAAACACGCATATTTTCGAAAGCACTAAAAATATATCCGTAGAATAATGTCAAAACAAATAATCTATCTGTGTGCACTTGTTTCAATTTATTGTGAAATTTTAGGTAATTGGTGTGTGTGTGTGTGTGTGTGTGTGTGTGTGTGTGTGTGTGTTTGTGTGTGTCCAACATTTTGATCTCTATCATAACATATAGGTTGTACTATGTTGATAATTTGTTTTTTTCTGATAAACGTAGCTATTTATATTTGAGAAGCTCTAAGCACGGGTACAACCCATTTCAATGAAAGGCTTAGCATTTTTGTAAATGAGAGGGATATACAAGGTTTATACAAAGTTTCACTTTTTTATGTCTCCTTTACTGGAAGAGCTTTATATTGAAAGCGCCTTGTTATAATTGTTTCCCGATATTTGTCAAGTGTTTAAGGGCCAATTTCGTATTATCAACGTTTATATAAATCTAATATTATTCCCTTCTCCTTTCATTGTGTTTTCCGGTTTTTAGCCAAATTATTTATTACAATAGTACATTATTCTGCACTCTATTGAACAATAATGCATCTCATTGAATCTATTTTGCAAGGATTTAGGGCTATGTGGTTTATTGCCCATGTTTATTTAATGAATAGATAAACTTGTTTGTTAGCAATAATTCAATTCAATGCACCATCTATTTATAAGTTTGATAAGAATTTACTACTTTTGAAACATAAATCGTCTGAAGTTTTCTTCAGATTAAGATCTTAGTATAAATGTAATACTGCTACTCCCTAATCAGACCTGAATTTGATAGTTTATGGCTATATAAAATGCTTAAACTAAACCAATACAAAATTCATTTAAGACATGTCAACACATCCTATAATACATTCCTTAATTTGTTTTAGGGAGCAGGGAAAGATAAAGCAAAAATTATATGGGCAGAAAGGAATATGACATTGATATGAAGTTTTAGAATTGTAATGGAATTTAATTTACTTAACTGGTTGTATGGTCGACAAGATGTTCCCTTTATATTAACTAGATTATGCCTAAAAATTGTACTTTTAGATTTTGAGGAAAGGGGAATTTAAGTTTTAAGTGATATAATCACATTTTCAAATGCATTCACCTTGAGTAGAATAACAGAAATAATTTCAGACATTAAAAGTTCATCTCTGGAGTCTTAATTTTTAGTTCTACATTTGCCAAGCTCATGTTCATTGTTATCATTGCGGTACTTGCCTCCACGTAAAAGTGATATCATTGATGGCATTTCATTGTTAAATTGACCCCATAACCCGGTCAACAATGAAAAGTTTTTTTCCATTATCACTATATCTCGTACTCATTCATTAGTAAACTTCTCAAAAGTAACATACGCTTTTCTAGTTTTTGCAAAATACTTTAAAAATAAATAATGAAATATTAATGATCGAATTTTAAACTTTTATCTAATAGGCTTTACCTTAGTATTTGTATCTGGCTAAAATCTTTGCGTAAAGTACACCCCAAGAAACAATTTAATCGTATATAAGTTTTGGTATGTATGGAGTTTTCAGGAATATTAATTTTGCTTCTTTAATGATTATTTAAAACTATATGTAATGGGAGGAAATGAAACCTTGTAAGGCGAGTAAAACTTTTGGAATAAATGATTATTTTAACGCTGCTACTTATTTAGGACTTAGCGTCACATAAATACCATTCCAGCTTCATGCGATATGCGTACGTAGATGAAATAGTGGTGAATAATGTGAGGCTTTTACGTCAATAGATACAAAGAAAGATTAGGTAATAGAAAAATCTAGGTTAAACACAATTTATGCGTAATTTAATCTTAAGTATTCGGAGTAAAATAAACTAAAAGGATATTGACGGCCGTTTTGTATACACTTGTAAAATAGAATCTGGGTGTTTTTGAAAAGTTTACAGACGAAAATTACAATAAAATTTAACTTAAAGCCTGATAAGTCTCTGTCATTTGTGCAAAATAAAAATGTAATTTAAATTTGTTATCTTAAAACAAGTAGATATTTCAAACATCTATGGTGAACAAAATTTACATTGTATTTAGACACGAGAAAAAGCAACCAAGATAGTCTCTTTCAAACAATATCTCCTCAACATCATGCGAACAAACACATACAAACTCAAGATCCATATATGCCATATCTTCAGATTACTCTCGAGTGGCTTTTGCTGCTTTATGTGTTTTCCAACTAACTTTATCCATTCTCTTCAATTGGGTTCCATGTTGTTACTAAGAGGCAGGAAAAGTTAAATCAATTGTAGGCTTTTCCTTTCTTCAACCTATTTCAAAATATAAGAATTGTATTAAAGTTTTAGACTGTTTTTGTGACATTTTAGTTATATTTATTTCTGTTACATCAAAAAATTTAAATCTTATATATATATGTATATTTATAAAAGATTTTAATAACACATTAGCTTTTATTTCAGGTTGTCAATCTATCAAAATATGCCTTAAGAATGAGACTTTGCCTAAGTTTTAAATGACAACGTATCAGTTTGAATATCTACTCACAAACAATGATGTTACTGCTTCTTGATATCAAGAAATACTGTAAAATATTCATTAAAAATACAAAGGTTATCGGTTTATGTAGTCCTTTAAATTTAACTGTCATTAAACAGACAGACTGATAGTCAACGCCCATCAAAAACCGTCAAATTTAGTGCATAGGTTTATCTTGTATCTAGAGGCGCTCTATATAAGGATTGTTCTATATCCTTATAGAACAATCCAGTTGCATTTAAAATTAAGACTATTCCCACATGAAATGTATTGTATTAAATACATGTTGATAATTGAAACAGACTGTTAAATGTTATCAAATGTTAATATAAACGTTATAATATTGCAACAAAAACTTCATTGATTTATATAAGTACTATTTTAAATTTATTTTCATTTATAACCTTGAAGTTCAGAGTCAGCTAAAAACTAACAATACTTATTTACAGATTTTCTGTAGTCACTGTTGATCACAGAGTTTATCCATTTAATCAAGATCAGCTGTTCGATTTAAACCTTATCAAATTCTCAATATATTAAAATCTCGATACAAAGCGGAATTCAGAGTTCGTTGATCCTCCATATTCATAAATAACATGGTATCAATAATAATATATTATTTTACAACTAAGTACTTGACATACAAGAATGAAATATCCTTTTTGATATTCATAACATATTATACATAAGTATAGTTGACTAGATGCTGACATATAAGTTAATATTATTAGGGAAATATACTGTGTTTTTTGTTTATTTCATGAAATTTCGACAGCATAGCAGTAGATTAGAATTAAGCCTTAGAATGTTTCACTACTGTTTCTGTGAATACAGGAAAGGCAATATCTGATTTTGACTATCTTTGTTCAGATGCTTATTAAATGAATGAAAATTGTAATACGAAAACTAAAAAGTGTGTAATTAATATAAGGAAATTGGCTTATATGAGCTATCATATACCGTTAGTCATATTTTAATGTTATAGTTTAAGTATTATGATAAGTATGTATGTGTAAAACATAATAACCGTATAAACTATTGATAGACGTAAACTATTATCATAATGTATCATAGATCACTCATGCTAATGATAAATCTATAATTGGGGAAAATTCAACATTCTAAAAATATATTCATTTAGTAAACCGAAGTATAGAATTAAAATATAAATGTTACCACCAATTAAATTAAATTTAAAACTCTTTAAGAGGTATGTGCGAACATGGTAAAAAGAATCGAAAAGGATTTTTAATCTTGAGAGGAAACCAAGTAAGATAGAATAAAAGAAAGAAAACATATCAATTAAATTATTATTTGTTTTATAATTTTTAGCAATTTCTTCATATGCATGAACATATCTTACTGCTAGTTTTTCGTATATTAATTAATATAATTAATTCCATTGTTTTACGTTTAATTTTGGATGCTATGAATAAAGTCCATCTTAACTATGAAGGGGTTAACGCCTTGATTGACATATGTTTGTTGAATCAAAGGACCAAGATTACCCCTTATTAAATCATAAAGTTTTATGTCAATATAAAGTTATCCCTGAAATAAAATCCAGTTTAAATTTTGTTTAACCTTTCAACCACTTACTTCAACCATAAAAATAAATAATATATGTTTACAGTTCAAAATTGTAATAGGGCTCCATCATATTACAATGTATGTGGTTTTACTGACATTACTATTTATCTAGTAATCCTCTACAATAGACTGAAATAGTTCAAGCGTTTCTTAAACTGTTTTAGTTATACAATATAGTATTGTGAAATATAGGAGATATGTGTGTATTTCATTGGTACTCATGAATACAATTACACTTTCCAATTCGAGAGTTGAGAATTGTTATTACTACTTATTTAGACTAACTTCTCTGAAATAGATCAGGAAGTATTACAGTAACCACCAATTATTTTTAGAATATTTTGTTATACCATCGATAAAAAATAAGGAATTGCCTCTTATTAAGTGAAATGTCTAGTAAACAGACGTATGCAACCGCCAGTAGATGAGCAAGGTAGAAGTACGCTATGCCACGTATGGTGCAACATGCTTCGCTTAGGTTCCTTGCAAAATTCTAAGTGTATAGTTCATTTCACTCTCGAATTGTTCTGCTGATACTTAGCAGACAGTTAATCAGACAGTAAAGGAAGTTTTCCATCTCTGGCATAAAAGAGTAATTTTTTCAACTTAGTAAGTGATAAAGGCCTACATGACTCTCAGCCAAATTCCTTTATTGGACATGCGCCATCATATAACTCATTCATGCCCATATGAAGTTACTTATACTATACTTCTTATTATCATGGTTACTTATAAGACTAATGACATTATAAAAATGACTAAAATAAAGTTTTACTGGTACTATACAATTATTTTTGCTAGTTTTTGATTCATTACCACTCCAATCAGGCAAATATTGTATTTTTTTCGAAACATTTGTCAATTGAATGTTTCGAATTTCCTATAAAAAATAAATATCGGGGTCTACACTTCTAAAAAAGCCTGTTCAAAGGCTGTAGAGTATAGATGGTAGCAAATAAACACATGGCACCCACAACACTTGTTAAATTGTACATCACTATCATTTAAAATAAACTCAGCAACTACGAGTGAAGAAGCTAACACGTTAATAAAAAAAACTGTCCAATATATAAATTCATGCCATATAAAGACAATATGGGTTTTATATTATTTTTGTACACATAATGTAAAATAAAGCTGGCTTTCCAATTAAAATTCAATGTTTTACAATTAAAATTATTTATTTTGCAATATATTTGCCAAAATGAGGACTATTGTAAGAATTGAACACTGTCAAATGGAAAAACATTAAAATCGTGATCTGAATTTTAGCTGGTGGGTCTGTGTGTTTCAAACAATATCATTTATACACAACGCGCGTATTTGATGACTTAACCAATAAATTACAAGATGCGCTCTTGCAGCTCCTTTAATAAACGACACTACCGCACAATTTTGAGCAAGCCAGTGTTGTTTTCCTTACACGTGAGCATAAAAAATTAAATGGAATTAGCCACGCACTCATTATTTCGAGAATGTAAACAATTTGAGAAAGAGCGTAAAACTAGCTGTTTTTACAATGTTCCTCTCACAGGGAAAAGTAAAGTCTATCGGAGAAATTTATATTGCCCGACACATGATCCTCAGTGATGGAACAATTCCCTCTCATCGGGGCCATTTACTGTATCTTAACGGTTAATTTTTTTCAATTAATGTCGTTTCTCTCGACAACACAGCCGTAGCTCTTGTACTTGAACCACCAGGTGCTACATCAGAGCCGCGTCTACTACGCTATGTACCGGAGATCCATCGCGAAACCCTGTTCTCCTGATACCCGCTGCTCAAGCCCGGAGGTCCGCGACGGCGTTTCGGTTTATCTTGGACCTTGACCTTGAAAGTGACCTGGGACATGGACGGTGGCCGTGAGAAGTGGCCTTGGGCAGTGGTTTGACTTTTACTTGGTTGTTTGGATCTTTGACTGTGACGCTGAGCGGTGTCTTTAACTTTACCTTTGTAGGCGAGCTGGCATGTGGGTTTTGTTAATTCTATATTCCTGAGTGACCTAGGATATCCGAATAGATACAATTTCTTTCTGCTAATAGTCATGTTTTCTTTTTCTTAACCTCAATAAATTTGCTACACGGGCCTAACTACTTTGCTTGGGTTATGGTAAAAAAAAAATATACTTGATTGTATTTTGTAATATAGCAATTTTACGTGTATTATACCAGACACCAGAAATGAGCAATATGACAAGGATGAAACTAGATTGAGAGCAACTGATGACTGCAGCTCGGTGTATTTAATTACGTCAGGGATGTTGCACAACGCCATTCTGTTGCACTGCTATTCCGAGTGTTCTAGTTAACAATTCTATTTACTTACAAAATAAAGTTTCGTTCTCTAGTGAAATTGGGGTTTGATAACCTACGTAAAATGCCATATCTGTTTAACTTCCTCATAATTTATCTCTCAAATAGCAGAAAATTGTATCTTTTGCATTTCACATTAAATGGTTCTATTTTTAAAACCTTTCTTCTAATACTCAATTAAAATATCCTATCCAGCTCAGTAGGAATAAAGCTGAATTCTACATGTGAGCATCACCTCAACATGTAAAATTGAAGATGCCTTATATGTTTAGATGTCTAATTAGCACTGATAGAACAGTAATGCTCCTTGTTGGCATGCTGATAGTAAATCGTAAAACTTTTAATCTTTTAGTAAGCCCTTAATCCTTATACTTAAAATAACACAGTTTTAAGCCTATAAATTTATTTGTAATAACATGAAATACAATTTCGAGATTCAGGGGTGTAATTTTAGTTCGATAGATCAGTTTACTGCGAGAGATGACTGTTGGAGTTGGTACGATTCCCTGAGTCTGAGGTTCTTGTAAACCTAGATATAAGATCGTGCCACAATTAAAAACGTAAAGTTTCTTTCCTCACTAGGTGAAATTTCTAAACTTCTCTTCATAAGAAAACAAAAAATCTTATTCATAACCATTTATTTCTCAGACATTGAATAGCTTCCATATTGCACCTTAAAATATATCAACAGGAGTAAAAAAAGTAAAAGATAATTATTAGTTATAACTTATAAACTTGTCTTATTTTTTTAAATGTATTTCTTTGGATCTGTGTTAGGAATAATTAGAATTAATAGTTTTTCTTTGTTCCGTTATTTAGTTGTATTTCATATACGAACATAATTATTAACTTCGTGTGCCAATTTCCACACACATTGAAACCATTACTTCTTTATCATTCTATTTCGAAACACATTATTTTATTTTTAACATATACAAGTGGTGCTTTTATGTTTATTTACCACAGCTAGACATATAAGTAAACTTTTCATTAATACGAACTCAGCATTATCCAACCCCATGTGTTTCGTCCATTCGGTACAGCTTGGATTTCGAATAGACTTAAACTTCAAACATTTTATTGGTTAAAACTGACTAACGAGCTCATCCACGTTAAGATCAAGTAGTAGTTTGTACTAAGTTTAGTCTGGAATCCATATAGATGCCAGAAATTCCGTCGTTAGCACAATTGCATTATCCAGATTTCTGAGAAATTTGTCCAGAACGGAAGCTTTTTAACAAGGGCGATATCAAGTTTTACTAATGAAAGCATATAACAAAAACATGCCCAGATATTTATCGGTTGTCTTTTTAATTTTGCGTTCTTTGTCTCAATAAGTAGAGCTTCTCTACTCTAAATAATGGTTGATAGTCTTTTAGAATAGCAATAAAAAATCCTGCATTTTCGGAAAATTCCTTATTTGTTAACTTAAAGTCTCCTATTTTAATCGTTGTTATTTAATAATAATTTCCGTTTTAAATTTATGTATACGGTGTATATTAATACATATATATTGGAACAAAAAGAGCAATAAAGAAATAAAAGTACAAAACTTTGTGTATTTTAATCAGTTTTGTTAAATATTATAGTACTAAAAAATATTTATGCGTACAAAGAAGTCTACCAGTTGGCATCGCAAATATGATTTGCAGTGCGCTTAACATATAAAATATAGTTTATTAACTTTGGAAAACGTGGGTAGTGAATAAAACTTTTAGACCTTTGAGAGAACGAGTAGTATACTCCGTAGTAAATATTTGTAATATGTTACTTTACTAATCCATAGTAACTAAAATATATATTAACGTTAAGGAATGTTTTGATTTTTCTGTAAGTCAGGTCTGAGAAGCCTATTTCTGCCAAAAGACACTGATATGAGTTTATGACAGTCTTCGTATTTATAGCAATTGTTAGTATCTAAAACTTTGTCTTTGAAATGTGCATTAAAGTACTGACTAAGCACTGCATACTGTATACATGCTAAAAATTACAGTTCAAAGTATTTTTAACTAGATCGTTTGCAAAATATTTTTTTACTCCGTGCTCGAAAGTGGTTGCAGAAAAGGTCGAAATAACAATTTATGCTTTTGTCAAGGTTACTAAATGCTTTTACACTGTAAATGTAAACAAATTTAAAAAATTTGATCAATTAACTAAAAAATATAGTTGTACTGTCAAAAAACTACGTCCATGCAAAATAGTTTATAGGTTATATTTAACACGCTCTTTCAATAGATAATATTTCTTTGATATAGTGCAAAAAAGAGGATTAGGATGGGATTTGTAGCAACTTTACATACCAGTAAGGCGTCGCTCGGATAGACTTTCGAAAAAGGATAACGCTGTATGTTAACTAGGGAGCCTAAGAATAGCTAAGTTAAATTTCAGTACAATCGGTTTAATAGTTGACGCGTGAAAGCATACAAACAAGCACTCTTCCATAATATGAATTATTATTGTGGATATCACAACTTATTCAGCAATATCTGGTGCTGTAGAAATGTGCTGGAGTTAGAAAAAGTTTATAAAAATATATATAAGTGTGAGTTGATAGGATATATATATGAAATAATAAAAAAAAATTATGGAAAACTTACGTAACTGTTCATATGAAGTGCTTTATATATAAAAAGATATATAAGAACTTATCTGGAAGCTCTTCTCCTAGCAATATTACGAAACAAGACTAAGAAAGATATGAAATCTTGATATCGTTTTCATCTTGTATTTCACCCAATCCTCTAAATTTGTAGGGATAATTCCAGATTTTTATTTGGAGGATAGATTGAACAATATAATTCGCCCATTTTTATCGGCAATCAAAATATATGCATGTTTATATATATATATATATATATATATATATATATATATATATATATATATATAAAACATTTAACGCTATCTATGCTTTTGCATCCACACAATGTTTAAAATTTCCACAGTAATGAGACCAAGTCAAATTAAATAAGTTAAATTAAATTCTGTAGTTATATTTAAAGAGAGACAAAAGTTTGGTTTTTTAAATGTTTAGCAAGACACTTTTATGACCCAACGATTTTGTCTGTACCCCTACCAGGAACAAACAATAAGGTATCATCTGCAAACAGGCAAAGAAACTATTTAATAAGTTTTGCAATGTTGTTAATATAGATTAAAAGTAATTTAGTACCTAAAGTTGTACTTTATATAACACCATATTCACTGGAAATGTGTCGTTGGACTCCCCACATATGTATGCAGTCTGTCGCCTCTCATTTAAGTAGCTGTTAAAGAACGCTAGGGTAGTGCCACAAATATCTATCAATTACAAAGTTTTAGTAAGGTGTTGTGGTCTACCGACTGGAAAGCCTTTTTAAGACTATAAAGACGAGTAAGCATCTGCTATTTTTACAAATTTTATCGTTTATTTCTTGTTTAATATTTCTGTTTAAATCCGTACCAGCAATCACAAGAAACATGTTTTATCTACAGATATGATACTAGCTGATCCTCTAATATTCTATATAGCATCTTTTGATAAACATTTAGTACTTAAATTAGACGGAAATTATTAATGGCTGTAAATTTATTAGTTATGTTTAGAGAAAAACATCTTTATCTTAAAGTTTTATTCAAATGCGCCAGTTTAATTACTTTTAATAGTTAAATTTAGTAATTAAATTAGTGAAAATATGTGATTATTGCACCTGAGAACTTTATCCAAGACCCCATCCAGTCCCGGGGCGTAATATCTTCTGAAGCTAATAACTCATCGTTTATTGACGTAACAAGTTAAGACACGGAGCAAAGAGTAAACTTTTTAAATCTGTAATCAGAGTCTTTCACTACTGGGTCCATTTCCGACCTAATTGTCATCTAACATTCTACCGAAAAATATGAAAATTTCATCAACTTGTCTGTAAATGTATTTATTTATTACCAATGCCCCTGGATGAATATTATAAAAAAAAAAAAAAAAAGTAAAGAATGTCTTATTTTACCAGGCGAAGTTAGGGCTAAGAAGCCCTCTCTAACACTTAACCTGGAGACCAACGGCTTAAAGGTGACTTCTGAACCACCACCAATGGCCGGGCAGGCGGGCCGCTTGCAAGGACAGGATCGCTCAGCGGTCACCTGTCCAAGCAGCAGCCACGCTCGGCGTTGCTTGATCTGGTTATCTTGCGATAACCGCCGTACCCACTACACTGCGCCATTGGCAATAGATAGATATTATAGATAGATTACAGGTGTTAAAAATTTAAAATTTTCAATTTTAACACTACTGACTAGGTCTATAAGAATTTTCCTGGATAGTTTTGATTTTAAGATTTATTTAATTTTAATATACAATATTTTTACTTAAAATACACACATAATATTAAAATTTTGTTCTCAAGTTATTATATCGATTAATGTGTTTATGCATAGTAGACTTATTTATTTTAAATTAAACTTAATATGTTTTTTCCGTTGCCGGTGTTTGACAACATTATCAAAAACATATATTAGAAAATTTCACTAAACTCGTTAACATCCAGACAACTTAGAAATTGTCCCAGTGCTATTCATTAAAATGAATTGTGAATGGGTAGTTTAGAGAGTTTTTATTGTTCGGATATGATTGTTTGAATATAAATTGGAATAAATGAATTAAAATTAATAATTTATGTTACAGAACTAAAAACGCAATGAGGCCAATATTAGGGCAAATACCACAATTTTCCGTTCTTTTACTACCATTTGGTGTAGTACAAATCATAAAGTTGTATTTAATATTTATTAGTTATAAATATTTAAAGTTAAAAATGTAAATAAACTTTAACGTAAAAGTTGATAGGAATCGAACTTTGTCACATAAAGTGTCGGTCTATGTCTATTTTAGGTAATGGAATTACGTAGGTTGTTCAATAAAGTAACAATAAAAAAACCTGTCAAAGGTTTTATTACATTTTGTAAAACCATGTACATTTGTAACAAGGCAAATAAAAATAATTATAATCTGTGACGAAACCTTTAAAATGAAATACGACACGTCCTACCTTTACCTTTAAAAATTTCGAAAACACAACTCTCCAACCCCCTTATTGGACGGTTAAAAATAATTTTTCTAATTATCAGAGCCAAACATAGGCAGATTATGTTTAAATATTTAATAGGCGAACGAGCCAATTAATGATAGTTACAGATTGCCGTAAAAAAAACACACACACACGTTTTCAATATAATTTAAATTAAGTAAAGATATGCAATTTAATTGTTTTTACCTGAGATAAAAATTCTGGGAAAGTGAGGGATATGTCCCAGAAGTCACATGAGCGAGGCCATCTCTACTAAACTTTCTATGTCGGGAGAGCAATAAATATTAGTTCTTTGTTATTCTCGTTGGGACATTTAAGTTTTACGTAACAGGAATCCTTTTAGTGCTGAGCTCGAATATATGAGGGAAAATTGAATGTTTATTTTTTCATAATAGAGTATTTGGTATTAAATAATTCTATGTTTTTTAAAATTTTTAAATAAGGAATATTGGTAAATTATTACTTTAAATATCAATATTAGGAAAATGAGTGTAGTAAATAACCGTAATAATAACTTATTATATATTAGCAGTTACTCGGCTGTAGGCCTACACATTATTTCCTGCTCAGTAATGGAGACGCAATAGGCACGCCTTTTTTATAACGGAAACAAAACATCGCTGATCTCAGCGGTGGTCACCGCTTAGCCTTATGTATTATCCTGTGCCGTATTAGAATTTGCCTTGATGCAACGGTCAAACTGTATAATTTTAAATTCATATTTTTATTTATCAGTAAAGTCCCATATAGATAATTTTCTATATATTCTGTTGTTATTAAAGTACCAACGGTGGCACAGTTCAAATGACTTTACAGTGTGCACCTAACCTTCCTGAAACATTCAGCGAGTTGGAATATTACAATTTTATTCATTACTAAATATGCCTGTACACTTGATATTCTAGAGGACTATACTGAATACTCAATTTGTTTAAGATGAGTTCACGGATTATATTGCATTAAAATATCAAAGAAAAAACAAAACGTACCATTCCAGATTTAGCAAGAAGAATCACTAAATATTATTATAACGATGCCATAATTCTATATACGGTCCGTTATATGAACGTAAGTGTCTTTAGGTTTGCTTGAGTAAGCTATGCATATGGATGATGAGTGTACCGCTGAGTGCGGCGTCTGAGATGTAACACTGTGACTAACTTGATTCCTGGAATATGCAGTCTATATCCATGTAAAGGGATCCAGCAAGGTCAAAAAAATAGAATATCCTGGCAATACTTCAGTTCTTGACCGTGATTTCATATATAAATCGCAATTTTGGCAACGCGATGAAATTGAACTAAAGTCAATATTCGCATTGAATCACCTGTGAGGACTAACGAGTGGGATTCCCTCCGATTAAAACTTTTGATTTTAAGTTCAATACAAGCGTGTTCAACTACTTGTTACAAAACATGTCACATTTCACACATATATATATCAATTTGAACTTTTATGGAACGTACTTGTTAAAAGTAAAAGAAGAATGTCAGACTACAAAAGATAGGTAAAGAATTTATAAGGATCCGATATTTGAAACATTTTATACACAACAAATCTGAGGATTTTGGGCACCATTGGCTTTTATTACTACAAAGAAGTTAAGTAAAGAATCTTATACATTTACTCAATCTTTCTTAATCGTTTGATGTTTTATTTCTAAGTCAAAACATTCTTGATAAGAGGTAAAACAAATGTAGTTAAACATGTGAAGCTCTTAATGTTCATGTAATAAGCTACATTGTTTTAAATAACAATATTACTAAAAAATAAAACATAATTTAATCGAAGTAGTTAATTTCTGTCCATAAATAATAGTGATAATAAGAAATATATTAATATTAAAGGCACTTCTTTTAAAGAAAAAAAACCCGTATGCAGTATTTTAAATTAAAAATACTTTGGATTTTTTGTAACTAAATAATATTTGAATCAAGTAGTAAATTTCAAGGAAAAAATATTTAACACTTTTACTGTGGGGCTCTGTACTAAGTAATGTTAGGTGGGCTAACCACGTTTACTGTTTAGGTGGGCTAACCACGTTTACTGTTTAGGTGGGCTAACCACGTTTACTGTTTAGGTGGGCTAACCACGTTTACTGTTTAGGTGGGCTAACCACGTTTACTGTTAGGTGGGCTAACCACGTTTACTGTTTAGGTGGGCTAACCACGTTTACTGTTTAGGTGGGCTAACCACGTTTTACTGTGTAGGTGGGCTAACCACGTTTACTGTTTAGGTGGGCTAACCACGTTTACGTTTACTGTTTAGGTGGGCTAACCACGTTTACGTTTACTGTTTAGGTGGGCTAACCACGTTTACTGTTTAGGTGGGCTAACCACGTTTACTGTTTAGCTGAACGGTTTATTTATGCGGAGCTCCGAGGTTAAAGACTGATGGCGTAGTGTACATCGTCGAAAATATCTGGAATACAGATATATAATTTGCCTGACGAAAATGCCCCACTGAAACAGGGAACACTGAAAGTTTCTTAATCAATAGTTTTGTTTTTGACTCATTATCTCACACATGAAAGCCTTTTACTTAGATCAGAAACTAACATGTAAGCAAATAAACAAAAATCCTTCACTTACTAAGTTATTTGTATACAAATAAATTTAATTTACCTTTTTCATTATTATGGAAATAATAAACATTATTTATAGTTAAGATAATGTTATTGTCGTATATATTACCAATACAGGAACCTTCATTCCAGTAAAACTATTTATATGTGATATTTTTTAACACTTTAAATTTTTTAAAACTACAGGATATTTCAATCAAGTGGTAAATTTTAAGTTAAAAGTATTTAACACCAATACTGTGGGACCCTGTAAGAATATTAAGTGGTCTAATGACCCCCAAACTGTGATGTATGCCGTAGTTAACGTGTAAAATAATTGATCTACTACTTAATTGAAACTAATATTCATTTCCTTAATGTCATAGCCATTCTCTTGAATAAGTAAAAGCGTATTTAAAAAAAAATAATTGGGAACCTATAATTGAATATCGTTCACCTATATTATGTTTGCTTCTATTTTCCTCAATATTGAATATCCCGTAATTAAATTTATACGGCTATCTTGAATATTTTTTATTGAATATGTGTATTTGATTGATGTATCACAATCCTAAATTGAAGGTCGGCCTGAGAATGATACCCCAGAAATCTTAAATGTAAGCAAAATACAAAAAAAAAATCGTCTGCGCATGATACCTGGTACCAGAAACAGGATATATTTGCAATGTTTAATCCGGTTTATTTTAATATTTTAACTACTGTTATCAAAGTACGATTTTCAATCACACTAGGGTTCATATGTATGTTAAATATATCTATGATAAACGTATGTATTAAATACCATCACCAGTATTATTATTGTTTGGAGTTTTCGCCTTCATAAAAGTAAGCGAACTTATAAAAACTAATAAATTTTCAGTTACTGATTTTACTTTAAAAGGTAATTCTAACTAACCATATAAGATTTACATGTATATACGATGTTATATAAATCCGTTCTGACTACTGGCAACTGACAGTAAGACATCGGTCTAATTAAAGTGAATTTAAGATAGATTTCCTGGAGTCCGTAACACGAAATTGTGCAATTGGCCTCGATGGAGTTAGATGTAACCCGAGAGAACTAAAGTTGTATAGCTATACATTACTTTGGAACTTTAACAACTGAGGATTTACTATTTATTTCTTAGACATTCGCATTTATATAGTATAACTTCCTTATCATGTTTTTTTTAATTCGCAGCAACTAACGTTGAGGGAATATTCATTCAACATATTAGAAAGTCATCAATCACTCAAGGGGTTGGAAAATGTAGTGTCTCTTTACCTGGCCACAACATATTTCGAGAATATATTGACTTATTTTATAAATCCCCTTTTATATATAGGCAACATCTAGTCGATAAAGGTACCATGTAACTGTAATGTTTTTATATGAGCATAAACGAATACTTTTATATTATTTTAATGGATAAAATGAATACGTAGAGGAAATTTAAGAATAAATAAACAGATTTGTAATCAAACAAAATACAATTATGTTAAATTATAACACGTGACATAATTAACATAGAGCTTAACCAAATGTTAGGCATTTAAGGAAAGAATTAATTTGGAAAGACAAGAATACATCCTGTAATGGTCCACGCTCATCCGTGGAATTTGGCTGAGCGTCATTGAAACATGTCAATTAACAAGTTAGCATAATTGCTCTTTTGTCTGACTGAGTGGCGTAAAAATGTATTTCTGTATTTTCAAAATATCTTTTTTATCATAAAACAGGTCTTTGAAATGTTTGAAATAAGGCTTCATAATTATGTTTAAGCAAAACTGTTGTATATGCACAATATTATTACAGAGCTTCAACGTAATACTGTACAACATTTATAACTTTGGCAAACAAAAATATTGTCCTACAAGTATAACAATAAATATAAATAGTCCATACGATATAAAAAAGAAGGTAAATCCCACAAACCAAATTAAAATATTAATTAAAATGGTTTTTTATTTGTAGTGAAACGAATTTTTAATGTGTATCGCCTTCATATTTTTCGTGAACAACATAAAAGTAACGTAACATTCTTTAAATCATACGTAACAAAATTATGTTTTACACAGTCATGACAATTTCATATTTAGCTCTCAGGGCTGTCAGAGACCAGGGCCAGCCAGACCTTGGCCCTTTCAAGCACCGGAGCCTGCCAGAGACCAGGCTGGGAAGTGCCGACCACCTAAAGGCTGGGAAGTGCCAGAATCCTAAGCCTATCGCAGGTGAGGAACTGGCAGAGGCTGACCTACAAGTGGCCTGGACCTGCCAGAAATGTTCATGGGAGGTTTTAGCCAAACTTTTCCGTTATTTTTCACTGGCCTTGTTCCATAGGTCGAATGTTCTATTTCATTTACAATCTGTATAGGACAGCTAAGAGAGAGGTGTTTTGTAATGAACATGTATCTAATTACCTCATTTTAGCAGCTTGCTACTTGATTGCCCGGAGACACAAACTTATTGGTGAAGAGGGATTCTTTTGTTCTTCTTTATGAACTTGTACATAGATCTGATAGAGCATATACGATATTTCTTTAGAATGAAACGGAGCACGTGAAGGTCTAATGTTCTAATGTTAAGATAAAATGTTGAATCCCAGTTTAGGAAGTTTTCTACAGCATGTAATGGCTGCATCCGGAAGATTCCAAAACCTTTCTAACAGGGTTTTCAATAGGATGATCGTACAGGATTACAAAAAGTAAACTATAAAATGTAACAAATACGAAACAATACTACTACTTTCTTAATCTCTAATTACACCGAACTAAACTTTGTGTCATCGTGTAAATTACGCTAAGTCAACAATCAGTTTAAAATATACGTTATATTAAATAAATTTTTAGTTGAAATTCATAATATACTTTACAATATTTACTATATTATTTGAACTTCATTTCTTGACTAATAGTTACAAAGAACTTCACGCAATTATGTAAATAAAAGTATTGTTTGAATTTTTTCGCAATATACAAATACAATTTACCGTGGACAATTCTTACGTGTTATGTTGTAGTAATATTAGTTTACACAAACATTGTAGTACGTTAAGAACAAGAAAGTAAATATTATAAGCCCTCCGGTAACCAAGAAATTTACAGAAGTTATCAGCAGACGCCGTTTCAGTTGTAAATTGCCGCAACACTTAATAAATAAAATGATCACAGAGGGCATTTTAGTTATTCTTAAATTTAGTAAAAACTTTTATTTTTAACATTCAAAACTAACTGAGGTATTGTATACCTTGTATCTTTAGCTGTAACAGCAGTTTTAATATTAATATAAAAATACTCACTTTTTATCAGTAAAACAAATTACATTTCCTTTCTATAGTTTCTGTGGTACAGTGAAATACCATAATAGGTGGCTCATCACCTAACAGTAAATTCACAGTTTCCTGTAAGGGTCTTATCTATTTAGCTTGTGCCATCCTGGATATCTCTTTGTTTGGATTGATATATTAGAAAACCCTGCTAATATAATAATATTTTTTAAGGTTTTCATATAATAACAAATAAAATCAGGCTGTTGCATGCTAATTAACCTATGGATAACCTTTACTGGTTAGATGAACCGTTTATTTATGCGGAGCTATGAAAATAAACACCGATGGCATCACTATGTAATGTAGTAAGGATCTGAAATACTGATATGTACTTCACCTAACGGAATGCTCCATTAACCCTCAAAGTTCCTCAATCAATCTTTTTTTGACTCGTTATCTCACACATGAAAGCTTTTTTCTAATATCAGAAACTAACTTATCAAAAATAAACATAATCAACATTAATTATAGTTTAGATAATTTTATTGTGACTAGAAAAGTCCTTTAACGAAGGTAATTTAAAATAATTTGAAGTAAAGTATTACTTTGCTTCTAAGTGAGGAAATTGTATAGAGCTCTTGAAACTTTATCTATCACCGACACTCTCTTTTAGCAACTGACACTGGTAACTTAAACACTTTGTGACGAGTGGATCAAGCGCTCTCAGCGTCCACAAAGCTCTGAAATTATCGCGAAATAGTGTCAAGAGCTCATAAAACTGAATTTAGCTTCAATATTAACGGTAAATTTTGTATGTATTTAATATATAATTAGTTATTTAATACGTCTATCCAATTCGCACTCCAACTGTTATAAAGGATGTTGACTCGGATTTAAAATAAAACACTTAAGTATCCAATGGAAGTAAACGTAATGAAATAATTTTAATACAGTAGGATATGTTATAAGGTCTTCAATTTTATTTATTTTAGTGTACGCTACACTGTAATATTGATTTGCAGAAGATACAGAATTTACGATTATTTCCCAGGAAGAGCTGTAGGGTTAGAAGTTGTTACGGTACACGTTGCGCACTTTATTTAGTATTATTTAAGCACACAACTTCAAATAGCAATGGATCTGTAAGCACATCCGTGACGAAATTTCTCCGTTTCGATTTATTTACTATGATACCAATATTTTACTGAGTAAGTACTACCCCTCTATTTTTCAGCACGATATCTTATAACACACTGACCTGTGGGCTGTAGAAAAACTGCTAATAAGCTTCATTTATATATAGGCAATACCGTGTTCAATGATTGTGAAATACTACCTGCGCGTCATTGCAATCATCACTCAGTACGTTGGTAACATTTTCATTTGTCTGCTTAGACGCTGTAAACATCTCCTTTCTGCTTGTCCACAGTACGTATCGAATATAAGCTATATTTTATACTTGTACAATTCTAGAAAAACATAAGGAGTAAGACATAATAATTGGATGATTGATACGTGAAGAGTCGTACATTACAATCATACAGTCAAGGCATTCTTCGTGCCATGATTGATTTTTCCTTATTTCTCCCAATGAAGAAAAAATATATACATAAACTGGCCTGAAAAGCCTGCTTATATCAAAAGAAAAACTAAACCGGATTTAATACCAGTCTTTTACTTTGTAGTAAATGGTAGTATTTTAGAGATATTCATTACAGTACTGACCTACCACTGCGTACTACAGTGAAATTGTATTTTTACATTTGAAATTTACAGGTAAAAGCATATTTTTTACATAACTTTTAATTTTTCCATCAGATAATTTTCCTACTCTGTAACAGTGGAAGAAATAAGTGTTGTTACTACGATGTTTAATCTGTGCTTTCAAGACTATAAGCAAATTTAAAATATTGGTTAAATCAATGGAATCGTATGTCATAAGGCCATGTTTACACAGAACAGTTATTTAAATTTATCAGGCTCTTTCAATCTATAAGTTTTTCCCTTTTTACCTGATTTTTTCCATGAATTTAAAGATATTTAATTGGTTATTCTGATATTCGAGGTGAAGACGAACCCAAAAATTCAGAAATCGGTAGATTTTCTTGAGCATTAACAAAATTTTCTTTTATTTATATACGAGATTACCATAGTAGATTATATAGGTTCAGACATACCCAAAAGCTGATTGGAGTCCAGTCCAGGCGTTGCAATATATCTTACGTAATATATAATGATGAAAAATGTCTGAAATCATGTTTTCCTTTCAAACCTGCAATCATCGATAAAAAACTTTAAACATACGTGTATGTTTCAAAACTGCAGGAATATATACAAGGTGTAAATTAATTTCTGGTACTCCTGAAAGTATTCCAAAAGCATTGAAATCGATGTACAATCGATATATTATTAAAATACTTTTGCCGTACCTTATAAAATTCCTTTTTTGGATTTTTTTTACGATAAAATAATGCCCCCTTTTCAAAGTGGCGTAGAAGGGCATAACTTCACATTTTCAGGTTACAACCCATGTCTTGTGACATGTCCTTTTAAATTTCTATTCAATGGAAGCTTGAATCTAGAATTATCAGTATAAAATAAAATGAATATATCTATAAACATTATTGGAAACATGTAGAGAAAATTAAGACATCATTTGTTATCCTACTACTTACTATTAATTGAGAAATGGCCTGTAAGACATTTCGGGAAGTTGATAAAATACAGGAAAACCAAAGATAGATTTATAAAGGTGGTCAGTTCTCAGAAAAAATAATTAATTTACTCTCTCATTATTTTATACTTTAAATAGAAGTACAATAAAGTCAACATGAGATATTACACTTCATGTCCTATATACTACAGTATAGGACATGAAGTGTAATATCTCACTGTGTATCTGTGTACTGCTCTGTTCTCTCTCTTATCATCGTGATAATAAAATTAAATACATGTTATGCGCTGTAGAATTTATTGTTTCGTTCATTATCCTGACGTCCATGAATATAGTATTTATAAATTTGTACTTTTTTTAAATAAAAGGCTTAATCTCTTCTATCAAACCCTAATCCATTCAACGACTGGCTCCTCCGTTCTTTGATTGAAATCTTTACTACTGAATAAACTTTGAATACCTATGAATATGTATATAAAATATATGAATACGATCGACAGATCTCTATGTTCGTCCGTTATTAAAAAAGTAATAAATCTATAACATCATTATGTATATCCTAGTACATTGTTAAGAGCCTCGCAGGTCACTTACTACAAATCAAGTCTTTATAACGATCATCTCTAGAAAAGATAATATTACATTATTGAACGCATTTACTGAATTCGTGGTAAGAATTAAAACTTACTAAAACGTTTTCCAGCCGGACTAAGAAAGGTAAAAGTTCATGAATGTTTCTCTTTGCGACCATAGTGCTAAAGAGAGATATAATAATATTTGATGCTCACGATATTTTTGAGGAAATATATATATATATATATATATATATATATATATATATATATATATATATATATCTTTTAATGCACTTTTGTTGCTTTGTTGGAAACTTCATCAGTTCAATTTTTAGTGATATCGAACCATTAAGAGGATTCGTAATTAAACCGGATTAAAACTGTGTCTAATTGGTCTTTGAGGTGAATACGTTTGAAAACAATGTAATAATGAATAGTAGTCAGAATTTATTTAAGCACAGACCTTGTGTATTCTAACTAATGAATTGAGGACCGTAAATGGGATATGATATGATATATATTAAGAAAACTAATATTTACACTTGAGAGTTGGAAAATAGGTTGATGATTAATTGAATGATGATTACAAAAAAATACTATAGAGTAGGGGAAATTGGAACAGAATGGATAGAGGGCGAGAAAAACTTTTAATAAGCGCAAAATTTACCAAGGAAAAATAATTTATTCAGAAATGAAGTGCTATTACATTCATGCCATGAAATACGGTCAGAGTTGGATCGCTTAACACTGCTTTTACTGATACGGGATGAATGAGGTTTTTCATTGTTAATGTTTAGTTGAAAATAAATACTTATCATTATATTTTAATTATTTTATACTGGTAGTAGAGGTAACAATGATTATATAAAGATTTAAATATTTATTAACCTTTCAAAATATGCTTAAAATTAGGAGTTTCTAAAAGGAACTTCAAACAAAGATTTAAATATATTTCAATCCAGATAATAGGCCTAAAAGATTTACTAAGTAAAGAATGGTAAACAGCTTTTAGATTCCTGCAGATATTATAAGGATCAGAACAGATTACAAGTACTTTAAAACTCATAAATCTGTGGAAGAATTAATTTATTCCCTGATTATTTAACTAAATCGTTTTGTTAGTAATGTTAATGAAACTATATAACAAAAGCTCAAACTACAAAGATACTTTTAATAACTTTTCTCAGTATATTGAACTTTTTAGGAGGCTAGTTCTTTTAGCCAATACAGCCAATCTCTCACTTTAACTCAAAGGCGCCTGTTAATTAATCTTTGACAACTTTCAGTTCGAGCAAATCTCTCCTTTCTTAATCAATGCAGTTTACAGACGATCATGAAAAAATCCATAGCAAGCCAGTATTACTAAAGATACATTTTTTATTTGATTTAAATCCAACAGTTTGTAACAAAAGTGAAGTGGTAAAGAAAAGGTATATGCAATAATGTAAGAGAATTCTATCCCCATCATGATATTAGCAATATTTAAAGACTAATTACCTTTTTAGTTCATCTCAATATCTACAAAATAAAGGTAAACGCACATATTTTGTCTAACATTATTTATCTCTTTATCGTTTTTAGTGTTTTTCAGTACAGTAAATCACGGAGTTGGACAATACTGTTAAATAAGAATAACAAATAATCTTGAATGGGGAAAAGAATTTTAATAATAATTTAGTAGTATTCCTTAAACACCAATAAGTATTTAAAAAATCCAGTTTCAAGCAAATCTATACATTTCATATTTACAGTAACAACAATGAACATTTTATATTAATCTATAGTACACCTCGTTACATAATAGTAACACGTGCAGTCTGAATAAGGGTGTAAATGGATATTTCTTTCATGATGTAAAATGTTGTATAATAAAAATAATGGAACTGAAATAGCGAAGAAATCACGCAGATCCATATTCCTTGCAAAAAGGGTTCACTGGGCCCATACATCTTGTGTAATTTTATTATCAGTTTGGTTATACATATTTGGAAAACTTAAAACAAAATATCATTAACATTTATTGCACCATATAATTCTATATACTCAAAATAGATGCAAATTTTTGGTTGAATGTATTAGTTTTTTTTTTTCAACAAAACCTAATCACAAAAATTAAAATGAAGATTGCTAATACAGAATCAGCTATTAATACAACTACTGTGTTGACTATCAGTTTAAATTAAACATTGATATGTTTAAATATTAACTAGCTTACTTAGCACACGTTATTGATAGGATTTAACGTAAATCGTAACTGTGCTACAGATCAAATAAGGATTGTCTAGTGAAGCAGTAAAAAATGGAAATCTGTAATATTTGCTGAAACTGTATGTGTCAAAAATATATAATAAAGGTTTAGGTGATCATAAACTAAATTTAAATATATTTAAATCCAATATTTTGTTTTTAGAATATTCTATATTGAAATAGCTTAATTTCTAAATGTAAATAACGATGCTGAATTTTAATACATAAAGATAGGGTGAGACCCAGTGGTGATTATGTGACGTCACATAGTTACTCAGTAAACGTGACAAATGTACAGTTGAGTGAGAACTGGCTTCTGCTGGTCGGCACAGATGGCCAGTTTGTAACTACTGATGACAAACCGACTGTTATGTTCAGTGTGAGGCCACGTATTGATTATGTGACGTCGCGGGATTTACCATCAAACGTGACAAGTTCACAGTTGAGTGAGCACTGGCTTCTGCTGGGTCGGCACAGATGGTCGGTTTGTAACTACTGATGACAAGTCAGCTGTTGTGTTTAGAGTGTGAGATCACGTGGTGCTAATGTGACGTAATGAGATTTCCCATTAAACGTGGCAAGTTGACAGTTGAGTGAGCACTGGCTACTGCTATGTGAGAACAGATGGCCAGTTTGTATCTACTAGTGACAAGAAACCTGTTCTGTTGAGGGGGTGAAATAGGAGAAAAAGCTTGATGACATTGTCTATAGATTTGTATTTTCAGATCCTTGGTTTCATATGAATATATTTTAAAGTTAGTGCATAAATTATTAAGTACCGTATATGAACATTTATACTGAGTTAATTAACCATTATTCAGGTACTATGTTCTATAAAACTATACATCTATAACTTGCACAAACATTATCTGCAGATTAGTTTCAGGTTTTAATCCTTTCAGCACCAAACCTTCTCCTTTGCCTTTATTTTCATAACTAAATGTTGTGTTCCATTTAACATCATTTAAGTTCCAGTTTTCTAGCTTACAAGGTTTTCAAAACTAATTTAGAAACTCTTCGACACTTTAAATAGTCAAAACTTTCATTAACGTATTCAGAAATTAAGTTTAATTTAACAAATCCGTTTTAACCATCAACTTTCAATACAGCAAGGCTCTTACCATCTTTTTATCAGTTTTTCTCACATTTACATCACACACAAAAACACACACACACAATCACACACACATACGTGTATGTTATATATCGTATAATTTTTATACCACACATATTAGGAAGAACTAGAATGACAGCTAAAAAACATGCATCCTTTTCTTATACAATGCGATTGTTTACTCACTTTACTATTGCGCATACAATAGAATAAAAGGTTGACAATTGAACTAACGAACACTGATACATTTCATTGTTGACAAATTTAGTATTGATACTTAAATTTACTAAACATTACCACTCTTTATCTACCCGTAAATAAAATAAATAAATAAATAAGGCCTTTATTCTTGAGCGGATTTCAGTTTACAATCTGTTTTACAAATCGACTCACATCAAACTAATCATAACAGTACAATTCGTATTTTAAAAACTGTGACACCCAAATATTGCGTGCTGGTAATTTACATAGAAAATTCATACTTAAACAACAATACATCATTAAGGTACCTATACAGTTTTAACTTCCTTTTTGAAAGTTTTAACAGGCAAAGTCTTTATAACTGGTGGTAAGGCATTGTACTCCTGGGGTCCAAAGTACGAGAAGGACCTTTTTGTAGCCTCCAACCGCACACGCGGCAGTTGCAGCTTGTCGTCCTGTCGAGTGTGCCGTTCTCTTAGAGTCGCTCGCGCCACTAGTTTCCATCTCAGGTAAGAGGGTTCACCAGTTACCAAAACCTTATGCACCAATGTCACAGTTTGGAGCCTACAAATATCTTGAACAGAGTGTAAATTTACTCTTTTGCGATAAGGTGAGATGTGGTCAAATCTTTTTAGATTATAAACAAACCTCAGCGCACTGTTCTGTATCTGTGCAAGGATTGACATTTGCCTCTTGAGTTAAGCAGCTACCAAACACTGGAAGGGCGTAATATATTGATGGAAATACCAGAGAATTTTACAATATGCAGCTTTGAAAGCATTGGAATTAACGCTCTGTAATCTATTCAAAACTCTCAATTTACACATTGCACGTTGAGAAATCAATTCAACATGTTTAGAAAGTTTAGCTGATTGTCAATTATAACTCCCAGGACTTTAACAAAAACACGATCTTCCAAACAAATACCCTCAACAGAAACAGAGAGAATACTCCTGTTCATGGTCTCTTTAATGGATGGTGAGCAAAAATGCACCACAGAACACTTATCTGGCATTCAACTTTAGGCCATGTCCCTCCGACCACTCTTTAACCCTACGCAAATCAGCATTGAAACACTGCACTGCTTCATGGACACCTGAAGGGGGATATGTTAGAAGCATCTGAGAGTCATCCGCATAGGAGTAGGAGTGAACACGAGGACAATGCAAGTTCAAGATCAGCAGTATATAAAATGAACATAACAGGCCCTAAACATGACCCTTGAGGAACCCCTGTATCCTTCGACAGCGAGGAAGAGCAGTTTTCTTTTACCTTCGTCACCTGACTCGTCCGTCCGCTCAAATATGAGCCAAACCATTTTATAGCGATTTCATTAAACCTATAGAAATTTAATTTGGCAAGAAACAGTTCATAATTCACTGAGTCGAACGCTTCAGAGAAATCAAGCGTCGCCAAAATACTTCCAAAACCTTTATCTTTCGCTACATGCAGCTCATCCATAATGTTTATCAAGGCGGAGGGTAGTGCTGAAAGACTTCCTAAAACCAGACTGATGTACAGGAAGAATAATTTTCAGCCTCAATGAAAAGCTGTCAACTGATTTCACCACTACCTTCTCAAGGATTTTTGACATGCCGGAAGGATCGATATCGGCCTAAATTGGGAAATCACACTTGGATTCTTTATTTTGGGTATGGGTGTGACAAGACTTTGCTTCCAGCATGATGGAAAACACCCAGAAGCAAGGGACAGGTTAACCAAATGCGTAATAGCTCCCAAGCAATATGGGCTCATGGCTTTCACTAGCCTGAATAGATATTCCATCAGTCCCCACAGCCACTGACGTAATGTTATTCATTATGCATTTGATCTCACCCTCAGTAACTGGCACAAAATTGAAACCATGCGCTAGATACTCACAAACATTGTTTCTGTAGAAATTCAGTTTGTCGAGGCTAATCCTGCTTCCACCACCCATGCCTGCAAAGTACCTGTTGAGGTCATCAGCTGAGAATCTTATATCGTCACTATTACGGTCATTTTCCAGCACTCCACCGGACCGTAAAACACCCCAGAATGATTTAGAGTACTTACAATTCAGCTTGTCGTGAAAGTAATTTCGTTTTGCTCTTCTGATGGCGCAGTTCAATTTATTTCGTGCCTTACAGTACAACAACGTTTCTAGCAGCCGAAACATCACTATCATGCAGTCCTGTGTTTGAAATAATTTTTTTCTTTTGTGAGTTCTCTTATCTCGTCACTCCGCCATGGGGCTTTCTTCTTGGTGACTCGCTTTCTTGTTAACGGTACGCAGGTGTCAAGCAGTTGGACAATGTAGGTAGTTAACAATTGACTAACTTCCTCGACCGAGGTCTTTGTCTCAATATCATCCCAATCAATACGTGACAATAAAGAAACATAAAGAGACACATCGAAATTTGAAAAATTTCGATAAGTTATAAATTTCTCCTTTGGCCTATAAATTTCTCCGTTGCCATACCTGAGATCACAATATACCAGGTGTGGTGGTCCGTAATTTGTTTACGTCTTGAATCCAAGAATTTTGGACGTATCCACTAAACCAACTTTGACTATGTCTAGACCTTTATTCACAACAATATGGTCGATCAATGTCGAAGAGCTCTCGGTGACACGAGTGGGCTCTGATATGAGTTGTACCAACCCTAACGATTCATACAGGTTTTTTCAGGAATCTACAATCGGCCTTACCAGTATCCATAAGATTTACATTAATGTCACCCAACAAAACAACATCATCAACATCCAACATCTGATCAATAAACAAAGAATACAAAATAGAACTCAGGGTGGAATATATAACACCGGTGGTTTATATACCACGCACACACACAGCTTCTTGTTTCTCAAACTAAACTTGCCACAGATATATTCTAAGCGACTATCAACATTGTTCAAATAAACCTGCGTCATTTGCAGATGATTTTGCAACCACGAGTGCCACTCCTCCACCAGCGGCTCCCGGGAGACCCTCAGCGCCCTGTCTGTCCTTGCGCCATAAAGAGTAGCCATCTACAATGAAACAATCTGAGGAAACATCTGGAGTCAACCACGTCTCCGAGAGACCAAGAATGTCAAATTTGAAATCATCAATAACCGCACACAGCTCCTGGAAACCTGTGTTCATTGATCTCACATTTAAGTGCCCCTACTCTGGAAAACAACTCGCCCCTCTGATGCCGTTTCCCCGACTCCTTATGCTGAACAGAAGCCTGTGACACCTCAGGAACATCTCTAAGGTCACCAGGAACTGCGGAAACCGGCGAACATCCACCCGGAAAAGTTTTTTTCTCGTGCAAACACCTGAAAATAAAATTCCCGAACCAGAAATTTCCTGCCCTATTTAAGTGACGACCATCACGAGCAAGGTGATATCCCCTCACCGTACTGTATGTTGTTCTCTTTTACTGATAAATCATTATGAGAAATTTACCTTTTATAGCATATTGCTATATGTATATGTAAGGTATCTATAAAAATAAGGTTGATTCTAATACAAGTCTTATTAATATTATTCTTTTAGATCATACTATAAGCTCGTTGAACTTAAATAATCAACTCGTTTTTCATAATAAAATATTGGACAGTAAAAGCTGCTTCGCGTTATAATATGCAATGCATCCAATTTCCATTGCAGAATTCCAACTGTAATAAATTAGGTTAAAGTGTGCTGCATAATTTCAAATAAATTACACTGTTGAGTTAGATTCTTGTTATTACTGGCGTTAAAGAGCAGTCATCGCAATGTTATTCAATTACAGGATACAGACTGAACAGCAACTTTGTATTGAACTAGTTTTTCTTTCAGTTGTAACAAAATTGAAACCATTTATTGGAATTAATTATTATTGGAAAAGACAACGTTATGTGTAAGATAATTCTTTTTTTTAATACACGTCTTTTCTTTGTTAATTGAAAACTCGTTTTTATTTAAACAATTAGGCAACTTCCATCCATTTAGCTATTCTATCGCCTTCATAATACAACAATATTGAGTTATTATAAAAAAGGTTTTTTACAGTAGTACAGAGTTTGTACCATACCTTGCTTACAAACATTAAAAGAAAAGACACTGTTTTCATTTGATTATTAAACCGTAATTTCATATTTATAACAGTTTAAGATGATTTGTGCCAAATTCATGAGGAATTATGATACTTAAAGCAGTCTTGTAAGCAACAGAGTCAAGGTTCGAGGAGAATATTAAGATGACAACACTATTTCTCGTACATTAGTCAAAATTTGCCCTGTCCTTATAGAATATATCCTTTGGGCAATGACTAAAATATATCTTAATTTGAGTTACATATTAGATGTATAAAAATCAGTTACTTCCTCCCTCAATTATTGGTTTAATATATGTTTTCAAGCGAATCCTGCAGGATACATACACTGTACACAAGAAAACAAAAATAACACGTTACAATAATATGTAACCAATTGTTCTACAAAAGAAAACTTAAAAAGTTAACGTACTTTTTAATTCAATAATACATTCTGCAGCAAATACATTTACACCAATCAGCAAAAATATAATTGAAACAGTTCAATGAAACACAACCACTAAATCAAATCATTGATATTTAATATCTTTGTTCATCTGTAAACAGAGCCCTCGAGTAAAACAAGTGGTTTCATATTACAGTATTACTAATTAAAGCTCCATTGCAAATAATGCATTGATTTTGTCGACTTTCACAAAAAACTTTTAATTTTTTATAATTTATAGGCCTACTATTAGATGAAATGACTGATCGCTCCCGTATTCACTGTTGTGGGGTTGTTTCCATTTTCTGGCACTTTAAGGCCAGTACATTTTTATAGATTCAAGAGGATTCACGATATATTTTTTCCAGCGTTATGAAAATCATAGTTAAATATTATAAGATTGGGAGTCCTATGTTAACCCTTACCTGTCAAAATATTCACAAGAATGCTAAGTTATTGTGTTATGAGTAGTTGTTTTTTTTTAAATTACATCCTTATATTCTGAGTTTTGAAGTAACAAAAATTTTTACCTTAACTCAAATATCAAAGGTTATAATACTCGGATTTAGCTTTATAGTATAAGTAATGTAACTACTTTAGATAGATGACGCGTTATACTGGGATAAGTCATATAAATACCAATAAGAAAATGTAGGTAAAAACTTTGAACGAGCGCAAGCGCAGTACAGAATAATGAACGCAATGTGTAATATTAGACTTTAAAATTACTTTTTATATAGAAATTTGTTTCAAGAATTTTACGTGCGTTCTACATTAAAGCTTGTAATGCTAACATAAATCACAAGGAATAAGTGTGATGGTTTATGAGCGAGTTTGTTTAGGAGTTAAAATTGTTATTATCAAAATAAGTATGTTTCATTTATAAATATATTTTATATTTAGGCCTTTCATTCATATATATTTTATACCTTATTCCTTAAGATCTCTTGTTATCAAGAATTATTAGTAATTAACAATAAAATTTCCCTGATATGTATGAAAAATGTATTTTTTCTGTGCTAAATTATTATTGTTCGAGTATTATTACCTTAGTAACATTTCAATCATATCTATATTTTTGTGGAGTTTGTTAACGATTTTTTATCGTATCCTCAATTGAAGACAAATATGTATTTACATACTTGCAGATAGATATCCGCGGCTTTACACGCATTTAAAATAATCAAAGGCCACAGCGTTCTTAGTGGAAGCATTTATGATGTAATATGATGGAGCTCTACAGACTTTTTAAACACACGTAGATATATAAGGTACATATTTTAGTATCTATGATTTATATATTCAATACTTAAGTACAGTTTTGTATATTTATATTTTAGTTTTTGTTATTAAATTATTTAAATAAATTATCTCGAAAACCTAATTTTGTCATAAAGTGCCAACTTCTCTGTTATTGTCTGTTTATTGTTCTATCTAAGATATTTTAAATGCAATAGTTGAGTTGACTTTTGCCCCGATCAAGAAAATATATACCAACTAAAATCAACTTCGATTAAAAGTGTCTAGTTTCGGCTCATTTTATTTAATTTCTGTCTCAGATTTGTCAAGTGGCATAGTTATTGTTTGCCACCAGCTATTGTATTCACAGCTTTCTTTCCCTATAAAGAAAATATATAGCAACGTACGACAGAAAGTTACTGTCGATTAAATTTACTTAAGTTTTAATTTATTTATGGTTCCACAGTTGAGTTTATGTTGTTGCACTTACCAAGAAAAGAAACACATATGTGGGTTTTTTAATGAAACTTAGATTTAAAATAGTTTTTTACATGTTTGCAGTGACAAAGTTCATCTGCTTACTTCGCTAATATTCTGCTTATGCTTATGAGGAGAAAAAGGGCCATCCCTTTGCTTTTCGTTAACTGCAGTAATTCTTAAGGGAGCAAAGCATTCACAGCTTTCTTCATGACGGTAGGCTTTTAGAAGAGCATTGCAATATTATTTGCAATACATGGTAAATATTATAATTACTTTCAAAAATTATTATATGTTCTAAGAAAATTGTCCAATGATTCTAACCATTTAAACCTTCCTTGGACATTTTTAAATATATTAAAACCAAGATTAGCTAAATCGGTACAGCAATTTTTGAGTTGTAGTAAGTACAACAAACGTCATTTCATTTATACAGGGTGAATATAAAGTCAGGACCCCCCCTCTATTTTCTTCTATAGGTAATATAAGGAGATATCCTTTGGGTAGTGGTGCAATGTGGAAAGGAAGTTTCATTTTATGACATTGACAATTTTTTTTGTCCCCCAAAAATGCGAAATTTTGGGGGCAACCCAAAAATTTCAAATGTAAACCCCTATCAAGTGACCCCTCATTTTAAAGAGCATGAAAAAACTTAAATAGTAGTGAAAACCAGAGATTGCTATCTCTTTCCTAATCCGAAATAATAGCCAGTATTACCAAAATAATTTTAATAACTCACCACGTCACAAAGATACGAAAGACAATGTTCCAGCTGCATGATCAGCTGTTGGTGTCAACTCTACTTTCTATTATAAATAATAATGCATCAGCTGACTCATACTGCTTATTGTGTTCTGACGATTTATTTACATTGAGGTTATGTATACTGATGATAGTCCAGTTGATTTTGATGTGAATATTTCTTAATTTTTGAAATTAAAAAATGGCACAGAGTGATTTAGAAAGTAATTCATCCAGTAATTTATTTGGAATTTTTTTTTTGTTTTTTTTTGAGAATTGATTTCAAAAATTAAGAATTATTCACATCAAAATCAACTGGACTATCATCAGTATACATAACCTCAATGTAAATAAATCGTCAGAACACAATAAGCAGTATGAGTCAGCTGATGCATTATTATTTATAATAGACAGTACAGCTGACACCAACAGCTGATCATGCAGCTGGAACATTGTCACTTTCGTATCTTTCGTATCTTCGTATAATCGTAAGTATATTATATAAAAGATGATTAATATTGATTCGTTAATGGCTTAGGTGCAAATCTTGAAAACTGCAGGAACGATTTGGAATAATTATTTTACCAAACTTTCGTTGAAGACGTACATTAATTTGTATGAAGAAATATGCTTTTTGGATTACCGATTTTTTAAATAGAGAAAGTAATCAAAATCTAACTGTAATAAGGAGCTGTGAGTATCCTTGTATATTTATAATACAAAATTAAACGGTCTACGTTGACAGCGGCGGAAGCTTTACGGTGCTAAAACACATTAGGGTAGTCGTTCTCACTCAATGTAAATCAGGAGTGTAAGTTTTTAACTTCTTTTAATATACGTAGAAAGTTATTGTACAGCGCTTTAAATTTGTTTGAGTAATTTATTTACAGTGCTACAGTTGGGTTTGTCTTGCTATATCAAACATTTATTTATGCCAATTGTAGCTTTAGCGTTAGATGCTTTCACGTTTAAGACTATTAATTTTCCTCTAGTCGTTACTAATCATTGAAAACTTTATTAATTCCTCAAAAGCTCTTCAAATTCAAGCCTCTATTTTAGCCGAACACTGCTTTATAATTCATTTTTAAGCCTCAAATCTGTATTTGTCAATAAAGCTTTTATTTGTTATTAACTAATCTTGTGCCTTATTTTAGTCTGATTTGCCCACATCAAAAGAAAATCAAAATCAATTTCAATATTTATCGTGGTATTTTTCATTTCCTAATTTTCACTTCTGAATCACCAGAACTACTCATACTTGCCGAAATAAATATATAAAAGTATCCTTTATCAAATCAACTTTTTCGCTCCCAACCATTTCTTCTTTTCTACGACTTTCATTTCTTCGACATTCTGGCTTTGTTTTTTATTTTTTTCTCAGAGTTCATTTCACATTTTTCAAAATTGTTGTTACTTCCAATATTTTTGACGTTCCACACAAAACTATAAACCGTACAGCTATTATCTAATCTTTAAAATGGTTTCTTACCAAGGCTGGGATTCTAAAAAAATTATGTATCATTTAGGAATGCTTAAGGCTTTACTGATCATAGGAGATTCTAGTCCATTGAGCCGGTGGCATTAATACGATTTCCTCTATCCGAAACTCAAAAACCTTTATTTATTTAGCCACCCTTAAACCAGCATAGCACAATTTGCTGTTGTAAGTTTATACACAGGGCTACTCAGCCAGAGTCCTGTATTATTGAATTATTTCTTAACTACTTGAAGATAATGTTCCTAATCGGTTTAAATTTCACTACAGTAAAATTAATATGTAGAGGACATAAAAACCAACTTTCACATCAATGTACATGAAATTATGTTGGGTGAATTTCAAGCGTCAAGGCCAGAACAACGACTTTCCATTTCACGCACCACCGGACCTGTCACAACTAGGAAATAAACAACCACCATTCTTTCACTCCAGTCCCTGTAACCTCGTAGTAAAACATTTTAACTATATAAGACCAGTCACAGCGTAAAATAGTTATATAAGCTCATGATAACGCACACTTTATTTTATTCGTTTATATTAGTTGTATTTCTTCAGTTTAATTTCACACAGCGTAAATAAAAATTAATATAATCAATTCATGATGTAAATGTGAACCAATGAATAGAAAAATTTCAATAATATAGGAAATATAATTGGAAAGAAAATCAAAAGAATATAGTAAGGGATACAAGCATTTCGTACTGCAGTAGGCATTGTTTATGAATCAGAAATATTCCAAATATTTTCACATATAGTCTATAGACAATTGATAGCTGTTTCCTTAACCAAACCTAAAAAGTTTAGAAATTTAATTGTCAAAATTAGACCTATTGTATTTTATTATTTATTTAAACATGGTTTGTGATTTTTGTTATAAGGAAATGCTAATTAAATAGCGTTTCCCTGTTTAATGTAAAACTTACACTATATTCAAATAAATCCACATTAAAATATTTCCTTAAGTCTAGGTATTTAATATTACTTAAATATAACAATAACTAAATATATGTAATGCTTTACTCTAAAAAAAGAACACTATTGTAATATTTTCTATGGTTTTATGTTTGAACTTCTTAAACTTGATTCACTTACATAAACTCATTTTGTAAGAATGGAAACTGCCAAAGGCTGGCTTATATTTAGATTCTAAAGTATTGCATTTAAAACATTCATATTTTTTTTTAAAACCATTTCCTATATATCCTACCTCGGACTAGCAGTAGCAGCTAATCTTGCATCAAACAGCTTCTGTTATTCAGCAATACATTAAATTTGCTATTACATATGTAACTGCGAAAATAAAGTTTAAAGTGAATAATAATGCAGATTGCTAATATGTAAAAATTCTGCAGTAATACCCCATTATGTCAGACAAATTATTCCCTACCAAATAGTTTTAACCTATCATATCTACTCCTGATGGTATAATAGATAAGTCTGAGTCAATTGGACAGTAATTTTTTTAAATAATATTAATGTAATAACTGACATTTTTCATGGTAAGAAAACTCAATAACTCTTATTAGTCTGGGAACATGCGAAATAAGTTTTCACTTCACGTTTCACTCAAAGTTAGCAGGTGCGGTTGGGACTTTCAAAAGAAGCGATATTAAATTATACACCACAACTGTATTACTCTTCTTGCTTGTGTGTTTCTACCATTTCAGTACCTTATGTGACAGAAGGGACGTTAAAAAATATTTTATGAGAGTGAAAAATCTCTTTATAAATGAGCCGGAGTTAAGGGTGTTTTAATATTTACTTATACTTATACAAAACTATAAAAAATTAATTAAGATACAAAGTTCTTATAGTAGTACTTCTTAAAATAGTAGTACTATTTTACTAATTATCTTTATTATGTTCCCATTTACTTAATGTGGACAAATTCTTTAACATCGCTTGTTATATTTCTATTACTAACCCACTCAATAAGCATATCATGTACATATATTTACTAGCAATTACCACCAAATTACTATATATAATATATAGTATACTATAGATAACATATACTTATAAAATTTAAACTTAAAGGTTAATGTTTACAGACCCTTAATTTGAAGAGAAAATACGAGTAATTTATGAGTAACAATTAAATAAAAAGTTCTCTAAAACATTCCGGAATATTTAATGAATAGCTGAAATAATTTTAGTAACATTTCAAAAATAGTAGAGGAACAATAAATCCGCAATATTCTTATTGGAATCGCATATGATGTGGTATAGTTGATATATGTAATAATTCTTTATATGGCGTATTGTTTTATATTATAGTCCATAGGTTCAAAATGCAAGCAAAATTTACACTTACCTAAATCAACAATTAAAAACAATAATAGTTGTTATGATGAACAACCCTTATTTCAAATGATGATGTTTCCTTTACAGAATTCAGAATTTGTTTTATATAATTGTTTTAGGTTTACAGTTTGATGAAGTATTTCTACTTCAAATTATTTATATTAAACACACGTCATACTACAGTTTGCCTTGTTTTCATGATTAAAAATTATACACATACTCCTCAGTCTAAGAAACTTACTTTAGTAAAAAAGTATATATTTCTTATATTTATAGATAGAAACTTTGTATTTGAAACTTTCGGGAGGAAACTCCAGCCTGGAGGAAGAAATTAATT
Organism: Homalodisca vitripennis; assembly: GCF_021130785.1. NCBI lineage: Eukaryota > Metazoa > Arthropoda > Insecta > Hemiptera > Cicadellidae > Homalodisca > Homalodisca vitripennis. The sequence continues at coordinate 164,257,753 of NC_060207.1, read as the reverse complement.
GAGTTAAGGGACTCATTCTGTGCTTAGATAATTCTCTATGATCCATATGGAAAATTGGATTTGATCCGTACATTTCTGGATGGAGTTACTGAGTTAATGCATAAATTAGATTAACTCCTCTTCAAGGTCTCGTACTAACCCCATTGGTCCAGTTGGAGTTTGTCCCTGCAAGTTGATAACTAGGGGCTCTGACGGCTGTAGATCATTCCTGCAAACGACAAATGCAAAAGAATCTTCTGAACTCCTGAACCATATCAACTTAATACTGTACGATTAATCATTATTTTGTTCTTTTAATTGGTTTAATAGTATTATGTTTTGTTGTTGAAGATCTTCTATACTGTTTTGTAAACATATTTGGAAGAAATGTGTTTAGAAGAAAATGAGGTTTCTCAGCTTGGGTTCATATGAATGAATTTTGTTGTAACTTTAAGAATAAAATTTACTATTTTCATTGAACACTGAACTGTACCTGTATGTTTCAGAACGGAAGTTCAGTTTCTCTCTCAAACCCAATATTCCTTTTATGATCATAATATTAGTATAATTATTTTTTGTTAACTATATTAAAGTTCTAGTATAGATTGGAATGAATATTTATACACAGATAAAATTAAAAACTACTATTACTATAGTTGGGCTAAATTTAAAATTAATTCACTCCCTTCTAAAAAAAGAATTGAGGGGAGCAATATTTTCAGGACTTAAGACTCTTAGCGTGTTTGTACAGTTAGAACCAAAAATAGTTTTAGGGCTCCTTGTATATTTGTTTTATAGTATTTATATAGGACTTCGGACTCTTGGCTATAGTGGTCCAAGATTGCTTAACAGGTGAATTTGGTAAGATTGGAGATGAAGTTGACGATATCTGACTGTCTTGTTTATGACATTCCCAATGGATTCAGTACAAAGGATAGCAACACATATCTTAGTTGATGGATGAGTGTTATGCAGTATATCGAAGATGAAATCGTCCATTACGAAGACGGCACACTATTAAGAACGGTTAGAAGACGGTTAGATAAATTAGTTATTAAACATTTGAATTCTAAAAAGGAAACATCTTCATTTGAACTAAGGGTTCTTCATCGTAACAACTATTATTGTTTGTAATTGTTGATTTAGAATTTAGTCCCGACTGTTTCAAAATTTTAATCAGTAGCTTTCTTGATCGGGAAGCAAGAGAACTTGAAATTGTGTTGTTTCAAATGGAGATTCCACATTCCTTGGAGAGTTGTCTATAGCATAAATTGGCCAATATTAAATTTATAATTTTGCATACATGAATGGTTCTGTCGTTATAACCATATTCGGCCACAACATTTCCATATTGTATTCTTCGAATGTTGGTAGTTTCCAAGCGAGAGCCTATATATTCCCTAGGATAGTCAGGTATTTTTACAATGCTAACAAATTTAAATAAAATAAAATAATATATATTTTTCTAAACTTAAAATAACTTTACCCTTGAAAAATCATCTCTCAGGCAGAGAGCATTTCTCTTTCTTAAGTTGACAGAAACTTTCCTGTCACAGTTGAATAATACCACGACAAGTTTCTTCTATCTGTAAATGTAACTCAATCTACTTACCAACAAAGCACCAGACTATTACGTTTCAATAATTTTAATATGAACTAACAGAAGATTACTTAAAATTCACGATTGAAACTGCACAATAATTATAAACAAAATTGAATTTCCAACCATTCTGAAATAAGAGTTAGTCGTTTTCCAACTCGGATTTCCAATTATTTATCATAAATTTATGAAGCAAAGGATACTTGCTTTCAAAGGCCAAAGGGTATAGAACTAACGTCAAAGACCGAATCATTTTCATTAGTAAGTAAGTAAATTTCGGTACGAGCAGAATTATAAAATTGCAGGAAAACAACGAAACTAGTACGTGGACTTACTTTTCCACAATTTCTTACAAAATGTTACAGTGTTCATTGACGTTAAAGATAAACATAGTATTTATTTTAATTTAAAAAAGTATATTACTTTCTCTTAACTAATAAATTTCGCATATAACAATGCCTCCATTATCATTGATTCTGAGTCCAGATCATAGTGGGGCACCATTTTAACGATCGATGTATTTAACTTACCACAACTACCCAGCGTAATAATTAAAATTAAATCCCCATTACCTGTAAAACGAATAAAAATTGTATTGCCTTCGGTGATTAAAAATACATTTTTTATTGTATAACATTATTTGAGAACTTGAATAATTTAAGTACTACCTTTGCTAAATTTCTATTTAGGTTATTTATTTGGACTGCTTGTTTCATCCATATATTCTTTGTGTTTTTAAAGAAGTCTAGGAGAATTATCACAAGAGGGAGACGTCTTAATATTTTTTATAATCTTAAAATTTTAAAAGAGATAATTTATTCTGACTGGATGGTGAAAGTTTTAATGATTTTACATGACATTCATGGAGTATATTAAAATAAAATTTTAAGTTAAATTTCTCTGACTTTATTAAACGTGCATACTTTATGAAATGTATCCAATTAAATAAATATTTTAAACTTACCGTGGTCATTTGAGTTAATGTACCAGTTTTATAAATGACAAAAGGAAACCTGCGTAAATGATAAAGTATTAGTAAACTAATAGAAGTTACCCCATCTTCACACGCAATTTCCACGTACAGAATTTGTGGAAATGTTGCTTGTAAAAGATATTCAATACACTCCTGAGTTATGTGATAAACACTGAAAATATTCCAATCTTCTGATCCATTTTCGATTTAAGAATAAATAGCAGTCGTTATCAGAAAACATACTTATTTCTAACAAAATATGCAATATATTTATAAGCATATCTACTTTAAAAATCTTTTGTTATTATCATATATTGTTAGTCCGTTTGCCTTTCTATTTGAAGAATGAATCCTTTCATAGTTTACAAACTATTTCCCCTAGAAAAAATGTAGTGACCACCGTTTTTAAATATTTAAATATCTCAGTTTAAACAATGATAAAGTTAGAATCCGTACCCAAAGTTTAAAACCTTTTTGTCTTGCACAAATAAAGATTAATTTTGTTATCAAAGCTCAGAATAACCACTCATTTCTTTCTAAAAGGCTGAAGTCAATTAAACTTCCTTTGACAAGATCCTATCTCGCCAAACTCTCCCGTGATGAAGTTAATCGGTGAAGCGATCTCGGTGAATTATTTCTTTTCTTTATTTCTACAAAGTACATGGTAAACTTTGATGTGGTTAAGAATCCTTCTCTAAATAGGTTGTTTAAAGTTATTTAAAGTTTATTTATATTTTTTACACTCGTGTGTGAGTTAATCTTCATTATTAGATATTATTAATAAAAAATTAAGGAATTCATCCCGTGTTACTTGAAATTAATGAAATTATAGAGCTAAAATTTTCTTAAAATAAATCTGTAAATAATTAGAAAGTGTAGTGTAGAAAAATTACAATATTTTTCTGTTAATAACATATTTTGTGTGTGTAATAAATGAAAATAAGTAGTATTAAAGAAAATAACAATATATTTATGAATAATTAACTTATTACAAATATTACAATAATGTGTTATTTATATTATTTCTATAATACATATGGTAGATAAATTAAAATAGAATCAGCTTGCAGTTTAATTTATCTCCAGATAACAATATTATTCAATTAGATCTAATTTAACAAGCGGACTAAAACCACCGAATTTCAGTTAGGTTGATTGACTCTGAGATTGTTAAATTAAAAAACAAAAAACCGCAGAATACGTTTCTCTGTGTTCCTATCCAGTTTGATATGACATATCCTTCATGTTCATACGATAGCGAAATATTGATAACACAGTTATATTCTTTATTCCAACTTCTGTACAGATTCGTCTGTAGTCAATAAATGTTTAGCTAATTTGTTTATCTTTTCATGAGTTCATTCATTCATGATAATATCCAAGATTTTACGGTGTGTATTGAGGGTATGATTTAGTTATAATCATGACACAGATTAACTGAGCCTAGATGATGATGGTATTTTTAATTAAACCATTGTATAAATCAAAATACAATCAATCCTCCTGACCAGTATGTAAGTTAGCGGTAGGGAGTGACGTAGCGTTTCATTCTGGAGACTATGAAAAACTTAAAGTGATCTTTTTACGGATGACTTGTTATTGACCACATAGGAACTCATATCATTATAATTATAAAAAAAATGTTTAGATGCATTAAATATACATATATTTTACTATATACAGAAACTAAGATTACCATATAATTAATATATTGAATTAGGTCGTATAGAATTTAATGAAAGGTTCAAGAAAAATCTCAATTAGTAGGTGAAATCTGAAAATTTTACGGACTACTACAATTTAAGTGCATGTCTATTCATGTTTAACATTTTCAATAATTTTATAAAATTTGACATTCTAAATCTTCACTTTTCCAGTCGAATATTTATTTATTTATCAAGAAAAATAAAGTATTACCCAAGTACATAAATCAACAGTTTTGCAACGAAGTGCAGAGTTTATTATCATTTGAATATTAAATTGAGGAAAAGTAATATCACTAGCAATATTATTACACGAGCAATTGTTGCTCTGATGGTAAATCATCTAAATATTGAATTTCTCTCATGAAGAGTAAAATTACTCTAGAGCAAGAATTCTTGAGGCATAATAATATGAATTCTTGTGTTCGCGCGTGTTGAAACCACTAAAGTGGTTGTTTATATGAGACGAGGCTTTGAGGAATTCACTGTAATTAACCACAGCTATCGCATTTGCGATTCGTTAGCAGCAGATCATTTATTGATGAATGAAATAAAATTTGCTTGAAGTTTATAATTAATTAAAGAGAAAACAAGAGGTCAGTAAAGAAGTGCTACTTATGTGACGTATCCAGAGAATTTGTAAAGAATGTGAGGAAATATAATTCGTGTAAAAGAAAAAAAATACAAAAATTGACTTCTTACAAACTTAAAATTATTATTAAATTATTATAAAGTAATTATAATTAATCTCTGCACATTTTTTATAACATTTACATTCTTAGTAATCAGAAACTCCATAATAATCAAATTTAGTAAACGATTATAAATATTTAAAAATCAAACCTAATTATAGATACAAATTATTGTTTCATGACTGTGCTGAATTACGTTTATATTTATATATATTCTGTCCTTATTACAGTTTCTAAAGAGGATTATACATGTAAATAGTGCCACAGACTACCCGTCTACTATTTACAAATCGAGAACTGTATAAGCTAGACCAACCAAATAAATTACAAACCCAATAAATAAGATATCGGCTATCTCTTACGTTAGTAAATGTATCCTTCTAAAATTATTAGCCAAAAATATTTAAAATTAGGATATTTTAAACTCCCTAAAAATAGAGTTGGTGTTATATTTATATTATATTTTGTGCCAGATATTAAAAAATAGCTAAATGCTTTAAGAAAGGTATTAATATAATAAGTTAATAGATAATCCACATTAATACTGACAAGTTAAAAAGGGGCATACATTTTTACCATCATATTTAAACAGGTATATCGGAATTTTAATTGTATCATGAAATTATAGTATTTATTCTAAGGCATATATATTTACTTGGTTATCCTCATAGTAAGAGAGACATTTACACGACTCTCATTTGAGGCTATTCTTGAGATAGTTACTACGTAAAAAAAATTTAATCATCATTCTTTAACATAATTCTAAAAAGATATATATATATATATATATATGTAAATTCATCAAGCATTCAACGTTAAAGCCATTTGGTAAATATTACCTTCTTATACACTATACTTCTTACTTCTTAAACTTTACTCTTATTCCTTATCTTTTTTCAACTTTCCTTCATATACACAAAACATAATGAACTCAAGCAAGTCATACTTTGTAAAACAATACCGATATCACTTAAAAAAGATGGCCGTATTACACTGTCATATTTTATTCTTAAGTGCATGTTTGAACTTTGGTATTTTACTCCGCATGGACTACGACCAAAATTTCCCATTTCTGCTCTTCCCACCAACACTTAAATCTAGTTCTTACAAACTTTCTATACAACTTTATAAAACGACTGTTTAAAGAACACAAACAAAATAGTGAAAAAATTAAAAACGAAGCTTTTATAAAATTTCCAGATATATATAATCAATTTAATGAAATAATTAATGAAGCTAACAATATTATGTCCGAAAAAGCCCAATCACTACTAAAAAAACTTTCAAAATTGTGCCTCGAAGAATATAAAAAATTTGGCCATTCTTTACCAACAATATTTAAGGATATGTTTAATCAAAATTCAAAAGATCCTTTAATAATGAACAATCCATCAACCAGTAATACAGTTTAAAACCAGTCATAGCAAGAAATGATCAACAAAATGCAACAAATGTTAGTGAAAGTTGTAAAAAAGCTGAAAATATCTCAGATATCTGCAAATCGATTGTAAATTTATCAAGTTACATACCTAATAAAGCTGAAATGTCTGTGCTTTCTAAAGGATTGACCTTCTCACGCTACTCCTACATTCAATCATATTGACTTAGTAGCTGATGCTCTTGCTTTCGCAAGAGATGTCCGTGTCAAATTTTTACTTCTCGCAAAACCAAATTCCACTTCAGTCTCTCATATACATGAATCGATTATGAAGCTCAAGACAAATTCTGAGTGGGAACCTCCTAACCTACCACCTGATCATCCTGTGGAACAGTATATTAACACCATAATATCAAATATAGCAAATCCCACATTTGGTGATTCACTTCCAAAAAAAAACAAAACCTGAGTTATAATGAAAGAAAAAGCAATCACTTCATTAAAACATAATAAAAACATAGTAATTTTACCTGCAGACAAAAACAACTCGATTGTTATTCAAAATATCACTGACTATATGTTAGAGGCTGAAAGACAACTCAGTGATACTAATACATACAAATTATTGTCAAAAGATCCAACTGAACAATTTAACACTGAAATTTCTGAATTTTTGAAAATGAAAGGCCCAACTCAAAATTTGTCCGACCAAGAAATCAATTTACTAACACCAGACTCACCTAAAACTCCAGTTTTCTACACGCTACCTAAAATACATAAACCGATTCGCCCTCCGCCTGACGACCCATTGTTTCCAGCTACGATTCACCAACAGAAAGAATTTTCAAGCTTCATTGACGCTCATCTGCAACCTTTGGCCAAATCTTTTACAGTCACACATAAAGGACACCAATCACTTCATTGACAGACTTTCTGAAATACCCCAGCCCCTGGACGGTGAATTAATTTTGGCTACAGTTGACGCTGGAATCATTGTACACAAATATTCCTCATGACGATGGAATAAGAACTGTAGAACATTTTTAAGTATAAGACCTAGGAATGTCGAAACCTTCTACTTCTTTTTTTATCTGCCCTAGTAACCTTGATACTTACCACGAATAATTTTAGATTTAAAAACAAAAATTACTTACAAATGAAAGGAACCGCAATGGGAACCAGAATGGCACCTTCTTATGCAAATTCATTTTTGGGACTTCTAGGAACAAAATTTTTTAACATCTCAAAATTTAAAACCGTTAGTTTGGTTCCGATTTATTGACGACATTTTTTATTATTTGGCAACATGGCAATGGATAGTTTAACACATTTTATTCAACAATTAAATTCATTTTCAGTTTTAAAATTCACTTTCAATATTTCTATAAATCTTGTTACGTTTTTTTTAGATGTCGATGTGTTTTTAGAGCAGGGACACCTAAAAAACGAAAATCCATGTCAAAAGATACAAATCCAATGCAGTATTTACATTACTCAAGCTGCCATCCTGGTTACGTTAAAAAATCTATTCCGAAAAGTCTAATTATTAGAGCAAAGAGACTCTGCTCTAATAATCAGGATTATTATTGTCACACTGAAAAAATTAAAAAATGTTTTTAGAAATAGAGGTTATCCTAACAAAATTGTAAATGATAACATGCCAAGTAAATTTATTTCTATCATCCAGGGCTATACAAAATTAATGGTATAATAAAACTGCACACAATATTCTACAAGCTTCACCTTTAACCAAAAATGTGTTTACTAATCCACCTAAAGTAATTTTTAAAAAGCCTCAAAAATTTGAAAAACATATTAGTAAGACCAAAACTACCCTCTGATGAGCTAACTCAAAATTTAAACAAACCTTTTGGCTGTGAACCCTGTGTTAAGCTCGCTGCAAAAACATGTAATGTAAAATAATGTTCCAAAACTACCCTCTGTAGCAGCACAACGAAAAGAAATTATCCTTAGTTGGTAAAAATGCTTGTGAATCCAGCAATGTCATTTACCAATTGTCGTTGTAAAAGACTGTAAGGACTACATAATCAGACCATAACATGCACATTAGAATGGAATAAAAATCGCAGCGATACAAATCTTAAAATTAAAGAAATCCTATTTTCGGCCCATGCATATGGAAATAACAAAAAGTTCGATGAATGCTTTTCTCTAAAAAGTGATTAACAAAATTAGAACCATAAACTTAAAAATAAATAAGAAATAGCTCATCAGAGTTGGTGCTAGACAAACTAAAACTCCGGTTTGGTCTAAATTTAAGGTACGGATAGCAGTATGGAAATCGCAGCGATACAATTTTAATTTATAAAATTAATCATTTTCGGCCCATGCAACTACATAATTTCAAAAACATTATTCCTTGTATTACTCTAAAATTATTTATATAATATTATAATTATAATAATAATATAAATATAATTATATTATATATATATATTTATATTTATATATATATATACTCCGTTTTTGATCTTCTTTATGAAAGAATTTAAGGTAAATCCAGTTTTCTTGTTTATATTTGTAGTTAGTTTAATAATTAAATTTTGTTAATATTTATACAACATTCAATGGAAATTTACAAAGAGATTTAAAATTATTTGGTATTTTCTCCTTTTCCTTTGAAGAGAATAAAAAAAAATTATATATATTCTAGTACATTATATATATATATATATATATATTTAAATATGATTATTATTAACATATGACGTTTCTTTTGTTTATTATTTTTTGTTGATATATTTACTTATTTACCTACTGTATATCTCTTGAAAATGTCTTTCGACGAACGAAATATAGAGAATTTTTATGTTGTTCTTTATTTTTTCTATCTATTTTTTATATATATATACTATCTATATATGAACTATATATATATATATATACTGTTTTTGGAATTCCTCTTTATGAAAGAATAAAAATCCAGTTTTCTTGTTTATATTTGTAGTTAGTTTAATAATTAAATTTGTAAATATTTATACAATATTTAATGGAAATTTACAAAGAGTTTAAAATTATTTGGTATTTTCTCCTTTTCTTTGAAGAGAATTCAAAAAATAATGTATATATATTCTATACATTATATATATATTTAAATATACAATGTAATAGAATAGAATAGAATTTATTTATTCACTAATCATACATGCATTTGGCTCCGCTAAGATAGAACTTGTCAGCGGGGTCAAATAATAACAGTTTTGTGATATACTGGTGGAAAAACAAATAAATATATAATATAACATAATTGCTAGAAAAGGAAGATCTATTGAGTCTACTAGTGGCACAAGTGGGCAAATCCATGACAGTGATCAAAAAGTGGCTACTTATTTATAAATCTATACCGCTGCCTCCAATCAAATTAATCTAAAGACCATCGGCACATCACCTGCAAATCCTAGCAATGTTATATTACAGTTCTAGATTTAATTATTATAGCTTACCTCTATAAAATGATAAGAATCACGTGAGGGTATACCATATGCAGTATTCATGGAAGGGGATAAATTTCCTAACTTACTCCCCCCACCGGTCTCTCCGGTTACAAAAAACTGTATTGCACCAGCTGTTAATCGCAAAACTACAGCGAAAGGTGGTTACACTTACAGACTGTTCCGTTCCGACCCAACATTGGTTCGTGAAGGTTATAAGAATATGAATATAACCTAAAAGTTAAACTTGCAGTGAATTAGCACGAGTAACTTAAACAGTTCAAAATAAAAAAGTGATTGTTTTCAATAGTAAATAAAGCAGCTAGTGATGCATTTATTTAATCCTTCCCTGAAATCTGATTTTACTTTCTTTAAGTGTTTGTGTTACCTTGTGTTGGTACCTCTCCTAGTGTTTGTGTCTCCTTGTGTTGGTGTTCATATATTGACAACTAACCAGTCTTTAAAGACTATTAATAATGATTAATAATGAGTGCAAACAACGTGATCCGTTCCTAATCTCATTCTCTCAGATTTATAGTAGAATTGCTCCACAAATTTTAACTTTTGAACAGATTGATTTTACCTCAATTTTTGATTACCTCAATGTTTGAAAAACCTATTAGTTAATGTAAGTTGTTAACTGTTATATATTCCTAACACATCTCAATAATTAGTTATTGAAACTATGAACCCATACCATTCTCTATCCTGAGGGTCAAGCCCAACAGTAATACTGCTGGTGGTTTTATACCCGGCAAGTCCACAATCCAGAGACATTATTTAAGTACACAGGCTACCATTTTTTAAGTCCGAGCATCCAACATGGTTTATTTATCGTAGGAGCTTCAAAAGGACGATAGCATATTGAGTTATGTTATGCTTATCATATCATTTGATGTATTGTTATTATTGAAGACGTATAGCCTACCAGCTTCTGCCAAGCAGTGTGTTAAAGTTTTGTAATAATCTACTGGGGGTATTAAAAAGTTTTTTTACATAATCAAGTAAAACTGGCAAACAGATTACTAAAATTCAACACTGTCACAGTTTTGTGGTGCCTTATTGAACAGCCGTCATATCAATACATACCCTGACACCCGTACACCCAGCTACCAATTTAATGCAATACAATGTTCATCCCTCAAACATCCTATTCATACCTTAAACTAAAACTAGGCCTATCTAATTAAATACAATATTGTGTGAGGCCCAAATTAACTAACATATAAACTACATATAGTTAGCTAAATTAAAATTAATCTGATTTAACACACAGTGAGAAGTCCTTTATCTACTAGCCTATATCACAAACCTGATGGCCACACAATGAACTACAACTAATTTCAATATAAATAATTCCAGAAATATTCCTATTCTCTGTTTAACAGGATCAGTTAATAATTTAAGAACCTTACAAGTAAATAACTTACTACAGATAAATAGCTATTTTATGTAGGCCTAGCATTATTATTGATAATCATAATACAGTAATGGCTTGTCACTCAATTGACAATGTCAAACAATTTAACAGCTGAAATATCCAATATTACATTAAAATACATTAAGAAGAATTTAACAGAAACAAAGGCCACACTGCTTACATAAAATCAATATTTAGTAGAATGAATATCTTCAAACAGCAATGTAGCCAACACCTGCAGTGCAACAAACGGTCATCACCACAGTATTCAGCACTTTAGTTATTTATAACCCAAAATTTGATACCCTTAGATTCGATTGTGATGTTGGCCACTTGAAAGTTCACATGGTGTACCTTTACCAATAATTTGGTTTAATGATAAATTTAAACTAGTAACATCTAAGAATCTTACATCTGCAGTATAGTAAGCGGCCCTCACAACAATACTATATTTTTCTAATACAGAAAAGAGTAATTTCAAACTTGTATCATTCAATATATATATATATGAATTATATATATATATATATATATGAATTATATATATATATACATATATATGCATATATATATATATATATATATATATATATATATATATATATATATATATGAATAAATATATATTCAGTTTCAAACAGAAGGAATTTTTATAATTAGGAAAATTAGGTAGTTTCTACAATTACTAATCACCGACAAGAGTAATGAATTTTAAGTCCTATGAAGTATAATAAATAATAGCAAGTAAAAAATTACCTGTAATATTGAGAAGAAACTTCTATGATAAAGGGAATGTCGTTATTTGAGGCATAAAGGATAGTGTTAAAAAGTTGTAAAATACTAATAAGCTAAACTAACACGTATATACCATATGTTAACATCTACATATGTTAATTGAATGGGAGATAAAAAGATGTTTTATAAAAGGTTTCAGGAACAGTACATAACATGTATAAAACTTTGTTATTAATTTTCGTATACGAAATTTAAAATCAGTATATCAGTTATTAACCAAGCTGTATTAACGCTGTTAAAACATATTTCATATGTATTTGAATATTTTTACAAAATATGTAACAATAATGTTTAGTTTAGCGTAAATAAAAAAGGTTTATCCACATCATGTATTTATAAATTTATAGTAACGCATAGTGTAACATTTATTTTAAGATATACGTTTTGAAAATTTACAAACTCAAACTTCCAAAGACACATTTAAGCATCATATACTTAATTTTATAAAATCCCTTAGTCTAAAATATTTGTTTATATATTCTTTTATGTTCTACAAAGAAGCTCTAACACGCAAAAGTGCGTGTAGCTGGTTTTACGATATTATGTGTTTTAATTATATTTAGTAATGTTTTTATATAATCAAGCATATAAATTAAATCTATTCTAATTTCATCACGGTCGAATGCGCTGGCCAGTGTGACTGCATCTCTTGTACCGGCATAGTCCCTGTCACTCACGACAAGACCTAACTACGCTATATTACTCCTGTTTGTTTCTGCACATATTCACTTTTTTGCTCATTATCCTATCTCTCCTTTTCAAGCTCACCAAGCTACTTTATTATTTTACTTAGTTTTTTATTCTTTGTTCATCATTTATGTGACCTGTTGTGCATCTTAAAGTGCATGGTCTCCTACCAACGTGGACTATCCAACAGTGTGGACCTCTGGATCCTCTCTCTGGAACTCTATCTATTCTCATCTAACTCTTATCTCGTGCGCCTGATCCAGGGACTCCTCTTGTGCTGTTGCTTGGTAAAGCCCATCTGTCTTGCTGAGTGCCCTCTTTGGCACATTCCATCTAATTTCCTATCTTCAAGTGTGTCTTTAAATTTGTCGGAAGATGGAAACTCCAACTGGTCCTCAGAAAGTTTTAAAAGTAATTATTATAAAATTAATGAATAAATAATTTTATTTCGTTTCTATACATGATGTACATGATGTGAGGAAAAAATTACAGAAGATACATCTTATTGTTTGAGACGGTATTTACTGTTGATTTTCCGATATTTGAATGAAATATTTAAACTCTCATTACACGTTTGTGATTATTATCTGGCAAATATCCAATTTCTAGTGGAGTTGTGTATTTTTCAATCTGCTGCATACAACTGATAACGTTGTCTACTCCAATACTCCAATGATAAAAATGAGTGCCATTGTAATGTACTGTCACACACACTCTGGTTGTTCCATGACATATGGATACCATGATAGTCTATATTTATATGAGTTTTTATGGCGCGGTAAAATACAACAAATTCTTATCATTTAGCAAATAAACTGTAATAAATACTGTTACTTTACATATGTTACAATACGTAAAATTATTATTTATAATTGTTAAACTAAATATAAGATATTTATTGAAAATAATATTTATAAATTCTATTCATAATATATTTTGGTGAAAGAATCATATATAAATAATCAAATAACATTTTGCTTGCTTTGTATTTATTAATTGCGGTAAATAAACATATCCTTCACCACAGTTGAAGTATACATCGTATTAATTAAAAATAAAATCATATTTTCATTAATTTTATACGAAAAATTTCTGGACAAAATCATGTTTTTAATTTAAAGTGTCAACTGGTTTAATTTATTTCAGTATAAATGTTCCAGGAATTCATATTCAATACTTTTAAACACTACATAAATAAAATAATTAAAACGCAAGTTTATATAATAATTTACAAACAAATGTGAATATATAAAAATCGTTTATAGCATTAAAAAATTATTTTCAACCTTAGATTATACGCTTGTTGGATGTTCTGACGTTAGAACCAATTATATGAACACTGCTTAATGTTGTCTTACATATTTCATTACAAATGTACATTAAGGCGTTCAGTTTTTATACAATGTTTATTGTAATTTAATACAACGGTTTAACTTGATACCAAACTACACGTCTGTATAAATAATTAATTAATACAATAATTTGTTAATTATGTGGATCTTTCTGGCGAATACATTCTGTAAAAACAAATATATTCTTCTATTTATCTATTCTACATAATAATAACACGGTATGGACCTACCTAAAGACTATTATAATAAAGTAAGGATATAAATTGAATAATGTGAGATTTATCTATTAGGTCATAGTGTGTGGTTAAAATTACTCATATCGACTGATTTAATCGCCTATATAATATTTAAATATGGAATATTAAACTTACAAATTATGACATTGATCGAAGTTGGTGATGCAGTAAAGCGATTTTAGCCCTTTAAAAAGATTTGAAAACATCTGATATAATCTGATTGCAAGAGACCTAAGCAGTATGCTGAAATACGTATTGCCCTAATTAGCCAACATTCCTGGAGATGTCTAAGCCGATAATCTGCTATAATATCTTACCACTTCATCTATTGAAACAAATCGTGTGGTTGCAATATTAGGGTTACAACGTTTACTAAGATTCTAATAATAACAAAGTTTTGTATATTAAATATTTTTCTCGGAATTATCTAAAGTTTGTAGCATTCAGATGTTATATATAAATGTATTAATAGTTTTTAAATTTTATTTTTACTTTTAACGAATAAAAACGAATGATAAAAGTCGGATAACAAAACTTTGCAAAGTATTAAATAACGATGGGAATTATAATTAAATATTAAGATGCAATAAAAAGAGTTTTGGGTTATATTTAAACGCAGAGTAAAAATAATTTGCTTTTTCTGTAAATTTGGCGATGTTAAACACAGTTCAAATTATAAATGAGCATACATGCATGTTTTTCGTACATCTTTAAGGTTAGTGCAAGCAGTTACATTTGTACATTAATCCTAAACATTTTATAATATAAAAATTAATAAATAATACGAATGGATTTGGCAAGAATACGGTGTATTTAAAGTGTATATTTTTTTGGAATACAGCTCTTTCAATGTCTACAACAAGGAATCGTTAAATAGGAAGTTGTTAATTTATTTTATGCTGTATGAGGCTGTAAAAGTGCTGGGTTTGCTTTGCTATTTCATTGGAATTTTGTAAGTTTATTCTGATAAAACTTGTCATCTGAGAACATTTCTGATTTAATTTTTGCATACAATATCAGGAAGTTCCTCTGACCTTCTAAATATATTACAAATATACTACCTATTTCAGTGAATCCCATGACTTCTATGTTTTAGGTCAAGGATTCTAGTTTTGAAACAGAGATACAGAGAAACGTAGATTCATGATAATAAATGGATTCCTATCAATAATTTACGCCAGACGTTGATGGTGACGTATACAAATAAAGGCGCCAAATAATGCACATGTTTGAGAAAATGATCATCTAGACAGTATCTAGAGAGACGATATGACGTAGCTACTTTAGTAATTTATATCAACCGGGATAGCTTAATGACCTACAAAATAAAATATAAATTATAAACATACGACAAATATTTTGTTCCGTCCCATCATGCAAGTTTCAAAATAAAAAAATTATATAAAGAAAACTAATAGTCGTATTTAACTTTACAAAGTGGGAAGAGAAATAAACTAAAATGTAAATATTGGTGAATTGGTCCACATTACAATAGATTTGGTTGCCCAAAACGTTAATTTTCATTGACCGCCTCTTGTTGTTCGCTTAACGACTCAGATTTTCAAAAACATAATCTATTAGGGTTCAAGCAACTATCATAAACTTTAAAACATTGAAGTAAATATGGCAACTTAAAATCTGTCAAGTAAAACTTAGAAAGTCTGTCAAAAATCGTATTAAACAACGCCATGTTGTAAAAATAAAAGAACAAACACTAATTGTACATCAATGAACGAAAAAATTAAATATTAACCTAAAAGAAAAACACTGAGATATTAGCCTAATAATGCTATCAACTCTTATTTATTTACTATCCTGAGCCTTTATTAAGAAACAAGGCAGAACATATAAGCATTCTATAGAAGAATATGTTTGTCCAATTACAACCAATAGTAAGCGTACTTCACTTACAATTTAATGTGTATTACTGAACAGAAAAAACATAACTTAAGGGAACATTCCAATAGTAAATATAATATTTCAAGTATAACAATTTCAACAAGCCAATAAGGAGATAAAAGTTTAATTAAAATATCTCAAGATAATTAATGACAATTTTAAATCCACATATTGATTGCCCAAACTGAATTCAAATAAATAATTCTTGAAATTTAAATTATTTAAAATATTAGTTAAAATATTTAGTGTTCTAATTGGTATTGAATCACGTGTAGTGTTTTGTTATTGACACACTACAATTTAAATTTACGTGGTGTTACTATTTTAACTAAACTTTTAGATTTTATAGCATGCTGTGTATAACTACGCCTTATTGAGCGAAATAATACAAATAATGTATTAGTACTATCATTAGCATATCAAGGGAACCCCTAAGTCCCTAAAGCATAAATTTTACTTCAACTGTATCCTGCAAAACTGTAGCGGAGACATCCCTTTGGTATTATACTCTGTGTCAGTTGTGTTTATGTGATGGTGTGAGAGAGCACATCCCTTGGAGAGTAGGCATGACATGGTATCTATTCGTGAGCTCTGATCAAATTATGTAACGGAGAAATGTTGAATTCAGGGGCCGGTTTGATAAGTAGCCCATCATATATACATCGTACAGTCAGTGCATCAATATTTACAAGTGACTTATTGTGTCCAATGTGTTGACCTTGATATTTAGTTAGACCAACATATCGACCAAGCACACAATCTCAATCTTTTTCAATCAAATACACTTAATCTATTCTTTGTTCATAATTGATACTGCCCTCTCAACTTTCTATATATGTATATTATTGAGATATATTACTGATAACCTATGACCATTGATCTAACATATTGTTTAGTTTACACGTGCGTATTCCACCGATTGCGCTTGGTTTTTACAACGTGTTTTGTTTTTATGTCTTGAACTCTAATGATTATACCAGTAAATTTAGACGGAAATATATGAAATTTTACATGTAATTTTTTTCGATAAAAATATGTTTATACAAAACAGGGGTTAACACATTATTTTATTTTTACACATTACTCATACTAAAAGTCTTTTTATGTTTTAATCGGTCTTTCTTTACTAGTGTGAAATGAAAATGTTATACCATTGTGTTCTTTGTTAACGATTCTGTTAAAAAGCTCAAAACGACCTTTTTGCATCGTTTGACGTTACGGACAACTAGAATACAAAATAAAAATGCAATATAGATAAAAAGGGTTTATAAGTATTTTCCTCGTCGCCAACCGTTTTAAATCTCGTGAGACAGACGTTGACTACAGATTCCAGGAGTCATTTATGTGACAGTATCAGATTACAGACGCTGCATTAAGTAGCAGTTGAAATGGAGCTGAACTCCATTTGTATTGAATCAACCCTCTCTATCATTGCTACGTAATATATAAGTTGTTGTACATTACAACTAAATAATTTATATATTAGAATTGTCAGATCATTTACAATATTTTTGTTCTTACAGTTTCTTAGCCACTTATAAGATCCCCAGATAGTTGGGGAAAAAGTTTAGAGAAGTTACAATATTTCGGGAATAATTTGTCAGCACGATAACAACCGTAGTTCTTAGTAGATAAGACTAAACTTGGTACAAAGGCAGTATACGTAGTTAGTGTAGATGAGTTATTTATAACGTCGAAACCAATAAAACATGGCAGCCAATTAAATTGGAAACAAGTTTTAACATTTATGGTAATTGTAAATAACATTTATGCTTTGATTCGTTCGATATATGTTAAGGTTTAAAGAGGGCAGTCCAAATTTTCGGAAAGGAATAATTAAATACCAATATTTGCATAGCGATTATAAAGATCTGTGTTTTAAAACTCTCAGGTCATTTACAATCGATTTATTTCACAGGTATTTCTTCTTATCTCACAAGATTTTCAAATAGCTGGCTTATTACGTTTTAAGTAGTTTAGAACATTGCGTTAATAATTGAGAGTACAATAGTTCATAATTGAATGGAAGCTACACTTGGTACAGCGGTAATAACTGTTTAAAGCTTGAATGAGTTAGTTAGCCAGTCTTAACTAATAAAACATTACAAGATATCAGTCATAACACAAACAAAATTTATACTATCGTTAAATTGATACGTTGCCAATTTGTACTTTTATTGAGTTGTATTTTATAATACATATTTTCGCAACCCTGTTACTCGTTACTGGTTAATATAAGATACATCCGATATTCTTGGAACTAAATTCTTGGTGGATTAATAACCTAATTGGTACGCGTATTAATGTTTTCTCTAGTGAACTTTGTAACTGCCGTTTCTGCTGCTAAGTAAAATCTCGCGCGCCTTGTCCATAAGACAAATTTATATTTTCATATTATAAATTAGCCTTTTCATACGAGACCTCTAATTTTGAATGTAATATAAAGTGAGGTTGTAAATAGTAAAGTAACGTACCTTGGTTAATGTTTTATTCTGAAGATTAATAATGATAATAGCATGGTGATGTCCTTCTGACGAGACCACGTTGTCACGAACCTTAAGTTGTCTCAATAAATGGCTAATACCGTCGTGATTTTTTAGGAGAGTTCAATTTCGAGTCTCTGATTTTAACTTCGATTGCTTCCATCAATTATGTTTTAGACTTATTCTAGTTTACTAATATTTACCTTTTCCGACTACAGCTGCAATGCCAAGCCCAATTTTTTCACCAAGCTTTGTATATAAGGTAGTTTTTTATAAGTTTTTTTATAACAGCGTTTAAATATTATTTCATAGGGATTAGATGGTTTATTGATTATTGATGATATCTAAATTTAAAATTAGATAACTTCGTATTTTCAATCTGCATTACATTACTGATAAAAACTTTACAATTATTTAACAATTTCTATTATTATAATGTATACAAATGTTTCTGCGTATTTGATGATCTACAGCTAAAAGTGTTAACAGCTGTCATGTATCAGTTAAATTTGTATTACCTGTCATAGCACAGTCTTTCGGATCCAATGTAAATCATCAACAATTCAAAAATAAAAAAATAATTAAATAAGCAATCCAAATCAGACGGAATGTTAAGTCTAAACCATTCATTAATCCACCTTAAAGGATATGTAATTCCAAAACAATTTACAGTGTTAAGTTTATTTTTACATATCAAAATTGGCAGTTTCTGTCCTATCAGTGAAGTACAAAAACATTTAAACTAATAATTCATAGTCAGTTGTCAACATTTCAATATTACGGAGATGTTTGGAATCTACCTTTCATCTCAATGAGCCGAAGAGATTTTTCTTGTATAGTCGTATATTTGCATATAATGTAATAATCACATTTTACTCGTTAATATACTCATAAAACTCTAAATAAATTTACGACTTTCTAATTCATTATGTGTTTTAGTAAATGAAATTTTAGAAAAATTGATTAAAACAACATTTGGAGTACAACAATGTTGTTAATTACTTATTATTTATTATTGACCACGGGATTATTGATTGACTATAAAACCTGAAAAACTTTTATTTATAAGTTTTAATTATTGTATTTTCTATACTCAGGGTGGCGCATATGTCAGTTCCCAATAAATTTGGATATTTTGTTTCTATAGGTTGGTAATAATGTTAACTTGGCATCAACATGGAGTAAGTTCATTGTTGTCTGTTCCAGTGGCTAAAATAAAGTGACGCTCTTTGCATCTGTTATTTGTTTGTGTGTTTTTTTTAAAATGTTTACAATTCAATAACGAGGTTACATTCTTCAGTTGTGGTGGAAGCATAATAAAAATACTGCTATAATAGTTGAAGAAATTAGTGGTAAATATCCAGGTGTCATGATATCCACTCGAAAGTATATGCGGAAGTTAAATAAGAAATTTAAAAACACAGTAAATGCCCTAAAGTGTTGTCGTACATGATCAATTTGAAAGGAAAAAACTTGCAGACATTTGATGAAGCTTTTGAACTACAAATATCAAGAAGAAGCGTGCAAAGAATGTTAAAGAAATTAAACTATAAACCATACCGTCTATCTTTACTCCAAGAGCTTCACGAAGATGGTGTCAATAGTAATAGGCGATTGGAATTCTGTGAGTCAATAATTATCCGCTCAGAGGCTGATCCAAATTTCATGCGGTTTATTTAGTGGTGTGATGAAGCATGTTACAAACTAAATGGACGCGTTAATCGTCATGACCGCGTGTACTGGTCGGATGTAAATCCTCATAACATCACGCAAGTTCTGTTAAGTCCAATTACTCAATGTGACTGGTGTTATGGTATGTGGAGGTATTTCGAGTACTGCACTGATTGGTCCTTATTTTGTCCAAGGAAATGTTACCTCAAAAAGTTACTTAAGGTTGCTGCAACAAGTGGTAGTTCCCGAGCTAAGAAACAATCCTGTTTTCAATATTCATTCGCTCATCTGGCAAAAAAATGTTGCCCTAGCACATTTCCGTATCCAAGTTCGAGATTTTTTAAATAACACATTTAATGAATGGATAGTTCGCCGTGTTACAATCGATTAGTCTGCGCGCTCGCCAGACCTGACCCCGTGTGATCTTTCACTGTGGGGTATTCTGAAAGAGACTGTGTGTGCTTCAAAACCGCAAAATCTTGACCAATTCAGAAACCTAATTATAAATGCATTTGAACTTAACAACCTTTAATAACCTTTATTGCTAAAAACTGTCACTCTGTTCTCAGTCGTTGTATGAAGTGAATACAAAATCAAGGCGGACATTTTGAACAACTGCTATAACATAGTATGGTAATATGTAAGTAATTTCATATATTGAATTTGTTTTCTTCCCTAAAAGTTCTGAATTCAATTAACGTATAACATCTTTAATTTTTTTCTTCTGGGGAAACTGACATATACGCCGGCCTGTGCATGAAGAATAGGATTTTATGAAAATATATTAGTCTATGTTTGTCTTAATTATTTATGAACTAACACATGGTATATTAATTTATGTTTAAAGCAAATTCTGAAAATAATAAAACACTCACTATTTTCTCCTTAGGTTTATACTTCCGTCTGTTACATAATTTATTATTAGTATAAATATATACAGCATCTATGAACTACATAAGTCCATGGAAGCCAGTAAAAAGTTAAACATTGTAGTATACTGGCCTCACTATATATTTCTTTAATATGATGCGGTGTCAAAAGGAGCAATGT
Organism: Homalodisca vitripennis; assembly: GCF_021130785.1. NCBI lineage: Eukaryota > Metazoa > Arthropoda > Insecta > Hemiptera > Cicadellidae > Homalodisca > Homalodisca vitripennis. The sequence continues at coordinate 164,236,383 of NC_060207.1, read as the reverse complement.
AATTTAGGTCTTCAATAAAAGAAGGAGCGTCAATATCCCCCATTCAACAGTCAATGTCACCTTAGACCGAACTGCACTCTAATCGCCAGGTACATCTGATAAGGTTTACTTGCCAATGTTAGTAAATACCTGAAGTGGTTACCACTTCTATGAAGTTGAAAATGTATAAATTATTTTTATGTATATATTTATTAGTGAGAAATACTTTATTAGTTTAGCACTGTTAAAAGTAATTTCTCAATTGGCTTTCAACATTAGTTATATTAAAATACCTTATTGAAATTTAAGTGGTTTGGAATAACAGATGATTGTGTACAACTGTAAACTATTGTTAGAAGTTATAAAACACATAAGTCATCAGTGACAAGAATTAAACACACAAATATTACATTTTTAAATTGACTTTATTTTTTTACAAGGTAATGACACATTTGTTTACGTTATAGATCTATTCTTCCCGTAACACAGCAGAACTTGTAAATTAATTATTATTATCGAAAACGAATCATTATTATAACTATACGAGATGTAAAGTTCAAACTTTAGTGAAAATCTTAATACTATGGTATTGATAGTTTACTTCTTTCATATTCTTTTCGACCGAAACTTTTAATTTGCTAAAATAAATAGTTTATGTCCCATAAATAAAAAAGAAATTTATAAAAAAAATAAAAAAATTCTAAAGTAGAATATTTTATTACGGAACTACGCACTTCTTTGCTAATAAGTTAATTAAAGTGCCTCCAAGCATCACTGTGTTATTTACGGTTAATTATTGAATAACAAGTTTTTCATTGAAAATTAATAACGATTCAGGGCCAGCTGAACGTATCCTTTCAACCAACAAACCATCCTTTCTTACTGATTTGGTACATTAGAAAAACCACCTTTAAACTATCAAGTTTGAAATTTACTTTCAGAAACCTGAGGTAAGTGGTATACTGTATATTAAAAAAATGCCATATGTTTCTTCTGTATCTAGCGCTGCCCCAGAACATAAAATAGTTAAAATCCAACATGGTGGTCTCACATGTATCACACAAAATGTAAGTTATGACTTCTTCGTTAATATTTATGAAGTTAATATGTTAACTTATATACATTATGTTACATCGCTGCTTTAATAAAGTTTATAAATTGCTTCCATACGGATGGTTATCCAGAACCAGAAAAACCAAATTATTTCCCCGAATATGTTTAAGCTATGTGACGATTATTAGAAGATCGTATATACTGTCACGCTTTTACATACAAACAAACACACACGCATATACTTGGCCTACAAACTGAGGCCGCCTAGTAACAGATTACAATAATCCAATTCATTCTTGGAATCATTGGAATAAGTAACGAACATATGAATAAATCGCTATCTCTGTACTCTGCATTATTTTGTTGGTTCAGGATAGAATAATCCTAACAAACAAGCGGAGGTCATGTAATAGGAAATGAGAAAATTCTAAGTTATCCTTACAATCCTGGAATTAAGGAACGAACATTAGCAGTAACCCATCTCTGTACTCTTATGTTATATAAAAACATTTTCTCTTAGAAATAGGACGTTTTATCAGAAATATAATGGCTGGAAATTGTCGGGCAGTTATGAAACATATGTAACAGATAAAAACATTTTAAAAACCAATTAAGTTTTATTGATGTTTAACAATTTTTCTACCAAACTATATGATTCCGTGTGTGTCCAAAGGAAATTCGTATTTTATTTGAGAACCACTTGTACATTTCTGGTTGATACATTTTAACTTTCGAATCTCCTATAAAAATATGTGTTTTGATTCTTTTTCATGCTTGATGAAATAGTAAAATTTGGACCACATAGGGGTCAATATGTTTATTAATAAGTAAATAATTAAACCATTATCTTTTACATTACAGACAGATCAAGAAATGATTTTTCTCTCCTATCTCAGGAGTACTTGTTTGCTTCTACAAATGCGAAAATTACCTTAAGAAATGCATTTGAGGCAAGACGTGTTTTATATTGAAAGAGTTTGTTACAATGTAATCAACTGTTTTCTGTAATCATCTATGTAAAAACACAATGACATGTTTTTTTTTTTAATTTAAGTAACATTTTAAATTTCTTTACATATATACCCTTAAAAGAGTAAACTTATAACAATCAAGAATTCTTGTTTTAAACCTTTCTGTAATCACTGTTGGTCACAGACGTTATTCAGATAATTATTTATGTGTGTAAAAATACATTTTAACTGTACCATTTAAAAACTTATTAATTATTCCGTGTTTTATTAGTAGTGTAATTCATGTCCCAAATATAAAAGTATTATCTAGTTTTTACAACACGCCACAATAATTATGATAAGAAGCAGACCAATTATAAAAATATCCCAAAAGTGTATTGTCGATTTAGTGGTTGTTTTGAAAAATTACTCTAACAAATAATTTACAATAATAATATTACATTTTTAGTACATTATGTTATATAATTAAAACTTTTTAACAGAGATCATTTGTGGCTGGTTTATACCTTCCTGTAGAACCTATACTGAGTTAAGCAAAAACCGATTTGTCTCTTAATCAGGAACAAATAATATGTGTCCAGAAACAGCAAATTACTGAACACAAATATCAAAATATTAGGGTGCAAGAATAGATCGATAGATCTAGTCTACTGCAGGGGATTACTATTGGAGTTGGTGGGGCTTCCTAAGTGTACAATCAGTTAATAGTCTGAACGTAAGAGCGTGCTACCCTTGCCCACTTTGAGTGGAGAAGCTAGTACATAGCTTATCTCTTCTCCTACCAGAGAGATTTAATTTGGATTGTTGTCAAAATCCTTCCTCGTGGATCTCGACAGGAGGCGCCCCTACCATCAAACTGAAAAATTTAGGACTAAGTACAATAATAGGTTTCTCAGCTCCTTGCCCTCCTAAAACGTATTATGATTAAAATAATCTACTTTCTGCACTGAATGTAGCCTCATTAATCCAATAAAAATTCCATATTGCCTCCAAAAGAAACGTTTCTCGGCCCATAACTATGTACAACTATATGTTCCCTAGTAAGTTTCAATGAATTCAAAAAGGCTCTGAGGCAGCTTACAGAGATATTTAAAATACCATTCTCTGGATTCAGCCCTGTTCAGATACCCTATGACGGTAGTTGGTTATTTTCTCCAGTATTGTCAACATTCGGACCGTTAAAAAGAGGAACGCCACTCCACGTTATGTTTCTTTATCCCGAAAGGTCGGATATAAAATGATATTTAACGACTCGAGAATCTTATTACTTACTAATTAATAAACATTAACTTGTTGATAATAAAGAAGTTTATTAGTTATACAAAATTAGTATATATAAATGATTTTGATAAGCAAAATAAACCAAATAAAAAGATCTTTCAAACATAGTGCTTATGGTTTGAAAAAATGTCTGCTGATAACAACATAATAGAATAGAACTTTAATAAACGTATCATCTTCAGTGTATAGTGATTATTCTTTGTCTGAATTTTACTTTCAGAATTTTAATAACTAAGCTACTTAAATTGTTTAAACGTACCTACGGAAGAAACAACAAAATACCACAAAATTACGATAATTTAAAGCGATTTACTGTAGATTTTATAAAAAGAAAAACTAAAACGTATTTGTCTAACTGAAAACCAATAATGGGTTATCTTCTAGTATTCAAAAGGGAGACGCAATATATACAAATCAATAATATTATTCAGCAGCTTCTTAATCGGTAATGTTAGCACAACCAAGACAGGCAGTACTCAAATGGTAAAAGGCACAAGCTCCGATTGATACAAACTCCAAACTTAGACTGCCACCCGGATGCGCATTACACACCGAGCAAGTTTTGACATGGAAAAAAATAGTACTACCAAACCGACCAAACCGATAAACAGCTGACCACTTCCAACTCCATTCAACTCTTCGACGCGGACATGAGGCGGCTAATATCACAGCAGCCAAACAACTGCCCCCTCTTGAGAGCCTAATTTTCGATGGTAATTTTGAGTAAAACACAAAAGAAATCTCCGGGCCTGTACAAATGGTACAATATAGACTCTTCAGGAAATTTCTTTTAGTCATTCGTTTTATTTAATTTTAAGGTGAAATATATAGAATGGGAACATACAAATATGTATTAGGGTTTTAATGATAATAGGTGTTTTATCTGTGAATAACGATAGTATTTTAAATAGCATAATGTCATAAGTATTTTCATTTTCAAGCTTTATACTTGTTTTATTGGTGGTTTGCACAATTTAAGGTTTTACAGAACTAATTAATGTTCAGAATGATTTTATATTATTTAATTTGTATTATTTAAACCAAATATTTTTTTATTTAATTTATTGATGGAATGATTTTAATGTTGACAAACAAACAATCTGTTTACTGAAGTCTGTACGATTTTGGTTAAATATATATATATTTGGTTAGACAACACATCAGATTCATTTAAAAATTTTCACTCATTCCAGGTTTTTCATTGTTGAAGTACTATATATTGAAAACCTACGTTCATATTATTTTCAAATTTTATTTTAACATCATATGCGGTATAATTAAGAATAGGCTACAGACTTTTTCAAATGGTTTATACATAAATTTTCCAAAGTGATTTCCTGGTCAGATACTTGTACATTGCATAAAATAATGTAATTAGGACCAATATGGAACAGCACTCTTCCATTTTTAAAAGGTTTCATTTAAATACATTTAGTAGTTTCGATGAACTCAACATACATATAAAGTAATATAGAATCAGGTCGGAGATTCTGTAGAAGCCGTTGAAATAATTTCCTCGAGAGACTTTTAATTTAGTTTCTTATAATATTAATATACGCATTCTTAAGTTTTTAATATTTGTACGTATTTATTTATCATTTGTGATTAACTACCAAGATCATAGCATAACTGCCGAAGCAAGTTTTGTTAAATCCAAGTTTTTCAATTTAAATTCATGATATAAGATATACATTATTGTTATTGAGTATCCCTATTAAAATGTATACTGGTACAGTTCTATAAACTAATATACGGGATAATTAGATCCTATCTAGATTCAGTATTTGTAAGGGGATGTAATTAAACATGGTTGAGTGCACGTTGTAATTGCTGCCAGACACTATTGCCTGAGACGAGCTTCTCCAACTCTCACTTCAGAAACATTCTAATTTGCTTTGACACTTCGGCCTGAATCATTTTAAGCGTTTCTCTTGCTTCAACTTATTTATTTACTCCTTAAATTTTGCTTATGAATAGTTAATTTTATTTCAAAATATATACATTTTAAATGTTACGTATTTGAATTTGCACTAAGAGAAATGTATTTAATAAGAAGCAAATCCTTACTACTACAAATCTTTATTATGTTACAGTCACAATTTCAATTTTATAAAATACTTTAGATATACTGCTTCTTTCACCGTTTCCGTCTATGTAAAGTATAGTTGGCTACCTTAACTACGATGTGGTAAATTTTAAAGTAGGCTAGATAAGGTACAATCGATATTAAATTAATTTCTTGTTAAATAAATTGAATGTGAGAACCATATAAATTTATATTTGAATATAAATATTAATAATGTATATATTGCTACACAAGTACAATTAGGTTATCACAGGAGTATAAACTGAGGGTATATCACGAAATAACTGAATCGAACCGACACTTTGACGAATACTTGAAATGTTATAGAGGGTTGGAAAAAAAACTGGCAACCTTTTTATTTGTTAATTGACAGTTTATTAAACTAAATTGTAATGGTAAGGGCGTGAAATATTCATTAAACATTTTTACGGCAGAACAAGTAACGCCTGGTGGGAAGGACAATTTATTCTTGCTCTTATAGCTAGTGGAATTGAGAAGAATATCGAACGCTCTAAAACTGTAATATATAACGAGTTTTTAAATTGTAAGCTCGGAAAGTGAATTGAGTTTTTAAAGATAATAAAGTAATTTAGTGTTGATTTTAAATCTGACAAGCAAAGAAAAGGCTTAGCTAGTGATTATGCAGTGAATAATAAAAATATAAAAGTGGATTAACTAACAAATATAGTTTAATTTTCGACCCGATGACTGATTATAGTAGTCAGTAGAGGCATTTAAGAGCAACATTTTGAAAATGAATGAATGAATTCTAACTGAATACCTAATAAAATCCCAACATGATCTTGTTATTCAGAAGATTTAATGTTTTCCAATCGTTCTCACAAGCTATTTTCCTATTTTATATGTGCATGTAGTATAAATAACTTTTTATACTACAGATGTATTTAGGGTAAGTCCGAGAGAGATTACCCACTTTTTTTTAAACGATAAAATTGTTATTTTTCAATCAATTAAATTAATAAATTATTCATCAAAACATTTAATGATACTCGTTAAAATATTAACTATAACTCACTAAGTATTAACTTAAATCTTTTTAACTAATATTTGAACAGGTCCATTTCACCCTTATAGGTTAGATGGGCCAGTCATATCGGGAGAGACAAATACAATAAAAAAATTAACAATAAAAATACAGTAGATAATTTTAAGGCATATATTTAATATATACAAGGAACTTTTAACATGTCTAAATAGTTACAGAACCTGGGCTATAAGTTGGAAACTTACAAAAATAATAGACAATAGTTACATACTTAAATGTAATTAAACAAAATTTGACAAAAGTGACTGTTAAAATTTTGATCTTATACAAACCAGTCGTTTTCTTTTCTATTATCCCACAAAGAACACAAATATCACCATATTATAGTAGTTGTATTTTTGTTTTGTTAATTTTAAGAAAATCCCTGACGGATCTTGGTCCCTGCAACCTCTCTTACACGCTAATCATTAAACTTCAAACGTCTACCACATTAGAATATATTATATTACCTGGAAAATAGTTTTTAACTGATTGGGTATTATTATCCCTTTTATTCGAGTAAAAGAAAAATATTGTGTTTGTTTTGTGAATTATAGTAACCAAAAATATTTTGAAAAACACGGTTTTCTCTTTGAAAGTTAAGTTTCCTCCACTTAAACTCATAATTATTCCAAAAGTAATGAAAGTAAAATAATCTTATACAGCATTTGTTGTATGTCTGTTGATGAACGACATACCGAATATTTAGTTTTAGTGCGCTGAGTTCATAATTAAAGGCGTAATTACTTTTTTGTAACCCTTACGAAATCGTTTATTGGTTATTATTTTGAGATTTTGAAAATGCTGTATTATACTATACGTATTGTTCATGAATGCTGATAAAGATTTGTGGTTATTTCATGTTACTCCATCCTATAAATAGGACGTATTTTAAAAGAGTTTTTTGTGCTATAACGGGTGAGCAGTGACTGCTTCCTGGACAGGGAGTACAATCTGTGTCTTCAGGTATCGTTCCCAGAGGTCAGTGAGTTAACATACCTCTCATGCACGATGGACTCTTGTTTGATTAATGTTGTTGCCTGCTGCCATCCGAGTAATATATAGCTATTGTGTAATTTTTTTTCTTCAAACATTGAATGCATATTGTTATATAGTTGCATGTAATGAGTTTCCGTTAAAGAAATAAACATAACCAACTTATAACCTAACCAAATTTTTCCCATTTTCATCGTTAGTTCTTTATTAGTTCCTGTTTGTTCTGATGAAAACATTTGTTCAGCAATATTATTAATTATAAAGGAAAGATTTGCTTGTGAGAAGATAAATTTCACAGCATACACGTAGTTTACCCACATTTTAATATAATAAGTTTTTCGTTATATGCATATTTTTGCTTCCATTAATAGTTCATGCTCGAACTAATATATCAGTAATATTAACCATCTTATTTTTTTACTTTATCTTTGTTAGTTCCTGTCAGTTTCTGCAATACTATCGTTGGTTCTATAATTATAATTTTAGAGTTTTAGCTTAATAAGGAAAAGCGAATTTCACAACGTAAAAAGTTTACCCATACAAAAAACTAAACATTAGGTCTTAGGCCTATATCCATTTCATTTTTCATGACTGCCTGTTAGTTCTCATAAAACTACGATAAAAAGTAAACATATTATAATTTTAATTCGAAGTGAATAAGTCACTTTCATAGGATAAATTTAACTTCAGTACACATTGCATGTAATAATAACTATGTTGCTGGCATATACACGTCGTCAGGTTCTTCTTAGTTCCAATATGACCAAAAACACCAAATCACTAGCAGCATCCAAAGGACAACAAAAGAGAAGTGTTGGCAAATTTTACGGAAGTAAGTCACTCAAAGAACAGCGTTTACCCATTCCTGTAACTTTGAAACATTAGGATTTCCAGAACGGTCATTGTATGATGTAAATTAATATTTTCACTAGAATATCAGATTTGTTATTGAGGGTGAGTAGTATTACAGACCTTAGAGCAAATTAACCAAACGGAGTGCCGATATTTTGTCAATATAGAAATTCTGCTTCTAGGACGTTTTACGTTCTTTAAAGGTCCAGGAAAGGATCCATCAATATATTCGCTTTTTTCTATTCATTCATAGGCTTCTAATAAATAAATAAATATATATATATATATATATATATATATATATATATATATATATATATATATATGAGGCTAGGTCGGTTTCGTTCACCCAACAGGGCAGTTTGGCCTTTTCTTAAACTAAATATGCTATACAGATTTAATTTTAATATTTTGCTGTTTGGTTTTTGTGATAGCAATATTTATTACACACAGAACAGGTAGGTGCGTTTCATTATTAAGGTAAATAACACGCTTACGGCATAGTGGCGGGTCAGGACGAACAAAACGCGTTTATTATTCAGTGTTGTGACTACTGTGCTTGATGTGCACCCATACTCACAAGTAAAGACAGTCAGTAATAAATATTACCAGTTTTATAAGTAAACACATTTCTAATGAGTATAGATATAAATCTTTATTCACATTCAGAAAGTATAGTATAACAGTATTTCTAAATGTCCAAATAATAACTAATAACCTATTTCGTTACGATTTACAAAACAGTTTTATACGCCTTTAATCATGAAAATAGAACACAACATTTTTAGCACTATGAGCTATGCACTATCACCTATTTATAGGTGTATTTGAGGTCAAAACGATTAAATGTTTCTTTTTGAGTTTCTTCGCCTTCAACTTTCATTCAGAAGAACATAACTCCAGATTCCAGGAGTCAAGTCTGAGACAGCATCAGATATCAGGCGTTGAAATACAATGAAAGGAGACTGGAGCTTAACTCAAAATTCAATCTTCAGCAGTTGTAAATATTGTTTAACTACTTCTTTGTTTAACCCAAGGGCTCTATTTTTGACACCCCATTAGAGTTTTCTAACAACTATTTGAGGGTTTCTGACTTTTACCAATCACATCTAGCTTTTTGACTAATGCGATCAAAGTGGTGCTTGATATTAAACTTTTCAGCCAGTTTGAAGGCCATTAAATGTAAGCAATCTAGTTCAGAAGAAAATCCACTAGCTTGGAGCTTTTTAATGTGATGTACCATTTTTCATTCATTGGAAGTTGGATCACAAAGCCATTTTTTATTACTTATTTTTCGTTTGTGAGAAGTTTTAGAAATATTAGAATACCTGGCAGCTTCATTTACTTCCTAACAATGCACTTTCACTGCACCCACAGATTCTAATAAGTCCTCTTCTTTCCAGGAGGCACGTAGATAACCCTTTTTGTGGACGTATTTAGTCGGCATTTCTTTCTGAAAAAATATACCTCATGTTATTTCATGTAGGCCAATGGACTTATTTAAAACTCTAATTATTGAAAGTATAGAAACTTTAACTTTCATTAATATATAGGCTATACCCTTATTTAGACATAAAACAGCAAATATAAATAAACACATCATACCAAATTTTTTCGAAATGAATTTAATTTGGTCAAAAAGATGGTTATTTACTCGTAATTATTGGGCATTTATTTTAATTCCTTTTAAATAATACATTTGTTATTTCATAATATTTAAGGAAACCTAATCAATTCTCAAAAAGACTAAAACGTGGCCAACCTATTCCAGTTTTACATGGTCCATCTCTCCGATGGGTTCGGGGGATAGATGAACCAGGCAGTCATGTTGCCTCTGTCAACGGCAGGAATGCCATGGTGCTCTGCAATGAACTGTTACATAATCAAATTGCTTTAAACAACCAGAAACATACAAAATAGTAGTTTACTACACAACTATTCAAAAAAGTGTACACTGCAAAACGTTTTCACTCTAAATACTCTCAACTTCTAAATAAGCAGATCAATGACACTGAAAATGCAGGAGTAAACAAAGACAGTGCACACTGCGATCGCTAGTAACGATCTCTAGCGGATAGTTGAATTATGCGACTGGTCAATTTACCCGCTGGTCCATCTCTCCAGGAGAGAGATTACTAAAGGATTACTGCCCTATGATTACAGAAGGCAAATTCGATTCTTATTGACTTTAATAATTTCCAAATACCTGATTTCGTTGAAAACTGCGTTAACATATTGCCCCCCATTCTGCCCCCCCCCATATTCTGCCAAATTAATAATGATTATAATCTGATACTTAACAAGTAATTGCTAAATGCATTGCTAAAGCTCTAATCTCTAGAATATCTGATTCAATTCTGTTTTTTTAATATCCATAAAAACTTTCTATTAATACAATCAGTCAAGGTTTCCCATAATATTTTACAATGGGAAAAAAATTATTATTAAACTTATGAAACATACAGTAACTAATCGAGATTTAACTGACACTTAACAGCAGTAGATTCATTCAGTTGAACTTCTCTAAAGAGCCTGAAACATTTGTTTACATTTAAATTTGAATACATTGCTTTTTGACCGTAATAGGCTCCTCGGTCCTGCGTAACTATGTATATTTTCTTCACCGGGATAAGAAGGCAAACTGAACTATGGCATAAGGAATATTTTTCACTTAAAGAAAACATGCTCCTACACGAACAATATCCTATATATGCCTGTTGGAACTTGATCAACAATAAACAATAAAAATAATTATAACTTATTTTAGTAAATGTCACCCTTTTAAAAAAACGTTACAATTACTATTGCCACATTACTGTTTTGGTGAGATTGGATTCAGAACAGTATAGATTTTGGATATTTTATAAGGATATTTTTTCTGGAAATAAACAGATAAAACCAACATCATCAATACTAACATATTTTAATGCATACATTATGACAGATGTGCACTCCACTACTACGGTGTAGTCCTATGATATATTTGAAGGAACAAATTAAGTGTTCAAGGTTAAGAGGAAACAAAAATAATAATAATGCACGTATGGACATTGTTTAAAAAAATTTACAATCAGCTATTCTGTAGAGTATTTTTTTATTACAAAAAAATAGATGTTTTAGGTTGGAATACAGATTAAATTTATTATTGGACTGCCTGGTTGCTGATACACGTTTTAAAATCCATAAATGTATTACATTAGAATTAAATTATAAATGAAAAATTCCTACAATGTAGCAACAATACAAATTTTATTTAGGGTTTGTCGAGTTTTATGTGCACATATCGGTCTCTGAAAACTTAGGTGAACAATATCATGCTAGCCAAAATTACAACAAATTCTTATTTCAGGTTTGCGCTTGTAAGATAAACTGTATTTAGAATTAATCATGTTTCCTAAGCAAAATAGGAGTTTGCTCATTTGCTTCGAAACGCTATATATATATACATATATATATATATATATATATATATATATATATATATATATATATAACCATCTTTTTGACCAAATTAAATTCATTTCAAACAAATTTGGTATGATGTATTTATTTATATTTGCTGTTTTATGTCTAAATATATATATATGTGACTGAAAATATCTACATTAAAAGTGTATAATTCCTCTTGGAGAAGTGTACAAAGAAATTCTGTTGAAATTATGACCCATGGGAAAAATCAGTGATTTTTCTCATAACATTGAGATCATTGTGCATGGATAGACCTGTTATATAACAGACGAACATGACAAGTCTCTAACGTACAGTATTACAACCAGAAAAGTATTATAATTACTGGTATTTGAAATATAGCCTACAAGTTGCGTTTTAAATCACATTAATTTATCTTACAAGATCCATATCTCTTAGGTTAAGTTCCAAGTATTCTCGTACTTCGATGCGTCCGTCAGAAATTTAATTGAGGAAATTTTAAAAATTTTCAGATGACAAACTCTTAATCAATTTGAGCAATTAAAATCAGAGCAGGAAACCGTTCTCAGTTTCGCAGATAATGAATCAATCGAGCAGATAATGAAATGACGCCTTTTCTTGAAATAGAACCTAAAAAGCATGAAGTGAGTCTAATTATATAAAACAGTATTCTTTAATCGAAATTCCCTAAATCTGTGAACAATATCTTTTACAAAGGCATTATTAAGACAGTTAATATCACAATAGGATGTACACTTATTAACAGGTCATTACTGGATGATGTTAAAACTCAAAGATGATGTTAATCAACTGGTGTTCTGATAATTTTCTCGGGGAAAAAATATAGCTGACTGACCTTTTGAACTTCATTATTTTTTGTTTCTAATTTTTTCGCCATGGAAGGCTGAAAGGACAATACAATATATACTATTTTCGTGATAAAAATAATTCCCTTTAACTGTATTATTAATCGACTCCACAAATACCCCATACAGCGATAACCACGAAATTATATTGATTACGAATTGTCTGTTTCTAAATGTGTCTGTAATAAAATTTGACGACCATAACAAGCTATGGAAGAACTCGCCTAAAATAACAGTATATTAATTCGCTTTAAGCCGTGACATTAATTAATAAAATAATTACTGCACATGAAACTTTACTACGGGTTTGATCAATAATAAACGAAAAGGAACGAATTGAATTAATTTTAATATTTGCTATAGAGTATATATTAATACAAATTAGAAATACGCCATTGAATTTGTATGAAAATTAAACAAGTTATATGATCGTATACTAAACTAGGGTATTGGAACCAAAGGCCACAATATGTAAGAAAATAACAGATTTTCATAAAAATCGTTATAACGGGATTTTGACCAACTAGAGACCAACAACTGCACATGAAGGCCAACATATGAATTTAAGTTAAGAATGGAATAATTAATCTGCCACTATAGTTATTGTAAGGCTCGAGTAACCTTAACTAATCTAGCTTATGTTGTTACCTTAGACTTTTAACCAGAAAAGTTAAAACCAACTGCCTAGCATTGTGCAATAATTTTACAATTATTACATAAATAATGATTGAAACTCATTTAAACCCTTTATAATAGTATAAATATATTGCATTATTATAATATAAAACAATATTGATTATTACAGGTACGTAATCTAATGTTATGCATTTCAGGATATTTACAATGTAAGTATAAAGCGTTGGATCCTGAAAAAGAAGAGCGAAACTTTTTGTAAAAATAAAATAAACAGAATTCTAAGCAACATTCCATATTGTAACATATAACGATAGCAAATGTTTGAAAACCTGTTATCCTTTCCGAATTCCATAATAATAGAGAGAATAGGTCAAACAATATTAACATTTTAAGACAGAAAGCAAGAATAATACGTTAGTAGTAATAGTTTTATAATTTTAAAAAGGAAATCGAATTATTTATGGTACTTATTATTTCATATTTTATGATTAAGAGGTTCAAAAGGCCAATAATATTTCGATTGACGTTTTTAGGTTTAGCGAGGAAAGAATGATTTATGGTTAGAATAAATTATATTTTACATGCCACAGTAGTTTGCTTTGGTGCCAAGATAAAACAACGTACATAGTTGGGCTAAAAAGCCTACCTTAGTAAAATTGTGTATTCTTTCTGTACTTGTCATTCTTTTCTTATATAAGTAATTCTGGGTGCCTGAGTAAATTTGTTAGGCATTGTTGCCCCAATCAAGAAAAATGTAAATATGTTTGTTTGCAAAGTCTATTTCAGTTAAATAGAATCTACTTACGTAGGAATTACAATTTACTTTCAGTTAAAGATATTTTCGGTGCCGTGATTGCGTTTGTTTAAGTGGCCTTGATAAAGAAAATATACAATATATTTTCTGCGCTATAGCAGCGTTTTCCGGTTAAGAACGGTGGTCTCTAACGTCTACTTCATCTTTGTGAGATATCGGGAAGTTGGAGAATCACTGAATTATCAGTTTAGTGAGTGAAAAATTAGAGGCTTTGCTTTTTTATTTATAGAGATTACGAGGCACTGTCTTGTAATAAGACTTTTTAAAACATTGTTTTTATTGTTCTAGGCTATGTTTCTATTTTATATTTGTTCATAACAAAATTAAGTTTATTTTCTAGGTATTTAGTTAATAATAAACGTATAAACTGAAAACTGATGTAGCTTATATAATTATGAAGCTCCCAGAAAAATGTCCAGACAATACTTCAGTTGTTATTTGAGATATCGTGTGGAAAGACAAACATAATGAAATGTTTCCATCCGATGATTAAAAAGCTTACCTAATTCTCGGCTAATAAACCTTTTTCAGTTAATTGTATGTTTATTAAGTAACTGTTGATACTAAACGAACATGTTATTAAAACTCTTTTTTCTTACTCTGATTTTCGGTAATTAGATTGTTTTAACTAGTATGTGGTTAGGATTGAGCTAGTTCGTAGTTCCTAGACCTCGTGAGCAAATCCCAGAGGTCTCCTGAATATACTTTGTGTGATCAAGCTAGCCTTAATTAAAATAATGTATAAACCAATAATAAATAAACTAATTATTTTCAAACCGCAATATTAATTATTAAAATAAACTATTGTATTCGATCACCACATTACCTATTGCTAAAGCCAATGTTACCAAGCCACCTACATTATCTCCGAGACATATCAATACATCTCAATCGTTGCACAATACGAGAAAATAATGTAATATACTTAAATCTGTAATATCAGAAAACTGGATTCATCTCCAAGCACTACATGAATGGTGCAGGGTGGCGAAGGCGTATCTTTAATACATACTGCTAGCTTACAACTTTCTCTACGCAAAGAACACCGGCCCTGTCGTGGCAGCCAATTTTAAAGTCACGGCTGACCTCCACAAAATAGCACTTTTAATTTTCCGGAAATTTTATTTGAGATAAACGGGAAGAACAACGTCAGTTATCCAACAAGAATATCACGTATTCCTGTAAGGGACAAAAATCTCTTCTCAGCCGTAAAATATATTGAGGTGTAATACTTTTCAAGGAAATGAAATTAACTTTGTAAGCAACTAAGACAAGAAGGAATTTGGTATAAAACGGATACATATAAAAGTTGATTTCAGTTGGCTGAGTTGGATCTTATATTTTTACTACTAGTAATCAGATATTATATAGAGTCAAAGAATAATTTCAATTAAATGATTAAGGAATTATAATAAATAACATTTATACACAGATAAATTAGTTGTATTGACTATAAAACAAATAAAAAGTTATATTACAACGGAAGTGTACAGCATTTCATGTAACAGGCTTCGCTGAGGCAACGCAGAATTAAAAGTCTATATAGTTAATTTCATTATCGTACGAACAGATAGATGGTCAGATTATATGAAATCAGAATACTATGTAAATTGATTATTTATGTGCCCCGCCAGAATACAAAAACTGTCTCATACTAGTGATAGGCTTTATTGGAACTCAACCAAATACCGTGATTGGACGTGAACCATAATACTATGAAAAATCATGGTAACTCACTTTGGTAGAACCAGAAATATATTTTTACGCAAACTTTTGTGTTAAAATAATTTTAAATATAGTCTGACAGATAATAAAAACAAAAATCATTTTTTTTAGATTTGGTTTGCTACACAATACTTCAAATAGTGACAAACTTTGTATTCATTATCAGATGCCCGACCTAGGACATTGTCGTACGTTATATGGCCCAAATCATGGATCTGTCGTAGACATCCAAGACTACGCCGGTGACGACTAATATTTTAGGCATGGGAAAAGGGTTACTATTCAACTCAACTATTAATAATATTACATACGTAAATGGCATTTGTAACTATGATGGCCATTAATCGCACAAATCGGTAAGGAAAGGCATAAAAATACATACAAGCACTATCTTTGAAAAATATATTTTATTCTTCTAATTCTTTTAGATAGACTAAATAAATTGGATGTCATCAAGTTTTTTATTATTTAGCAATTCCTGAATAAGGCAAAAGCCAGAATAGAGTTCGAAAGATTTTGTATTAGTTCATGTAGGTGGTTTCTTATTATAAAAAGCCTGTTTTAATGAGTATATGTGACAATTGAGATCTGCTATTTTTGGACAAATTCCGTAGTTGAATAAACGTAAATTAAATATCAAGCAGACAACAAAAATATTATGAGCTAAAGCTTGAAAATCATTTGCTATGAAGTCTCTCAAAACCTTTTTTTGGTAAAAAACCACGATCAATGGATAAACAATTGTAACTGTTTTATAGATCTATGGATCTTTATAGATCTAACACAAAAAAAAAATCATTACTACAATATAGTAATATAACATGTGTTTGTACTACTGACTTCAGACGTAGATTTAACGAGAAGAATGTTGTCCTCCCTGTTGCTTCCCTGACATATAAGATTTAAATAGTATGTTTATTGTATATTTATATAAAAGTACTATAAATGGTCTGGACACCTACGCATTAAAAAAATTAACATTCCTTTGATAAAGTTGGGTAGCCAATGTTGATCGTCTCGTAATAAACGGGTATAAAAGTCCTAAAATCTTGTTTTGTTTTCGGTAAAACATAATTGTATGTACGTAAAAATCACAGTTCTTTTATAAAGGCATAATGTGGTTGGCTACGCGCATTTCAATAGTCACAAAAGAAGAATAAGTAAAGCGTACAATACTTATTTTTCCTATCACGTTAAAACAAATAAAGCTATTGTGATTAATGGTTTTAGGCAGGAATATGTAATACTTACGTGTCCATTGGTGAGTTGTTTGAAATTATAATATTAATAAAGGATGATTTTAATGCATTACACTTTTTACTTGCAAGTAATTTCTAATAGAGAACCATGTCTATGAACATTTTATAACAGAATCGAGATGAGGAAATAAAAAGTTTTATGATCCACTGGTGCCACGCCCACCTGGTGCTGATGTCTTACAATAAAGCTGAGAAGAGAACTGTCGAGATGAGCAGATCCATCACAACAGCAAGTGCTGTTGACTGCTTCAACAGAGATCTAGTTTTATTTCTTGTTTGTTGTGACGTACGATATTACTTAGCTAGATTTTAACAGAATAAGTATTTTTGATATATACGGTTGTGCAAGATTATTACAATATCTATTAAATGCTCATGCATTTTACTGGGGAAGTAAACATCGAGGTTTTTTACTATCTGTTTATTAAAGACAATAAATATTATTTCCTTTAGGTCATATATATATATATATATATATATATATATATATTTTAAATTCCTCATATTATTATAAATGCGAAGGTGGCTTTGTTTGTTAGTTTTTCTTTAACGCATTAACAATTTAAGCGGTTGTACATATACGTTGCATGGGCATTCTTAGGAATCCTCATGTAAAGATAGGCCTATTCTCATTCTTAAAATTCCTCTGGGCTAAGCCCAAATCATAAGCGACAAATCATATCCACGTCCCTAACGTTTAGAAATATTTATAGAGCCTGGGAAATATAATAAAGCTATGTGTATAATCATCACTTCATAACACCACAACCACATGTTTAATCAATTCAACGACTATTTAACATTTTTCTACATTTGTATTGTGAAAGTACAGAGTAAGCTTGATAAGAACACCACTGAGCTCAAGTTAAGAAAATACCTACATTGTGAAAGTAAAAATTTTGTAACCATCGACTTGAAACTAAAATTTTTAGGATATATATATATATATATATATATATATATATATATATATATATATATATATATATATATATATATATATATATTTATACACACTTAAGTAAATGTCATTGAGATTCATAACCATGCTAGCTACTTTCAACCGGCAATTTGTGTCACGTACTATTGATGATTTATCTTGCATGAAATATTATTTGCTACGGTACTCAATTTGAAATTTTATAACATACATGATCCGTATATGAAAATTATACTCTATGTATATAACTACGGTTGCCATAATTCCATAGGTTGGCGTGAAAAATCAAAAAAATATACAAACTCTATTTTAAAAAGCAATTTTATAGTTTAAATTAGTGTTAGATGGACTAAATTCTTTCGTTATTTACTAAGAAAAAAAGTCAGAATAAAGTTCCAAAACGTTGGGATTACTTTATGTGGGTGATACTGTACCATACACAACCTGTCCTAGACCTTTCATGTAACAGCTTAAATCTGCTGCTTCTAGACAACCTCCTTAGCTGAATGGATGCGAAATAAAGCTGATACAGAGCTAAAAATTAAGAAATACATTGCTATAAAGGCGCTTAAGTATTTTTTTGCAAAATTTAAGATTAACAGATCTAAAACTGTAAATGTTCTTCTTGTATAATATTTAGCTTTTTAATTCGAGTTTATAAGTGATACGGATTTTTCCGCTCCGATGAAAAGGAGAGAGGTATAAAGTACACGGAAAGACTGTTCGGATAAGAAGTATGTGTAAAAGCAAAATATTTCCTTTGCAGTCAATACAAATTGAGCTTTATTGTGAGTTTAGGAAAGTACCTTTCACCATATCGTGCAGTTGTGTCTCAATTAAAGAATACAGTCGTATCTACGTGTATTGTAAGTATACAAATATCCAGTTTTCAGTTGTTGAGGGCTGCTTAGATGTATTTAAAAAAGGTGATTTTAGTATATAACGATAAATTCAAGTGTGGAATAAAACCCATGTAACATCCGATTGGGATATAGTTTCTACGTAGCAGTTTACAATATACAATTGATACACTTGACCACCAGTTTTCTTTAAGGACTTTAAATATCTTCAGTTATAAAGTTTGCATAATCTTTTAAACTTCTACATTCCCTAATATCCAGATATAACTAATTTTTTTTATCGGGGTAAGAGAACAAACTCAACACTGTCGTTGGAAATATAATTCACTGAAACAAGTAGTGCTCATACAATCCTAACACATCGTATGCGAAGGAGAGGATAACTGCCATTAGTATACAGCCGAGTTCACAAAAATATTATGAAGAACACAAACAGACAGATACAGTTTAAACTGAAGGATACATAACACAACAAAAACGCCATTATTTGCGTTTTTCCTTCTTTAAATAAAGTATCTTAGTGACGCCGGAATCAAATTTACCATATTTTCATAATTATATGTGTAACATATGAAATTACTACTAACTCACGTATCTTAATAATAAATTTGATTATCATCCATCACAAAGCAAATTAATGAAACAAGCTGTTTCGAATAATGAGGGGATAATAATAATAATATGGTATCTCTTTGATGTAATAACGAGACATCCACAGTATTAATTATCATACATGACTTATTGTCTAATAAAATGTATCATCATTATATAAAATGACCTTATTGTCTTATAATATTTTATTTTATATAATATATATTTTTATCGTTTTTAAAGTTCATCGTCAATATAAAAATATAATATAATTAATTTTTACTCTAGATTGTATGTTTGTAACAGGTAAATTTCGGTTTGGTAGCTTCAACTACATTTTAACACATTGGGAAATAGTGTTTGTACTACAGAGTTGAACGCACTTTATTTCCGTACTTAGTAATGTTTTCATAATACAATTAATAAAAACTGAGATATATTTATTAAAATAGGTACGAAAATCATACAGAAAACTGTTTATTCTGTTCGATTTAGTAACGATATATTTTGTACAGAGTGTTCATATATTTCACAAAAAGGGAGTTTGTGAGTGTTAATTAAAATAACAATGTAGGAAAACGCCAAAACACTTGTTATAATAGGCTTGTATGAGGTCACATGTTAAGACTATTGATAATTCTCGAGATGATGATTGATGGATATAGATGGACTTACAACCATAAAAAACCAAGAACTTGTTATATTTCTGAGATAAAAGCAGAAGAATTTTAAAATATGTTAACTTACAGAGCATTAAAAGGGAACATCGACGATCTATTCAACATGGAGTGACACGCATCATCAGAGAGCTCATTCTCATTTAGTGCCAAATTAAACTTCTACAATTGAAATCTTTATATTTTTTCATTAAGGAGGGTTGCATATGTTGGTTAGTTAGGCTGTATATATTTTTACTTATTGAAAAGGTTTTAGGCTTGGTTACAAATGAATTTATTACGATATTTTACCTTTTCCATCATGGTTACAATAAATGCCATATGCTTTTACTAACGCTCTGCAAAAAGCAATGGAGTGTCATTCCCCGTCATTGAACTCAGTATTCTTCATATAGAAATTGAGCTTCATACAACTTTTCACGTCTATACTTCCGTTTTTGAGCTGTCGTGCAGAGGTAAAGGCAAATAGAAATAATATTTTCTAGCTCCTCAGTGGCAACTTTTTTAACCCAAAGTCTAACCTACAAAATAAATATATAACGAAAAATATACCTATATTTTAATATGCAAATGTTTTGTACCCAAATAGTGTGGTACATTAAAAAACTAAATAACTTAAACATTCTGTTTTAGAAATGGTTTTTAATAAGTTAACGAATTCGAGCATATAATATAACAACTGCCAGTTGAATCCTGTAATAACATATTCACTATCTAGACCTTAAAAACGCAATTACTAGATAACTGTGATTCTAAAATAGATATATAACTCTAGAAGAGGAAGAGGATTTTTCGAAAAGATAAGGGGAAAATACATGTGTTATTATATAAATAAATATATAAACAGAAAACCTAGTGGTTATTAAATGCTGTTGTATTATGAGGTACCAGAGACGTGTAAGATCCAGTTAATTGGGTGTGTTTAGTTTTATAACGCCACGACTTGGTGGAATCTACTAATCTTTCAACAATTTTATTAGTTATAGAAACGGTGATTCTGAGCTGCCGTCGTACTACAGACCTCTCTGCATGCTGGACACGGCTGGAAAAGTTTTTGAAAAGTTGACTCGTTTCCGCCTGATTTCTGCCGTGGTAGCTGGCGGGGACCTTTGCCCTCGTCAGTACGGCTTCAGAAAGGGACGATCAACAATCGACGCGATCACGGAAGTACAGAAAGCAGTTGAGAGAGCCGAGAGCCACAACCATTTCTCCCACCGAGTAGTGCTTCTTGTTACGTACCTGAACCGGATGGGCAAGACCAGTTCACCGGATTGCATCTACTGCCCGGGCGTTCCCGACGACGCGGAACACACCTTCTTCCGCTGTCCGCGTTGGGAAAGGCCCTGCCTGGAGGCCAAAAGAAAACTCGGTGTTTTTTCGGTGGATACGGTCTGCGAAAAGATTATGGAGGATGAGGGGAACTGGGATTGTTTGTCACAGTTCGTCCGGGGCATCCTCCTGGAAAAAAACCCCGATCTGGACCGCGAAGTGGCCCAGATCCCTTGACCGAGCGGCTGGATAAGGAGCGAGCCCCACGGGCTTAAGCAAAATTTAGGCCTAGCCTGAAGTAATGTGATAAACATTCCCGGGTTAGAATCCTAAAGAGTAGAGGAGGTTTTTTAGTGGGTAAACCCGTTTTTAGGAGAGTCCCACACTACAGGCTGGACACCTGCGTGCGTAATTGCATTTTTCCTGCCTCTCCCTCAAAAAAAAAAAAAAAATTCAAAATATTGAAATGGTTCAAATACTTCCCATTCTAAATCCATAGTCTAGGTTTGATTTTAGTTTAGTAGAAATACACGGTGACTCTTCTAAATTTATAACATAAATGTTTTTTGATAATACTGTTCAATTTAAATTTTGAATTTTGAATATATTATATGATGATAGTAAAATAAAAATGCGTCCAAATGCATTTCTCACACTGTTTTTAAATTACTTACGTATCCACTAGGTTGTGGCATCATATAATGCTCAAAATCCATTCTGGAAAATTGCAGTACTATTTAAATCCTCTAATAGGAAAGAAAATAAACGTCATTTTCATACAACTTATAAATATATCATAAAAGCCAGGCCTAATGATGGCGGTAATTGGCTCAACCTTTGACAGTGTATTTCCTTCTAAAAGTCACCTTTGATATTTCTATAATATTTTCCGTGGCTAATAAGAGGTAGGGTGTATTTTTTTCTCTACACTGCAATAAAAGTTGTTATATTAAGTATGGTAAAGCCTTAAAATATCCTATATTCATTTTATTTATATTACTAAGGTAAAACGTAAGACGTAATATTTCAAATTACGAAATAGAGAAATATATAATAGAACTGAACTATTGTAACCTCTATCATATATCAAATAAATGATGTCATTTGACTTGATTCTGAACCAGGAATTTTTAGAGATACCCAAGATTTTTGTGGCTTCTGGTTTAATGTATATTAGGTCAAAGGTTGCATGTCTATGGTTATAGCCCGATATATTAAGATAGAAACTGATCTGTTTACATCAGTAGAAAAAAAGTATATTATAAATAAATTAAAAAATGTTAATAGTATATGACGGAAAATACCCAAACTGGTACCAGTTCAACGCATAAGAGTACTTTTGACCGCATATGCAAACGAGTGTGAGAACTAATCGATTCCAGCCTCATCAAGTATATTCTGCATTCAAGTTTGATGTTCAATTACAAATTATATGCTCAAAAGCATCCATTAGATTGAGGATTTGGTTTAATATAATAACAACTCTTTCTACGCCCTTGCACATCACATTGTACTTTTATAACTCTTTTAGGCAAATGTATATTCTAAATTTCTTGAAACCTTACTACATTTTAATTATTACCAAACGTACGAAAAACATTCTGTGTAGTTTAAAAAGCAAATTTTCTATAGTTAAAGCAGATACCGGGTGCAACGAGATTCTCCCTTCCTTTTAAAAGGTGTTGCTGCAGGTAAGAAAACTATGTAACCATTTGCTTTTAACCAAATGCGCAATGGATCTTTTATTTACAGATTTCGTTGTTGAAACGTGGCCTCACCATTTATGAAATCAGATATAAAACTAAGATTTTATAATAATTGGCTCTAAAATTATAGTTGGGAGTAACATGGAGGGTGATGAGATGTCTTGCGTAATGTTTAAACTAATTCATATAGAACAAATAGAACTTTATGGAAATTTCCAAGACAATAGTGCATTTTTATCGCACTGAAAGTTTTCAGCCGTTTTTATCACAATGGGGGCCATGGCTAAGCGATAATGGTCTATTTATAACACTTTCTATGTAAAAGTTTTAAGAAAATAAAAACAGTTTAAACTGAGTTCTGAGTTGTTTTACAATTTTATTTATTGTTCATGATTACCATATAATCTCAGTAATGAATTTTCTAAATCCCAATAAGTGATACGCACATCATTGAATTCAGTGTTCTCATATAGAAATGAAATTTACATGCAATATTTCAAGTCCATAATTCAAATCGTTTTCGAAATATCTTGCGGGCTGACAGAAAGAAATTACATTTTTCCAGTGATAGGATTCGCTAACGCTTTGCCAATTTATCAGTTTAACACACGATATTCATACATAAACGAACTACAAATATTTGTCGCGAGAAGAAAGCATTATCCAAAATATACAGTAAATACCAATACATGTATATCTAGACGTTTACTTAACACAAGATACGTAGTATGTAGATATGGACACCCTGTATTCCTATATCGATTCAAAGTGAAATTGTAAGATACAAATCTTCTTATCCCAGTCTCGCTTCAGCAATCCAGGTAGAGAAAGTTTCCAAAGAAAAGGACATTAATTATTAAAGAGGAGAGTACGCCTTTTAATCTCTGTTCGAGTCGTTGCACATATTTCAGCCCACAGCGCTTTGTGAATTACGATTTAAACATAATATAACTACTACTTTTAACTATGTATTACGATAAAATGAGTTCAGATATATGGTTAAAAAATGTAAAATTAAATAGAAGAACTATTTTGTAACCGAATAATCATTTAGAAATGTAAAATTATTAATAATAATCATTCAACTCATAAAGTAATATTAATCACAAATGTTTTGCTAAGCGCTAATCTGGAGAAAGACTGGATTTATTTGGCTACATATTTTTGTAAAATATTCCTTGAAAGACGAGAAATGTTTTATGAAGGGAAAGATTAGAAATTTACCTGTAATATTATAGAATTCTGAAGCAATTATAATATTTATGTTTCACAAAACAAAATGCACCGTCACCAACAGCTGTTGACAGTTGCAGCTGAAATTCTTAAATTATTATTTTATTTATTTAATTTAACCAGCAGAACATGAAGATAGATTCTTCGAAACTTGTACGTTTTGAATATGAAAACTTCCAAAGTGTGCATTCTTATTACTTATATTACACACTTTTCGAGACTACATAACAAATACTAAAATATTAGTAGTACATTAAATAATCATTAGTTTAATAAAGAGAGTAAATACAAAGTTATTATATTACTTTTATTCCAGATTGCAACAATGACGAATTTAAAACATGAAATTTATTGTAAACACAAAACAATTTTATGAAACCAATACTGAACGAGGCTGTGAATCCTTTTTCACATACGGTAGTACAAACTGTTAGGCTTTCATCACATTGTGATATGGTATTTTAATAAGTGAATTAAGAAAAAAAACAGATTGATAAACACCAATATGACTCAAAGATCCATTTTTTTCTAGACTGCAATACTAAATCAACAAGATTTAACAACGCAAAAATTTACATACGATTATTTTGGAAAGTACCATGAAGTTATTAAAGGAATCCGTCCTCATACTGGATGTAAAAAGGAAATATGCAAGATTTCCACCGTAATATGGTTTTCAGTGCTACGTATATAAGTATATTTTCTTCAACGTGAAACTAGGCAAACTCAATTATGGCCCTGGGATTAACTTAGATCCAAAGTAGGTTACAATAGTGGAAAGCAGTTGCTTTGTGACCGAAGAAGATTTCCGATATCGCCATACGTACTTTTTATTGGGGCAATAAGGCAAACTGAAAAGTTTCTCCTGCATATCTAAAGTACATTATTTCAAATATGTATTTCTTGTATAATAGTACAAGTACAACGCTAATGATCTGGACACTTTTGCATTAAATAAAACGGTAACATTTCTGTGGTAAAGTTGAGGTGCCAATGTTGATAGTTTCTTATTAAAGTATTTAAAAATCAAAATATTAAGAGTTGATTTTGTTAGTGTAAAATTGAATATATTTAACAATTAAAGCTGTTTTGTAAATGTTAATCTTTATGTACAAGGATTTTTAAACGTGCGTTTTATGCTTTTTACTTCATAAACGTTTTACGCTCCAATAGTGCCAAACCCACCTGGTGCTGATATCTTACAACAAAGCTCATAAGAGAACTTGCAAGATGAGCAGATCCTTCACAACTGCAAGTGCTGTTGACTACTTTAATAGAGATCTAGTTTTATCCCTTGTTTGTTGTGATATACGATATTACTTAGCAAGATTTTAACAGAATAAGTATTTTTTAAATATACGGTTATGCAAGAATATTACAATATACGACTGCATATAAATTTTACTACTGTGAATGAACATAGACATTGTTTAATCTCTGTTTATTAAAGATATAAAAAATTACTTCCTTTAGACTAAATAATATATTTTTTATATCCTAATCTAAATTCTAACAATATTATAAATACGCGTTCCTTTTATTGTTAGTTTTTTTTCACACATAAACTATTGAACAGACTGTTTAATATTCTATAGGGACGTTCTTAAAGCTTGATTTATCAAACCATTTGATCAAAGATTATAATTTAAGGAAATAAACTGTGATATAGCAAATGGAATCACAAAGCAATACACGAGACACTAAATGTAGTTTTTATCAAGGGGACAGCGCATCCATTTCTCGCTGATGAGGTATGCATCACTATAAATAGTAATGTAATTCCTGCACTGGACGTAGGAAATATGAAACGTTATTTTATCGTTAATAATCTTTACATATGGAGTAAAACTATCTTAATGTAAATATTGAAATTTGTAAGCATTAATGATGTCGATTTTTAGTTTTTAATTGTCAATAACTACGTCTATATCCAAACAATTTAGAAAACTGTACTGTTCTAAATCCAATCTCTATATAAATTTGTGCAAATTTCTATTTACCTTAATTCTCTATGTAAAATAGAAAATTCAAATTTTGCGTTGGAAATATAATTAACTTGAACCAGAAGTGCGAAATCTGAAATAACAATTACTTACATTATTGACAGGTCATATTAACTATGAACCCAGAAAATGGGAACTTGATGCTTGATTTATATAACTAAATCCATTTTTTTTTAATGTAATGGATCCTCTCGTATTACATCACGAGTGCTTAAACTAAGAAAGCTTCGAACTTAGCTTTGAATGTTGGGGTTCTTCTATATTGATATAACATAGTTTAAGTGTTACTTAAATCGTGGGAGCTGTTCAAATATTTGAATAAGTTGTAAATTAGTGATAATATATATGTATTAAAGCTTAGAATAAAACAAATTCTATAAATGCAATTTTTTAATATAGTGTACATAGCGCATTATTTTTTTGACGAATATTTTCTTTAATGTTCCATAATAAATTTAATTAGAATTTTAAAACGTTATATTGATATATATATATATATATATATATATATATATATATAATTATATATATTATATATAATATAATTATATATTAATATATTCCACCTCAACCTAGGCTACAGCCTAATATTTTGTAAAGAGACAGATTAATGAAATAAATATATTCAATCCGCCTCGCCGGGTCTTGAGGCTTTGTTGTGTAATGGTCGGCATACTTAGGTGGCAAGTGAGAGATTCTGGTTCGAGTTGTTAGTTAGCTGGGGATCTAAACATAATCGTTTCACGACGGAAAAACAGAATCCTTGAAGAAGGTTCTCACTACAGAGATTTTGTACAGTAACTTAACACCTTGAGTGCACTGAATGTTCTATAAATTAAGACATTTTGCACTGTATATTCAATTTAGGCACGAAAATATATTTTATATGCCTGTATGTATTTATAACAATTAGAATTTTTTATTAAACCAATTTTTTTAGACAAAAACGAAAGTTATGTCAACATATTAAATTGAATTCTCATTGTACCCAATATAAGTTTATGGATGATGATATTTTCTATTATATAGACTAATATTGTTTCTCATAGAAGTATACGTTAGATTATTACCTCCAAAAAGTCGGCAATATGTATTCACATTTTATGTGGGACTAGAAACATAAGGTGTCATTCATGATCTATTTCATGTGATTGCAGCAAACAAAAGAAAAAGTCTACGTGCTTCTAAATCATTAAAACAATTTCGTTTTATTGTTTGAGTACAAATCTTGAAATTTGTAATAGATGTATTGCTTGTAATAATTTATTTATTTTAATGAAAGTAAAAATCTACTAATACCGTTTTTAACTGAGCCTTAACACAAAGTCGTACATCCTAATCCAGCTACAGTTGATCCAGTTATCTGTTATTAGCTAAGCTTTTTCAAAGGGTATCACGCGAGAGGCTAAAAAAGTTCAATCTGCCTATATGTCTGTCTGTCTTTCTGTAAGGTAAGCTACAATAAAGAAGTGTTTCTTTTTTTATTTACGGTATTAAAAAAACGTAATGACCTTTTACGTTTGAAATTTCGATGGAGCTTTATTTATGTTACTCCAAGGGATTTGGCTGTACGTTTGCGATTTATTTTACATTTGTCTTATGGATAACCATGATGTCAACGAGGAATTAGACTTATAATACATTTGTAAACAAACTGAGTTCAATCATATGAGAAGTTAAAATGTTACAGTTTTATCCAGGAGTAAAACTAAATAAAAATAGAAGAAACTTTAATGTTAAAAGTAGGTAACAACATTTGATTTCAGCGAAAACTTGCATTGTATAACCCTCTCCAGGTTACCGTAACTTTGTTATTTAAACACTGCTATAAAACCTAACTTAATGAAAAAGAATAGTAAATGCAGAACATTCTAAGTAGAAATTTATCCTTAGAATTTATATTTTGGAGAAAACTTCCTATTTACATCCACAAGAGCGAATTCTAACGATGCATGTTCATATAACAGATGGTTTAAATTTGAACACAGTTTCGTCCTTGTTTTAAATTGTGTAATACATCCCTTTCATTATCTGATCGGGCTGTAGTTACTACGTAGAAGTATACAAGAACAAATTATACACTTGACTACCAGTGTTAAATTTTTCCAACTATTTTCAGTTGTCAATGTTGAATTTAGCTCCAGTTCACGTTCCTCTTACATGCAGCATCTGACATCTGATGCCATTGAAGAATTACCTCCTGAAATATGGATTCATGTTCCTCTGAATGGATCCAAAATAGCAGTCGACGTAGAACGAAGACGCTCAAAATGAACGCCCTGCATCGTTTCGATATCAGGGACAACCAGACTACAAGTAGTGCAATATAGGTGAATACGTATTCTCATTGTCTAATCAGGTGCACAATTGAGCTGACTACGATGTTCACTGACACGATCCCAAATCACGGTGGAGCTACCGGGCCTTCTACACATGAAACAGATGTATGATGGGAAGGGCTAATTCAATGTGAATGATCAATTTATCTCCAGCTCTTGAACCAGTTGCATGAAAGGATACATAACACAACAACGCACCAATAATTAAGTTGTCCCTGTTTAAGTAAATTATATTAGTTATAGACGTCGAAATGAAATGTGCCGTATTTTCATAAGGAAAACAAAGGAAAATACAAACTAATGTATCTTATTGAATCAGTTTAAATAAAATATATCTTCCATTACAAAGCAAACCGTTTCAAGTACTGAGGGAATTAATAAAGGATGATATTAATAACGATATATTTGCTGTAGATAATTATTATATATTTCAGTATTGTTAAATTTTATTTAATTAGCTGATTTTAATAGAACTATTCATGAAATTTGTGTAATTTCTTAATTTTTTATTAACTTCTTAACCTAAATATCAAGATTTTAATATCCCATTCCTTTTTTATCTTTAGTTAAAAGAGTAAATTAAAGTATCTAAGTAAATTTACTGGAATGTATAATTTTGTCCTAGTACCCCCTAATCAATATAAATACAACATTAAAGTAAACAATAAAATACTAAGTATATTAGTAAAACTACAAATAAAATGTGACAAGCTTTCCTACAAAGTATTAGAAAAGTGTTTTTATGAGTTTTGCGAAGACCAAACTTTATTCAAAAATAAAGCTGAAACTCATTACCTAAGGAAATATCCAAAGAAGTAGCTTGTGAACGTTGTGACAAGCAGACTGAAAGCTTGAGCCCCGTCATCTAAATGACAAAAGCCACTTGGTTTTAATGGCTTGAAAGCTTGAACTACATGTTCTAGACGTTTGGAAATAGGCTTATACAACAGGCTTGAGCGCACTTTATTTTCATTATATTTATTACAAATGAAACAAAGCTGATGTAGATTAATCAAAGACTCGTCTATTGAGTATCTAATTTAGTCAATAACATATTATTCTATTGATTGTCCATATAATTTACATTTAGGGAGCCTGTGAGTTCTAATTACAATGAGGCACGAGAACGACACAGCATGTGCCGCGTAACGTACATATAGATCTCCATGAAACTTTACATAAACATGATATGCTATAAGCCGCAGATAAAAGTAGAAAAATGTCATCCTACTGAGTGATAGGCTTCAGTAACGAACAACCATTCATACATGCATAATCATAGAACAGCTTCTTAATTCTTGCCAAATTTACTCTAAAATAATATCTGTATTGAGATGTGTTGTCGTATTATACATTCATTGTTTTTAATTAAGTTGAGTTGCATAGGAAAGTTTAAATAATACATATCTAGTTATCCATTTTCTAAAGTATGATGTATGTGTTGTGGCTAGCTGGGCTATGTTTTAATACTAATAATGTTAAAATATTGTTTAATTTTAAGCTTGGGAACAAACTTATTTATTATTCTATTTTATAAATGTACTCATGGTTACACATAAAAACAAAAGTTTCTACCTTAGCCCGTCATTGAACTGAATGTTCTCTATATAGAAGTGTAAGTGCATTGAGGATTTATGGTATATAGGTTACTTTTAGAGATATTCTGCGGACATACAGAGAGAAAGAAATTAATGTTTTCCAGTTTACAAAGCAATAGGCATCGCTAACGCTAAGCCTAAATAACAGGGGACTTTTAAAAATAAATTTATAGACCAGTATTATAATGAAGTGCTTCAATATGAAAGTTGTTTTCCACACAGAGATTCTGATACATAAAAGATCACATTAGTATTAAGTGATAGAAATGGTAATTGGATAAAATGTGCATTTCTGTTTTAAATTTTCTTAAATAATTTGTAAATTAGTTAGGTACAGTGTGTTATTAATATACGAAGGAAACTATGACATTTTAACAGTGACTTAAGGTAAAACTGAGTAATAAACAACTCAGATCCAATCCTCACTATACTACAATCCGAATATAACACGATTTCACAACGCAAAATATTATAAACGGTTTTCTTGGAAATAGTTATGGTTTTATTAAGGGTTCCCTCCCTATACCGTCAGTTAAAAAGAAAGTAGGTATGATTTCTTCCTCTTAGACTGTAGCAGGCTTTTTAGATCTAGTAAGTATGTATATTTTATTAATCGGGAAGCAAGGAAAATTCAACTGTGGTACTTAAAATATCTTGGACCGTATATTACAACAGGAGGAAGTTGTTGCTTTGTAACCGAAGTAGATTTACGAGAGCTGTATGTTGTTTTTGATTAGGGCAAAGTAAACTCAACTGTAGCATAATAAGTGATTCTATTCTGCTGAAGTAGACATTTAATCAAAGTAGTCTTCTCAGAGCTATGAATCTACATACATTTTTTTGTGAGTAAAACGAGGCAAACTATACAATCTTTAGTGTAGCACTGGAAATATCTATAAAGGAATGGAATTACATGAAAAGAGCTAGAAGGAAACACTTGTTGAACAAAGTAAGATTCCAAAGTACATGTATTTGTTATTGGGGTAACAAGCCACACTCAGATGTGGCGTTAGAAACATCATTATTTCTAACCAGAAATTATACATGTGTAAAACGCAGTGTAGGAAGTAAGGTTCAGCTTTGATACTCTTAACCATCAACACTGAAATAATATGTATCTGATATATGCCTACTTCCGTTTTAAAAATTGTCACATGACTCCTTCGTATTGCATCGTAAATGCTAAATACTAAGTAAACATTGAGTAGCATATAGATTTCGGTTTTAATAATTGCGTGTGAACTTGAGGGTTACAGCTTCTAGTTAATTGATGTAAAAATGAAATTTTCTCAATAAACATTAAATTCTGTGAAGAATAGACCATTGATTACGTTTGTTAGCATTGATTCTACTGTAATATCTCTATTCTGTTCTGCATTGCTACCAAACGAGGATTATCTATGGCTATCACTTTAAAGTCAAAGTAGATGAATTCAAGTCTGCAACCTCTTCTCACTGATACAATTTCTATAAGTGAATGTAATAGCCGAAATTGTAGTGATATATTTAATTTTTTTCTGTCTGTGGGGTGGATAGTGATCCATTGTCACTGGAATATGGAGTTGTTCAAGGAAGTACCAATTTTATTCTTAATTTATATAAATAACATTTTGAAAATCAATTTAAACGGTAAACTTTTCATATTTGCAGATGGCACTTTAATTTTTGTATACGGTAATAACTGGTAAGAAGTGCAAAGGAAAGCTCAGAGTGATATCATGACGTTAAATAAATGATTTGATCAAAAAGTATTAACGCCTAATATTCTAAAAACTAATTTCTTGCCAATATCTCTTCGCTCTATTTCTGACTACAATTTAAAAATTTGATATTTTTTGCTGTGGAAATGATCTGAATGATTTATGTTCATGCGAAAGCATGGATAAAGTAATAGATTACAAATATCTTCCAGTTATATTTGATCATAGGATGACATAGTCATATCATATAGATTACTTACTTAAAGAATTACGTCGGTTAATTTTTGCTTTCAGGCAGCTAAGCGATACTCCTAATGCAAGTGTGATAAAGCTGGCATACAACGCTTACATTCAGTATTTGCTATCATTTGGAAATATCGCTTGGTGGGGAGCTAGTAAAACAACTCTAAACAGCCTGTTTTTATGCCAGAAACTGTTGCTAAAACTTGCTTTTACAAAAAACGACGTTACCCTACTGACACTTTATTTCAAGAATTATCAATCCTTACAGTTCGTTAGTTATTTTTAAAAGAAGTACTCTTAGTACACCATCATATTACACCCGATATGCCCGTGACACAGGAATAGCCACTTTACAACTGTACAGATCTTTCTCTACAACCAATTCGTATTAAGTATCAAATATACTATTCAGAAACGTTTCTAGATTTTTTCACGCTTATAATTTCTTTAACGCAAAATCCTTGTAAGTTTTAAAAACCCGTATTAGTGAGTGGTTCTTGTAATAAATTAGGTACATCAGAGCCGGAGATTATTATCACAACTGGGTAGAGGGGACCTGACCCTTGACCATGAAGTTGTCACTATTACTAACCGAATATACACACGCACCCGCTCACACACTATCACACACACACACAGGCGTATGCATGCACGGAAACACAGACACACACACACACACACACACACACACACACACACACACACTCTCTCTCTTATCTCACTCCTCCATAAATGGATTATTTAGTTTAGCCACACACACCATTTTTATTTCATATTGTTATACACAGTTAAATTCAAGAATCAATATGTATAACTGCATAAGAAGCAATATAATATATAACTATTCAAAAATCCCTTTATATTTTTGACTTTATTCTTACTCTATTACCAACATATCCAGCGTATTATTTAAATTTTATGTTGGCGGCTAGATGCAACTACGCCTATGCACAGGTAGATTGCCCCTGTAGACTTTCCAGACTGTTATATTTATTGTACTCTATTCGTTACACTTATCTCACATTTTCTTCTATATATAAGCTACTGTGTATATAATAATAACTATTTCATCTAAAGCAAAAGATTGTATATACATACAATCTTTTGCTTATATATATATATATATATATATATATATATATATATATAAACTGCTTGAGTAAACGTTATTCATTAATTCATTCATTGTAACATCAACGCGTTAACGGTATTTTGAACAGCATCCTTAAACAATTCTAACTAATATTTTGTGAAATACCAAATAACGTTTGTTTTTAATATTATAATTTGAAATATAACTTCATGGTTACATTAATATGCTGTCCTTCTTGTTCTTGTTCAGTACATCATAAAAATCAGTCCCTTGCATATTTGTGTATTAAAAAAAACCATATCGCCCGTTACTCAAGAATTTATGCTTTTAATTTATACTATCAGGTTGTTCCTCAAATAAAGTACATTATAATAGTATTTGTTATGTGCACTATCGTAAAAAAAACTAATAAATAATACAAGTAAAATAAAATAATGATAATAATCCCAGCGTACTGCATTTACTCATGATATTGTGGAAATACATAATATTTTTTGGCTCAAATATAATACTAGAGACACTAAAACTTTTATAATTCGATATAAAAATAAATTAAGCAATTGGAGTAAATTGATATAGGGTGATAACTATAACGGCGTGTAACTAAAGCTTTATTTAGACGTACGCTTTGCAATAACGTTTAACTCGGCATTACGTAGCATTTTCTCTCACATTGCAAAATGTTAATACTCAGTTAGACATAATGACATGGCAGTTGACAGAAATTACGTACACACAATAGTCTCTGTAAAAGTAATATGTACGATAATATGTTACGTAATTCTGAATAAATACTGTACATTTAAATATATAAATATTAATTTAACTATAGTAAAATGGCATAGATTAAAGTATATTTTAATATTATTGTATATTTTACAAAATTTTATTTATTTATAATAATGAGAGAAAGCAATAAAATGAAAAAAAATACGTGGGTATAAGTTTTCGAAAGTAGCTAAGTATACAAGGTGCCTCGCAACCCGTTAATTAAACCTAACTACTTTTTTCAGCACTTAAAAGTAACCATTAATACATAATTATATGTGCTCTAGCTAGCTTAGCGTAAAATTCGCCTGTTTGTCAGTGTTTTTACTTTTCAAGGAAGGGTTACCCCAAATTCATTTAACTCGGCAGAAACCTTTAAAATACTAAGTTAAATATATATTCAATGTCACTTCAAAACCAACAGAGTATCAGGTTTTACTATTTCTAACGGTTGCTTCACTTGATTATCCAAAAGAATTCACTAAAGCAAAAACATTAATCCCGGAGTTTTTTGGATGAAATTTAAAATTTGATTAAAATTATATTCTTTTGTTTACTTTAGCTGTTCAATGACAGAAAAAATTTCCTTAGGCAAATTAAAAACAATTTCCGTAAGGTTGTGACAAGTAACTACCTGTATTCCTTTCTATATTTATATGGTATGCTTTATTTTACTTGTACATTTCTATTCAGTTGCTATTGAATTCAGTAAATTAATTATAAAGTTGTTTTGACTTTAACAGAAAGTTTTTGTGTTGCATTAAATGAGTAACACATTATCATTGTTATTCTGAATGGCAGTAAATGCAACTTTAAAAATCACATAAACGAAGGCATGTTTGCTAAACTGGATTTTATCGGTTAAATAAATATCCACGACAACACTAACAGTAAAGTTTAACACAAATTGATCAAATTTTAATCGGTTATTTTCGCTGATTGTATCTATGGCAATGAATATTTCTTATAGAAACCATACATCGTTATATAACGATGAGGATGAATACGAGTGCCGTAATTTACAGGAAAGTGGGATATTAAACTATACGCTAGATTTCATCCATTCAGTTGGCCTGAGGAATTCAAGGTAATTAGAGCTTCCTTTATTATGCATTGTGATACCGAGGAATGTAATAACTGTCTCTCTTCAAAGATTGAAATTTCTAACCTTTGTTTACAGATAAAATAAGTTTACTGAACATGACTCTTTAAATCTAAAAGATTTTCAAATCTAGGTCCGATTTTCATGGTCATAGAAAGACAGTAAAATGTTCTTTGTTGTGTGCTTCTTGATAAAAACAATATCTCTGTGTCTCTAAATATTTATAGGAAATACATGTTAGTACTACGAGTATCTTTTCATCACCGATTAATAGCAAAATAGTTGCAACAATTTAAAACTTATTACTAATATCGATCTTATAAATATTACTGCTAGGTTCATTGGTCAGTGTGGTATGGCATTTAAATCTTAAAACATGGTTATTCAATTATTTAATCATAACCCCGTTATTTATGGGCCTAAACAAAAATTATTTTGAACCAACAACATAGTTGGAGTTCTGCACTTGAAATAAATAATATTGCTACTATCGCAGTATTATTTTAGTTCGTCACAATATACACCTACTTATTTCAACTAAGCCGCAATGACAATTTTATTGCTGTAAATAAATATTGAACGTTAGAGATGCAATAACAATATTGTGTAAAAAGCTTTCTAAGTAATAGATATTTTGAAAATTTGCAATAGTATAATAAATATTTTTGAAAACAAAAAAGAAACTATCAACCATCCAAATGTAGCACACAAAGAAACCATATTTATTACTCTCTCTGGACAAAACTTGACGCTTCACAGGAACAGTTTCGTTATGAGACTTCAGGGAGCGATCCTGTGACCTTGTGATATTGTCAAATGACACTCGAAATCTCACAAAAGCTATAAATATGTTTGGTGAAGTTAACCCCTCTCTACAGTGTAGTCACCTTTCATGTTATTTGAAGTTAAATGTGTTTATTTATTTGCTTACTTTTAAATAAATTAAATTATATTAAAGTCTATTATTCTTTTATAGTTCCTGTAATAAATAAACATATTTTGAGAAAATTCATTTATAGTCAAATATTGTGCATTCTAATTTTAAATTTTCATTCATTTAAATTTGCTGATTACTACTTGTTTGTGTAGACAAAAAAGGAATGAGTAATTCACAAAAGTATCGAGTGACAAGGCTTTCCTTACGTTAAGATAAGTATAAGACAAATTTCATTATCTCTAAAAATGTATTTGTTACTATTTTCCAGGTAAAAATATCACATAATCGTACTCACTTTATTTATTTTCTATTTTCTTCGTTATATATAAATGATTACTCATAAGACCAATGTAAAATTGTGCGTTAAGCTCAGCCTAATTAAAAGAAGTGGCGTGCACCATCATCTAATTCGATTCTCCTTATATTGAAATGAAAAGTTATGAAAAACTTCATGTCTGTAGATTTTTATCAAAGGATTTTTATACTTCCTTGGATCATTGGGTCCGCTAATTCCTAGCCAATACCTTACATTTAACATAACTAAAAATAAAAACTAAAAATGTATTTAAAATAATTATAAATCACAAAAATATTTTGGGAATTACAATAGCTTTATTTTTTGAACAAACAATGATTAATATCATTATTGTTAAACGTCCCGAGAATTATCCAAAATGTGTACAAAAGCGTTTTATTAAAATTGAGAATAGTGGTTTTTCTATTTGATATTCTGAATAAGTAGAATTATACTTGATATAACTTAAACATTTCTAGTTTCGTCATCATTTTGTAACTCTAACTTGAAACAACGTACACGAACCCTGGTTGGGAAGTGGAAAATATTTTGGCATGTAAACATGGTTAGGTTTAACTGCCTTCAAACATGGGCTCGACTTTAGCTATTGTATTGTTTGCTCACCG
Source organism: Homalodisca vitripennis (assembly GCF_021130785.1). Lineage (NCBI taxonomy): Eukaryota > Metazoa > Arthropoda > Insecta > Hemiptera > Cicadellidae > Homalodisca > Homalodisca vitripennis. Next base: position 164,199,411 of record NC_060207.1, on the reverse strand, counting down.
CTACACTGGCAATAGAGGCCTCGTGATTCTGTATTGTACAGCTGTTATTCATGTATATAACTATAGTTGTACTTGTAATAAATAATGTTGTTATAAAGTTTATTAATTTATACATAATAACCCTTTTTTAAACTCGTTTGACAGTAATGATATGTACTGTCAACTGTGATGCCCATTATCACCGACTGAGTACTTACGCTCTGTAATGTGTGAGAGAACATGCCACTTGATGCCGTGTCAAAACGTCATTAGTGCGAACAACTCACAAAGGCTTTGGTTTCCCGCTTGATGATCACAGCCCAATCTCTGTCTACCTAGTATTTATTCCATTCAATGTGAAATTACAACTTGGAATAGTACAATATTGTATTTCCTATGATGATATAAATATTTCTTTTACCGAGATTAAAAAAGTTTTTTTTTCTTTAAACTATAAACAATATTTATTTTCATCATAAAAGCATGTATCAATAAAAATGTGTTAAAATGTACTACTTTTTAAAATTATATATGTAATAATAAATAAAAATAAATAGTAAAGTATTGAATTAAATATTTAGTTCTCATCACTTTCATAATACATATCATGTGGTCTGCTATTCAGTTTTCGAAATATACTGACTATACCATATACTAATTCTCAACGAACTTTAACTTTGCTTGAAGGCGCTTTCTTCCTTCTCAAATGATTGTTCGTCTAATATTCGTTTTTTTTTTTTGTTCAAACTGACGTATTCATGCGTGTACAAACAAAACTCAAACCAATAGTTAGTACTATAACCAAAATATTGATATAAGTACATTGGGATGCGCGTGCGTAGATATAAATAAATACATAGGCTAGTAAATTTAAAGCTGTCCTAAGAATTACAATTATATTTGAAACTGTGTTAATGTAATCAAAGAAACACCCATTTTGATGTTGATAATGTGATAGGAAAAGCAAATATTCCAATACCCTAATACCCATATGTATAAGGTACAAAATTAGTGACAATTGTTAGTATATAGCTTCCAGAGACATGAAACTTGATTCTGTTCACAAGCTCGTGTTAGTGCAGGGAAAAAGGTAATGATTATAGGGCCAAAATGTAAAGTTAAAGTTTAAATACAATAAGATGTAACTAACAATTTACAGAAATTATTAATAAATGATAATCTCTTGAGAGAGTTTGAAAGTTGTACTTATTTAAATGCGGGTTTTTATGTGTCTTAAACAGTAATTTAAAATAACATTAAAGGTGTTTGTGTTTACTTTGAATGTAATAAGCCTGTGAATTTCACGTGCTTGCTTCGTTAGATAGTGAGGATCAAGTTACATTATTAATTTTATTACTAATTACACAATGTTATATATCGATAATAACAGTTCCTCATCACGCATCATCACTATTTTGATTCAAAATAAAAGTACAGGTGTTTTCTTTTTGCTCCGAAAATGTTTATATTTTCCTAATGCGTAATCCAATTTGAATTTCCTAATGTGTATCATTACAACACCCGGAATAGCTTTAATTTAAAACACTATTATTGTGTGAAGAACATTTCTAGAAACATTAATTAAACAAAAACTATTGCAATTTATACCTAGAACGAGTGAACCAAATCCCTAACGAGTGTCGCTTTGGACGACACTCGTAATAGTTTTCCGCGTTAGTGCCGGAACAAAACGATACTACAAACGGAGTGGTGTTCTAAGGAAACGGAGTGGTGCTCTGACTTACCGAATGTTTCTTGGTTGTATTGTCTTTAGAATTTTCTTTGTATGAGGTGAATGATGATTTTACATATGTATCATTTCACTCCCCTTTTCCTCGCAAAACTCGGACGTTTCAATGTTGCTAAGATTTTGTGAAATAATTACTATTGATTCACAAAGCCTAACACAAATAGGCTTTAGGTTTTAAATGTTTCATTAAATTCTACTTCTGTATAGCCATCATAGAGTTTGGTAATAGAGCATTTACGTCAATAAGATTAAGCTAAACAATAGTGAAGTCTGTTTTTTAGGAAATTTTCCTGAGTACGAATTGAGCTATACAGTTGGTATTATGTGTGGTACGCTGATTTCGTAGCGGGTGCATGTTCCGCCATGGTGTGCTTCACTTTATAACTTTTGAGAAGGTTGTATTACGATATACACCGTAATTCACCCCTCTCCTAGTTACCTTTAGGAATATTTCCCCATTTAGTTAAACGTTTACTTAAATTATTAGATTTCCCTCGTAATTTTATTATCACTATCCTCTGTGTATAGGGACAGTAGTTAATACTTATCATGATGCCTATTCACGCTGTGCTGAGCTTGTTTCTCAACATTTATAAAACAACAATAAACTTAGTTTTAAAACCTTTTTATTTTATTTTAATGGTCCTATTTAAAAAAACTGATTTTTGATCAAAACGTTATTTTTGAGGCTGTGTAGTAGTCATGTTGTATTTGAGCTTGAACAATCTAATATAAGTAATGCAAGTTTATTGTAAGAATAAAGCACCGTGTAATATATTTTAAAAAGTATAAAGAATGATATGCTAAATAACGCTTAGAACAAACTGTTAATTCCAGAGACAGGTTAACGAGTTTAACAACAGTTTCTCATAATAGTGCCTTACATGTCTCTTTAATTATGAAGCAAGAAATCTCTTTAAGAATAAAGCACCATGTAATATAATTAAAAAAGTATAAAGAATGATATGATAAATAACGCTTAGAACAAACTATTCCAGAGAGAGGTTAACGAGTTTACTGCCATACAGATCTCTTTAATTATGCACATTTGTAATACCTACATTTAATTTCAAAGCAAAAGCTAAGGATAGTGTTCAAAAATAACTTTTAATCTGTATGCGATAAAATACCTCAGTACTTTAATTTACGCTCTATGCTGCCCTAATAAGATATAACATTTCGTTTATTACATTTTTATTTTTACCTCATCAACTGTAGCATAATTGGTAATCCATTTTCCTAAACTAACATAGACTGCCATATACGAGTATTAACTTACTACCATCTTAATACTCATTGTGTACTCAGCTATATTCTATTTATTGTACGTACTACTGAGATGCAGGTCTTCAAATGAATATTGATCTGGTTTATACAATGGCAGATACCATACAAAGTCAAACCTCATGTAAAATAGACAAATCTGTTACGATCTCATAGGAAATCAAATCAAATGAATGTACATTGCATTTAAAAAATGAAACATTTCTATATAATTTTGTATTTATTAACATTAACAAATATTTCATGCATTAATAGGTTATTACACACATACATATAAAACTCCTTGTAAGGAGTATTTTTATCATAGTAAAATGTAGTACACTAGTATTTTGAAGAGAGAACATTCTTAGAAAATAAAACAGACTATGTCAAACGTTACAAAACATATAATGGGTTGGGTTTTCTGACACTTTTAGCAGCTGGTGCTAGGATATTACTGTTTTATTTCTAAACTTTGCTTCGTTATTCTGAGCAACACCAAAACAGTAATTCAACTCGTTAAGTTTCTTTACAGTATGCTTCATGCATTAATATTTGTAGATTGACTGGATGAAAAATTAAACATTTAAAATACATTCTTTCCGATAGACCGTCAAACCTCACAGGAATATTCACTGCGGTAATAATAAATACTTAATCTTTCAGGTTTCCGTTCAAATTTCACTTAAATTTTGTGTAGTAAATTTCAATATATACCTGTTTTGTTTTACATATAAAAGTTTTAAATAAAGTTCTAAATAAAATATTTGATGACAAGTAACAAAATATTGAATATATAAAGAATTATATTATTAAAGTTTTATAAATTTCCTCAACACAATATAATTATACGTTGAGTTTTAAAAGTTGTTGCCTCATGTGTTTGCGTAAAGACTTGCAGATAGCGGCCACTACTATGAAACGCAATAAATCATCCATTACGACGTGTATTTAAGATAAGTATTGACTATATATACATCACTACAATTACTTATATGCTTTAAATTTGAAAAAATATACATACATATATGTATTTGTAATTAATTTATTTCAAATGTAGTTAACTGTCGACAAGCTAATGAGATACAAAGACAAGTTTTAAGACATTCCTCAAATACCAAATCCAGAGGAGAGACGTTTCTTAGTAAGCTATATAACTCTAATCCTCACCGTGAAAACCTAAGAGGATTATATTCTAAGCTTTCCATTTACACACCCGCTTGTCCGTGCAGTTTAGTTTGTACCGTAAACTATTTGTAATAGCTTTAAATATTTAGGGCAATATAAAATTAATAATATTTATAAACTAAATTATACATAAAATAAAACCATACCATTTAATTCAATATGTGGGTTACAAAAGATTTATTTTGAAAATTTTTTTTGAATATTTGGTAGAATAATTTCAAGTTTGTATTGGACTTTTGAGAAACAGTGTTCAAGCTGACATGTTTTGATGTGTAAAGCTGTTTAAATATGGTAGTGATACAGATTAACTTATAGTTTAATAAGACTTGTGGGTAAATTTATAAAGGTACTGTATACCTTTATAAATTTACTGTCTCAGTGCTGATTCAATAAGCCAGCGTGATGCCCTAGAGGCCTCTGAGAGTGAAATACAATCATTAATATCGAAACTTGGGAGTGAAAAGGAGTTAAGGGTTAAAGAATGAACAATTCATTCAAAATTCAGGACGATGTGAATGAAGAGGTAGTTACTCTTCAGTGTAAAATTAGCCACTTGGAGACAAGACTTCGGGACTGTGTAGCACAATGTCGAAATGCTGAATCTGCAACAAACCTAGCTTTAAGTAACTTAAAACTTGAAAAGGAAAAGAATATGGACCTTATTGAACGAAATAAAACCTTGAGCGGTATTGTTACCGAAGCAAACAATACACTGAGTGTCCTTGGTTGTAAGGTTTCATCCTTGGAGAGTGAGTGAACAATCGTGGAGTAAGGACAAGTGGACTGATGACGACACGCTCAACTATTATTTTGAGACTTTGTCAACAAGAATCCAACTGATAAACTTGAGAACAATAATTGAACAATTTAATAATTTACTAGGATCAAGCATACGTCCTCTCTTAAATTATCACTAATCTGAAAAAATATGGATTATATTTAAATTGTGAATAAATTCTCAGGTTTTATGTAATGTTCCAAACATGGATTATCTATGCAAGTAGAAAGAAATGTTGTAAGGTCAGAAAAAGGTTAGATAAACGCTTTGTGGAAACAAAAACATGTGCTGTCTTGACGATATTAAACCGAAACAGCGTCTCTTCCAGATATTACATGTTATATTGCATGTGAGGTTCCAACCCTACCGTTGAGGAAACCCATATCAATGATTTGTGTGTATGTATATATATATATATATATATATATATATATATATATATATATATAATTTATCATGCTTTCTTCATATTTATATTATGCTTCCTGAAGATATGGTATCAAATCCCACGAAATATACAGAAGCTTTATAATCTTTGTTTTTCATTTAAATAAGTGAAATAGTAAAATATAGCATGTATATATTTTATATATATATACAAATAAGACAGATATATAACTCAATATTTGCCAATAATAGCCAAATTTAGTAACAAGATAGATTAATTTACTATACTAGTCCGCCGGGTCCTGGAACTCTGTGGTGTAATGGTCAGCAATCTTATTCTTCAAGTTCTAAGTTGGTAAGGTTGGTTTACCATATAAAACTAAATTGTGGTAAAGGTTCTTACTACAGGAGCCTTATGCAGAAACCTAACGTACTGAGAATACTGGATTTGCTATCAGTTATATCATACTGAACTGTGTAACAAATTTAACTTTAGCAATACATTATTTATATATTATATATATTCTGACAGACAGAAGTAACTACTTCATATAATGGGTTGGGAATAGATATATTGAAAAATTACGTTTTCTTATTATTAAATGGTGTTTATTAGATTTTTTGTTAATTGTATACATATTTTTGTGCTATCTTTTAGATTTAATATATTTCTATTATCACTGACTTCCAAATTTTAAATAAACAAATATTTATACGTTTTCATTAATATCGTTTGTATTAGTTTCTATAATGAGTTAAGTATAATATTTTATTTTAATCGTGCCTTTCTAAAATAATTAATTAATCTTCCATGTCATTATATTTATTAAAAAATTCTATTATGAGGGTTTATTACAATATCTAAAGTAAATGATACAAATTATGGAATTATAGCTTTCTAAATATTTTGTAAACATAGCATTCTACTGTTTAGCAGTAATTTAAGTTTTAAGTGAATGCAAGGTAAGGGCCAATTTATTTCATTAATGATTATAATTGTAATAAACAGTAAACCTAAACTTGGGATAATAGTGAACATTCTGTTGACAAATTTATGTAACTATAAAACAGAAGTAATATACCTAAATATAAAGGTTATACTGCCTTAATTTTATACATTTAAATAAAAATAAAATATACATAAAACATAAAAATACATGAAAATTACATATATATTGTTCGAGTAAACATGTACTGTTTTAAACAGTGGATGTAAAAACGTACTCTAAAAAGTATTAAAAGAACACCCATAGACAGACACAGTTTAAAATAAACTATCATAACAACGAACCACCAGTTTAAAGTAAACTATATTATTATGACGTTGGAATGAAATTTACCGAATAATCATAAGTATATTGTGAAACAATTAAGCTTGTATTAAACGTATTTTCCATCACAAAGCTAAATATGTAAACAAGATATTTCGTCTAACGAGGGCATTAATACAGTGGATCTCTTTGAAGTAATTATATACACCGGTTTCATTCAGTAACATAATGACATTTTCTTATAAATTTTAATGCACTTCTTACATTGTATTAACGTTTTATCAAGTTATTAATCTATATTTAAGTATTCTTATAGCTTATGTCTAATTTGGTCGGAGAATACAGTGCCTGTCAGCTAACTAGACTTAAAAAATTAATAATAAAAAAGTTAAATTGAGGGCTAAGAGTATATATATATATATATATATATATATATATATATATATATATATATATATATATATATATATATATATATATATAGTCCCAAGTAGTTCAAGTTAAAAAGTATGAATATAATATACCTCTTTACAGCTGGAGAATATTATTGAAAGCAGAAACATAGAATATAATACAAAGAGAAGTTGGGATTAGGTACATTCGCCATTTTAGTTGTGTAAATCATTTTAATTTCCTCACCTATGAGAACTTTTTGTAATTGTCCAAAGGCAACAATTTGCTTGTGGATTTTATTAAAAAATGTCTTTTGAGCAATTCATTTCCAAAACAAACATTTTACCAAGATATTTGTAACTCGTTACATTTTTCATTTCATCACATGTGTAATTATGAGCATAAGCACAGACATGTATTTTAAGATCTTCAAAACTATAAACGTTGGCTTTCCTTAATGTTATAGGAATTAATTAATTTTTGGAAATATTTAATTATAACATTATGGTCAAACCATTGCTTGAATGTAAAAAGTTCAAATAAAGCTTCCTCCCGAACATCCGGCCAGGTCTGCCCCTCCAGAAAACCACCGCGTCGTCAAAAAAATATATTTCCCGTTAATATATAAAATAGGCAAATCATTAATATAAATTAGGAGCAATACAGGCCTTAGCGTAATGCCCTGAATAGCCCTATATTTTATCTCCATTGTGGCACTATGAACTCCACCAATAATAACGCGTTGAAGTCGGTCTTGCACACAGCTTCTAAACCAATTGAAATAAATATCACGGATACTGAAAGAATTTAGCTTGTTTACTTTTTACGCATAGTTGATGCTCCTGTTCGTATGAAATAAAGCGTTTGCCTTTTTTATCTTTATATAAGACCAATTTATTTTCAGTAAATATAATATTATTTGAGTAAAATATAATACAAGCTTATCTTTAATTATTTTCATTAATACTTTGATATCACATTTAACAATGATATTGAACAGAAGTTATTGCAATATGTGTTTATATCGCCTTTGAAAACTGAAATAATTGTTTGCTATTTTGAACTGATTGGAAAAAAAACGATTGAACTGATAAGTAAATTAATAACTTGTAATAAGGGCGTAGAAAGAAAATATTTTCTTAACATACTTGCAGGTATTGAATCATGTCTAAGAGCGGAATTTCCTCTCAAACTGGACACATAACGTACAACCCTTTCTTCCGTAACAATATGTAAGTTTAAGGTGAAATTCAGCGTATAAAATCGAACATCAAAAGCATTTAATTAAATTTCAGCCAATAAAGTTTACCCGAACTAGTAAATAATTCAATAAATTCGTAAGCTACTTCAGGAATAATTATTTGAATTGATAATTTAGCAATTGGAAAATATTTATTTAGCTGAAAATGAATTTTTAACGACTTTACCACTGAATTTATTTACAATCCACAAATACCGGTGTAAACTTTCATTATATCTGTAAAACTTATAAGCCAAATAATAATTTTTTTTTGCTTGAAATTTATGCTTGAAATTTTCTGTGATTTACGTAGCGGTTTTTAAGTACCTACATAGAAAATAATTGTTTTTTTTTTCACCTTTTTCATCTCTTAATCTTATAGCTCGAACTAAATATCAAGTAATCCATGGTCTTAGGTTTCTTAACCAAGTTTAAAATTATTCAACTTTTATTAACTCGTTCCATTGAGATTGTAATAATGTTTTGAGGTTGTAGTGCACAAAACTTTGCATCAGTGCTATTCAAAATTTATAGCAAATTAACATTTAAATACTTATAATGAAGTAATTCATAATCGATATAGGTGCTAGGAGCACTGTCAATCTGAGAGGAGACGTAGTAGTGTACGTACGTACGGTAACAGTGAGGGCAGTTGTACCGAATGGACAATACACATGGGGTTGGATACCGCTGAGGTCGAATACTCGAAATTCGAAGTTTACGTATATGTTTAGTATTGGCAAATAAACATAAAAGCAACACTTCCAATTGGTAAACTAAAATCAAGTACTGTCACATTGCTGCTAAATAGAGTATGAGTGAAGTAAAATATGATACCATGGGATGGGCATAACTATGTCAATGTTCTATAGATTGTACCTTCGAAATTAATAATTATGAAGTCCTTAAAAATAACTTCCCTTTACAAGGAACTTGTCTCACAACACAAGCGTCAGCATTCTTGGCTCATCAATGGAGCTCTATACGGAAAAGGGGAAGATTAGTAGACTGTATGTCTAAAACATACAATTAAGTGGGCTTAAACTCAAGAAGTAAACTGCAACTCGTCTAAAAAAAAATCGCGACGGTATAGTCATTTATTGAGACAACTTATAATCACGACAACGTGGTCTCATCAGAAGGACATCGCAACAAATATTATTCAACTGGATCTGGCAAATAAAACACATGCAAGGTAAGTCACTTTACAAGTTATAGTTTTACTTTAGATTACATTAAAATTAGATTTCTCCCATGAAAGGGCTAACTTATGATACGAATAAATAAATTTGTACTTACGGATAAGGTGCGCGAGGTGTTCCTTTGGTAGGGAGGTTTGGCAGCTACAAAGTTCCCGAGAGGAAAACTTAATACGCGTGCCAATTATGTTATCAATCCGCCAAGAATTTAGTTCCAGTAACATCGGATGTAACTTATTCTAACAAGTAACTGGGTTGCGAAAATATGTATTATATGAAGTAAACTAAATAACGGTACACAGTGGAGTAGTGGTCAGTCACAGAGTCAAAGAAGTCTATAGAACAGCTGAACGGACATGGGTAATATCACGATTAGAAACAAATATGTGCTCAATGCATGTCAAGCCGATCTCGGCAACCTTGTTTGTTTATCAATGCACTGCACCTAAGCAGATCCTAGCAAACAATTAAAATACCAATCTATTGCAGTATTTCTTTTATTTACATTGCCGAAAAAGATGTAATTTCGATTTTTATTAGTAAGCAATACTTTTACCAGTAATATAACAATTCTAATTAATATAAAAAAATCTAGATCAAGGGAAAACGCTCTTTATACAGCCAGAAAACTTAACCGTTCATCTAAATATGTGAAATATATACTAATGCCATATAAATCACTTAGAAAATTTGTTACATTAAGTTAATACTGGTGTTAACAAGAATAATCACCCCATAGTTTTTATTTCTCTGCGTTTCTGTTACAAATGTTTGGTACCTGTCAATGCTGTATAATTCACCCCTTACACTCAACCTACACTCCGACAGTACAACTAAATCTATTTCAACCAATAATGAGTTTAGATATATGTAATAATCATCTATGTTTTAGAACGTTATTTTTAACTTTCTTTGTTATTGGAATCTACAAATAATTTCTTATATCTCAAAAAGGAATACAATTTTAAACATTCTCCAACACAAAATATAAATTACCTATTATCCCATACCATCCCCACAAATGACTCTGATCGCCAACTCGGTGGTTTAATTTTAAAGAAAACTAAAGATGTACACAGTGTTCGAAATATTATATTTGCTACTAACTTTTTAATATCGATTTATTTTATTCCCAATATCCAAAAGAAATACATATATGAATAAAGATTATGTTGTCTTACCGCTAGGTAAATGTTCACTATACAAGGAGACTAATATTTGAAAAACATACTTCATATCTAGAATTTAGTACTTGAAGCATATATGTACATAAGTACACACAAACATAAATACATTACATACCAACATACATTAATAAGTAATAAATTTTAAGTAATTACTATGCAATAACTGATAAGTGTGTGAAATTTAGATGTAGTAATAGATTTATGCAAATTAACTAAAGATCAAAACTTTGACATGTATTAAAATGTTGTGTGAATAAAACATTACTTTAGTAGTATATATAGTAATGTTTATTTAAATGTACAAAATAAATGTTTTATTATGCAAAGATGCTTTGAAGGAACTTGGATTGCTGACCCTGCCCTGTCTCTATATTCTCTAGGTGGCCCTGTACTGCCGAATTAAATGCGAGTTATTACGGGGCAGGGATGATCACCAATACGGAACTAGAGGTAGAGATAAATTACTTTCAAATCGAACAGCACAGAACGGCAGCTTTCGAACACTTGCCATCACAAGTTGGAGTCGTAATAATCAATAGGCTCCCTGAGGGCATCAAACAACTCAATGAAACAAACATTTCAAATATCGACTAAAACATTAGTTAATGTAAAAGGCATTCAATCGACTGAGTTCAAGATGGACTGCTGAGATGAAACGTTTTGAAATTAACGACATGAACGATCCCCTGGTACTGATAAATATAAGAATTGTATTGAATGGTATGTATTTACCTTGACAAACATAATTTATTTGACGTAGTTATAGTATACCATGTAATATTATAATTGTTTAACGTAATAAAAATATAATTATTATTACGTGTTGTTTTAATACGTAGTGTGTATGCAACTGAAATGTCCTCTGATTTTATGCTGATGTTGATAGTCCGCACCAGGTGATGAAGAGATAAGTAAACATCCTCCCTGGGTGATCTCCAGGTTGTTGCTGCGGGAGTACTGCTCCGCTGCCAGCAAGCTCGCTTTCAATGACCATACTTCCTTATAGAGCTTAATTTTGTGGCGCTCCAGTTATTTACACTCCTTTTCCATTCTTCCTTGGGAAGCCTTCAGCACACAAAACCTGTTATTGATAGCTTCTAGTTGTTTTAAAAGAACCCCTATCTTGCCTTAATTTTAGAGTTGACGTCGCTCTTTAGATTCTTTAGGGCTTCCAGAAACCATTTCCTCTCCGCTAGGGAATCCTCTACACTCTTCATCGAGGCAGTACAGTCAGTGTTGGACATTATTGTTGTTGGGAAAAATTTGTATGTGTTGGGAGGATTATACTAGCACTCATCCAAACCTCAAGGACTGATATGTGCAATTGCCTAACTAAACTGTTATAATATAGATATAACGCTTCATGCACAAAGTCCGTACGTCAGTTCTTTTACAACTGACTTGCTAGATCGCATCTTGCGAGTATACAGAGGGAAATTAAATATATACAGCCCTTCGAGTGATAGTATTCACTAAAGTTCTACCAAAATAATAAATTTGACACACACTACTTTAACTTATAAAAACTATAAAGAATCTTTAGGACCGAAAAGCATCATCTAAAATATACAATGACTAACTAACCCAAACTAATGTGTTTATATAAATGTTTACTTGTAACACAAGAATTATAAGAATAAAAAACACTCAGAAATCACCTAATAAGTCGAAGTCAAAGGATAAGATACAAATCTCCTTAAACCAGTCTCGCTTCTGCAATCTATCTAGAGGACGTATCCAAATAAAAGGCCATTAAATATTCTTTTGGAAGAGTGCACGTCTTTTGATCTCTATTCGAGAAATCTCTATTTCAGCTCAAAGTGCTTTGTGATTTACAACACCAACACAATTTTTATTAGCATATACATATTACGAGAAAATATTTCATTAGTAATTATTAAAGTATGTAAGAATCAAATCAATCATTTATGGTGATTATCATTGGTACCATGGTAATATATCCACTCTGTTATGCTTTACTACAGAATTTCGAATCCCTATGGCTATCACTGTACAATCACATCTATCAACATATGACGTTTATTTTTAATATTTAAAATGAAAATGTAAATTCGTGGTTGGTACAATGCGATTCTTTTATCTATTTTTTCTATATCAGCTAGCGTACCAAAACGTTCTGTGGCCGGTGCAGTATCAAGACATTCTCATTTGTATTTGAGTCTTGAAGGTTACCATAACGTGCATTACTCAATTATCGTGTTGTGTATGTATACTGACACGCTGCACTTGAAATTTCGCACGGTCTCAAATAGGGGTGTTTTCAAGAACCCTGATAAGAATATAAAATTTTACTTTATTATAACTGTATTCAGATATTATCAGTTACGAACTCTCAATATCTGTACTGAAATATATCTCACTTACTCATGGCAGACGTTATAACTCAAATAAATACTGTATTGCCTCATCAAATCCTAATTCCCCTTAGTATTTCTTGTGTGATATTCTTTGAAAAACAATCTCAGAAATGCAATTAGTTCTTATTCCACACCTCTACATGAAGGATACGTGGTCCTTTCGATACATACTAGATCATCACTTGAACATCAAACATGAGCTCTTCTAGCGAATTTAAGATAAGTTAAAAACAGTTACGAGACGTAAAAATGTCTCTACTGGATTCCCAATAATACCATATACAGTAGTACGTAATAAAAAAAGGAATTCTAACTATCGTTGTTGATGTTATTGACGTTATGAATCCTTATTTTTGCAGGTTCATGCAATATCAATATGCAAAATCATAATTATAGAACTGTAACACGTACGCAAAACTGTCATCATTGTTATATAGCACAGGGTCTTATTACTGACTCAGGCGCAGATTTAGTAAAAATTTATAAATTGTTTTTATATGATTTTGATTATATTAATATATTATATACAATATAATTATGTTTTACAATAACATTTTGCATAATTTAATGCATATAACAATAAGGATTGTTTCATAAAAGTAGAAGGTTTATTTCTACCTGTTTTATTACATACTTTTTAATTTTCACAAAAAATAATTAAAATGCATATGTTTATTTTCTTTTATACAAAATTTCCTTAATAAAATGATTTTTATTGTTATTTTTTAGGAAGATATAAGAAAAAGCATTTATTTACAGGTGACCAGTCTGTAGTGTGGAATCTTTAAAAAAGACTTAAACTACTCATAAATACCTCCTCTACATTACAAGATCCTAACTCGGAAACCGTTTAACACATGAATTAAGGTTAGGTCTGATTTTAGCCAAAACCCTCAGGGCTCGCACCAATGGATGAACTAAGGTCTAGACCGTGTGACGATCAGATGAAATGTCTTGCGTCCAGCTTCATGGTGCTCTGCCAAAGCAGTTTTTGCTGAGATTCAGTTGTTCTCCGCAGGCCGTCTTATAAATTAAATATTATGACCTGCTAGTCATTTGCCGTAAAATCATACAGCACTCTCCATTGAGATATCTGCCTAAGAAGTTATTCAGACCCCAATGATTTGTCGGGTATTGTGCCCCTCAGCCCTTACGCAGGAAAGGAGGCGTTTTCCCTCGTGTAAGACGAGTCCGCACCTGGCTGCAAAGTACAAGATATTACTTCCTCCGGGATTTGTTGAAATACATTCCCCACCCTACACCCTTGCATTACAACCATTATTGTGATTAATGAATATAGATTTAAAAGTATAACACTTATTACTGCATTGGAGCGTAGCATGATATTATACTATGAATAAAACATGATTTTAAAGTATTATACATTGTATATAGCCTTTTCCAATAGACATGCATGTCTATGAACATTTCATAATGAATTCGAGATGTGGAAATAAAAAGTTTATGCTCCACTGGTGCCACACCCACCTGGTGCTGATGTCTTACAATAAAGCTGAGAAGAGAACTGTCGAGATGAGCAGATCCATCACAACTGCAAGTGCTGTTGACTGCTTCAACGGAGATCTAGTTTTATTTCTTGTTTCTTGTCACGTACGGTATTACTTAGCTAGACTTTACGAAAGTCTTTTAAAAATATATGATTGTACAAGGCTATTTCAATATAAGACTGCACATTAAATTAATGCTGTAGTAAATAATAGAGGTTTATAGAGTAAATAAACATAATGATATATATGTTTATTCCGTTTATTAAAAAATGAAATCTAATTTCATTAGTCAAAATAATATATTAAAATACAATTTTAAGCATATTTTAAGTACAAAATCCGCATTTTGCTTCATGGAGTACATGACATCTTATAAACAGATGTACTTTCTCGTATTTCAATTTATCTCTAAAATTAATCTGAAATGTTATAAATATAACCATTGTTATGATATTGAGGTCAATTATAAACTTCTATCTCTTTTTCAAAATGGATGTTTAAAACAGTATAACATAATATCGAGCTTAGTATTGATAGTAATTAGATATATTACTATAGCAATTCCAAATTAAAAATCTCTTCATATTTACAACAACCAATGGTATAAACCTCAATATTTGAAATAACAATCTTTTATTAAAGATGTTTTTTCCCATTTTTTAATAGTAGCAACATTAAAATGTACATACATAGACTTTTGTGGTTGAACCAGACCTTTAGTTGTCCTTACAAAGAAGCACTTGTGTGAAACGCCCGTTCGGACTAAATGTCTACACTATTGATGATCAATTCCAGAGTGAATGATCACAACGGCTGGATTATATTCGGCAGGTTATATGTGTAAATTAAGAACCGAAATTGGGCCTATGTACTCTATAGATCAAAGCGAGGTGCCGTGTCATCAGGAAAGATCTCACGGCAAAGTTTAGAATAAATTAGTGATTACCGGTTGTTTAAAGATAGACAGTGCCTTTAATAGCGTGTCCCGAACCCATTATTGTTTATATATTATACTAGCTGTTTCCCGCGGCTTCGCACGCTTTTCGTAAGTTTTGCCCGCGTATGAGCATTTCTGGTTGAAGTAAATTATATTTCCAACCCCGATGTAGATTTTACCTTGATGTCACGATCAAGAAAATATGTCAAAAATGTATTGTACATGCATAATGTATTTTATTACAAAGTGGTCTACCACTCAACCTTTAAGTTAAACCAAAAATTTAGTTTAGACAATTATACATCATAACTTAGCGCCTTCAAATATTGTTTCACTGTTTAATATACGTATCTATCTCGTAATTGCAGGTTATAATGTGCAGGCGCTTTGAAAACTTTTCTTCATTTTATTCGTTTATATTAACGACATAAGCGAATAATTCAGATAATAACTATCATATCTTCTAAGTTAGACTAAATTACGGATACATGTGAAATTTGATTGAAATTGGTTCAGTCGTTTTGGAGTTTATTGGCAACATACATCGTGACTCAAGATTTTTATATATATAAGATTTATCGTCTTCGTGCTAGATATGTATAACTGGATATATATTCGTAATAATACGGAAGATAAAGGATTAAGTAAAGTCGGTTAAACCTGTGAATAAACATAGAATAAAGTAATAGATTTGCATTTTTATTCTTTTCATATTTAGATATCTAATATGTTCCACCCGTCTTGTTGTCGTTTACCTCTACAATTAGTAGTATTGATATCTGCATCTCCAATCATTTTTGTGGGTATACAGGTTTTTGCTATAAAAGCTAGTGTTGGCCTGATTGTAAGACCGATATTTTACTTTTACACAAACACATCTCGTACACTTTGGATAGATTTGTTACTTTCACCACTTTGAAGAAGTCTTCACAAATTTAGTTTATAGGTAGGTCACATGTCTATTTATTTTTTATTTAATTACCGAATTGCACTGCTGAAAATAACTTTCACATCAAGATCAATGCAGCCACCACGCAACGAAAACAACTCCTCTCCTCCTTGTGTCCTCTTCACTACCCGATATAAAAATGACTGCCTTCTCAGCTCCTCAACATAACTCATCAAGAGCTTTTAATAGCTTGATCATAGGTAACATAATTCACAGTGCTATAAGCGACATTACTATTCATAAGTTATAGAAATCGAATATATTAATCCTAGTGTATTCTTGTTTAATTCTATTAGGTATACCTTGTTAAGTAATAAATATTATTGGACATCTTTTGAAATAAAATCGTAAATTAAATTTCTCAACTCGATCAACAGAAAAGTGATTTTATAGTACAAAATCTACTGTTCAGGTTATAAACACACGAAGGTTATTATTAAGAAACTTATAAGCAATGTTTTAGCAAAATGTGACAATTATGTATGATAGTTACTTTCGGTTCAATTGATAATACACAGCTCCAGTTTTTTATTTCAACTCCCTACGTTTACTTACATACTTACTTTTAACCCTGTAACAACAAAGGCTTTATAATATATTTGGAAACACAGTTATATAATATAACAAAATTTTTCAACTTAGCCTATTTTATACTACTATCACTAAACCACTTCGAATACTGGCCTGTAATGTACGTTTACAATTGTGTCATATTAAAAGCCACTATTGTGATACTGCACATTTAAAATAGTTATACTTAGTTATGCTGAACTGAACTGAAGTTGTATATATATACAACTGTATATTATATATATATACAACAGTTTTGCATATATATATATATAATTTACCTATGTAGACATTGTAGTGTTTTTAATTAAGTTCGTGTTACGTTATGAAGAAATTATTGCTATATATAGATATATTTATTTATATACATAACTATGTAGATACATATGTACGTATGTGGTTTTTAACTTATAAACCATATTATTTATTAAATATTTTTGTATATTTAGGCTCACTTTTGTATGGCGTTACGTTAAAAGTTTAATTTTGCTCATTTTATCTAATTAATTTAAAATAACTAACGTTCTTATTGTTTCAAGTATTCAAGTTTTATACATTAATCCAAAATTATAAAAAAATAACTCACCTACAAAAATGTTATGTTTATATACTCTTTATTATGTTTTATACTGTGTAAATTTCAAATTTTGAGAATTCATTTTGGACAAGTAAAATTATCAAAGAGAAAAAAACCAATAATTTTACAAAGTAGTATGTGTTTACTAGGTAGATAAATTGTTATTTAATTGAAGTGTCATTAGGTTATATTTTTTTAAGTAGTCCATCAAATAAGAAGCATTTTTTTTATTATTGTCATGTTATAATATATCAATATTTTACGCATAAAGTACGGTGGGAAGGGTTGATTTCATTAATAACTCAACATTCATTTAACATTAAAATTAGGATTAATTTTTGAAAGTTTTGAATTTTCCAAATGTTTGAAAATTGACCATAGTTGAGTTGTTTACATATGTTTAAAATTTAAGTTATAATTCTATCAATTCCGTATTTTACATATTATGGATCTAATACTCATTTAATGCAGTAGAAATTGGTTATTAGATAATATTTATAAAAGCTCTACATTAATCAGCTGTTATACGCGTTTAGAAATTAATAACACTGTACAAAATAACAGTTCAAGGGTTGTTTATTATAATGCACGAATTACCGAACATAAATTAAAGATTAAATGTAGTGTATCTTTAATTAATATCAATGAAGTAAAGCAGTTATCTGTACTATCTCTTTTAGTAAATTGGCTTTACTAACCTCATTACTACCACGTTACTGGCCCACAAACTTTTACAGACCATCAACAAATCATTAGTCAGTTCCTGTATACATCCTTTTTTATAACGTTGTAAGAGGTCATCAAGCGATATGTTTTCACACATTGCAGATGATAAGTACTCTATCAGAGTAACGACAACGCAGTTCACCGAAACTATCTAGTATCTTGCTAAATAATACATAGGATAAAAGGGCTTAACATAGCCCAGAGTTACAACTGTGAAATTTTAAATGTTTCTATACATTCCTGTTAAATCTCTAAATTTATTACTTATATAAATAATATTGGGAATTATTGATGTTCAACTGTTTTACTTACTTAAGGACTCTCTAAAACAAATTCCTAACAACGACGAAATTGTATCGTCACATATAATTGATATCAAGATTAATGTATTTCTAGAGAAACAAAAAAAATCTAACATAGCCTACATTACAGAATTTTTTAATATTAAAGTATAGTGTTTAAATTATATATTTATGGTAGTAAGATAAAGCAGCCAAATGAGAAAATCTATGCTTGGGTGTGTGGTTTTGAAAGTAGGTAAGCAAAAAAGGTGTCTTGCATCCATTTATGTAAACTTTACCAGATATTTCATCAATTAAAAACTAAAAATGTATACAAGATTGCATGTGTCCTAGTTATCTTAGTTTAGAAGTTGACTATGTGTAAATTTGCTTTTACAAAATAAAAATTAATATTATAAATGTTATTTATGAAACTCAAAGAACCCTTTATCATACTTAGTTCAACAGCTATGTAAATATTAGCTTTCTGCAGTTGATAGTGCCAAATTGGAAATTGGTCAATACTGTCAAAATAGCACTTGCATTTAATTGTAATTTAAACAAAAGAATTTTCCGAAAATTCAAAATACATTGGAAATTTTATTGCATACACAATGGTGTATCGAATTTTTTCATAGAGTCAAGGATAACTCAGATGTATGTATGTATGAATGATCCTTCAATATTAAGGAAAACTCATAAAATAGGTCATTTGTTTATGGTTGAATGTATAGGTAGATAAGCAATAATTTTAATCTCTTTCAAGTATAGGAAACCGAATATAAAATAAAATATACATAAAAAAATCTCTATAAAATAAATACAAGGATTTGTTCTGTTACATATTTATATGATATACTCTATTTCACTCATACAAATCTGTTTAAAAGCTCTCGTATTTGATAATATATTTTTATGGTGCTTTGAGTTTTGAAAAATTTAGTGCATTATGTGAATGAATTATTGTTTATGTGATTATTAATAGAAGAAACTGCAGTTTTGAAGGTACAACAACGAAAGTACTTTTGCTTAATTTTATTGTATCGGTTACAGAAACATCCCCGATAAAACTTTATTGGAAATTATTGAAATAAATTTGCTATCTTATGGTAGATATTTCTTGCAGCTGATTGATATGGTAACATATGTTTTTGTTATAGAAACGATATATCGATCATATAACGATAAGGATGAATACGAGTACCGTAATTTACAACAAAGGTGAGATATTAAACTATGCACTAGATTTTCAACCATTCAGTTGCCCTGAGGAATTCAGGTTAATTAACGCTTCCTTTATTATGCATTGTGCTACCGAGGAATCTAATAACTGCCTCTCGTAAAGTTTGAAATGTATTGCCTTTGTATAAACAAGTAATAATAATTAAATTGATATTTAATAGAATAAGAAATTGTATTAAACTTCTATAAAAGTGTTACAATTATATTTAATAAGAATTCTGTCTCAGTGTGTCCCAGTTTTTTCAAAAGGCAACTGTGTGTCAAGTGATTGATAACTGCTTGTTTGAATATAAAGCTTTCAACTACTTTCAACAGCCAGCAATACGTTTTAATTGAAGTTAAAC
The DNA here is from genome assembly GCF_021130785.1 of Homalodisca vitripennis. NCBI lineage: Eukaryota > Metazoa > Arthropoda > Insecta > Hemiptera > Cicadellidae > Homalodisca > Homalodisca vitripennis. The sequence continues at coordinate 164,179,264 of NC_060207.1, read as the reverse complement.
GAACGTCTGAGTCGGAGTTTGATTTCAGTTCAGCGCGTGAGGTTTTGCGTTCGCCCCTAGCGGATCCAAAACATCCTAGTCCGGAGAGACTCCTATTATAAAAATTTTTCCATTTTAAATTTCAAAGTGGAAGACCTTGAGTTTCACACCAAATATAACCGTCATTATTTAAAACGGTTGCGTGTTAGTGAATCAAAAGTGATCGCACATACATTCATACACATAAAAAGACTTTTTTAATCATCTTACGAGAGTGATTTCATTGAACACTAAGCTTGAGACATTATGACGGACCATTTCATTTTCATTTTACAATCAATCCGTTTATAGCAAGGTTTCCTTCTCGATTTTATATTAATCAGGAGACAGAATCTGATGTCACTAGCGTCTGCAAAATAAATAAAATCAGAATTTATTTTCAAGCAGTAGATATTTTCTTTGATGAACTTTAGCTCCATTTTTCGCATAAACACAAACATTCGCATTTGTACATACATGATTTTATTATGTGTGGTGGTAAACTGCCTATAATCACTGTTCTATAGTTATCGGATTCGTTTAAAAATTAAAGACCCTAGGCTTTCATAAACTTAGATTATAACCAATAGTATATTTGCACTTAACAAACAAAAAATGTAGTAGATGTAAATTATTGAGCTACTGTACATGAAATCCATGCTCCATCCACTATTATTCATTAGTGATCGTAGTAAACAAAACAGAGTAAAAATGCCTATATACAGTACTTAGATTGTTACGAATATGACATATTAAGTTACGTGAACATATTTAAACGTTAGAGATAAAATGTTACCCAACATTATATTATAGAGTCAGGATCCTCCCCTCGATATTGTTCTAAAGTTTATATATAGAGATATTCTTTAAGTAATGTTGCAAAGTTGAAAGGAAGTAACAAGTTGTGATTTTGAAGACCTTTTGTGAAAATGCAGGATTTCAGGGGCAACTAAAAAACTATAAATGTGACCCTCCTTTTATAGAGTGTAACAAAACAAAAAGAATGGTGAAAAAAGGTCGCTCCCATAAAAAAATATGTCTAAAAAATTTTTATTAAGTCTTTACACTTACATTTTTTTTTAAGTTACTTTTTGGTTAACGGTTTTGGTCGTTTATGTTCTGAATAAATTTTGAATTCAATGAACGAAGAATCCAATGACGATTAAAAAGTTCAGTGATAAAAAAATAATTTGCTAAAAGTAACTGGGCTTTCCCAGTTCTAACTACGGTTCAATACGTACGGTAGTATCACTAGTACGTATTTACTGATTTGTGAAGTGTTATGAGAAATATTGGTATAAAAATGTGCAAAAACGCGTAAAGAAAATATTAACTAGAAATAAAAATGTATGAAAATATATATTTGTTTACGAACAATGTACGAAAAAATGTAGTAATTTTATAAAAAGTACCCATTTATTAATAATAATAGTTAAATATACGGAGAATGGTCAAAATACAGTTCTAAGAATTTTATTTAAACCGTGATCCATGCAAGTTGTATTCATTTAATTTACTGAAGAAGTCGGTTATCCTTGATATAAATAACGTATTCTAAACTCATTGTCACTTTGTACCTTTCACTTGAAACAAAACAGACGAAGCTAGTTGGGAAGGAAGGGACTATTTTGGCATGTAAACATGGTTAGGGTTAACAGCTGTCAAACAAGGGCTCGACTTTAGCCATTGTTTTGTTGCTCACCGCTACTAACACTGGGCGGAGAGTCATCGTGATGCTGTATTGTCCTTTTTTGGTGTATGTGACTTTCATTGCATCACGTACCTTTGTAATTTTCTAAGTTCATGACGTTACCTTTCGTATTAATTTTGTAAAATCATTTGAAAACAGTGATATATAAATTCCATTAATAGCTTTATTTTAGAAATTTACTGTAATTTTAATCCTTCGCAGAAACACTTTTTTCTGAAAAGTCAAGTGATTTTTCAATTAACTAAAAAAGGTGAGGTATATATCGGTTTCTTAGGAACTTTTCATTTATTGTGATTAATAGAACCCTTGCTTGGAAGGGTCGGTATTTCTGTATTTAAATATTCTACTCTGTCTCAAGTATTGAATTTACACCTATCTCATGTCTTTAATGTGTGTTTTGTAAAATAAAGGTCAATTGAAAACTGCTTTCCTCATGAAGTCATCTTTTTAATCTAGTATACATAATGATCTCAAACCCACATCCTCCAATCCCACATGCACCGTTAAGGAATGATGCGTTTCAAACTAGTTAATCTACATTATCACTAATTTCTTACCGTTGGCCAATGGCCATATCAGAGCTGACTTTATAAAATTAATCACAACCACAGGTCTTTTTCAGGATCTTTCGAGAATCATTTTAGCTTCTGATTTCCTGCAGGAATACATTTATATAACTCTGAAGTAAACGATGTGACATTTCATAAAATAGAAATTTGTTTTGATTAATTATTATTATTAAATGAAAGAAATTTTTTTATTTATTTCCTGTTATCACTATGTGTCCTCTCCTCAATATAGTTTTGATTGTTACATTCTCCTTAACTACAGTGACATACTGGCGTGGTTTGATCTTAAATTGATTAAGTATATTATTTTTGGTATTCCTATCCATGAGGTTTTCACGGTGAGATTGTTTATACCTCAGCACTCCGCATGATATAAACAGGCCAGGTCCTTCTTCCATACTATACGATTTTAGGTTTTCTGTAAGGTTTTCTTTTCTCAGATAATAAATAAAAAACAAAAAACACACCACATTTATCCGTCCTTAAAAACGTGGTATTTTATTTTGTTACAGTGGAACATAAATGTGTATTTTACGAACCTAGGACATAAGTTACCCGAACTGGCAATCATTTTAAAGGTTTATTTTCATGAAGGACTAACTAAGTTAATATTTATATTATGTATTAGTATAATATAAAATATAGAACATATTGCGTATATAACTTGTGTCCAGAACGGATATGTCCAGATGTATAAGAATTACAAATTTTCTTAACTATCATTAATTAAGGTACTTACAATTGCGTATTGTTACCAAACCGCACTAAAAATCTAACCAACAAGCATTTTAGTAATTTAATCCAACAATATTCGTGATGGTAATGTTGTTTCTTGCTTAAACAATGTCTTCGAATATTTTACTGTCTCTTAAGGACAGTGATGCTTGCTGCTGATGTGGTTGGTCATGTTAGATATGCCTTCAATAAGTGTAATTCACATTCTCACTAAATAACATGAAGTATTTTTCTGATAGTTACTTCAAAGGCCAACACTTGTGTAAGATGCATGTGAAATAAGTGACTACTTTCGCCTCTAAAAAGCCACTCACACATGCACATCGTGCGATCAGGCCAACCAAACATTTCTCTCGCATATGGTGTTACCTGGTAGACATAACATGCTATAGTACAATATATGCCATTAGAGCTTTCTTGCCGTTATATTCTTCATAGTTTATTACTCGACATTTCATTATATTGATGTAGGCAGTCTCTAGTTTAATGTCTTTCTACCTTTAACTACAGTTATCTATCTTAATGTACTTAAATCTTTCGATGACTATGGAATGTATAATAAAATAGTTAAATAAATAAAACTGAGGTGGTAGCAGTATTTCCCTTTACACAATGTTAAAATGTATTTAGATATTTTTTTATATGTAAATGTTCCGTTTCTTGTTATTTCAGGCTGGCACAGTAGACAATGAATTTAACTTAAAATCGTTTCAACCATTAGAAAGCTCTTCAACACCTAAGATAAAAAATCCTCAACATTGTTCAATGGTTGCTAACCTTCTAATTAAGCACTATTTGTATTCTGAAAGCCTCACAACATACATTTGCACAAGATGCCATTGTAAAAATCCATAATGACCAAAACCTATCTCATGCGATGTCACTGTGTATAACTAAGTATTCTAGCCTTGTAATGTGTAAGAAACATACAACTTGATGACATGTTATAACATAAAATCAACAAAACGAATATTTTCCGTTGATACTTTTATGCAGAACCTGCATATAGTACGTAGATTCATTCAATTGTAACCTCATTATCTCTGACCGAGTAATTACGCTCTGTAATGTGTGAGACCACACGCCACTTGATGTCCTGAGAAACGTAAAATCCACACAACATGTGTTTACCATTGATACCGTTGTATAGAAACTGAGTGTTTTCTAGATTCTGTTGATTATAACGTCATTACCACTGATTGAGTACTTTTACTTTGTAATATGTGATAGAACATGTCACTTTATACCCTTTCAAAACTCAAAGAGTTTGATCAACTTGTGGCGAATTGTTAGTTGTCACGGACACTGAATTTGGAATTACTGGGCCTTAATTAATTAAATAAGGTCGTGGAACGTTGATTGGAAGGCAGGCCACGATCTTAAACACCAAAACACCGTGCCAGTTCGTCGAGGGAGCGGGTAGCCGGCTTTGATTTTAAACTCCGACCACTGAAACTCGTAGAACGCCCTCGCCCTACGGAAGAGAAGAGAAAACCTAATTCTAGAAATCTAGAAGCCTGAACACTAGAACAAACCATAACAGGCAGAATCCCAAAGAAACATCTAGAAGAAGAGGTTAACCATCTGGAAAAGCAGACGACTCGACCAGCTGTAGGGAAACTGCTGCCGGCCGTACACCAATAATTTATGTTGGTCCATCGACCAACATAAATAAAGTGGCAAACGCCACAAACTGACAAAGGCTTTGGAATAATTACGGCCCAATCGCTTTATATACGTAATCTTTATTTAATTCAGAGTAAAGTCATATCTGTAATAGTAAAACTGCTAATAATGGAACTAAATAATGCAATTAATAACATTTTAACAATACGACATATATTTGCAATATAATCAAACCATCGTAGATTGAGTATAAAATTGCATATCTATTAATAATTTATAAAACTTTAAATTATTAATAGAGCTAGTGTATTGTTAAACACTATATTTTATATAATTTCCTTTACTAGCATTTAACCATCTGAGATTTTCGTAGAATGTTATTAGTTAATACATAGGATTATATATATATATATATATATATATATATATATATATATATATATATATATATATATAAATTTAATAATATTTTTATAGTATAGTATTTTCTGAACGATAACAGATGAATCAACAAGATTTGGCACATCAAAACTACACCTAAAAATCTATTTTTTGAAGAAACTATCAGTTTTTTGTAATATTATGGGGACGTCCCGCAAGGAGTCAGAAGGAAATCTTAAATAGGAGCATAGGTCAATATGCACATAAATTTTAAAGGCTTATCTAGCAGAGTTTAAGGCCGCAAACCGCACTCAAAAATATTGATCCAGTACAAAATGGCGGCTGTTCAAAGGTTTTTCTTGGTTTCATTTTATTAGTAGCCATAACGCCAGTAAAGCAAAACTGCAACCAAACGAATACTGCAGCTAAATACTACATTATGCTTGTCAGTTGTACAGAAGTGAATTATGACGTTAGTTATCCTCAAGGGTTACAAATTTGGTCCTAATATATTGATAACGGGGAAAACCTGATAACAGTAACAATATTAGAAAGCTCTTATCTTTGGGTCGCAGTTTGGACTTTCCTATTAGCCAGTCTATTCATAGTAGGCTCTTCTAGTTTTCTTGTTTTAGTAGTGCTGTCCAACATTTCTACCAGTGCGCTTAAGTACAAAAGAGTTTGTAGTATTGCTTGTAGTTCTTCAACTACACTATGTCGCTTGACGAACGTGAACGTATAACACTTCTTATGATGGTTGGTTGCGGAAACAACAGACGATCACACGAGGAACCATGCCATTTATTTAATGACTACTTTCACGAGAGGCAGCCAATTTCTAGAACACTGTAGGGAGAACTGTTCAACGCTTTATGGAAACAGGAAGTGTTTCCAATCGTCATAGGTCAGGAAGGCCCGCTACTGCGACAACCGAAGACAACTCTTTAGATGTATTGCAGTCATTTAATGAGAACCCGCAAGAGTCCCTACGCTCAGCAGCACAAACTCATTACATCTCTGTTACGTCTGTTAAAAAAATTCTGAAAGGGTCTAATTTTAAGCCTTATAAAGTTTATTTGGTGCACGAACTCAACAAAGATGATTTCGATCGACGTATAGAATTTTGTGAAACTATGATGGCCAAAATAGATCGCAAATAAATTGATGTAAACAATATTGTGTTTTCAGACGAGTTTTCATTTATGCTGACTGGAAGCGTAAACAGGCACAATTGCCGTTACTGGAGTAGCGAAAATGCTCACTTTATTAAAGGTTAAAGGTTAATGCAAAGTTTGAATTTCTGTAATTCCCATTTGAATTGACAATAGATAAGTTATATAGGTGGAACGCGGACTTACACAAATACTATCTATCTGGCACTCCAATTTCCATAAATTCAATACAATCGCCTTCTCCACTCTCTTTCCAACAAGTTTTAGCAAACTGTTCGAATTCTTCTCTATAAGTTACTCAAAAACATAATTTTATCGTATGTTTTAGACAATCTTTGTACAACTTTAAGTTTTAGAGTGTTTTACCAAAGTTTTACCTAGATTCTTTAACTGAATGCAGTAAATATTTTAACCCAACAAAGGGTATCAAAATAAAAAAAAAAATGCTAACCCCGAATAGAGATGTGCCTTATTCATTATAAGTAACGTATTGTTAAATAAACTAATTAAAATAAAAAAATATATTTAGAATACTCAGCGAATACTGAAATATCCGTCTCAATACAGAGGACGGAAGGGTGAAAACGCGACATGGCATACAAGAATTCATATTGAAATTGAAAATTCTATAAGTACTTTTAAGTAGAATTATATGAACGGTAATAATATTGGTTGTATGAATACAGTTTCATACCCAAAATAAAAGAGTCTCTAAATTAAAAGGTACAATATTTTAACCAAGTTAAGACATTTTAACTTGTCTAAAGGATACTAGAAAAAAGCATAGCAAATTTAATTGAGTATTCCAAAATTTATGAGTTGTAATGAGTTCAGAATTAGAAATTCGTGTAAAATAAAAATACGTCGAGAAAATTTTCCTTTAGAAGCTGGTCCCATTTTGTTGAAAAAATTTTATACTTAAAACTAGTTAACGAGTTTTGCACTTAGGTTTCAATTGAAAAGTGAAAAAATTACAAAAATACATGTAATGATTTTTTTTTTTAATGAATTGGCGTCTGTTGAAAACATTTAAAGTGACACAACAAAAATATGAGTATTCTTATAACAAATATTCTAGACACCGAATATTTGAAAAATATCATTCAAATTCCAACGGTATATGTTACAACGAAATCCGTCAGTGCATAAGCGAACAAGAAGACTTTAAATGTACGTTTGTACAAGCCGGGTGTAGCAACAATTTGGTCTTTTAGTAGGCATCAGCTGTACTACATCAGTTATAAATAGTTTGTGACATTTTTTGTGACCACCAAGTACATAAGGTAGTAATATTTTATTAAGTCTACAAACTTAAATTTTAATCAACTTACCTGCATTATTAATGTACAAGCTGTCAAAAAATCTACAAATATAACATGGTTGAAATGATCATTTTTTAACTATATATCACTGATAATAACAGTTTATGTGTATCATGGGGTAGAAAAAGCACGTCGAAGAATAGCCAAATATTTAAGGTACAACTATGTGATGTTGCGATTTAAGTACATTACATCATTACACGTTGATTCTGCCAAAGCAGTTACATCCCGGTGGTTGAGAGGTCCTTTGAGCTCGACGTCAATTTCCGGGGTCAGATGGCTGGTTTCCCGCCGGTTAGTGGCCTGACGCTTTCTCGTTGAACGGTTCACTCACACTGTATCAACATAACCTGACCTACAGCATTGACCCGATCATATTGAGCCTTAATATGGCCGTGCGGTTCCTGTTATATTTTAGCAAAACATTGTGTTAATTGTTTGTAATAAACACGTAATTATCAGGATCAGTAGTATCTAAGTAAGGTGAGATATCGATAATAATAGTTACTTCTCAATAATCTTTAATATTTTGGCACAAAAACTATAGAAAAATTTTGACAATTTATTGTTTCCTAAACAGTTTTGATCCGAAAGACTTTGATATTTTATTCATACAAAATAATAAAATGTGATTATTAATGTGTATTAGTAGTTTTAGTACAAAAATGTACTATTAAAGATGAGATTTTCTAGAAACGTTGATAATAATCAAAATAAACTAGGTACCTTATACTTATCTTATAATAGACTTTTCGGTAGGGTTAATTCACAGCAGAATTTTCTTTTTAGGATAATTCATGTAAAGAAAATTACGGGAAAACTTTATATTAAAATCAAATCAAAATCCACACTCGAAATGAACTTGGTTTCAAATTCTAACTCTTTCTGCAAGAAATGTTATTATATTTTACCCTTGCAAAGTTTGTAAGAGGAGATATAATTCCTACATCTAAGCTACTAATGGTGCACATAACGCCTATAGATAGATCACGTTTAGTTTAACTGATATTATCATCTGGAATGAAGGTAGGCGTTGATAGCTTGAATAACTTTAAATTGAAGACCACATTTAATAAAAAATTAGTTCAACTAAACAATTCCTGTGACCGTACTACACTAAAATGGATCGATTACCTTGTGAGTAAATAAACCGTAATTATTGTTTATCAGACGCAGGAAATGTTATTATTGAGTATTAGAAATCTTCAATCATTAAGCAAGAGTTTTTTGTGTCCAAATCAATATTAAGAGTTACATGAAACCATATATTATAGTAAAAACAAATCCTTGATAGCATTAAAATGTTAATCCTACTACCTGTTAGTTTGAAACCTGTTAGTTAGGTGGAAAAATTAAATTAACCGGTATACCTTCATAAACTTTGTTAAATAAACAATATATATATACAGTATACATATATATTGTTTATTAATATATATATATATATCTATATATATATATATATATATATATATATATATGTGTGTGTGTGTGTGTGTGTGTGTGTGTGTGTGTGTGTGTGTGTGTTTGTGTGTGTGTGTGTGTGTGTGTTTTCATCAATTGGATATCAACATTTAATAAATAGAGTAAAAGCTCAATAAACGTGCACAATCACAACTCGTTGTAAGGATTGTTATTGTTATGGAAAAAATAGTTAACTTTTGTCCTGAAGATTGAAAATTCTTAGAAACTAAACCAAACTGCATTAAAAATTAAACGCAAACAATGAGTTGCTATTCCTGACGCTTTTAGCAGCTGGTGCTTGGTTCTGATTGCTTTATTTCTGAAGTCTGCCTTGTTATTCTTGGTATTACAAAACAGTTGTTTCAGCTCGTAGAGTTTATTTCCATGTGGTTAAGTATGGGAAGTTTCAACAGTTTTATTGCAAGACTAGTTAAAAATTCTTTCAAATCGATTCCAAAACCTTATATTCATTATAATAATCATAAATATTAGTGTTCAGTTATCCATTCAAATGTCACTTATACCTGTAGTTAAAGTAATGTAAATTACAATGCATACGATTTTGTGTCAATGAAAATTATAAAATACTGTAGACCTATTGAAATTCTATAAAAAAACCAAACCTTTTCTATTTTGCGGCTAAGTTTAATTCAAACTAATCTTAAGAAACAATAATTAGGATTCCTTGAAAATAAAGTAGGATACTTACTTTAATTTCTTAATAATCAAATTCTTGAACCATTAATAGTGTGATATAGACATAATAATATTATACACTATTTTGTAATATAATACGCAAGAATATACCGTTTTCTTACTAATGGAATATGTTGAAATTGCTAACGTGTGTTACAAACCAATCACTACAAATGAGATTGATTTGTGAGATCAATTATCATTCGCGTCACTCCCTTAGCCAGTAGTTTAAATTATTTTTCTCATTAAAGCTTCCGTATTTCAAACCATTTATACCTTTAAACTTGATTTTTACAATATATGTGGTTTTATATTCGATACAAATGTATATTTAAATGTTTCTATGCGAAGTATCTTGGTTTCACGCTTTAATATTTCAACTCACATAGCATTAAAACTATTTAACTTTTACAACTTATATAATGACCTAAAGTGGCAAGTGTTGTACAGTTTTATTATATTCGCTCTTTCCGTTTTTATAGCAACTAAAATTCTAAAATTGTATCCAGAAGTGCACGTACATAGGCTATGTGGTATCTGGAAATATAATGTAGTTTTTCTACACCAGGATTACATATCTCACATTAACAGTTACTGTATCAACTAATTTAACTACAGTTATAGTTGTTTAATTGAATACTTTCCTCACAATTAAACAGGTTTGTAGTATTCAATATATTTTCAAAATATCCCATCACTCTGTCCTAGAATTCCCAACTGCATTCCTGGCTATAGGTCTATTTAACTGTTGAATCACTCAATCAATTTTTATATACTACACAAATATCCATGTCCCTATTAGCTCAGTGATAATTCGCTTTAATCCTTAACTTTAGAGATATCCTATTCATAGGGCTTTTCACTTTCAGACGGGAATCGAATGATTCATATCCTGATGTGGTCTTTTTTATTGTTATTACCCAGAATGTATTTACAAAAGTTATTACCTTATTTTGTTTATGTGGAGAATCGCATTAGTGTTCATTAATGAAGATATTATTATATTTCCCATATATAAGGAAATGAAGTAATTATAATACTGTATTTTAAATATAATCAAAAGTCAAAAACAGAGGGACAACTTACACATGTTAAGACATTGTATCAAGTCAAATCTAGAGGACACATTTATTAGTAAGCTCTAATTATATTCACCATAGAAATTTAAGAGGATTATAATCTAAGACTTCCATTTACACACCCGCTAGTCTATGCTGTTTAGTTCGTGTCTAAACCGTTTTTTAATAGATTTAAATAGTCTTACTATTCTTAAATGTAAAGTATTTCTGGACAGTTATAAAACAAACTATATTGTATGATTTATTATTTAAATCCCAATTATCCTCATGTATTCTGTTGGTTACAAAAGTTTTATTCAGTTGATGTTGCTTATTTATTTGATGAAGTAATTTAAAGTTTTTAGGACTTTTTGTGAACACTTTATTGTCACATTTTAAAATTTAAAAACATTTTAAATATATTACGAATATGGAATAATTTATTGTAATTGCTTAGTAAGTTTATTATAGTATCGGTATTGAATGATCGTAATTTTTATTTTATAACTTTATATTTTAAGGACAATAGCTGACATTGTCCTTCTAAAATGTTGGATACCAGTCAATTTGTTTACTGATCAGCGAATAATGTAATAAAATGATGAAATTAAAATTAAACCGCAATATTTGTTTACAATTTATTTTTTTTAAATAACAAGGTTGGAAAACCCCTTACATTCTCAATATTAGAGTGTACGAGTATCTACCAAGTATATCTTCTATAGGGCCAAGGGTAATATGCTAGAGATACTTAATTTCTTTCTATGCCTGCCGTAATCCCATACTCTCTTTACCTACAAAAACCAAAAATGAATGTACAAAAAATTAAAAGATAAATTATTTTTGGGGAAAAAGTAGTTTAAAACCTATACCTTAAGTTTATGGGAGGCACTGAGAAGTTTTAAGACACTTGCGAGTGTTAGATCATTAATAACATAATTTTAATTATAAAGATATTTGTCCAATTCATAGAAACTTATTTAAAAAATATAAATTATTTATTCACACTTTTGTCGGAAATTGTATGAAATGTATTTACAAAAGGTTTTCAGTGACCAATCGACTATGAAGTAAAACAAATGTGTGCAACAAAGGTGGCACAGTACCCATTAATTCCGTTAGCTGTAAATACAACCACAAATTTTGGTCGATGATTGAACAATGGGATGATTAAACCTCCGAGTGCTTCATCATTCAGTCACATTGTGGAATTTAGATTAATTAGAGCTGCCTTTATTATGCTTTGTGCCACCGAGGAATCGGATAAACTCCTCCTATTAAACGTTTGTGTGCATTACGAAGCAGTAAACGTGAATATATCAGGATTCTAGTATTCTTGATGTAGAAGGATACTAAAACTGACATGTTGGTTTTGATATGTCCTCTTAAACTCATTTAATCACATAAAATATAAAATAAAACTATACATACTTTTTAATTAGAAGCTAAAAAGCCCAACGTCAACAACACAATTGATTCATATTATGAGTTTTGGCATTATACATTTTGTTATTTATAAATTTAATTAAAAAACCAACAAACATGTGATGCTTGATATTAAACTCGAATTGTGATCCAGAAAAGTACTATTGCTTCAATTCTTTTACTTAGAGAATGAAATAATATCATTGCATTATCTAAGCTGTTATGGAAAGCAGATATGTATGATCAACACGTCGAATGTGTCAGACGATGTACGGTGTCCAGAGAGTGAGTGGGAGGGGGGAGGGAATTGTTCGACTTATAGCATATAGCATTTGACGTATTAACTCCTGTGTTACCAGTTTAAATGAGTCGTCTTACCTACACATAAAGATTAATCTAATATCTACTACCATTTTAAGTTTACTTTATATTGTCATAAATCAGCCATTTTTATTAAGGTATGGAGAATAACACAACGTTAGGTAAATCATTCAATTACTGTCAGTTGAACAATGTACATCTCGAGGATAGATGACTAGTATATCATATTTGCCGGATTAACCATCTCTTAGAGTTGAGCAAAACAATATAACGATGTAGTTACCTGTCACTAAGTCTATTGTTCCTTCTCTTCTATATAAATTATACAGTTTAGGTGTATACAATATATAATTATGTTCCATCTATTAACTAAAGCAGACATTAATCTGCTAAGTCGAATATTCCTAGTATAATGGTTTCTAGTGCAACTACGCGATTGTCAGGAAAGTATCTCATTTTAATGAATATTAATTGCTACGTAGTTCATAAATATAAACATTTTCATATACTGCAATATTAATTAAACACCTAATTCAAGAACAATGCATGTAAGAGCCTAACTGGCTTTTAACATGAAATAACTTGGCTTATTCTACGATCAAGACTGTTGCAGTATCCATTAGCGACCCACTTTGACAGATACGTGACAGAGAAACTTAGAGGAGCAAGTCTGACTATTATCGTATGCTTAAAAAAAACTTAAGAGCTTGCACACAATAGTAAATATTATGTATTAATATTTGTATAAACATACATAATTACACGTATACTTTATTATACTTCTCATTAGTTCTTAAAAACTATTCAGAACTTACGTATTTTAAGCACGGAACGTTTGGAAGTAATTGAAAATGTATATTTATGACAAATCTTTAAAAGGAAACTTCTACGATGATTTTCAATAATCAATCGAGTTATAGGAACAAGGTAAAGCCGGTATGGATTTCACATTTAACTAACTTTTAAAAGACAACTTTACACCGTGTAGTGAATAACGTGTTTTACTATGTGAAAAAGAAACATTGGCAGTTACAAGCTGTTACCCGTAGCTTCGCACGCAATCTTAGAACCAAAGTCCTTATAGTACTTAGTAAAAGCAATTATGATGTAATATGATGGGAGTCCTATAACAATTTTAAAACGTTAGTAGGCATACATGAGGTAGATATTATTTACGTTCTTGGTAAATAGTATCAGAGTTTAACCTAATTATTATATCATGTTTGGCACGTGTAGGAGCATTTATGTTTCTAATTAATAATATACATAACGTCACATATGAATCTGCCTTGTCATCTACATTTCAGGTCTAAGATATTTCCAGGACTATAGTAGAGTTTTCCTTGTTGTTCTGACGAAGAAGAAATGTATATATATATATATATATATATATATATATACATTAAATTGTATAAATGGCAATAGCCTTATTTAATTTAATGTAATGTAATGGTAGCACATTCACCCGGCAAGTGAGAGATCCGGGTTCGACTCCCGGCGGAGCAAGTACTTTTTGTGATTCAATGTTTATTGAAATTATATATACATATATATATATATATATATATATATATATATATATATATACTTACGTAGGACCGAGATGCCTACTTTGGTTAAATAGTGCCTACTTAAGGTCATTTAAATTCACTTACCTACTATGTCACAGTTTAGCTTGTCATATTGCCTTGATCAAATTTTATATACGTTCGATTATCTAGTTCTCGGAAATCTACTTTGGTCAAAATCGTGTCGACATAGTTGAGTTTACCTTGTCCTGATGAAGAAAATACACTCATAAGTAGGACTGAAAAGCCTATTACGACCTAGGGGAGAGTCCTACCTACTTACTATGTACTTTCGGTATAAGAGGGAAATTCTTATTAAGGTTTTGCAACTTTCCAAAATAATCGTTATTAAAGTTTTGCGATACACTTGTTTTTTGGACTGTAGCCAGGGAAAGAATGAATCGTTGAGGCATGTTAGTAGTCATTTCTCTGTTTTTCCATTAGCCATTGTTAAAATGTAATATAATAATATCAAGGAAGCCCACTAGTTTAAAGTAACATATGTGAAAACATTCATAACTTTGTTCGTTAAGGTTATTTTTATAACAATATTTAATGCATTAGATGATTTTTAATTCGTCACTGGCTCAATCTGAAGTAAGATTTATATATCAATGTTTTATTTACTATCTGCATTACACTACCGATCAAGCACTGTTTACTTATTATTGATAAAACTCAAATGTAAACAGAAAGTATTTTTTTTTCCTTTTCTTTGCCTAAAAGGCGGTCTGGTTTAAATAACCATGAGACCTCGATGTACACTATTGTCCATTTGTTCATCATAGTTTTGATTGTTATAATACATACACCTAATCAGCATCCATTCACATATATACACACATCACAGATATTATTTGCAAAAAAAATTTAACAGCACAAAGGCAAAAAATGGATTTTGTCTTCTCTGCCAGGGGCCAATCAAGCAGTATCCTCCTAACACGAAAGGGTGGGCCACGGATAGAAGAACTCTGGGATTGGTTTCACATACGTATGTTTTACACAACAAGTGTTAGTATTGTTTATATGTTTTATAGTCTTTTATTTATGGAAAATAAAAATTTATTTATTTCTATATAAATTTGGTGATCCTCCATGCTCATAATCTCTCTTAAGCCTGTAGAAAAATTTTGACTGAGTGTCTTGGTCTTTTTTAACCATTTCTCTCTTTCACAATAATATTTCGGACATTTCATTAAAATGTGTTCTAGCGTCTCATCTGAACCTAATGTACAATTTAGGCATAGTGGAGTGAAATAACATTTAATTCTATGTAAGCAGGTGTTTACATTCGCATGGCCTAACCTAATTCTAACTATATTTAAAATTTCATTTCTAGTATAGTTTGTTGCCTTAAACCATGGTTCCATTGAAAAGGCTTTTTTGACACTTATGTACCATTGTGCTTTGTTACTTGTATTAAAACTATTTGTCATTGTCCTTATATTCCTTGTATTCTGATACGATTTGAAATCTGCCATGGTTGTGTAAAATTCTCTAACATTATTTACATTATGGGTTGAGGACTTGGCTAATTTATCAACAATTTCATTACCTCTTATTCCCATATGTCCTGGGACCCATTGTATAATGTACGTATTCGTCGTATTGTCTAGTATTTCTTTAATTATGTTTAATATTATGTCATTATCTTTTACCATGCCAAATTTTGTATTTTCAATAGCTTTGATAACGGATTGGCAGTCAGAGCATATAACTACCTCAGTGTTCTTCAATGATTGGGTGTGCTGTACAGCTTTATAGATAGCGTATACTTCAGCTGTGTAGCTTGAAGTAATATTGTTAAGTTTAAAATTTAGTCTGGTGTCAGTACATGGAATATAAATCGCAGCTCCTGTGCCATTATCTGTTTTAGACCCATCGGTATAAATAATAAATTTTTCTTTTTAGGTTATGTTTACCATTTCTTGCCATTCATTTTGTAATAAGACATTATTAACGTTTTTATCTACTTTTCTAGTATTTACTAGAATATTGCAGTTTACATTAAAGTTAATTAGCTCTAAGGGTAGTATTAATTCACGTGCAGCTGTAAATTTGACATAATGGTTTTCAATTGGGTTGATGTGCTGTGCTGTGTTAATTGTTGAAATGTGCAATGGTTTTTTTTCTTTTTTCTCCAGTAAGGGTGATTATCTATTATCATACGGAGATAACTTAAGTTTTCATATCCTGGATGGTTGGGGTGAGTCATAATTTTATAAACAATTCTCTCTGCAAGTGTTATTCTTCTTATGTTTAAGGGAATTACCGCACATTCCGCTTGGAACCCTATAACTGGAGAGGTCCTAAAAGCTCCTGTGGCTATTCTTAGAGCTTGGTTTTGTACTACTTCTAGTTTATTGAGTATGTTCCTTGGGGCATGGCCATATAAAAAAGAACAATAGTCAAGCTTAGCTCTAATTAGGCCTTTGTATATCGCAAGTATGAAGTGGGGATTTGCTCCATTTCTGTTACATGCTAACATCTTTAAAATATTAATATCTTTCAGACATTGTGTATGCAATTGTTCAATGTGCGGTTTCAATGATAGTTTATTATCTAGGGTAACGCCTAGAATTTTTACCTTATCAGCTACTGTGATCATTTGTCTGTTTACGTAAAAATTGATTCCGAAGTTTAAAGATCTTTTCCGTGTAAATATTGTAACTATACTTTTACTGGGATTAACTTCCAGATTTAACTTTTGAAGTTCCTTACTTAAATTATCCAGTGAATCTTGGATGGTAGGTTGTATTTCGACACAGTCCTTGCTGGATATATAAAGTGCAACATCGTCCGCATATTGCAATGATTGTACTTGTCTGGGCAGACATTGATTAATATCAGCTATATATATGGCAAAAAGTAAAGGACTCATTACACTGCCTTGCGGTATTCCTTTACATGAGCTTCTAATTATTTGGTGGTGAGGAAATACTATAGTAAGTTGCCTATCAATGAGCCATTTGTGACAATGCATAATAAACTTAGCTGGTATGCCTTTGATATACATTTTAGTCCATAATGTAGGCAGATAAACATTATCATATGCACTAGTAATGTCTAAAGATGTTAAAATAGTAGTTTCATTGTATGTCAGACCAGTTTGTAAATTAGATATTAGTTTAATCATGTAATCGGCACAACCCAATCTATTCCTAAATGCATATTGGGTTTCAGGGATGATTTTAAGACTATCAACAAGCCATGTCAGTCTATTTTTAACCATTATGTTCATTATCTTAATAAAAAATGATATCAAAGATATAGGTCTGTATGAGTCCTCTTTTTCCTTATCCTTCCCCGGTTTTAAAATTGCTACTACTCTAATTTGTTTCCAGCTTTCCGGCATTCTAATCTCATTGTTCCAAATGCCATTGTACATATTTTGTAAGCAATTTAGTGCTTTAGGTGGCAATTTCTTAATCATTGAATATGTTATGCCATCTAGGCCTGGGGATGTATCTGATTTTCTTGATTTTATGGCTTTATTAAGTTCTGTCATGTTAAAATTAGTTTCTAAAGCATGCTTACCATAATTCAATATCGTTGGTGCTTTCAATTCCGTGTAATGGGGTACATAATCAGGAATTATATGCTGCATGAATTTATTTGTAAGGTCATAGTTATCGGACATATTAGATTTATTTTCAGTGTTATAAGGGTTTTTTAGCTTTTTTATAATGTTCCATGCATAAGATGTTGAAGCCTTGCCCCCTATTTTTTGACATAAGTTCTCCCAACCTTCTTTTTTTGCAGAATTAATAACTTCTTTGGCTCTATATGCCGCTTGTTGATATATGTGATAGTTAGTAGGGGTCATAATTTAATTTAAAAGCTTTAAAAGCTAAACGTCTATGAGCTATTGCTTTAGAACATTGTTCCGTCCACCAGGGTTTTGGCTGGAACCCAGCCCTGCCTGACTGAAGTTTGGTTTTTGGGATGGCTGTTTCTGTTGATTGACGTATTATTTTTACCAATAAATCATATTGCATTTCTATAGGTATGTTATCTAATTTTTCTATATTATGTTCAACAGTTTTGGTATAAATCTCCCAATTTGCTTTTTTCATTTTAAGACCTGGATTAATATTTATCATGTGAGTTGTGTCAAGGAATTCGAACTGCATAAGAATTGGGTAGTGGTCACTGCCCATTGGATCATTTGAAATATTTCAGTTTAAAAGGTGCGCATAAAGGTTTGGTGTGGAAAATGTTAAATCAATCACAGATTGTCTGCGATATACATTTGGAGTAGTTGTATATGAATTATTATTCAACAAAATATATTTGTAGTGTGAATACGCTTTAAAAATATCATTTCCGCGAGAGTTTGCCTCGTGGCAAAACCATTATGGGTGGTGTGCATTCATATCACCACATATTAATGCATATCCCTCATCATTACAAAATAGTTTGCTGTTCCAGAAATTGGAGTTAACTTTAGTATCTGTGCAGTAAATTTTATGTATATAAATTGATTTATTGCAACTTTTAATTTTAATAGCCATGTATTGCATATAATTATTGTTAAAATCTGCTATATATTCAAAGGATAATGTTTTGTGTATTATGATGGCCACTCCACCATAGCCATCATATCTATCCACCTTAATAATATCATAGTTATTATCTGTTAGTTTGATATTATCATGAAGCCATGTTTCTTGGATTATACCTATACTTATATTATTTTTACTAAAATAATGAGTTATCTCTGACCATTTGGGCCTTAAAGATCTAAAATTCCACTGGAAAATATTTAGCTTAGGTGACATTTTGTTTTTTATTAGGTATTATATTATTACTGTTTGTACCGGAAGTCATATTACCCTTACTTTGGATGCTAATGTTTTTACTGTTAGAATCAGCACATATGAATGTTGCAAGAAAGTCATCCATTTGTTTTTTGGATGTGACATTGATATTTTTAAGTTTGTTTCTTATTTCATTTACTTTAGCATTTAAGAGTGTTTTATAATGTTCCCTGTCAGCTTGTGTTACTACTGGTGGGTTATTTTTAGGCTCTGGGTTAATTGTCCTAGTTTCTGACTGGTGTATTAATAGTCGATCGTTTAGGCCTTGTACCAGTTTGGGTAGGTTGAACTGTTTTAATATGTTTGGTGTAACTATGTGAACTGGGTTTTCTGTAAGTTGAGGAAGTTTGTGGGCTAGTTATGGAAGATGGTTCAGTGACTGAGCTAAGTGGAGAAAATCAATTAGATATGGAAGTCAGGTTACTACGTAGTGTGGTTTCAGGTAAATCTGGGTACTCTGTGAGATTGGTCGAGTCGAAAGATCTAGCTGCTTCAGCAAATGTTTGGGGTCTTCTTAGTGTGCCCTTAATTCTCTTATATGTTATAGGGTAAAAGAGGCTAGCTGTAAAGTAGTCCTCTTTCATTAGGCTCATTCTTTTCTTGATATATTTTTGTCTTGTGTATTCAGGGCATACCTTTGAATTACTATTGTGTGTGCCAAAACAATGGACACACTTGCGCGGAAGTTCACAGCGGAATTAGCTACATGACCATAGGCAAAACACCGGTAGCATTGCTTGACAGGAATTATGTAAGGTTCTACTTTTACTCTAACGTAGTTAAGTGTAATATACTCTGGCAGGATATCAGAATCAAAGGTGATCTTGACAAAGTGAGTAGTCTGAAGCTCTTGATTGACGCGTCGTTTTATGCGTATAACTTCAAGAATTGTAGTAATACATTCAGATTCAGTAAGGATCTCGGTTTCACTGATATCCGGTTCAATGTTAACTACACCATGGGTATATACCCTAATGGAAGGGACAAATACATTAAATTGAGTGAGCTGTTGTGATTGTATCAAGTTATTAGCGGATTGAAATGTTTTGCAAAAAACTGAAATGTTACGCCCAGATTTTTGTATGTAGTCAATGTCTTTGTGGTGGGTTTTTATTATCTTCCCTACTTGGAAAGGATTTAATTTACTTTTGTTCTTGTCCTGGACAATTACTTCAAAAGGCCCTTTATTTTCCTGTTTATATAGTCTTAGTTGATTCGGTTTATTAGGATTAGGTGGGAGGGATTCTGTGAAGTTAGGTCACTACTGTTTGATATTTCTATTTCAGAATGTAATTGTTCAAATTTACGTTTACCATTTGTTTGGGTTTCCATTTCCATGTCATTAGTTAAGGGCAAGATTGATTCCACTGCTTTTTGTATTTCATCATTCGTGATCATTGCGAGCACGTTGTCGGCCAGACCCGACGAAATGTCAGACCAGCTACAGCAAGTTAGTGTTAGTAGTTAAATTATCAGAGTACAAAAGGTTATTTAACAGTTTAGGACACAAACAAAATTAACTACGATATCATATATAGTAACCAAGGAGTAGCAATAACAATTACATATTATAGCCACCCAAACCAGTTAATCAGGACGAAATTTTAACTATGATGATCTGAAAACACTATAGAACACTTCAACTGCTTATCACTGCCGAAGTAAGAATGTCAAATAGTTTTACACTACGCAAATGAAAGTTATCGTTCTGAAAAACTCAATGTTGCAAAATGTCCTGCTGTATATCAGTTCGTAAGTTTCATTGACATCTTGACGGTTGTAATATCCAATAATATGATATCAAATCCTATTACAAATAAAGGTTTTGAAAGCCAAAAGCAATAACCTCCACAACACATTAACCAATAATGGCCTACGAAAAATAATGAAACAGAAAGTTTGTCGAACTATAGCTGTCAACAGCTGTCAAAATGCGTTTCGTTCTTATCATAACATTCGAATGTAAACAAACTAATTTTTCAATTTGAATTCGACTTTATTTGGTGAAATGAATGTGTTATGGGTGGTAGGTAAAATGCACTCTAAATGTTAATTCAGACCAAAAGCTATACCTGTTCAAAATTTCAGCACAATCCGTATAACAGTTTCAGCGTGATTCGAGGACAAACCTCCAAACATCCAAATATCTAAACATTTAAACTGTCGCATTTATAATATTAGTGGGATTGTACGTGACTACGAAATATAAACATATAACACTAAATATACAATTATGCAGATTTAATAAATTTATAATATTTATGATTAACTGTAAGTATTCATGATGGCCAAGTAGCTCTAATCTAGATATATATATATATATATATATATATATATATATATATATATATAAAGAACAGTATTTTAAATCATTTGATCTAAGACGAAATAGTTATATAGTACCTTCTATGTATCTGTAACTCCATTGTTTATGTAAGTCCGGCGGCATCTCTTAATACTCTCGACGCCATCGTAGCGCTCGTTTCTCGAACTCTTAGGTGGTGTTTACGGTACTATTTGAAGAACCACATCACTCACCCAAATTACGTTTTTATGGGTCTTCCTAACAAATAACAAGTTTAGTTTCAGTCTCCTTCGCAATCTCGTTAACATTGTTTGGGGTCTCGGCTTCCCCTATTTACTCTCTTATCATCTCCGAGATCCTCCTTGCTCGGTCTAACACGTAAAATGTCGACATCATGATTTGCTTAAGTTTATGTACACGAAGAATAATTCTAGGGAAGACGTTCAAACCTTTCCTGCCAATCAACTAGTCAGTCTCTGCTTATACCTATAAAAGTCATGCAGTTACCTCCAGAGTTCTGAAGAGGAATCGTGCTGTAGAACCATAAGTGTTAAAAAAGACTTTGCTACTATTAATTATGTTTGGCTTTATAACTTATGCGGATCGTCCGAAAGTCTAAAAATACTATTCGTCCAAAAGTTTAACTCAAATCAAATTTGATAAATATTATAAATATTTTAAAATAGGATGATACATAAAACTATTTCAGTACTAACTGTGCTTTACAACATTAATTTTTATCTTCATTAGTTTCACTGATATTTATTACGTTCATTTGTTCTCCCATACACTACATAGATGGTAATGATAGATATAAGGCAATAAGTAGCAACGATCACCATGTTATTGCTATCCTTTTAATCCTTAAAAATTTCAGTCTATTATAAATCTATGAGTTTTATAAGTGGATTAAACCAGATTTTTGTAAGAAGATATAATAAAACATAATTTGTAATGTTTTATATACGAATTGTTACATAGTAGTATCATCTTATATATTCTTAAATAAAAAAAATGCATATTCTATTTATATAATTATTTGAATGATGTATAAATATATTTGTACCTAAATATCGGTACGTTGAATGTTGGTTGTCAAGCACAAAGTCCAGATTTAACTAGAGCTTTATATATTGAAATGAAGTTTGTGTTATTTAAACTATACTATTGAATAGTTAACTGATATATTTCGTTATAAAGTTATATATATATATATATATATATATATTATCGAACGAAATATATATATATATAACTTATTTATATAATTTATTTATTATCTGGATGTCATGAAAAAGGAATAAACTTGTTATTATTACTATCAAAACAACATGCCATTCCGAAAAGGTTTTTAATATGTACCGTTTCATTTCGTAGTATTCAACCTTTTTTGTTCACATAGTTTGTTACTAAGTAGCTCACGATTTCTCTCTCAACGTCGTTAGAGCTAAGAATGATCGTAGAATGAAGTTTATGTAGTTTTAATTTTATTTCCCTCAAATGTTCGGCCATTTAACCACGACGTTATAGAGTAGAAATCCTGTCTGATTCCAATCATCACCAAAACCTTGTCTGGTCCCTCTCCTCTTACAATATTTCTAATTGTGTTCTTTCCTACAGAGCGTACAGCTTGGCGACGCTATGGTGCAACGTCGATTCACCATATCTCCAGATGTACGTTAACATTCACCATACAGCAGCCATTTTACCAAAATTAAAATTTCCTCTTAACTAAGTTCCTAATCATTACTAATTCATAACATATTTCCAAAGATATTTCTAAATTTACCAGTCGTTTTCTGCGTTTTTCAGTAATTAAGTAAGTAAGATAATTAGGAAAACGAATACTAGTTCCTTTGGAGACAGTGAAAGTCGAAAGGTGAAAACAACTGAGTTATTGGAAGTAGATGAGAATTTCTGGATCAAAAAAATTATAATACAGATATTATCATGTTCTATCGTGCCTTTAGAAAAACCTATAAGCAAGCCCAGTCTATGACTGTTTGACTTCTTCTACAAAGACCGTCTTACTTGTTTATACAGGAGTTTTCAGAAGCGGCCTCTATAGTTATTTTACGTATTCTACCATTTAAGTAGATGTCATGGTGAAATTATATGAGTTGAATTATCGAACGGAAGTTACGGCCCACCGGAGGATAAACTTATTTAGAACGGGCTTCTGCATAGTTTATGAATGGGAATGCTATCCATTGTTGTATATTGCATAAGATATTTAGGCAAAAATGTATTTCTAAATATGTTCTTTTTAAAAGCAATATACTTGCTGACGAATTGTCAAAAAAGGGTCAATGAACCACTCAGACCTCAACGGATTTGTGGTATAAGCAAGTTAACTGCTTACCAAGCCATAGGAAATGCTTCAGACATCAATAATGTCACTAGTAGCAACATTTATCTTGGCAATCTGTTAGTATTAAACTCGATAGAGGCACTGACGTCACCTTCAGGCTAATTCAGATAAAGCTAAAAACAGGCTTTTAGATATAAGTTATATCTATTTTTACTGGACACGGTCAACTCAGGAAACATTTACACACCTTGTTCACTACAGAAGATCCTAGGTATAGACTGTGTAAACAGTCGGAGGATACTGCAAAAACATATTAAATAGGATTGTGGAATGTTGAAGATGGAGCTTATATTAGCTACAGTTAACTTATTAAATATTGGTTTTTTGTGTTTAAATTTCATAAGGATTGTGGAAGGTTAGGATAATAGCCCTGATTAATTATTACATGAAAAACGTTAGTATTGGACAGAAACTCTTGGATTTCTAAGTAGTTATAACAACTCTAATAAAATAATTGATTAGTATGATGTATTATCAGCATAAAAAATAATTTATTTGTATAATCAAATTATGTTTGCTGTAAATTCGTATCTAGAACTATGCCTTTCCTACCAAAACTTAGTAATTCTACTATAACTTTAATTGAACTAGCTACAAAGCTCGTTGAAACAAACAAGAAGACGACTCAATTAGCGGCAAATTTAGCAATTGAATCAACCAACTTGGGTTGTGCTGGGAACTGACAATCAGAGAATGGTTCTTTTGCATAACTCATGATTACTGTCTTTCTGCTCAAAATGTTCTTATCTCAACTGTATTAACTTATTTTTTTATATATTATGGCGATCTAAAAGGAATATGCTTAAAGTTCAATTTAAGTAATTTAAATGGCTCAAAGGAACTTTCATGACAATACTATTATTTGAAGCATATTGGTTTCATGTAAGTTAAATATAAATAAACAAAATATATATATTTACTTATATTTACTTTCGTTTAAACATTATATTTTAAATAATAAAAAACGGGAGAATTTAAATTAAATACAAATTTGAAACTTTATCCACGTACAAAACTACTCATGCATATTACAAATATTTTACTACATATTGTTCTTGTGAGTTATTAAATTTATTAGTCTTTAACATAGAAACGCTGCTCAACATCAAGTATATTAATGGATCCTGCTTAACGTTTTAAAAGTAAAAATTACGTCTAAGATACATTGACGCTTATCATGGTACAACGAAATGATATTAACATAAAGAGGGAAGTTACCTGCCATCGTCGGCTGCACTCTTAGGTGCACTAAACTTTTCAGGTGTAAGATTGCTGATATCCTCCAACTACCATGAATCTTGTATTTCAGCTGTTTGTAGAACAAGATTATGTCTATGACAGTAAATAAGTGTTGATTGTAAATCTTTTTAATTTCCAGTTATTCAACATTTGTATATCTACGTATTTGGATGCAAATTTGTGTTCTTAGTCTTTTTGTTTACACGGTCACAATGGCTCTTTGATACGACACAAAAGCGAAAACGCATCCGTAATCTTGAAACAACCAGTGTTCATATTCTTAAAAACATTATCATAACCTTCAGAAATTTTTTCAATATTATAGAGTTGAGAATAATAATTCTACGGGTGGATGATTGTACTGTTAGACTAAACGTGTCCATGAGGATGATAAGAGTCTTTGGGAGCTCTCAGTCACAAGAGTACTAAGCCTCTATGAGCATCTATAATCTGGCAGTTATGTATGTCTGAAATGTCTTACAGGTAGTAGCAGGTACTAGATTATCCACTAATTATTATGTAAAATACTACTAGGGTTAAATAAATTAAAACAGAACTTGATAACGGTTATTAAAATTGCTAGCTTAATTCATTTTATACTTAACTAAAATTAGAAACTAATTGAAATCAAAACTAAATTAAATTAATAACTCAATGCTTGTCATTTTATGTACGTTCTTTTGCAGAGTACAATACTTTTCGAGAATATATATATATATATATATATCTTTTCTTTTATATATATATATATATATATTATATATATATATATATATATATATATTTCTTGTGTGCGTGTGTATGGGGCTGAACTCCTCCTAAACGGGTGGACCGAGTTTAATGGAACTTTTTGTGTGTCTTCAGGTGGATCCGAGAATGGTTTAGATTCACAATTCGGTCCAATTTAAATAGTTTATTTAATTAATTTTTTAATAATAAATTGTTGATTTTAGAGTGTTTTGCATTGGATCCGCCAGACTGCGCTACGACACGTAATACAAAGTGAACTGTTACTTAACAGCTGTTAATACTTTCAGCTGAAGTTCATCAAAGAGGCAGAAACATTAATTATTTACATTTAAAATTTAGAAAAATGTTATTGTAAAGTGCTTGATCAGTAGTGTAATGCAATAATTGGTGAAACTTCATCTTTGCCATTTGCTTTACACTACGATTGTTCTATGCAAATATTATAATATTACAACACAGCCATAATGTTTTTCTATTTTAATTCCAGGTTGTCCCGACAGTTTGTGCTGCTATCAAATTTGTGTGTTGTTTTGTAACATCATGTAATTATTGTGCTAAGTGCTAATTGTAATAATACATTAATAGAGATTGAAGATGTTTGAAGTACATAAACAACTATAGTTATTTATTGAAGTAATTGAACTCATTTTGCAAATTGAATTAAGTGAGTATTTTGGTCGCATAACCTAAGTGGCATACAAATCAAAAGGTTGTGTCTCTATGTGTGAATAACTATTGTTAAAAGTTTAGATAATCAAGTTTTAAACTAATTGGATTTAAAATAATTTGTTGTAATTAAAATTTTTAATCTGCAGTCAAAATTGGTCACATAAGTTCAAATTAAGTAGCATACAAATCACATGTGTGAATAACTATTGTTAATAGTGTAGGAATTGGTTTTAAATTAAATTCTATTGGCCAGTTCCGATACTAGGCCATACTGTAATTTTAAATAACTAATTTTATAACGTATATTTTTTCAATTTACAACTTTATTTATCATAATGCCATTGAATGCACAATCCTTCAGGAGTATACACAAACAAATTAGATGGTTTTCCGATAGGGCTGAAGTATAATAAGTGGCCTCCATCACAATCGAATTATTGATATTTCTGAATAGCCTATCTAAAGTACTATACGAATTAGATTATAGTTATGTAAAGGCTGAAGTATAATAAGCGGCCACCATCACAATCGAATTGTAGATATTTCTGATTAGTCTATCTAAACTACCGAATTTCATTATATTTATTTAAAATTACAGTATAGTATCGGAACTGCCTAACAGAATTTCATTTATCTAAAATACTAAATAAGTATTCCGTACAGGGCTGAAGTATAATAAGTGGCCACCATCACAATCGAATTATAGATATTTCTGAATAGCTTATCTAAACTACTAAAATGACAATCCGAATTAGATTATAGTTATTTAAAGGCTGAAGTATAATAAGCGGCCACCATCACAATCAAATTATTGATATTTCTGATTAGCCAACAGATTTTTATTTAAAACCAATTCCTACACTATTAACAATAGTTAGTCAATCATGTGATTTGTATGCTACTTAGGTTATGCGACCAATATACTCACTTCGTTCAATAAATTTTCATAATTAGTTCAATAACTTCAATAAATAACTATAGTTTTTTATGTACTTCAAACATCTTCAATCTCTATTAATGTATTATTACAATTAGCACTTAGCACAATAATTACATGATGTTACAAAACAACACACAAATTTGATAGCAGCACAAACTGTCGGGACAACCTGGAATTAAAATAGAAAAACATTTGAAACTGTTATCGTAGTGCATTCTGCTGGATCAAATGTAAAACATTCCAAAATGGTCCACCCGTTAAGGAGGAGTTCAGCTCCATACACACGCTCACAAGAAATATAAATATAAAGATAATAAAATTCGGTAGTTTAGATAGGCTAAGTAGAAATATCGATAATTTGATTGAGATGTTGGCCGCTTATTATAATTCAGACTTTAAATAACTATAATCTAATTCAGTTCATCATTTTAGTAGTATAGATAGGCTATTCAGAAATATCTATAATTCGATTGTGATGGTGGCCACTTATTATACTTCAGCCCTATACGGAATACTTATTTAGTATTTTAGATAAGTTAAATTCTGTTGGGCAGTTCTGATACTACACTGTAATTTTAAATAACTATAAAGAAATTCGGTAGTTTACATAGACTAATCAGAAATATTCATAATTAGATTGTGATGGTGGCCGCTTATTATACTTCAGCCTTTACATAACTATAATCTAATTCGGATAGTAGTTTAGATAGCCTATTCAGAAATATCAATAATTCGATTGTAATGGAGGCCACTTATTATACTTAACCCCTATTGGAAAATCATTTAATTTGTTTGTGTATACTCCTGAAGGATTAACAAAAAATATTGTACATTCAATGGAATTACGATAAATTAAATTGTAAATTGAAAAAATATACCGGTTATAAAATAGTGTTTTTCAACTTTTTTGCCTTCAGATTAAGTATTTTTCATTTAAAACATCCTCTACATTTCACATCACTCATGTTATACTCACACACTATCGGTTGGTCGAAGTGTGATTAAATGTACATGTAATGAAGTTAGATATTGTAATAACTTTTTAATAGACATTTTTATCAAAACAGCCCAGATTGTTACAGATCAATCAAATTTTAAAATTTTCGAATTAAAAACGTGTGTACTGGACAACGTCTGTCGGGTCTGCTAGTATATATATATATATATATATATATATATATATATATATATACAGGTATATATATATATATATATAAAACAGAAACCAGATCCAAAATAAAAATTGGTGATGTAATAAGAAATATACACCGTTACTAAAGAGAACTATTAAGGTTATTTATATCATCTGCATTATTTCATTAATAAAATACATCAACAGATGTATTAGTAAGAAATATAAAATAATTAATTTGAAATAACTCACACATATTACACTCACATCGGTATGTGTATATTCTGGGTTATTTCTTTGTTGACTGATACAATCAGGGGTTTTTGTTAGATTTGATGGTATTGTTTTCATTTAAGATCTCCATCGCAGATTACATGATCTCCGTGCAAAAGACCAAAACAGAGAAATCCACTTCAACCAATATCGGTTTCTCAAAATAATACATACAGGGTGGTTATAAATTATTGTACACATTTTAAGATTGAATAAATAAATAACCGATTAACTTAAAAACATGGGAATTGTTTTATAAAATTGTAAATTTAAAACAGTTTTATTACCACTGAAGGACAAAAGAATTACTGTTACTCATAATTTACAAGGAAACTAAACTAATTCCACGTGCTCTCCGAGGTTTGCACGCAAAGTTTGTAGTCTAAATTCAACCTCACACAGTTTTATATACTGACTGAAAATTAATAATTGTACACATTACAATAATTATAAAAAGTAGTTATAAAAAGAAAGTAAAAATTTCACTTAAACTGTGGGTGTAAGGTATGATTCTTCTTAATGTCTTGTGTTGTGACATAGTCAGCTGGTCAACAATGGATCTTTCCACACCAGCTGTTAATTACAGTTGGCTAAACAAACACTAAACTAACCTCAGTTTCAAAATGGCTAGTGTGCAAGAAAAAGCAAGGTGTGTTCTTTGGTTTCATGAAAGCAGATCTGTAATAACTGTTCAAAGAAGGTTTCGTTTAGAATATGGCCGCAATCCTCCGAGTAACAATTCAATAAAACGCTGGTATAGGCAGTTTGAACAGACGGGAAGTGTCCAACATAGAAAAGGTGCTGGTAGACCTCCAGTTTCTGAAGCTGTTGTTGATCAAGTAAGAGAATTGTTTACGAGGAGCCCTGGTAAGTCTACTCGGCGTGCAAGTTTGGAATTAGGATTACCTCAATCAACAGTCTTAAAAATTTTGCACACACACCTTAAGCTCCATCCATACAAAATTCAGTTATTACATGAACTAAAACCTAACGATAAACCTCGACGCTACGATTTTGCTGTTAGATTACTTGACCTCGAAGAACAAACAATAAACATTGGAGAAAGCAATTTCTTGAAAAAAGTAATTTTTTCTGATGAAGCAACCTTTCATGTTTCTGGTAAGGTGAATAGACACAATTGTAGGATTTGGGGTAATGAAAATCCTCATAATGTTCGAGAACAAGAAAGAGACAGCCCTAAAATAAACGTTTGGTGTGCATTGGCTATAGATGAAGTGATAGGACCCTTTTTCTTCGCAGAACCGACAGTCACTAAAGAGGTATACCTCGTTATGCTTGAGCTTTTTGCAATACCGAAAATTGAGCATAGACAACCAAATGTTTACTGGCAGCAAGATGGTGCCCCTCCACACTGGGGTAAGATAGTACGTGACTACCTAAATGACACGTTTCCTGGTCGTTGGATTGGACGGGATGGTCCCATTCCTTGGCCTCCACGTTCCCCAGACATTACACCCTTAGACTTTTTTTTGTGGGGCTATGTCAAGGACAGAGTCGTCGCCAAAAAGTTCAAGATATTGAGGAACTCAAGAATAGAGTTCGAGAGGTTATTGGAATCATAACTCCAGCAATGCTCAGAAACACATGGTGTGAGGTTGAATTTAGACTACAAACTTTGCGTGCAAACCTCGGAGAGCACGTGGAATTAGTTTAGTTTCCTTGTAAATTATGAGTAACAGTAATCTTTTTGTCCTTCAGTGGTAATAAAACTGTTTTAAATTTGCTATTTAATAAAACAATTTCCATGTTTTTAAGTTGATTGGTCATTTATTTATTCAATCTTAAAATGTGTACAATAATTTATAACCACCCTGTATATAATAGCCCATCTTAAGAAAAAATGTTGCTAGATTATGCGCTTTAACATTCACTGTAATATTAACTTTTATAATTGATGCAAAAATGTCACTATTTCTGAATATAAGCTGCAGTTTGAAAGAGGTTTTATTTTATTCGAGGAACTTAAAGTAAGTATAATCAAGCCATATCAAGGTAAACTTAGCTTTATGAAGTCGGTGAGTAGTCGGAGATATGATCTCGTCAAAGGAATGTTTAATTAAATCATACCTTTGAGAGAGAGGGATGAGTTGTTATTCTTAGTTCGTGACAAAAATTAAACCTCAATTTCTTACGACTATGTCACGTGATGTACCCTAATGCCATTCAGCTATATCTATATTTATATCACATAGATAGAAAGGCTTTTAATCTCATAACATTTCTTTTAATGCCAATAGCGTAAATTTAATTTTAATACAGTTTGAATCACAAAAAGTATTTGTTTTGCAAAGACTCGGACGTTCAAATGTTCCTTCGGTACGTTTATATACGGGAAATTGTGTAATATTTAAAACAAAATTCTTTAGTAAGCATGAACGGTTTATGACATTAATTATGTTCCTAGTGCTGAAATATGATATAATCACTAAATAATTACATAATTTATATTTTTAATACTCTCTAGTAATCCAAACGTAAACTATTATCGTAATAATGTCTTTTAAAGCAAACATTGTAATAATGTAGTATATTAATGTTCAGCACTCTAATCCACTCGCATTTAATGGAATAGAAAGCAAAATTACAACATAATCATGTTTGGGAGTGCTCAGGGGAACAATACCAGAATCAACAAGTTACAATCTGATCCCTGGCAGTTTTGACAGTGTTAGTGATATTTGCTGTTTAGGTGTCGTTACAGCAACGATACAGGGACAAAATGTGGTCATATTTTATCTTGAAGTTAATGTTACAGTGTATAAGCAAAACACCTGTGATACACTGAAACTAAAAAAACATAATATATAGTAACCATGAAAAGATTTAATATGTGGTAGCAACATTTCGTCATCGTGGTTTAAACGGAGAACGTACCAGAATCTTACATAAATATATTGATATTCATTTCTTCACAGTTATTGCAGTGCATCCGTCCATATTAAAAATTCAGAAACAGAATTGTTAAGTAAAGTATTGTACCATGTTAATGTTTGAATTTGATCATTTTTTAACTAATTTTAAATAATTGAAATAATACAAAATAAATGTTCAATGCATTATTTATAGTGATTTATTTTATAACAACTATATATATATATATATATATATATATATATATATATATATATATATGTGTGTGTGTGTGTGTGTGTGTGTGTGTGTGTGTGTGTGTGTGTGTGTGTGTGTGTTTATGGCCTTAAATAATTGCATGTCATTGGATATAACTTTGATTTTAACTTCAAAATAATTTTATTTGATATTTCCAAAGTCTTTTATTGTATCAATAATGTTTTTTTCAAGTGTCTGTGCTCAATTTTTTATTTAAAAAGATATAAGTATGTATTTAATATAAATATTTATTAAAGTCTGAACTAAATTGTTCATGTGTAATAATTTTAAACCAAAAGATTATACACAATTATTTTCAAATGAAGAGGATAGAGTGAGTTTAAATTTATTTCCAAAACATTAATCTGGAAGTGATATAAGAAAGATATCCTATCTTAAAAAAGTGTTGTGACTATTTAAGTACATAATTAGGAACACTGAGACATAAGGCTCAAGGGACATAAATTGGACTTAATATTATATATCATGGACGCTAGTTTCCAACGGGTAAACTTAAGTTTTCCTGCGCACCCAAAGTTTTGCTAGTAGGGCCAGTCTACTCCTATACATTTAACGAGATCCGCTTCTGCCCAATTTCTCATAACCTCGAGCCTCCAATACTCCAAAATAATCTGTTGACCAGTCTCCTCCGACTGATTACATAGTCTACATTTAGGGATTTTGGTTGTGAACCCTAAAGTGTGAAAGTGTTTTTAGAATTTGATTTATTAAGTAGTAAAATAAATTACCTTCATCATTCGTTCCTTGTTTTGCTTCATCAGCCAGTTTATGAACAGGATGTTAATGCCTCTAATGAGCTTCTTGCCAAATTGTTACACAGATAATCTCTACCACCGATGACTTTGTTTATTTCTGAACTATTTCCTAATAGTTTGATAGGCAGTTGACTTGATTATACCACAAGCTGGTTCAGGTCTAAGAAAGTACAGCTTAAAACCATTTCTCGCTGATTCGTCCACGAGTTCATGGCTACTAAAACCAAAATGTCTATTAACCCAGCTGAGTTATATTGCATTAAGACTTGCTAGAACGCATGAAGTTGTAAACCATTTACATACCAACCTTGAAGTTACTATGTCTAGTGTAGTGCAGTAAGAGCGATGAAGAACTCCACACGCCATGGCCAGGTCTGCCCTCCGTCATAGAGCGATCTATATACCACATATGGCTTCATTGTAGATTCTCAATATTAGGAAAGTAAAAAAGAAGTTTTAGCAGTTTCGTTAGTGAAGGATCCATATGATATGATTTTCCTGGATATTATATTTTGCACACATTATATTTTTCACATATATTATACAATTTTAATCTTAACCGTCAGGCAAACAAGCTGGGGTGGATACCACTCCGGACACTCTTGTGTTACCTGTCGAACGCAAAATTAAACTCTGTCTAATTTAAACGTCTGTACACCTTTCGGCCAGCTTCTTCCCTACTGAATAGTCAAAATCAAAGATATCGTTTCATTTGTGTTTCCGTCAAGAATATTTTGTTCATTGTGTGGGGTGCATACTACCCCACGGATGCATTTATGTCCAATAAACACATTTTTAAAGAATAGGTGTTATCAATAAGCCCTTTATTATTTTATCCCCTTTTACTTGTTTATACTGTTTATTTATACTTGTGATGATAATTTAATGTATTTAATTAAATAATAAAGTGTTTCTTCTGAGGCAAAATGAATAATATTACTCAAGAATAAGAGAGACTACGTAATTTGAATGATAGTGGGTGCTGTGAATGCAACAATACTCTGTACACAAAACATATCATAAGGAACGCCTATTATAATAAGAGTATTTCTAAAGCTTACATATTTCTAGCTAATGCTAACAAAGCCACACGTGCTATCGAGATTTACTCTTCAAGACGTAACTCCCCAAGTAAAGGTTCAGTGGGGTTTAAGAAGAACTCCAAAAAAGAGCCAGGAAAATGTGAAGGTTATTTCCATGTAAAGAGCAGAAAAGACTACGTCATCGTGTAGCAACTACTATAAAGTAATGTGTGAAGAGCACAGCAAAGTATAATGCGCCGAGTAAGCACCAAAGTAACGGTCGTTAGTTTCTCAGCCTATACTACTCCGTCTGGTGCAACTCTGTAGGCCGGTAATTAACGTAAAACCTTTTAAAATTATACGTATTTGTATTCGTAAGAATATTATTTTAGTGTTGCATAAAAATTAACATAGTTTGAGCAGATTCATTTTTAAAATCTTAAACAAGAATGATTATTTAGTTCGGCTTGAATAATTTTTATAAGGTATTTCAATAAAGAGCAATAATTCAAATCAAAATATTAAGCAGTAGGTAAATTTAAATAAAAAAATAATAATAAGGATATTATTACAGAAATCTGTAACTTTAAAACAAATAACATGGATTAATTAAATTTACAAACATAGTTTATTTAAAATAATTAGAGTGTATTTAACATATTAGTGACCTATTTTTTCAGATATATAAATATCAGGTGTTTTATGAGCAAATTAAAATTGGGTTTAGTCTACCCTATGTGTTTCGTTTATGCTATGGTGTTAAATAAAATTATGTTTTGCAAGAAAATAACTTCATGTTCAAAGCCATTTTCAAAAAAGAAATGTATAGATGTTTTTGAACAAATCCCTTTATAAAGACCTATTTTATGGGTTGCTTACAACGTAATGTTTTCATATAATTCTTCATTCATCTTTTAACTCTTTATGCATGCAAATATCACTATGCTTCTGTTAGAAAGCAAACTAAAACACAATTCCATTTTAGACTGCCCCAGGGGACTTACAGTACATGTTTCCCTATGTTACAATCTGTGTTCCGAAAACTTATAAAAACTAATAGCTGTGGTTTACCGTTTTATGTGCTATAGCGGTCGGTGATAGAGAACGAAAGTTGATAATATCTATTCCATAACAAAATGGTTTCCTGTTTGGTGTATTATATGAGATAATTTCAAAGGAAACATTGAGAAATTAGTTAATAAAACTAATATTTATACTTCATCATGGAAATCAAATAACATGATATTATGCAGAGAACAGCTCATCATAATTGTTAGTTAGCTGTAAAATTTATTAAATAGATATATCTAACTACCCATACGTATATTGAAGCCTATTTCTTTATTACATCGAAACATTGAACAAGTTTATTAGCCATATTTATTTAATTATGATTAATTTATTATACGTGTGTTGTATTTATGTATATTACAATTTTTATAGTTGAACGTAATGAGTGAGCAAATGAAGAAGTACTAATAAAAGATTTGTCGACGGAAAAGTCTCTGATTATCACTTCCGAGCCGCAACTCGAGTTGGCTGATTTAATTGTTAAAGTTTGCCATTGTTTGTGTCACCTAAGTTTGGTGTTACGTTTATTTTAACTTTCCACACTTAGATTATCTTGTTTAATTTAAAATGTACTGAGATTATAAGGTCTTGAACTTTAAAGTTATATATCGGACAAAAAAGGTCTACTGTATATACATTTAAGTTTATGTAACAATTAATTATATTTCTGTGTTATTGTTTATAAAAAACACTCATTTTATGTATAGTTGAAAAATCTCTCGAAATAATACAGTTTTTTATACAAATAAAACTTTCACTCATACACGTTTTAGTTTTTGTTAAATTAACAACACAATAAAAGACGGAAGGACTTTAAAATGAAATTTTAATAAAATTAAACCTGATAAAAATTAAATTTATTTGTAATCATCTAAAAAATTTAAATTATATACACTTTCTTATACACAGTTGTTTTTTGTATATTTTTACACAATATACAAACACACATACCCTTAACCACATATAAACTGTGTAATTTATATAAAGTGCCTTAAATCACAGCGACTATCTGGTCGTGACAGTACTACTTAATTTGAGATACATAGCTTCCTTGAATATATAGCTCACTGAACATCTAACATCATTTTAACCTGTCAGACCTCTATTTAATTCTTTGAAATTGCCCAAATAATCCCTCTAGCTACTTCCACCGATTTCTTCTCCTAGTCTTCTTCCGAGACATCGATGTCAGCCGATGTCTGTAATATTTTTAGGCTCTATAATTTTTATATCAGTGATGATAATTAATATAATTTACTTATTTATGGACTTATTCATTACTTTAAGATTTTTAATAAAGTGCCACAGGAAAATTTACATATCAAACATCGGTTATGTTGAATCAGTCGAGAAATACTAACACGTAATATTGTATTAAGATATTACCTGACCCTCCCTAACACCAAAATATTTCCTTAATATTTGACATTCGGTGTTCTATTTACGATTAATTTAACATTGTTCATAAACCTTAGGTCACTTATCTGATTACTTATAACTATCAAAAGTACATTATTCCTGTTATATAAATAAAAAATGTTACAAAAAATAATCTTCATAACTGTATCTAATTATATTATATATATATATAAATATTATATATATATATTTTTTAGATTTAATTTTAGAGACGAAGATTAAATCTATAAATT
The DNA here is from genome assembly GCF_021130785.1 of Homalodisca vitripennis. Classification (NCBI taxonomy): domain Eukaryota; kingdom Metazoa; phylum Arthropoda; class Insecta; order Hemiptera; family Cicadellidae; genus Homalodisca; species Homalodisca vitripennis. The sequence continues at coordinate 164,143,049 of NC_060207.1, read as the reverse complement.
GTATAGCATATAGAGGAATTATTCTCCATGGAACAGAACAGAACACTAAAGCATGTGACGCCATTTTCAGTCACAATGGTATAATGTTGCATATTGTAAACAAAGCTACAGTAACAGGCAAGAGAGAGACAGCCATATTATTAACCTCTTAGTGTAGGATAACTCGCTCATGCCGTATGTGTTTATTTCATCAAGCTGCTGAAGCTTTCGTTAATATGCTGTTGATTTTCTTCTACTTTAGAATTATTTTATATAATATTTTTATAATTGTAAACATTAACTATTATTTGAACTATTACAAACACAAAAATGATTTATTTGTGTTCATATTTAACTACAGCTGTAGAGAATTCTGGAAGAAATTATTTTAATTTCAAGCACTCAAAGATAAAAGAGTACAGTAGTTTAAAATTAAATTATGTATTGTGATTGAAATACTTGCTTTGAGGTATACTATCTTGTAAGCCTTGAAAATCGTAGAAGTATTTTCTAGAAAAAAATTTTGGGGTTGGAGACAGTGAACTGTTGTCTTGATCTAACAAAAAGTTTAAACATGAGAACTCTAAAATGAGGGGTATACTTTGGAGACTCTTGTCAGGAAAGTAAAAGAACTACAATAGGAATGTAAGATGAAACATGTCCGCTAAATGTGTATTTAGTTCTAATTTAAGGACTAACTACAGAGCTTTCTACAAATAAGCCTGATAGAAACCTCCTAGGGACCTGAACTTTGTTTTATAGGTTCTTTTTGGTCTGAAGAGTCCTTTTGATATCGAGGTGAAATATTAAAACGGCAGAGAGTTCCAGTCAGTTTACTTAATATCACGTATATTAAAAAGATTACAAGTTCGGTAATTTAATATTTAGATGTGTCTGGTTTTATTAATAATATTTTATTACATCTTTAATGTTATTACAAATTATACTTCAAAATATTAAATCATTGTATTATTAATATTCTTATTTAATGGTCTGTTTATCTGATTCGATTACGTTATTCTAAACGGATTCATAACACAATGGTTTAGGATAACGTTCTGTTTGTAATGGAAAAATCTAACATTAAGGTTCTAATTATAGGGTTTTACTTAAATATCTTAGTTTTCTAGTCATAAAACGTTACAATAAAAGTGTTCTAAAATATAGCACAGCATTGGGGTAAAAATACTGATATATTACATTTTAATCATTTTATATATATATATAAAATTCATATTATATATATATATATATATATATATATATATATATATATATATATATATACTACATTTGCACTACAAAAACCATTTCAAAAACCACTTAGTAATTCCTAATCTCTTACTTCAAATTATATCATAGAACTCCTCATATGAATCTATTTGAACTATAGTTCATTTAAGATCTTACATTTAGTATGAAAAAGAACAGCCTTAATGTCCATGATTTGTGTTGGTTATATATTTAATACGTCATTAGAAAAATAAACTGTTGAAATCGTATCAAGATGGGTTACTACATTACATCAGTTACTGTAAACTTTCAAAAGTATACGTACATTATTAAAACCAGAGTATTCCAATTAAATTGTATTTGTTAGCAATAACGTGCTATGTTATAGTATGACTTTACTCTGTGTCATGTTCTTTAAACATAAATTAATATTTTAATAGTCAGACTCAATTACTAATATATCTACGATTCACTTAAAAATACTATATTCCTTTATAGTTTATCGGATATTGATGACTGCATTATATAGTAAAAATATAAACACTGTTTATAAAATAAATATCGGAGTAAGATACTTAGCGTCCAGTGGTGAGAGTGTCTGCTATAAACATCGTCGTGTGCAGCCTCATAAACTCTCATTTACCGCACAACCTGTACTCTAGTTAGATACGTTACCGCTGTAAAGTAGGATTTATAAACATTTTCACTTCCAGACGCAAATCAACATATTTCCCAACAACCTTTGAAAATAAAATTACTGCCAATTATGAATTTTTAGTTGAGCTTTAGTAAATAAGCTTAATCAAAGAGCTATTTTTTAATTTGTGAATTTGTTGAAACAATAACTTGAGTGTGGAATATCTTATATACAGGGTGTCCAAAAAGTCCCGGGTCGGTTAAATATTTTTCAAAATATTTAAAATAGAGCTAAAAAACCTTACACAAAGTTACTGGACATAAAAATCTATGTTATCACATATTCAGTGATCCGCTACTTCCTCAGGGGGGCGGCCCGCTAGAAGTCAGAAGAAAATCTTAAATGTAAGCATAGGTTGATATGCATATCAAATAAAAGGTCTTTTTTAGTAGAGTACAGAGCCGCAAACCCGACCTCAGACGGATAACCGAGTCAAAAATGACAGCCGTTCAAAGTTGTGTATTTTTTTACATTAACCTAAGTTGCAAACTCTAGCCATCTCGGGCTCCTAGCGGGCCGCTCCCCTGAGGAAGTAGCGGATCACTGAATATGTGATAAAATAGATTTTTATGTCCAGTAACTTTGTGTAAGGTTTTGTAGCTCTATTTTAAATATTTTGAAAAATATTTAACCGACCCGGGACTTTTTGGACACCCTGTATAATTTTATATTTTACCTGAAGCTTCATTTCTATTCAAGGGCCATCTAGTTTGATAATGCTGAAATGTCACTGTCTAAATAGAAGGACGGATGTAATAGATTTGTAAGGACGTGTTTGGGAGGCTGTTGTTATAGTTATCTGGCAGACCTGTAAGCTATTCACGAATGTATGATACACATAACGCTCTTGATATACCTGCAATGTAGGTATGTCCTCGTAATGTAACAAATAGCCAAATATCAGTTAGTAATTAATTACGAAAGGACATGTAAATGTTCAACGTTCTTTAGGTATTCAACATTCATAATCATGTCAATGGTCGTCTGGTAACACCATTAGATCGCTCTGTTTAGCGCATTGGGAAGTAAATGAAATATCGTTACCTTAACGAGTAATTGTTCTCATAGAGTCATCTTAAATGTAATCAGGTAACAAATATAGTAGAGACTATGTAAACTTTAAAATATTATTTTAAACAGTTAACATACACTATTATAACTAACATCTACTTGAAGAGATAAAAGACAGTTGATAAACAATAACTGGCTATCCTATAACTTACAGGTATCAATGGGATAGTTTCGGTTGCCACCAAAGAACATTACATTATACAACGATTTGTTATTGCTATGATCAGCATCTATTTCACTACCATACCTCCCAACTGTGTTTCATGAGTACTTAATGAACAATTATGAGGAGACATTTGTTGTGTATAAAATGAAAATAAAGGATTACTCGTGTGGTATAAATGTTACAGAGGATTACTTGTTAATGATTTTTACATTAGTTTAATATGTTTTAAATCTCCTGTAATATTAAGAGCTAACGGGAAAAATTATAAGGCTTTGAATACATGATTAAATGCTGATTAAATGATTAAATTAATGGCTTAAATATATGATTTTAAATTTAAGAGATTACATAGTTTTAACATATAATTATCTGGATAATTTAGGGTAGCCGGTGTCAGGATGAAAACGGGAAATAAAATTACTAAATGCAGTATGTAATATTGAAATGAAGGAAAATTTTAAATACCTAAATAAAAAGTAAATCAATACAATTATACAACCTTAGGAGTTGGTACTCAAATACCATTTTATATTAACATGACGATTTGCAATGCATTTTCCAGGTTACGTGATGATATTATGTCTAGTTTTTAATAAACATGACGTTATCCCTTTTGGTATCTATGTCTTAAACCTTTATAACAATAATATACAGAAAAAAATGTTAATAATTTTCATCATCGATAATACTATATATATTAATAAACCTCTGATACTATATAGGTTGGAAACCCTGCAAAGAGAAAACTCAAAAGGTTGTATCCGCTGTTTTGAAATGTCAACAAAAGAAATTGTATCTTGACAAAATCAATATAGAACGTATTAATGAAGACTCAATAAGAAAGTGTAATGAAGGTTCTCCCAGAAGTATATCCATTTGCAAGTAATACCTGAATATCAAGACGAATGGTTGAACTTGTAAAACAGTCTATTGGTAGGCCGTTAGTAACCAACATGATAGTGGAGACGATAAAACATAGTTTTCCAAGTAGTTTACAGACGTATAACGTAAATATAGCAAAGAGCTTTGAATTCCTCAGAAAACAGTTTATACATGTTTATTTAAATGTGTTATAAACTTGTTTAATAAATTAAATTTTATTTCCACAACAGATCGTGACTGAAATATTTTCATGGGCATGTTACAGGAATTGATTTCTGTACATTACCACTGTGATGTTATGGCTGAACTTACATATCGTCCGGACAGCTTGATCAGTCCTTCTGGTTCTGATGAAACTCTCTTGATCTGACCCCCTTGACCCCCTGATATCACTCTCTGTAATTTTTCTCGTAGGTATTGTTCAAAGATAAAATCTGTATACCACATTTACTAGAAAGACACTCTTACACTCAAGTGCGGCTGGGGTTCAATTACATGCTTGTTATTTCTAGTTCACAAGGCATATACTTAACACATTCAACTTTTAGAAATAAGAGTCATATCATGAACAGTTTAAAGTTATTTGTTAATTCCAGTAATTATTATTATAAAAGTAGAATTCCGCACATTTAAAATTTGAAATAATATTCATACAACTCATATATTTCTGTACGTTACTATATATAAGAAGTTTTAATAAATATGGTAGTACAGCACATTTTTCAGTTATACGTCTCTACTACTCGAACTTATTGGTTATTGTTTTATAAAGACTTCCAATTATAGTAAGTATATGAAAAGTATGATTGATTTTTAGTTGTGATGTTAAAAGATTTCCTGTTTCATATACCTAGAGATTTTTGACACAAACTTTTTTTCGTGGAAAATAATACAGCCAGATACAATATACTTTTTTAGGACTTTTAAGTGTTGTTATTATTTGAACCAGAAGTAAACTAGACGTAAAATATTCTAGCTTATTCGAGTTTCCCTTTACTATAGTATTACATCCAATATATTATTGGTTGCTATAATGAGTTAAAACCTTTATAAAACGTTTTCTTTTGTAAATAAATACAACAAAATTTAACCCTGTAAAAGTAAATGTAAAAAAAATAAGAATATAATTATCAAAGGAATTAAGCATTGGTTTGAAACTGACAAACAGATTGTAAAATAAACGAAATTGTGAATATGGACAGACGTCATAGCTGCCAGAAGCATTTGACCGCCATCTACCACACACTGAGCTGTAGAGGCTATAACGTGCAGATTTCAGCTAATTTACAAACAGCCTGGAATTGTGCAGGGAATTTTATCTTCATTGACGCAGGGAATTTTATTATTTAAAACTTCATTGTATTATGCATCCTACCACGTGGAGTGTTTGTTTTGACTCAAAAGCAAACAAAGTTTCAATATTCATAATATTTTGTTTTTGAAAACTTATGAGATTATATACTGTATGTATATATATATATATATATATATATATATATATATATATTACTTTTTGAAAAATAATGGCAATATATATTATCTCATTTACTTTAAAATAAAGTAACTTACTGGGTTGTAAAGAGGAAAATTTTTAAAGAGAAAAGTAAAGTGATGTTACGGCAGGCAGTAAAGATGCGAGCGGTAAATATAGAGGCATCTATAAACGAGCTTTGCCATAATCAGGTGATTAAATCACCAGCGGAAAGCTAAGAGAACAGAGAATGAAAGATCAGAAAGAAATATTGATTAGAGAGTTGTCATTTTTGTTGTCTAATTATTTGTAGATAGTACAGGGTGATTCAAAAAGAATACCACAACTTTAGAAATTTTTAACTCTGCAGAGACAAAAGGAGAGCTAAGCACGATCTGTCGGCGAATTAAGTAAGCTATAAAGTTTAATTTAGTTGCACATTTGTTCACTGTAGGTTCTGTTGAGAAGGCGTCAGCGTCAGTTGATGCTAAGATGGCGACTGCTAAACAGAGACCTTTTTGTGTTATTGAGTACGGCAGAAGTGAATCGACGACAGATTTTCAGCGTGTATTTTGAACGACGTATGGTGTTCAACCTCCTGATAGATAGTGTATGAAACGTTGGTGTAAACAGTTTATAGGGAGTGGGTGTTTGTGCAAGGGGAAAAGTTCTGGACGGCCGCGCACGAGTGATGAAAAAAACGCGCATCCAGCAAGCATTTGTTCGCAGGCCAGTTCAATCGACTATAAGAGCTAGCAGAGAGCTGTACCTTCCTTAAACATCTGTATTAAGAGTCCTTCGAAAAAGTTTAGTAATGAAACCTTAACGTCTGAAATTGGTGCAAGCCCTTTCTGCAGCTGACCATTAAAAATATCAAATGGAAACAGATGAATTTATCGTTTCAAAGATTGTGTTTAGTGATGAAGTTACTTTCTACACAAACGGGAAAGTAAACCGGCACAATGTCCGTATATGGGGCACTGATAATCCGCAGGAAACGATAGAGCATGAACGAGAATCGCCTAAGGTGAACGTATTCTGTGCAATTTCTGCAAATAAAGTTTTTGGTCCCTTTTTCCTCGAAGGTGCTACAGTAACTGGACCACAGTATCTGGAGATGTTGAAGTATTGGCTGTTCCCTCAGCTCGAACTGGAAGAAAATTCATATTTCAGCAAGATTGAGCGCCAGCACTTTGGCATTTTTCTCTCCGTGACTGACTACCTGAACGTCAACAACCCGAGGCGATGGATCGGCCGCCAGGCATCCCGCGACAGAGCACTTCATCACTGGCCTTCAAGAAGCCCTAAGCTTAACCCCTTGCGATTTTTTTTTTTTGGATATGTTAAGGATATGGTGTTTCGGCCACCTCTCCCAGGTACTATTGATGATTTGAAACAAGAAATAAAATAGCTATCCAGACTGTTACGCCTGATATCCTACTGAGAGTGTGAAATGAGTTTGAGTATCGGGTTGATATTGCTCGAGTGTCAGGAGGGGGTCATATTGAACATCTCTAAACTTGCTTGCTTTTGAGTAAAATAAACATTATTTTTAATACTCTTTGTAATGATGTATAACAGAAGGTTCTATTATTTTTCTTCCATTAAATACAAATTTTTATATTTGTGGTATTTTTTTAATCAGCCTGTATTTGTAGTTGTGCTATTATTTCTTATGACTGGGGTCATTAAGAGTAAATTATATACCAAGAATATAGTAATTAAAAGTAGGAGGTCTAAACGAAAAATAATGTTTGTTATTTTCCGACCTTATAAGAGTATGATATCTATTTGCGCCGGCTATTCCAGGCTACTATAATTGGAATAGTTTCCCTCGAAAATTTATAAAACAAATTTTTACTATTGTATTAATTAACATAAGTATCATAGTAATACATATGTATTTGCCTGTAATGGCGAGGTAAAGTACCTGCAAAATATTATTTATTAGATTGTTTTTCATGATTGGCTCAGTAATATTATCTGAAAATTTCTATTCACTTTAATATACAAATATTGCGCTTGACATAAATATTTAACAGATGGTTCGATTCAGTGAATCAGTAACAATCGGAAATCTTAAAGTTACAGGACTGTGGGTTTGCCTATTTTTACATAACCATTTCATGAAGAATTGGGTCAGTTTTTGAGCTAAATGTTTTCATAACGTCAGAGAAATGAGTTTGGATGCGATCGTTTTATTTAATGGATCCGTTTTATGACCAAACAGTAAAACCGGATTTCAGTTGACTCAGCCTTTCTATTGTGTACATGCATGAAATTTTGTTTATCTACTTCAGTCATATTGTTCATTTGAAATTAGCTTAGTTGGAAATAAAAAGATCAGTAGGCTAAAACAACAATGAATATCTTGGTTTTAAAACTTGTATAGCGTTACTAATAATCAATATACGTATAACTATGGATTTTTATTTGTAAATCCAATACTATACATTACATTTGTATTTTCGAAATGCAAGTTAATGATATTAGAAGCTTAATAATTCTAATTAATTACTAAATTCGTGAGAAAATATTTATAACTACAATATTATCTCATTCCTAAGTTACAGCCAGTGTATTTATAGATTATTTTTTTATTTTACACTAGCAAGGAAATTATATTATACAAACTTAGGATAGAGAAGCCAACTACTGTCAAAAAGTGTCTATAACCAGACTAACCCACCACTTAAGAACAACTTAAGATAATTAAATCTTCAAAGAAAATAGCATCACGGAGAGCTTAAAAAGCCCTATTCGTGGTTAGGTAGATAAAATTCTTTTGTATTTAAGCCATAAGGGTGCCCAATTTAAACTTTCTGAGATATCGGTAAGTTGATGAATTAGTCATGATTGGGATAGTGAGGTAAAACCTTTAGATTTTTTAAATCTACATTTTATGCACAAAATCAACCTATTTCTATCACCATCATGAAAGAAATCAAGTCAAATGTTTGCATAAATGTACCAAATATGACCTCAGGAGCGAAACGAAAACCCCCCAATAAACTAGAAACTGGTACGTATCACAAATTTCCTGAATAAGTTCGTTGGCCAGTTTGGTTAATTTCGTTCCGTTCATCATGTCGTCTGTATAAAATCAAGTGTCTCAACTTCGTATTGTATGAACTTAGAGAAAAATAACAAGTTAGAATGCTCAAAATATTTCAAATTTAGTTTTTCATTGAATATATAAATGTTTAATTATATTTCAATAATATGAGAATAAATTAATTATTTTTCAGAGCCCAAAAAATATACCTACTTCTCCTGTATGTATAACACAGTAAATAATATAATCTAATAAATAAAAATTCATTGCTGAAAATGGTGTTAACCACTAATCTCAAGAAAAGCCCGACCAACTTGGCTAATTTGTATTTGTAATATTAATTTAATTCGTAGAAAAGTTGATACTTAGAGAAAAACCTGACAAATTTTTTCCGGGATATTTTATAAATCATAAAATAGTTCCTAAACGTAATTAAAATTTATCTGACAAAAGAAATATCCAACAGAAGTTGCCAGTGTGGCAGAATCTATTATTTTCATTTAACTTTGATAAAATATTAAATTTGTAGTAGGGGGTCTATTTTTGAAGAATGCTATTTTCTATGAAGATTAATATGAGAATCTTAATCAATTGTAGATATATTGGAATTGAAATATTTCATATCTGAAATATTTCAATTCGATATGAATTTGTTATACAAATGTCGTAAGTAACGAATTTACACCAACGAATGAATTATAAGTCCTTTTAAAACACTGTTATAAATCTAACAATAAAACAGATATAAAAAAACAACAGAAGAAACAACAAAAACAAACAAATTAACAAAGAAAAAATTAGCTCTGTTCTGTAAATCAATGAACAGAGCTGTAAAACATTTGAAAAGAAGGTACTAAAAACTATTAAAATAACTAAACATATAATTTATTAACTAATATCAAATAAAAATAATTTTTTAACTTACCATCAACCAATCCAGTGATCATTTACAATTAGTGGTAACAGGTTTCAATGGCTCATTAATTAGTTTTATTTGTTATACCTTTGTAGCCATAGTGGTACATGGCTTGGTCGTAAAATTAAAATAGTACTTAGTCATTAAAAGATATTTTGGGTTATGCACTATGAATTATGTAATAAATAATAAAGAACAGAAATAATTGTACTCGAATGTGAATACAAATTGGTATACTGAGAGGAACACCGATGTATATATAAACATTTTGTTTAATAGTGTCATAGAATTTGTTTGAAAATAAAAATATTGTAATTTTGTATACGTCTACTAAAGGTACTTATAAAAACATTCAAATAAAGTGAACAAGTTTCAAAGCTAAATAACATCTTTCGACATAATTTCATTAATTATCGGAAATAAAGGGATCACATGACGATTAATTTGATAATTTGGTTAATGGGGGAATTAGCATTAGTTGAAATTGTATAAAGTTTTTATTTCACTTTATAAATATTTATTTATTCATCCTGATTAATAAAAGGAGTCTTAACAATCAAACAAAGACACTGTACAATGGAAATTTCTATTAAAGGTTTTGCTGAAACGTTCCTTTGCATGTTAATAATTTACTCTCACTTTGTTTATTGGGGTTAGAAAGTGTTATTTCTTCCAATATATCGACAACATTTCATTTAAAGTAAATGTAAAAACAACTTTTTTAATATTTTGAAAGTAGTTAGAGTGTAATATTTAGTGTTGGAAAGAATGTCAGACTTATTTCTGGGTTCTTTTATTCGAGTACTGAATAATATTCCTATGTTGTTGATCATACGTTGGTTCAGTAATTATTATCATACTCTTTAACAATTTTAATTGAAGTCCTAATCAAACATTTCCAAGCAAGCAATAAAAACTGCCATAAGTTTGATAAAATAGCTATAATAAATTTAAGAATGACATTTCAATGCCTCTGTCGAAAACCTGCGCCTCGTAGGAATAGAGATCTGCCGAAATAGAATGTGAACCTTTAAACCGGACTAAATAAAAATGTTCAGCAATTAATTTTACACAGGTAAATAAAAGTGTGTCTGGTATCATACTCAAGGAGCACCTCTCACATGATCAGCTTATGTATTTACTATTTTAATTTCGACTCTCGCTTGATTGCATTTGCATTGTGGCCATTGATTTGAAAGAAAGGATAGTTTTAATTACGAAATATGTATAAATACACTGCATCAGTTTAATAAAATAAACATGTGTATTAATTTTAAAATATTTGTGAATAAAATAATTACATATGTAAACATGAATATTATAAAATAGAAAAAGTATGCAACAATGTAAAATACTTTGATTGTTATAACAATAAAAAAGTAAGGAGCAAAGTTAGCACTAATGAAGTAAACTTTTACTTACCTGTTAAACCCTGTATTGTGATGTTTAAAATTAGTCTTTATGTAAGTTTTTACAGTGGAAGTGGAATTTCATTACTTCAGTGAGCACTTTATGCTATCCTGTAATTTAGTTCTTTTATTTAATCTGTAACACTCTTTTAAGAAATAAGCTACAGATTCATCATTGTATTTAAAAATTGGATATTAATGGTAATTTTCTGGGGAGATGTTCTTATTACTTTATTAAATTAGTAAATCATTGCAATATAAATATTCTGGAGAATTTTACAATTGTAAATTACAAGGTGTTAATGTAGAATAAAAGTATTGATGGCGATAAGCTACCTATACTACTATATAAATGTGTGTGTGTTTTGTTTTACCCAATCACGTAAAAACTGTGGTGCTGATTAAACTGAAATTTTATATGGATATTCTTATCATCCCTGGTTACCTTTTAGAGGGGTTTTTTTATTATGGGATAAATCTTACGAGTGTAAAAAAATGCGAAAATTCCTTATTAGTCTTTATAGTTCTATTGCAGTAAGCAAATATTATTAATTATAAAACCTGTTAAATATAAGCATCTAATCTGTGTTAACATTGGGTTTTGAGCACACAACCATATATTTTTAACTTTATATATATATATGTATATATATATATATATATATATATATATATATATATATATATATATATATATAAGAAATTATCCAGATAAGATTAAAAGTAAAACATATCTATTTAGCACTACATTTCAGCAAATATAAATTGTTTTGCTTTGAGAGTACTATATTACAGATATCAAAGGTATCTATATTACAAGATATCAAAAATTACTATCTAAATTTTACTATAAATTAAAACTCTATATATATGTGTGTGTGTGTTTTTTTTGACAGAAGTAGGCTTTTCAGAGTGTACATTGAAATATATTATTTTAGTCGGGATGACAATCAAAGATCATTTTTAAACAAAACAATAAGACCGGCGTAGCTTACAAGGGCTATGAATTGACATATTTTCTTGATTGCAGCAACAAGGCAAACCCAACATTGAAGTTGGAAATATAGTTCACTCAAAAGAGAGAGCTCATCCCTGTGAAAAGTGAATTTACGTGTGAAACCACGGGTAACTGCTAGTTTATTATAATATACTGCTTATTAAATTAAGAATTTCAGAAAGTGTTTAAGCTGAGTTATACTTGGGTGTTATGATGTAAGGGAAATTAAAACCTATGAATATTTCTAAAAGAAAATTATAATTATGTTAATTTATCAGCCTCATAACAGCCTCGTGGTTGCTTATCTTGAAAATTGAGATATTTTTACTCAAAATGTAGCAATTGGTACAAGATTTGATTCATTTCGAGTATTAATTTTATCTGTACGTCTGAAATCTGACGCCGTCACAGACTTGATTTCTGGAATCTGGAATCATGTCCGTCTGAAGATATATAAATAAGTCGGAAACGAAAAATCTCAAAACAGTAAGTTGGCCTCAGAGACACCTAGAATAGAAAATAAAGTGTAATCTAGGTGAAAAAGTGTTCTCATTTTCTCATAAGTTTCACATTTAACTGCAATAAGGTTTTTTTTGACGTGCGCATGTGTGGTTTACATTATCTACTTAAGATATTCATTAGAAAAATTTGTAAATTAAACTTATTAGAGTTGACTATTCTTCAAATTGCAAGACTATAAGGATTCCAGTTATTCTTTAGTATTCCTAGACGTTAAATTTGTGGCTTCAATCCTAGCAAACACATCTCAATCTTATTGCTGTGAAAACTTTAAGTAAAAATTTTCATTTATGTATATATATACGAGGGCTGTTTTTTAAGTAAGGGCCGTTCTCCCGTACACGGTAGTAGTTCGCGTTCCTGCCGTAACGAGCGTGCGCCTCACGGCATTCCTAGCGAACAACTTCATGTCAGTTGCAGCTCTGTAACTAACCTGTATGCATTACTGTGGATCTTTAAAATGTTTAAGATTATCGAATCACCCGCCGCGTGTGAGATTCGGTCAGTGATACGATTTTTGACTGCAAGAAACATGTCGGCTGCTGACATTCACGGTCAGCTTTGTGAGGTGTATGGTGCAAAGGCAATGAATGAAGGTAAAGTGCGGAAATGGGTCCGAGAATTTAAAGATGGCCGAGAAAATGTCCACGATGAAGATCGCTCAGGCCGGTCATCTGTGATCAGGGGAGATTTGGTTACTGCAGTTGGCGCAAAAATTCATGAGACCAACGGTTCACAATAACCTCTCTCTCCATGGAATTTCCTCAAGTGTCCAGGTCAGTAATGTAAAAAATTTTGTCAGAAAACCTAAACTTTAAAAAATTGTGTTCAAGATGGGTACCCAAACTCCTCACTGAGGATCACAAAAAAAGAGATTAAGCAGGTCTTTGACTTTCTTGACCCGCTACGACGAGGAAGGAGACGACATGTTGAGTCGAATTGTCACAGGAGATGAAACATGGGTATCCCATATCACTCCTGAATCAAAGCAGCAGTCCATGGAATGGCGGCACACAACATATCCAGTCAAAGTCAAAGCCAAGCAAACGTTGTCGTGGCGCAAAGTTATGGCAACTGTGTTCTGGGACAGGCGCGGTGTTTTGCTAGTGGACTTTATGCCGCGAGGAATGACGATTAACTCAGAAGCCTACTGGGCAACCCTGGCCAGTCTCCGACGCGCCATTCAGAACAAAAGACGCGGCATGTTGACAAAGGGAATTCTGCTCCTCCACGACAATGCAAGGCCTCACACCAGTGGCGTAATACATACCCCGCAACCCCCGCAATGCGGGGGGGCGCGGCGTGTCAAGGGGCGCCACACGAAGGAATGAAAAAAATAAAAAAAAATTATACCGATTTTACCAAATTTTCTTAAGGTTGGAATATCACTATTTTCATTGTAATTCCTTATAATTTTTTTTTGTATAAATGAGCTAGCGAGGAATATCGTAGGCCTATTATCATTTCTTGTTTTAGTTAAACGCCTTCAAAACTAAAGCAGGCAAACTATTTGCTGAACCGCCACGGAAGTGTATTTTAAGGCGCTTTAGGACCGTGTGTGAGCGTGGGGGTGTGCGTGGCGTGTACTGCCTTGTTTCATGTTGCGACTTGAATACTCCCCTCCCTCCCTCCACACTACCAAGTACCAATTATTGTTAGGTAGTTCCTTCACAGTATACTGTGGTTCCTTGTCACTCAGTCATATATTCATTACTCGTTACGTTTACTGCATTTTCGAAAGTTGTGATTTATTCAGTAGCCTACAACTGTGGTGGCGGTGAAAAGTGTTTGCAAACTACACCTCTTACAGGAAACTTATATTATGGGACGATGTACTAGAAAACTAAAATCAATAATTAAACAAAAATGTCTAAAAAACCTAGTGGTGCAGAATACCGAAAGCGGAAGAAGGAGGAGGAAGAAAAAGCAAAAAAACACCAAAAAATTGATCTATTTTTTAAATCTGACATATCTCTTAGTAAAAACAATGACAGTGTAAGGAAACAAATAACTTCGGTTTAATTTGTGAGTGTAGTGAAATAAGTTCTGACCTACCTACCATCGAGACAGAAAATGGAACATCTACTCAGACCCCACCTGAATTCACAAATAACGAACCAGACGTGAGTCTAGACGTTAAGATAAATTAATGATAGCTGTAGCTGTACCGTAGACATTGATAAAAACTGTGTTTTGCATATTGATACTAATGAAATCAGTCAACAACGTGGTGTTTTTTAAAACTGACATTGGGCTCTACTCTCTAATGACGGAGTATCCCTCTTAAAAGAAGAAGATAAAACTTTCATTTTGAATTCTGAACCATGTAGGCCCACAGGGCCTTTTCCTAAAGACTCGACAAACAATAGATCTTTTTAGCAGTGATTTTTATTACAAAATTGCCAAAACGGGCCAAAAACTAGAACGGTTTTGGCTTTGTTATTCACCTTTATTAAATGGCGTATACTGTGAACCTTGTTGGTTGTTCGCTGACAGAAACTGACCCTAAATTTAAAGATGCTTGGTGTAAAGGTCTAAATAAATGATTGGCAAGGTTTAAAGCAAAAAAAATTAAAGAACATGAAACATCTCGTATACACTTAAATTCATGTTTAGCATATAGTACCGTAAAAAATAGCAAGATGCAAAATCACTTATTCAAAAGTATGAACCTGAGTATTGTGAGATTCTCAAAAGACTTTTAGATGTAGTAATAACTATGGCTACTTGTAACTTTAGCGTTCAGAGGGCATCGGAATGAAAATATTGAAACAGTGGGACACTACTTCTGGAAACTTTTTGAATATTATAGATTTGTTGTCACGATACGATCCTCTTCTAAAAAGTCACTTAGAAAAACGATCAAAGCAAAGTTAAGTATTTGTCTCCCAAAATCCAAAATGAAATGATCATGTTTGCGTCACAGCATGTTCTGGATGAAGTTGTAAGTGAAATCCAAGCAGCTCCTTTCTTCTCTCTGGTATTAGACACCACTCAAGACGTCTCAAAAACTGATCAACTATCGATAGTAATACGACATGTGGCAGTCCAAAACTACGAAAAACTTGAAATTTAAAGAATCATTCTTAGGGTTCATAGCTCTTACAGGCCAAAATTCGGAAAAAAAATTACTAACGAGGTTTGTAATTTTTTGGAAGAAGAAAAACAACATTAAAATTGAAAAGTGTAGAGGCCAGGGTTATGACGGGGCAGCCGTAATGAGTGGAAACTATTCTGGGAATCCAATCTAGAATAAAGCAAAAGTCGCCAAATGCAGAGTACGTGCATTGTGCCTCGCATAATTTAAATTTGGTACTCAATGACTCAGTTACTGACATAACAGAAATGATTTTATTTACGATTTGGTCAATCAAATTTACGTGTTTTTCGGCGAAAGCCTGCCAAGATGGCAAGCTTTGAGAGAGAAATCTATGGAGCAAAGGGGGTCTATACTTAGCAAGGACACTCAAAAGATTGTGTCCGACCCGTTGGGTCATCTAGGTACGATTGTTTACTGGCCATAAAGTGTAACTTTGTTTCTGTCTTAAGCTGTTTGACGAATATTATTCTGACTTCTAAAAAGAATAAAAGAGGTTTTAGAGGCAACTGGGACTCAAAAAAACAAATGACGTGTTTTCAATTTGTATTGATGCTTACTTTCCAAAGTAAGGTTTTAGAGAGAATTAATATTACATCTAAAAACACTACAAAAAGAGGATGTATCAATTGACGAAGCTACAGCCCTTCTTGGAAAGAGTATGACTGAACTAAAGAGAGCAAGAAATGAGTTTGAAGGTGTTGTTAAAGAAGCTGAAACGCTAGCCAGGGGATGGAATATTGAGTCTTCTCTGCCGACTAAACGATGTAAAAAAGTAAAAAACTTTTTTGACGAACTGACCAACGATGTTGAATTTTCTAATCCATTGCAAGAATTCAAAGTAAAAGTATTTTACAGGAGCTTGGATATAGTTATTGCTCAAATCTCCAGACGTTTTGAGAGCATGGTCAGGATTAACGATCAGTTCATCTTTTTAACTCCAAAGTACCTCACAGAGAAAAGTGATGATGAACTAATTTTTTCAGCCAGGAAGTTTTGTGAGAAGTATGAGGAAGATGTTTCACACGGGTTGGAGGACACAAATAGTGTGTTTCAGAAAACATTGTTTCGGATGAAATAAAAACAAGAGGATTGAAAAAGTTAAGGATTTAGCCTCATATTTAATGATTAGAAAAACGTGACTTTGTCAAGCAGCCTTCCTGATGTCTGCACAGCGATGATGATGTTCTTGACTCTCCCAGTTACGTCAGCGTCAGCGGAAAGGTTCGTAATCACCAAAATATCATAAAAACCCGTTACTAACTAAAATTAATTTTTGTGTTAAGAAGAGTTATTATACCCTTTAATTATATACTTGTATTATAACCTGAAAATGGCATATATGTTAACAACATAGTTTTTTAATCTTATATAAAATTTTCAGGTCATTTTCTAAACTCAAGCTCATAAAGAATTATTTGAGAAACACTATGACCAATACCAGGCTGAGCGCTTTGGGAGTCTTGAGCATAGAACATGAACGGGCTCGTAGGATCAACTTGAAGATGTTAGCTGAAAAATATTTCAGTTTAAGAAGAGGAGAGGGTTTAAATAAATGGAAATAATTAACATGTCTACAATTTTTTTCTATTTTTATTTTAATGTTTGAGATAAGTTTCATTAATAAATAATTATGATGAATAATTCATTTTAAAGTTTTCTTTTCCTTTTTGATCTTTTTACAAAATGTATAAAAAATAAACATTGCACAGCACGGGAC
Organism: Homalodisca vitripennis; assembly: GCF_021130785.1. Lineage (NCBI taxonomy): Eukaryota > Metazoa > Arthropoda > Insecta > Hemiptera > Cicadellidae > Homalodisca > Homalodisca vitripennis. Next base: position 164,125,837 of record NC_060207.1, on the reverse strand, counting down.
TATCAACTATTTACACAAATTTAAAGCCACTCTTAAAAAGTAAAGGTTTGTTTTCTATTACAATTTACCGTAAGTAGAGTGAACATCATGAGAATAAAGGTAGACCAGGGGAAGTAGGCTATAATTATAACGATGCGTGTAGGTCAGTAGGAGGAAGGGGGGGGGGGGGGGTGTTAGGAGCCGACAGGAGGGGCGCATTTCAGTACGCTGCGGGGGGGCGCGCGACTCTGTCTAGTTACGCCACTGCTCACACCGCTGCTCGGACAGAGGAAATGATCAACTCTTTTGGTTGGGAAGTTTTGAATCATCCGCCGTACAGCCCCGACCTTGCTCCGAGCGATTTCCACCTTTTTTGGTACTTGAAAAATCATGTTGGCGGGAAGCGCTACAATGATGACGAAGAAGTCAAGACGGCCGTGAACTCCTGGTTGTCAGAGAAGGCGGCAAATTTCTTTGAAGAGGGATTTCCAAACTTAGTTTTAAGATATGATAAGTGCCTTAACAAACAAGGCAACTATGTAGAAAAATAAAAAAAGTATGTACATTCTGAAAATAAATGTATTTTGATAAAAATAATTGTTGTTTATTTAAAAAAAAACGGCCCTTACTTAAAAATATATGTTTGCCTGTATGTTCTTTATAATCGTAAAGTTTTTGACCGATCATTATGAAAACTTGTATGCTTTGCCTCTTCATGTAACTTGTGCAAAATATACAAGGTTTCAAAGCGCCTGCACATTTAAACTGAAATTACGAGTCACTTACGTATTTTTAAAAGCTAACCACTGTTTGAATACGATAAGTTATGATGTTCATTTGTCTGTTAAGTAATTTTATGGGTGACCTTAAAACTGGATTGTTAGATGTAAGATATAAAATAAAGTAAATTTACGTGTACAATGGGTATAAGCGTACACATATTTTCTTGATCGTCGTGAATATAATTGACTTAAACTATAAGTGCTCATGCACGGGCAAACCTTACGGGCAAAGACGCAGAAAACAAATAGTTAACTAACTAAAATAACTTCTATAAAACTACTAAAAAGATTTAAACCAGTATTAATTATACATATTCGTGATTTACATTCCATTCTGAAACAAATTAACTGTGATATAGCAAGTTTTGTTGTAAAAGAAAGGAATGGAAATTATCTTATCTCTGGAATAAAGTGGTAACTGGCGAGGCGTCTAAACCAAGCGTTTACTGCACTGCGAGACACTAACCGTCTCCCCAGGATCTAATGTGGCACTTGGCTGAACCACAGCTCACTTGTATTATCTCACCACTTTGTTTAAGCAGTGCATAAGACTGAAAAAAACACACACACGCACATATATCTCAATACATATATATGTATATGTAATGACTGGATTAAATTTAAGAACGTTTACAGTAGTACTTAATTACGTCTATTATTTTTGTTTTCCACAAAATAACACTAAAAAGGTGAAGATGAAATTTTGTAAAACACAGCCGTATGAGATGTTGATTTTAATTATTTAAAGGCATTTTAATACAGCAACAACGAAATCCTTAATTCATAATTTGTAAGTTGCCTACTGCAGTGTTAAAACATTAAATGCTAGATATATGTAGAATGTTTTGGTTTTTTCCCGTATATTACATGGATTAGGTTAGACTATTAGTTTAACCTATTAGACTATTATATTGTGTATATATTATATTGACTATATATATATATATATATATATATATATATATATATATATATATATATTAGTTAAAGATAGTTTAGTGAAATATTAGTCGTATATTGAAGGTTTGCCACAAAATAAACACATATTTAAAAACAGATTACTACAACGCAGGTTATTTTGAAATTTGTAATCATCAATAAGGTTTTTTCCTTCAAAACTTTTATCATGCTGGAAAGTTGAATCATTTTTATTAATAAAGGAAACATTAAAACTAGCAATAAGGCAGTTTTTCTTTTCTTAGTTTAGTGAACCAGCTAAAAAGAGGACAACCCCTGTTCAACTGTAATTGTGCTCCAGAAGAATCTTCAATGCCCTTAGAAGAGAAAACTAAAAGTGTTAATATAAAGAACAAATATACGTTTATTTGCGGCATTATAAGTTAAATATATTTCAAAATAATAGTATATATTTCTTAGGTAATTAACTACATCCTAAGCACATTTAGCTTTGATAGGATTTAAAGAAGCTATTTTATTTTTATTATTTTTTAATTTTTATTTTTATAACATTTACACGTGGTTTACTTATATAGTTTTTTTAAAGCAACGAAATGTAGCATAAATAACATTTATTTTAAAGTTATTTATAGGGATAATATAAATTTTACTATCCATAATTACAAATACTAATATTGTTTTCATGTCTAAATGGAGCACTTTCACCTAAAATTGTTATTTACGTAACTGTATTATTGGTTAAATAGTAATCTCTTTTATTTATATTATAAATAAATTATACTGTTTACTTTTCAATTACAGCAATACCAGTACTCATGGATGAAGATATGTATGATGATGGGGAAGTCATATTTTACTAATTATGATAAAAAGATTTTAAACAGAGCAAAACTAATTAACACTTAGTTTGAACTTTTATTTTACAAAAACATATTATGTTTTAAAAGTAATCTTTTTGAGAATTTAGCATTACATTTAAGGAAGAATAAATATAACACAGAATAGTGCCAGTACGTTAAGGACACAGACATATGCAGGGCTTTGTGGGGTTCTGAGTATTTTAATGGCAGGAAGCTTCTTTGACCAGTCAACTGGAGATTCTACGTCACTTGTAAATGCCGGCACTGCTCTCTTAATATTACATGGTCAGAAGATTATTATTTAAACTTGCATGGATATATGCTGCAAAAATCTTTGATTAGTTATATTTTTACACCATTTATTTTGATTTTACAGTTTTTTCAATAGAATAGTATAACAAAAAGTTATATAAACGTTACATTATTTTTCATAGTTACTTTATTATTGAGTTCCATTAAAAAAATTAAAATACATTTCGAAAATTGTTTGGGAAATCTATGTGTTGATCGGGAAACGTTTGTGTACCTGTATGCCTGACATCGTGATATTCAAAATATTTGTTACTTATCCTACTAATAAGCATTTCTTGAATCTGCTAGCACATGACTATTTCTTCCAGTAGGTAAAATATATCTCTTTTTCTTCATTTATTGTATTTGGTTTGTTTTATAGTTTTACAAAAAGTAGCCTATAATATTACAATACATTAACGAGTTTCAAATTCAAACTTTATTTTTCGCATAGAAGCAATTAATTACTTAAAAATTGCTTAAAAAGAGACTTTAATGTTATTAATTGTAGTTAATTAAAACGCATGATTAAAATTATTATACCAATAAAACTATATCAGAACAATAATTGCAGTTTATTTATGTTTATTTGTCGAGACTCTAGGTTCCAAACTTATTCTAAAGTTAATGAGTTGGTTTTATAATTATATAAACTAAAAAGCTATACTGAGCAAACTTATTTATCTCTAATATAAATTTAAAAATATGTATCGTGAGAAAGGCCTTCGTGGCCAAGAACATACGTTTCAGATTAATAACATTTTAAGTATTAATAACTTTTTGTATATCAATACAATACATAAATGTTTTGTATTGATATAGATTTAATAACAATTTTATGGAATTTTTTCACCACACTGACGGTAATGATAATTTTGATGACACAAGCTGTCTATGAGTCTCGGTGATAATGATATAAAATTATATATAAATCCAGGGTTATTGTATTGTTGTTCCCAAAAAGTATTTGATCACACCATGGAACTTTAAACGAAGAACAGATCATAAAACATTGATATTCATTTGTTTGAAGCTTGTTATTGTCTGTGGATGATTTGAAAAGATGTTATGATTTTTAATATTTGCCATTGTTCAATGTTACAAAAATATATAATAATACTTTTCCAACTTCATTAGGTTCATTCTCATTGTTTATAGTTATAATACCTGTCATAAACACTTACCTATTTGAAAAATTTAATTACTATTTCAACTGTCCTTGTTTCAACGAAATTTGGTATTATACTTATTTCTAACATACAATAATGCCAAATGTACAAAATCCTTCTGTATTTTCCAAAATGACATATTAGTATTAATAGAATGGAAATTTAAAATGAAATTTTTTCATGAAGCTTCATTTCTGAGTAAGAAAAACTGAATATTGGTGGTGCACGTAACTGCGAGGTATTTGGCTTAGCATAAGGCAAATTTGTTTAAATTCCTTTTATGGTTTAGCTATGATATCAATGAGAAACTGACAGAGTAAGTAAATTGTTAAGCAAACTGAGTATAAACGTATGAGAATTTGAAACGCAATATACTAAATCTTGTAGCTTGTTTATACAATAAAAGGATATATGTGGTTGTACGAAGCGTTATATAATACCCACTTATTCATAAAATTAATCGTTTAATGGGTTCGATTGAAATAAGAATTATGTATAAAAAACAGCTTGTTATTATTGTTTAACTTCCCCATCATTATTATAAATCAAACTTATTCTGTTATATATTTGAAAATATAATGTATGTCTCATCCATCTCGTCTAACCGTATAATAAGAGAGTAATTAGTACGGTAACCCTAAAATTATTGCAACCTAACACACTTTCATGTAGGATCAAGTGTCCGACATTTATACTACATTAGACAAATAAAACAAAATTATGAAGCAAAAATAGTACTCTTCAGAGGGTGTAAAAAAAGTTTGTGGATTATACCACTCGTAATTTCAAAATAAAATCTTATGTTAACAAAGTTCTAGAAACATCTCGTTTAGCCGCTAGCCGTTGTTTTGGATTTTGTACAAAAAATATACTATCTCTGGAGCTAAAGTTAAAGAAACCAAATTTAGCAAATAGGTTTGGATGGATAAGAGGAATATTTTAAAAAGTTTATTGTGTTATTTTCTTAACTATTGTGAAATTTGCGCCTGTTTAAAGTTTTAAAGTTAAATAAAAAAAAACAAAGTATAGTTACAAAAAATACACAAGACACCAGCTATTTAGAATTTTTACAAAAATTCCAACGCTACCTTTTGAAATGAAAATCCGTCAACGGCTATACGAGGACAATAGCTTTATAGGTACGCCTTCACAAGCCAGCTTGTACGAACATGTTGTCTTTTGATAGGTATCAACCGTTTTAAGTATGTTATAGAAATTTTAAAAAAATACAAAATAAATTAAAATTTGTATAACAATTTTAGCAGTATTTTTTTCAAGGAAATCGGCGACCACGAAAACTTTAAAGATACGCTTGCACAAGGCAGGATCACAAAACATGTCACATTTGAAAGATATCAGTTGATTGTTGCTTACGGCTTGTGAAAGAGTGTGTTTAAAGTGTTGTTGGTCGCTTATGAGTTGACGGACTTTATTGAAAAATGTACTGTACAATTATTATAAACGTTTCAAATTAGTTAGTATCTTTTTAAAATGTTACACACACACACATTTATTTATTTGTAACATTTTTATATATATAAATGTTAAAATAATAGATATAGATAGAGTATTTTACATATGTGTGAGCGATAAGGAAATAATATCGCAATAACAGTCAAAAACTAGTTTAACATAGAAAAGCAACTAATATAATTACACGCATAATGTGTCTCTCGTTATGTCTGTGTTTATAAACAATTTATTTCACGATTTATTTATTGACATTTTACACTCTTTTTAGATATTACAATATTGTCTATAGATCATATTATAACTCCTGTTTATTCAAAAGTCATCTTTAAGCTTTTGACCATAGGTTAAGTGTTAGACAGAGTTTCTTAGCCCTGGTAAAATAAAACAAATTACTGTTAAATATTATAGACATGTAACAAGTTCAGAGGTCTGAATCAAAAAATATAAATCGAACCGTTTAAAATAAAATATATATATATATATATCTATATATATATATATATATATATATATATATATATATATATATATATATAAGGATATTTGATGATACAGAAATGTTTTGATATGTAATAATCTCCTGGTCACGTTCGTGTTTTAAGATAGCAAGTCTTACGAGTTAAACGATCTCGACTTAATAGAGATAAGTCCGCATTATAATTACTAAAAGACAATATTTTTGGAAGTATTTTCTCCGAATCAGTCTCATTAAACATATTAAATCACTTTGACACCCGGCCCGAAAGCATGAAGTAGCCTTAGCCATTACAAGTGTTTCATCTCTTTCATGTTGTTTTAAACTCTAAATAATGAAGGCTACTACATTTTCACCAAGAAAGCATGAAGCAATTAAATTATTCCTTTCTGCACTACAGAATTTTAATAATCAAGCCCTGATATATAATATTAGGAGCAGGATATATCATATATTACATCTACATATTTATCAATAATATATAGCTGAAGATTATTGTTTAAAATTCTTATTATTATAACTTTATTTATAAACTACTAGCTGTCCCGGTCACGCTTCGCTGTCGCTTGGTTATTAGACGTTTTTTATTATGTATAAATAATGCATTAATATTACATTGTTTATTGCTTACACATATATGAATTACCCTTGACTTCCCCCGCAATTTCATATGCTTTGCATGTTTATAATCACTTCTGGTTTAAGTGTATTTCCATCGCAAATGTTGAGTTAGATTTTTGACAATCAATTAAACCTCTAAAAAAATGTACTTTTGTGGCTATTGTAATTTACTTTGTCATTTTATCTTTTACTTAAGTAAATAGTAAAATTAAGATTGTGTACTAAAAAGTAGTAGATACTAATATTTGCGAAAATGTACAGTAAAAAGTACAATTTTATTAAAATGCTTTAACTTCCTCAGCTAATATATACACGGGTATGAGACTTGAGGTTGAGATAACTACCGTACTGGAAGATAGAACGGTGGTTTATGAGCACTTGCCTTCGCAGGCTGGAATGTATGAAAAATTATATAAGTTTTGGACATGATGGTAATCTGGTATGAGCGTTTAAAATTTAGAATAATTTAAATCGCGCGGTTTTCTAAACTTAATGAAGGGATTCTACGAAGCGAAGTACAACAATGCAAGTTTTTTGCATTCCGTGCTTCATTCATTTATCCCCAGACATACTGTGGAGCTCTCTCATTCTCATTAGAGACTTTTGCTTTCATGGAGAGAGTCATTACGAAAGTTACTGTTATAGAGTTTTTAAACGTATTTAAGTGAGCAAATAATACCAGAAATGTTCGTTACTTGATTTGATACAGCTAATACTACGAATAGTTATAACTTTTAATTATATACAAAGCATAAAGAGGTTAAAGAGTGACATGTTAAGGTGATATTGTTGTAATATTTCATTACACTTTATTTTAATTAGCAACGAAATGAGATAGACCCCACACTTTGAATGGTAGGAAAAGTTTGAATAAGAAAAGTTGTTACTACGAAACTTACTCTATGCTTTAATGCTATAAATGTAAACCAATGTAAGCAGTAGTTGAAACATTTAGTAGTGCTGTCATAAAGCAGTGTTAACGCAGAACATTTATTAAATTTAAAAGGCTCTTTTATTTATTACAATTGCTTACTGTAATGCAAATGTAGAGTCCATAATAAGATTTGTATAACTTTAAAGACCAGTGGACCGTAACCTCGCAGGAAATTTAGAAATAAGAATGGACGTATGTGTTAACAAGAGATACTTAGAATGTTCATATACAAATTCAGTACAATCGATCTAGTTAGTATTTATGTAGCTAGCAACACACAGACACTACTATACTTTATGTAATATTATAAATTCAAAATGGTTATCTTTTTATAATGTTAATTATACATAGAATAGTTAATAATGTTAAGCAGGCTCTTTCAATTAATTATATATATTTGCTGAAATGTATTACTTATGTTATGTATCGCATCTTTGCAGGCTAGTGGGACTGAGCTCTAAAATTAGAGATTAAATTAATTCATTAGTGTGCGTCTAAGACACACGATAAGCCTATGAACGAAATTTCTTGTCTATACCATGTCTCAATCTTACATGGTTTATGCCGGGCATTTATGAATATATACACTACCTGTTACCCATTTTTTCTCATGGTGTTTTCAAAATAGAAGAGTTTAGACTTCTTAGTGAAACCATGTATGATAATGTGATGTGACCATATGACGGTTTTAAAACAGAAGTAATACATGGTATTTCTTATTTCAGTATACTTACCAGGATATTTATTCATCCATGGGTAAAATATTCGTAATTTAAATGGAGTTTTTACTTGGTCACATTGGTTTTGAGATTGTTGGAGTATAAATATATGGTTCTGACCCAACAGTCGAGTTACCCTGTCATAAGGCCTCGATTCAAAAAATATATACATATAAAGGTAAGAGAATCCTACTTCTGTGTTTGTAATCTACGTTTCGCTAATGTTGTTAATTAAACTGTTTACTCCGTAACTACAATTTGCACAATCAAGCGATTACAAGGAGTCCGTGAGTAAAAGAAACGGGATAACAAACAATACACTGATCATTAAATAGAATGCTTTTATGACAGAAAATCTTTGAGAAATCATTGCACCCATTTGTCACTGATACAGGTGAGATTAAGTATATAAATACTGATTAAATATCTAGACTAAGATTATAGTGCTATAAATCTTGTTGTTCATTTGACTTTAGACTGGAAATATTGCTTGCCGAGGTATACTTGTGTCCATCCCCCGTTTTTCCTTAAACCACACTTATGTGCTAACATTTACAGCTTTGTTAATAAAGGTTAATATTATCACAGAGTTATCAAATTTTTTCCTAATTCATTATTTCAATTCTTCACTTTGTACAATAATTAGAAAAAAGTTGGTAGTATTTTTGCCTTTATAAACTGCATTATAGTAAATAAAAATACTGCATGTTTAATATTTTCTAAAAATTAAGTTGAAACAAATATTTTTGCCTCTTTAAAGACCATATCTGAATGCTTAAACTCTTATCAAGTTTATTTTATTATGTTTAAAAAAATACTATCATATTTCTTTGAATTAAAACTAGTCTTATTGTTTGACTTTACCCCTTGAATATGTTTTCTAAATCTTGAGTTTTGTATTTTATGGGTCTCAAATACACTAATTGGTTTTCTTTCTTAAATTAAAGTTCTTTGGTACTATTTTAATTTTTATTTTATTATTTCTTTTGGCCTTTGGACACACAAAAAGACACACGCACGCACAATATTGAGTTAATCCATAATTTAATAATATCTAGTAAATTAGGTGGATTATAATTATTTTGGTATACATCTCTACTAGTACAGAATAACATATTAAGGGTACATTTACTTCTCTTATGGCTATTAATACAAGTATATTTTTTCAAATAAATTACACGACATAATTTATATATAGTTATGAAACACCACTACACTCTACGTGTTATATCGGAAGTTGTATACAGAAATTAGATCGAAAGACTTTTGTTTCTACTATAATAAGGCCCAGGTCATTCATATATGTGCCATTCTCTGCATTCAGTCCCATTCTTACACTGTCTTTTTTACAAATACACAATGAATAAAACTCACTTCAACAACTAGAGTTCTCATTAAACCACAATCATTTCTCCTTTTTGTCTTCCTTGTTTAAAATATACCTACAGTCACATGCCTTTCTTTTCAACTGTTGAAGTACACTTGGTTATTCACTGCTATCCTATACGTATATAATAATAATTGAAGTATGTATTTTATATTCCACAGAATAACATTACAAATCCAAAATAATTAAACTGTCATATATCTTTCAATAGCCTTACGTTACAAAAATGTTTAACGCCATTAAAAAAATAAAAGTATATTTATATAAACGGTAGTGAACATTTATTACAATAGCAGTACACTACAATGATGTAAATATATTTTTTTAGCTTTATAAGTAAGTAATATAAGTATATTTTCAGAAATTATTTAAAACATAATATTTAATTATATCTTATAGCAGTTACCCGCCTCGTACGTTTTGCACATGTATGAACACTTTTGTTTCCAGTGATTTACGGTTCCAACGCTAATGTCGTGTCTGCCTCCTTCCCACGACTAAGAAAATATGTAAAAAAGTGTATATATATATATATATATATATATATGTATCTAAAAATAATTACTAAAATCGAATTCAATCGCGATGTCCATATATATATATATATATATATATATATATATATATATATATATATATATATATATATATATATATATATATATATATATATATATATATATATGGACATCGCGATTGAATTCGATTTTAGTAATTATTTTTCAATTGGTGATTGAGCCTCTTTTCGGATCAAGAATATACATATATATATATTTGTTTATATTTTATTTTATTTTATTTTAAACATGCTTTTGATAATGTTAATGAAAAGTAACGAAATATTAAGCATTCGAGTTGAAGAAACGTGTGTAGTTTTCTTTTATACCTATAAGAGTCCGTTGAATTTTTCAGACTTGTGAGATATATAGCAAGTAAATATATAATTATATATATATACATCCATAAACACTGAATCACAAAAAGTACTTTCTCCCTCCGGACTCGAACCCGGATCTCTCACTTTTCGCGTGAATGTGCTAACATAACACTACAGAGCACTTCCTTTTTACGGTTCAATTATTTTGTATTTGGGCGTATCCGTCACATATGTGTTTACATAACAAAACTAACATATGATCGGTAGACCACATACCTGTCAAACGACTTTTATTTACATTTATTAAATCCTTATAAATGGAACTAGCCGGATATAATAAAATTCCAATAAACATTGAATTACAAAAATGTCTTACTACTCCGGGACTCAACCCATAAATGGACACCGAACATTCTAAGTTATATAAAATAAAACGTTTAACCTCTTCGTTGGATACTCTGTATATATTTCTTGTGTACTGTGTATATCACTGAACTCTTCGTAAACAGCTGGATCGATTTAAATGTTTTCTTGCGTGTCTTCAGCAACGAACTATACTACTGGAACGCGCACTGCCCATAAGCCACATGTTGTGTTTTCCGGTCGCACACAGCTGTGCGTTACTGGTGTATCCATGGATTTGCAGGCGCTTAAAGTGGGCAAGAACTCACCGAGTTCTGTACTATATGCCAATGCTGCTGATATTAGAACACATTAACTTTTTATTGATTACAAATCTAAGGGTAAATTAAGTAGATCAAGTGATGATGTATTGAAAATTGTAAAATATTGTTATTTGATCTAGTTATCTCATACAAATGAGACCACTTCTAAATTGACATTAAGAGTTTGTAACTAGTTTACTGGTAGTGTTTTCAAGGGGCATTTAACTAATGACGAATTCACTGGAAGCCACGAGTTATTTTTAATTAAAACTGTGAGATAATAATATCTCATCACATCGAAAAAACAGAAAACTTTTGACATTATAAAAAAATCCAACTTAGGAATAAGGCAAAAATTTGTCAAAATAGTTTTATTTTCCAACACGTAGATTAAGTGTGTCATGTTTGTAAATTTTATGTAGTTTACTTTGAAATAAAATACTGTCAATAAAAAAGGTGTTTTTTTTTTCTTCTGGAAAGTATTTCAATGCCTGTAAGTAATCTTTGTTTCCGACTTTGTAAGAAAAATTAAAGTCAAAATCTCAGTTATTTTTATATTGTACAAAAACCAGTTTTTTAACTAAAAATAAAAATCCACGGTAAAAAGCAGCTATTAACATTTGTAATAATAAATAAATTGTAGTATCTAACAATTGTATTAAGTCTAGAAGGCGTTTTAAAGTGATGTTAGATCATTACTATAATGCCTGCCATATGGGCGGAGTGAGTTCTTACCCATTTCCAGCGCCTGCAGACTCGGAACGCAGCCCAGGATTTCGGTTCGGTTTCTCCGGCCCAGAGCGCGTTCCATTATTATAATTCGTTGGTCTTCAGGTGTATTCAAGAATGTTTTAAATTTAAGTCGACAAAAGTTTTAAAAACGCTTGCACATTGTCAATTGCGTTATAATAAAGTACATGTACATGTAGCACGCGTCTTCTTATAATTTTGATATGAGGATTAATGACCATAATGCAGAAATTTTCATTATTTACTATACGTTACTTGAATTATTGTGTATTTGCAAAATTAACTTGACTGTTATTATAACTTACATATATAAAATGCAACAGATGCTTTAAATTTTGTTGTAATTACTTAAAACTGTATACATGTATAATAGTGGTTTTATGCGAGTTAAAATCACACATAACACTACAGGTACGTTCTAATTGATGACCAGTGTAGAATGCCCACAATGTACTAGATTGGAGACAATGATTATTAGTAGGTTTACCAATAAAAAAGAAAAATTAGTAAAATTGTGATGTTAGAGAGTAATGGTTTAGAAAGATGACTATTAGTTTTCAAAAAATAATAAGGGAAAATCTGTTATATCTTTCAAGAATATTCTAACCAATATCATCATGCATACCACGTAGCTCAATTTAACTATTTCACATGAGAACATGAATCATGATTGCAGACCGGATATTGAACCTCTCCATCTTATCGACAGTATTCTCGTCCCTAGTGAGACTGATTGTCGTACAGTACAATATGTGGGGATGTCCCATTATTCATGACATTGGAAGCTACTCTCCGAATATACCTTTACTTTTTGTAGTAAAAGGCTAGTGGAGCGTTACTGTCAGAATCATGGTCTATGTATAAGTGCAGTTTCATGCAAAATTCAAATATTATACATCAACATTTTCTCAATATATCTTGCTGCATGACAGATTGAAATTTTTGCATTTAGTTTTTCTTTATTAGTATTTAAATAATGAAAGTTTCTGTAATATGGTGAGAGTAATAACAATCAAGAGTGCTTTGAAATTTAATCTTGTAGCTAACTTTAAACTTTCAATTTCAATTGTATGTTTTCTTTTCACTGCATCATTATGCTACGTGTTCATATGACCTATGTTAAGGACTCATATAGTGTATGTTTAAAACTTCAAAATGTTCTTTTGTGCTTCAAAATGTTGTCATAATAGTTACCTTTATACCAATGTAAACAAATATTTTACTAAATACCATGGAGTGATATACATCATAATTAACCACAGTTTAATTAACCATATTAGCCCCTTGAGTGATAGGCTTTAATTTGCTACGGAAGAAAACATTTAGTCACCCATGCATGCAGATTAATATCAACAGTAATAAGTAAATTCTTTTTTTAAACCATATTATATCTGTATATATCTTCAACTTTAAACCTGCAAATTTGTTCGGATCTATTTTACATTCGATATAATTGTTAATGCATAATGGTATCAGCCAATTCAACTACAATACATAAACACATGGCTCTTTCTTGTTTGATACATATCATGGCAAACTGAACCCTAGATTATAACAATATGTCTAACAAAAGCTTTCCGTTTGGTGACTTGCTTTTAATTATTGAGAGAGGAATATACTGAAAACTACTCGTTTATATATCCTTTTTTATATAGGATTTTTTATATATTCTTAAAAAGATTCTTAACGAGGCTCGTTAAGAAAATCCTGCTATATTTCTTCCTCTTTCATATGAACATGATGTCTTACCAATTATAACAGTAACCACTTACGAAACTAAACCTTTTATTGATTTTACAAAATAAACTACAGGCATCGACACAAATAAAGGATTAATACACGATAAACTATAATAAGGGCATAAAGATATTCTGCAACGCTTGTGTGTCGTTTTTAGTGATGATCAGAAAATTATAAAGAAAATGCAAATAATAATTTAAGATCTCGCCAAAAAAACTTTTTATGGCATAGATTAAAATATGATTTATCACAAATACACCTGGAATAGTGTTGATTTTGATATTATAGTTGTTCAACATAAGAAGTATTTTAAAACGAAAATAACTCATTATTGATGTTTACGGTTCATGCATATACAGTAGTATTTACCGTAAATTATTTTACATATGTCGGCAACTGGCACGAGATGATTCCACAAATGATAAAGCTAAAATATATGTTACATGTTTTCATTATACCTATTAAGTAGTTGAAGAATTTATATTTTAAAATAATATAAACATATAATAATTATATATTCTCAATGGACTTAAATAATTACATAGTTCAAATTTGTTTTCAAAACAAAATAACGCACTCATATGAACCATTACGTTAATATGCTACAAATAAAATGTAAACATTGGTCATAGCGTAAAATAAAGCTTATACAACAACAAACGTTCTCGTTAATAATTTTCATACGTTTTATAAATTGAAACAGAAACATTGTTTGTAAAGTCACTTGGATTTCCTTTTATATATCACTAACGACTTTAGTATTTCTTTTATGGTTGTCGACGACAGAAAAAAAAATTGAGTCTGACAAAAAGATGATAAAGTAAAGTAACGAGGTCGTTCAGTCCTTCCACGTGTCATACAATTAGGGCTCGAGAAGACCGCTACTATTTCATCAGAAAGTGCTATTGATATGACGATTTAATGACTATAGATAGATATATGCTTCTCTACATTATTCCACTGATTTTAAGTAATATACTATGCAATGAGGAGACTTTTTACTCGATTGCAATTGTTTAAACTGACTTTACTTATATTACAATGTACCAGTACGCCATATCATGTGTCGAGTATCAGGCTTGCTGAAGTTCAATGCCAAATTTTCAATATATACATTCCGTTGTTGACCTTTATGAGATTATTGACTAAACAAACAATCACATCGGAAAGAACTGCGTACATACCCGGTCAAACGAAAGAGACCCAGTATCAGCCTAGCCATTTCAGGCTTCAACGAGGATCTGCCCAATTTTGAGGTTGGACATACACCATCATAGAAATCAATCTTGTCTATGTAAAAAAGAGTTTCATTGAAACTTTCAAGTATACAGGTGAAAGCTGTTTTGCGATATCTTTCCACACCATACATTCATATTTTGGCTCATTAAATTGTGCTTCATATCTGCGTTTAAATAATAAAATTCAAAACTCCAAGTTACCAATACAATAAATGTGTATGTGTTGGGATAATTAAGATAGGCTACATGTGTAAAATTGTCAAAAAAAATCTCTCGTAAGTGCTCTATGCTCTATAGTCTATATGTCTGTTCGTTTTCAAAAACACCATGCAGGCAGAAAGACAAAAATCATACTTTGCCTAGAGCTCGGAGTGATAGGTTTCACTAGTGTAAACCTCAATAAAAGTGCAAATATTACAAATATTTAGTAAAAAAACTTATAATAGACAAAATACCTTATCAATCTAATACGCTTGATAGTAAATAATGAAATGACATGGGTCACTCAGTTGTGTCAGATTGACATATTTGTATACAATATTGTAGTGACGTGGTATGTACGTCAAACAGAAATAGTTATATAGCGTAATCTATTTCTCATAAATTAAATAATAATTAACCATATGCACTATAATTAAATGGTGTAGTTAAAAATAACAGTTTACTACTTAATGCGATGTTACCATCAAATTGTCAATAGGAGACAGAGACACTGAACAGTTGAGTGGTATACACAGTGTACTCAGTTGAAGATTAAAATCTTCGCTATCTCTTCGAGAACCATCCCAGCCAGTAGAAGGAACTAAATTTTACTTCTGAAAGTTTGTTGGCTAAGATGATCTGATAGACATCCCCGCGTTTATTTCCTCACATGCTATTCATGTGGGTTTTTTATATAATGGTTCCGAACTTTTACATAATACAAATACGTTGTGATGAACTATGTATCTAATTAAAATGAAACAACCATCTCTTTTATATTATTTATAGCTTTATAGGCAATATAAAATACGAAAATTGTTTGTCGGCTGATTCTCAGAGAAGCATATTTTTTGAGGGGCTTCTAACTTTTCATTTCTTTCTGTCTGCCTATATGTATGTCTATTCCAACGATTTCTAGAGAACGACATATAGGCATGTACGTTTTAAATGTTTGCATTTTTATCTCGCTGATGTTTTACGTAATTTCATGGAATTTAAGCTTTAACAAAGTCTAAGACTAACGGTAGTGTCTCAAGAATAAATTGAGCTGTGAAATGAAATATTAAAATATTGTTTAGCTATAACTAAGGATTATGTTAAATTTATTGTTATGTCTGTTTATATTTCTATCTCTGTTTTTAACTCTCAGGATGGAAATGGGTTATGGACTTACATTTTTGCATGTAACGTCATTTTTACACAGTCTAATTCTATCCTCAGGATATCTCAAGGACGATTTTATCTATACTCTTTTTCAATTATAAACTCATATAAAAAAATGTTTTATTTCATATAAAACTGCCATTAATTTTCTAAAAGCTATCATCATTACACGATGTAGCCAATCAGTTATGTAACTTCCATTTTAAAGTTTTGTTGATATTTGTCAATACTTAACCCTCATTATGAAAAGGCATTTTGCAAGCTATAAATGCAGTTTACAACTTTAACAATGCGTTTTGAAACATCCCATGTTGTAAAGTAGATCCATTAATTTATATGGTTTGTTCTCAATTTCTTTGCAATATGTAAAAGAGGTCGTGTTTTCCGTTCTGTTTCTGCAATATGAAACTTTTTTTCTAACTACTTAATAAAAACCATTTCACCTCAAATATTTGACTCTAAATTCTATATTACCTTGTAATTATTTCATCTGTAAAACGTTTTATTGAGTGAAAATATCATATTAAAATTTTAAACACCATATTGCCTGTAAATAAAGGTGTGAAACAATCAAGGAGTTTAGGAAAAGACGCAAACTCAGAGAATAATTTATAATAGAGATAGAACACGTTTTGGAATCAGATAAGTATCATCAATGCACGAGAGGCGCTCTGCAAATTCCTGGACTTTTTTTATTACTTAAACTTTTTTTATATTTCATAGTGCAGAGTATTCGCTTCAAAAATGTAAAAACCTATCAATATAAATATGAAAACTCTATACCATATTGCAACATTTATAATTATATTTATAGTTAACTTATTGGAACTAACAAAACATATAAATTACAGTTTTTATTTTGTTACAAGGCAGAGCTCATATACTACTAAGTCATTCCACAATAAAAATTGTTTGGAGAAGAATTTCTGCTATAAAAGCTTTTGAATAGGAGAGAGGAAGCTTCGTATGAGCTTAGTACTTACAGATGTCTTGGAGAAGATCTCCGCTATACGTACCAAATAAGGATTTATCGAGTTTAAATTTGTATAAATTTTGCTTCATATATTCTAAACGAATTATAAGAATCTTTATTCTCGATAAAAAACCAAAAATATTATTTTAAATATGTCCCAACATTTATTTTTTTACAACAGCTACCACTTACGATAGGGTTATATAGATTGGGTAATATTTTGTTTATTCGTGTGATTATTTTGTTATTTCCATTTATTTTATTTTATGTATAAGAAACTTAGCCCATAATCGAATTCCTATTTTAATGTATACGATTTTAAGCTACAATTATATTCAACCAAAGCAACCTAAGTATTTTGCTACCAAGCGTTCCGCTACTTCTGCCTTATAACCATTCTTGTCTATTAACTTGTTCGAATACGATATTTATTCAATATGTATTTTAAATCTTCCACACTGGGTACTACTTTCAATATTTTTAATAGTTTCAATAATTTTTAAAATTAAAATTTATCGTTTTTTGAAAATATAATTATGATTTAACCCCTTATATTCACTATTACTCCAAATATAAACTGTATATATGTCAATTGAATGACATCTGTTATTGTAAAACTAGTAATTGCGGTAGTAGAAAAGTTTGTACGAGTCTGTCGCTTTTTTGCACATTAAATAATAATCATTTTATTACATGGAAAAAACTAACTTCCTGCAACTGATAGACCACTTTAATAGTTTTTTATATGTAATAAATAATCAATAAATAACTAAATTATATTATATCAGTTCAAAACTCAAAAACCATACAAAAGTGTTTGAGTCACCTGAGTTAGTACTTAGCGTTCCTACATTTGACAAAAGCTATCAATGACTAATCTAAAACATGACAATATTGTGATAAACGGCAAGATTGTTCCAGCATTTACTATACCAAACTTTACAATCGACTCAATCAGCAATAGGATTGTGAGGTAAAATTTTAATAGTTGCGTACACTGGATTTAGAGGGACTGGGCCCTATTTAAACTAAATTGTGATGTTCGTGGTACTAACACCGTGCCGGTTCGAGTGAGAAGGCACCTAGCTTTGATTAAATAAACGACTTCGTCAACTGCTGGCCATACTTCTCACCCTATATATGTCTGTAGTAGAAATACAGCTAGAAACGCTTATTTGGAAAACTAGCAACCCTTGTAAAAATTAAGTAGAGACAGATAAGAGGTTCAAAATATATACTTCGCAAACAACAAGACCAGCTGTAACTACTTGGCTGCCTGCCCAATCACCGGGCAAAAAAATAAAAGTGGCAGACACCACAATTGTGATGTAAAATTAACAGACTCCCGTCACCAGCTGTGTAGATTATGTTGATGTAATAAGAGATATATTACAAAATAACAACATGACACAACATGAGAAACCATCTACACACGGAACTTGTGTGATGAACGTCAAACATCTATCGTGCTATTACTCATCATACTTAACTATATCATCAACCTCATTAGCGAGAGAATTTTACTACAAGACTGAGAGGCTCCTTTCAAAAGCTGTGTAGATTATGTTGATGTAATAAGAGATATATTACAAAATAACAACATGAGAAGCCATGTACAACACGGAACTTGTGTGATGAACGTCAAACATCGTGATATTACTCATCATACTTAACTATATCATCAACCTCATTAGCGAGAGAATTTTACTACAAGACTGAGAGGCTCCTTTCAAAAGCTGTGTAGATTATGTTGATGCGTTAAGAGAGAAACCACTTAATGACCCTCACGTAGATAAGCACTTGATCCTCTTGCATTAGACAAAAGCTATCATTGACTAATTTACAATATGTCAATAATGTGATAAGCGTTCAAGATCCTCCCATCACTCATTATACTGAAGTATATCATCGACCTAATTAACAAGAGACTCCTACTGTAAGATTGACAGAGTTCCGTCACCAGCACTGTGTAGATTACGTTGATGTGGTAAGAGAGAAATCACCTAATGACGACCACGTATCAAAGCACTTGATCCTCCTGCATTATACCATTACATCCTCCAATTAATCACAAGCTGTGCAGTTCATTAACGCTGCTCCAGACTCCTTCCGTAACAAACACGGATCTTACTGATACAATACAAGATAGAAGCATGCCGTACCATGGGTCATGTGATAGGCTTCGCTTTGATTGTACATTACCATTTCAAAGTTCATTCAATTATATAATTTAATCCTCAATGATTGTTCTGAGTTTGCTTAAAAATTTGAAGCATAAGTGAAGAATATTACATGTGAGTCTGGAAGTATTTCATTTCTGCCTGTCGGTATATCTGTCTATCTGTTTTCTAGCACGATATTTAGAAAACGAACTTATCTATAAACTTTACATTACGCATGAAGCTTAATGTATACAAGAAGAACACTGAATCTTTTGCATGTCACATTCATTGGTTTTCTAGTTATTCACGAGGGAAACAAGAAAATTTACTAAGTACGTACATTTGTAATAAAAATGCTTATAATAATAAATTTGAACAAGTGACACTTTTATTCATAGTGTAAATAGGAAATATACTAGATTCAATGTTAAAAGCTGGTGACATAATTTGACTTTAGCACATGCTTACATTGTAATATATTTAATAACTTATTTTATTTTGATACTGATATAAAACCTATCTTCTTGAAAAAATAAGTAAATATATCATATGGCAAAATATTTCGAAAAACATTTTTATCAGCACACTTTGAATGTTGCATTATCCTTCATTTTTATATAGACAAGAACTCATTCTGTGATAGTATACGTCCAATTATGGAATTTAGCCGAGCTTCATTATTGCTTATCACTTCTTAGGTTAAAACGATTTCTCTTTTATCAGCCGGGAGGACATAAACATTTATTTACTGTATGATTGAATGACTGTTTTTCCTCAGGATAGCTAGAGAATTTTGTATGCCACCTAAGGGAAGCTCGATACAAGACACGAGGTGTGCAAACTATTGTTTGTAATAAAAAAAAAATAAATAAAAAGAGCAACGTAATACGCCCTGTTAATTATTGTTCTTTTATTAGAAAAATCGTCCATTTTTTTGCAATTAGAAATAGATAAATGATAGTTTTTAGTGGTTAATCGACATAGCCTATGTGTGTACTAACAATAGTGAAAAAATCACTAGTTTGTGTTATTTCGTTCATGAATGACGCAAGAGGCAAGCAGGACATCTAAACCACAATGGAAATCTGATACCGGGACTAGAACGGAAGAATGCTGGCATGCGTTATTAAGTTGACCTTTTTACCATATTCCTGCAACTGGTATAAAATATTTGCAATAATTGAAATTATACAATTAATTATTTTGTTGTTGACTAATTTTAATGTATTATTTAAAAACAATGTATGTTTTTCTATACTATTAATTTTGATTTATTTGTCATTTTAAATATAAAACCTAATTGTTCCTATTAATTAATTTGTAGCACTTGTCCTCAAATATTTTCTTAGCTAAGAATTTTTATAGGTGTGGTAGATTACCTTGTGACTGGATACTGTTTAAAATTACAGCTGCAATATGAAATTAATCTATATTTATTTCTTACAATATGTTATTTATTACTAACTTTATGTAAATAGTTTTTAAATTAGTTCTAAATATGTATGTTTTAGTATTACGTACTTGACCGTTTATTGTTATTAAAATACTAATAATTATAAAATGTTATCACTGTTTAGTTAATCAGTTTATTTTATTCAAACATTAGAACATTACAAAAGTAAAACTATACGCTATTTATGGACTTGTTTTTGATGAAATTGCAATGTTTTAAGTGGTGTCAATAATCAAAAAATTCTTAAAAATCTATGAACAAAAGGTTTTATAAAGCGGTATTTAATATAAATCTGAAATAAATGCACATTTGAAGAATCTGCGATAAACAATAAAATAAATTAATTAAGAAATGAATCTTCCGATTACTCTAAATTTCCGTCGGTACAGATGCAGGGCACACATCACTGGATAATATTGAAGTAGAGCAGTTAGTAAAGACGATTTGTCTATTCAAAGGCTTTTAAGCACACAGCAATTATTGCACCAGTGTCAGATTTCAGACGTTGCACTAAGTGAAAGGTGAGATGGAGCTTAAGTGTTATATTGATATTTTGAAAACACTGGATTAACCAAAGTGATGTCAACTTATATTGCTTTACTAATAAATGACAGCTGGCTGATATAGCAAACGAGTTAGACATAATGTCTAAAAATTATTTCGAATTTAATTTTAACTCCATTAAATGCGATAATTTTTTATGAAAGTTCAGAATTTTATTAGCAAAGTTATATCATTTTGCTGCAATATCTACTTTAGTATTCCTTTATTTTTATGTTATAAATGTTGAGTATATCAGAGAGTGTTATCACCTCATTCTCTACGAAAGGAATTAAAGAATGTTGTTATGTAGGATTAGATACAATAATTACCTTAATTCTTTTAAGGCAGAATAAGATGTACCATTAGGTGATTTTAAATATTTATATAGTGCGTTACGTGTTAAACTTTTTAATTTACGCTATTGTTCATGTATTTGTTCTTTTCCGATCTTGTTATATGGCAGTAAATGTTTTATATGGCTTAAATTGTAATAAAGGCATTGTATAAATTACCAATAGATGATCCAAGTCAGCATCATTATTCTGTATTTATACTTTTTTTATAAACTCCGATTACTTTTAAGCTGTGTTGTGCCCATTCTAATGGACCACTGATATGTTCGAGGATCTAATTAAACTAGAGTTAAATTCTATATATAGTATATAGTAGATTCTACTGATAAAAGTGCTACGGTCCCAGACAGGAAATAACAGCATTACATCTAACTCAGATCAAGTTCTACGTCGAGTTTTCAAATTAAACGTATGAGGTTATTAGCATATTTTCTCAACGAAGTAGATATTCAATGATTTAAACGGCAGCATGTATATGTCCACTCTTTGCAAGTGTATTCTATATAGGTTATATCTCCGGACCATTACTAAATTACAATTACACTAATAGTTGTGACCAACCAAGTCGAATTGTTCATTTTACTGATTAGATAAATTTTGAATCAATAAACCATAATAGAGACCATAGACCGAATGAGTACTTCAAGATTACATTAGTACTTTAAAGATTTATTATAAAATTGATTTAAAACATCAAAACGTTTAAGCTAATTTTATAACATGAACTTAGAATTTTTGTCCTTGTATATGCTCACAAACATAGTAGTGCTATACATAATTAAAAAAATTACCATATTCCTATACATAACAAATAGGAAAATGAGAAAACAGTAAAAACGCATTCCTTCCTAGCGTTTCATCATGTAACATTATCTGTTTAACCCTCCAACTGTTGTTCATAAAAATTTTGATGAACAAACATTCCCTTGCATAATCACTCATTACAGTATATTCCGGCAACGCATCGATTCGATTCATGCACTATTGGATTCGGGAAAAAAAGCCTAATGAATACTATAGTTTTATTCCTCTTTGTATTGTAGTTGCAACGTACCAAGTTCGTAGTTTGGAACGTAAAAGATGTTACCGCCATGTTGTCGATGCCATCTGAGTTGTTGATGTGACGAGTCGTGTTTATTAGTAAATTTGAGTAGGTTTATTTGTGTTTTAGTGTTGTGTTTAGTGTGTGGTGAATTGTTAAATATTGCAGTAGTGCAAATAAATATATTTTAGAATAAATAAATTTCTCGAACATTTTTCGCAAAAGTTTTGAGTAATGACAAAATGAAACTTTTTTCGACTCTTCAAAAAAAAGTTATGGAATTTATTTTACTACTGCTGCATAGTTTACTTCATTCTGAGTAATAAAATATGCAATATAACATGTATTGAAGTAAAACTGTATTAGTAAAACTTTTATTAGCAAACTCTTCCATTTACACCCTATTTTCACAATTTATGCGCATCGCTGCTTTTTGTTATATAGTGTTATTATAGTTTCATAAATTTGTATGATCCTTATGTGTTTCTGAAACTAGAATAAATTTGACACAAAATGGATATCTCACTTTTATAGTTTTCTCACTATAACTTGGTTTGCTAGGTATGGTCCCCCCCAAATAAAAAAAAAATGTAAATTTTGAATTTCATGGAAAAAAAAATTTTTAGTCAACATTTTTTTAAGGCCAAATTTAAATACTAATATTATTATATGTTTAATTCTGAACACAAAAATATATACTTCTATATATATTACTTTTAATTTATATTTTTAATAAATTTTTTAAAAAACCCTTGCACGAGGCTCGAAAACATGCCGCCACTACAGGAAAAAATGACTGCCAGTTGGAGGGTTAATAAAGAGTTTAAGTTCAGCTTCAGTTGGTAATGCACACAATGTTTTCAGAATCCATAAAGCAGAGGAAAATGTCTGCCTTGTCACATAATGTTCAGATCAACTTTTGGTGGCAAACTTATTCGATGTTATAGAACCAAAAACTTTAGGTTCTTGCAGCAACATCGGTTTCCTTGTAATAGTTCACTGTGATGCATAACTTCCCAAGTAATATTTTTGTGAATTTTAGTTTCTTTTGAGATTTGGTTATTGATTTTGTTTACTTACAATTATTCAACACATAAAATTGCGCCAGAGTGCCATGACATCATCCGAATTGTGCATTAAAAGCTTTTTGATCTAGTTTTCTTTCAGAACTATTTCAATGAAAGATTTTACTCACTTATATAGTTTAAAAAGATTAGGTAAATCTAAAAAATTTCGTTAATACGGTATATAGTTATAAACTTGACCGATAATTAGATTTGAAAACCACCCTCATATGCATTAAATTAAAATATATAGTTCGACTGTTACAGTTAAAACTTTTAACTGTCTTAAATGTCTAATTAAAGTGTACTTTTAGTTTTAACATTCCAGTTATATTATTTCAGTAATTTAAATATGCTGAACATCCAAACAACAACAAAGATGAGACAGTCAAGATAAAATGTGATGAGCAAGGGTGAAGTGAGCTTTACCAGCCATTTCTTTGGATTGCTTCTCTGTTTATCCTTGTCCGTTGTGATATGGATAGAAATTGGACCTGAATAAAAGCTAAGATATGTAATTTGTTTATCTGAAATTCGGTTACTTAAACCTTGGAGGAAGGTAACATTATTTTGTTTAAAAATGTTTAAATAGTATTAAACAATAAAAATCCATATTGTTTTACACTTTTCTGAGTGCTTTATCCAGAAGAACACTTTTATCTGTATATTATTAAAATATTGATAAGAAAACTTTACCCGTTTGTTAGAAAAATATACTTATGTGTTTAGAAATTAACTATCTATACACATAAGAAGCTTACTCAACTGGTAAAACAACTTTATAACTAGTCAAATATATATATATATATATATATATATATATATATATATATATATATATATAAAAACATTTTCTCATTGACCCAAATCTTAGAAACTTAAACCGAACAAAACTTTAAAGAGGAGTGTCCAGGCTGCAATCTAGAAAAATAAAGAGAAAATCTATATTTTTATAAATTTGCTGTTGCGTACTTTTAAAAAGATTTATATTAAATATATTTTGTACATAGTGAAACTTATGACAGCATAATGTTATAATACAATATTAATATGATTTATCATAATTCAAACATACAATTGCCACAACAAAAAAGTAAATCTAACAAATGTTCCTATGGTTTCCTATGTTAAGCTGGTAACGCCCAAGAGGCACTTCAAAAATTGTATTACTTGGTTGCATTTTCTACAACAAAAGGATTGCGTGACCCTTGAATCTACGTAAACAGTATTTGTAACACATCCCGAATCTCTCATATGGTTAGCTTTTTATTTCCGCGTTATTTTCTCTCTCTGCTTAATCGAAAATAAAATTTTTGAGAAACGTTTATACAATTAATATATATATATATATATATATATATATATATATATATATATATATATATCTTGTAAAAATGAAACGTTTACTAGAGATTAGCTTGAAGTTAAGATTTTATTTTTCCATCTTATTTAACCAAAGTCGTACAGTATTAACTTAACAAAAGAGAGAAGTAATGTATAAAACCCGGTATAAAATTTCGGCAATTTTTTGGTTTTAATTAGATGAAAACAGAACTTATATTAATTTTATTGGCTTTAAAACTGCAAGAAACATTCATGTAGTTTCGTACCATTTAGTAACGTAAAAAATCATAATTTTAATTTGCAATTTCTTGCTAAAAATTTTAGAATATAGCACAAATAATGAAAGGTATAACCAACGTCAGAGTCAATATTTTGTAATATATGTTTTTATTAGACTCTATAAGGCCTAACTTTAATTGTAATTCACCACAAAATACATGTACATTCAAAGTACGCTAGGAACTTTTTTATGTCACAAGAATAAATAGTACTTACATTTGGAGTAACGATTAGAAAATAGTTTACAATGAAAAGTTTATAATATTGTTATAATAAAGTAGCGTGTTATTGTAAACCAAGGGTAATGTTTTATTGTATCTAACAAAGAATTTGAGTGACATACAATTTTTTTAACTTAAATATACATTATTTCTCGCAGACCAATTCCTAAACGATATTCAATTCGCGTATATGTAATTTTAAGATCATTAAAGGTCATTCTATATTATGACATTACATCTAGTTATTGCTCTATACTGTTGTTCACGGAAGTAGTTTACTATCGTTAATTTTGTGAGTGAAATATATATTTTAGTCTTGTACTTGTAACAACGTTTAATACGATAGAATGATCAATAAACAGTGTTATTAACGAAACAAATGTTAATATCTTACCCATTTACGTTTAAACAAAAAAAAAACTCATTCAACATATAAAAAGTGTCTAACTGTATAAGCCTTCTTAGTTTAATAGCTCGGAAAAAAGCCGGTATATTGTAGTTTATAGAGTAGCAGTTACCTGTACTAACTCCTATTGGAAAATAGTTACGCAATATGCAAATAATTTATGAAGACATAGTAAACAATAAGCAAATTGATTACTTTTAATTATAGATATTCTAATCTGATAAGTCTTAGATTAACTAAATTTAAGATTAAAAAGCAATGTTATGAGTCTCTGGAGACGGAAGGTGAAAACGATTTTATGAATACAAACTAAATACACTGTAATATTTCATAATATTAGAATGAATAGCTTCGAAACAGTTACACTTGAAGTATTCAATCCAGGAGTGTAGGAATAATAATTCCGTAGTAATCTTAGTGGAAGTAAATATTATGTAATTTAATTGAGAACTCCAACAACGTTGAAATGTAAGTTTGCATGTTTATAGTTTCATATTATATCAGTGTTTATTTCTTAAAGGTTCACATAGTAAACATAATTTTCAATGGATCTTATATTACGCTTAGCACAGTACATGCAAGTTTCGGTTTTCTTTGTTTCTACAATAAAACATTATATATATCTGAAACAATAATTTCACTCAAAATGCATCTATTTATGGTCATTATAATCTACTCCCGGTGACGTATTAGCGTTAGATCCAGTGATCCAATTAAGAAGATAAATAAACCTTTTGTACGAAACATCGTATCTGGTATAAAAGTGACTACTTTCGAGTCTGCCGAGGGCATAATGAATATGTGTCCAAAATGTCACCTGTCTATTATAGCTGTATAATTAAAGACAAAAAGATCATGCTTCTTGTGGTTTCGAATCTATTTAAAACATTACGGCTGGTTGAGCCTGTTGAGAAGTATTTTCCACGCATATAGGATATTTCATTGTTTCAGGAGATCGGGGACTCGGAGAGTAAAAAATTGTTTTCTTGTAGACGTTGCAGCCACACTTCAACCCATGTTTTATATTTAAGATTTTCTTTTCATTTCCCACGTGTCATGATACAAGTGTATGTCAAATTTGTTTATCAATGTAGTTAATGAGGAATGAGTGGGTCAAATTTAATCTTTCTAGGACATTACGAAGTTGGAAAATCAAAAGTAATATTATTATTCTAGGGCTTAAACTACATTTCAATTCCTATGGCTAAATGAACTTTTTGACAAATCGTTTATTTGTCTGTTTGAGAGCGTAAAATTGTATTGTATTAGATCGTCGCAGAGTAAATAGCTAAAAATAGTTCTTCTTAAGGTTGCTGCAGCCTCTCTATTTCTCATATCTCTTGGACATTAGGAAGTTGTAAAATAAAAAATATAGTGTTTCTAAGGGTTGTACATTTTTTAACTCCTGTGTGGGGTTATCTTCGTAAAAACTATGTATTTTTGGTTATTTATATAAATGGTTTATATTTATAAAATAAGTCTATTTATAAATACTTCCACTAAGATTACTAGGGAATTAGTATTCCTACACTCTGGGATTGAATACTTCAAGTGTAACTGTTTCGAAGCTATTCATTCAAATATTATGAAATATAACAGTGGATTTAGTTTGTATTCATAAAGTCATTTTCACTCTCCGACTCCAGAGATTCATAACTTTGCTTTTTAATCTTAAATTTAGTTCATCTAGGACTTATTTATAAATATACTTAAAATAATCTGTTTATAAAAGACAAGTTATTTATTTATATGTTGGGAGCACAAGACGGGTGTGTCAAATTTAATTTTTCTGTGGCGACGAGAGATTGTGAAACCGAAATATAGTTGTTTTGAGGATACTACCCCATTTCATCTCCATACCTATATTTGGTCTCTATGAAAGCAATTTAGTTTTTCAACTTAATTGCACACGTGTGCCGAATTAAACCTTTCTGGAATGTGAAGTAGGAAAATTAGGGATAAGTGGGTGAGTAAGAGGGGAATTTGCCTTATATATATATTTATTTATTTATTTATCTGGGCGTTGAAACAGTTTATGTGTTGCATGAAATAGTTTAATAACTCTTTTATGTTGAATGAAATAGATATGTGATGTTTAATAAAAAATAAACGAAACATACGTTTTTACGAACTCTTTCTATGATTTTCTCGTAAATTCCCACAATAGTTTTATCAAATTGTAATTTCTTTTGGTGTAATGCATTGCAAACGTTAAACAAAAAGTCTGTATAAAGCTACCCTTGAGAACTTTTATGAGTTGACATGAAGGATGGTGCCATAAACCTGCCACCAACACTGCGTTACACTGCTGTTGCCTTACTGGCTGACAAACTGGGTGCAGGGACCTTTAAACGATCGGTAACACGTCAAATAGACATGTTTTAATAAATAAATGATAGTACATTAATCTAATATTTCTGAATATTTGAGGAACACTGTTTGCTTAACAAATAATTCAGTAATAATACACTGGTGTAACGTAAGTATTTGAATACAAAAAAATTTTGATAATATTTATGATGATATTACTTGTTTGATATTATGAAATAGTTGTTTAATATTTTCAGTTTTATTATAAAATACATTTAAAGTTTTAGTTACCCGGGATTTTTTTCAATACTAATTCTTATTGATTCAATATATGATTTTGAGGGGAGTAAATATACTTTGATAATACGCTTATATGATATGTCGCTTAAAGAATATATTTTGGAAATTAGAATAAGTTGCTAGTATTACAATTGTATTTATAATTGTAAGTATAAATGTAGATTTTATAGTCAAACAACAACTTTATTATGTTGTATATAGACATTTTAAACGGTTAAAATAATTTAAACAGAAATAAAATAACTTCAAATCGACCAAGAGCTTGTACAATAACTTAAATGTAATGATATGAATTTGAAATTTTGGAAATTTTTCTGGAAATATGTATTTTTATGTTAGTAAATAATTTACTACAGTAATTTAAGTTAATTTCCTGTTTACCAGGTAGGAGTACTTCACACTAAACGTCAGGTAACTTCGCTAAAGTTGCATGCAAATCTTCAAGCCTAACATTCTCATTTAATTCTCAAAAGCTCGTTTAATTTTCGAAGTGTCGAATAGTCAGAAATAAAACCAAATCGTATATAATACCAAATTTTACATCCCCAGTACAAGAAAAGAAAATTTCGTAAGCTTACTAAGGGATAGATCACAATAGCGCTTAGCTAAATTCCTTAGATAGGCATTAAACCAACATAGAACTTATTTTTGTCTATGTAGAAATGACGTTTCAAGCAAACTTTTAAGTCTGCAGATGCCCTTTATCGATGGACCTTCTCACATGATACATTATTCTTTCTCTTTTAACTTGAGTTTTACAACAGTGGTTAAGTAATAAAAGTGCATGTAATGTAGGAAAAATACTATAACGCATAAGCGTGGTGAAATAAAAAATAACCTACTTTTAAAAATAAATATTATAAAAATTTATAAATAAAATGTCCACTGCGTTATGTTTTTCTAGTATAAATAAGCTACATTGTCACATGTACAAATGTATTATGCTTGTATTCAGTTTTTTTTAATAGAATTATTCTGAAATTTTCTCGTTCCCTTTATTATAACTCATATTACGAATGAAATATATTCGGTAACGCTTATCCTATTATAAAAGATAGAATTATACCATCATCCAAATCAAAGTTTTTAATGATTGGATGAAACATTACAAAAAGTTTAAAGTCTACAGGTAATTTAGTTTTCAAAATATCATGCAAACAAGCGCATATGCAGAAAAAATTGTTTTTATCTCTTAAGAGAGTTAACCTTCCATAACTTTTTATATACTTATAATTAACAGGGGTTTATATTTCCTTTGCTTGTAGTTATCATAATTCGTTGTCGTGCATTACATAGACATGTTTAACCCTTCTGACTATATATTGTTCTAGTGATGCAATTGAATATGCATTGAAGCAAGTATATTTACACTAAATGGGAATTGTGCTCAATGCAACAATATAAACGGTGAGACTAGATTTCCGTATGTAATAAAAAGGCCTAGTATAACTCACTGGTTATTCGTTAGGTAAATATTTTGATTATAAGTGAATTAGGAATGAATAATTTGTTTCAAATAATGTAAATACATACTTACTTTCAAGAAGCTTGTGGCATTTAAAGTAATTATCTATTTACGTACATACAAACATACATACATCCATATATATATATATATATATATATATATATATATATATATATATATATATATATATATATATATGAGATAAAACATAAAAATAAAGAAAACTTCAATGTTCAATAATGTATTAAGAAAATACATGAATAAATGCATCATATGAGTTACTCTACAACATATGTAAGTGCATGTATTTTTTAATATACTTCTCATGGAGGAAATAATATTTCATAGAGAACGTCACTTGGAGTCATGATAAGGTTGTCAAAGAGTGAACCAATTAAAGGAACATGTGGTCTGGATCTTTATTGACTCTCTTACCAAGTTTATTTGATATCACTCTTACGGCAGGAAACTTAATATCGTTAAAACGTATGTTTAATAAATAATAATCCTCTTAGTACTAAATAGCCATTCACTTCAAATAATGTGAAATGTGTTTATTGATTCTATACTTATTTATTGGATTAATTACAAACAAAATACTAAGAATATTGAAAGATTAAATAAAGTGTTATTTCATTAAAATGTGGAACAGGAATATTCTTTTAAAGAACAAATGTTTTTACATTTATGTGTTTGGGAGAAAACTTTAAATAATAAGTATTGAACTCCGATACCGAATATTGTATTTTAATTTATACGATATATACTTGATTTCTTAAAAGCAATACTATAACAATGATAATAGTATTTTGAATTTATATTTTCAGTACATTAAAATAGATGATGTTTATAGATAAAAATAATAAGTAGTAATTGTAGTGACCAATAAAATTATATTAAGTTGGTGAGTGGATGTTATTGTATAACCAATTACCTAATATTAAGTACGTTAGTGGATTAAGAACAACTACCTGAGCAATACATGCTTGTTTTAGTAACACAAAAGACTTATACTAAGTGTTAGAAATTCCGATTGATATCAGACATGTAGATAAAATAATAGTGTCAAATGTTTATAATTATCATACAAAAACTCGAAAGCCCTTTTCGTGATAGTATTTATTCACATTAAAATTAGTAATCCAGCAGTTATTTAATATTCTTATTACTAACCAAATCTTCGTTGAAGACCTTTAGAATAAAAAGCCCTTATTGCCCTAAACTAATTAACTGGTTAGCTCAGGCTGTTTAAAATTTCTGTCAAGTGTTTAAGCTAAGTGGTTGTCGCCGTCAGTACCAGCTTTGTTTAAACTGAACCTAATTATCTTTGGCGAAGTTTGTATGACGCACGGACTGAACAATGTTGAAACCAAATGCATAATTAAAATATAATAGTTTTATTTGATGTAAAAATTAAATGACATTTAATTTTAAAATTAGTTCATTTAGAAAACTACTATACAATGTAGCTTGCTTATAACAACGTAAATTCCATGTTTAGGTAACATAAAGAGCTATTAATAATCTTATTAAAAGTAAACCCTATATATGCAATGATAATAAAACGTATAATCGTTACTGAATAGTTAGAGAGTCAGCGTAGGCTCATATTTTAAGGAGTCTTTATAGTAATGACTCCAATACGTTAAAAACATTTATGACTTCGAATTCGCCTAAATTTGTTTAGTCGATAATTTGATTAGTATTACACACACACACACACACACACACACACACACACACACACACACACACACACACACACACACACACACACACACACACACACACACACACACACACACACACACACACACACACACACACACACACACACACACACACACACACACATATATATATATATATATATATATATATATATATATATATATATATATATATATATATATATATATGTTCATTGGGATGACACGCAAGCTCAACTATGGAATCTTAAATAAATTATAGCCAAAGTAAATTGACATGTCCGGAACTAAGTACTTTCTGAACGCAGTAACTTTTCAGTCGTACGCTTCTATAGAAAACACTCGCCTTCGGCTCGCTGGGGGCTACGCCCCCAGGCCCCTAATAAACTGGGGAGTTGGCTAAATGCGGGGCCCTTGAAAGATCTTAGGAAGTAAATTATAGTAGCTGAAATTAGGCACTTTTGTTTAAGGTTGATTTTCTTTGGTATATAATACATTCTAAAACCGAAAATAGACGGGAATTGGCGCTTATGACTGAATTCGATCTACGAGACATAATACATGTATATTAATTTTATGGAGACACAAGAGCTGGCAGCTTCAACTGTCAAAAAATGGGATATTATTTAAACCAGAAGTTGAAACTCCTGTAAGCGATCAACGTAAAATAAAACCAGTTATTTTTTTGACGTTTTATATTACTTACCGTAATAGTATTAACCTGATCCACGTGCACTTCAATTTGTTAAAATATCATAGGGCTCCATTATATTACATTATAACTGTCTTAAGTATAAAGGCAATTTGATAACTTTGTCGGCAACTGCTGGTACATAATAGATAAAGAAACTTGAAACTTTATATTCTTGTTTCATTTTACATGAGATACTTACAGCACTTCTAATTATAATGTCATAGTTAACTGCTGCATTGCAGCTGACATATCCTCATACATATGAATCACTTACAACTGATTACCATATGTTAGACAGATTGACGAGACACGTACTACATACTGAGAGTGTTAACCTGACACCTATTGACATTACCGAGCTGATCTCAGATATTCCCACTTCTACCTCTCCTTATTACCCAATGTATAACCTGCTGAGCACTCTTATCCCAAACCTGTAATACAGATATAATAACTATGCATAAAATAAACATACTAACGATAATTTAAACAATGTTATAAAATTGATTGTATATCTAGATTTGACCACTATATTACTCATTTAAAAAGACATGCAAGAAATATTACTTAATATAATCTTCTGGAAACAATTTTCGTTCCCTCTGTGGAGTTTAAGACAGCAAAGGACATGTCATCATGTTTAATATACGAACAAAAGAGCATCTTCTAAAGGAAGCTTATGTTTAATAACAATCGTATGTCTTATCATATTTTCTATTTCTTATCTTTATCTATAGTTCAAATTACAAATTAATGTGATCCTTTTCTTTTTATTCTTATAATTGTGAGAAAGCTTGAATTTTAAAGAGCCATATTAGCATTTACAATTAAAAGGCTGTACAGTAAATAGACTAAAGTGGATGCTCACCGTAGATTGGGTACAGTGTTTGGAATACACCCTTCAACGGATGGGAGAGCTATAAGGTGATTTCTAGAAACTAGGCATGACACCACAATAGCAGTTATGGATAGTCCAACAGTTTGCGTCAGAACAGATGATCGATATCTTATCTTTAATTGTCTTCACAGAAGCACGAGTAACAGTACTCAACTATAAGGTCATATGTCGTACAGTACGTAGACGTTTTAGAGAAGGTGATTTGAGCAACAGAAGACCTTCCGCAAGTCCTCCCCTCACCACACGTCATCGGGTGGCAAATTTAGATTTGATAAAAACCAATCTAACTAGAACATAAATGATGAGAAGAAGGTTCTATCACCAGATTAGACCAAAATTATAGTGGAGAAACGTAGCTTCTCCAGATAAACATCAGCGTTTCTGAAGAACGTGGGGTGAAAAATTTGCCTAAAGCTGCTTCTCCCCAGGATAAATTGTATGCATATATATAAGACTTTGAGTGACCTTCAAAACATTTTAAAACTACTATGAAAGATACAATATTGAGTAAATGTTTGAGATAACACGGACATGTTATTGGCTGAGAGTCAGCAATACCTATAGTTCAACGGCCTGTAAAATTATAATCTCTACCTGTGTGTTTATCTGCTGAGGTATCTGTAAGCCGGATAATTTCTTTCCGTTTGACCTATATTGAAAGTTTACATAAAGCTTCATATAAAGCTACATATATTGTTTAGGAGTTTTAAAGTATGTTAAATGTTAATAACCATGGTAGCTACGCAAAAAATAAAATAAATATACTCATTTACTACTTGAGTGTGTTAATTTAAATGGTTTTAATGAAAGATGTTCAATACTTTTTGATCATATAGACTAAAGCAAACTTTATTTATGAACTCCATGATAACTATATATAAATTGTTTTCAGGGGCACTATCTGCAGGTATCGCTATTTGAAATTATAAAAAGCTTTAAAATTTTTGTTGAAATAATGCTCACGACTCTAATATTTTAATATTGTATGCTAAAATATAGCATATATAGTTTAAGTGTCCCCAAATTAGTTATTTGCCATACAGTGTGCAAATGTCTCATACTGCATCCATTTTAAATACAATAACATACTTATATTTAGTTTTTACTCCAGATGAAATTTGATTTCCCCCAACATGTGTTTTAATACTAGTTTCAAATTTTCGTTTTTGTTGAAATTTAAAGAATGTAGCCATAATCTACATAACACGTATTCTAGCTTTAAAAATTGTTGCCTCATCTCCATTAGTATTAAAATATTTTACCACTAAACATCCTTTTTGTTACCATCCACTAAGTATTTCGTACCTATAACAGACATTTTATGCAGTCACAGAGTGTTTAATGGCACCCTAAACTTCCATTCCACCATAACGTCTTTGACAGTTATTTCTTCATCTTGTTATATGTTATTGGATTACTGTTTATGACAATATAGAGTAATATAGATATCAATAACTTTCACGAGATTAAAAAATATTTACCGTTACTATTGACCGTTACCACTCCTGAGGTGTGACTTTCCTTCTTCTACAAACCATTGATAAGATTTTTTATTTTACCCTCTTCTTTTGCACATTTTTCTTATTTCACATGCAAATAATTTTAAAATATGTTTAAGTAACTCACTCACTTAATAAAAACATTATTTTAATAGATATTCAGTCATAAATTACCTTTATAATATGACTTTCTTTCATTAAAACCCTTGTCGTATGTAATTACAATTTCATCATGTTTACATTGCAAGGGCTGTTTGCTCCGAACATAGTGTTAGTTGGTATTACAGAGGCCTTAATTAACCGTTCATGACAGCTCTTGTGTAGCCATTTTGTTTGAATCCCGTCTGGATTGATATTGGCATCGGATGATTGATTTTGATTCCAATAGGAAGGTCACTTTAATATGTTTATTATACAGGGTGTACATAAAGTCCTGCACTGGTGTAATATTTTCTAAACGATAACAGATAAATGAACAAGATTTGGTACATCAATAGCACACCTAAAAATCTACTTTTTGAAGGAACGATCAGTTTTCTGTAATATCATAGGGACGTCCAGCAAGGAGTCAGAAGGAAATCTTAAATAGGAGTATAGGTCAATATAGACCAAATTTGATACCCTTGAGGATAACCTACGTCATAATTCACTTCTGTACAACTGACAATCATAATGTAGTATTTATCTGCAGTATTCGTTTGGTTGCAGTTTTACTTTACCGGGGTTATGGCTACTAATAAAATGTAACCAAGTAAAACCTTTGAACAGCCGCCATTGTGTACTGGATCAATCTTTTTGAGCGCAGTTTGCGGCATTAAACTCTGCTAGATAAGCCCTTTAAAATGATGTGCATATTGACCTATGCTCCTATTTAAGATTTCCTCTGACTCCTTGCGGGACGTCCCCATGATATTACAAAAAACTTCCTTCAAAAAGTAGATTTTTAGGTGTAGTGTTTGATGTACCAAATCTTGTTTATTTATCTGTTATCGTTTAGAAAATATAATACCAGTGCAGGACTTTATGTACACCCTGTATGTTAAAACAACATGTTCCATGTATACGATTCTTCAGAGTGCAAATCGAATTCAGGCTTCTTACCTTTTACCATATTACCCAATTAAAATATATATTTTTAGTATTACTATAACAAAAAACTTTTCTTCAAACCGATTTTCATTTCAAACCATTTAGAATAGTATAAAAATGGCGAACTTAATTATTTCCGGCAACTTTTTTTCCTAAACAGGTGCGATAATTTACGACTGAGGCACTAAGTTTTCTTCATAAACGTGGTTATTAATAATAAAAACACATTCTGTTATATTGCACAATAATATTTCTTGCTGTAAAACTATACACATTACTAGCATGTCTTTAATGTATTGTAGCTATGTATTAAAATTTTACTACCACTGCATAGCAAATAGGTTTGTTTTATGTCTCCTTTTACATTGAATAGCATAGCTATATTTTTATAGCTTATGAAAAGGCTTTAAAGATGGATAAAGGATAGATTAGTCTATCCAGCTGTTTTAATTGAAATTTGTATCTCATTTTGTGTTTTAGAACGGGATATATGGAATTTTTATGGCTTAAGTGATCCTTACTGGTATTGTTACTACAGACATTTTACTCCTAATCAACTCACAAATCCACTCTAAATTAATTGTGAACATTTCCATACAGAGTATGTATCTTTGTATGTACTTATTAACACGGGAAACTAAATGTTTCAATATTTATGTGTCAAAGTAAATTTCCATGTTCTGAAGTGAGAGTTGGAGAAGCTCGTCTCAGGCAATAGTGTCTGGTTGCAATTACAACGTGCACTCAACCATGTTTAATTACATCCCCTTACAAATATTGAGTCTAGATACGATGTAATTATATGATCTTAATGTACAAACCTAGCCAGATAACCATTTCATTGGATTACTACCAATAGTTTAGGCTTACACGAAATTTGGTTTGAAACAACACAATATTGCATAAAAATAAAACATTCTTAAATAAACTAAGTAAAAGTTCAGAATTTATTTTACTTTACACGTAAGGTATGGTATAAGTGCTTTGTTATATAAGACTCAATATCACGCTAGTATACGAAATAAATAGTATGAATAATCTACTACACCACAAAGCAATAAAGTATAGCGCTTTCAACGTATGATTTGGTTTTGAAATGTGTATTTTTTCTTGTCCAGTTTACATATTATGATGATGAAATCAGTGCTAGTTTAAATATATACCTATGCTTAGAATCATCCATTCTCACTATAATATATGGTTTTCCAATGACTCTGAAAGGAACCCTTCTCTGTGTTATTGGATTAGAGATTTAAATTTTCTTGAATGAGGGTTCACTACACTTAGCAGAGGGGATTTTGACAACCTTAATTGTATTTAGGGAGGCTCTATGGTAAATAAAGCCCTTTCTTTAGTGAGAAAATGCTTTGACCAGCCCAAATGAATGTGAATAGAGATATTAGGTTGAAAATTAACTTCTAGACTGCTTGTGAGAAAGATGTTTTGATGTAAGCACCGTTACATTAGATCTATGACTTACCAATCCCATTTTCCATATGTAAATATTTCCCTTCCATCCCAAATGGCTACGGCCTAGATGAATTCAATCCTAAAGTTGCTACTGGTTTAAGACACTTACTATTGTGCACTCGTAAATTGTGAGATATCGTCATGCTCTGTCGCTAAGGCCAGTGCCAAAATGACAACCTGGGAAGATTCTTAGTGTCTCATGACAGATTACGTACTTAAAACTTTTTACGACAGTAAAAAAAGTTCCCACTTGTATGTTTGAAGAAATTCGAAGAAGTGATATCACTCTTCCTTTATGAGGATAAAAAAACATTGTGCCACGAAAAAGGAAAAAAGTTATATTTGTATTGTTTTCTACACAGAGGAATGACAAAGTTGATATTGAATCATAGTAAACGTATCATAATTTATTTATAAGAAACTTGGAACTGATAAATTTTACAACATTTGCAATATGTATACATTGGGGCTACCTATAGATGGCCCATGCATGTATGTTTGGCTATGTTTACACAAACAAGAATACATTGTTTCATTTTGTTGTCCATAACCAATTTCACATTGTATAAAAATATACCAGGAGTTAATTTTTGAAAACCGGACCAAATAACTTTGTAAGAACCACAGTAAGAAAAAATCAACATCACCTGTAATGCAAATATGTAGATAGAATCAATCTTTTAACTTCTTGGAATAGCATATATTATATAATCTCACAGCATTTTCACAGGATATATTTTGACAGCAGTTGCGTGTCTCTTGTACGCTCTAAAGGCAAATTCTGTTCCTTGTGTAAACCAAAACACTAAATAAAAAAACTAAAATGCAACACTAAATATTTACCAATTCTATTTGCCATTTTGCGAAGAATACATAGCTGCTCTATTCGTGACTTGGGAGATGATGTCTGAAAACAATCATTAGAAAGTGATGAGTCCTTACTTCAACTTTTATACTTATGTTTACCTGTGCACATTTCAACATTTCCTGTATTTGTTTTAATTTTATAAAACTTCATAAAACAAGTTTTATTTTATTATTAACTATTCTTGGGTAAAATATTGCAGTGGGTAGAAGATTGCGTTTTATTTGCAATTAATGAATACTGATATATCCCCATAAATATAACTTTCTGTTATTAAGCATTACTTTTCTTGTGCAACTTATAAGGTATCAAATAATTTAATTTGATATATTGTTTACTATCTGTAATGCAGAAAAGACACAGATAAATAACATTAAGTTAAAAAAAAAAAACTATTTTTTTATTAATATTTGTTCTATAAAACAAAGTAATTGGGTCGGTGGGGCCCAAGTGTGGAAGAGCTGATAGTTAAATAGCAAGTTTCCTTATATGTTGTAAACTGAATAGTAACTTACTGGTAAGTAAACCTATCAGATTTAATATAAACCCGTAATTCAATATCATGTTTCAAAAGCATTTAAAAAAGGAGCAATTCACCCAATATAACCATAAATTCATTACATAATGTACATGGTACATTTTGTTTACAATTCATGTTGATTTTTATCAACACTTCGGCCAAGATATGTCAAGAAGAATGGAGTTTGTTGTTTTTTTTTATGAATAATTTGGAAAATTTAATTTAAATAACATACAAATATATCTACCACTAGACGGCTGTCCACTTCAAACTTTCTCCATTTGCCACCTTTCTACTCTAGCGCGTCCAACACATGACGCCATTCAAAACCTTAATTTGGGATGATTAATTGAATCCTGCCGATAAAAGTATGATAAATCATTTGTCATTTGCCCACTTGTGTTTCATATTTTTAAAATATTCAAAGTATAATAATAGTTTAAATACAAAAATAAATAATCTTTATATGGGTTATCTATGTCCTTACATAATCATTAGTAATGCAATAATGAGTATACAATATTACATACCGTAATTGTAATAGTTAAATTATTAAATTATATGTGGATCAAAGAGGAAAGAGAACTACTAGTATACGCATCAATACCCTTCTTTTCAAGGTAACTGAAATCACTAAGGAAGGTTGAACTTGAAACTGGTGTTTTAAAGTCTTCAGTACAGAGTTTAATTAAGAAAAACTCAATTAAATTTTACAAATGGCCTAGTCCATAATCTTCTGTTCATAAGATGATCCGGACAGGTGATTTGAATTTTGATTTCGTATCATTAGATCCTAATTGACATACTCCAATTGTTTTGTCAGACGAGTTTACTTTCTACCGAAATGGTGCTGTAAATAGGCATAATTGTTGTTATTACAACACTGGTAATCCACACATTCTTAAACATATTCTACTCAAATCTAAAGGAATCACTGTTTGGGCAGCTGTCACTTGTAATGAGATGCTATCTTCCGACATTTCATATAATACAATGACTGGGAATATGTATGAACAGATTTTAAATGAACACATGGTGCTCCTCCTCATTTCGAAAATTCTGTCAAGCGATTACTAAATGACAAGCTTCATGGCCATTGTATTCGTCGTCGAAGTGATTTTTTAGATTGCCCACCTCGATTTCCAGATTTAGCTGTATGTGATTTCTTTTCTGGGGTTACTTAAAAGGACAAATTTATACTCGTAGCTTCAATAATGGATTAGGAATTGAAAGAAACAATTGCAAGGAACTTCTCCGGATACTACAAAATTTCTTTGTAAGAGCTTACGATCCATTTGTTAAGCACTGTTATCAGTGTGTTGCTATGGATGTATTACAGTTCAAATAATTGTAGACTGTAATT
Organism: Homalodisca vitripennis; assembly: GCF_021130785.1. Taxonomy (NCBI): domain Eukaryota; kingdom Metazoa; phylum Arthropoda; class Insecta; order Hemiptera; family Cicadellidae; genus Homalodisca; species Homalodisca vitripennis. Next base: position 164,085,569 of record NC_060207.1, on the reverse strand, counting down.
TTAGGTTTTTTGATAGGGTACGTTCTAATTTGCTGATTTAAATAATTTATTTCTAATGAATATGACAATAAATAATTTAAAAAAACCAAAAATATTGTTTTAAATGTATCGTATTGTTTTTCAAAATGAAACCATTTTGTTGCAAAGATTGCTAGCGAGCTGAAATGTTCACAGAATATTTTTAATCCCTATTTAATGAATTGTGTAGAGTTCGAAAATATTCAGTGCATAAATGGGCAGTAATATAAAATCAAACGTTTAAACCTCTTCGTGGGACACCCGGTATATCAGTTTTCTGGATATCCCTCGTATATAGTTAGGAATATATATTTATCAGTGTGCACATTGTATTTAAGGAATCAAATACAGTATTTTCTAATATTTAGTATTCATAACCTGCGTACGTTTGATGGAATATTGTCCTGTTATGTGTTACAGCATACATGCATAAATGGACAGTAATATAAAATCAAACGTTTAAACCTCTTCGTGGGACACCCGGTATATCAGTTTTCTGGATAGCCCTCGTATATAGTTTGGAATATATATTTATCAGTGTGCACATTGTATTTAAGGAATCAAATACAGTATTTTCTAATATTTAGTATTCATAACCTGCGTACGTTTGATGGAATATTGTCCTGTAACACATAATCTTTGTTTTATTGAACTATGTTTATGACTTTTAACAAAAACAATAAAGGCCTACCATAAAAGGAAAATGTAATGGCACATTTTTATCAGAGAGAAGGGTGCAGGTGAATGTTATCTGTCTAATGGAACTCAGGCGATCACCCAGGGGAATTAAAGCTTGAATTAAAGAAATACAGATAAATTTAAATCCGGAAACTCTCCTCGCTCTACAAATCCAGCTATATGCCTCAAACTTAATTTATTATTAAAATCTTTTATAAATATTAACACTTTAAATTAACGGCAATAAGAATAATAGTCTTAAAAGTAATAATAATCTTAAATAAGTTGACCACCAAGTATGATGTTATACTATTATGCATACGAGTCGATTGACAATATAACAACTATTAACATACAAGTTTATACAGATCAAATATTGTAGGTATCACTAGACACAACTTCTAAAAGTAATATAAAATCATTAAACATTGAAGTTTTCGTACACAAAATTTGGTATCTATACTTTAAAAACATTTGAACGTGTTAAGTATGATAAACACTGCACTTTTTTTCTTGTTTAAAAACACTAAGCACCGTTACATAAATTGCAATTTTTTAATGTTAGTGGGGTCCCCAAATATTGTATTGTTGGCAATAGATTGTCTATAAAGGAAGCAATATTTTTGGAATAGTCCATAACAAAATGTTTCAACAACAGGATTTGAACAGGGAGTATAACTACAAAAGTACGCGTGCACTGAGTAAGAACTGATATTGAGCCGGTTCAATACCTATATCTCCCCGGCTCATGTGTGTTTTTATATAGTGTATTGTGTGTGTGGTTTATTGGCTGCAGAGGCCACTGACCATTTGAAGGCGTTTGGCCTTTTCCGGTAGAGTGGAGTCAAGACTCCGAGCCGTGGTGTACAAGTTAGGAGTAGCTCCAGTTTAAAATTTTTGTTTAATTAAGTGTTTTGTTAGTTTTGCTGAGCTGTTTTCCTTCTGACATGTGCGGCTAAATTTACGGCCCCTCACTGATGAGTAAGTTTTGCTTTCTTTTAAATTTTAGTGATTATTTTTATTTTTCAAACTGTGAAGGTTAAGAGCACATGGTTTTCCAAATTGTAGTTTTGCTTTTTATTAAATTTTAGCACTTCTGGCTATTAACTAAATTTTTTAAATTGGCTTTCAAATTTATTCTCTTACACTTTATTAGTTTTCACCCTTTCTATTCGGCTTAAATTAATTTTCTGTCTCTCAGTGAGGACCAGTCCTAGGCTATATGTTTACAGTTCATTTTTATTCTGCAGCCAATTTTGTTTGTAATGTGTCACTTGTTATGTAGTTTTTGTAAACAAACCCAGAGAGACTGCTGAAGGTTTCATTTTACTAAATTTTTAAGCCTTTCTGAGAGATGTAACGTTCTTCGGGTCTTTTAGCCCATAACTCCCCCTTACAGCCTACTTGGTTAATTTAAGGCCTTCTGCCATCAAATTTTAAATTTAGATTCCTGTTAGTAGGCTGCTACTTATGGCCATCAGTTTTTTTTTTTCTAATAATTAAATTTTTTTTTACCAAGAGTAAAAACGCTTAAATTTATGTTCTGTGACAGAGGGGATTTTCATACTAACTTTTCTTTGGGGTTGTTGTTTTGAGTTGGGAATTTTATTTTAAGTGCAGGATGCCCTTCCCCTGCTTTTCACCAATTTTGAGCCAATTCTGTCAATAAATGCCTGTTTTAAAAATGTTTTAACCAAATTGTTACGTATGGTAGGCTACTGCGTATACCTCAAATAAATTTCTTTATAACTTATTGTTTTAGTCTTTTAAAATGGAATATCTTGTTTATTTATTGTTTTTCTAATGTTACCAGCTTCTATATTAAGGTTTATTTTAATTTTTATCAGTAATTGATTGATTGGTCTGTGATATTTTGAAATTTTGGTAATTTAACTTAACTTAAAATTCTTGATAGATAACTTTTGGCAACTTTACTTTTATTAAAATCTATATTGTTTGGCAAACTATTTATTAATTATTATTAACTTTAAAAGGGGTACTAGGCTGAAACCTGGTTTCAGGTCCAAGAGATGAGTTGTTTTTCTCCTGTCATCTCTCCATCATGCGTGGTCGCAGAGAAACCTTCGCTTTTGCGCTCTGCTGAAGGACGGCCACCATGATGAACATTTCTTCTAGTCAACATCTGTGATACCCTGCTCATATTCTTTATTTATTTGTTATTGTTATTTGTTGCCATTTTATATAGTTTATATTTTGTTATTTAATTTTAAGTTAGTTTTTAGATATTATTTAGTTATTTCTTGGATTTCATTAGGAGCCCGCCCTTAGCCGAAGGATACCGGGTGGAATTGGCATTTTCTTGTTTCAAATTATGGCGTTTCTAATTTTTTGTATGCAGGTGCACCTGACAAGGATTGTTTGAGGTATATACTACTGCAGGCACTTTTTATTTTTTTTTATTTTTTTTATTTTTTTTTATTTATAGTTATATATATATATTTATATTGACTGGATAGGCCTATGTTATGTCTTAGTGAATGAAACCTGAGTATACTGACCACGGTGTTCTTTATTTTAACCTAGTTAGTTTTGATCCGGCATCCCGTTCGCCACCATGGGCGCACGCTTCCCTGATGGTTTGCTGTGGGTGTGCGAGCGGCGATGTACCGGTTTCAATATATATAAAGATGAAACATAAATTTACTCAAGCTTGGGAATAATATAACCTCCCCTACTACAATATTTTGCATGGTGGTTGGAAATTTATGGCAATAAAATAAATCCAGATTGTTTGTGAATGAGTCGACATTTGCGAGTAATTTCTTCAAGAACTGAGTGTTGGGAAGATGGCGTTAATGTTTTACATTTCTCTGGCAGCTATGCCTTTGGGCTATATTGATAATGGCGTTTATTGTACAACCAATTTGTGTCAAATTTGAACGATGGAGTGACTTTATTGCAAGCCTTATCCTTCCTGTTCATAGAACGTTATGTCTGACCTGAGTAAAGCCACTTGTTTTGTATGTATATAGAAATTTCAACACATTTTATTTAAACACTTATATCCATACAACACCTCCTTATGTGTCTCCTAGTGACTTAGCAGACAATGTTAATTCAGCTAGGACTAGTATTATTCGTAGATTAATTGAATTTTGAATAAATAAATCTAAAAAATTATAAAGTAACAATTCTTTTTAATCCCTGTAAATGTTTTTTTCCAAATACAGACTCAAACGTACAGTGTAAGTACAATGCTTAGAACAGAAAGTGCTAAGATTGCATGTATTTACTAGACTAACGAAAAAGTTAGAATATTTCATGGAAAGTGACATATGTAATCAAATAAAAATAGTTATTTGTATTAAATCCAAAATAATGCTCTTACTTAAATGTTTATGGAAATCACAATTATCAAATTATTAAATATACTATAACGTTAAGCAAAAATAAATTAAGACTTTCGAGTGAACATGATAGTCACATGTAAGTAAATTATTAGTTTAACATCTGTAATGTTGATTACATTTTAATAGCTTTTCTCTTCCATTCATGTTACCATTCAAAAGTCCCAATATATCAAAATTATAATTATTTTACTACAAGTAACGAAAACATTATTTACAACTCTTCTTTCTTGAAACTAAAGTATTTTCTTTTTATAAAACAGATTTCTATTGATATTTATTGACAGTCATTCTATGCCAAAAACATAACTGCGCTATTTACAATCAAAGGCTTGTATCTTTTATATGAAAAAGATATAATCAATTAAAATTCTTTTTGGAATATCTGTTTATTAAGACAGTGTTGTGAATTTAAATTTTACTAGAAGTGTACGTTGGTGAATATCGAAAACGAGACTCTGTATCTCAAAACAATGGGACTATATATTTTTATTTACATGCATATAGAACATAATAAACATTACCTGAATAATACTATATTTCCATTGAAGGAGTTGTAGTGTAATTTAATCACACAAATTTGATCAAAATAAATTATTTGTACTTAGCACAATCCAGATAAATATAAAATATATTACTAAGCCATTACTCGTACTGGAAGGAAAATAATAAATATATACTTTTATATTAATATAATATTCATAAAAAGTCTTCGATATTGATTAGTACCATAAAAATATCTTTTAATAGACAACACTATAATTTATTACTTGTACATTCATTAATACATGTGATTATTAGGCATTTTAAATTCAATTGTTTGTGAAAATTCAACTATGTTTTTTTAATTCAAATTTTGCTTCATAAGGTAAATAAAATAAGAAACAAAATATTTACTACCCCTATCACGAAGCCAGCCAGATCACTTAACATGTCGATCAGATTGAGTCGACTCAGCATAACTACTGCGCAGGAAGAAGTTAACTAACTTCCATTTCCTTTTGGTTCGTTTATCTGAGTTATACTCTTTTTACATCTTATATGCCCCTTATAAATAATTATTACGGGTTTAGAGACATTGCTTACGATAAGCACCCTGTGTTTATATAAGCTTTTCAAGAACAAATTGTAGTAGTAATAAAAAAGCATGGTATTTATTATTACGAAGAAAAGATATTTTTTTATATTATGTCACAGCTGTGAATTATAATTCATACCTAGGGCATATTGGGGCTCAAAATAATTAATATAATTATATTCAAATAGGAAAAAAAATGTTATCTGATCGTTAGCGCAACTTAGGTATCTAATGACTGTGAAAAAGTATATCTTCATGATATCTCGAAAATAAACACACCTGTAGACTTCAATTGTGTTTGCGTCTTAATTCATATATATATATATATATATATATATATATATATATATATATATATATATATATATATATACAGCATCATGTTTGATGGTGATGCATGTCATTCCATGTAAACATTCGTAGTAACATTTTTGATTATTCTTTCAAAACTTTGATATGAACAAGACGATTTCACTGAATAAATAACTGAGTAACATAGTATGATAATTTTTACATATTATCACATAGCAGCATATAATAAGGTTTTTGTTTAATGATTTTAACTATGTAGCAGTATTCCCCTATGGTTCTGTGCCTAGCAAAGAGGATTGTTATTGTTTTTTTTTTACCTTTTGAACAGCCAATTCTACTCAATACACACACAACTCGTTAATCTGCCTGTACAAGTTTTATTATTTAATAGGAATACGCCCAACCTTTTCGTGTATTGTTGAACCCGACATGATGCACACTGATATAATTTGTGTATCTGAGAATTGTATATCTATCTACGTCGATCAAGCTTAACATCCGACCAATCTGCTGAGGAGTAATGGTAGGTATATCAGCGTCATTCGCCAAAAGAACGAAATACTCCAACGACAGATCGAATAATTACGTCTGCAGCAGCAGCAGAATCGAGGTGTAAACGCAGAGCAACAGCTGGTGTTGCTTGTTCCGGTTGTCAACGACAGTGACTATCACCCTGCAGTACAATTTGCTGCTGTTAACCTGCCGTGTTTTTGGTCAGACAATCCGAGCCTGTGGTTTTCACAGTCCGACTCTCAATCCACAATTTTCGATGTCTCGACGACCGAGGTAATGAAGTTCCACAATTTTGGTTCTCAATTGGACGCACATATTCCTGTAGCATTCAAGGATATAACGAATCCTACTGCACAAATCGAAATGGTTATCAGCGTCTGAAGAAAGTCGTGTGCGCCTATTAATCAGCGAGGAAGATCTCGAACACCGCAAACCATTTTGTGCAATTTATTCGTCATCTCCGTTCTCTTGCTGGTGCAACCGTCGTGTAGGATAACTTCTTATGGTAGCTCTGGCCTTAAAGGCTCCCTTTTTAACATACGTACTATCCACGCAACGCAGTCGGTATTGACAGTCGAAAAACTTGCGGAACATGGTAACATCTTATAAGTATCTCCAAGCACAACTGCGATCTCTGTTAATGAACCGAATGCATGGTTTCGGACGCAGTTGCTAATTTACAAAAGCAAATTAAAGAAATCTCAACTTCTTGCTCTTGTTTACATTTTTAGTCTAGTAGCTCAAAGCGTAGTTACTTAGCAAATTTTTTCGCTTGAATACTGAAACGTACAACGTTCCTCGAAAAGAGTTCGAATATATAATGCAAGCTGGTTAAAATCGATCTTCCTAAAGGGAATGATTGTCTCCTTAATATTTATCACATAAACTTGGTTGAAGCTGGTGACCTTGATTATCGTCCGTTTAACGCTCGAAGTATTTCTGATTGTTATCCAGTTTGCTATATTCACGAGGATGCTTCTTTTATTCAGGGCTGTGTATATTTTCTTGAATAGTGAATAGTTCTGAGTTAGTGAAAGCTTCTATGAGAATTCGTGTTCCTGAAGAAGATATTTGTAAAAGAAAAAATTACACCCTTTTGCGTCTTCAAATTCCCGTTCACAACTTTCGGCCTTCGAAATGCTGTTCAGTAGTAAATTTAAATTACCTTATATATACATTAAAAAAATGTTGTTGACCTTGGAAAAATCAAAATTGGCGTAGGAAATATAAGTCACTCAAAGTAGAAGGAGCAAAACCTGCGAGATTGCTTCCGAAGCCACGGATAACTGCTAGTAAGGTAATAAAATCTAAACTTTTACTAAATTTGTGTACAGGGAGTTGGGATATCCTTATCATTATATCTCTTTCAGCTACATCTAGGTCAATAAACTTTTATAAAAACGAAAACGAAATCCAAACTGTGGTTATATCACTTATTAAAGAATACAGTTCACTACAAGCCTAGTGTGTGTTTTTGTTACCAGAATCAGTTATTAAACAATTATGTTTGATAGCCGAGGACAATACTTGCATTTACTTATGATATTAACAATAATACTCGTTATTTTATATCCTCCGGCATAAAATGTTGATGAATCAAGCACGTATCAATCATAGTTGTTGCTACTGGTTTATGAAATAGATATATTTACTGAGTATTTTTATACTTGGCCTCTTTTACGGCACTAAAACTCCCATAAGTATAAGAACTCCACTTCCCACATGATGTAAGTGTCATAAAACATCAGTAATTCTGAAATAGATTACAATATTACTGATCAAGCGTGCAACTACCTTTATTAAGCGAACTGCTTTTATACAGCTGTGCAAAGGTACATTTTCGTATCCATGGCGTTTTTTCTATACTATTGTAATTGTTTTGGTACCTATGATTTTCAAGTAAAATTGAGATGAAATAATTGGTATATATCCTACCCGAGGTAAAATGGAAGCATAGTTAATCCATGCTGTTAATTTACTGACTTTTTATCTTTCCATAAGATCAAAGCCTTATTTTAAATTTACTGGCATGAAAATTTCCTGAAAGGATCTTAGTAAACGGTTCTATTAAGCATCCTAAGTAGAAAATTCCGATACTAAGGGAAGAACTTTCCAACAGTTATCTACAGAAAAAAATTAGGTATAAATTTAGCAATACTTATAACGTAACTTTTAGGTGATTTCCATTCTCTAAGCATCAAACAGGTACTTCTTACGTCATAAACATCTTGTTGTGTGTTCGTTCTTTAGTCAGGCACAGAATAGCTTTTTGCGGCATGTTTGTGTATTTCCTTAAATTAAAATTTCATACACAATCTCTACCAACTACCAAACCAACTAGTTTTGGATATATTATGTACAAATATTCACAGCTATGTTCATTAAGGTAGTTTTAATAAAAGAGTTGAAATAGTATTTATAATACGTTATTTTGTTTAAATTCGTAACTTGAGCAATTTGTAGTAAATATTACATAGTAATATCGTCCTTATAATATGTAATAAAAAACTGACTAAGCATATTTATTATTTACTAAAATTTGTGTGTACGGAAATGTTTTCTTCCTCTTTAGTGAACTCCAGCTTAAAGTTTTAAAGCTTCTTAATCTCATTTAAATTTGTATTATGTTTCGTAAACATTATCATTATTTTCTGAATTATACGATATATACATAGATAGTACTTTTAGGATTTTTCTCTCCCTATAACCATTTTCGGACTTAGTTAATTATTTAAAACACAATTTGCCAAATTGTCTCTTGCCTTCTTGATATCGGAACTTAGCAACATATTTAGCAATTTATTTTTACTTATTCATACAAAAATTATTCCAAAGTCTTAGACATTTGATGACATATCGTAAAGATATCATTTTGTAAAGAAATTTTCGTATGTTACGTTGGAGATTGTAAATAAACAACCTAAAAATAGCAAGTATATAGTTACGTCAGTATCACTTAATATTTCGAGCTGCCAAACTATAGGTCAGACACTAGCAAAAATAAACTCTTATTCAGGTCACAACGTACGAGGATAACCAGGAAAGCAATCCAAGTAAATGGCTGGTACAGCTCACTCATAGATTTTATCTGGACTGTCTCGTATCTGATGTTGTTTGGATGAAACTGGGATATTTTATTTAGTTATATATTACCTTGAAAGTGTAAATATTAAATAAAAATAAAAATATCATTATTAACTCCTTGGCTTAAAATTACTTCCACTAAATATTTATCTACATCAATAAAATAGTCTATTGTATCTTCCTGAGTTGAAAGATACGTTCTTTAATACCATTATTATAACTAAATAATATCAATGATTGAGTGAGTGTGTTTACCGTCTTTTGTTTGATAGAGAGAAATAACACTGATGAGGAGATTATCATTGTGGATCATATTGCTTCAAACTAAAAGTAAATTAGATTGATATTTTAAACGGATAATTCTGAATGACAACGTGATAGTAAAAAATTGGCATCAACTCATGAAGGTGCACAACCCATGCCGTGTTAAGTGTCTAAATGAATGTACTGGTTCTAATGAGGATCTGATGACGACAAAAAAGCCTCCTGGAACAACTGCTAGTGATCCCAAAAATATTCCTATGAGTGATACAGCCCCAAAGTACCTATTATAACTTGGTAGTAACCAATAAATTATAAAGATATTTTAAAAAAGCACATTGTATGGCGTTTTCTTGCCCGATTGTTTATTCTATTCACGTTTGAAGAATTGTAGTATGCTGACTACAATTAACTCCAACAAATAACTAAACCATGGACACGTCCCTTGTTTTAATGTAGCATGCTAAGATTTATATTTTTGTAAATATTTACATATCCAATTATACATAATCACACATATTTATGTCAACTAATTTGTTTCACTACAAATCAACTATTTCAGATATGTTCAAATCCAACGAGCGAATACACACATTGGAACACAATCTTTATAACAAAATACAATAAAGATTATTATACAAAATAAATTAACAGAATATCCTATTCAGTTCTGTAGACATTTTTGCAAGAATACTGGCATTTAAACATTTATATATGTAATTATGTAATCAAATGTTTTCAATACTTAGTTGTAAAAGTCTTAGTTGGACGATTTATTTGATGATACTATTATAGATATAGATGCGCATCTAACTTTTATATGTAGATTTCCATATATTATAAAATTTACCGAACTTTCGACTTTCGAAATTTCAACAGAAACAAAAGATTGATGCAATATCCCTCGTGTCTATTAGAGGAAGTTTTCATTGCGTTACTGTCAATGTTCTCTTTTGTAGCTTTGTCAGTCTATTGAAAGGCCATCATTTCGAATATTCGAAAAATGAAGAATTCAAAATTATGTGTGATGATTATATGAAACTGAACACAATTGCTTTATATATAAAAAATTCAATTATTTTTTTTATTTTATATTAACATTCATTTAGTTACTCTATACCATTTTGGAAATATTACCAATGATATAAATCTACTTGGATATGTTATTACTTTTTTGTTGTACTAATATAATGTATTATTAAGGCAAAACTTCAAACAAACCTTACAAAACGATGTATACTATAACAATAAGAAACACATTGAAAATATAATATCCTGTGTCTAAAATTCAATATCCCTAAAGACATTTGTTTATCTAGAATTTGGATATCACCTGAGAATGGATGGAATGAGATAGCGTGATTCGTATCATACTCCATTATAATAATTACTGAAAATTAAAGTAAAAAATCTGAGTAATTTAGTTACTTTATTTTGCAAAACGCAATTTAAAATTTGTAACTGTATACTTAAAAATATTAATTTGGATTATTAAATTTTCACGCATAGTTGTTCCTGACACTGATTTTCATCATAACTAGGATAAAATGTTACATTTAACTAGGAATGAATGTTACATTTAATATTAGAAGTTGAAAATATTACAGAAAGTAATACTGCATATTATTAAGGTTATATACAAAACAATTATAATATAGAAACGGTAACTATTTAATTCACAAAACATCAAAAATAGTTACCGTTTTGTGTAGTGTTTTATGAATTATCTGAATATTATCTATATATATATAAATGAAACTGTTCGTGTGTAACAGCATCACTCACAAACGGCTGGACGGATTCGCCTAATTTTTTTTAAAATTTGTTCGTCTTGATCTGTAGAAGGTTATAGGATACTTTTTATCCCTTTCCCGATTCAGGATTCCGCCCCACTGGTTACAGAAATACCCGTAAGAAATGCATTGCAGCAAACATATGTTATTAAGTGAAAGAGTCTTTTCAAATTTTTAATCAGCTGTTCTTTGTAAACATATATAATGCGACAAAAAATTGTTGTTATTTTTGACATTAACTAACCCGAAGAACCTTTATATTTATGCTCCAAATAATACAACTAATAACGTTGTTTACCAAAAACGCATTAAAATAAACAAAAAACTTTTATAATAGATTTTATGATATGCTACGATGTATTAGTAGAGCAATAAATTAATTGGAAAAACGTATAATAAAATTAGTATTTCTTTTCGATGCTTGATTGATGTAGCCCTCTCTACTGCCACGCGAGCGGAGCCGCGGGTTTAGGCTAGTATTTAATATGAATATGTAAGACTACAATTAATATATAAACTAAGTAATGATCACTATGCAAATGGTAAATCCACAAAATTATGATCAAAACTATTACCTCAGTAATAACGAAGATTTCAATTAATACACGCAACAGATGAAGGTTAGACAAAATTAAAGCAACGCAATGGTGTAAGTAGTTTAATGCTGATCAAGTCGGTATCAATTAAGAAGTTGGAGGGAACTAATCTAACCCCGAGCACGCCCTAGTTCCTATCTGATGTCGTGGCATGGTGGGAAACGTCTCTTTTGTAGCGTAACTTCTACTTCATTAGCTCCAGATCACAATAAATGTTTTATCTAAGATATTCCTTCGGTAGAAATAGTGAGGCGTGTTGGAATGTTTTCATAAGATCCATAAAGTGAAGATTTGTACTTTCCCTTTATGAAGAAATTCATTTAGATTTTCTTTAGTATGTTTACAATACATTTTTACAAAAAGGTATAACCTGAGAGTACAATTTTTTGGTGAATTAATAAGTTTTGTATCATAAAAAATGTTTGTTAATATGTTATTGGATTTCGTTATATGATTTACTGAATAAGTTTTAAAACTTAAAGGCAAATTATGTCTTTAATTGTGTGCATGCGTACATGTATAAGCAATATGTAAGTTTTAGTATCGATAGGTCTAATGATTAAAACCCTAGTAAATAATATATAATTTGATGATGAATAGTAATCATAATTTCCCATTATATGTAAAAATAATGAATTATTAATTTCTAAAATTGTCTTATTAGTAGTTTAGTAAGCTTTAATAAAAATTAAACGCCCGTTGCTAATATTAGTAATACAAAATTAAAATGTTTGTTATTACATATCATCATCTATATTTATTTGTGACTATGTATATTGTTATCGGATAGGAGATTTGATTCATTTTGTCCTAGATGAGTGGTGGGAAATGTTCTGGAGCAACATCTTGTAATATTCAATTATATCACTCCTAATTTACTTAGAAATTAATCACTCTTCTTAACAGCTTAAAATCCTCAAACCAAAGCAAATAAAAAACTGTTTGTTCAACTATGTGTTAATGAATTTGAGTTTAGATAAGTCATATTGAAACATTTTTCTTTAACTACTTTATTTTCAGTTATAAAGGGTTTTCAGTAATAGTGTTCCTATACTTTAAGATTGTGTTCTACATACAAAAATTAGCAAAAAAGTGCATATGAAGGTATGTAATAAGACCTTTAGTTTTTCGTCTATCTGCCTTTGTGAGTTTCTTATCAAGGTTTTATCAATTTAGGACATATTTTCCTATTATATGTTTTAAAATTTTGATTTGTATAAAAAATCCCAAAGTATTGGATTACCTTTACTGAACATTCTGTATATGTTTTAATGCAAGTTATAATCGAAATTGGTAACTTTAAAATTTAATATAATATATGGTAAGTATGTAAGAAACTCACAAAAATTAATGCAATTTTACAGCTAAAAGAAATTATTTATACTTACGATGTACACAATAAAATTGCCTTTTATTACTAGGATCTCCAGTACTAACAAAAATCTGGACTAAAATAATATTCTAGTAAAGGTTTTATGGATTAATTAAGGCAGGTAATTATAAAATAAATATTAAGAAATGAAATAAATGTTTAAGACTCAAGGGTATTTTCAAATATGCCAATACCAGTATAAAGTGCATTATTCTCATCCACTTCATAATTTCAGACCAGCACGCACGCTTTGGTCCAGTCACATCTGGCCACAATATCCAATATCACACACAGATCCGGTGTACCGGAACATGGAACATTCTCTTGTTCCGAGCAATATCGTTGGATTATATTGCCTTCCGTTTCCATATATTGACCTCAAATGTAAAGCTGTATACATTGAGGAGATTTGAGGTGTAGTATATAAACTTTTTAACGTAATACAATCGCCTTAATATTTATAACCATAGAAATAATTTTATCTTGATTAATAATACAATATCAAATAAAAGGAATTATCTTTCACATAAGGTTACTGTACTTCTTAATTGTGTTTACTAAATAAATAAATCGAAATTTTACAATAGTAGGCAATATCTTACCATCATCTTTATCATCCCAACAAGTTTACCTAATCTAATAGTATATAAGAGGCACAAATTAAAAGGTTCAGAATAAAAAATTTAATAAATATAATATTCGTTTACTTATGAAATAAGTCAAGTAAAAAAATTAAATTTTAAACTCTGATAACACAATTTTACTTAGTACTCGTGCATTTAACTGTAATAAATTTTAGCCAGTTAATTTACTAACATATATTTTCGAGATATGCTACTTAAACATTACTTTACATTACTTAGCAAACTTAAATTTAAAACATATTTCTAAAAATGAGCGTCCCTTAAATGCACTCTTGCTATTATTTCAAAGCCTTGATACTGGAAGAATAAATAAAGATGCAAAGATCAGGTCTTCACACAATATACGTTACGAAATTCAAGAACACCTTTTACTGTGGCTCTGTCTGCGGATTGACCTTGGTTACTCTCAATAAGATTCTGCATCATAAGGCACGTGCCGCCGTCAACATGTTAACAGTATCTAAATACGGTTGTCCGATGACACTCTTGATGAAGGATTTTTGGGTTCTTTATTTGTCCAAGGAAACGTTAAAAGTTGTGAGAATGGCTATTTCCATACTAATTGTCAGCAGTTGCTTTACTAAATCAATTAAAGCAACTGCTGACAAATCAAAGAGAGAATATAAATATTTCCATACAATTTTGTCATATAGTTAGTTAAACAATTTTTCTTTATAGGAAATTTAGAGGTACATCGGTCTTTATAAAAGTATTTAGTCCCAAACGTAATTTTCTTTATTATTTGAATGAAGTATAAAGAAAAAAACTCATATTGCAATCTAGAAAATCTTAGCTTAGGTATCCGTTTACTGATTTTTCGAAAGTTGTTTTCCTTTTAATAAAAAAATAGTGATTATATCTTAAATAGTTATGGTAAGCATAATTTATATACGCAATACAATGTATATCCAATCCCCAGCCTTCCGTGCGAAAAATAGTCTCCGATTTTCAATTATTAGTCATGTAATTATTTTTAATATATAAAATTCACAAAATAATTCACATGTAGTTTTATTTCAGTTCTTCTATGATTCCTTACTATTTATCTAGTTATACTAGTTATCTATGATAACTGATCATGTAAACATCCATGTCATGGAAGAAATACATTTAAAAATATAAATAACAAACATTTATTTGATTTAAGGATAAAATAAAACACATTTTAAATTAAACAGTTATTTGTTTGAATATAACTACTATCCACCAAAAGCTATCTCATAATCTGCAATAGCACAGGTGAAACAACACAGTTGTGTCAACTTTCCTGTTTTGGCATTTAATTACTAATACCGCAAACACAGAAAATAGTCGTTAATATCCAATGCATAGTAGCAAGGTTTGTTCATCCGAATGACCTTATTTGTATTTGCATGATTGATCAAATAATTTCTATTTCCGTCTGGCGGAAAATAATCCGTGAATTATTTCATTCTCAAAGTATCCTGATCTCTGTAAATTAATAGACGGAAGGGAAGTTTCCAATCCGTTAATAATTAGAAAAATATAAAATTATCGTACTTAAAGTACCTCTATAAAAATGATGTTTAGTACGAAATTTTTAATAATTGGTCAACTTTTTTCGATATACAAGTGTAAGTGAATTGTAAGTGTAAGCTTTTATTTCAAGCCCAAATTTTGTTCATTTAAATCGTGTACTAAAATGATACGGCATATTCCAGTTTATAATGTTATAATCTAAAATCTAGGTATTATATTTTGCAATGTTTCCTAAGTTTCCGTTACACAATATCATCAATTTGGCGTTCTATAAATAATCGTAATTTAGGATTATCTTTACTATCTTTGCAAAATTGTGGCCAAACCCAATATCATATTTAACAATATAATTTTATAATATACTTTACGGTTTAGTTGTAAAATGAAATAACATTATTAGCCATTAATGTAGCCAGTTTAAACATTCATTCAAGTTACTGACCGGATATTGGTAATATTATAGGCAACACTAGAGTTGGGCGTCATCTTGAAATATGTTGAGTCATCAAAAAATATACTTGGAAGAATGGAATACAGCATGTGGCAAACCAATTTTCTTACTGCCAACACATACCTATTCATACAGTCAAAAATTTACGTGTTTTTCAGTTGGTACAATAAAGATGTCTGATCAAGTTTATGACAAAGACGTGTACGAACACGATCTATATCGAAGTAAAACTAGGCTATTTTTGACCTAGGTTGCGTGATCCTGTTTTTCGTTCTTTCAGATCTCATCGTTATCTTTATAATGTAAGTAAAACATCCGACACATAAAATATTTCAACGTTTATATATATCTTTGTGGATCAAATATCATGTTTAAGGACATGGGTGTTTGTATTCATATACAAGTTTCTTGTTTAGTGGCAACATCACGTTGTTAGAGCTTGTTGAATATGTACAGTCCAAGGTAATATAGTTTATCTGTTTTATGTTTATTTTCATAAAAAGTATTAAAATGTGCAAAAAATATATAAGGCACTATTTTATCATTCTATGACGTTTTAAATCTCTGTCACTCCTTCAAGTTCTTTAGGTTTATAATTAAGTCAACTATCGAATGAGCCTGATAACATATTGTAGGTACTTAAAGATTAATTTCTGTAGGTATTGCAAATCATCTTACATTTGGGTATATTTACAAAAGTGTATATTTTATGCATTTTTTTCACGAAGAAAAAAAGTAATACAATAAAATACTAAGATTCAGTAATTGGAAGGTTTAGAGTAAATAACGGGAATTTTCCATTTAATTTTTTTATGATATATTAGTTTTTACTATTAACAATTTCATAATGTGGCATTATTTAAAAAAGCACGCCGTGAATTAAATATTTACTCCAAATTGTTATTAAGAAGTTTTTCCGTATAAAATAAACACTGTTTTAGAGATTTATAGATTTAACAAAATAAATTAGCTTTAGTATGTGAGTACTAAAAAGTTTTGAAAAGATAGTGAAATTAAAAGTATTATGTAAACAAATGGAAGTCTGTCGCGGGACTATGGGCTGAGAAGTAAGTTTGATAACTATTAAATAGTTATTATTATATTTTAAAATAATATAAGACACTTAATATTTTAACATACAAATCTTTTATATTTATTTATTATTTTATTCTCAATTTGTAATAATATTTACATTTCATATATATTACTATAACTACTGGCTTGTAAATACTATTTATATTTAATCGATATTTACACATTTGTGGGTTTAAAGTTTATAATTAATTCTATAGTTAATAGTATCATTTGCACTACAATTTCCAAAATAGTTACTTAATTTTAATGGTAGTTACATTTTTATAATGAAACTATGGGTTTATAATCACTCACATAAGAAATAATAATTCTGGAAGTCAATCCTTCTACATGTTTTATTGTTTCATATCTCGTTTTACTTGTGTTTTCATTGTTTAATATTGTTAAATATAGTTTATCTACTAAAAAGTCAATTAAAGGTTTTGACGTTTCTTCAGAAAAGTCTGTACTATATTCTGTTTTTACGTGTCTTATTTATTAAGTTAACTTAAGGTAATGCTCAATGTTATTGGGTAAAGATTATAATTATAATCAACAGAAAGAATAGTTTTATTTTAGGATTAAATTAAAATTACACCACGGCTACGTTAGATATAAAATAACTAATCAATTTATCATCAATCCTTTTTTTTAAATTTCGTTAGGATGAAACTAGAAGTGAACTGAAATTAGAATTACCCGTGCTGAAATCTGTTTCAGAATTAAATGAGTGTAATTACTGCTTTAATGACGCATTTAGTTAATAAATTTCACGTTGGATTAATAAATAAATAAATTTTTAGTTCGTAGATCTTTCAAACCAGTACTATATATTTTAGTGTGTATTTTATTTTATTCGCAGTCCGTTATAAAAAGTGGTTACTTATGACGGTTAGTAGTACTACTGCCTTTCCATTTTTTCCTGTGCACAACATACATCCATATAAGCCACCGAAGCAGTAGTCGTTTTAATAAAATAACCGAATTCCTTTTTGAAAACAGTACTATAGGAGCAAGCAAAGGTTTCAAAATGTTTGTTAAAAGTACATACCCCAACGTCAACGATTCAAAAACCAATAAATACAACTGTCATATAGGATACATGAAATATTCTATTGCTACATAGACATATACAGTGATAAAGTACAATTTGGTAATGTATTTCACTAGCATGTTTAAGCTGTAAAAAGCTTAGCAGTACCAGTCGCATCTACCGACAGAATTCAATATCACAGCGTCAGTGAACCGAAACACAAGCCCTTCGTGTTCCAAGCAATATCACTGGATTTTATCGCTGTCCATGTCAATACAATGACCTTCAATATTAGTTCTATTTTATGTTATCTTTTTGTATTGTAAATATTTAGATTGTAAATACTAAAATCTATGAAGACCTTTGTGGACTGAATTTCCAACTACTGGTAATTTAATATCAATCAGATATGGCCAGAATAAATAAGTATTTTTTGTTTTATACTGAGAATAAAGCTGAATAAGTTTATATTAATGAGATAAATAGTTTAATTGTGATATATCTTAAATATTCAAGGTCTTTAATTAGGTAAAACTGCTTATTTAAAACGATTAGGTTATTTACAAATACGACAGTTAGTAGTGACTAGTAATAAAATATAAAGTTGTTGAAAATCATTGTTTATTATTGTTTTATTTTATTATATTTAATTCAACTCACTAGTAATCCTTGTTACAATATATCAGTTGTATACCAATTGGATGTATCAACCGTTTCAGCACCTGATAATAACTAAAAATACTGAAAGGAGTTTCAAATTTTTGTGTGTTTAAGATTATTGATCATTTATAAAACTATATTACTAATATATGTATATTAAATTTCTTACAAGGTAGTGTGTATAACCCCATCCAGAAGTTTTAACACTCTGTATTAGACAATTATAAACTATTTAAGTTTGATTATATTACTTCAACAGGTGTAGAGAAACCCAGAGACCAAAAACTTTTTTAACTTTTAAACTAAATATATGAAATCTTGATTTATAGTACAAAATGTAAAATATAATTATTTATATATGTTATAATGTTTAAGGATTCAGTGGAATTAAACATGAAAGACTTTTAACTAACCGCTATTTAGTAATTTCCTAGAAATATACTTCACTGCTATTTTGGCGATTGGTCGTAAGTACGTATAACATGAGAGGAGTATAACAACTTTATATCTTCTATGGTTACTTATAGAATGCTATTACTTTAAAATACACAAACAGATATAATGGTGGAGAACCTAAAAGTTTTCTTACTTTATATGTATAAAGATATGTTGTGACTAGCCTTTTAATTCTTAATCACCTGGCATTATGTATATTCTTTTATATATTTCTCCTTTTGATTTTTCTCCTTTATTATCAACCAATTATAAATTATTTTTTTATTTAATAATGAAAATTAGATATGAAGACATTGTTATAAAAATGGAACTTAGTTTGTTTAAGTTGTAGAATGTGAATTTGTTAGTAAATAATTATTTTTTGTACCAAATTTTTCTACCAATCAGTGTTAGTAATCAACCAACCACACTTCGTACTTATCGGTCGTAACTGTAAAATAAAAATAAATCAATTACAAGTTAAATAAAATAGTTTAGTAGATATGGATATGCATTAAATATATCATATAAGATATATAGATTTTTGTGTTTAGTGCTGAAATATTTCGGCAAAAATACACCGATTTCCCATAAAATAACTAATTTAACACATAGGATAAGTCTATAAACGTACACCAGATGTCGGTACCATAAGGTACATTTGTTGAGTGCCGTCAAGTCCCGGAACATATTGGCATTTATTGGCCGTTTACACTGACTTACTGCTTTCGATAATAGAGTTATATTGAGTCGAGTTACGTTTATAGCTTTTCATCTTCAATATAATATATTAATTTTATTGTATTCTATTTTTACACAATCAAATTACTATATTGTATACATGACGTATGTAAGAAATACCACTCTTTATAATTTATGTAATAATAAATGATAGCTCATAACCAGTTTTGGAGCCAAGAAGGTGACCCCGCAGGCAAACATAATTTTATGCACAACTAAAGTAATGGCTTTGCTTCGTATTGTTTATGTAAAAAATACTGTACAAACGCTCTATATCATAAATATTACAAAACGGGCGCCTGTTCAGCGCCCTTTGACTAGGGGTTGGAGTCATGAAATCTAATTCATAACATGTCAGTTACTCTGAACACATTGTGAATGAGTTATAAATAAAGTTTACTTGTTTATAATACAGAATAAATTGCAACAAAGAGCCCACAGGCAGCTTTGAAGGAGATGGATATTCTAGACCAATGCCTTTTCACTAATACTATATAGTACTTGCGATAGTGTATATATATATAATTTCAATAAACATTGAATCGCAAAAAGTACTTGCTCCGCCGGGAGTCGAACCCGGATCTCTCACTTGCCGGGTGAATGTGCTACAATTACACCACAGAGCGCTTACTTTTTCCGATTCAATTATTTTGTATTTGGCCTTATCTGTCACATATGTGTTTAAATAAGCAAACTAACATATGATCGGAAGACCAAATACCTGTCAAACGACTTTTATTTACGTTAAATAGTATAAATGGCAATAGCCTTATTTAATTTCAATAAACATTGAATCGCAAAAAGTACTTGCTTCCGCCGGGAGTCGAACCCGGATCTCTCACTTGCCGGGTGAATGTGCTACCATTACACCACAGAGCGCTTACTTTTTCCGATTCAATTATTTTGTATTTGGCCTTATCTGTCACATATGTGTTTAAATAAGCAAACTAACATATGATCGGAAGACCAAATACCTGTCAAACGACTTTTATTTACGTTAAATAGTATAAATGGCAATAGCCTTATTTAATTTCAATAAACATTGAATCGCAAAAAGTACTTGCTCCGCCGGGAGTCGAACCCGGATCTCTCTTGCCGTGTTTTATATATATATATATATATATATATATATATATATATATATATATATATATATATATATAATATATATATATAAACTATATTACACACGATAATTGTGCTTGATGAACATCCAACAATGATTGGTTTTAAATCCGGAGTCTAGATTCTTGGATTCTTGAGGTAAAGGCCTCCGAAGGTTTGGACTTACTACGAACTAGGATGTTCTTGAGACTGAGGCCTGCTAGAGTCTGGGGTGTGCTAGAGGCAGAGGTGTGTTGGAAGCCGAGGTATGCAAGAACCCTAAGCTAAAAGGTGTGGCCAACTTAATAAATAAAGGATTCGCAGAAACCGGAAGCTCTGCGAGTACGGGAGCTGGGTGTGTACCAGACCTAGTTTTATGTAATTTATTGTAGGTTTTACGAAACCAGTTAGAACGGGACTTAAGTTTCAGTATACTTTAGGAACTACAACGGGATCTACCTAAGCCTAATGGCTGGTTAAACCAAAATCGTAGTTTAAAATATAATCGTGGCCAGTGCAGGAAAATTATGTATTTTACAAGTTAATATAAGGTTTAACCATATAATATCAGGTTACGATTTTTATAACATTAGTGATTAAATATAATATTTCTAATATAATGTGTTACTGTTATATTACATAATTACATATTATGAAACACAATTAAATGTAAAAATATATATCATATAAATAATAACCCGCAACATGATCATGAAATATGAATACTTCACTAGACAAACTCTTAAAGACTCAGCCGTAACATGATTATAGGCATACACAAAAATTAGGTAAAATATTTAATTTATCTTTAATTTAAGGCAACTTTGTATTTGTATTGAAGAATAATTTCATGGCTTTTTCAAACATTTTTTAAAGTAATCTAATTAATTTTTATTTACGCTAGGGGAGCATTTATTAATTTATTTTAGTTAATAACACACTTAAATTTGGACTATTTTGTGGTCATCAGCATATTTTGCCAATAGCTTCTCCATATAATATTTAAGAAATAAGTTAAATCTACCTCTTTTTCGACACCGGGATGATTAGATGTTTGCCCCATTTATTGCTTGTTCAAAATATTACAATTAATTTCATAGATTACATTCTTAAATTTAATTTACAATGTATAGAATATCTTAAACATTATCTTATAAAGTATGTTTGTGCTGTCATAACAGAATGTCAACACAAAACAGTTCATTACATTTACAAATTGGGATTTTTGCTCCCTTAGAGCCTATAGCATAGAGGAATTTCGGAGTAATGATATGGCATATTCATAACAGGAATCCAAGAATGTCAATGTAAAATTTCAGTTAAATCGGTTGAATAATGTACGCGTGAAAACAAAGTAAACAGAAAAATTCACCTTCGAATTTATAATATGGATACGATGACATTATATCGTTGCCATCTTCGTCACCTACAAATATAATGTAAACATATTTACTAACGCTCAGCCAAATCCTGTGGAGTGACGTGCACGACCATCGAACTCATCGTTGTTAATATACATGTAAATTGAGCTTTATGCAGAATTTCAAGTCTACTAATCATTTCAGATCTAATAATGACTGAAACAATAGAAAGTAAATAAAATACATAAGCTCGTGAATTTTTTAATCACGTAAATTGAAACAAGCCAGTAACCACTCGACAAAAAAACTTTCTTTACTTGTTTACTATTCTTAGCAATCACTACTATTATAAAGAGGGACTCATAACCCATACCTTGAACTTGAACTTTTAAAGGAAACTTGAACTGTTTTCCTTTAAAACAACAAGAAAACCAGCTCTGTACCTTGTTGAATAATATTATATATGAATTTTATATATAAAGTTGAAAAGTCCTTTTTGTAACGCCCTGTATGTGTTTTGCGTATATATATATAAAACCGTCAGAGTATTATTTTGAAAGTACGTGAATGATTTTTTTTAAGAAAATACATTTAAGACCTATCTATGTGTATATTTTATTGATCAGCATCACAACTCTAACGTTACTAGGCTTCAAAAATCCTTAGCTTACATGTAAATTTTAATGACCGGAAGTAATCCATTATTTTTTATCATAGTAGACGTTTAAGGCAAACATATTATATATTGCTATATTTTTAGTAACAATGCAACCTATACTACGGCACCGAATATATACAAAAAATAGCCAGAATATTGTTAAATTTTAGAGCGAAGTGGACTTATTAGAACGAAATATTATATATTTTCTAAATCAGAGCAACAATACAACCGTTACTAAGGAAATTAACTTAAATTATGAAAAGATTACTGAGGCCGGAAGCAGACACTTTATGCCTAAGGTAAGCTTTTCAGACCGAGTACGTTTGTAATTTTTTTATCGTGGAAACAAGGAAAACTCCACTATAGCGCATGTGTAATACTAGTGATTTAAAAAGAAATGCTTCTCTACGAAACTGGAATAAAGGTCTGCTTTAATTTCATTTGCATTTTTAACCTCAGCAATAAACAAAGAAAATACTTTCTACATTATACACGTCTACATTTGAATCAAAATGATGATAGGCCTCTATTATAAACATCGAGTTTCCATTTAGATTACTGCAGATTTAGTATTACTACACTATGGCCTTTAATATATCAAGTGGTTCTGAAACTGTTGAGCAATTGATTTCATATTACTGAACGATACAAAGAAATTTAAATATTTCGTTGGAACTCATTAAAATTATGTCACTATTTGATTTCCGGGATTAAACAATTGCTCTTTAGGCTGACTAAATTATAGTTATTTGTAAATACATTAGGAAATTGGTATATCTTCCAATGAAAATCAATAATTTTCACGAGTTTCTACTATGCTATTTTAAAAGGTTATGCCTTTGACATACCTTCCATTTGTTAGGAACTCGCATGAAAAGTTACATATGAAACTGCTAGTATATACTAAAAGCCTCTAATCTACAATGTTAATAAAACAACTCTGTAACACAATGGGTGTAAGAAATTTAACAATGAGAAGAGGTATTGGTGATGGAGTTACTATCACATTATAATATTTTCAACATCTATCTTGTGCCTCAGGTATCAAACATTATACGACATTAAACAAGAATGACGATGCTTTTTAATACTTGATACGTAGTGTTCAACATATTGTGACATTTAATGGTGATATATGGCCAAAATCCTGTTATCATTTCGGATGACCGCAACATGGTAACATTGAACAAATACAGGCCTGGAATACAGAAGTCGTTGTGCATTGTTTAATTTAATTTATTACATAACGTTGGTTAACCCTTTCCGGGCCAGGCGGCAATATATTGCCGTCGGTGACATACGCGAAAGCGCCATGATATTCGTCGTTTTCTTAAATAAATACAACGTCAAATGATTAAAGTTTTATGGTTTTTTTATTCCCTGGTATATTTTTTGATAGTTAATATGAATATAATTTTTGTTTTGGAGGTCTATGCATTTTTATTTCGTAATTGTCACGTGACATTATCAGGTGACTCGATCGATTGTTGTTAATTCTTTATGCTTTAGTGTAATCGTACTATTGTATGCTGGATTCTTCTTCATTATTTTATTTTGTGGTTGTAAATATTAGTAGTGTTACCTGCTTAGCTATTGTGTGTAGTAGTTACAATGACTGACAATTTGCGATCTCACGGGAGTGAAATTGTAAATAGCATATTTGTAAATAGAAAAAGTGTAAATAAATTTCAAATAAAATTGTGTAAATATTTCTTGGTAAATAGTGTTTTTAACTGTATTGAAACTGCTTATGGATCCTACAATCATCTGTTTACCGGTACATCCATAATGTGAATAGTTATTTTAAGTTTCTTGCAGTGTAAGAGTCAGTTGCTTTATCACTTGTTGCGAAATACAATTATGCGTATTTATACAAAATGTGTCATAAAAAATTTTATTTATGAGAGAAATAACACAAAATTTTGTATGGTTGTTCCTTTATAAATGTTTAATATAATAACATAGCTTCCTACGGTAAAATTATTATTTCTTTTTTAGTTATTTACAAAAAAAATAAAGAAATAAATTTTTTTATGTAATCCATTAAAACATTATTTTTTTAAATTTTAAATTACTTAAAACTACATCTATAAATTTTTTAGTTGATAGTATATATCTATACGAGTAATTTGGTGCAACTTTTAGGTCATTCTCTAATGTTTATGAACAGTTATAAATTTTAATCTAAGAGACTACAAAATCGCCAATTTTAGCCTGGCACTTTTGACTAGTCACAAGGGGATATGATATGTAAAAAAATTTTTGCAACATCTCATATTTGGTCCTGGCCCTGAAAGGGTTTAAAGCATACAATTTCAGAAATTTTGTCATTGTGGAACATTTTAGAAAACATTAAAACGTGAAAAAACCAAATAGGAAAACGGACAGGAAACTAAGCATTTTAGAACATATATCGTGTAATTTTTGCTCATTGTATGCATCTATTTCCAAAAGTTACTCTTTTGAAGGATTGCTCTGTAAATCAAGTATACACGCTGTATCAGACCACCTGGGTAAGTTAGGTGTATCGGTAAGTTTTAATAAAATGTTGATTTTGTGGTTGGCTACATCCACAAAATGTACCTAAATACGAAAACTATAAATATTTGTAGATATGAACTTTAAAAATATTAGTAATCGTGTAAAATAAAGTGTTTATATGAAAGAGGTTTTATGTGGTTTTTACTTGAATAACCATATTGATACTACCATACCAATATTGATTAAGAGAATGAAGATTGTGTTGATTTACAAAACATTTTATTTCTTGATACAATATTTTTAAAACTCAATTACAATAAAACCTGTGCTTTTGCGTTGTTCTTTGCAAACATCAATTCTTATTTTATTTAGTCACACACTATGTAATCTTAGTAGAAATAATATGTTATAATCCATATTGGCAAGACAATTATTTGGCATGGTCTTGGTGCTATTCACCTCTTATTGAATGTCGGTAGTAGCTAGCCTTGGCGAGTAGCGTTGCATTATGATGTATTCTCCTCTATTTGTCAATGTCTATTTGTTTATGTGAGTTTTTATAAATATTTTTTCCTTTGCGTAGTTATTTATTATTCTACTTTTTTTATATCTACCTATACTTTAGTTGTTTTTTATTGTTTTTTATGTAAGGTACAATTTATTTAAATCAATTTTCTGAGTTGTTTCCATACTTGAGTAATTATTGTTGTTTGTTAATCTTTATTTTTAATTTTTTTGTTATGTTTTGGATATTTATAACTTGTTATATCTTTGGATACTTATTATTTATTATCAAATTTTTGTACACCTATTTTGTTACTTTATGTAGATTTTTCCTCTGATTGTATTAATTTTATTTTCCGCTGTATTCTACCATCTATGCTTGTCTTTGTAAATTGGCTGCTGCCGTTGGAAATAAATAATTAAATCAATGCTAGAATGGCCAAAAATAAATGTGAAATATATTTTACTAAACTAATTTAATTTGAAATATGGATTACTAACCATTTATAAGCTTCTATAATATATAATTACATTTTTAATTTGTAAGATAGACTGTAGTCTAACCAAAGAGGAAGATAGTACGACGCACTGAGGTGGAATGTATGGTATTACTCTTTTTCTTTTGTCTGAATAACTTGAATATCATGCGTCTTATCCATCGTCGGCGTTGAAATTGCATAAGAATATATTCCAAGTGGATTGGGCTGCGATACACATTTTAAATTTAGGCCACGTGTGTGCTTTAAAAATACAATAAGTTTTTAACAGTTAAGAAAGGAACGTAAATTTTAAAGTGACTTTATAATATCGATGTTTAGCTGTAACGTAAAGCAACTTCCAAGACTGAGGTATACTTTAATCTACTTCCAAGGAAATGTCTTACACGCTGACCTGTACTCGGGCGTCTAATAATTTAACCAGTGTTTGTTTCACTTAGTGTTTAAGAGCTTAGAGCTAAGTTGAGTATATGTTATTTATTCGCTCATTTTTACAAATAAATCAGCAAACTTTTTGTTTTATTATACGAAATAAAATGTTTGAAATAGTACCTGCTCTTCCATTCTACTTCAATTTGTTAATAAATTATATTAAGTATTTATAATTTTAATTTATAATCTTATTGAAAAAAGGTCCATCTAATCATATTTTATTTATTATTTAAGAGTTTTCCAAATGTACAAATTTAGTATTTCTTCATATTATTTAGACAAACTAAACAACATTCCAGCAGTAAATTCTGTGACAGAGCCAGATTGCAGACCGTAAATTGTTTAGTAGAGTAAAGGTTTTAGTGACAATTGGCCTATGAATAGGATCCATTGTTGAAATTAGGCAAGGAAATGCGTCTAGTATTTGTCAGAGGACCGTTGGTTGGATTGGACCTGTGGCCAATTGCAGTTAGCGAATTGGGTCGATACTTTTCTTTAAAGGTTAATAAGTGGGGCCTAACCATCTCACCTACACCCCCCTCTTCTTGCTGCTGGTTCATGCTGATGAACAGTAGCCTGGTTCTATAATATTATTTTAATATTTATATCATACATAATGTTTCTGGTAATTTGAGGTTCTGAAAATAATTAGGTATTGAAGTAAGAAGTTTCCTGTTTTCGGTTATTAGATATGTAACGTAACTATTTTGTTTTTTAGATGCTGATTTTTAACTATTAAATTTGTAACCTTTTGGAATTGTGAAGATTAAAAATTGGATTAGTTTTACTATATTTTAATATTTGTTGACATTTTATCAAGTATTTAGTTGAAAAGCAATACACAATCTTCAACATTCAATATTTTAAAGTAAAATTAAGTTAAAATGAAGTTACAGTTCTTCATGAAAATTTGTAAAAAATTTGATGTATATAAATGCGCCTATCTGCTAAATAATTTAGATGAAGTGAAATAAATGTGGACTAGTTCAAGTGATATTTTTAGCAGGTCTCTGAAAGTTGTAACAGGAATATTGCAATAATCGTTCCTGATCAGTGAATTTCTTTACACACATTCATAAAATATTGTAATGCACGTGGTGCATAAGTATTGAAAATTGAATAAACTTTGAATATTTTTAATTTCTCAAATAAAAATTTATTTATCACACATTTACTTACTTTGAAAGAAAGAATAATTTTTTTTATGAGAATTGGAGCTACTGATAACATCAATGTAGTGGCTGACTTGAGAAAGAATGCCAGATCCCTACCAACCTTATAAGTAACTTGAATCCAAACCAGCTGGTAGACTTTGTAAGAACCGAGTATAAATATAAACATCTAGCCCTCGAGTAAAGATATTGGGGAAGATGTACAAATGGGATGGCTCTTCTGCTACCTAAGTTTAAAAAATGCAAACCAGCTTGTATCATTTTAAGGTAAACTTAATTTACTTAAAGTTAGTAAGGAAGATAAAGTTGAGCTTGAGAAAAGTTTGTTCTAGTGTGAGTAGTAGAGCAGATACTCGTGTGGAAGAAGAAGCCTCCGAGTTTGGGATTACAAATAATCATCAACCAGATTACATGGATTAGTTGAGGAGTCAGGTGGTCTAATGAGTGCTCTTGTAAGTGTTATGTCAAGCTTTGGGACTTTGCAAACCCTGTAGAACGGTACCTGAAACTGTTCACGACTGCAGATGTTATAAAGACTGGCTTGTTAGTTGGTAAGCTATGTGGAAGTCATGATGAAAATGATGGATGAGACTGCATCATTTGGTGAAATTGTAAATACTAGCCTTAATATGCAAGCGGACCTCTATACTACAAGTATGTATCCAAAGGTGAGTTTCAATACTTTTAGAGAATTGCATAATTCAATTATGGACTATTTATACACCAATATAATTTTAAGCAGAACTTAACAAGCAGGCCGCAGAGTAGTAATGAGAGATTATGTTGCTACATCCATATCATAAGCCAAATGGCTCTCATTATGCGATATTCTGAGGAGGAGAAATCTCAAATATTAAGTTGGAAATTTCTACACACTCCTGTGTGAGTGCAAATGTGTAAGTACATATCTCGGGTTATGGAATAACTGTATAATTTTAGGTCCACTTCGAGAGGGTGCCGAACATTTGATTTATTTCTTAGTTTATCCATAGTTAAATAATGTACGTGAACACCTACATGTATTTGGTACATCGTGGGAGATGAATCTCGCGGTATCTAGCACTTAGCATGCCTGGTCAATGTGGTTTTACAATGCCTTGCGAAGTACGAGCGTGACCGATCAGCCCCGCACATTCCCGAATCACCCACCACTCCGCTAACGTGTCACGTCTACTGCAGTTAGTACAGTTTCACGTTTTATACTTAGCAGTTCTCTAGTTTTTGTGGTTATTTTCATAGATACTTTAGTTTTCCGTAAGTTTTTGTTGGGTACAGTGCATATATTGATATATAAACTAAAAGATTTCTTCAAACTGTGGTGAAAGTGGAGACACATCAGTGAAGGCATGTGCGAGTAGTTGCTCAATGACGGCCAAGGTCACAATGAGGATCCCGGCAACACGGCAAGTGTAACCCCTGCTTCTCCGAGTCCAACTGAACTCAGCGTAGCCAAAGTGCGTAAGTAATACAATAGCTATTTAGGTTTGAAAAAAATATTGTCTAACCGTCCTGGCCTCCAACAGCATGAAAACTAAAAAACAATCATCTTGACACTAAGCACGGATGTTGTAAACAAACCTAGAGCTTTTTAACGAATACATTAATAATGCAAAATCTGCAAGAATGCTTTGTCCATCGTTAAAAGTGCACCCTCAAAGCCTTTTTCCGTATGTGATTAGATTTCTCATAGAATTATTCAGAAGAAAACATCAGCAGCAATTGATATGGTTTCAACTATGTTTGGAGAATCCATGGATCATTAGTAGAAAGCAATGGCATTGTCTAATGATACGGTATCAAGACGTATAGCTAACATTTCAAAAGATCTTCACGCGCAATTCATGGAAAATATTAAAATTTGATGTAGCTACAGATATTTGAGTCGTAAGAGTTTGAATGGAAATTTTAGTTAGATAAGTCTTATTTTGTACCCTGAAGATTGTTTTTTTGGTTAAGAGGTTAAATGTAAGAAAGATCTATATTATCCTAACTTCGCCTCAATAAAGACGTGTTTCTTTTCTATTCTATTCTATCTTCGTAGACTTCCTTATATAATATGTTAAAAGGATTCGGTGATAGGGAGGCGACAGTTGTTTTCTTTTAAATAAACGTTTTCACCCGATACACTAGTTTGACAGCTGATGGCCATTTTCCGACTGTTTTATACATTTTCTTAAGATAATGTCATGTCTTGGATCAAATGTGTAAAGATTTACACAGATGGAGCTCGGACTAGATCATTAAAGTACACTGTATTTCGAGGGTTGATAAAAAGGTAGCTCCAGAAGCTAGATAGAGCCTGCATAGTTCATAGAGTGGCTTTAGTAGCAAAATGTATGTTGATCTTAGAAATTTGACATGAAATCTATTAATGCTTGTTAAAACAGTTAATCCCATTTAATGACAGCTTTTAAAGTCTCGAATTTTTAAGATTCTCTGAGAAGATATGAGCTAATTTACTGTTTCATACTGAAGCTCGCTGGTTATCAAGAGAAAAGGCTTTGACTATCAGGCTTTGACATGAAATTCTCTAATATTTGATGGAAAAACACAACATTTTCACTTAATCAGATTTTGCAGAGATTATCGTTTGTGGGAGATATCTTCGAGAAAATAAATGTACTAAACAAGTATTTACAGAAATAATACAAACTTTTTATAATAGACAGGAAAGGTGAAAAGTTTTGTAAATAAGTTAAATAAGGGCGGTCTGAAAATTTACAATTTAGAGCTATTCTTAAAATTATAATTGAAGAAGTGTATCTCAAAACTATTTCAATTCATGCCAATTAATATGTCTTAAACATTTAGAAATCTTCAAATCTCGTCTTAAAACATATTTGGATGAAAACTTGAATGATTTGGCATAGTTTTAAAACAAATCCAAACCCATAGTCATCGATATGAAGGAAACATTAAATCGTATTGAGTTTTAAGGTTACAACGGGCTTGGAATTAAGTTCTATAATATACTTCTAGATTGGTGTAAGAAAGGAACACCAAATTTTAAGTAAAAAGGCCATGAAAAAACTCACTTTCATTCGCCAACACATATTATTGTCTGGCTTTCTGCTAGAGCTGCCATGAAGAGTAAATATCGCTCAAGATTAAAATTTACCAGGGAACTCAGAGTAGCGTTACCAGAACTGACACCTCGTTTCGACAAACAATGTGAGTAAACAAGCATATCCTTCACACTGAAGCTCTATTTGTTATTATTATTTTTAGTTACAAATAACACTGTGGTACTGTACTGTAGTAGATGAAAAACTATAGTAGTGATAAGAATGACAGTGCAGATAATTAGTGTGACGGTCAGGGCTGTATCAATGAACTATGTCCCCTCAATAGTTCAATAGTTTGCCAAGTAAACCACATTAAAAAATTCCAACTGGTGTTTGTAGATTTTAAAACTCACCAAAGAAAGCAAACATAGATTTAGGAAACACGTAGGCTATACTAGTTTCAAGTCATATTTTACATTAACGAAAAAGTCATAATATTTAAATATAAGATGAACAACGCAGCTAAGTTACGTTTGTCTTCATACCTAATAGACTTACTGTTAGAATATTACAGTAGTAGAATATGTCCATACTAATAGATGGACATTTTGGAAATTGGACAGCAACTGTTATTAATTTATCAGTGACCAAGTGTATGCATGGAAAGAGCATCAGAAACAATAGTCTAAGTGTTTACCGTCCTCTACGGTGGGTAGGGTTAAAACCCTGAGAGGGATTTTCAATTTTATTTTATTTATAAATAAGTTTTGTAGCTATTTGCCTATTGAGATAAATTGTAAATCTTTTCCCAAAAATTCGTGAACAAGTCCTATTGATGTAGTAGCTAGTACAGAATTAATCAAATTAATAAATCATTAAAAATACATTTATTCTAAGTCCAAAGCACACAATTTTCCCATACGTAAAAGTACTCACTTATATAAATAATTGTTACATCACCAATAGACATATTTATACAAGTTTAATTCACTAGTGCAATGCGTTATTATTCTTAATTTTGTACGTAAGTATTAAAAAGGGTAATTTTTTGACGTCTTCTACAATATGCTAATATTAGAAGTTTTTTATATTTAGCTTTTTAAAAAATGCTTAGATGTTTTTAATTAAGCTTCTGCCGACTGGTTTATTGTAAGGATCGCTTGTTTTGGAATCGGGTGATATTTTAATTGATCTGATATTTTATGTAATAAAGCACAAATGAAGTAAACTTTGTGTAATATTGGCATCATTATTTTGATAAATAATTATTTTTGCTATATCTTAATAAAAAAATCTATCAGGCAGTACCCACAGTTTTTGAAGTACATTTATACTTCGGTTACTCATAAGTACATCAACAAACAACCAATACGATTTATAAAATGTTTAATACACATCCAAACAAAATAACTTTCTTTTGTTATATTCATCTGACGAAGCTTCGCTTTACAGTTAAATCCATAGCAAATATAATATACAGTGTGATTGAATCGTTTGATTTACAATGAAGCTTTTTACTCAATAAAGAAAGATAACATACAATTTATGCTATACTACACTTTCACAGGAAGTACCTTATTCTATTAACTCCATACTAACAGTTAGAGTTAAACAGAATAACATTAGTTAGTTACCTTGGCCCTGAATTAATCAGTCAAAGTTAGTGCAAGGCAGGAACCTAACTCATTGACAGTGACTTGACAATAGACATCTACTTGTTCAATGGCACATAGTTTACAGAGTTCTAAAACACTTAATCCCATACCAATCTGTATAAGGTAATCTTGCTGCAATATTTAATGCACAAGCAATTCATTTAAAATACAGTAATTTTTATTCCGAATTTAGAAATAAAACAAATTATAACAGATTTTTTGTTCACCCGGGGTGGATATTTTTATATTTTTTCTGTCTGACTTCGGTACATCTAAAAAATTATATGATCAATTGACTTCAAATTTTGCTTGATGCTCGTTTTTATATGTGAAACAATGAGCTCGAAGATGATGAATGTTATTATTGAATTTCGTTTAGTATTAACAAAGATATTAACATTTTCTTATAGGGTAAGCGTGATGCCAAGCAAACTAGCAGATAAAATTAATTTGTAAGCAAGTTGAGTACAATTACATGATATTTTAACACATTTAGCTAATTCACGCAAGAAAATAAATAAAAAACAATAATATAGTGGGAAATTAATTTTATAAATCGGTAGCAATAATTGAGTTAATCGTATTCATCATTTGCAGAACTCTCCCTTCCTTACCGTTACTTTTATGTAACTTTCAAATACTGTTATGTAACCTAACTGAATACAAAAATATATAGTGCCAGAGTGCTAAACTTGGCTGGGATCGGCCAAAAGCACTTCACGAGGCACAACTAATATTTAACAATGAGGCACAAGCAGCTACAAGCTGGGGTGATTGTGAGGGTTGCAACGATGAGACCTCTCAAGACAGCCAGTTCATCACACCTGTCGGTTCCAACAGTCGATATTTTGTTTGTCTAAAAGTGCCAAGTATTTGTCATGAGTAGGTATAAATGAATATAAGAGGAGAGACAAAGGTAACTACTGTTCGGGAATGCACAGAACGGTGGTTTATTAACATTTACCTTCAAAGGCAAGTGAAAAGATTTCCAAGCTTGATTAAGGAGGCATCAACCTTCCTGGCGTCATTTATTTTTACATTGTTAATGAGTTTTTGGCATTTAACTGGGAGACCACGTGACGAAGAAACGGACTCCGGTTCTGAATGTGGGTGATATTGGCATGGAATGAGTACGTAGTAAATATCTGAGTGTTTTAAGTTCGTATGTGAGATGAATAAAAATAATTTTGAATTTATAAATTGACGTTTCCTTTACAATGTTTATTCTAGACTGCAATTGAACTATTTCATTTGGTGACGAATTTGGTCGTGCGTCTATAAATTCCGTCACTCATTATGCTGATAAAGTTCACTTTTGCTTGCCAGAGCATCTAGAAATGTCTACTGTATGATGTATTTCAGTCTCTATGTCCAAAAAACATCTCGAGGATCACATCAGCTATAGACTAAATTTGTATGTCATCTGAGGGAAGCCAATTATGAGACACCTGTGGTGACGCACTGAACACCTCTTATTATTCCCTTTCTTTCAAGGGATCATCCCTGATATTAATGGTAAAATACTGCCTCGTGGATCTTGTTAAGAGGCAACTCCTACTTCACTTATCCAGAATATCTTGTCACTCTGGAAGCAGAGAAAGATTCTTTAATGATTAAGTGCAATTTCTCAGCTTCTTATCCATAGTTATCTATATCGTTTTATAACCAAAAATATGCGGGAAAGATATTGTCTAGTTTCTGGTGAATTTTGTAGGTAAAACAATAGAGCAAAACTCTAGTCCATTGTCTTGCCTTGAATCAAATCCTTGCAACGACTTTTAATATTGATTTCCTATGTTCTTCAGTCTTTTGTGACTAAAACACATTTTTAATTCAATATCAGAGTAGAAATTCTTTTTCTATAAGTAATGTCTCAAAATCTTTTTAAAACCATCATATAAAGTAGTTCACGCTTTGCTCTTACATAGCGTTCTTCTCACTTAACCAGTAATAAAGAAGTAGTGTAAAGATAATGAGTTTATAATATAATGTATGTTAAACAAATGTTTGTAGACGAATATGAGTTAAGCATCTGAAAAGAAGTGGTACTGATCTTCTGTTTATTCTGTGGAGAGAATTGTAATACTTAAGAGTTTTTGACTATCCTTTCCAATTCCAGTTCCCTATCCCTCAATCGTACAGTGCAATCCGTTACATTATGCCTGAAACCTGTCAATGTATCTTTCAGTATTTCACGTGCTGAGGCCACTTGAGTGCTTATTAACAGTTGGGAGGCGCATTTAGCAATTTAAATAATTTTTTACTCGTTAATTTGAATTTTATTTTTTAAATACATCTGCCAAACTATGTGTACTGTATTATGCATTAATAGCAGTCAATACTGTCAATATACCCGCAAATTTACAACACAAATAATAGAACATCAAGTTTTCCAGAGTGTGTTTGTGTAAAGTTGGCTTGATATTATAATATTTTCAAACAAAGAATTGAACATACTTCAAATTAATATACAATCACAATATACAGTATATAAATATTTCATTACAATAGTATCTCGTATATGATATTAAATATTGTCATATTTTATTTTATCAATAATATAAATCCCACATTCATGATAAAAAAATTAATGTCCTAGACGCCTACAGTAGTTTTATACTTGTGTATTCAGGTAATACAATTTTTCAAGTATACTTCAACTTAGAAACATTAGTTATTTTAAAAACTACTTTCTTAGTTCAAAGTTATATCTAGTTATAGCCTATACTACAATTTAAACAAATATGGTTATTTTAATAAATATATTAATCCTAAATATTGTAATGTTATAGCGAGGAAAAAATACATGAAGTATCTTCCACACAAAAAAAACTTAAAAATAAATACTCATACACATTGTTAAGACGGATACGTAAAACAGAAATAATATTGTTAACCATACAATATATAACCTTAGTACTTGAAAAAGGCAATATTAATTTTAAGGTTAGTGGAAAGACTTATTAACAACAAAAAAGGTATAAACAACGGCATTTGAGTTATACTCGAAATTGTTCACTACTTATTGGATTCCATCACAGTTTATTGGGTTTCCAGGCTTTAATCGTAATATGATATGGAAAAGAATGTTTTTTGTAATGTTCGTAATTTCATTAATATTTTAGGAAAATATCTTTTTATCAAAATACATTTTTAAATGTAGTGGCCTATTTCGAGTCCCGGCGGAGCAAGTACTTTTTGTGATTCAATTTTTATTTAAAAATTAAATTCGGCTATTACCATTTATATAAATTTAATTAATGTAAATGAAAAAGGTCGTTTGACAGGTATTTGGGCTTCCGATCATATGTTAGTTTACGTCAAGATACAAAATATCTGAATTGTAAAAATTAAGGGCTCTGTGGTATAATGGTAGCACGTTAACCCGGTAAGTGAGAGATCCATGTTCGAGTCCCGGCGGAGCAACTACTTTTTGTCATTCAATGTTTATTGAAAAAGTTATTAATGATACACATTAAAATCCACAGTTGGAGATGCGCCATCATACATATCATTCTTGCTTATGTAGAAATAAAATTTCATGCAAAACTTTATGTCCACGGATTATATTTGTGTGTCTAAAATTTTGCTAAGCCTTTACTAAGGGATCTATAAGAATTAAGTTTATATCTGAATGGCTATCTATTAGCCTGGATGTCTGTGTGTTGCTGGATGTCGCAAGAACAAATTAAGCTGTGTGCTTGAATTTTTTCCATATAATGTATTTTATACCTTATTAAAGTCGTGATTGATATGCACATCTCTATAATGGAAGTGTTTACGTGGCTTAACTAACCGGATAATACTATTTCAAGAACGAGTTCATCTGTAAACTTTAAAATTAACTCCAAATTTGTATCCTAAAACAGCAATTATATATTAAGTTTTAAAATAGGTATTTCGTGAGCTTAAAGCAGGTGATTTCACTTTGAGATAGTGCAAAAAATTTCAAACCCCACAATGCTTTGTATGCTATGAATGAAATTATAATGTGCTATTTATATCTTAATAGTGGGCATTAAACCAAATAAGTTTAACTTTTGTAACTTATATATAGTATATTCATCGGTTATAAGGTTTTATTTCACTATATTTGCAATACCTTGATTTGGATACAATCAGACTCAGTGTTTCATAGTTATTTAATCATGTCATTACTGTCATCCTATTGAAACGTGACGTCATAGTCATGTCCATTGTATCCTGTTGTGCTGGGTAAGCTAAACAGTGCGTTGTTCTCCAGATCCGATTATACTGGAAAGCGGATTCCACTGAAGTGCAGCAAGTATTGTCTGTCGTAACTGTGGGATCTTGGTCTCCCTTTTTTTCCTAGAACCAGGAAAATACCATGGTAATTAACTTCAATCTTTTAAATATTTTTACGGGCAACTGCAAAGGTTTAGTTTAAAGAATTCGCCTTTAAATTGCCCCAAAATGTAGTTTTTTAATTATTGAAACGGTGTAAAAATTCAGAATTCTCCCCAGAAAGAGTTCTAAAAATATTCATATAGATAGCCTACACACGTCGTGTTGTACATCATTTAACGGTCTTTGAATCGTGACGATTTTTGTGAAGTCTTTAATATTAGCTATTTAATTAGTACGTATTATGGGCGTACACAAAATTGAAAATAATTTTAAGAAAGTGAAGTATTATTATCAGTCTAGATTGTCATATAGTATTGCCTAAAATGACCCAACGGTACCCTGATCTACATATATTTCACTTAGTATATATTGCACCCAGCTAGAGGCGACTGTAGAAGATATAGAGGCCGATCAAGTAAATCCAATTGACTAGCATTCAGTGCAACGACTATATGGAGCATATTAAAAGAACATGAATTGCCTCCTTACAGAATGTTACTGCACCTGGAGCTTGAGGAAGGGCAATTCTCAACGCCGAATTGAGTTTTGTAGTTGGGCTCAAGACAGGGGATTTTTTCTTTAATTTCGTGCTCTGGTGCGATTAAGCAATCTTATGAAGTATTGGGGAAGTCATTATATATAGCAAGAGATTTTGAGCCGTGGACACGGACAGTACACATAGGCTGAAAAGAGATTATTTGAAAGTGGATTCTCCAAGATGACGGACCTGCCCACTATGCTACAAATGTTTGAGAAATCTTGAACTATCGGTTTCAACAAGGTGGATAGGAAGATGTATTTCGATCTTTAGACCACTTAAGTCACCTGCACTTAAATAATAATAGAAGCAGTTGAAAATGGCAAGTTGAAACGCAGAGTGAAATTATTTATTAACGTTATCAATACCGCTTATTAAATATTTAATTTGATTTTATTGCATTTTAATTGTTTAACTACGTGTAGAGAATATACTCGTATACTCCCACTCCATACCCATGAGCACAGTTTATTTTTTGCAGTTTTTTTAATAGTTAGAAATATAAAAACATTAAACTTTAAAACTGAATAGTTTAGATATGACTTAATTTAGTAGTAATCTCCCTTTAAAGTTTTTTGAGATTTGTTGCTGTTGGGAATTTTTATATTTTCAGTGTATCTTTAGTAATTTTTTCAGAAATATAAAAGCTTTTTGGAAAAAAAGCAGTTGTATTATTGTCTCAATCCATAAAGTATACACGTGTGTATATTATCGGGCTGAAAAGTAAAATTCGAGAAAAAATGACAATATTCAGCAATCATATTTTGTTGCAGGATATAAAGTATTTTAGATGCATTTAATTCTTTAAAAGCTTAGTACAATTGCATGTAAAAGAATTTCTTTATTGGTTAGTGGGAAGTTAAAATATTATGGTTTTGTTGACGGTGTATATTCTAGTCCTTTTGATAATCAAGATTTTTTCACTTTGGAGACTATAAGGCACGTTAATTTCATCATACTAGGTTATCGGAAAGTTAAAAAAAGGTTTCTTTAATTGTTGCAACTCTATTTTAAACCTTATGAGTGTCTGAAAAATGGTTATATAGTTGATGAGAGCCTAAGGTACATGTGGGGTTACGTATAATCACTGTTAGTCGTCGAGAAATTGAAAAATAAACCCCTGTGGGTGTTTTATTTTTAATAAAGTATTTTCAGTTCTTCTATTTACCGTAAATGAGAAATTTAAACTCTGTGAGATATCGAGAATATAGACATTAGGGCTGACAAAGGGCTTGACTAAGGGCTTTCCTATTTACATATAATAAAACGAATATCTTTTTTTAAATCCTAATAATATTACAAATTTGAAAGTTGATTTATTCGTTGTTGTGCTTTCATTTGTAAACATATTCCACCATTGTACTGAAATATGTATTATAATATGTTTGGTCAGGAAACAAGGTAACATCAGCTATATAAAAAAATACTTATAACGTAATAAATTACAATGTCGTTATATCCAATTAACTTTTTCTCAGATTTTATTGATCGTGGTAACAAACCATACTCAAGATTTTTGAGTTGTAAATATAATTTGTGAGAAACAGAAGTGTGCGTGTCCACGTGATAAACCTAAAAATTTGCAAGTGAAGCCGTGAAAGCGAATACTGACTATACAAAAAAGGCAAGATGCAGGGTGACCCGCAAAGTAGTCAAACATTTCCTTCTTGCGAAGTAATTCAACTAATCGTAAATATTATTAGTAAATCAGGCCAGTTAGAAAAAAATGTGTTCTTTGTGTTAACCACAAGACATACATACATGACATACTTAAGTTAGAAATACATGTTTTCGTAGGTTTGTCCATACCTAAATTTGAAAACTCTTTGACGTACAGGAAAGAGATTGTAGCACCAATTTATGCCTTTTGAAGAGTAAGGCCATGCGGGAAGTTTAGAGTTTTATATCAACCCCTTAATCCAAATCGGAGTATAAGGGCAGAATAAGACGATTGAACATCAACCAAAAAAGGATTTTTTAAATTTATGCCATAATTTATATGTGATAAGTTCTAACTTAACTGTAATCGTACGTCAGCTAATTTGAAAACCTTTGCAGCCAGATGGTCTAAATAAATTAAAATTAAATACATTGCATTAAATACAGGTTATTTATGTATTTTAAATCGTGATTGCTACCACTGTTAGTATTTGTTAGATTATTGACTCACTGGCCACAAGATGTTTTTATTGGAGAACATATGACTGGCACATTCAAACATATGTCACTAAACGTCCGTAAAACCCACGAATTTTACAAAAAGCTAAGTTAAAAGCACTCTAAGCTTCAGAGCCGCCATCAGATATTAGATTTTAGGATTTCTCAACTTCGTAGCTTAATTTCTAGGAGACCTTGGCCTATAGCTGGTCCCAGTCTCTTGCAGACCATAATCTCTAGCAGGCCTTGGCCTGTCCGATTTCTCTGTGTCTGGCAACTCTCATCCCTTAGAATCACAAACTTACGGTAAGTCCCGGCCTAGCTAATACCTCGTCCTCAAGAAGCCATCCACACTTGTCAGATTCTAGCTTTTTGGAGCTCTTAGTTTCTGGGATACCCTGATCTCTGGTGGGTTCTGGGCTTTAGAAGACCTAGGCCTCTAGTAGTTCCCTGATTCTGGTAGCTCCCACCATTGGTTTTTCCTGGCTTTTGGGAGTCGTCAGCGTCTAGGACCTCCCGGTCGCTATCGGACGCTGGCTACTAGCAAGACCTGTCCTCTGGCAAAGCCGACTGGCAAAAATTACAGGTATCTTATAGTTTTAGCTCCTACCTTTTGCACTTCCAGGCTTTTGGGAGCTCAAAGTCTCCCGGCCTTTAGTAGGTTCTTGACTCTCAGTTAGGCAGGTCCTAGTTAGGTAGGGTAACAAACGACCTAAATCAAAATAATAAGTACTACAAATTAAGTTTTTAAGTGTTGATGTTGTTGTATGTTGTGTGATTTCATTCCGCATTCAGATTAAAGAAAATAATAAAAAAAACGGTAGTTTTCTAAAAAGTAGCTGGTGGGAACTTGTCAAAAATGTTATGTAAGTCAAGGTAAAATGTCTTAATCTGTCATTTTTATCCTACATCAAGTCGAGCTACTGTTATAAACTATGAATACTGTACTCCAGTCTAAATAAATCTCAAGAAGCAGAAACATATGGTTCCTTCATATAGATATATATGGAATTAATATAAATAAAAGTTCTTCTTCAGTTTAGTTGTATATATGTTGCTTTAATTTTATTAAAAGTACATATACTAAGTAAGATATAAGACTTGCTATGGACAAGCGACAAGCTGCAATTTTGACTCTATTCGATTTTTCCAAGGCCTTCGACTGCGTGTTTCACCCTCTTTTACTGATCAAATTGAAGAGGTATGGTTTCTCTGATGGTTGTGTCAGGTGGGTGGGGTCATATCTCTCCGAGCGACAGCAGCGTGTCAAGACTGACAATGGGTGCTCCGAGTGGAAACCTGTCACCCGAGGGGTGCCTCAGGGTTCTGTACTTGGACCACTTCTTTTTACACTCTACATTAATGTCATAACTACTAGCATCCGACACTCAAAGTTCCATCTGTACGCTGACGATTTACAAATTTACCGCCACTTTTCACCTAATGAGATGGACACTTGTGTACAAGTAATGAACTCTGATATTGATTCAATAGCTTACTGGACTTGCAGACATGGACTGAAACTTAATGAAACCAAGACTAACTGTATTTTAATAGGCTATCAAAGGCTTATTACTAAAAATCGACATTAATACTGCTCCAAGACTGATACTGAACAACAAAAAAATAGTTTTACAATGAAAAAGTAAAAAAACCTGGGAATAACTATCAATAAAAACCTGGGATGGGCTGATCAGGTGTCACTAATGTGTAATAGGGGTTTTGCCTGTATACATGGCCTCAAGCGATTTGCACAGTACTTGCCGTTGGATGTTAGAGTGATGTTGGTGAAAACTCTAGTTTTACCTCACTTTAATTACTGTGACGTGGTGATCAATGACATGACTGTTAACCTTTCTAATTAAATTCAGCGTGCACAGAATTATTGTATTCGGTTCATTTTCAACTTACGACGTGATGATCACGTATCTCCTTATTTTGAGCAATTATCCCTATTAAAATCCAAAGAACTTAGAGATCTTCATGTACTTAGTCTATTGCACGCATTAATCCACAATGGTTGTCCAAGTTATTTGGCCCAAAGTTTCGTTTTTATGTCTGATATTAGTGCACGTAGAACTCGTAGGGGTGCATCTTTATTATCAATTCCAATTCATAGGACAGCCTTATATAATAAATCTTTCACTGTTTCCGCGTGTCGATTGTGGAAAGCTCTCCCAGACAACATCAGAAGTATTGACAAGCGCGATCGCTTTGGGGCGGAGGTTAGGGCCTTTCTGCTGCGGACTCGGCGGGAGTGACGGTTGGTGGTTCTTGTGGTCACACTTGGGGTAACTGTATGTGTTGCGTGGATGGGGACTGAATGCTGTTAGGATAGGATAGTTTTATTAGTTGCCTGTTGCATTAAAGAGATTTATGTTAGAGTTTAATCGAAATGGTTTATTTTAATTATAATTGGTATATATACATTATTATGTTAAATCCAATATGTAATTAACTATTAAAGTGATTTAGTTTACGTGTCAGTTACAATGTTGTAATAGGTATGATTATATTTTAATTTGTTTGTTTTGTTTGGAGGTTAAGTGGTAGAGAGGACTTTTAAGTCCTAACTTCGCCTCTGTAAATAAAGTCATTTTTCATTTCATTTCATTTCATATAGTAATTACTTATTTATACAAACACTAAAAAATTTAAATTTCAATTCTAACGGTAACTACTGAAACGAAGACTGTCAATGCATAAGCGAGCATAATCACTTTAAACATATGCTTGCACAAGCTGAGAGAAGCGAACATTTAGTCTTTTCATAAGCATAATCTATTTTACATAAGCTATAACAAATTTAAAGATAATTCCTATTTTAAACTTTTCTAGCAATTCCAGCGGTATTTTTCAACGACGCATAATAGAGCAATGCCACTTTAAAGATACGCTTGCACAAGCCGGGAGCGCCATACGTCACAGTTGAGAGATATCAGTTGTTTGATGCTCCTGGCTAGTGCAAGCGTATCTTTAAAGTTGTCGTGCTTGCTTATACGTGCTTGCTTATGCGTGCTTGCTTTCATATAAATATGAAAATTTATTTTTATAAAAATGGATAAAAACTTGGACATAAGTTTTATTTACTTTATTTTTCAATAAACACTTTAGATTCTATTGATATATATAATTTAATTTAAATAAACATTGATTCGCAAAAAGTACTTGCTCCGCTGGGAATATATATATATATATATATATATATATAGTAAGAAAATATTTGATTAATGGGTCTGAAGACGCAAGACTTGTAACTTATATTACATATTTCATACGTAACTTCATTTTAACATTAAAGGAACTCATACAACAGCTATATGAAAATTGCATAGTACTTGCAAACGAATTTTTTTATAT
The DNA here is from genome assembly GCF_021130785.1 of Homalodisca vitripennis. NCBI lineage: Eukaryota > Metazoa > Arthropoda > Insecta > Hemiptera > Cicadellidae > Homalodisca > Homalodisca vitripennis. The sequence continues at coordinate 164,042,663 of NC_060207.1, read as the reverse complement.
ACAAAAGCATTAAAGTTAAAACAGTAGTTCAATGTATAGATTGTATTGTAGTAAGACGAATTTTTTTATATACAAAAGCATTAAAGTTAAAACAGTAGTTCAATGTATAGATTGTATTGTAGTACAAAATTATAAGTATAATACATCGCATATATTGTTATACCTGTACATTTCAAAAGTTTTCACTTAGTTATTTATAAGATGTTTTTTAAGATGATACAATCAGAATACATCATTTATAACAATAATGCCAGCTAATGTTTTATACATAAAAAATAAAGTGTATGTGGTGTTTCATAACTATATCAAAGTGTTGATGAAGGAGTCTGAAAATAAATTAGCAAACTTAAGGAGCTGCAAAGCTTGTGATTAAGTGGAGGGTATAATGATCTAATGCAGGAGGATCAAGTACTCTGATACATGATCGTCATTAGGTGGTTTCTCTCCTACCACATCAACATAATCTACACAGCTGGTGATGGGAATCTGTCAAACTTACAGTACAATTCTGTCAGTAATGAGGCCGATCATATAGTTAAGTAATGGTACATATTCTATTAACGACGCACTTATGTCATATTTGCAATGTTGTAAGGACAGTTATTTTTTCGGTACTAAGGAGCGCTTGGATTAGATCTAAGTGAAATAATTTCTTTCTGAATGGTATCTAAATTTAATCAGTTATCTACCTCTGTATCTACCTGTACACAAAACTAAAATAAAAAGAAGTTGAATTAGAGCATTGTAATAGTTGATAAACCTTCATATTAATTTTGAATATAAGAAAGTGCAAATTGTTCCAGCTTTATCTTATTTGGATAGGTAACTTAAAATAGGTAAATAAAACCTCAATAAGTAAAGTGAATATTTATTTGAGAACCTAAAGAAAGAAAAACATTTGTTTTCAGTCCCACATCGAAAAATATATCCATATTGATCGGTAAGGCTTTTAAAATTAAATCTTTAATGCAATAATTGTATTTATTAATTTTAATGTAATCAATCAAGTTTCAATCAATCAGTTTACATAACTTTCTTAAAAATTATATACTTTTAAACTAGTTAAAATTTGTCTAAAACCGTTTGAGGGTTCCTTTCATCGTATTTGAAAAAAGAAATTAAAAATATTTGTGTCAGTAAAGATTCTTAATCTGCAGATAAGGAATCGAATATTTTAAAGCGTCACATATTAAATAAATAGGTATCTTACTTCCATTCGTATTATTGAAGGAAATGCAATAAACTTTCCATTACCTTAATATTCTTATTAATTGGTTCTTTCAACATTTATTTAAATTCATGTTGTAAGTGGTACACAAAATAAATATATAAAGAAACTAACCTACAATGATTCAGGTTTAAAATATTTTTGAACAATTTTCATATTTAAATGTTATTATTGGTATAGGCTATAGTCTACAAGTAAAAGTCTGTATTGCAGTGAACTACTTATTGATAACAGCTGTTGCAAAATACTCCCCTTATTTTTTATTAAAAGTGAATTTTATACAAATAATTCATGGGTGGATAAACTTGTAAAGTTTTACGATTAGCCGTTAAACTAAGTATAAATGAATATGTACAAATATCTAGTGATCAGCCAGGGTTACCGATTATTAGAATAGAATAGAATATATTTATTTTTCGAAAGTAATTACAATCCATCACAACTAAAATCATCTGGTGCAAAATTATCAAAAAAGATGGTAATAATATTAATTCACATATAGTCTTAAATTAATGACTGCAATTAAACTACACAATATCACAAATTATCATGATTAAAAGAATAAAAATACTATATATAAGTTTAAATGCAACGCACATATTCTAGTATATATCCAATATATATTTACTTTCAAAAAACATAGGGCCTCTAAGGCAAAGCCTGTGTAGAGGTTCCTTCTCTAATATTAAACATTTTGCGCTACAAAGATTTTTATATTTTATTTAACCACATAAAGTCCCACTACATAAATGCAATTGTGGCAATATAACTTCAACAAACATAGCCGCTTAGAATAATGTTTGTTTCTTTACGATATAGATTTAACACAAATTAAACTTGTATATTAATAAGGTGATCAATATTATCTTTTTTTAAAGCCAAAACTTAAATTTTTTTGCAAACAACTTAGAATTTTTACAATTTGCAATGCTTTTCGGAATAATATTAAAAATTCTAGGACCCTTAAAACAATAACTTTTTGTAAAAAATGTCAAATTTGGCTTGGGTACTTCCAAACGTTCTTTATACTTCAATTTTTCTTTGTGACAATTATTTAATTCATTCAAATTCCCACTTTTTACGAAAAAAATTTTTAATACTTTATATACAAACATATATTTTAGAGGGAGAACTCTTAAATCTACAAATAAAGGCCAAGATGGTTCAAATTTACTTTTTCGTTTAATTAATCTAATCTATTCGACTAATGAATTTCATTCTATTCGACTGATAGAATGAAATTTATCTACAAATGACTATTAAAAGACAGGGTTTTATTTTTTATTTCATGTAAAACTAAGTATAACATATGTATATTGTATTTTTTTTAAATCAGAATACCCTTAAGTGAAAAATTGGTCGTTACATAAAAAATTTACTAGAACCCTGAATCCTGTGGTAGCTGGTCTAAAATTATTTTCTGTTATAAGATTTAAACTAGAATACATTTGTTCAAAGAAAACTATTAACTAAGACATTTACTATAATCTAGAGTTAATGAAGTAGAAGTTACGCTAAAAAGACAATCCCCACATGTCGTGACATCAAATGGTAGTTAGGGTGTGCTCGGGGATAGACTAGTTCCTTCCAACTTCTTAATTGATATCGACTTAATCAGTAACTGTATACTTCATAGATTTACCTCAATTATGTCCAATCTATAGCTATTTAATTATGCATATATTTTGAAGTAGTCGCTATTACAGATGTTGTTTATAACGTTTTGTATTTATGACTTACACAATATTCCTTACTCAGTTTGTTTATTTAGTGCAGTCTTACACGTTAATATTATATATATATATATATATATATATATATATATATATATATATATATATATACATATATAAAACAATTTATGTTAAAGTCTCTCTTCATTACGATTGTTTTTTAGTTTACCTTGATGATATACAGTATATTATACTTTTAGTAATTTTATAGGTTCCTAATGAATAAAATTATTTTAATCCTATATGTGGTGAAGTGATGTTCATAAACGTTAAAACACATGAGTAAAAATGTAATTATCGGAACTATTATTTTAAGATTTAATGTAAATAGTTACAACTTATGCCTTGCTAAATACAGTAACTAAAGATTTATATTTTTTTATTACCATTGCCAATATTAATTATCATGTGTCTGTTATAGAACTCACGTTCTTATTCCATTTATTCACTGGTGGCATAACACTTTTCAAAGTTACTCTAAGGATTTAGACATTTTTAATGGTTGTAACAGAAAATTATAGTTTTAATTTGTAAATTTAAAAAAAATCTAAATCGTATTTAACAAGTTCCTCTTTAATATAATAGCTTATAGTATTACAAAAAAGTAATAAGCTAATCAAATAATTTTATTTATTACGTAATATTTCTAAAATGTTATAAAATAACAAAAAGCAAGTAAAGTAAAATTCATGAACAATTATATAAAATATTTTTGAAGTTTCTTATTTTAGTATAACTTATGGTCACATGAAATGTTAGAAAATTATTATACTATGTCTAAGTGGTGATCACTGGATAGATTGACAAGTTTGCAAAAGTCAATAGAATATAGACATTATCGCAATCCAATTTTCCTATATTTGGCAAAAAATTGTCCCAATCTTTGATCTTGTTTATGTTTAAATTTGTATTACGTTTACGTTACATAAATATTAGTCATCTATATCTACACCTATACATCTATAAGTACACACCTATATCTATAAAATAATCATCACAAAAAATCGTCCTAAGATACCTTCGATACTGGGGATAATCTTCTGAAGTCTAAAACAGATTATGATTTTTAATTTCTATCCTACTCTACTGCAATGTACTGCATACGTAAAAATTTGAATATAACATAGTTTGCCAATTTAATCTAGTAAATATATATAAAGTAGATAGGACTATATTTTAATTGATTACGTGCCTATTTTTAAGGATTATTAAATTCGGTTACGTAACTAATAAGGAAATAACAACTTTATCGTAATTTCTTCATTATCAATCACAAAGATTATCTTTCAATATGTGTATTTACTGGATGGATTTACACATGTCTGACGTTTCTAATTGATCATTGGTCAAACAAATGACCTTTGTGTAATCAAGGTTTTGCAACTTGAAATCGCCGTACAACTTGCATATTTAAAATATCCATATAATTTATTGGGAATCTTTGGTGTCATTAATGGAGTTATTCCAGAAGGAATCTGTTTCTTCATCGGATACTCATTAGATGGAAAACATTATGGACATTGAACACCCTGTTGTTAACTTTTGTGTTCTAATCCCAGGTTTGTGCCACAAGTTAACATTCAGGATTGTCCTTTCAAAATGTCAATCTGAATAGTTTGTTGTCATTTTGCACCCACATGATCTACCATATTCCTGACGTGTGTTAATTCTTCCTACCAAATAAAAAACGGCAAACACTATCAACCATTAATAGGATACAAATACCCCAGTCGTAGTAATAGATTATAGTATTAAAAACGTATCTTTGAACTACTTGGATACAACAGTTTATTTCATTAATGACATGAATTTTGTAATGTAAGTAGTTTTGAAGCAGATAATATCTATATTTTTAGTTTAAGATTTCAAGGTAATATATGAGTAAATAAAGTATCCCAGTTTCATCCGAACAACAACAGAGACGAGACAGTCAAGATAGAATCTACGAGTGAGCTGTACCAGCCATTTACTTGAATTGCTTCCCTGCTTATCCTTGTACGTTTTGCTATGAACAGAACTGTGACCTGAATAAGAGTTTATTTATGCGAATGTCTGACCCGAAGTTTGACAGCTTAACCTTAAAGTAATATTGTCGTAACTTAATAATTCTTGAGTTTTTAAGAGTTTTTAGAGTTTCGTGTTAATCACTGCATACGTAACTTATATTAGACACAATATTGTCTTTACCATATAATATCAGAAGTATAAGACTTAGAATCGTCTTTTATAAGATTATAACAGAAGGGAATCACTAAATGTGTTGCTAAGCTATGACATTGGGAACCTTGAGAACGACAGCACCAGTTCGGCTAAATTTGTTATATTCGAATGTTATCAAATAAAGGTTTTTAAAGAAAGGAAAAGTGGAAGATTTTTGCTAATAATTATTTTGCAAAAATAATGATAACATTTTCGAAACCTATTCCAAATTTAATTGTCAGTAAACAGCAGGCGTTGACACTTTCAGCTGGGGTTTATCAAAGAGAATAAATATTTTTTTACAATTATATATTAGAAAACAGTTAATACAGGTACTTCATCAGGTGTGCAATTCAGATTACAAAGACCAAACTCACTTATGCTTAAAACGGAACACAAGCAGTAAAAGCGGATGATTGTCGTCTAAATTATAGTTTTTAAGTTTACTTGTATTTATAATATCTTAATTGGGGTAGAATGTTAAAATTGATTATAGCACCAGAAATATTGTTGACAAGAAGTAGACTCTTTTTAAACCGTAAGTCGGTTTCTGAGACCTACATACGTATATATTTTCCTGGTCGGGGTAAACAACGCAATATGAACTGTAAAAACGTATATAAATAAGGCAAGAAGTGAATCTAAACAGTGTGAATAAGTTCAAACATTTTTACCGAATGCAACTTTTCAGGTGTGTTCATATTTTTTCCTCGTTCTAAGAAGGTACCTCAGCTATGTCATTTGTAATATCTAGAACGGAAATAGAATACAAGGGCGGGCGGTTGAAAATTTTTGACAGAAGTGGGTCTGAAAATCCCACATATGTATTTACTTTCTTTTTCTGGCCAACAAGTCAAACTCAAATTTGTACTGGAAATATCTTAGACCGGAGATAGCAATGTTTGGCTTGTAATAAAAGATTATATTGGTTTTAATTAATAGAACAGTTAACCTTACTTAACCTTAACCATTCCTGCGCAGCAGTAATGCCGAGTCGACTATAATAATCAGTGATCCAACTGGCTTCGTGATAGGAGTAGTAAGTATTTTAAAATATTCTTATTTTATTTGACCTTATGACGCATATTATACAATGTATCTTACAGCTGAATTATCACAAAAAGTTAAATTAAAATTCATTAATAACAACATATATTAGTGAATCAATGGTAACCGATATTAGTGTAGTGTATTACAAGGTATTTTTATTTTTGTTGTACAAATCAATACCGATGACTTTTTAAGACTATAAAATTACCATACTAGCATACAGATTAAATTTTTACAAGTCATTGCTTAATAATATATTTTCCTTGTATTGTGCTGGATACAACTGTTTTTCTCTTTTAGGATTCGAATCTTAGAAAACGCACATCATCCTAAAAGGACCTTTCACTGATTCAGGAGTGACAGGATATTCTTAATGGGCAAGGTTTGGGATAGGCACCACCTACTGCCCAAAAATTCATTAGAAAGAATTAAGGGTATTATCTCAGTCATGTCTTCCCGGAAGAAGGAGTAGCCAACTCAGAAGCAATCTCTCTAGTCAAAGCAGGTAGCAAGCCCTTATGTCTAGCCCAGCAAGAACCTTTGACATTTATGTAGCTAATTCCAACAGTCATCTCCTGCAGTAGACCTCAGGATCTACCCAGAATCTCGACTCAGTAATGTGTTGCTCCTGGACATTCTTAAGGTTGCACAGATTTAAGTAAGACGTCAGTTTTTGCTGTACTCAGTGTAGGTTAAACTGCCAGTTATAAACCACCCATAAGTGAAAAAATGTCAATATTGTACGACAAAACCAATTTTAAACTAATTCTTTTTTACATTATTAAAAAAAGTTTGTAAGTAAAATATAATCTGAAATACGAATACGTACCAAAAGTCATAATGTTCAATATTTTTAAAGTATCAAATAATAAATTACTTGATATTATTTTGTTCATGTGTAAATTTTAACGATTTTATTTTCAACAATATACAAAATACTTGAAAATGCTATATTTAAACGGATGGTTCCATTAGGAAAAACGGTAACAATTGGAAATCCGATAAGTGACACGACTGTGGGTCTGTTTATTACCATTTCAGAGTGAACTGCGTCAGTTTTTGAGTTAAATGTTTTCATAACGTCAGAGAAATGAGTTTCGGATGTGATCGTTTTAGTTAATGGATCCGTTTTACGACAAAATCGTAAAACAGGATTTCAGTTGACTCAACATTTCTCTTACATACATAAAATGTAGTTTCCATTTCCAATTCATTACATGGTGTAGAAATTTGGCACCATCTTATAAAAAAAAAAAAACTTACTTGATATTTTGCTATAACTTTTGTTATTTTACAATTATATAAATTTATGTTTTCTTGATTCTTTTCAACACTTTTTAAAAATAAGTTTATTCATAATAAAACTTTAAGAAGACGGGAGTATTAAACCTCCTAAATATAGTGAAACATAAGCTTTTTCTGTTATCTATTTAAACAGCGTAAAAAGAAATGTGCTTTTATTCTAAGGAATAAAAGAAAGGGCAAAAATATTTTATTTCTATCCTTCATTACTTTGACATATTACATAAACTATCTGTTAATCTTTGTTGGCACGCGTATGATTTATAACGTTTTTTAGATCGACATTAGGTCGAAATAGTAATGAATTTTAACAAACTATTTTTCTTTAGTTCTTATACATATATTTCTTTGAGTAATTAATGCTTTTCCTCAACTCAAGTTCCTTTCTCACCGACTATAGACAACAATTTTCTTTCTTATATAATTAAAAAGTATTAAAAAATCATAGGAAGTTCCCCACACTGTATAACAACCACCAATAATATTTATTGATTTTATAGAACATTATGTATGATCTGCTGAATCTGGTGGCAAAGGATTGGCCAAGAGTTCTTTCAGACTATATTGAGTAAAAGAGAAAATGTCATTACACTGATCTCTGATGGATTCGCAATACAACAAGAGGTAAAATAAATAAAAAACACTTACTACGGTCTAAAACTGTTATTACGATGTTAAGTAGTTATAGCAACATATGGTTTGAAATTAATCTAAGTGTAACATTTATGAATACAATTTTAAAATATTTAAAGAAAAGAATTGACGTAGATCACTATCGAATCATATATGAGTGTTCACTATTTTTTAATTACTATGTCCATCATTTCAACGAATACAGTGATTTGACATAGCCCATCTTCCACTGCTCGGTTAATATACTAACAGTTTAGGGTTTAAATTGAACAATCCATTAAGTTTTTACTCTGAATATCTCATCCCTCTGTTTTTTTTAATTTCCCAGTAGTTTTGTAAACTAAAATTGTTTCATCGACAGACAATATTAGTTTTACTATACAAAACCGAACTATTCCCGTACTCCTGACACTGTAAAAAATAGAATCAGATCGTATACGATTTATTATCTCCTATTAAGTAATGTTATCCGTGACCAGACTTCAAAAAGAGCCTATTTGCGGTCTCGACATGGTTGCGTACTATCCAACACTTAGTTACAATCCAGAGGTATACCTACGGAAAAAACTAGACAAATGAAACATAAAAGCATCAATATTGTATCAGAACTCGTGTTAAGAGTTGATTGGTGTTTTCCTAAAGAATCACAGTAAATGAAAATTCAGAAACCAAAAGGTTACCCTATAAGTAAAAGCAATGTGGTATTGATAATTAAAACTAATACGCCTGAAAGTTGAGATAATAAGTTTTATATATAAGCAACATACATTAAATAATATTGAATGTCAATCAGTATGGGATTTGGCTGAGCGATAACAAATATATTTACACTATTATTATAGGTAACCATAAGAGCAATAAAATCTCGCATTATAATTGTACTTTATAAAAATTCTGAGTGCAATCACTAGCTGTAAACATTTTATTCGTACAGTAAAAATAAAAATTATAGGGTGAAAGTCAATGTTCGAAGTCAATGACAAGATTTGCACTAACGCGTTGTTGTACTCTTGTTACCCCACATGAAATTTTAATATTTGAAACCTAATACACGAAATATTAATGTACTATGGGGATATATCAAGAGTGGTTTTATATTCGGAATAATAATTTGTATGGAACATCTAATTTCTAATTAGCTAAGAGTATCGCGTATCTAACCACTGCATTTCGCTGAGTGTCATTAATGCATCTCACTTAGTAGACTAAAGCAATTTTTATTTTGTCTGCCAGAGGGATGAACAATTTCTTTTCTGAATGTTTATATGTCTTTGCGTTTAATGTTCTTTGATTAGACGCAAAGAGGCTCTTCTGAGAGAGTTCAATAAGATCGTGTCCAATCCCGAATTGCCCGTTACACGCGACCTTCCTCAGCAAGATAGCCGGCTCAAATCACGCAAGCCATCACTACGAACAGCATCCCAGTTGATAGAGGAGAACTTTACGCCTAATGCTAACTGGGCGTCATCCTGGGAATCATTCGATGGACGGAACAAGTTCTTGATATCCGATCCTACGAAAGCAGCGGTTGGCTTGGAAATTCCTCGAAAGGAATGGGTTTTATTGAATCGTTTTCGAACTGGGGTTGGGAGAAGCAATCACTGGAAATTCAAGTGGGGTATTACTGACGACCAGACGTGTGATTGTGGCGCAAACTCTCAGACAATTGAGCACATTGTAAACGACTGCCCTTTGCGATTGTTTTCTGGTGGTCTGGCTGGTCTGAGTGGTTTAGAGGATGGGTCTCTAAACTGGCTCAGTAATTTGGATTTAGCTTTGGGACGGGAGATTTTAATATTATTTTTAATTTATGACTCAAGAACTTTGTTCTTACGTACTTTTTAATAATTGTAATTTTTAATTTATTTATTTATGGATAGCTGCCTTTGTCCCCCATACGATATATATATGGGTCTTTCCGAGGACATCTCGAGAATGAAATGAGCTAGAGATTGTTTTGTTGGTAAAAAATGTTGCAAGTTATCTCAGCGAAGCCTGTCACGTGATACAAGCTGTGGCGTACAACTACCTTTTATAGACGTAAACTAATGGGAAAGTGCAAATAGAATCTTCTATAGGAATATGTTACACATGTTTTATTAAAGTACTATCAACAACCACAAACAAAACCATCCAATAAATCAAACGGACTGTTAAATAACTACTGTATTTGGTATTAATATCTATCACATATTTTGTGAAGCAGCAGATATATGTATTAGAGCATTAGATATTAGTATTATTCATTTTATAGATTATAAGAAACTAAAATAAGCAATCAATAGTTAAAAACTAAAAATATTCCTGTATTGGAAACATCTTGGCTTCAGATCTCTAAATAAAAGATGGTGGAAAGTCGTAACATAGTCCTTAAAACTACCCCCTTTATAACAAATACCCAAAATCCCCTTTGCATTAAATTAGTTTAGGTTAACTCTCCTTATACTAAAAAGTCTAGGTCAAGTTGGAGGAATAATAGATTTATACAAATTTTCCAAGCACTTGATTATCGAAATAAATGTTGCTTAAATAAACCTCTAATAAATGATAGAAAATATGCAAACAAATACTAATATGAAAAGTGAACAATCACTATTAAACTTGTTTTGTTACGTTTAGCGATCACCCATGGCAAGATACCAACACTGATACCATAGGAACTATAGCGCATGAGCTGTGGGGTACATATTTGTAAACAGTATTTGTATTTACATAGGAAAACCTCGAGTTGCAATTTTATCTAACAAACTGAAAGTTCATAGAAAGGTGTTCTAATACCCGATAATACTCTTTAAAACAGTATATAGCAATAAAATCATAGTCTGATTTGTGTTTGGGAAATTAAAAAATAAGTATACAATTACCGAAAATTAATGCATAGTGTACGAAATTATCTGTATTCTTAAAGATTATGACAATAATATATTTTAAGTACTATATATAAATGCGTAAATATGATAAAATGTGATTCATTCGTCACTAGAACATTCTACACTTAGCCATATATAATTATATAAGCTTTTTACGTTTATTCCTAATATATGCAATAAAAGCAAAATAATTGAGAAACGTGGTAAAAAATTGACTGAAGGCATGTAGAATATCTGTAATTCTGACGACTTCACCAACTTGACCGTTTCATGCCAGACTGGCCAATGTCAACAGGAATACAGTGAGATAACACCACAGCAATGAGTATACAAATGTACTAAATAACCACAATCGTGAATACCCGAGTGCCCACATGGCTCAGACTTCCTCAAAAAGGGATTTCTTCACTTCCTCCTCCCCTGAAAAAAGGAACATCAACTATCTCAACCCATCATTGAGGACTTTATTACATCAAGTTACTTAATTACATCACTGTGTGAAAACTTCACAACAAAACGAACTATAAAGAAAAAACATACCTTTATAGATACAATTTCATAATGATCATCCAATATTAAAAACTGTAGATACCAGTTAAACTAGTTGCGGAACAAAATTTAGGCGTTACAATTCTGCAAAGTTCCCCATTGGCAACCGAGTTATTAAGGATTTCCTTAGTGAGGCTTCAAATGAAAACTATTTACTTTCTTAAAATGGTTCCGGTCTTGAGATCTCAAAGATTAGAGGTTGTGCTAGCCATCATTATTCCAACTTGGCAGCTCTCTTATCTAATACCAAACTGAGATGAGCTATACAGTACACGGGATCTCACATAATGAAAGGATTAGAATCACAATCATAGTTATTCCTGCCTCTCAATAGTTCTCTAGCCCTGATAAGGTTCCTCCAGACATTTTTCAGTTATATTTCAAATTAGGAGTGCCAGGCGGTGGCAGAGGATCGAAATTTCAGCATACGTTTAAGAAAAAAATTGGTTATTGGAAAACCAAAGACAAATTTCATGATGATCTGGTATTGATGCAAATTGCTTCCAAAGAAGTTCTCGATTCTTCAGCATCGAAGAAAATTAGGGCAGAATGAAGATGATATTTTAATCTCTTAGCGTTTGAAAGAGTCCGTTTAGGAAGGGGAGGTATTCGTATGGCGGATTCCGTACTCAAAGTACACTCTTTTAAATATACGCGGTAGAAATTGAGTCCATTTTTAGAAAATATGGTAGTGGGAAATCCAAAGGGTTGTTAAAATGGAGTAATTTTAATTGCAGAGTTGACTTAAATTTGAAATAATATAGCCGTTATTTTGAATGTAGCTTATAGTATGTTCTATATTATAATTATTTCTTTGTAGTGGACTAATGTAAGTCAAAGTGATTGGTTCTTTATGTAAAGCAACATTATAATGTAATTGTCACGTACAACGCAATTGCTAATATTATAGTGTTTGTAAATCTTTAGCCAGATTTTTTTTCTATATCGTGCACTGTGATAAAATTTAGCATTCTCTTAATTTTAACTAGGATCTATAATTGACATTTAAGAAATCGCAAAAGAAAAGATGCAGATCTTCTAAGCTAAAGTTTCTAAGTTTCTTGACATCTAAAACAAAGTATCTAAAATGCACATGTTTGCACGTGTATACAAATATCTCAAAACTCAGTGATGAATGACATTATAAAAATTGTAATCTGGGACAAATTACATTACAGTAATCCATAATTACAAATCATTTTAATTAGCTGTTACTCGATGAATAAAGTATTGTTTTACTTTTCAAATCTAACACTTATATTAATATTGTTTTATAAAAATATGCGTTATTAACAATAGAATTGTTTGAAACATATTAACATTAAATAATGTACACTACGTAAAATTTATTTCAATCAATGTTAATACCTTACTATATATAGTTTATTAATGAGATAATAAAATAACAGTTACTGTACACGTTATTAAAATATTACACACACACACACACACACACACACACACACACACACACACACACACACACACACACACACACACACACACACACACACACACACACACACACACACACACACACACACACACACACACACACACACACACACACACACGCACACACGCACACACACACACACACACACACGCACGCACACACACACACACACACGCGCACACACACATACACACACACACACACACACACACACACATATATATATATATATATATATATATATATATATATATATATGGTATGTGTGGAGAATTTCCTTCTTTATAACTATTTATTACTGTTAATAATTATAAGGGTACTTAACGCATTTGAAAAATAGCCAATCTAAGTGAACGAATGAAAAATGCTTGGTTAGACGTTTATCGGCAGAATTTAATTAATTATCCCACATTCAGGTTTTAAGTGACGTCATGTGCTGGACGCGCGAGGTGGCAAATGGAGAAAGTTTTAAGTGGACAGCCGTCTAGTGGTAGATATTTATACGTCATTTTAATTTACTTTCCTACAATGATAAAACATGCAGAGTCCAGTCAAGAATATATGTTTTGATCAAATTGTGTAGGGAACATTTACATGAACATCAAACATCATGTAAAGTTAAGTGTATGAAAAATGGGATTGCTAAGACAAAGATTCAATTTGACGATGCCTGTTTGAATAATCTTCCCACAAACAATCCAGGAGTTGAAGGCAAAAGTCTTGTCATACTACAGTAAACGCCTTCATTAGTATGTAGTATTCCTAATTACTCTTCAAAAACCACACTGCTACGTGTATGGAACCCGCTACTAATGAAAGTAAGAACTTATATCCGTCCTATGACCACAATAATACTAAATTTGATGAAGAGTGTACCTTCCGTGAGAGAATCCGTCCTATCCGTATACATACCTGTAGGAGGTCCCCTGTATAGCTGCTATTTAACATTGTGTATTTGTATCTTACCTTCCTTTTTATGCTTCTAAATGCTATTTTATATTTATTACACGTATTGTATCTGTTTTTTGATAATCTTATACTTATTTAAATGGAAATAATAAAAAAAATGACAAACACACATTTGTTTATTAAAATAAAATAGACAATATATAAAGATAATTTCTTTATCAATCAACCATTGTTTAATAAAGGTTGTAAGTTTAGTATTGAATATTAGAGAATAAATAAAAAAAAACGATTCAGAGTAAACAATTATTGTTTGCACAATTATGCCAACAAGCATTGTTTTCTCAATATTTTCCTTGCATGTAAACCTTGAGCAAGATGAACACTTGAACAGAGTGCATCTGTTTTTCCTAACAGAGCAGTTGGGTTATGAGATTGGTGCCAAATTTTCTGGACCCCCATCACTTTCACCAGACTGTTCAGTGTTCATATTGTGTATCATTGCTCTAATAATGTAAATCAAATGAATAGTCAACGATAACGTTTGTTACAAACACATACACTAAAATAACGATATCGAACTAAACATTGTCTGAAACTAACACGCTTGCACTAAAAAAAAAAAAAAACACTTACGGGATCAGTCACTTGCTTAGATACAGTTGGCGTTTACTAACTGCACTAACGCTGTCAGTCCCCTGTCGAGATTACAACTAACAAAGCGTGCAGGATGGGATTCCCCCTAACCCCAGACGGATATGGATGGATCATAACGTGTTTGGCGGAACAGAATGTGTCATATAGTCAGTTAGATACTTGTGAAGTATCGGAAGTATTTGTCTTTTAATAAAAACATTTGTTCAAACTATGTTTGTTAGGTGATATCTAACAGGGGGACCGACCCTTCATGGGTTAACAGTTAGTAACAATAATAAGAACGGATTTTATACTATTTTTACTATTTATTAAGAACTGACAACATATTTTTTTACTGGACAAATAATAATACAAATTTAAAAACTAAATTGAATGTGTTTTACTCTATTGGTTTGTGTTGTATTATCCATATTATCCATACTATTTATTTCGTATAGTTTCATAATATTATCCTAAACTTTAAAATAAAATATACAATTATATCATGCCAAACATGTACAGTAAAAAAAAATTTGAGCGAATTATTTTGTTTATTTAAGAATTTTATGCTTTTATGAAATATTGTGGTTTTAAATATCAAGTTTAGCACAACCGTTATTATTGGTAATATCAAATATTTAGTATGCTTGTTAGGTTTGTATATTAAGGTCATCTATTTAATTAGATCCTATCGAGGTTCAATATTCGTAAGGGGATGTGATAAAACATGGTCAAGTGCACATTGTAATTGCTGCCAGACACTATTGGCTGAGACGAGCTTCTCCAAGTCTCACTGCAGAAACATTCTAATTTGCTTTGGTTCATAAATCCTAAAACATCTTGTTTCCCATATTAATAACTATATACAAAGATACATAATCTCAAATGGAAATATTCACAATATTCAGAGTGAAATCATGTGTTGGTTAGGACCAGAAATCCTTACAAAAACGATTCCTCAAGGCCTACAAATTGTATAAAACCAGTTTCAATGTATTTATTCTTGCATATACATATTTGTAATAGAAGACAAGACAATGTTTTAATAAATATACATTTTCAGCTCATGGAAAAAAGGAATTAAGGGTTTTTACCGCAATATTTTATCAGAGAACTAGGTTTTTAATTTCCGGGAACTGCTGACATAGTCTCTAATCACTATTCTAGTTTCTAAAAGTTTCTAATTACATACAACTGTAGAAACCCCCAAGAGACCTGGTTACTGAGAGCTCATTAACCCATTTGTTTTTTTTTCGGTCAACTTTCCAAAAGAGGATCCGATCTCATGTATCCTAATGGTATCATGGTATGAAAGTAGTTTACCATTCATAATCACTGATCTCTGAAAGCAACTTATATTAGAGTTACTCAAATTTATATGCAATTTGTCTGCAATGGTCTTCGTGGTCATAGTTCAACTACCTCCAAAATCATAATCTTTACTCTTTAATTACATACATGTAAATATACAATACCTTTTCATAATACTTCTGAAGTAGACACGTTCCTTGGCCTAACTACTATTTATTATTGTCCTATGGTATTGCTAAAGCTCTTAAAAACTTCAGATTTGTACAATAACCTTGCCTCAAATCAATTCCATAACATTTTATGCAAACTTATAAGGACATAACACCTAATACTAAGGAAGATACTTATTGTACTGTACCATTTACAGTATATTTATATAATTTATACTACCTCATTGCATGCGAAAATAAGTTATTTATAGTGATATGACAGTTATTTACTGCTATAACTAAAATAAAATTAGTGTGTATATAGTAGAAAGAACAATGTTTATGTTATATACTGCTCTATATAATAGAATGTCTTTTCATTAGTTTAACTCACTTGTAATAAGGCACTACTTTAGTGCCTTAAGTAGTGAATGTTTACACGTAATTTAGGAAAGAAGTAGCACACATTTATGTATAATTTTCTCCATTATTATACGATTCTAAAATGTTTGAAATGAAATGCAGTTTGAAGAACATTGAAATAGAAAACTTTAGAGTTTCGAAACAAACTAATTATTTTGAAGGGGCGATAAAATCTTTGAAAAACTTCTAAATAATTACATTTTTTCTTATAGAAATATTACTATCTAAAGTATTTTTCTTTTTGTAATATGGTAAAAGTAGTAGAAATCTGTATTTTATTTGTATGCTTTAGAACTGAATAATAGAACATGTAACCTGTTGTGTTATCATTTAATACACATAATAAAGCAAACTTTGAATTGCATTAGTGTTTATCATTCAGTGCCAATCATGGTGGGATCTAAACGAAGTGGCTGTATAAGATATTTCATGAATGGTTAATTAAGGCTTCTGTAACACCAACTACCCTAGCAATGTAAACATGATGAAAGTGTAATTACATTGGACAAGGGTTTTAATGAACGGAAGTCACACGGTAATTTATGACTGAGAATCTATTGAACGACGAAAATTATGCTGTTACAAATTAAGTGCGTTTACTTGAATATGTTTTAAATTATTTGCATGTATTCTGTCTTCGTGTTATGTTGGATAAAAACAGAAAACATCATAAACGCTGGTTTGTGGAAGTCTTGCAATCACACCTCAGTATCTAGAGTGGTACGGTAATTGATTGGTTTCAACCTCACGAAAGTTACTCTATATTCTTATATGCAGTAATCCAATCACATCGTGCATGATGTAGAACTAACTCCCAAGTTGTGGAGGATCGGAAATTCAGGATGTCATGCCATTTTTACAAATTTTGTTACAGCATAAAATGTCTATAATTATGAAGTACATACGTGATGAAGACCAAAATGGATGTGGAGTTGTAAAAGAAGTGAATAACTAAAAAGATGAGGCACTATTTCGTACGCTAGAAAATGTATTGCGATATAGACTTGATTACTCATAAAATTATTTCAACACATGTTGGAAGAAAACACCTTTAATCGGAATAATAAATCTTTTATGATATTTAAAAGAGAAAAGTAAATTTTGTAGAATATATTGCTTCATATGGGTTACATTTTACCATTATATATGTGGTACAATTAGAGTCACGAGAATGGTCTTCACCTGAATGTTGAAAGAAGCTAGCCACGTAGTGATAGTATCCAAGAATAGTATCAATATCGTTATCATGCGTTTTATCAAATATGTTTTCTAAAATCTACCTGACTAAAGAATGATGAAAATTATTGTAAATAATTAAAGTCCCAATGGAGTATGAGAATTGTTTTATTTTGTAATAAATGCCCAATTCTGGATATTCAGATTTAAAAACATAAAATATTTGAAACTTAAAGACGTAGCGTTTAAATTTAACATACCGTGAGTCCTAAATATGTTGTAAGTATATGTAGAGGAAAATAGTATTAGACCTGTGAAGCATTTAGATAATGAGAGGTTGTAAAATTCACCACGTACGACTTAAAATAGACGAGATAGCCATATTCCTAGCAAAGAGTAGGTAAAAAAAAAAACCTATAAATGAATCCAGACAACACACCTAATGTTTAATGGCACCATAAATTGCATAATAATATTTAATCGCCATCTAGCCAAAACTGTTGTGATGGTGATTTTAGTAAAACTAATTTAAACTTTGAAAGATTTCCTTAAATTAAACAAAGTAGGGGTTTAATGGAAATAACCCGTGCACGTAACATGCTTCACTGACGTTGCGTACACAATTTAATAGTTATGGCTCATTCTTGGAATGCCTTTTGCACAGACATACCTTTTACAGAATATAAATTTTTACATACCTGAATAAGCTACATTTGTTAATATTTAATTTGTTAAAATCACCTTTGAAATTAAGTACCATAAAAATATCATGTCTATCAGTTCGTTTTGAAGTCTCATGTGGACAGAGAGAGAGGTATATAATTTTTCGGCTCCCAAGAGTAATAGGCTTTGCTATCGCTCAGCCAGTTATATTATTAGGTCATGAAGGGATTAAGAGCGTGATCTCCAAGTGGTAACTGCGTAGTTAGTTTCTTAGTATGGAAATAACTAATTTTCATTTGAAGGGTTGGACAGCTGCACAGATCAAATCTGAGTTGGATGAAGTCCACGTGGCTTCTGCACCAACATTGAAGACCATTTAGACCATTTTTTGGATCATTGAATTTTCACGTGGTAGGAGAAGCACGAACGATGAAGCACGCTCCGATCGGCTCGTTGAAGTCACCACACACGAAACCATCGATAAGGTGCGTAATATGTTAAGGGAAGATCAAAGATTAAAAGTTCGCGAGATAGTGAACATTGTAGGCATCTTAATTGAACGAATGCATTGGATCCTCCGTGAAAATCTGGCTATGAAAAAGCTGTGTGTTTGATGGGTTACGCGCCTGCTCACTTTGGGACCAAAAACTGAAAAGAAAGAACATTTATACTCAGAATTTCACACATTTCAGACACAATCCATAGGACTTTTTGGGCAGATTCATAACTATGTATGAAGTGTGGATCCACCATTACACTCCAGAGACCAAACAACAGTCCAAACAATGGATTAAGAGTGGGGAGAGTGTACCAATGAAGACGAAGACTGTTTTGTAAGCTGAAAAGGTGATGGCTACTGTCTTTTGGGATTCCTAGGGTATAATTCAGGTAAGTTATTTGGTAAGAGGCATATCCATAATTGGGTCCTATTATCCTGCTATGGTAGATCATTTGAAACATGAACTCATTGAAAAATGCCCAACATTGGCATGGAAGAAGGTTCTGTTTCACCAGGACAATGCTTTGGCCTACACAGCAGGTATCACAAAGACAAAAGTGCTCTAATTGGGATTTTAGTCCTCTCTATTCACCAAACTTGACTCCGAGTGACTTCTTCTTATTCCAAAACTTCAAAGTGTGGCTTGGTGGGAAGAAATTGTCATCGAATCAGGTTCACAGACTAGTTTACAGAGCATGACAAAGCCTACTTTTCCAATGGGTTGAAAAAAATTTAACACTCGGTGGGCCAAGTGTATAGCCTTGCAAGGAGAATATAGAACCAAATAAAGTGATTTTAACTTTAAAACGATAACTGATTCTATTTTTCCCAGACTTATCGAACCACCCTTGTATGGGAATATAACTGTATGAATTACTCACAGATTAAGGGCTGTATATGAACTCTTTAAATCAAGATAACAAAAGCCTGAAGAATACTAAAATCTAGTACATGTAGACAAAAAACTATAAAATTGAGTTTTAAGGGTCCTGTGGCAGGAGTACTGATAAAATAACCAAAGTAAATAGAGCGTAAAGTTACAAAAGTTAAATCAACAAACCTTAAATCGAGAGAAGACTTTTACGCAGCTGTTCCCAACATACATTTTCTGTTTTCATTTAATTACCGCCATTGCAATCTAAAGGTCAAGTGCTTTGAGGAAACTCTTGATTTGAAATGGCAATTAACCACAGGTAATCCAATTAGGGCTTTCAAAATAAACCTGTTCACTTACTTAATTACAAAAGCTTTAATAATCCTATGTCCTTGCTTATTTGAATATATTTCCATAACTATGTTAAATTAGTTATTAGGAACCACGAAATGTTCATTTCCGAGAATTAGTTATTAACTATAATGAAATTTCATTAGTGTGTTCCTGGCTGTTATTATTGGGAGAATATAGGTTTTTAATAGATATACTTCTTTACGTTACTACATAACTTTTCCAGAAAGTCATATTTAAGGGGGTTCGGTATCCAAAAAATGAAATTTTTATAAATTTTCGTGTTTTAATATTTTATTATTCTATGACTAATTCCTGACATTGTAATGCAAAAACTATTAAAATCCGATGATGGGAAATATTTTTATTTTTATTTTGAAAAATATACTACATGCCAACAATTTAGTGTTTCCATTGCAACTGAAGTATTTGTTATAGTAACACAGTTGTATTCTTCCAAACTATGATTTAGATTTATGGGTTGGTACACCTGCCTTGTCTACTAACAAAAAATACAGCTGTCTATAGCTGTCTTCAGTTACAATAAACCAATTTTGTGTTTGGAAACAAAACAAGTTCTGTTTGGTGGATTGTAGTTACTGTTATTTTGTTTGTAGAACGCATTTGATTTCTAAAATGCCTAGAAGTAATAGAATTTTTAAGAAGAGAAAAAGTGAGTTTTACAAAAAGAAAGTAGTTGTAGAGTGTGAAAGCAGTGGTAGTGGTGTTGTTTTGGAAGAAACTGTGGAAGATAGGTTAGTTGAGAGTGAAACTGAGCCTAGTCCTACGCCGAATAATGAGGACACAAATGTTGTTAGTGCTTCAAAAGTGAAACTAGGTAATATCAGTCAAAATTATAAAAACATAACTGATAAGGAGCCTAATTTCCAAAATGATATTGTTGATTTTAAAAAACTTATAAATTTAATTTCTCAAATAGCAGTATGCAAACAGTGTCATCAACCGATCGATTTTAAAATCAAGTATCGTGTAGGCCTTTTTTTCTCGGGGAACTTTTCATGTGAAGGTTGCAATGAAAAGACACTGGCCTCTTATGAAAACTCCTTAGTCTTGCAAAATAGACCTAATGATGATACAAAATTATATGACATAAATGTAAGATTGGTGTATGGCATGCGTACGATTGGCAGAGGCCAGACGGCTGCCGCTACACTATGTGGCGTACTAAATCTGCCCTCTCCTCCATCACGGTTTATGAATTACACACAACTGTTAGGGTCTGTGACTGAAGACGTTTGTTTTAAGATTATGAAGGAAGCAGTAGAAGAATCAGTGATTATAAATGAAGGTAGGAGGGATTTGACAGTAGCCATAGACGGGACATGGCAAAAGCGAGGCCATACATCACAAAATGGTATAATCACTGCAACATCTGTGGATACCGGCGTTTACTTATTGAAGTAAAAATAACCAATATTGTCCTAAATAGTCTTTAATATGATTAAACAGTATTAAAAAATAACATGTTGATATTATTATTATTTAAAACGTAAATAGATTGTTTAATTAAACAATCTAAAATATTCCAACTATCATTTATCCCTTTAAATAAATATAAAAATTAATAATCATAATAGCACGAATTTTTTTCTGTATTATTTTAGGTAGTGAGTTGCACTTTGCCTTTTTCCTAAAAGTAAGTCAGTTACAAAGAAAGAACCATAATATAAGAGGGTATGTTTATATGAGGGAATGAGATGGTAAGAGGGTATGCTTGTTCCACCTACATAGTTCTAAGGGTTATGAAGTATAAAACTGTTACACTTTTATTTTTATTCTGTATAGGTTGAAGAATTTAAAGTGTACAAGGAGCAACTCTAATCTTGAATAAGTGAAAAACTAAAACGGTATCCTAAGAATGTAAATGAACATCGTCCTTTCCACACGTACTCCCTCATCTATACTGTAGGGTCGCATTTGGCATTAACAATGAGTTAATTATTATAATAAATTAAGCCAGGTTGTAGTTAAAATAGTGTTACTGTTTCGGATGTAGGAATAATGAAATGTTATTTTCACTAAGTTGTAGAACCATTCATCCAGCCAATTTTCACCAAAACACAAAACATGATTTCAACTTTATGTACATGTGTAGGTTTTATTTCCTCGTTAAGACTTTTATTGAGTAAAAATTTTGCGGTGATTGATATCCGTCTACACTAATATCTGGTATTGGTTCCAATGCTTACTATGATATGAACACCCAAACTAAAAGGTACGGAGGGTACTTCACACAAAGTTTCGCGTGATACCTTTCTTGAGGCTATAAGCAAACTTTACAGTCAATATTTCCTTAAGATGTATTGTGTCACATGTTCAAAATTAATTTTATTATACACTAATTATTAGAAAATGTATTTATTATGCGATTATCTCGTTATTATCATATTAGCTAACAAATGTTTGCCAACAAAATCAAGTGGAGTGACATTTACTGTCATCGAACTTGGCGTTTCTTATGAAGCTTCATGCAAACTTTCAGTTTTGGTAATTTCGCTTACGAATACCATATGATCAGACAGACAAACAAAAATTTACAATTTTACAGACCTCTGAGTTATATATTTTGCTGACACCCAACTAATAACATATTCGTGTCAAGATTTTAAACGTCTACCTAATATCAAAGTAATTTGGAATTGTCTAGGAGGCTATCTCAATGTTTTTAGAATATTTGCTTTCAATCAAATGTATATTTATATTATGAATAATAATAATAACTCATTATAATCTAAGGGTGTTTTGTTTCATTAAACGGACACCTGATTGTAAGTTCTGCCTGTTATATTTAGGGTATTGGGGTGGATTCACAGATCCTCACACGTCAACCTGAGCTTATTGTGTGCACATGTTATATTAGTATGCCTTATTGAGTATATTTTTAGTTAATAACAAATTTATCTCTCCTATTCATTATTTTTTGGAAAACTCATAGCTCATACTATTTAAACTGTTAAAGGAAAATCTCTGCTTCGGTAAAGGGGCAGTAAAGGAACTATAACATGTTTAAATATAGTCGAATAAAATACATAAAACTGGTCACATGTTTTGCACTACTATAGCATTTTGATTATAAAGTTTCACATGTGATTTTAATACGATTTTCTTTTTTATATTGTATTGAGAAAATAAAACTGAATAAATATAACTAATTAAGCTTAAAAATACTATAAGAAAAAGGAAAAATAATACAGAAAACTAAGCAATTTAGGTAAATATTTTTCGTGTATAGTACAGTAAAGATTGAATTGAATTGAATCATAATTTGATTCCAAAAAATATTTACATGCGTGCACATTTGCTATCAAATTTATACTATCTTCTTAATGTACTAGTTGAATGTGTACATAAAAACATTATACATGAAAATATTACACTCATCAAATTAAAGTGACCTAGGGAATGAGCCTAGATGGGAAGAGAGCCTAGCCTGTTCGTAGGATCGAATTGCTTCCCCGGAGATTGTGGACGGAAAGAATCTATCTTCATAATTTTACCTGCAAGCTCATTTACGATAGACCAGAACATTTCGGGATTTTTTTGATAATTTTCAAGTTTAGTTCCGTAATATTGCTTTTTGGATTGTTTAAGAGATTTGCTTGAATTTATTGTATCTTAGAATAATGTACGAAAAAAATTGATAGAGACCGTTATTAAAAGATAGTTCTTTTTAATTTTTTAATTACTTTATCTCTAATACGAATTAATTTGACCAAATCGGATATAATCCATGGTTTTAATTTTTTTTGAGCGAATGGAATAGTTAATTACAGGTTTGGACGAGGCTTTAATAAGATGAGATATTGTATTTCCAAATTGTTAAGCGCATATTGTGATATCCTGGCAACTCAAAACAGGGTCCCAGTTAAAGTGAGCGAGATTACGGCCGAGCAGATGCTTATCAGTGTAGTATTGTGTACTAGAGTTGTCAGTAAGGTTGTCATTGTGAGGCGATGTGGCAGTGGCAGTAATAGCCAGGCCAGTACTGTAGTCAACTGGTAATTATTTTTTGTTATTAATTAGAAATATTTATTTCAATTATATTTAAAAGGTGTAATAAAGTAGTGACACGAAGAAATGCAAACCATTTCAATGTTTAAACATATATTTATTAATACAATATAAACAATTTAGTTTATTCATAGTTTGACGAAGGAACATTATTACTAGAATAAAATCCTAAAATTAGTATTTTAATGTGTAATGCAGTAACCCCTCAGACTGTTCCACAAGTGATACATACATTGTGTGTGTGTGTGTGTGTGTTTAAATAAATAAATAATATATAAATATATATATATGTATATATATATATATATATATATATATATATATATAATATATATATATATATATGGAGTTATGCTTCTCAGATCTGCGTATATATATATATATAATCAATCTTACGGTTCCCGATTACAAAAAGAAGGCCTCTGAAACAAAATAATCTGATATGAATACGGTGATTGACTAAAATGTGAACGTAATAGGTCCGCGTCAGTTTCCGTGTATCAGTTTAGAACGATGAATGGTAAAGCTTCTGGTCAGAAAATCTACTCAACAACATGTTTATGTTGTTTTATACAATTTTTAGTATCAGTACCATATTAAAATGATCAGCAGTCAAGGCCAACCTGACAGGGTATAGATAGAATAAAAAATGTTCTGTTTCACGCCAACTAAGATTTATCCCATAAACACCCTCTTACAATAAAACACACTTTGCGATTCTCTAACTCCATCGTTGGTGTTGATCGTCATATCCACCTCTCCGGGAAGTGGGGTTTGAAAGTTTTTGGTGGGTGATGAGCGAAATTCGGAATCGCAAATCCATCGGATGGCGAGGAAGACAAGTTATTCTTTTGCTAAAATACGCTGGTTATTATTAACATCAACCTATAAGGTATGCTTTAGCATACATTACTTTTATATTTAGTTCGAAGAACCGAATTGTACATAGATATGTAATACGAATTATCAGTTAAAAACAATGAGGCGGATTTGAGGTAATGCGTATCATATCGTATTGACGTCATTACAGATTCCTTAAAACAACAGGATCTTCACCGAAGCTGACTTTCAAATTATTTATGATTATTCAATGAAGATATTTTATGGATCATATTTTGTACTCAGTTTTTTATCATAAATTTGTGTTACATTTTAAATATAAATATAAAGGCTCTTTCATGTTACCTACACTCGTTTAATTTTTTCTAATTAAGTACATTTTATTATACTTATCTAGATGGTAATTAGTTTTAGAATGAAATGTCACATTATTTTTATAATAAATAAAAACAATTAAATTTTAAACTATACTAGTTAATTTATATTGTCATACAAACTTCGCAAAAGATAATTAGGTTCGGTTAAGCAAAGCTGGTACTGACGGCGACATCCACTTAGCTTAAACACTTGACTGAAATTTTAAACACCCTGAACTAACCGGTTAATTAGTAGTTTGGAACAATAGAAGCTTTTGTGTTGTAAGGTTTTCATTAGTACTACGAACATAAAAGTTTTCCTGTATTATTTTTTTTAATTAGAATAAATAGAAATAAACCCGATGGTTGATTTACAGTAATTGCATTTAGGAGTTATCTATATTAAAAAGAGTTTTCTAGTTTTTATAGAAATTGTATATTTGACTATTATTTTATTTACATTTTTAACATCAATCGGAACCACTAACACTCTAGAAAAGCATTTTGTGTTAATTCAATAAACATATTGGTCAGGTAATTATTTTTAACCGTTTAATATGAGCTGATTGGTTATATTATCCACTAACGTACTTAATTACGTTATTGGTTACTTGAAATACTATTTTCATTTACAAACATCACCTGTTGTAGTCTGCAAATAGCCATGGCAAGTACTATTATCATTGATAAAGAAGTATTATTGAACAATACAGTATTTTGAATAAATGAAAATTACATTTGGATTGAATTATTATTTTAAAGAATAAATCGCATAGTTTATCAATCAAAAATGTAATTTAATCCTAGTAAAACTAAACTAAAAGTATGGTGTGATTGACCTAATATTCTCTACTATTTTGCAACCAATATGCTCTACATAAGGAACTGAAAAATAAGCTATGGAAATACATTCAACAGTGTGTAGTAATTATTGATTTCTTTATTTAATACTGGACTATGCAAAAACTCTATAAATATAAAAACGTAGTATTTTTTCGATTGTTTCAATTAAAACCGTTTATAATTAGTAACCGAATTGAATGATTGTATAGTATAAAAAAATATTAGAAATTTGGGCTATTTAAAATTGAAAGGATTATTATTTGTTATACGTGTAGTGTATTTTAACGAGGTCAAGTTTCCTCACGTCAGAAGGATTTCAAATAAACTCGGCAGGAGAGTCAATAAAGATCCAGACCGCATGTTTCTTTAATTGGCTCACCCTTTGACAACCTTATCCTGACTCCAATTGAATTTCACTGAGAAATAACTTTTTCCTCCATGACTAGAATATTAATAAAATATCTCAACATACTTTAGTTGCACTTCAGAGTCTTAATCTACAGCATATTATCATATACCGTAGTTAAAGAATACGTTATTGATAATATTAATTTGTATACTTTATCTCAATGTCTAATATTACGTTTACTTATAATATTTAAATCGAAATAATACCATGTAATGATTTCGTAAGGGACCTCAAACATATTTATATTAAAGTTATCGTTTATAAATAATATATGTATGAACGAAGAAAAGAATGACATTACATTTAAAATTAAATTATGGTAGTATTTTTCCTACGTTGTAGTAAAAACTTAATATATTACGATTATATTACTGTCATGTACATTATTTTATAACGTATTTTATAACCAATTTATAACCTTTTTAATTTCCTTTTTAAGACGTATATTAAAAATTTTTCAACATGAAGAATGTTTTTGGAGAGTTATATGAAATTCCAAAAGGTTTGAAATGATAACGGGATTTCGGATATTTGCCACCGTTATACGTTGTAGCATACAGGTATAACGATTGCAAAAGCCATAAAGTAGTTATCTGTTTTGAAACACCTTTCTAGCATTTATTGTTCATTCATAATGAATTAATTACAATTGGCTTTACAATCAATTATCTTATTAATAACCGTAAGCATATATATATATGTGTGTGTATATATATATATATATATATATATATATATATATATATATATATATATATATATATATATATATATTACTGCTCACCGAAATAAAAAATAAAATAAAAATACAGATACATTAGGTAGATATGGTATAGTACGGTTAAAAATACTTTCATTCGAACTGCTATATACTCAAATATTTCATAAAAGTATGTAATTATGAAACCAAATAGTTTTAGATTATTTAAAACATATTGATGAGCTATTTCTAACTATGAAAAAATGGCGATGTACACATTGTTTTGGGTGCGTAGGCATACTTTTTAAAACGCTCTAGAAGAAATAATCCTAAAAGTGTAAGTGCTCTGTCCCTTTTTAATTATTTTGAAGTTATTATAAATATGCCGTCCTAATATTCATATAAAACTGATACTTTCAAAATAATAGGACACCTACGAGCCTGTTATGTTATGTGACTTAAACAACTGTTAAAAGTAATGGCTACCCTTGTCGTAAATAACTTTTCTTTAAATAACTCTTACAACTATTTGGGATGGTATTTCTGAACCAAAATATGCTTGTGTTGTGTTCTCATATCCAAGCAATTTACATCCAATTTTTTTTTTTTTAATATCCTTCATACGTAACGTACCTTCGTACACCTTCTATATCTGTAGTATTCATTAATTCATAAGATTTAAAAGTATTTCAAATAATAGCTATGATTATATTATGTTTAACTTTGCTGTCTCAATAAAACAATATGTATGTTATCTTATATACATCTATGTTTCAACCAAGTAAAAATGAATTTGTTTAGTAACCTATGTAAATCAAAAGCCAAGAGCATCGCACAAGACACCGACCACTTTCAATAGTCCATTACAGCTCCAAATTTGAAATTGTGGGCAAATATTAGTTTAAGTAACAGAAATGTTGCATTTTCAATATAATCCCAAGACTTCATATTTGTACGGATAAACTCAATAAAGCTGTATAGTTCTGATTTACATTTGAACTCTTCCTAAGCACAAGAAAAGTACAGCCTACGTGCTCTACAACACATCTTCTATCGCACGAAGATACACACGATTGATAATACAAATTCTCTAGCTTGTTTTAGTAAAGGCATGCTGGATGAACTAATTGTCTTCACTGAAAATGAAACACTTAGCTGGACTGATGAAGTATAGGATTATTTAATAGCTAACCATAAAATGTTTTATATTTTTGAACCAAGCGCAATACTTTCTTCAGATAATTATACGTATCTAGTTGCAATATTAAATATTAAATTGCATCACTAGATCGAGCCATAAATTGCAAAACAGAAATAATTCAGTTAGGTTAATAGATATCTGTATTGTTCAGAATGACGAATTAAGATAACTACAAACAAATGATATTTAAGCTCCCGTTAATTATTTCTTGGGCATTGGTGAAGCTTATCACTCCTGGGGATAAAAAACCTTATTTCTGTCAGTCTGCAAGATATTTTGAAAACGAACTGACCTATGGATTTTAAAATTGGCATAATGTTTTATTTATAAATTGTTATCACTAAGTTCGACGATATGATAATACCTCCTTGGCATTTGTTTAAGAGTTAGTGAATGTTTTGATATTCATCTGATGGGCAACGAGAAATTCTCAGAATAAATAAGTTTGTAAATCAGCTGATTACAATCATATGGGATTTTAACACGTGATGAAAAATGTATATTATTCATGTAGTATAATTATAAAAATAACACAGAGGTAAGTCTTTGTGAAAGTCGGTAGCAAAATTTCACTACACATCTCCTTTGTAGTATCTTCCTGGTACATATAATGGATACATATAATAAATATGTATTATTTAAGTACTTTACGAAACCTTAACTTGACAACCATGTGAATGTATCATGTAGCAAGGTAACTTGATAAAGAGCGTTGCAGTGTTAAAATTTTGGTTCAAACATCATTTCTACTAGACAAGAAAAAGTTCTATGTTGGTGCACGCCTAAGTGTGGAATTTAGCTAAGCATGTTTTGAACGATATCACTTAGTAAGCTTATAAAAGTTATCTTACAACATTTCTTTTGTATATAATGTATGTCTGTTTATCTGATTGTAAGACACGAGAGTTAAATGAGCTTTAAGCTTGAAACTTTGCATGCAACTTAAGTTATTTCACACCTATTACGTAACATGTGGTGTGGAATATTCTTATCTTGTATGTAATACATTTACGTAAATTACTTTAGTAAAATTATTCATGAATCTAATGTATGAACATTAGATATCCTTTGTTAAAATAAAAAAAACATCCAGTGTATACTTTTGATATAATATATGTTACAAGATATTTGATTGGTTGCAGTAATTGTATTGACAATTTTGGAAATAGTTAACCCTTTCTAAATTTCGTAATAGAACATAAAACGTTGATTTTTAACATGAAAACACTTGTATTTCTAGACGTTTTATAAGACATCTCTAAAAATAACAAAATACTGTTAATGTCCATGATATTTTCTTTGAACGACGCGCCGTACTATAAAATCGTATTTCTCAAAATGTGTCTACTCCCTTTAATCCAAACATGTTGAAATAATCAAAATTGTTACAGAAAAGAATTTTAATGTTTGGTACCTAAAGTGGCACATTTAACATTTACAATCAAATCAACTTCATAACACAATTCTATTATAATATTAAACAAATAATAATATATATATATAAAATTTGTTCTCAGTCGAATATTTACGATACAGCAGTCTATTATTACTGTAAAAGTTGTTAAGCTATGAGTTTTAACTGCTTATAGTATCTCAAAATTATTTTAATATCAAGTATTTATCAAAACATGTTTATTGTACGCTTTACTGATCGTACAAAGGTCCATGCACCCAGTTTCTCAGCCAGTAAGGCAACAGCAGTGTAACGCAGTGTTGGTGGCAGGTTTATGGCACCATCCTTCATGTCAACTCATAAAAGTTCACAAGGGTAGCTTTATACAGACTTTCTATTTAAAGTCCGCAATACATTAAGTCAAACGCTGTTACATTTGTATGTAAAAATGTATCGAAAAAAAGATCAAATTTAAATACTAATAATAAAATTAATTAATATTGTTATGAACTTTAAAATTCACATTTGTGTTTAATTTTATATTAAGTATTATACACAGCAATTAATTATCTCACAAAGTTTTAATTAGGCACACGTTTGGTTCATAACTTAAATTGAGAAACTAAAGCAGTTTAGTAGTGAAGCCTCACAAAACAATACTAAGAAGAAGAATAAATAAATAAAAAGGTATTACACCAAAGATGATTCAATGAACTTGAAAATACCATTGTACAATAAAATAACTTTTACGAATATCAACCTCTCATCGGGGTTTGAATAAGGATAAAACCTTCGAACACGTATATTTTTCTTTTTTCGACTTCCTGATGTAGTAGAGAGATGAAATTTAACAAACACATACTTCAAAACGTACATAGAAAATAAAAAAAAACACTTTTTTAAAATTAAGCATACATCTATTTTGATTTGATGTTCAACCCTATGAAGAATTATATTTTAAATGTTTTTATATTATATATTTTTACTCTTCGATGTCCTACAACAATACAATTTTACACACACGTGGTTTATGTTCTTACCAGACAAATTAACGTTTTCCCATATCATTAATCCACATGTAGGGAATGCAATCGAGTTTCAAACCCTAGAAAGACTTTTGTAACACTTCCTAATGTCTATTAACGATGAAATATGAAACTCACATTCTTCATTACCAATATAAAACATAAATAATTTTCTTTAAGACCTACTACCCACAGGCATTGAAAATGGGCTGCAACCAGCTAAGAACAATATTTTTTGTTTTATAAATTCCTGATAACCTTCAAAGATGAATCTAGACACACAGTTACCTCAAGACGTATATAGTAAATAAAATGAGTTTCTCAAATATATACAGGGGTTGAACTGGGGTTGCACCCACCGAAGAACTATATTTTTGATTTTATACATAAGTCTCCGATCTCCTTCAATTAATAAATATAATACACACGCGTTAGAGATTTGTAATAAGGATCAATCATATTTAGGAGTTAAATGTCGATGAAACCGCTAGAAAATTGTTTTCTTTAATTATCAGCTATCCCAGACAGGTGAGATTTGACTCCAATGTGTATTATATGCGTTAAGACCTTACTTTGGAAATAAATTTCAATTAACGGAAATCGTAGATTTTTCATAAGAATAGACTTTCAGACAAAAGTTTTATATATGTACTTAAATGAAACAGCAACTCAAGCGGTACTAGGGCACCGTAAGTAGAATGAAATGGCCGGAGTAGACGCCTTTTGAGTGCAGTACAAGACCAATATGTAAATATTTTATTTACATATAGATTTATATTTGTTTTTAGTTAAACAAGAAAAAGTCTACTATAGCATTTGCATAATATAGTAATTCAAAACCAGGAATGCCTCTTTACCCCCTAAACCTGAATCCAGAGGCAATTATGTTTACTATTAAAACCTCTTAGTGAGTGTTTATTGTATCATTATAAACAATATTAAAATGCCATACCTGTTATTAAATATGAAATAACACAGGTAACTGCTAGTTTACAATGTGCAATATACTGACTCATTTTCTAATCTATTACACAATGAAGAGTTAATAAGTTGTACAATTTCTATATTTTGGATAAGTATTCTTTCGTGTTTAACGAGGCGAGTTAGTTTAGAAAAAAGAGATTTTATAAAAGATTTTATATCATACTATGAATCTGTAGAGTACAAATATTTTGCTTTATATGAGAACCTAATTAATGAAAAGTATAGTGACACTGTTTTAGTCTAAAATTTTAATACGTTTCAATAAATGTGTCTCCTACTACTTATTAAAATGAATTCAGTGGTCTAGTTAAAAGAAAACTTTTTGTGAACATTTTCTGAAAACAATAATTTATACACATATCTAAATTACGAGAATTTACGAGACTATATTGGGGGACGCTGCCTTAGGTCCCCCTGGAATAAGCACTAATATGGGCAGTGATATCACGCTTGAGGGGAGCTTATCTAGTTGATGGACACGGTTAAGGCGCTGAATTAGCTCCCCAAAGTTTCAATATTTTCCCGCTATTTCATACACTTTAGAGTAACTTATTACAGTTGACATAGAGCTACAAAATTGTTCAACACCAATGTTACAAAGAATAATAGGTTTTGGAATATGTGTTATCGTTAGGTTATAAAAATAAAACACTGCGTTTCGAGATTTTAGGTATTACTTAATATTAAACAAAATTTTATTTATTTAATTACATTATACTATTTTATTATTTATAAAAGAAATTATCTTTTATAATTTCTACATCTACAAAGATCATTGTATCCCTGTATTTAAAAGTTTGATTGATTTGTTTGATTATGACTAACTTATTTTCTATTAGAGCATTTCAAATATTAGTTCTTATCTTTAAATATAGTTTACTTTAACTTAAACTTACATTAACTCATAAAACGAGTTAATTCACACGAAAACGGTTAGCTGCATATATGTTTTCAATATCGGAATACATAAAAAATGTAAAATTTTTAAAAATAAATGTAAATAAAACCACTTAAAACTGTATAGTTATCTACTTTTGAAAAGGAAAATGTAGAATATAAACTAAGTCCAGCATAAAATGTCTGATACATATTCTAAAAACCTTTCTAATCATATAAGTAAATATTGTATTACTTTTAACATTATATTTATTTAACTGCAAAGGCTAAATAAACTAACATTTTACTTAATGTGTTATTTTAAATTAAATGCGATAATGTAATGGGATAACAGCCTTTCGTGATTATGGAGTTGCTGTTATGTAAAAATTACACAAATTATTATGAATAAACGTAATAAAATAAAATATTCGTGGTGAATTAAAATGGAATTTGGGCCTTATATTATCAAAAATAATATTTTATTTAAAATAATAATTAAATTTTCATTAAGGCCAATACCTCTTCCATTCGTAAGATATTAAATTATTTTATCTTTATTCCATGGTTTTTTAAAACCCTTTGAACCCCAGGCGACAAAATATCGTCGCCGAGAAGATATGCGAAGATCCCCGCGGCGACGATGTATCGTCGCCAATGAAGTTGCGAGAATCCCCGGGCGACGTAATATCGTCGCCATGGTATATGCGTTTAATACATATTTATTTGAAATCGTAAAATACTTATTTTATGAGTATTAATATATATTTATATGTATTTTATTAAAATACTAATTTTTTTATTTATTTATTTACTAATTTATTTATTTAGGTAATATCAGTGATTTTTGTGTTGTACGCCTGAGGTTTTTACAAGTCGCATACTTTTATATAAAAATTAAAAAAAAGTTTATTTTTAGAGATATCAATATAATTTTTTTTGTACATACACAAAACTAATTTTAGAAAAATAAAATGTGGGTGCCCATGGAAAAAATATTTCTTATTTTTTAATTAAAAAATCTTAAAATCAATTTTTTTGCCTAAAAATCTATATACATATATTTTAAAATTATTTTAATGCTGTTAAACATTTTTTTATACTTCAGACTAATCTTTTTCTGTGTATACAATTTCATTCTGGACATTTTGGTGTGTAATACAAGACAATAGCATAAAAAATAGCAAAAGTATTAATTTTTTACAAACAGTATGCAAAACAGCTGTTTCTGCTCCGGGGATTCTCGGTATTTCTTAGGTCAAATTATTTTGGTACGTTTTTTCACCATCAATATTTTGGTCTGGGGTTCAAAGGGTTTTAAAACGAAAAACAACAAATAAAAATTGTTTAATTTTCATATCGTTGAGTGTTAAGAAACTAAAGTAACGTCTGTTGCAGCGTTTAAAGTCAATGGAGTTATGTTAATTAGTTTTTATTATTTTTAAACTATCAGATTTCTAAAATGAGTTCTGGAGATTTCAAGTATTTTCCTATGTGCTTAATTTATTATTGCACGACTCTGTTTAATGAGATAAATAATAACTTAGTTTCCAGCTAAACTCTAACACACGTTCTTTTTCTCACAAGACTAATATATACATTTAAATAGTATACCGTTTCTAAAAAAATTCATTTTCTGTAAAACAAAGGAAGAATATGGCGTGTAAATAAACTGCCGACCGATTATTTCTGGACGTCACAAATACTGTTTAGATTGGGTCAAAGGTTACGTGAACTTTTGTTTTAGAAGACGCAGTTAATACAATTTGTGAAGTTCCTTTTAGCCCGTAAGCTGGCCGTAGCGTCATTTGTTTGATTTTTTTTCCTGTTGTGGCAATTTTATGGTTGATATATGATAAATAATAATATTTCCGTATTGTAAACTTCTCTTATTATGAGTATCCCTATGTTTTATAAATATATATTTATAAAACATAGAGGTACTAATGATAAGAGAAGTTTACAATACGGAAATATTATGATTATATAGAATATTTCTTAATTTTTCTACATTGCAGCCAAGAAAAGTCTCTTTAAAGTATGTATGGTAACTGAAGCGTACAATTTCGTCAAACGTGAAAAAATATGTATTTTCGACCATTTATCACATGAGTTAACTTCTGGTGTGTACAGAAAGTTTATTTTTTCAACACATAAGTAAATGTGTATATAAATATAATATATTATCATTATTTTCGTAATGTTTAGAAAAAAGTGTTCTGCAGGGTAAAACAGCAATAAAATAATAGTGTTTTGTTAAACAGTTTTTAAACATTGCCAACCCACTGATATTCCCCTTATTCCATGGTTTACATAACAGAGTTTAAAATCAGAAATTGACATATCTAAGCGGTTCACCACGTTACTGTTCTGTTCATATAAAAATCACAAGGCGAAATCTTAGAAGTAATCCAATGAAGTAGTTGGTACAGCTTACTCCGATCTTGCTCATCACATAGATTTTATTTTGACTTTCTTGCCTTTGTTGTTATATGAACGAATCTAGATACTTACGCTGCTGAAATATTATACCAATAAAAATTGTTAACCATAATTTTATTTCAATTACATATTATATTGTAATAAGTATTAGGGATGCCTTCAAATGTAAATATGAGTGAATTACTCTAAGGTGTTGCAAAATCTTGGAGTACTTTGTTCTATTACATTGAATAAGTTTGCCACTTAAAATTGATCTGTATGCTACGCAAAAAGAGGCATAATTTTCCCGGTTTTATGGACTGTGGAAACATTCCAACTGAAAACAAACTAAACACTTAAAATAATTTTACGAAGTAAATTCTTGGAAGGAACGCACGAATGTTTTTTGGCATCATGAATAACACGAAAAGGCCTGTAAGCACAGAATACAAAATTAGTATTAGAACATTTCTGTAAATGTTATGATATTTCAAATCCTATCAATTTCATGATTAATACTTCTTGAAATTTTAAATACACATTATATTTTGCAGAAAATGTCACATAACCTGAGAGGGATATTTTATAGAGACGTTTATGTTGCGATGAGTTGAAATGAAGATTAGAGAGGAGAAAATACTGAAACAAGTTACCGTAATAGTTTTTCTTCATAACGAGGACCAATAACACATTTGAGGAGCACCTACACTGATGTGTTTTTTACGATTTAGAGACGAATTCTCTATTCGTCCAAGCACGCACTTTTAATATTAATTTTGTAATAAAATGTAATATATTCGTTTAGCTGCTGCTATTTGTGTTAAAACTAACTAATTGTACGCATAATGGAACCATTTAAAATATAGCAGAAAATTTGAAAAATTATTACTGTGTTCCTAATAGGCTGAGCCCTAAGTGAAGCCTAACACTCGAAGAACTACACAGGTACATTTTCTTATGACAATCTATTTATAGGTATCATATAATTCTGCAGTATTTTTATCCTTACAAAATCATAGATAAACGGTTATTAATGTGAACTGGAGCTAATGAAGAGACATTCCTTGCCATGACATGACATCATATGGTAATTAGGTCGTGCTCGGGGTTAGATTAGTTCACTTCAACTTCTTAATTGATACCGACTTGATCAGAATTAAGCTTTTGTACTTCCTGCTTATATTATATTTCATCCAAAATCTTAGCAAAAAATTTGCATCATTACTGTGTGAGTAATGGGTTTTTTTATATTTATATATTTTATTCCCATTTCTATACCGTCTTGTGCCAATTAAATCACTAAATAGATTTATCCGGTCAGTGCATGTGCTGATTGTTTCTAACTGTTGCATCATATATTTTCATCTATCGTGTAAATTAATATACGGTGAATGGTGATATTTTCAAAAATATATGAATTGAGAGGCAATGTCGATACGGGTCGTCACTTTTAGCTACATTTAGAAGCCATAGACTCTTTTAGAAGACAAAGAATACTAGATTTTTATCTTTTTTTAAATTTTCTAACTATGCATGATATATTTTAAAGCATATGAAATCACAGCTCTTATCATCTGAGTAGACAGATTGTCAATAAATACTGATTTACTTTTCATTTATAGGTTTATTAATGCAATACACTGATACCGACGAAATATTAAAGTAATTGATTTACTCATTTCTCAGTCCATTTCTTTCGATTATTTTTATAGTTTTGTCAACTGTACATTTATTTTTAATTTCTACTAAATACTTATTTATACTATTTTAATATTGTGTAGCATTCCCATTTTCATTAACACTGAAAACATTGCTTTATCCTAATAAATCCAATACGTTACTTAAATTTTTAAGTACAAAGATAGTCTTTTCAATAAATTATTGTTTTTTATATTAGATTGTTATTCCAGTCTTCACTGCTCGTAGGGTTCCAGAACTTTCTTCTACATAATATTGAGCTTAATTTAGTTATTCTTCCAAGTACTCTTCCACGCTACTTTCTTTCTGGTTACTCGCTTATAAACAGCAAGAAATTACTTATCATATGATATTATATATTTGAAATAATATTCTGTTCAACCATGTCCGCATATATTTTATGCTTAACATTATTTCAGTTGATTTCTGATACATTCTGGGCAGCTATTTGTTACTTTAAATTATTTTTGTTATAATAATTTTTTATATTCTCTCTGAATAGTGATTGGTTTTCTCTCTCTTGCAGAGTACACTACAATATACAAGCTCATGGTCCAACATCTTTACCCCTCCCCCCATATGGTCCAAGATGCTACAAGCATTAACGACGCCACCACTTTACTTCTTTACAACACGGTTGCGTGTCCACTTTAATGCGATCTAACAAGGTTTCTGAAGGTGTACTCTCTCGTTGGTCCATAATGGTATGTATTGAGTTCGTCTCTTTCAAAATATGGTGTAAATATTTTAATTCACTGAAGCTGTTCGATAAATAATTTATATATTTTTTATCACTGAATAGAATTAATTACTGAATTAACTTGAACAGTTAGGTTTACAAATATGGAGTAAAAATATGCAAAAAAAAAGGAAAATTGCCTGATATAGAAGTGTGTACACTACGTAAAACCCAAACTTCTTACCCTTCAACTTTGCAGCTACACGCAGAGTCTCTAAACTCAATTTCTACAGTGTGCTAGTATTGTTCATGGGCAATGCGATATTTTATGTGCAATTCCGTACCATCTGCCTGCACATCGAAAATATGCTGATTTCTTCTAATTTTTTACCCTGGTCTTACTCGCAAAAAATAGCTCTCAGGAACTTCATTATTAGGTTCAAAAACTTGTAAAGGTAACAACAGTCGCTTGCAATCAGCCATTATAGTGTTGGTCTTGAGTCATTACTCGTGAATCAGCACTTTTAATCTGTCAATATCACGTGGCACTTCCCGATTACTTTAAAACAATGTTTCTTTTATAAGTTATTTTCAAATAAATCATTACTGAACCATATTTGTTTCTAGGTTCCTAACAGATAATCAGTTCAACTATAAAAATTAAATCAGTATTAAAGCATCAGCTTTCAACTTTAGACAGTTGAATCCAATGGGAATATTACTCTTGGACCAATCCTCTCTTTAAAATTAATAAACTGGAAAAATTTTATATTATTAGCATAATGAGGGAAGCGATTTGTTCAGGGCTTTTACCACCTTAAAGGGCTGTGATTGACTTAGATAAAGTATTGGGTTTTCATTACACGTCACTTATTTCCTTATCAATAAAGTAAACCTTTAACACAGAACACACAGAAAATCTAGGAATACAATCACCGGAGGTATTTTAATCAATATTTAAAATAATAAATGTCTAATAAATAAAATTGAAAATAATATAAATATAAATTATTTAATAGTTATTATTAAATTACTAATTAGTCAAGTAAATAATATAAAAATCAAAATATATAAAAACTTACAACTGGTTATGAATACATATTTGATTAAAATAAATATAACTTTAGGTAAGAATTTAGGTTTAATTTGAAACAGTAACTAAACATGACAATGAACAACCCATCTATCCTCTAAAAATGTTCAACTGTCAAACACATTTGAACACAATAGAAATATACGTATAAAGTTTTAATAATAATATCAGGTTAAATATTTTAAAATTACAAAGCAATTAACAACAACAGTATAAAGAAACAAACGCAAAACAAATGTATGTGTTAAATAATATTATGTATCTATATTATTACATTAACAGTAATTTATTTTTGTTGCATTTCAATGAAAAAATTAAGCCGCTTACAGGAATAGGTTTAAAAGGTGAACTTATTACCAAATACCAGCGTTCAACCGTCTTAGCGACAGAACCATCATTAATGAAAGAAACAAATATCATATCTCTATTCTGTTATTCCCTGAGTCGGCGTCATACCGACCCCTTGATCATTACAAACAACTAAGTTTACGGACTACACGTAACGCTAAATCGTTAAACTTATTGTTCCTCACATTTAAATGAAGCTCCATGCAAAATTTCAAATGTATATTTTAGTTTTTCTTTGAAATATCGTGCGGAAAACCGACAGATAGAAAGGTAGAAATAAAATTTTTCTAGCCTCATAACTAATAGTTTTCACGTAAGCTTAGCCAATAAAAAACTGGATAACTATAAATACAGAACGGGACAAAAAATCGTTACAGGTACATATCAGATGTACCAAAATACATATATACGACATCTCGGAAACGAACTGACCCAGATATTTCATATTTTGCTTCTGTTCTATACAACCAACATCGAGTTCGCTGGTGAATGCCTTTCCATGATATTTGGCCAAGCATTCGCCAATACTTTTACATTAGTCTTGAGATAACCAGATGGCAATGAGAAAATCCCGGGATAGATAAATTTTTAAGCAATCTCCGTTCATTTTTAAATGTAAGCAAGTGTCATAACAACATATGTAGCCTTATTAAACGATTTAAAAACTTGAAAGTTTGTATGTAATCTAAGAGAAGCCTATTTTGCGACACATGTTATGGCATGTTTTAACCTTGTACTGTATCAGTAAGGAGCAGTGTTAATGAATACCACAGCTTGTGATTAATTGGAGGATGTAATGATCTAATCCAGGAGGTTCAAGTGTTCTGCTACATGATCGTCATTAGGTGGTTTCTCTCTTACCACATCAACATAATCAACACAGCTGGTGACGGTGGCCTGATAACCTTGCACTGAAATTATGTCGCTAATGAGGTCTATGAAATAGTTTAGTGTCATGCGTGATGACACAATCTTTAACGGGTATCACACTATATTTTATTTTGTAGATTAAATAAAATATTACTATACACCTAGCTTTTGATAGTACAGGAGAATCAAGTGCTCTGAAACATCATCACAATTAGATGATTTCTCTCTTACTCCATTAACTTAATCTACCCAGTTGGTGACGGGAGCCTGTTAATCTTACAGTGAAATTCTCTTGCTAATAAGGTCTATGATATAGTTTAGTATGATAATTAATTGCACAATATTTGATGCTTGTTACAGTATTTTCATACAGTAGATTAATCACCGATAGCTTTTTTCACCTGTAAGAGCGCTTATTAGTAGCTCAGGTAACTCCTCATATACAGCATTTATGTTAGCAGTTGTTATAATCTGGTTTAGTAGTTCACAAATTTATAAAAAATACAATCAAATTGAAAATAAATATAAGGGCTAGCAGACAATCCCTAATTATTGATTATCTACCTTAATATAGAATGGATATTACTTTATTCTACGTATATTTGAATTAAATTAATTATATAACACTTTCCTTCGTACTATTACTGGTATATCAGTAGCTAGAAGTGAGTTTTCCCCTTATAACAAATTTATTTGTATTAAATAGAAGATACATGAATTTGTGTACTACTGTAATTACTGAATTTATAATAATAAATATTATTCACGTTATATGTATAAAGCTGAAAAGTGGGCTGATATTTCATTTGAGTTCATAAAATTGTAGTATTTTGTCAAGTAATGATTTATTTAGTAGTTATTTTATAAATATTATTGATTCATAGTTCAAATATTAACACAGGAACACTAGTTATATAGCAAAAGTGATGGAAAGCTTGACAGAGAAATACATAGCCAGATATGTTTTAATATAGTTGTAGCTTGATAAAATGGGAAATGGCTCTATATCAAAATGGGAATTGGATTGTAGGGTAGTATCGTGATACGTTAAATGATAGGTTTTGAAATAGCCTTAATCGTATAAATCAGAAAAACTACACATTATTCTATAACCCTAACCTAAAATTTTACTGTTATAAAACTAGATTTTGGGACAGAATATTTGATGGTACTTATGTTTTGATTCACTAAACCCAGACTCTTGTAAAAAGTAACAGTACTTTGGTAGTAATAGTTAATAATTAATCAAATGTCCGAAATGCTATTTTTATGCGTTAAAGTTTCATTGGAATATGTACAAAAAGGAGCTGTTTTCTACATTTAGAATATCAGAAACAAAACTTTTTACAAATTTAAACATTCTCAATCACTTCTGATTTAGTACGCCTCTAGAACTCTTGTCGAATTGACACGTAAATACTTTCATACTAAATTTCTTCAGAAGTTATAATTTGCAGTACTTCTATTTAAAAGCTTTAAAAGCACAAATCTTAAAAAACATGTATTGAGGAGTTGCTTATAAATCAGTTAAAATTTGTAAAAGAATAATAACTGTTACTAAATTATTTCTAGGATAGTTGCAATAGGTTAATTGAATAAAAAATTCAATGCTATTTATATTTATTTTTATTGCATTAACTTTTTACGCTCATGATAACAATTTATGGCATGAATATAGTAACATAATATAGAGTATCCAGTATAGAATTCCTATTTCCATGGATACGTTGTTAATTAATGAATGTAATCAATGTAAAGAAAGTTTCTATTCAAACATAAGAGTCCAGAAGAGTGCAGGGTGCCTCTCATTCATTGATGATACTTATCTGATCCCAAGACGTGTCTTATCTCTATTCTAAATTAATCCGGGAGACTGCGTTTATCGTTAAAACCTTTATCACATAACAAAAATATTCTTTTCCTATAGGACATTAAATTTGGACGACGTTTATTGTTGAAGCTCCACATTCTGCCAAAATACACATATCTGACGATAGTGAAGAATTATAGGTGAACCATCCGCATAAAACCATATATATCACTCTTTGTAACTAATAGGTGTGACTGGTGATAGCTTAGCGTGATATTAAAGCATATATTTATGTTTGAAAAAATGCATTAAGTACATAATGCCGTCATTATTTTACATCTATTAACATCGATATAATAGTTTTAAATGAGTACATAAAAATTTATGGATTTTTGTTCGTAATGTACACGGAACTTAAAGCTTATTCATGGATACATTTTTATGTGATTAACAAGGAACTATGTCAGATTTTGACTCAGTATGATTACTGCAGTAATAACAATTGTTTTAAATTTTGTTATCATTAGAGATCTACGAAAATACGTCTTCTGCCTCTATGTCCTTTTTCTGTCTGTCAATCTGTCACAATGTTTTTGGCTGTTCTTTGCATGCAACTTAATTTTTACATTGACTATATCGTGTTTTATCATGCATCTCTGTTGGATTTAGCTTAAGATTATAGAAACCTAACTATCAACGTGACACATAACTAAAACGAATTTAGAGCTTTGCATGAAATGTCTTTTCTACATAAACCTGTTGGTTTCAATATCCCTGCACAAGATTTGTCTTAAAACAAATGTCCCACTCAATCCAATCACATAGGAGATTTTCTATTTTTCTGTTTTTGTATTCTGTCTGATCTTATATGTGTCTGTTTAAGGGATCTATCGGGAAGCAGTGCAAGCAGAGTCAGTGATACAACACGGCCAGTAGTATGATGTTCCTGGTAATAAATGAGAATGCGTTAAATTGCTTTCATATAAAAACTTCTATTGCTTTTCAGTTATGATCTGTAAATGATGTATTAAACAAATTTGGGTTATTTATAAATAATTACACAATATAATTTAAACGTGTAGTCCTGTCATTCAGAGAGGATTATTTATAATTAAAATTAACAAGTGAAAATGTAAATAGTTTGCATCGTTGACAATGGTATAAGTATAACAACAGAGACGAAACACATGAGAACAGATGTCTAAGTTCGTGTTAGTAAATATTAGGGATTCCAAAGTATACGTACAAATTTCATTTTAGCAAGAAAGTTACTATCACCACTTTTAGATCTTATATAAATATATTACTTTGTCACGTTGCTGCAAAACTATAGTAAAAATGAACCAAAACATAATTGGGGGTGGGCCTTCTGGTTCCTATGTTCCTTGATATATTGCCTATGAAACTTAATAAATATTTATAAAACTTTAAATAGACTGTCTATAAACGTTGTGGTCGACTTACATACCTTGACGTCAGCATTTATGCCTCGACACTGTAGTTATCATCGCGTAAATGAAAAATAGAATCATACTACAAGAGCTCTCGGAGAGAAGAAAACTCTCGTAGTAAGGAATCAAAGTAAGATTCCTACTCGCGTAACACAATTAGAGCTAGTGTAAGCCATTTATCGAGGTAACTTACTATCAGTTCAACGTTGTCTCGTAAAAAGGACATTACCACTACTTGTATCTATTACAATCCGGTAAATAAAAACACCATCACAAGTAATGCTGTTTAATATTTACAAATGTAATTTATTGTACATATACATACATGTACAATATACATGTACATATAATACATGTCTCGCATAAAAGGACTCATTTATACAATGAAATATGTTAATGTTACTTATGGACAAGTAGCGTGAGATCCTTTTCTGGTGAGTGGATGATCAGCTACAAAGTTCCAGAGAGAAAATATTACTGAGTTTACTAATAAATGTTTATGTCACTAAGGATTTAGTTCCACAAACTTCAGAAAAACAATATATTAAATAGTAACAAGTAACAGTGTTGCGAATACCTATAAATACATTAAAGTTACTTAATAACGATACACATGTATTGTTTTACATCAATGAAAGTATAAAAACACTGTACACGTAATTATAGATTTATTCGAGTAAAGTATAACACTCGCATTTTGGCGTAGTACAATGAAATAAACTTAGTCTTTATCGCATGTGTTCAGAAAAATTGGGGTAGATTTTACGAGGAATCTGTTCGAACTTCAATACGTTGAACAATATATAGACTAGATATGAAAAGGACATTTAATTAAAGGTTTCATGAAGCCCATCCACTATTTCGAATTTGAGAGGTTAGTAAGTTATGATTGTGCAAGTATAGTGGAAGTATATGTCAGTCCTGTTTTAGTTATACCCTGTTGCTTGTTTCGTTGCAAATAAATTTACTGCGGACCTCAGCGGCAGATGAAAAGTTGAATGGCCTATAACTGTCCACTGGGATTTGTAACTGCAGCCTTTACAGATTTATGTGATCTACTTAGATAGAATACCAAGTGGTTGTTTCTTTACTAGAAATGAATTTACAAGAGTCTCTATTCAGAGATAGAGAGTTGGATGGTCTATAACTTTAACTGGGAGTTCTAACTACAAGTATATTCTTATATACGTTTATATGATTTATTCCGATATAATACCGATATTATTGTGTAAGCAATTTTTACTGCAGATACTTATAGTAACAGATCGCAAGTGGAATGGTCCATAACAGTACACTGGTATATATTATTGTAACTACAGTGCCTGTTCTACAAAAATGTGGTACTAGGATAGGATACCCCGTATTCAATCGGGTCTGTACATGAAGTACAATAAGTCTAAACAGATATAAGTAAACTACTCGTGCTAATCTTAAACCAAAAATGTTCCAGTGAGTATGAATTACTTTTGCACGGGAATGACAGGATATTCAGGGTGGATTTCTGTAGAGATTTCAACAAAAAGGGATTCAGTGCGACATTACCCTGTCACAATATCAGCCATGACACTTTAGAAAATGTTAAGGCTCAATGCCAAACACTATTGGAGAGTAAATAAAGAACGTTTCTCAATCATGTTCAGAGTAACTAAATCAGAAAGGGAACTCGGATGGAATTCAAGAATAAGTCTCTGCTGTCAATTATCCCCATCAATTTCTTTTCCTTTTACGCCAATATATTGACAATCATGGTTGATGGTTTTCCTTATTTGAACATTAGTTACATGTCTCTTCAGAAGATGAGAGTGACAACACATGTAT
Organism: Homalodisca vitripennis; assembly: GCF_021130785.1. Classification (NCBI taxonomy): domain Eukaryota; kingdom Metazoa; phylum Arthropoda; class Insecta; order Hemiptera; family Cicadellidae; genus Homalodisca; species Homalodisca vitripennis. Next base: position 163,997,808 of record NC_060207.1, on the reverse strand, counting down.
TTTATATACACAGGGCATTTTGTTCTAGGATTAGAATACTGTAAGTCTTTAGAATTGAAGAAAGACTTACAGAGTTGCATTAGTAACACATTGGCCTGTAAAAAAATACGTTGTGGTGAAGATATATATATATATATATATATATATATATATATATATATATATATATATAAGTAGATAGTAATATGGCGGTTCTAGCTCACTTTTGGGACAGTCAGAAAAATCAACGTAAAATACTGTTTAAAGGACAATAAACTAATCTGTAACTCACGAATGAAAAAATTAACCGAATCTATAGTAAACTGTTTTACTGTTCATTGTAGGCTTCTAATTTCTTAAGCTGTTTTAATGAAAAAATCCAGAAATCTCAATGAAAAATATATAAACGGAAATAATGAAATTTGCTAACATTCGCTCAACAGAAAATAAGACGATTTTTACTGAATTTCTTTAATATCGTTCTTAATCACATCATAGGCTAAAAGTTTCTCAGAAACCACAACCACATAACAAATCGCGTTTGTAACAGCATTTTGAAAATCCATATTGATAATTATATCGTTCTTTGAACTAGAAATATTTGTCAAACTCTTTGTTGTATCAATGACATAAATGGGTCTATTTGCTATAAATTCTTTGGGGTTGTAATACATTTCCATATTTTTGTAGTAAACTTTCTTAAAAATCTTGATACATCTGATACATGATTCTGAAAAGACCACCGGAAATGTTTAAATTTTGTAATTCATCTGGATAATAAGAACCATTCAATTTTACTCTGACATTTTTTACATTCAAACTATCAAACTTTGAAGGATTTTTTTCTTGATTATTCTGTCTATCTGTTTGAAAACCAATGATAACGAACTTGGGATTGAAGATATTTCTATAAATATTTGTGATATCGAACGAATTAAGTTGTTCCGGAAATACCTTTTTGCTCAATACATTGCCAATCTAGAAAATTAAAACGTGATGTTTTGAGATTTTATAATTTCATCCAATCACTGAATTTTACTCGTGGTTTTGTAATTCAATCATCGGAACTCTAATGAAAAACTCGTTAATTGTAATTTTGCCATCAACAGGCATAACATTTCCAGTTGCAGTCTTCAGAAATCCACATCATCGTCTTCAGCTCTTATTGAAACTAATGTAAAAATCCACCTTTATAGATTGGAAAAAATTTACATTTTCAAAGAATCCTAAGCCGAAAATGTGCTAAATCACCGAACCGCTTCAAATTGTCCAAATTTAAAAGTTGATTCAAAACTGTTTGAAAATACATCACTTTTTGAATACGAAATAGTTCCTTTAATTGTGCTTAATTGGCCACAGTTTTCGACTTCTTCTATCAATTTATAGTGTTTTCTTACTTCAATCTTAGAAAAATAAAAACGGTTATAAAATTATCGATTAATCTAACATATTATCAGTTCCAAGATATGCTTGACCATCTTGTTTTGTTAAAGTTCCAGAAATATAAAACTGGAAGTTAGACGAGCAAAAAGATATCTCAAAAATCAATATTAAACTCAGTTCTTTTATTTTCGCGTTCATTCAAATGTTGTTTACTAATTGGATAGAAATTTTTAAACTCCGCCCTTTCAATATCACTAGCATATTTTCTGTAGTCCGCCATTTAATAAGAGAAAAATTTAGAAATTTTAAACATCATGTATAAGAAAGATATCATTTTTCCATTCGATCTAATGTACGGTTTTTTTATAAGAAAAGATTATAAATTTTAGTAAAATAATTAAAAAGATTAGAGTAATTTTTAATGATCTTAACTTCGTCATATTCAGGATTCTCTTCCTTAAATTTTGCGATCTCGGTCACATATTTCAATAAAATTTGCACAGGATAGTAACCGCTATCTATAATATTTTTCCAATCAACTGGTATCTTTATTTTCATCCAAATAACTTTATACTCAAGTGTTGATAGAGACAAAGAACAGACATATGATCTTTTAATTGATAATGTATATTTTTCTTGAATGAACTCTGGGGACAGATTTTGATATTTAGCAATGTTATACCAATTAAAATTTGTTTACGTATAATCTCATCATATCTTCGGATAATTCATATTTTTGAGAAATATCATCCAATGTTCTTTTTTTCAAATCTCTTTCGTGTTGCATTATAAAAAGATCGAAAGCACTGTAATGTCCCGCCATCTCTATTTATTAAGAAAAAAAATTTTTCAAGTTTTTTATAAATTGGCTCTTTTTAGTGTTACATTCAGCACATTTTCCAGAAACTCTTTTTAACTCCATTGATATTTGCATAGTATTTTTATATCATTTGTTGCAGTTTTTTCTTTACATCTCACACAGTATATGAGCGCCATTTATTATAAGGAAAATTAGTCATCTTAGCCGCCTAATCTATTAAATCTGTTATCATATTTTCCCAAAATTATATTAAGATTTTTCCTAGAACTTATTAATTTTTTCTTCTAATTTTTGAAATTTGACAGCATTAGAATCATTGTATTCAACAAATTTATGACCCAATATTCTCAAAAGTTTTCGTAGCATCTAAACTAAACTTAATCAAAAGACTCTTTAAAAATTAGTAAGTTTTTCATTTAATTTCACCAACATCGTTCTACTGATCTTCTATTTCTGGCTTTCTAACTTGTCATAGACTTCTGTTGTAAAATCTTTAACATGCTGTTTATGATTCTCATAATTTTGTTTTAGTTCATTAAACATTTTAATAGGATCTTCTAATTGAATCATTACAACAACATCAAATGGATTAATTCCTTTACTAACACCGCTAATTCTTTTTCCTTTAAAATCTAAGGCATTTTTAACATTCGGATCATGTAATCAACAATATCGATATTTTCTGATAATTTTAGAGGTTTTAAAATTTGTTCTTTAACAACAACATCGTGTTTGTCAATTACCTGGTCGAACACCGACAATTCTTTTTTTATTATCCAAACTAAACATAATTCTTTTCAACTTTGATCGCTTCAGTAATTTTATCAGCTTTTTCGATATGAGACATTAAATTGGTAAATATTTTTTTTGCACCATCTTCAATTCTTTTTTCAATGTTTTTTATTTTATCAGCAAACTTCATTTGAACTCATGAAAATTTGCAAGTTTGTTATCATATTCTGCTTTAAAAATCTTCAATCTCGACAGCAAACATATCTGAATCTGGAAGGTTTTGTAATAAATTTTCTAACTTGTTATCAAATCATTTCTCAAACTATCAAAATTTCAAACTATTATCTACATTTTGAATAATTTGTGTTCCAAATACGTTCAAAAATATTTTGTGAATCCATATTTATTAAAGCAATAATTTGTTAACAACTTCTTTTAAAATCTTTACCATTACTCAGTTCATTCAAAAACAAAAACACATAAATGACCACAAATTGGGGGATCTTTATAGTCTTGAATCTGAGAGTCATTGTAGTAGGACGCTTGATTTTTTTCAAATATTTTAATCAATTCTATAGGTGGTTTATCCTCAATTCTTCCATACGAATCAAAATAACATGCATTCTTATCATTTTTATAATAACAAATCCAATGCGTTCCACTTCCCATAATCGAGTCTATAAATTCACAATTCCACATTCGAATTTCTTAACTTTTTCGGGTAATGTATCCTCTCATGAAAATTCCTCTAAAATGTTTAATATTTTTGCAGATTTCTTCCAATTCCCCGAATGTTAAATGTTTAAATTTTTTTTTCAATGTTTGATTTCCACGTAATTCAAAGTTTTTTCATCTAATCCAGATCCTGTAACATCTTCCAACTCTTTATCTAACCAAATTTAAAATGTTTTCGAACAATAGGAATCACATCCTTTTTAAAACTATTGGAGCAGCTTTACGAACATAAGGAACAACATTTTTAACAACTGGAATATTTTCTCCAAAATCTAATAAATCTTTCAAAAGTCCACCATTTTTAAGTTCTTTCAACTGATTATAGAAAATTCTATTCTGGTTCCTTTATTGTTTTTCTTATGTTTTTCGAGTTTATTGTATTGTCTATTTGTTAGAAATTTCTTATCTTCGCCATTTTTTAGTTGATCTATTTTAAAATTGAATACTAACGGGTATTTTCTTCTTTAAAAGCGGATTTTATTTTTTTCTTTCTGATTTTTGCTGAAATTTACGTTCACCTCCATTTATGTAGTTAAAATTTCAAGTTCTCTTCGATTCCCATTCTAGTTTTCTCTTCAAAAAACATTGCTCCAGCTGTTTGGAAGCGCAACAAATCTTTTCGCCTAAACTAGCATCTTTTGATTTAAAAATCTATCCATTGCCTTATCTTGCAAAACTTTATCTGCGATATGTCTGGAATTTGTGTCTCTATGTTTTTGCATAAAAAATATCGTGTTCCATAGCAGCTTGATCTAATTTATTTATACCAGTATCTCCTCTTTTTAGTCTTTTTTCGAGTTTTGTGCCAGGCCCCAGATACTGATAAGTTGGTACGTGTAATTCAAAAAGGTAAATTGTTGATAAAATCATTCAAAAAAGTCCGCTACCTTCAATCATAGATGAACTTATTGCCGGGCAAAACTCGTTTTAAATATTTAATTCCATCAGGTTTTTCAATCATTTTCATCAAGTTTGTTCTAAATTAAAATCTTTAATCGCTTTCTTTTCGTTCAAAAAATTGTTGTTTCCAGCCTTTTCTTGAGCATAAATATAATTAATAATTCCATCGAGTTTTGTCAAATCGTCGATATATCTGTATTCAATTCTTATTATCACTGTTATTTTCTTACACCTGATCCTTCGATTCGTTTTTCCCAAAATTGGGTTTAATCAAATTGAGATATTTTTTTACCTTTACTTGACTTTGGTTTCTTAGTTGATGGATCATTATTTTTGTAAATTGAATCAGATTTCCATAAAATTTTCAGTATACTTTTTCAAGTCTTCTTCAGAATATAAACCGTCTTTTGGAGCGTCATAGTCTGTTTAATAATCTCCATAAACCTTGAGTTCCTTTATATGTTTTATCTTCAATAATTATATTCATTATGTTCAAAATTAACGGGTAAATTTCCAATCATAAAACTTTTCCTTTTTTTTTTATCCCAATACAAACCAAATTTATCATCTTTTACTCTAGGAAGGAATTTTTTACCAATTTTACCAATTATTATATCCGTTGTTTCCAGGACTTATTGGTTCAACTATGGTAGAGTCTTCAATGATTCTAGGTCTAAATGGTGGTTGAAGATGGTAATTTTGGCAATTCAAACTCTTCTACTTCAGATTCTGGAATCGAAATATCGGCAAATTGTCGTACAACTGGAACCAAATTCATCAAATTTTGATTATCGCTTACAACGTTTTCAATTTTACCTTCAACATTTTTAATTGCAGAAGTTACAGGTTGATTGATTTTTTGAAATAAGTTCTTGTTCTTCTTCATCCATTCGAATCTGTTCTTTAAATTCTTTGATTAATTTCTTTTCTATTTGATCAAGTTTTTTTTGCTTCTTCTGAAGTTACGTTCGCCATTTATTTAGGAAAATTTTGAAAAACGTTGGAACGTAAAAACGTGAAACGTGGAACGTAAAAAACGTGAACGTGGAACGTAAAAACGTGAACGTGGAACGTAAAAAACGTGAACGTGGAACGTAAAACATGAAACGTGGAACGTAAAACGTGAACGAGAAACGTGAACGAGAACGTGAACGCGAACGTGAATACACGAACGTTAAACGTAAACACGAACGTAAAACATGAACGTGAAACGTAAACACGAACGTGAAACATGAACGTGAAACAATGAACGTGAAACACGAACGTTGAAACACGAAACGTGAAAACACGAACGTAAAACGTGAACGTGGAAACGTAAAAACGTGAACGTGGAACGTAAACGTGAACGTGGAACGTGAACAGATTTACCGTTTTTTCTGTTATTTTCATAATGTAAATAAAAATTAAAGATAATATAAAAATAATTGTAACAAAATATTTTATCAAGTAGATTTGTCAGACCACTGAGCAGCATTTATATTAGAAAATTTATTCAGATATTTACCATTTTTAGGCTTCAAAGTTAGATTAATAGTTTAAAAATCCGTAGTCTTCCTTCCAAATTTTATCACATAACTCAATAAAGTTGTTAAAAACTCATATCAGATCCCACATTAATTGTTATAAATCTTTCTCGAATAGTGATCATCTTGCTTAAAAATATTACACAACATATTCAGGTTATTTCAACATATTCAAGATATGTTTTGTGACGGGACATTACGAAATATTCCTTAATAACGTCTTGATTTTCTAAAATACAATCATCAAAAACGATTAAACGAATTGGGTTTACATTCGCTTAACGGAACTATGTCCTCAGAAGCATTATAAAAAATGTGATATTTTTTTGTTTAAGTTTTTCTCAATATTTTCAAATCTTTCTTGTAATTTTTTATAGGCGTCTTGTTCTAAAGATTTACTAAAAAACATACAAATTGGAATAAGGAATCAACCTATTGTAGATAAAATTCAATAATAAAGTTGTTTTTCCACATCCACTTGAACCAACAATTAACAATCTGATTGGTTTATCTTTCTTATTTTCTTCAAAACGTTTGAAGTTTTATCTGATCTTTTTGCTTTTAAAAATTTCTCCATTTAAATAGAAGATTTTCATCTTGAAGCAACGCTTGCGAAAATGAAGCATGTTCAAGTTGACTTCAGAAAGCTCTAAATTAGTTTTAAACTTGGAACATCCTATACACTTAGAGGAAGAATCAAATTATTTTATCGGTTTACTTTAAGCGGTTTTTATTCTGACAATTTTGTAATAAATATTAGTGAAAGTTCTCTTATTGTATAGGATTTAGTGAGAAGAACCATAACAAAATATTATGGTTTAAACAAAGGATATTATACTTTCGATCAAAATAAAAAATTCCCTTAAAAATTATCTGAAAACATTCAAACAATCAGATAAGTCTTTAAACTTTGACGAAAACAAGTTTTGAAATGCAAAAAAAAAAATTATCTCTCTAATAAAATTCAAATAAAATCACCAGTAAGAATAATGTTTTCAGCAAATTATTGTAGATTTGTTAGGGTTTGTTCAAGAAACTATTGAGCCAAATCAGGTATATTTTAGGAAATAAAACGCCAAAATTTAGGAACCGTTTGATGTAATTGAAGTACATTGTAATCTCGTTTGAACCTAGTTTTGAAAATCATACCGAACATCTTCACAAAGAATCGGAAAATTTTGTACTACTTTCTTTCCAAATGTTTTATTATGGATCAAAAATTAGCGAAAAACCGAATGAAATAGACTATATTCCAATTAGAAAAAAATATTAAAAGAATTCAAAAAATCGTTCTAACTATACAAGACTCTGAGGGAAATTTATTAAATAATGATAGTAAAACAACAATTATATTTAAGATTGAAAAAAGGATTAAAATGGACCCCAAAATATAAAAAAAGCTTCGAAAACATACTTCTGAAGGTAGGGGGTGATTCGCCCCCCGCCTTCAATCTTTCAAAAAAACACTGTTTTCATTAATGAATCTGGTCTTTATACTGAAATAAAAATTACTAGTTAAAAAATTTTTCTATCTAAAATGGAGTCACTTGTAGGCTACTCAATAATCAACTCAAATTCAATAACACAAATATCTTAACGATTGTAGACGAAAACAATATGATCTGGTGTTTAAGGCTAAAGATGTGCAAAAATTCTAGAATTATGAAAATACTATGCAAAACGATCAGATTAAAACGTTGACGAAGATGATAAATTAACGTTTAAAGACATGAATCAAGGGGAGCTTTTTGAATAGCTTACCTTCAAACTTTCAAAACAACACTGTTTTCGTTAATGAATTCTGGGACTTTATTCTTTTAATTTTGAGATCGCATAAATCAGAAGCGAAATTGTTTAAAAATTGGGTTACAAAAGAAGTTTTGGCAAGTATTCGTAAAATTTGGTGAGTACAAACTCAAAAACGAAAATAAGCAGTTAAAAGATGAAATAAAAACAGTTACAAATTAAAGATGAAATAAAAACGCAAATAATTGTAAAACAAAGTGTAAAATTGACTTAATGAAACCCCAGACCTTGTTTGTAAAGATTTTTGCTAAGAAAAACACCATGTTTTTGTATTAATTAAGAAGAATCACATGTGGGAATATCCTTATTACGTTATCAGAGCTCAAAAAAGAGAGAAATACCGAAAAGATTAAAACATCTAAAAATAAAATTATCCTGAATTAGAGATTTTGTTCATTGATGACGAAACCAAATTCTATCAATCTGTATAACCAAATGAAAGAATCTTTGAATATTTTATACAACGGAAATCATTTTACTACAAATATGGCAGGAATCTCGACTGATTTATAGAATATCTAAAATTACACGATGAAAATGTTAATAAATTTTATTAAACTCTCGAATTATGATATTTTTGTTTGTAAATGTTTTTGAAGATTAAGGTAACACTGAAGAGTTCTTCCACATTCACAATGAGTCTCTTTCATTTGACTTTCTCGGTACATTCTTCTAGCACATTCCTTACAAAAAGCGTCTTTCTATCTTTACTATAATGTCGATTATTAAATTCAGAAATATTCTTAATTTCTTTACAAATGTGACACTCTTTCTCTTCTAAAGTTTAATTTTTCCATTGTATCGTATAAATCTCTTTCATATATTTTTACGACAATCCTTACAATAATATTCAATCCGTCTTTTTTAGTCTTATTTTTATAAAAAGCTTCAAAACCTTTTATTTCTTTGCACACTGAACATTTCTTTTGGGCCTCCATTTATATAGAAAAAAATCTTTGACTTTCTCAATTCATATTCATAAAAACTTTTCCGGTTTATTTCTTCATTATTTAAATCTTTTATACTATAAGTTACAGGATCTGTGTTATTAATTTGATAAAATCACCAAAGATTTCTCTTGACCAATTGTTCTTATATTTGTTCGAAAAATGTTTGTTTTTTACTAACAATTCTTACATGATCATTGACTTTAAATTTAGTTTTTCGTGTGAATTTCTGGTGGAAACATTACTTAAAAACCGACTCTAATAACTCTTTTTCTGCATCTTTATCTACGTATTTAGGCTTCATTTTGATTGTGCTATGAACAGTATCGTTATATTTCTTTACGATTTCTTGAAGAATATCGATCCATTAAAAGTTTTTTATTAATCTCAAAAATTACTTTCATTCTCTTCATTTTGAGTTCTGTTATATCTCTCTACAATACTTGATTTCCTCTTCGTTTTCAGTATGATAAAATCTTTAATGTTGTATTTTCTCAAAACATCGTTTAAATTCTTTATTTTTTAAACTCTAAACCCTTATCTGTATGAAGTAGGTTTGGAGGTTTGTGATTGATCCTTATGGCATCTTTTACTATATCTTCGAAAGCTTTTGAAATATCCTTGCCGTTTTTTTTCTTTTTGATAGCTCTTGACCAAGCATATTTTGAGAAAAGTATCAATAACATTTAAACATATACTTAAAAATCCATCATTTTGATCTAAATAGTTAGACATTATAACTAAATCTGCTGCCCATAAATCGTCAATTCCTAAAAGTTATAATTTTTCTCTTTTTAAACCTTTTTTCGTTACTGGTGCATGAATTTCTCTAGCTAGCTTCAATCTCGATTTCCTTCCTTATTCTTAGATTCTTTCTTTACTTGTTTTTCATTTGGATTCTTTATAAATTTTACTCTTATTTGTCTTACATTTTGAACATTTTGCAGCAATTCTATACAATCCGTTTTGAGTTTGAACGATTTTAGAATCTATATTTTTCGTTTTTTTTCTTGCATTTTGTGGCAGTGAATCAAATCATCTTCCATTTACATGTCAAAGTTTCCAAGTTTATTTAACTCATCTAATATATCAGATTTTGCTTCATTTCTTATAGCCATAAGGTACTGTATCGATCTTATTTTCTAGGACAATTCTCTTATCATCTTTAGCGTTTAGTGCCTCAGTTTGTTTATGGTGATGGTATACAATTCATGTTTATAGCTTTTTATTACAGTAATCTCCCTAAATTCTTCTTTATCTTCGAACAAACATCTCTTCAAGTTTTCGATATTTATTGTTTTATTTACAACGCTTCTCTTAATTCCTTTACATCTTACTGGATTTTTTGTCTAGATATTTGTACGAGTACATCTTTGATCTCAATCCACAAAATTCTTCTAATATCTCGCCGTTCAATTCGTCTTTGAATTTCCCTATTACCTTCTTATTTTTAGTAGTGAAACATTCGTGATCTTTTGGATAATCACTTGTATCAAAGTCATCTATATTTTCTTTAATAAATTTTTAAAAGGATCTCGTTTCAATTCTAGGAAAATAACTGTCTGTATCCATGTAACACAGATTCAAATCTGGATCAAACTTCTTTAATTTGTTGTAATAAAACTCGTACATTAGCAATTTTGAGAGGTCGAGAACTGAAAATCCTATGTAAATCGGTTTGTTAAATTTAACCTTTTGTTTGTACATGTGACTCGCTATACAGTTGTCGTCAAAGATATTGAAAACATTTGAAATTCGTTTTCTTAGCTTGTTTCATTGAAAATTTCTTCGTTTCCTAGTTTTTAATATCACATCTATTTCTTACATTTCCATCGATTTTCCAAAAAACCGAGTTGTTCATGAGCTTATAAAAAGTCCTTCTCAAAGTCACTTATAGCCTTGGTTCTCATACTAGTATATTAAAATCGATATATTCTTTCATGAAAGGTTTCTGATCAAACGCAATAACCCTATTCACATGTTTTAAAATCATACCTTGTTCTAGATAGAATTTCAAATTTCTAGAATGAACAACATATTCTGTTTTGTTTTAAAAGAGTTGTGCAAAGTTTGTTGTTATAATGTTCTGGAGCAAGAGGTAAATCTTTGTGATGTTCATGCAAATTTGTTGGATATTCAAGATCAACTTCTAAAATATATCCATTAATTCTTCGTCGCCAGTGAGTTCCAAAATTGTTTCTTTCCGAGGATTACCGAGGAGTCACCGAGGAGTCACCGAGGATTATTATTGCTGTTGTATACGTTTTAGGATCCATCCACTTGATTTCGTTATATGGTAAATTTTGCATAAGTCACATACCCATAAAGGTTGTTTGCATCGACGTACAACAAATAGTTTTCGGGCTTTGTCTTATCAAAATCTTTTAAATATTTGTTATTTGCTTTCACATATCGTTTAATACATTGAGAAATGCCTCCGCGAATACCTTTTTCGATCATCAAATACATATTATAATCACTAATTAATTGTAATTCTATCTTCGTTAATTTTTAACATAGCATCCCATGCAAGACTGGGAGCTGTTAGATAGTGTGCTGGATCAAGCTGTATAGCAATTCAAAACAAATATTCCTTAAAATTTTCAAAGATAATCAGCGGAGCAATAGAACATCTTGAATGTTATAGAGATCAGAGTAATTTCCTAGATTTTTCTCTTTTAATTTGTTCCAAACATTTAAGTAGTGTTGAAAATCTTTCTCAGATATGCTCTCATCTGTCAAAAGTGAATAGAAATCTTGAATTCTCAATTCCTTCTGTGTAATCAAGTTTTTCAATACTGTCGATAAATTCGTAAGGAAATATGCCTTTTCCAGATAAAATTTTAAAGATTTCTTCTTCGTCATTTGGTTGTCTATCTAGAATTGCGTTCAGACCATCTTGTATAAAATGATTTGTATGTTTGAAATCATCTTTTTTGAGGGTTTTTAGCTAACTTTTCTATAGACGATGCCATAAATCTGAACGTATCTACGAATGAAAACTTGATGAACTTTTCTTGGTTTATCATCTTCAAACTCATACCCATATCCTGAATTTACTGAATAATTTTATATATTTTTCATCTGTGTTTGCGATCAAATCAACATTTCCATATTGTTTAGCCAATTCTTTTATGTACAAATGAGTATCGTAGTTACTCATATTGTGACAGAAAACTGGAATATTTTGTGGAAATTTCAAATTCAGATTACAACATGAATGAGCTGCGCCTCGAAATTTACCTGTTTAAATGACAATGATCTCTTACTTTATTATAACTCTTATCTTTCCAACTATCAGGAGTAAAACCATACTGAATTGACTCAACATCATAAGCAGACCATTCGCAAATATGACAAACGTTTGCATTTTGGTATGAAATTTCTTCTTCTTCAGTCAATTTCATAGGTATTTTATTCTTAGAATTATACTTTTTAGCTATGTATTTCGATAATTTATTAAGTTCTTCAAACAATTTTGCAGGAACATTTGGCAAATCTTCTTCATTTTTTGCTCTATAACATATAGGTTTGTACATGCGATTTTGTCACATTTGACACTAAATATAGAGTAAAACCATAAGGAATGTGCTTCTGAATCTTGGTTGTAATCGATCTTTGTGGATTGTTTTTGCATGTGGGAATCTTCTCTAATATGCTTTCAAAATCCATATAAATAACGTAAGGATGAGAAAATTTCTTTTGATAAATTAATAAATGTTGTTGTTTGACCTGGAAACGGCATAATTGGCTTACAAACTTCGTGATTTTTACAAATTTCTAAATGGTCTGTTAAAATCTCCAGATTTGTAGAAATGGCTTAAACATCTTCTGCATAGAAATTTTTTGTGTTCATGCTTAGATAAACTGAGAGAAAACGAGCTTATTTAAATCTGTTATCAAAACATAATGAGATTTGTCTTCTTGTTTAACATTACAATAAGTCAATGTTTAACTCAGCGTCGTATTTTTCAGAAATTTGTAATGGAACAATATTGAGTTTCTCATCATAACTGTAGATATTTATAGACATTTTTGGATATTTGTACTTGGAATTGTGACTTCGTTTTTCAAATAATTGTATATCTTTTAAGGACATTGGATACTCGAAACCTGAAAATATCTCGTCATTTACAAATTTCTCGTATTGCTTTGCTCTGTCAGCATTCTTTTCGGGTTTTTCAATAGCGCATCGGATAGAATAAACAAAACAGAAATTCATCTTTATTTTTTGATATTTACACAAGCTTTCTTATCTTTGATTTTCTTTGGCAAATCGATATATGATCCTTGCGTTCATTATTTCGTGTTTATTAAGGCTCAAAACTAGTTGTTTGCAGCTTTTAAATGTCCATCCAGAACCCTTAATTTGGATGATTTGTCTGTTCTCGATGTGTTAATTTATTAAATTGCTTAGTAATAAAGTCGTTTACATCAAAGATCTCGTCTGCTTTTATAGTAAAGTACATTGGACAAGTTTTGTGTTTCACCGTTCACTAAAGTTCGTTCGTAAATTCGCATTCTAAAGAGAGATATCCTTTACTATTTTTCACAGTTTCTTGAAATTTTTTCGATTAAAACTTTTAATTTCTGGGCCGCAAAATAGAAAGATATTTGTAAATTGACATGAAATTGTCGTTCAAATTTGTTAAAATGTATTGCTTAAATAGACCATGTATTGAGGATAAAACTTCTACATCAATGATACTTTCAGGTTTCTCATTAAGGTTTTGTCAATTTCTTCGATCATTTCAGACTTAGTTTTATCGTTTGTTTCAATGGACAATTTCTCAGCGATTGATTGAATTTTTTCATCTTTAAATAGATTGAGATCTTTTTTACTTTCCTTATAAATTTTTCTTTAGTTCACGCAATTTTTTTCTATATTGTACATCTTCTCGTGACCATCGATTTGATTCTCTTTAGCCCAAGTCCTCAAATAATTTAGTTCTTTATTATAAATTTCTTTGTTCTTCAAATGATTTTTCGACTTATAATGTCGGGTAAAATGATGTTCGAAAAAACATCTTTTTTGCAGTACGGGCAGGATATCTTTTTCCTCTCCATTTAAATAGGGAAAATTTGAATCTGCCAAGTTTTACTTTTTAGTAAAATATCTTTTTATTAAGCTGAAAAATAGCAATAATTCAGTAGATTTCTAAGGATTTTATCAAAATTTGATAAAAATCAGCACAATTTATGGTTTGAACAGCCTTTGATTCTTCTATATTTAAAGAAGAAAAATTTGTTTAACTAAACACTTTGAAAAGTACAGATTTTTACTAAAATTTGATACAAATCAGCACAATTTATGGTTAAACAGCCTTTGATTCTTCTATTTATATAGAAAAAATTTTATTTAGAGATTTTTTAAATTTCAATTTTGTAGTGATTTTTTTTCGAGAAATATCGTTCACATTATCAACTTTAAAGCTAAAAATTCGCAATAATTAGAGAAATTCAGTAGATTTTCAGGATTTTTCAAAAAAAAACTCTAGTATATATGCACCTTAAGAGCTGTGGTTTTGACCCTAAAAACACCGTTTTTAGGGTCAAAACCCCGGGTTTTTTGTGTATTTTGGAAGTATAGTGTTGATTTTTTCACCTTAAAAGTTTGTAGAAGTATTAATTTTTTTCTATGTAAATGGCACTGTTACAAGAGTTGAATAAGGTTGGTGATTTAACATTCAAAGAATACAAGAAATTAATAGAATTAGAAGTAAATAAGAAATACAAAATTGTGAATTTGGAGGGGGAAAATGAAAGATAAATTCGGGTTTACAATAATTGCCGAGTTGGAAGATTGTAAAAGTACACTTGCCAAACAGATTTTGACTGTTTTGGATGAAAAAAAAGATTAAAGAATTGAATAAACATGATAAATTACACTTGGTTGTTACTGGAAAGAAGACTATTAAAGATAAAGACTGTGTTACAATTAACTTCGTGGAATAAAGATTTCGAAGATTTCTGGATTTTTTTCATTAAAACAGCTTTAAGAAATTTAGAAGCCTACAATGAACAGTTAAAACAGCTATAGATTTCGGTTAATTTTTCATTCATGAGTTTACAGATTAGTTTATTGTCCTTTAAACAGTATTTTACGTTGATTTTCTGACTGTCCCAAAAGTGAGCTAGAACCGCCATATTACTATCTACTTATATATATATATATATATATATATATATATATATATATATAATAATATCTTATTATTTCATTTAAAGGATCTGTGGTTAAATAGCTTAAGTTGTCTTTATCATTAGTATAACATGTACGTGATTTACAGAGGAAATACCCAGTTATTGCATGCTAGAGCACCACGTGTAGTGTACAGCCTTGATCAAATGGCGTCATTGAACTTGTATAAAAAAATTAGTAGTTTACAGATACATTCGTTGCTATTTACATGTTAAAATGCCTTATAGTTATATTCAAATGACTTAAGAATGTAGCTAATCTGCAATTCTTCCCTAATTAAAATTTTTAATTAAAATCACAGTTAAAACTAAGGTAAAATATTCACAAATCCTCAGCTAAATCACTCGGCGTGAAATACACAATAACTGGATTTCTAGACGTATCAAAATAAAAGTTCTTGCAATATTAAATTTCTGTAGGTTAATCTGTTCTCGATATATTGTAAGGGCACACAGAAAGACCGAATACAGTAAATCTCAAGTTTTTGTTTTCATAACATTAGATTATATATTACATCAGCTGACAGACCGCTTTCCCATTTTATATATTGCGTATATAACTATGAATAACTATAGCTATAGAAGAATATTTAATTTCGTCTAAGTAAATAGTTTAAATGTTCGGATACCACTTTCTTGAGAGAAAACTCAGATATAATATTCAGTGTCAAGATATAGATTTGAAGTCCTTGACCACACACATTTAAACAGTAGAATATAATCTCCTACAGTGGATAATGAAGCTGACACAGCTCATCTTCAACTGAGTACGCAGTGTACAGGTATACTATTACATTTTTCTTTGTTTATGTACTGCATTGACAGTTATATGTTAATATAATATTAAGTACTTAACTGCTATATTTCTACAGTTTGTACACGCCATTATATATACTGGATATTTTAAACAGTCATATTTTATTTCGGGGAAATAACTAATGAAACTATTACATTATGACGTACATGTTTACGTCACTATAGTATTCTGTAGACATGTCAACCTGATAGAATTGATTGACACACGTTATGTTTACTATCAAGCGTGTTTAAATAATAAGGTAATACCGATTTCCAATAATAATCATTGGTTGGATAATGCAAACTTTCCTCGCCAATTTATACATCTGCTGAATCTGTTCATCAGGTAATTTACATTATCGGTTTTAATAATTGCTTACCCTTCTATGATAATTGTATATGACTTGTTTCAAATAAATCAGCATACACTTGTATTAGTTTTGTAAATAGCTCCTAAACCTGTAAAATCCCTTACAGTAACTTAACATGTAATTGCTAACGAATTCATGCAGTGAGGAGCAGTGTCTGTAGGTGACATTAATATTTGGAAGTGAAACTAAAAGAGATGAAATGTAATTAGAAAATTTTAAAGTTAGAAAAGTAGAAATTATTTGCATACTTTATACATCTAATTAGTATCAGATTATTTATATATTATATAAATATTAGGTACTTGTTTAGATAAGAGTATCTGCTGATTATTCGAGTAATATCCTATTTTTTAAATTTAGATATTTTTCATACTATCTACTACACTATTTTAGCGAAGAACTGTTTTTCAAAACAATTTTATATATAAAAAAACACTTACCAGTCCAGTTTTTAACGTTTTTATTCATTTTATTTATTTATTTCGTTTTATTTTTTTTGTTATATTATTATTATATTTGTTTTTAAGGTTTTTTATGGGAACAGATACTGGAACTTTAGATACTGGTTTTTCATTTTTAAGAGATATTGAAGAATTAATAATGATCATACAAATTCAGAAATCGAATTATTATCGGGTTTGAGTTTTAGTAAGGTATAACTTTCCATTCAAATACATAATATACACCTAATAATCTAAACATTAACGCTATCAAATTTAGACTAATTTCTTCCTATATTTTTACAAAGCCACCCACTACACCAAGGGATTTTCAAGCTTTTGGAAACAATTTTAACTTACCTTCTTGATAATCTAAATGGCAATGGTAAGATCGTAGAATAAACAGATTTTACTACGTCAGACCTGTTTGATAGTATTTACTTTAAGTTATATCAGGTCCTTGGATCCTTCCGATTTGTATGAGTTTTTTCGTATACAGACAAGAATGTGGTTCACGAAAGTGTATGTCTGTCCATGAGATTTGACTGAGCATCATTGAAGCTTTCCCTCGGTAGGATGCAGCTACTGTTTTCTCTTCTGTCTTCCTGGGAACAATGTAAAAGTTGTCGGATTTAACTCGACATGGCTTTTAATATTTTTTATTTCTGATAACTACACAGAATAAATTATGTACACACGTATAAAATAAATAAATATATCTGACCTATTCTAATTCTAAATATATTCTTGAAGTTCCAAAATCTTAATGGCTTGTGTTGTGGAAAAAACAACCAATTAACAACGGCAGTTAATAAATTTAGTCTTGTTTAACACTACATTGTTTATTTTCTTAAATAAATCTCGTAAACTTTCCATTGACACGCATGATAGAAGCTCAATAGAGTCTTGCGTTATATTTGTGTATTTGCCAGTGTTTAAAACTGAAATTTTTCTCATTTTTACATTATTATGCAGGGGTATTTGTACTAAATATTGCAGCCCCTAACGACTAAAAGCATTAAATATTTGTACTATCTAAACTGGAACCGTAGTACCTTTTTTTATATTTAAGAAGTTTTATCTAAGTAGAACATTCATAGACTACGAATAATGCTATGTTGAAAATTCTTTAGTTGACAAGCACTAATATCCACATTTAGAGTAACTTGAAACCCGCATGTGATTTACGTAATATTCAAAATTAACGTAATACTGGAACCTAACGTAACATTTGTAGATGTTAAAAAATACTATCTAATTACAAGAAACTAAATGCTAGCAGCTATAATAAATGTTGTCGTAAATGATAAACGCAAATATTTAATCATTCTAGTTTTAAAAAGTAAAAAGAAAATAGTTTTATTTGATGGTGAAAATATGAACAAGTTCTATTCCGGATCTAGTCCCTCCATTTATATCATCTTAAGACAAAATCAGTATCTGTTCTCGAGTTAGTGAATTGAAGGATAGCCAAACGATCTAGGGGCGCAAACCTTTGCTCAACTATGACTTTCTTTAAAAACTTAAATATTAATTTATAATAATTATTCACAACAATATAGTATAATTATATATTATACATAATTGAGAGTTTACCACATACAATTTTGGACAGTTAAAGAAACCCAGTTAATAAGAGATTTGTTTCCTGAAATATGGTAAGGAAGATAAGAGGGAAGAATGAAGTATTTCGTAATTTTTCATGAGTCAAAGTAAAGGAGAAGCAGCAACTACTGCTTTGTTTACTAGTGGTAATGTGCCGCTCTTGTAATGGAATCTTTCGAAGAGCCGCATTACACAAGAACATGGTAGTGGAGCTTTCATTATAGTTAATACTTGCTCTACATTAGCTAAGTGTCAGCTTTTAGTTTATACACCAGAACCTTTTATGATGTATAACCATCTTATTACGTTTATTTATTATGTTAGGGGAAAACAGGAACACTAATTTATATTGTAGGAGTACACCACGCCATGTGTGACGCAACAGGCATCTTTCATGTTACATGCAAAATTTAGGTTGGAGGTCATTCAATTGGACTGTGTGTTAATGTGTCACACACAGGATACATACACAGGAATGTACTTAATTTGTTAGTTCATATCTTATTATGCGATTTCTATTATAAAACGGATTAAATGTTTTTGTTAAATCTCACAAAATTGCATGTCACTCACTACATCATAATTGAAATCGATAATGCTTATACTAAATGTAAGTTTAATTTATATTTTAAAATTTTTAGATTAGTATTTATTTTGAGATATTGTTTGAAAATACAGGCAGATAGAAAGATAAACTGAAAAAAAAAATACTTCGAGGGAAAGTATAATGGGCTTTATTTTGAAAAGGTTAAAAAACTATTAGGAAAAGAAATCCACAACTCATGAAGTGTTTAAAGCCCTTCATACTTGTTGAATCAGACTGAATCTTGTTCTTTTAAGTTATGGCATCCAGTAGCATCTCTAATTGACATTTTTCTTTACTAACAATACATCTCTAGTACTATTAGCAAACCAATTCAAAAAGACTGTTTAAATAAGTAATCTGCAAAGAAAGAAATCGGAAATTCTGTATGTAGAAATACGAAGTAAAATTAAATGTTAACCATTAAATTCATCAAGTGGTATTTCAAATCATCACGTATATAAGGTTATGTGTTTCTTATTTGAATATTAATAGTAAGTTAAGAGTTCTATTGACAGTATAATATTTTTTTTAAATTGTAGTGTATTTATGTATTATATGAATGTATATTTGCGCTTTTAATACTTATTAATTTCGTAAATAAAACTTAAGTACAACTGTACATTATTGAAAAGAAATGCTTGAATAATAATTCAATGCCAATACGGATCCTTTATTCTCACCGACCTCATAATTTCAGACCAGCACGCACGCTCTGGCCCAGTCACATCTGGCCACAATATCCAATATCACAGAATCGGTGTACCGGAACACGGAACATTCTCTTGTTCTGAGCAATATCGCTGTATTATATTGCTTTCTGTATCCATACATCGACCTTAAATGTCACCTGTATAGTAATAGCGTTCTATAATTGATAAAAGCTTTACCATATATTTTAATTAGAATATCACATTGAATTAATTGACATAATAATTAATTTAAAAAAGTACTGCATATAAACGTAAGTAGAAATCACTGGAAATCATCTTAATTGTGAAATAAAAATATATAAAAGCTAGTAACTTACATGACTAGAACCGGTTTTACTGCCTGTAAAGAGAAACATTTTTTCTCTAATATTAATCTATAGTAATATATAAATTTTTAAAATTTTTTTGATATTCGTGTTCAGAACATTTGGTAAACTTTAAAATGACTTTTAAAGTATCAAAAAAGAATTCACAATCTAATTATTAAATTGTTATGTGTAAAATACAGTATAAATGAAGATATGGGAATTCAAGTCACAAAGTGTTAAAAAGAAATCATAAAAATGTTCAAAATGTTTTCCTTCAACAGTCCTTACAGCTTTGCGTAAAACCTCTTCAGAAATGTTGTTTATTTCTTACATAGTTCATTGTCTCAGGTCATATAAGTTATGAGGTTGTGTTTTTTACACATTATTTTTCAAATGCCCCCAAAATAAATAGTCTAGTGGGGACAAATCAGGGTACCTTGAAGGCCATTAAACTTCCCCTTCGACCAATCTATTTTGGGGGAATATTTCATTCAAGTACTGTCATACTTGTATTCCAAAGTGAAGAGGTGATCCGTACTGCTGAAACCAGACGGTAGAAAAGTTTAGCCCTAATAGCAGGGAGCATTTGGTTCTGAAGCATATTTAGGTAAGTCTCTGAGTTCAAATTCCCATTGAAGAAAGGCCTAATTACTTGGCGGATGCTGAGGAAGAGATTCTACCATCCAGTTAGGACTTTCACTAGCCCAATATATACAGTTGTGCCGATTTACTTTTCAATGCAGTGTAAAAGAGGCCTCATAAAAAAATTGTAAAGACTTGTGAAATCACGATTTTGATCACACTTCCTCATCATTATTTCGCAAAACTATCTCCTATCAAAATTATCTTCATTCAGTTCTTGTAATAAATGTATTTTAAATGGCTTACAATTCTTTTTCTTCAAAATATTATGGACTGAACTGAAATGTACTTCTTGCTCTCGGTCTACTTTTTTGAGAGAAGTATGTGGAATGTTTTACAAAACTCTGCAAAACATCCAGAGAATATTCTTCGTCTGTTGTACTTTTGGGTCTTCCAATGGGACTTTGAACGGTTTCTTGCAATATCTGTGAATTCAAACTTCTGAACAGTTCTATGACTGTTGCATAAGATATTATATTATTATCTGGAAGTAAATCATTGAACAAACCTCTCACTTTACGAAAGAACTTGACACGGTCGCCATAGCCTCGCACCATCAATAGCGTCACCCGTTCACGTTCAGTTAAAGCTATTGCAGAATACAACAACACAGTTCTACATTACAGCACACTACTTGGTCTGTAGTCCATTTAGTAACAGACTAAAGAGTTTATTGTTTTTCTAGCGATCTTGCAAACTCAATACTCCAAAACAAGCAAAACTTTTCGTTGAGAGAAAATGTCTGCTAGTTATCAGAAAATTCGGCCTATTATTGCCATTAGAAAAACTATGAAATCCACTTACAAACGAATATGGAAAATTGATCATAAACACCATTGTCTTGCAGTGCATTAAATAAAAACGTACTAGAAAAAATTCTAAATGTATTATTTATAATATTATATTATTTTACTTAACTTAGTTTTAACAGAAGTACCAAATAAGATTCCAATGTTTTTAATTTCAAACAGTCGCCATTTATGCTAGGGTAGTCCTTTTAAGATTAAAATTGTGGGTACTTGCTCAGAAAAAAATATTGCCATTTATTATAGGCTACAATAAGAACCTTTTACTGTATCCTCCCCAGGACGTCCCCTATCAGTGATAAAACATTACATAAGGCACCAAAAGATAGGTAAAACCATGGTATACCCGTATGCAAAATCTAAATTCTTTTTCAACCACTCAATATATAAAATGGTGGTTTATCACATTTTCAATACCCTGTCTTTCCAGTGCCATAGTTAGGTTTGGCTTGTTGCCACGACGAAGAAAATATATATTCATACTTAGGCTTCAGACTACGGTCCAAAAACATATATACTCCTATATAATGGAAAAAGGGTAAAATTATTAGGCATTTTAAAAACATTTCAGTACTTATTTATGTAAAGGTTTGCGCTGTACAAGTCTTTTTTTCGGACTGCAGACTATGAAAGAATAGTTTTTTGAAGCCTGTTAAAAAGTCACAATGCCAAGAAAGTCAACCAGTCTTGAGTATCTAAACATTCACTCTTGCACATAAACTTTCACAGTGTTCCTCCTTAAGGTGGGTTTTATAACAGTGTTTTTATAGTATTTTACTTTCATGTTTTTAATTCGTAACTGGCTCAATCTTGATTAAATGTTATTGTATATTTTTGTCTTCTTTATCTGCATTACTCTACTAATGAAGCATTTGATCAAAACTATATTTTGTATATAGCATATTATCAAATTATCCCATTACATACCGTTTTTTTGTCGTACAATATTACTTTAAAGATATATTTTATTGTGAATCAGTGACTTGAAAATAATGTACAATAAATAACGTGAATTACTGTACAAAAAAACGTAAATCATGAATAGTTACACTTCAGCGTTCTTAATGCGAAAATTTTGTAGAAATTTGTTCATAACTTTATAAAATCGGTCTTGGCATGCAGGACCTACTACATAAGATATATTTTTGTTTACATCGACGATTGTCATTTACGAACTTTTACGGACTAGAAGTGTACTTTTTCTCGGCCGTCTTTCTTCAAAACTAATAATTGCCATTTGTACAGTAAACTAATCCAAACTCTGTCTTCTTTCTCAAATGATTTATCTCTTGTTTGTCTTTGTCTGGATGCGAATGTGGTCATAAATAATTCTTAAAACACTTTTTTTAAAGTGTTATAGTCCCTCACATCACAATTTCATGGATTTAAGGATATAAAGTTACGTTAAAATATCCTGCTAGGCTTAAAAAACGTGGTCATTGAAAAATGGTAGCAATTCCGGATTTTCCAAGTAATATATTTGTAGAAGGCTGAAATATCAATTCTTGAGTCATATAATTACTCCCTAATACACGGGTAAAGGTTATTAGAAATCAGAAGTGTAATGATATAACATATAAAGCCATGGTCTATGAATTATAAATAGCTATGCAACCTGCTATTAACCACTGAATTTTACAACTTACTATAATTTGTTATTCAATGAATTGTACGAGTTTCCAGATTCCCTTCCCTACTCCAAATTTTGAGTGGTTGACAATTTTCAATTTACTTTACAAATGATATGTGCTAACTTCGCCGTAATTTTTACTAAATTTCCTTATTTCTCAAATGTGTTTAATTAGATTTCCCATTGAGGGATGACCTAAACTTAAAAAAATCTTAATAAAAATGTACATGGTATATGTTGGAACTTTTTTAATTCAAACAAATTAGTATGGTTCTAAATTATTTATAAGATAACTAATAAGTGGTTATTTTTATAGTAATTCTCAAGGTACATTTTCAAAGAAATCCGATCGGACACGCTTAAGAGAGCTTGACTACTTTTGAGGTATGCTTGCACAAGATTGGAGCCAGAAACAATTTTATATTTTAAAGGTATCAGCAGTTTTGCATCAGGTATAAAAAGACTAACAACATATCGCTATTTTGCAGTTTTTATATAAATTGGTAGGTAGTTATCTCAATGAAATCCGCGAACGTCTAAGCGAAGACTTTAAAATATATTAAATAAGCTGCGGTACATATTACTCTCCACATATATAATGTTATTTTCTTGCAAAAATATAATTAATTGTATAACAACAATACCACAATCAATTCTGTAGGTGTATTTGTAATAGTTCGAAACTTAAATTCGAATTCAAATGACTTTATTTGTATCATATATACATATAAAAGGGGAAATTAACTCCGCCCCCCCCCAAAATGGGGCAGGAAAATTTACTTTTATATAATTAAAGCGTGTTTTATTAAGATCGTGAATTAGTACTTTATTTATAATCTCTAGATTTTTACTTAAAACGACACAATACAATATCAGAATATCTTTGTGCAATGTAGTCTGAGTGCGCGTTCATCTATCTGTCAATGTTCATAGTTCAGTTTGAAAATTAATTAAAGATATGGTTTAGTATGTTTCAACTTGAGAAACTAAATAGAATATATGAAGTTAGTATTAGCAATACCACGTTCATAAGAAACAAGAGAAAATACAACAGGGAAATCATAATGAGTCGTAAACAATCTTAATAATTATTTCGAAATCACCGAGAAGATAGTTTCCTTGAACATGCTGCATTAATTTAGGGACCAGTTTTCCACGATAAGTCTCAACTAGGAAAAAGCATTATGTTTATGCATTATAGTTCAAGTTGAGTGCATACCAATGTATTAACAATTATATGGAATAGGCCTTCAAAAAGACTTAGATACATTTTGTAGTTTCAAATTGAAGATATATACAGATATAATATGAACCAGTCAAGGAATGTATTAATTACTGGTGATTATAATCCGCATGAATGCGTGTATGAATATTATTGTCTTAGCGATAGCAAAGCCAAAACTGGAGGGGCTGAAACTATTTCACATCTAATCGTTTACTGGTATTTCCGCACAGACTTCGTATTTACATGGGCTGAATATAATAAAAGAGTCATTCATATATACGTAACAAATGTTGGTTTTCAATTAGTCTAAAAAAATTTTTTATACCCTCTACAATTACACTGGCAAAATGGATGGCAGAAGGAACTCAACTGCCTTTTCCTTATCTTTACAATTAATTTCATCTTCGAGTTCAAAATAATTAGATAGAAAGCTCATACAGTTTTCTGCAAGACGGCTCCATTGAAAAAGCTTGATGGGGCATAGAATTACAAACTGCTTCTAGTGAAAGTTGTTTTCACATTGTTTTGTCTCATCATGCACACGTACTGGAGATTTTGGCTACCGCTGTGTTATAGCGTACACATTTGAAAGATTAGAGTTTGTCTCTTTCTAAGTAAAGTCTTAGATAATGTATTATACAAAAACGTAACTACAAATTACGCTCATATAATAGAAGTGCAGACTATCCCAGGTTATGAAGATCTTACTAATTTATCACTTTGTGAGTAATTATGTTAAAGGAATCCTTACGTGACAAAGCCAATCGAATAGAATAAAATTGTCTCAGAATATAGAATAAAATATTTTTAAGAAAATATTTCTGATGATATTTATAAACATACTTTTATTACGACAAATAAACAGAATGAACTATATTTTAAATGATTGTAATTCACTACCTATTATTTATAGATATTTATTTTACAACTGTTTTATTTTATTGTCTCTTTTGTATTCCAAATATATAGTAAAATTAGTTGACACTTAAAGGATGGCAGTGAATAACCAAGTGTACTTCAAAAGTAGAATATAATTATTATGATACATGGTATACTATAAATAAGAATTTTAAAAACATTTAAAAGAAAATGGAGCAACACCATACGACTCTAATGAATGAATAGACAAAAAAATTTAGAAACTTTACAGTAGTTTTGAATAAAATAGGGAAATGTAAAAAAAGAATTATACATTTTAATAAACTTTGAGAAATGCCCTCAAAATGGACTAAGCATTAGCCTATACAAATCAATACTAAAAACCTCTTATTGAAACATTATAAGCTCTAAAAGAAAAGCGTACATAAAATACAAAGAACCAAAATCCTTAGTTTAAAGTATTTTCTGATTTAATTTGAGTTATTAATTATATCATCATTTATTATTTTATGAGGTTATTACTATTAATGTGATCTTGAACTCTGTCCTGAAAATTGCCTACTGTGTAACGGATTAATTTTGATTTCTTAGAAATCCTTCGTTAGATTGATCATCTTACTGTTAAATCCAGTTGGTGTGCGCGCCTTTAATGATTGGATACAACATTAATAGGGGTCATTGATCGAATAATCTTCCACTGGATGTACAACAGTAAAATGTAAGGTATTCATTAACAATAGGTAACGTAGTTTTCTTGCTGGAATCTAGTCGTTGTCGATCAACTGGTTATAAGGCAGTGACCTGCAGTTTTATACGTCGTACCCTGCAAGATAAAATGACATATTGGTACGCCGTTGGACAGAGTTAGTGAAGGTAGTTGTGGCATCAAGACCCTCGTCAACGATATCCGTCGATCTGAGAAATACGCTCGATCTGAGAAACTTTCTAAATTAAATATAACATTAATTAATTCGTTGGATATTTAATCTATGAAGGGATTATAATCCATTAAAATTGGATCGACCTACCGCAACCATGTGCTAGCATATATTGCAATAGCATCTGTTGTATTAAAATTGCTTAATCAGACCTATTGGACTTCGATTCAAGATTTGGTTACAATTAAGGGTTAGTATCGATTGCATTTTTAAAATAATGTTAATTTTAAAATGTACTTCTATATCATATGTTTTATTGATGTCATATTTACTGAAAAGTTTTTAGACTTTGTACTTGTAATAATAAGCTAAAAGGGTCATGTTATTTTTTTTTTTAATAGAAATCACTTTTATTTCATTTTTACAATGGGTATATTGTTATTCTTTCCTGCTCTTTTCATTTAGATCTGAATTCAAAGAGGAAATGTAATTAAAATATAAATATTCTCTATTTGTGAACAAATAATAATTAATTTTAGGATTTTCAATATCTTACCTGTTAAAAGTTTGTAATGAAACTATGAAATAAGACTTTGCTGACATGCCATAGCTTTGCGAATAATAATAACCTTAACCTGTTTATGCCATAGGAAAACTACGTCTAAATGTGATTTTTAGTTCCTTGAAAGTATATTATTGGAATTGATCACATAGTAAGTGGATTATTCAGTTGCAGGTAACGGTAAATCTTAACGTGTTATAACACGTAATACTGACAGCTTTTATTAAAAGAATATTTGGAAATATTTATTATAAGTGTAAAGATAAATATTTAAATAATAACTACTAAAATAACACTAACATGCCAATTGTCTATATGTATAGCAGAAAATATACAGTCCATTGGAAGTATACGTTGTGGAAACAATAATTTGATTTTGTATTAATTCAAAATTTTTTAATGTATGAACCACTCTATAGAATTATGTTCATGCCTGTAAAAACGACTACATATGTAGTATTATTTGCTTGTATATTATTATTGTTTGTCATCACCCACAAAAAGGAATATTAAATTCTCTAACCAGAATACCGGACACTATCGTTATTCTATTAACCAATCGCTCCGTGACTACAATATGTGGAATCAAGCGATCACGAGTACGTGACTATAGCAAGATTAATCACAAAGCTAAGTACCATGCACTAAATGCAAGAACAGAAATTTTGTGACAAATATAGTAACATTATATACATATTTATACAATTCCTAGAATGACCAAGGAAATAGAATGATACGGCGAAAAGGTATTGTGAAACAGGAACATATAATGCACTGTATCACGTTTCCAGATATTCGTACCTTCAACTATTAACTGATGTTTTGATTCCAAATTATTATGTTTATTTGATCCATTGTGTAAATATAATATATATATGTTATATGTGATATGAAAACCACAAATAATATTAAAACACATACTTACAAACATTTCTAGTTACGTATTATTGTCATACACATTTATATATCCTATTTATAATATTATTTCATGATGTGTTGCACTGACTTGATTAAAACTATGTAGGAACGAAAGGAACACTTAATTGCTTCATGATTCCTTGTTAAAAATGTAGTAGTCTTTATTATTTAGTGTGTAGAGAAGTCGAAAAGATGAAATATTAAAAATAACTGAGGCTATTCTATGCATTCAGGCCACGTATCATAGTGGTTTAACGAGACTGATTCGTAGAAAATCTTTTTAAGTAATGGTGTCTTTTAGTCATTACAAGATGCACGTGTCTTTCTTTATTCAAAGAGTCTCTCGTGAGTATGAGATAACCTTTAGTGACTTTTCGTCTTAAAACACAAACTTAACCAAAATATTATTAGATCGCAAAATATTTGTAAAGCACATAATACCATTGAATATGTTTTATCGTGAATAAATAACCATCTTTGTATTTTTTATAGTTTAAAATAATATGAAAAAAGTAAGTAACTTCTTATATTACCAGAGCTGAGAAACCCTTCATAGTACTTAACCTGGCTACCAACGGCTTAAAGGTGACTTTACTACCATCAACAGTCTTATAATATGAGTTGTAGACGAATATTTTATAAATAGTACGTATATTAAGACGAATAGGTAGTATGATAAATAGTGGACTGCAACCCTTTATTCTAAACGATAGGTATTAAATCTGTCTAGTTACATTAGTTGCTTTTCTTCGTTAATCTAGTTTTTAACTGTTGACTGATGTTTCCTGATAGAACCAACACATATAAAATAATCTATATTCATTAAAAGTTAATTTATAGATACTGCTTTCATAAAACTTATGTTTTCCATTTAAAGAGTATCATTTTGGCTCCACAAAAATAGTTTATTTTTCTAATGAAAAACAATAGTGGGACATTTGATTTTGTACACAATTTATTTACATTTAAATTCAATGTAATAATACTGTAATATTTACACTAATCATTCTAGTATAATAATTTTAGCATAATATAGCTAAATGTGTATAGGCATGTCTGTTATATTGTGTTTAATAGAAAGAAAGAAGGTTTAGTTATAATAATGGCGCGAAAGTTACGAAATAACAGTTTTCACAACCCAGGTGGTGCACAATTTACAAAGCCTACTTATATTGATTGGTCTAGGTTCTGAATTACAATACGGTAACAATTGTTCATCAAGAAACAGAAAAAAACCATTTCTATGTATGAGATATAAATTTAGGAACATGAATCAACAATGTCAGTATAAAAGGATAGAAGGGTTTTGGAGATTTAACATTGTTATATGTAATAAAAGAGTATAACACAACGTTTAAGAATTATAATTTACTCCTTTCTCCACCTCCTAATAAATTAATAAAACTATAAACCGCGGAAATAGACTGCCATTCAAAGATATAAATAATATCTGGTAAACGAACGACTAGAGATTGGAGAAAATGAACTCAAGGTATGGCACTAAATGTGAACAAGGCACGAGTAAACACGTAATACCTGAATTAATGCAGTATTATACTTTTATTGTAACATTCAACGATGGCAAGTGTTGAAATCGTACTATCCTTTCAAATTATCCAGCGCCAATAACATACTTAAAACAAAGGAATGTCCATGTAGTTTGATCTATCTGTGTCTCTGAATCACCATGGTATGGTCAAATGATTTTAGGGCATAAATATTTAAATATATATATATATATATATATACATTTAATATTATATAAATGGTTGGTTGTTTTATATATATATATATATATATATATATATATATATATATATATAGTGGAATCAAATAACTCTCTCACAGAGAGGGTTTTTATCAGATCAAATACAAATATATATATATATCCCGGCGGAGCAAGTACTTTTTGCGATTCAATGTTTTTCTGAAATAAGTTTCCCATCTAGAGTCTAATATCCAATTTTAATTTTTTGTATTTGATCTGATAACCTTGTACCGACTTTTATTAAACTATCTTTAGTAACATCTTCTACTAATATAACGCATTAACTTAGTAGTTTCTTGCTCCTATTTCCATACAAATTAAATTTAAAACTCATTACACTGTTTTAGCTATTACACTAGGTTTTTACTCGTTCAAAGAACTGAAATATATAAACTAATGACGTTAAAATATAAGTAATCATAACACTTAGCATACAATATTCTATATCATAAAATGAAAATAAATATAAAGAATATGTCAAATACAATTTTATATAATAATCTTTTCACCATACAATTTTAAAAAAGATCAGTGTAGATATTTATAAGTGACGTAGAATCTCCAGTTGATTGGTCAAAGAAGCTTCCTGCCATTGAAATACTTAGAATCCCACAAAATCCTGCATATTTCTGTCTTCCAGTCCTTAATAATATACTCTTATTATTGTCTCTTATATTTAGATTTCCTCAAATGTAATGCTAAATCCTTGAAACGGTAAATAGTTTTGTTATTTTTTCCGTGCTTGATAAAATACGATTTCCCTATTAACGTAACTATTTCCCTCTTCTTTAGTGAATACTGATATTGCTGTAATTAAAATGTAAAGAGTAGATTTTATTTATACGTAGAAAAGGAAGAGTTTACCATTTATCCCTTTT
This sequence comes from Homalodisca vitripennis, assembly GCF_021130785.1. Taxonomy (NCBI): domain Eukaryota; kingdom Metazoa; phylum Arthropoda; class Insecta; order Hemiptera; family Cicadellidae; genus Homalodisca; species Homalodisca vitripennis. The sequence continues at coordinate 163,967,778 of NC_060207.1, read as the reverse complement.
ATACAATTACACAGGCATACATTATGACTAAAATCTGTCCCATAACGAGATGACATGAATATAAATTTTGGTACTCTTAGATAAATAAAATACGAATTATCACTATTAAAGCAGATTGCACTCAAACGTATTTTTCAAAATAACCTGCGATGTAAAACGTGATTGGGACACTGAAACAGAAGACTGTGGAATAAAACATATTGTACCTAAAATGTTAATTCCTCATAAATAAGTGGAATGGGCTTCAGATTTTAAATAAGGTATTCACTTTGTAATCAATCGTTAAAGTACTACATATTAATATTTTTTGATGTGTTAAATTAGACATATCTATTTATATAATTTAGTTGTGGTATCTTCATATATTACTTACATTGTATAAACACTCAACTTTCTATACCATTGTTTTGTTTTAACAAGAAGTATATCTTTATTTGAACTGTAATAGACAGCCTATATATGTATTCCGATCATGAAACTAAACCAAGGTTATTCATAACATGAAACTTGTGGCCTCATCTATGTAATTTTTAAGCAAAAACTAGGACATTCTAACGTTACGTACCATTTAACATTTTAACACTATATTATAAATACAAAATGTGCTATTATGAATGAAGAGTTTCTTGCTACGTTAAATTTTTGTATTCCTAAAATTCATAATTAAAATCAAAATGCCATAAAACTGTGGTGTACAAGACTTCAGCTCCACCCGTTATAGTGATATTTTGTGGAAAACAAAAATAGAAGACATAATTCAGTAATAATATAGAAACCCGTGCAAATCTTATCGTATTAGTTTTAGATATATGATGTTGAAACACGAAATGTTGTTTCTACAACAAAGTGGTGAGATAATGTAAGTGAGCAGTAGTTCAGCCAAGTGCCACAATTAGATCCTGGGGAGACGGTTAGTGTCTCGCAGTGCAGTAAATGTTTGGTGTAAGCTACTCACTAGTTAACATTTTAATGTATTACAGAGAAAATATACATTCAATTCCCCCTTTTGACAATGATACTTGCCATATCACATTTAAAATTTTAATTCCTTAATAATTTAATAACAAAAATTGATTATATTACAAAACCCTAGTTTTGTAAAACGTTTTGTTGAAATGAAATTTTGGGTGATAAACAAAATTTATCATTGAAAGATTTCACAACGGAAAATGTTTGATTTATATGGAAAAACTGGAGCCTCACATTTTGACCTCTATAAATACTAAATGCTAATTGGAATCCTGATAGTGTTGTACTCGATACTTGAATGAAAATAGACTCTATAAGGCTTAACATTTATTTTGAAAATATTCTTGAAATCCTCTTTCTGTGATCGATGTACACAATAAAAAATACAAATAAAATAAATAAAAACGTTCGCCCAGATACAGTTTATTCACAGTCTTAAATGTTTGCGCAATCCAGGAAGAGAGAATTAAATTGCCCATATAAGTATAATAATAAAATTGGGAATGTTGAGTTATGCTCCGATTCACCTTCCCACAGTGCAGTGTCTGAAATCTGACGCCGTACTAACTATCCCGAATGTGAACGAAGTTAAACTCATTCACATTTAGATTAAACCATCCCTTCCCCCGATAGTTAACTTAAATGTAAGAGTAATAAACTCCACCATGCTTTAAGACGTGTTAAAGCATCGCAGTGCAATGAATTGTGCATCATCTGATGAGACATTTAAATCACCTATTTACCTACATTACATTTGACTTTGTACTCTAAGTATTTTTGATGCTGAAACGATGCAAAGAGTTTGATAAGATTTTCTTCGTTGCCGTCTTATCTGGATCTGTTCATACAGATGTGATATGAACGGGAGTCAAGTCTGTGACAGCGTCAGATTTCAAACGCTGCATTAAGCGGGAGATGAATGAAGTTAAACTCAACACTCACATTGAATCAATCCTTCCCACCATCTCTCAAGTTATGTTTAAAAATATCTTTACGTTTGAGAATAAAAATTCACAGAGTTCTTAGGAGGCTGACACATAAACGTAATCATAATGTTGTATACGAAGTACTCAGCCTAGCATAACTTAGCTTAAACATTCCCATAAAAATCATGTGACAGCAATCCTTAATCAGTATTTAGATTTATTATTTGTGTTGAATATTACCCTCAATTAAAATTTACCCTTGGATAATAGTCGCACATAAATTACACGCTTTGCACGTGGAAGAGATTTTGATTTGACCTAGGAAAATAAATTTACATACACAGTTATGGGAAGCATACTTCTGTCAAAACATCTATGATGGTTTTCATGACCATTTTTAAATTTATAGCAAAGGTTACATTGTAACTTTGGCTTTTATATACGTCAAACAGTACAACACAAGCCTGCACTTAATATTTGCTGAAATGTACAGTTAAAATGGTATGTTTCCTACAACTTTTAATTTTCTGGATATTTTCTTACTCTGTGTTCAACAGCAGTTGAATTAAATTATTAAATAAAAAGTATTGTTAATTTATATTTTATATTTATATTTTTGTTAATCTTTAAAAAAATCGAAAAATAAGCTTAAATAAATATTAAAAGTGTGTCTGAGAGGTCATAAATAAATGTTAACACAAATCAGATGATTATATTTAATGGTCTGTTGAGGATTTTATTTCTATTATATAGTAATACAGACGAAATTTAAAAAATATAAAATCTATAGCATAGTATAAATTTCTCAATAATATTTAATCACATTCCAGGTTAGAAAGTTTTACATAAAGACTAATTTAAAATCACAATGTAGGGTTTACAAGGTAAATAAAAGTCTTCTCGATTAGTTCCAACTTTGTTCCTTACTTTGCCTACTAAAGCAACCATCAAATTGATTGGAATGACTGCATAATTTTCTGTTTCATAACATTATATGTAAACAGTAGTGAAAAATTATCAAATTGACATGTTTTTTTTTTAATATTCCGGAAATTTACTTTTCTCGTCATTATAATAACACTATTGGCCAATCAATTGGCTAAAGTGCTATTGAAATTAAATCAAGCAAGAGTAAGAATTAAAAAGTTAACTGTATGTGCAGGGCACACGTGAGAGGTGCTTCAGGATAAGACCGGAGGCACTGTTATTTATCCTGTAAAATGAATTGCGGACCATTTAGTCTGATTTAATCACTGGTTTCACGTTCTGTTTCGGCAGATTTGTATTTATGAATACGATGCAGAATAATAAATTGAAGATTTTGTTTTCAACCTCAATAATTTGAATTTTAATTGTCTACCTATTAATGATTGTTAAGGATTAAAATTTACCGTAGTAAAGAGCCCAATATTTTCAGTCATGCAACATACGATCCATCAAAAACACGTGAGGATCTGTCTTGTATGTACTCGAATAAACGCCACCGAAAAAATGTTACGTTCGTTTTTAAAATAAAGTCAACACTATGCCCCGAAAAAATATAAAGAAGTTTCATTCTTTCATTTTATTCAAACGAAAGTTTGGAAATATATAGGAAGAAATAGGGGAGTTGATACCTTTTAGGGTTAAAAAAATCTATTTTAAGTTTCTTTTTCTAAAATATTCTCTGCTTTACTATTTTTATAGAATTATATGAAACTATACATGTAATAAATTTTTTTACTAAAAAACATTTAAAACAAATGCATGACATGAAATTTTGGGCGTCTGATCTGCAACCCTCTGTGCGATGTAATGTAATTATGAAATAGTCAACTTGTTATAGTGTATATTATACCTACACAGCTTTCTGATGTCTTGTGTTGATAACACTGCACTAAGACTAACAGTCAGACAAATAGATCCAGATGACAATAATTGCAGATAACAGTGTTGTGGTATTTGTGTTTGTTTACAAAAACTTTTTGACATTTTCAAGTCTTTTGACGTTTGTACAAAATTATTTTTAGTGTGTTGTTTTTAGTTGTGTGATTTTCTATTGTGTATTACTAAACATAATATCTGGAATTAGGAAATTTAATGTCAAAAGGGCTATCAGAGGTAATCAACATAGGCTTAGTTCCATTTCTTCTAGTTCATCTAACCTCTCAACTCCTGTTAGGCCTAGTCGTAGGCCTACTCTTGAGAACACATGATGTATATGTTATAAATACCAACTAAATGGAGATACTTATATGCGTACCAAACCACTACTAAAAGATTTTTGTGAGGTGATTAAACCTACTTATGAGGACCTAAGAAACAGAAATGTATTATCCCGCTGTCTCCATTGTCAAACCCAGACAAAACGAAAGCCTCAATGTCCCCACATGGCAAAGATTGCCAAATACAGTATTTGGAGGCTTTGATACTTTCATCTAAAATTAGATGTTGCAGATACTGTTACCTGCTTTACTGATGGATCCATGCGAAAAGCGAATTTTCTGAAAAGGCTTGACATACATCCCTGGAAGTTCACAGTTTTAGGTCTAAAGCGAATCGACTTAGAACGAATAAGAAAAGCTGAAAAGGAAGTAAAACAAGAAAATAAGAAGGCAAGGGTGCTAAGAAAGAAGCTAAAAGAAGACAGGAAGATAAAGATGAAGAAAGCTACTGTCCAGGTGGTTTTTAGTAAAAAAAACCTATCCGTGACAAATGTAATTTTCCGAAACGTGTGTTTTTCTTAGTTTAGGTACATATATTCTACAAACGGTCTGAGGCACAAGCATGGAATTTGGCATAAAGCTAAAAGACTATTATGTGATAGTCTTCTAGCAGATTTATTTAGGTGTGTTGAAAAATAAATGTATTATTTAGGCATAATAAATGAAAAATATTAAAACAATATTGAAATTGTTTTCTTTTTATTTTTTGTGGAAATAATACGTACTTTTAATGTATTGCGCTATAATAGGCCCAGAATAATGTGATTGGGAAGTGGTAAAAATTGGGCCATATAGCTCATGTAGTTTAGGACATAATGGTTTCTAAAGTTGAGATTGACGCACCAATTAATTACATTAAATTTACAAGATGTGCCGACTCCCCATAATCTAAATACCAATAAACTAAGTGTAAGTGAATTATTTGTATTACCAAGCAAAGAGATTTTTCAATAAATACTAGCACTACTAGCACTTAATATTCGACAGTAATTTTGATTGCTTGTTCAGACTCATGTTTGATAATTATTTTGATTCACTAAATATGTATGATTATTTTTAGTTGAGATAAAAAAACGTTCTACACTTACCACCAATGCCAACCCTTCCCAACAACTCTCCTAATCAAATTCGCCCACACAGTGTGACAAAGCAGTTGTTATTTGTTCACTTTAGTATAGTGATTCATGAATACATATAGTATTAGATTATTTGCAGGTAAATTCCTGCTGAAGCAATAAAAATATCATGATTTCTTAATCTATAATAATCTTTTAAGGGTAATTATAATTAGTCCAATAAGCAGTTTAGTTACTATTTCACTTAAACGGTTATCAAAACCTCTTTCTCAATTATAAATCATAAGTATGTTATAAAATACTTTCTCCTGAAAGAGAAACTTATGAAAAATACAAATCCTCTTTTACCATTCAATAACCTAATGTTTCAATCTGTCAACTGGACATATCATTCTAAATATTTGACATTTTAACATGTTCTTGATCTTGTATTAAAAAACACGATCTTGTATAAATATATGTATATATATATATATATATATATATATATATATATATATATATATATATATATATATATATATATATACATTTACTAGCAGTAAACTTACAAAATTTGTAACTAGATATTATTTTTGTTTGCGATCTACTAATCTTTTTATTAACATGAAAACTAATTACAACAAAACAATGCGAATGAAGTAGGGAAACAACATTTCATGTATGTACATAAGAGAAAAGCTGAGTCAACTGAAATCTGGTTTTACGGTTTAGTCATAAAATGGATCCATTAACTAAAACGATCGCATCCGAAACTCGTTTCTCTGGCGTTATGAAACATTTAGTTCAAAAACTGACGCAATTCACTCTGGTAAATGGTAATAGTCAGACCCACAGTCTTGTCACTTACTGGATTTCCAACCTTTACTAATTTAAAAACTAAACCATTTAAAAAGGTATTTATTTAAAGAACAGAATTTATATATTCTAATTAAAAGACCTTTCTATAATACATCATCTGAGGCAATCATTGTTTACATTGCGATAGATGATGTTTTACAGGTTCTTTATATTTATATAATTTTTACTTTACTATAATTATAATAGTAACACAATATTGTTAACTTTACTATTGTAGGTAAATAACTTCTTGTTTTATTATAATGCTTAGTGAAATCTTATTATAAACTCGCTCGGAATTTTGTACCTGTTAAAGGAAATCATAAGAAGAGTATTATTTTAATTAGAGTAAATTTCAGATTGTGCAATGGATTGGTTATTTCTTGGATTCTAAAAAAGTATCAGTGGAGAAAAGGAATACAATATATACTACTGATGGTTTAGTAATATATGAATAAAAACCCCCACACGTATGTCTCTTCAGTATATTAGTTGTGTTCTTTAGTCGTAGCTAATACAATAAGTTTACTTATACTTAGAAAAATCACTCAAAAAAAAAATAAAAAAGGGGTGAGTTGAGCAGGGGTTTGCCATCAGTGACGCGCGACGACGTCGCAACTGTGTGATTCATTCTTAGCGATTTTCTAGGCTCAGAGTCTCCTCAAGTTCTATGTTCCGTAGTAAGTTGCTTTAGTTGATAGATAAGCAGACGGTTTTACTGTAAAAGACGTAACATATTTACTCGTACAATATACTGGATTGGAGATGTATGACCATTCTTTTACAGACATATTCCGAACGTAGCACGCAATATGGCACTGAGCTATAAAATCAATAGGTCTACAAAAATCTCTACCAATGGATGTTGTATATAACCTACACGATTTAATAACAAAATGAACATCGACTTACTAATATGGTAACTACAATTGCATATGCTACTTACAAGAATAACAAGTTACAATCCGAAAATATTCACTCGATACATTTTGTAACCCTCTAATACATAACCTTCTGTGAATACACAACTAATATAATTATAGGATTAGCTGGTACTAAAATTGTATAGTTTAAAAACTTTTTCTACAATATTTTGTAAGTGACAACCAAACAGCTCGATCCACAAGCTCTCAATTACTCAAAAATCATAAAAATTAGAATAAATGTTTAATGTTAGAGTCAAAATGAGATAAAAAGAAACTAACACTCTGTCACATTGATATTGAAAGTAACATTCCAATGCTAAATGATTTTAAAACTGAAAAGTTTTTGTAACAATGATTAGAGTACCATCAATGTATACTTTCAAGGAATATTGAAAAACATTTACCATAAACACATGATTTAAGAAAGTCTATAGAATGTAGTATCAATAGATATGCCATTAGGATGCCTAGTGGGCCGTAAATTATTTTATAATACAAGGTGTATCAAAAAGAATGACCTGATTTTGTACGGTAATAATATTACGAAACATGTGTGCGGGCAAGGAAAGCTGTGTATTTGGAATGGGCGTGGTCTAAAGTTTCATAAAATCGCCGCTAGATGTCGGTCAGTGCGTCTTCTTCGTTTCGGCATTGATCCGCCTTCACCTAAAAACATACGTCGATGGTATGGCCAATTTGAAGAGAAAGGGTGTCTGTGCAAAGGTAAAAGTTCAGGCCGACCTCGCACTTCTGACGAAATGATTGAAACAGTTCGGCAAACGTATGAGCGCAGTCCACGAACGTCTACTCGCCGTGCAAGCAGACAACTGGGTATGCCTCACTTCACTGTCTAGCGAGTGTTAAGACGTCGTTTACTGTACAAACCATACAGACTAAAATTAGTACACGCTCTCCGGGTTGGTGATAAAAGGAAACAACGTGTTGAATTTAGTAATGCTCTACTTGAGGACATGGAAGTGGATACATTTTTATCACGATTAATTTTCAGTGATGAAGCAACATTTCATACTAGTGGTAAAGTAAACCGACATAGCGTGTGCATATGGGGACTCGAACAACCTCTCGATGTTATTCAGCATGAACGAGACTCGCCGAAAGTGAACGTTTTTTGTGCAGTCTCTCGTAAAAAAGTGTACGGTGTCTTCTTTTTTGAGGGAGACACTGTGAATGGAATGAGCTATCTTAAAATGCTGCAGAATTGGCTTTCCCCACAACTTCAGGCAGACTCTGGTGACTTCATTTTCCAACAGGATGGAGCTCCGTCTCACTGGCACAACAATGTTCGGCAGCTTCTCAAAAAACTCCGCCCCAACGCGCTGGATAGGGCGCACGGGACCTCGAGACAATGCCCTTCATTCTTGGCCTCCAAGATCACCAGACTTGACCCCATGCGACTTTTTCTTGTAGGGATATGTGAAGGAAAAAGTGTTTGTTCCCCCTCTAACTCATGACATCGAAGAACTAAAGAACAGAATAACTGTCGCAATAAGGTCTGAACGCAAATACGTTGTGTAAGGTTTATGAGGAATTAAGCTATCGTCTGGATGTTGTCCGTGCTGCTGCTGGTGGACATGTAGAACATTTGTAATAACATACCTAAAACTTGCTATGCTTTCAGCAATATAAATTTTTAAATCTCTAACGCTGAAGAATTTTTAAATCTCTAACACTGAAGAATTTTTTTATTCTCTAACACTGAAGAATAATTTTTAAAGTAAAGTAAAGAAAATTAGTAACAAAATAAAATTGAATTTTGAAGATAAATTAAAGTGACGAATTTCCAGATCAGATTAGAGTGTGAAAGTTTTTGAATTTTGAAAATTGAATAAAAAGCTGTAAGAACTTTGTACATTTTTGGAGTGACGAATATATTACAAGTTTGAATTTAAAATTCATCAAGAATTTTTTATTTAAATTTTAATTCCAATAATTATTTTTAAGAAGAAGTTTTATTTTAGTTTGAACTTTATTTATTTCAGAAGATTTTCTTTTATTTTTTAAACCTTCACAAAAGTTTTAAATTTCAAAGCTAACCCCTCATGTGCCAGTAAAACGGTACATTGTAGTACATTTTTAGCAATAGATATTGAGTTTTACAATCAGGTAATTCATTTTGATACACGCTGTATTTGTTACGGTGACACTAAAGGATAATCACATTTAAAAAAATTATTAACTGTTTTACAAATATAATTTTTATCAGCATAATAATATTGACATTATATAAATCAAAATTTTTTTGTGCGTCTAATTCATTTTGAATACATATAAATCTGTACTTATTTTATTTTATTTTTCGGACTCCCCACTGCTAAAATATATAAGCTACGGAATATAAGTACTTGATACTTTAGATACACAATTAACAAAGAAACATTATAGGTTTAATGTCACGTTACCTATAACTAGTCAAAATAATATTAATTTGAAGTGCGAATATTTTGTTTCAATTATTTATGTAAAATTTAAATCCACACAACATAATAGCATAATATCATACTTGCTGACTTATATAATAATACAACAATAAGCTTAAACTTATCTATTATAAACAATAACAGTAAATCTAAATCTAATTATACTAAAAGTTATTTAATATTCTACAGGTTTATGAACAGTTTAATTAGGTTTTAAATATTTTACTCATACTAATTTTACACATACTGTATTGTTAACTCGTATGCTATATAAAACAATGCTATGGCAATATTTTCCCATACAAACATCAAAAACATAGTCTCACTTACACATTTATTTTAGAAATTTATATATATATATATATATATATATAAATTTTTATTTCAAACAAAAACAAAAATATGAGCTCCATCAGGAATACTATGATCTTCTTTCATTTGAATTAAAAAAACAAATACTGCAAGTCGTAGGCTGCAAATATTAAGTTTTTTTTTTTTGGGTAATAACATTTTCCTTTTCAATGAAGCAATCCTGCATGATGTTAAGACAAGTTTGGAAAATCAAAATTCCAGAACAAAAATTGGAAAAAAACAAATTCCAGATCGTTTGTAAATGAGCTGACATCTGCACGTTATAGCCTCTAAAGCTCAGTGTGTGGAATATTGCGGCCATGTTTTATATATTCCTGGCAGCTTTGATATCAGTCTATATTCACGATGATGTTAATTTTACAATTTGTTTGTATCAGTTTCAAACAAATGCTTAATTTCTTTGCTAGTTTTATTCTTTGTGTTTTTGTAAAATTTATTTTTCCAGAGTCAAAATGTTATATATTTAAATATATTGATACAAGAAAGTTAGATTACTACAATTGTAACTCAATATATAGAAAAATCATATACTGGAATGGATACTAAAGTATGCGGTCACTCAAATAAGCTAGAAACATTATTATTGTTACTTATAGTAGTTGTACTTAAATAATAAAAAGACTTAAAAAATTACTCATAATTATAATTTAATATAGCTATATTATTTGTTTACTAAATACATTATCTATAGGTATGACAAATATTAAACATTTTATATAATTGAAAAAATCGAATATAATACATATATATTTTATTGGTAGTTTTCATAAAGGGTTAATCAAGAATTTCAGAGATGTAGAGTCGTAGGTGTATATCTGCGAAATGGAGAGTAAACAAATTTTCACTAATCTGTTTGTGCGTAATTTGGTGTTATTTACTATAAAATAATGTGTTTTAACTAATATAATCCCATTAATAATAACTATGAATAACTAATAAATAGAACCATTTTATCTAATTACACTTATTTATAAACGATTAATGCTGGAATGCCTTGGAACTTGAAAATTTTCAAGTATGTAATTGACACCTTGCTACATTTACAATAGTGTCTCCATACAATTACTGTTGTAATATTTTAAAACAGCCATGTGCTAGCAAATTACAAAAATGCTTATTAGTAATATAACTAAAATTTTTTATGTCACGACGTCACGTATACGGGAATATACAGTTTTCTCGATCAACACATAATTGACCCGAAAACTCAGCAAAATTGATATTCAATATTTTTTGAATTGAAGTCCATGACAAATTAATCATGCATATTCATGTTACATTTATATCACCAATAAGTTGTCTCTTTCTATTGAAAGAAGTGGACAAATTTCTTACAACTAACGTCAAATGTAAGTAATAATAGTTTTTGCAGAAAATATTCATACATTTTTATATATTAATTATTTGACCATGTGATTTAACAGAAAGCAGTGCCGGCTTCTACAAGTGACGTAGAATTTCCAGTTGACTGGTCAAAGAAGCTTCCTGCCATTGAAATACTCAGAACCTCACAAAGTCCTGCATATGTCTGTGTCCTTAACGGCACCATACTCTGTTATAATTAGTCTAATTCAAATGCAATTCTAAATTCTCAAAACAATTGCTTTTAAAAATAATAAATGTGTGTAAAATAAAAGTTTAAATCTAAGTTTGTAAATGTTTCGTCCTGTTAAATATCGCTTTTCTTCATAGTTAGTAAAATACGATTTCCTCATCAACTTAAATATTTAAACTTTCATGATGAATACATATACTGATATTGCTGTAATTAAAATGTAAAAGTATATTTTATTTATACATCAATTAAAGAAATTACTGTTTATCACTTTTTTACAATTACGTAAATCATCATTTTATTTAAAGCTTCCATATAGCAAGATAAAACGATATTACAATTTTTACTCTTCAATAAAAAATGTTAATTACTCCTATCAAATAAATTTCAAATAAACGTTATTTATGCAATATGTAATTGCTTAAAAATTGTAAAAGTAAACGGTGTGTAAAAATAAATAATGAAAAAATAGCTTATCTTATAAAAGCTAATTGTGCTTAGAATGTAGTTTATTTTGAAGGAAGGTATATCACTACCTAACAATATATTAAGTTTATTATATAAGAAGATATAAATTTAAATGCAACAATGAAGCTTATATTTGCCCTGCATATTAATATTTTTTGCTTTCTCTTCAAAGGGCATTTCAAATTCTTCTTTAGCACAATATTACAGTTTATCAGAAACTCTTCCTGTAATTTTTAGTAATTGATTAAAACAAGAAAAAACTAACTGTTGTGATGCTATTTCTAGTGATTTGTTTATTTATAAAACATATTGGAACTTTGCAGTATGATAAAAATTTCCAACGGAAAAGCCTCTATTGATACCTCTATACGTTTACTCATTTCTAATTAAAGTACGTTGCAAAAAAATATCCAGACACTAATACATAATACCGTCTAATAAAAGATATTAATAAAACTGCAAGTTAAATCCTAAATAAATAATGTAAATGGATTTTGGATTTTAAATATGATATTAAATTTGGTGGTAAATCTTCGATGTATAGTTAATGTTTTGGAAAACAATATTCAAATAATCTAAAAATTTATATAAATTATAACTGGTATCTTTATGCATTACAGATATTGCAGAAACACTTTTAAAATATAATTTTTTTTATTTTGACAAAAAGTATATATTTCTTTGAACTGTCTTAGACAGCTTACATTTAGTCCTATCGTAAAACAAAAAAAATATATACATACTATGATGCTTCTTACGTCAAAATGGAATATTTGGAAAAGAGAATTTGAAGTCCCTATACATAACTACTACTATTTAATGTTATAACACTGTTGTGTGCAATTTTCAATTATGCGTGAAGGGTTTGGTTGATGCTGTATTAAAATTTATTTACTTTTAAAACTCATATTTAAGAATAAAATGCTATGCAGCTGTGGTTTGTAGGATTTCAGCTCCACCTCTTTTAGTTTTATTGTGTTAACCCAAAAACAAAATATCTAATTTAGCAATATAGTAGAAATAGATGTAAATCTAATCCAGCCACTTTTAGATATTTATGTTCATTCAGTATGTCTTTTGGTATTGTATGAAGGAGAAATACATTTTCTAGAAGAAAGTCGTGAGATAATGTAAGTGAGCTGTGGTTCAGCCAAGTGCCACAATTAGATCCTGGGGAGACGGTTAGTGTCTCGCAGTGTAGTAAACGCTCGGTGTAAGTGGCCCACCAGTTACCACTTTATTCCAGAGATAAGATACTTTCCATTCCCTTGTTTCACTATAACACTCGCTATATCTCAAGGTAACATTTAATTTGTTTGAGAATGGTATGAGAAAGCAGGAGTATTGAACAAAAATATTTGTGTTAATAATTTTATTGTTTTTACGGAAATGAAATTATATATATGTTTACAATTATATATATATATAAATATATAAATATATATATATATATATATATATATATATATATATACACAAGGTATTTGAAAAGTCTGGGTACGGTTTAATATTTTAAAAACCATAGCAGATAACATCTATAAACTTTGCACAGTGTCATATGGCTATGTAAACTATTTTTCCTTGCTATTACCATGACATGTCAACCATGGGGGGACGGCCCACAGAGGAAAACATGGAAATGTTAAATTAACGCATGGGTCGAGCGATACCTTATTTTAAAGAGCTCACTTAGTAGAGTTGAATGCCACAAACCGCACCTCAAAAGGTTTATCCAATCAGAAATGGCGGGTTGTTTTAGGTACACATTGTGAAGTACATTATGCGCTGCCATTTTTGACTGGATCGTCGTGTTCCTTTAGGAATGCACAAGGATTATTTTTATCTTGGATGTGTTGCAATTTGAATGACTATCAACTGTAAAAAATTTACATGTTTTTTATGATCACCATTAAAAGCTTTTGCTAGTGGATATATTATTTACATCATTTAACTCACACATACGCACGCAAGTACGTTTACACACACACACACACACACACCCACACACTTATTTAATAAAAAATTTTGCAGGAGCTATTAGGTAATTGACAGATAAACATTATCATAATTTCCTATCACACATATTCGTAGATTTTAATTGCACATATATTATAACAGCTAATCTAAATTTAGCTTAAAGTACCTAAGACACGTAATTTAATAAGCAGTATGGAGCTGACTTTGTGTTTGATATTATCATAAACTAACAATTTTTAATTTTTCATTAGAGTTAAGAGTAAATGTTTTTGAGTATTCACAACCTCGGGTGTGGGATGTGGGCGAGATCCGAGGGTGAAGACCGACAAGCGAGAGTCTGACTGACTGGCGGGCGGGCAGCGGCTGTGCCGGTATTCTTGTGGCCGGCTTGTGTGAGTATTCTACTTTCCTAGGGAGGGGCGCAAGTCTATATATGTTACCCTGTCTACTCGCGGGTCCAGTGACAGTGTTCCTCCCCGTCCGTGAGGCCGCAGAGACCGGCCAGGAGCACCGTGCAGTGACTGTAGTGCCTGTGGTGACTGTGTTGTGAGCGGTGACTTGAATGGTCCGAAGAGCCGAGACCTAGGATAACCATGAACAAGGTGGGTCCTCCCTGTACGATGTTCTGGTCATTTATTACTTCTAAATAATAACTAACTCATTTCCACCGTTGGATAAACGATATGCTATTAAATATTATTAGTTCCGCACGCACACTCGAAGGATTTGCACGTATATGAACACTATCGTTGGAGTGAATTATGTTTTCAACGTCAATGTCAAGTTTGCTGTAGATGGAGCTTATATTGGTCACTGTTAAATTACATTAAAATACAAAACCAATATTTAATACATATTATTGTGAGGCCTTTCGATATCCAAGATACCTTCATCAGACACATCACAAAATAAATACAAAAAGTAAATTTGATTATTAATAATAGTTAACATATGTGATTGATTAATAATTTGTCTTGGGTGGCGTAGTGTGTAAATATAATTAAATTATTACTGGTATTATACTATATAAATTTTAAATGTTATTTTTGTAGTTTTCGTTTTAGTAATATTGAATTTTGAATTGGTCCATCTTCTTGATTTAATAGATCTTCTGTGTTTGTTTGATTTATGTAATATGACTCCCATGCATTTAAATATTTTGGAGTGTTAACATGTTTTAATAGTTTTAAGTTTTTCTGTGATATAGTATGTCCGGTATTGATGCAGTGGTGTGCGACGGCAGATTTTTCTTTTCTGTTGAATTTAATGTGGGAGCAATGTTCTTTATATCGTGTATGAATTTTTTCTTCTTGTTTGTCCAATGTATGTTTTGTTGCAGTCATCACATTTAATTTGGTATATAAACATACCTATTAAAAACACGACAACTAATAAGATTCTTCATGATGCAAAATTTAATTGGCTTAGTTTGGAAATAAAAAATATGTATTCAAAACAAGCTTCTTTGGAATTAGAAGCTATGGAACAGCATTTAAAAATTACCAAAAAGTTGTCACCAGTATATTATGACATTTATTTGAAGAACGATACCAAAAACTACTTCAGAGTATTGAGTTTAAATGTAATAAAAAAATGAAAACACTTGAAAAGAAGTTTGATAATTTAATAAAGAATCAAATTAAACCTGAAAATAATAAAAATGTATTCCCAAATCAAAGCTTAGTTAAAAATTTTTCTTCTACATCATTTTCAGACGATGAAATATCTCTTTTGAATAAAGGTTTAAACTTCAACTTCCGTGATTCAAAAGACATTGATTCATTAGTAATTGATATTGAAACAAACATTCAAAATTTAAACTCAAATCAAAAAACATTAATTAGATCTGATGTTTACTCAGCTATATCTAATAGCTTAAATAGTTCAAAAAAACTAACATTCCACAACGAAGATAAGAAAAATAAAGACGCATTACACAAGTTACAAAATAAAAATGTGTTTTATTTAAAATCAGACAAAGGAAATTCAATAGTAATCTTGAATCAAGATGATTATTATGAAAGAGTAAACAGTATGTTAAGTAAAGGACCATACAAACTTTCAACAAAAAATCCACTTACAAAATTTACCCATTCAACTTCAGAGTCTATGAGACAATGTAAAATAGTAATCAATAGTGAAATATGTAGAAGCTTACAATATCAAACCCCATAATTAATAACATTTGTTTACTACAATTCTACTATAGAGAGAAAGATTTTCGCAGTTTAAGAGACCAGTTGGACTTATTCCGTAGAGATTCTCGAAATAAGATTAGGTTTCAAAGTAACCAGGGGTCTTAAGTATGCCCATGTACAATTTGGGTACAATTGGTTAGTAATTTGTACATCATTAAGTAACACACATACAGACACCATTCGATTTTTATATATTACTATGAGTACCTTTTTTTCATCACTACCGTATTTATAAATTAACAGCTTGTAATTTCCAATTGTAAAAGTGTCCAGAATCTGTATATGGAAATTATTTTACTGCTTCAATAACGTGATAAGAACATTTTATCCCAAAAATAATGTTAACATATGACTTTTTTATGTAATGTAAAATGGATAGCTTGCACCTTAAAAATATTTACAGGTGAAATAAGAAAATACACGATAGCATGACGTGTCTACTAACGTAATCAAATTCCAGTTGATAAAGCTTTACAGAAAGAGTAATTTAAAATTACAATATAACAGGTTAATAAAAGTTCTCTTCGTTAGTGCCAGTTTTGTCCCTTACTTTTCTCATTGCTATAACAGTCAGATTGATTTAATATATTGATACGTTTTCTATTTCTTAATGAGAATTTAAACAGATATAGTACTTAATTATTTTCTTAAAGTGTCTTTTCCTAAATGAATACATATTTCAATTATTAACTGTATACTGTGTGTTACAACACAGACAACCTGAGACAGTGTTATTTACTCTGTAAAATTCATTGATGAAAGTTTAGTCCGGTTTATTGGCCAGTTTCACATTCTGTCTGGACAGATCTTTATGTTTTTGAGGCGTAGGTATTTTGGGATACGGCGAACTAGGAGACAATGAAATATCCTTCAATGTATTGTAATCATTATGTCCAACTTAATATAGCTTTCATTACCTGTGATTAGTACTGTTCAATTAGCAGTATCACTGACAGTGGTAAATGTCTAATTGTGTTTAGTTAACCATCCATCAACAACACATGAGTATAATTCAGTACTCGAATGAACGCCACCAAGAAATAAGTGTAGCATACTTTCCAAAATTAAATGTAACACTCTAATTTGATTCAAGAATTATAAACAATGTGTTTTCATACATTTACGATGTCAAATTTATCTATACAAGTTTTCATATATTTTATTTGTCAGTATATTAGAAGAAATATCACAATATGAATTCCAATAGTCAAAATGTAAGTAAATTAATTATAAGCAAAGTGACGTTGAAGTAAAACCTTTACTAGGACTAACGTTTCAACATTATTAATTTCTTGTCCAGACTCGTTTTTATTAAACAGTATGAATAAATAAATTTTTACAAAGCAAAATTAAAACCTCTACATTTAAGACCAGTGCTAATTTTCTCCCCAATAACCCGAATAACACATAACATCATTAGAAAACCTCATTTTGGATGATTCATCAAATTTCGTCATAGAAGTTACTTACCATATAGCACTTAATCACTTTAGTCGAAATGTTTTATAAATACCTGTAGTATAAATAAATAACAATATTTTTAGTTTGAATGGAATTCTATAAAACAATGAAACATAATGACTATATTTACACCGGTTGTTTCTCTCACTATTCCAACCCATTAACTGTCAAATGCAGAGATTTCAGATCATTATTTATTATAATTCATAGTGCATAACCCAAATCATTGCGTTGGTTGACGGTAAGCTATACAATTATTTTTATTAATTATTAAAATGAATTTTTATTTATTTTATCAATTTGTAGTATCTACTTCGCAACATTTTACAATTCTGTTCATTAATTTGGGTTTATAACAGTGTTTTGTTAATATTTCGAATGCACTCAGTGTTTTAAATTTGCCACTTACGAAATGCCTATAACAAATTAGATAGTAATTAAGTCTCTTTAATAGTTTAATTCCACTGTATTTCCAATTGATCAAGTACTGCAAATGTTATTACATTACTGTTATTACATTATATTATGTTATTATATTACTGTGCATTGTTACATTTTATCAAATTTAAATGGAAATTAAATATTACGCCACATATGCAAACTTCAGCTGGAAATGTTTTCTTTCACCTAAATTTTAGTAAGCTTTAGTAAATCGTCATGTTTCTGGATTTTAAAATATGCCGGAAAATTATTTCATATTTTTCTCTCTCTGTAAAATTTCCTAGAACTTAAATGCATATTAAAGAAATAGCCGAGTTTGTCCAAGCCATTGCCGAGATTTAGCACTTTATTTTTAAGAATATATGATTTACTGTGTAATATATATGGTGAGAAATAGATATATTACTTGGAAACTGAAATATAATTAATTATTTTTATATCATTTAAATGTACTGAATATTTAAAACCCGCTGGAGGTAAAAAAAAAAAATACTTTATAAAAGACATTTCTTAAATATTATGAGCATTCCGGAAATATGTTGTATTTTTCTTTAAGTTCATACATTACGACATTACGAAGTTTTAAATCTTTCGTTTAAACAGCCGCCAGCTGCAATTTTGAAAGGAATGTGTTCAAAGAACATAGTCGGGATATTTATAAAATACATTTATGTGAATGGCTCAAGGTTCATATTCGGTGAAGTTATGCAAATTTTGCCTTATTGATTTCATGAAAGTGATTGTAATAGGCTGACTTTGTAAACATAAATAAAAAACAAAAAGTTCTTCCCCACTATCCCTATCTTAACTAATTCTATAACTTCCCGATATCTCAGAAAGTTTTAATGGCTCACCCTTATACTTGAATACTAAAACGAATGAGTTGTATCAGTTTAACGATGGATAGCGATTTTTAAAGTTTCTAACGTCATAAATTTAAAAATTAAATTTGCATACAGGTGTCTTATGTTCTCAACAGGTATTGTCAATATTTTATATGAAGATGAACTACATAAAGTAGTTTAAATGTGCTGCATGCTTTAACGGCACAATATTTATTCTTGTGTTTATACTTCTTGACATTCAATGAAGATAATATTGAGAACAAATATATTACTCAGCATAAATTTAACTTGTTTACTAAAGTAGATCCGGTTGGTGATGATATTAGGATGCAATTGAATTAAACTAAAAATGATAGAAGTGGCCAATTTTGGTTCAAGTAGGCTTTTTAGATCTACATACTCGTATGCACCTATTTTCTTGATCGGGTCGAGGGAATCTCAACTTTATTACTGTTGACACTCATATATGAGACAGGAAAGTGCTAATGCTGAAAGAATAAAGAAGATACTTTTTGACAGTAGTTAGCTTCTCTTTTTTACTTGTGTATAATATGATTTCCTTGTCCGTGGAAAATAAAGAATAATCTGTAAATATACTTGGCCTATTTTAGTAATGAGATATATTTAAAATATTATATTTACAAATGTCCACTCACGTATTTAGAAATCTATCAGAATTATTAAGCTTGTAAGAATATTAACTTTATCTTGCATTTAGAAAAGACGAGTGTAATGTGTAGTGTATATAGGTATAATATAGCAGTATATACTTATTTATTTATTGATTATGAGTAAAACTATAAAATTATTAACACCATTATATTCATTGTTGTTTGTGGTATACTGAACTTTGTATTTAAGAATTAAAATAATTTCAAAATAACAATATGAATGAGGTAGGGAAACAACATTTCATGTATGTACATAAGAGAAAAGCTGAGTCAGCAGAAATCCGGGTTTACGGTTTAGCCATAAAACGGATCCATTAAATAAAACGATCGCATCCGAAACTCGTTTCGCTGTCGTTATGAAAACATTTAGCTCAAAAACTGACGCAATTCTATGTGAAAGGGTAATAGGCAGAACCAAAGTCCTGTCCCTTATTGGAATTTCAATTGATACTGATTTACTGAATCGAACCATCAGTTAATATATTTATTTCAAGTGCAGTATTTATATAGCTTAGTGAATAGAATTTTGGGATTTTTAGGGCATTCATGTGAAATATTCGCATACATGTTTGCATGTTCTTTACCTTCATATAACAGGCAAATAAGACCTTACTGTACTAAAAATCTAAGTTAAGTAATACGATTGTGAACATTGATTGCATGAATTTGCAGTCAAAACCTTTCCAATTATCCTGGCCTGGAATCAAGGACTAGCTGGCAGAAACACTTCTCCTCCACTCAAGATGTTTATAGGACGGCAGATGAGAAAGTTAGCTTGCTATAGTTGGTTCTTATATTTTTTATAACTAATTTACTCTTACTGGAACCAGCCTAAGAAATAATAACACAACTAGAAATTTTATTTACAAATATTTAGAAAAAAAAACGAAAACTCTACATTCACTACTTCCTTCTATCCTTTCATTTTGTGTTCTCTTTGCCATCAGCTGGCTATTTGATCATATGATTATAGCACCACATACTAATCGGTCCTTGACAGATGTCGCCACATCCACTGTTCGCATTTTCACTGCTTGCAATAACACCAAATTGCCCATTACGCACCGATTTGCTCTTAAAACAAATTCTTCGTTAGAACCCAGTAAATGACCTTCATTTCAAAATAAATTAGTTACATGATACAAAAATCGATAGTATTTAATAATTTTGAAAAACAAATTATTTAACAATAAAAAGTAAACTCAAAAATATTTTTTGACATTTAATACTTTGAAAAATGTGTATTTTTATGGTGCTATTATTATAAAAATTCATTAAATAAACAAATACATCTATATATGCATATTGTAATGTTTACAATGTATGCTCATTTAAATTTTTATTATTTAAACTTTAAATGTTCATAATTCTTTTTTTGATTATTTATTTTTTATATTAACTTGCCAGTAACAACTGAACTATATACTGTGGAGCTATCCACAGGTTCTACATTATTCAAGAAATATAAGTTAATACTTATATTCTAATGAATAGCAAGTGTTGGTGGTCTTAGCCATAATGAAATGAAATATAAATCACTCTAAATATCAAGATTTAAAGTCACGTGGATACTCAGGAGGGGAAATTCCACTATTAAATTATTAAAAAAATAAGAAATTTTATAAACATAAAATCGTAGTACATTAAATTTATACTCTCAAAAACCCTTTACTAGACACCCTTGATTTACGAGATAAATTCTATAAAACCTGAGATCAGAATGGCGTAGCCATTTGATTACCTTATGAGGATTGAAGTTTTTCGTGATATTGGTTTTGGGTACATCAGTTACAATCATAGATATATTTTGTTTATTGATACATTTTTAACACATAACGTTTTTAATAACCTGCTAATATGTTCTCTATATAAATCACAATATTTTTCATGCAATCTATTGTGCATATGCAACTGTAAGTAAATTTATATTCCTTTTCGAACTTTTAGATTCGCCACAGGTATATGATGAACTAAGAAATCCATCTATTTGACACATAGTATGAATTTCGTGTATTTTACAGATATATGAAACATAAAGTTTTAGATTTAATTAGGCATTTCCTGTCAAAAATAAAAAATATTTATACGAAGAAAGATTAATTTAGTTTTGTATAAAAGTAACAATATATGCTATTACTGACTAAAATAATAATACATCTATTAAGGATAGACTTATTTATAACAAGTTGACAATAAATAAAATTCTAACAATACTCAAAAGCTTGTAAGTGTAAGCTAAACAGATTAAGTACGTTTTAATTCTTTGACATTCACAAACTTTGGACCTCTTTAAATACCATACACGATTTACTTTAACTTATAAGTAATATAAAACAATATCTCGTACAAACAATTAAAAAACCGTTTTACATTACTTACATCGTTTGTTTGGAAAATTGATAAAGCGATATTTATATATGAAAATGAACACCATCATGAATATTAAAAACTTGTTTTCCTTGGAGTAAAAACAGAATTTGTAAATAGTAGGATGCATAATGTAATCATGCTTTGAAATAATAAATGCACGATGTTAGACAAGTTTTAAAAATATAAGAAATCTAGATCGTTTGTAAATGAGCTAACATCTGCATGTTATAGCCTCTACAGTTCAGTGTATGGAATATGGCGGCCAAGTTTTACATGTTTCTGGCAGCTTTGACGTCAGTCCATATTCACAATGTCGTTTATTTTACGATCTGTTTATGTCAGTTTCAAACAAATGCTTGATTTTTTGCTAGTTTTATTCTTTTTGTTTTCGAATTAATAATTTTTACTGGAATAAAGTTTTATTTATATTGATATTTAATACATTTAGATACAAAAGTGTTTTATTAAGTTTACAACTCAGTAAAACAGCAAATTATGTACTGGATTTAATACTATAATGATATGTAACTGGAATAAGTTAGAAACAATAGTATTTGACGTCTGTTTGACTTCTGATTTTAATAATAGGAACACTCAAATATCTTTAAAAGTACTTTTGACCTGGCTGTGTTCTTTTCTAAATAAACAGTTGTGTAAAAATATCTGTAGGAAACAGGAAACGTGTTCATATACCACCGCTAAAAATCAATCACACGTTTCATATATCAATATAAATGGAAGTCTTTAAAAACCAGTAACCAAGAAGTTCGGGGGTGTAGAGACGTTAGTGTGTAACTGCAAAATCCACTCTACTGCTACATCTATTAAAAAGTGTACTTCCTATAAATACATAAATATATGAGTTGTATGGATAATTTTGACAATTTTATGTGTGCGTGATTCTGGTTCTATTTTTCATACAATTTATAATTACTCTAATTAACAAATAGCCTAAAAATTTTCATCCCATGATACTTATTTATAAATTTTGAGCGGGTAAAATCCCTTATGCCATGATTAATAACAAGCCTTTAATCGACCTCTTACTGCACTTTTAGAAAAGTGCCTCGGTTACTTGGTTGTAGGTTTTTGCTATAAATCCCATCCTTTCTGGGAAATGTGGTGTTTAAAAACTATCCTTGAACAATATCTATGAGAAAAAGTCACAGGAAGTGATATAAGGGGTCAAGCCGGCCAGATCAAGAGAGTCCCATGTTAAGGACAAGGAAGACTAATCTAGCTGTCCGGACAGGCGATGTTTATGTTCAGCTCTAACATCACAGTATTGGTATAGAGGTGAACCATCCAAAAGCAGTATAAAATTTAAGAAATCCCGTTTTAATAAATTGTGAAAAACCGATTCCTTTAACATGCCGGTGACAAATATTTCAGTCATGGTTTGTTGTGCAAATAAAGTGGGACGTAAATTGTTTGAGTGTAATAGCACATAACACTTAACTTACAACTTGGTTGAGTCACGCACACATATGAAGTAGGTGCGTGGTTTTTTCCGAACCCCGTATTCTGACATATGCTATTTAACTTTACCAAACAATGAACAATGGCCTTATAGTTATTGTACACACTGAACATTTTACAGTTACAAATTATAATTTTCCATTAAAGCCTGCATACTCTTACAAAAATAAAATCTCGTATCTTCGTCATTTCATTTAACATACTAAACAAGTTTATAACAGTTTTAAGTACAAATTTGTTTTATTAGGAATTCAAAGTAACTGCAACACTTAACGGTATACTTCTGTGGACTGCGTGGAAAACACTTATATCGTCTTTTTATATCGAAAAAGTATTATTCCTTGAAAAAGTAAACATTAAAAAGACCTTTCATATGATTCTGAATGTTTAAAACTAAAGAGAGTATCAGCCTTAAATGCATTTCGTTACTTAATAGTGACTGGTATTTGTCACATATAAGTACATAACTATAACTGAATTGAAACTATATGTGCCAGAAAACTATATTCTTAGGTTCCCAAACAAAATTCCACAAATGTATTACATCCGACCTTCTATTTAACCAACTTATGTTTATTAGAAATATAATTATTTTTTATTTTATTTACTATAATGTTTACCCACAAGACATATATAGCAATAGTCGGTAACGCTCAGCCAAATCCCATGGAGTGACATGTATAATTACATCAAACTAGATATCTCGTTCACAGACATGAAGCTGCATGCGATATACCAAGTTATATATAGGTAGGTTCACTCTTGAGTTATCGTTCACACAAAAAAACAGACTGATAGACTCAGAAAAACTTTAGCTCTTTGATTAAATTTATTACATAACGCTCAGCCACATATTCATAATTAGATTGGATTTTTATTTCAAACTTTGTTTTAATAATATTTGTTTGCTTCAGAAAGTGAAAATGTGTATAAATCCCAATTTACAGCGGTAACGTATCTAACCAGAGTACAGGTTGTGCGGTAAACGAGAGTTTATGAGGCTGCACACGACGATGTTTATAGCTGACACTCTCACCACTGGACGCTAAGTACCTTACTCTGGTACTTATTTTATGAAAAGTATCTGTGCTTGTTAACTGCTCAATGTGTCACTAATGGGCAGTTAACTATAAAGAAATAGAGTCAATTGAAATCCAAAGTAAATATAATGGTAATTGAATCTGACTATTGCAATATTAATTTCTGTTTGAAGGACAAGACGTAACTTAAATTCGTAGTATAATATAACACGTTTTTTCCTAAGAAATGAAATTACGTGTCAATATATTAGTGGTGTTAATGCATGTACTGCTGAAAATTCACAGTGCTTGATGTAATGAAATAGGCTAACTTGATATAAATAAACAGTTTTAATTTCTCATGACGTACGAAATGTACTACAAAACAAATAATGAACCCTGAATCTCATTTAAGGCAGGCCTTGAATATTTTTGCAAAATAAATCAATCTAAAATAATCTATAGTTCAAAGTTAGTGACTGAAATAAATAATTAAAAATTAAATAGTACTCAGAAGATTCTTATTATATAAGGATCCACTCCCGTTATAGTTACAATGTCGTATCGCTGGAACCAGCAAAACAAGAAGATACTATATGTACAGACAGACAGATATACGGACGTTTGCTGTTTTATTATTGTACCAAATTAAGTTTTTCCTTGAAGCAAGAACAATCTATGACCAATTCACAACTCTCTAAGAAGTTTCTATCAGAGTATTATTGCACATATGGATAGAGAACGATAAAATTTTAGAAAGCTATGTAGTTTGACGTTAGATTACTAGATTAGTAACTAGATTTAGATTACTTTTACTATCCTCGTATCTTTATTACCTTATTATCTTATATTTTAACTTTTAGCGGAGGCATTTTTCCAGACACTCCTAGCTTGTTTCCTTAACTTTCCTTCCGAAGAAACTCCAGAGTATATCATACATTTCAGAGTAAACGTGTTTAACTGGTTCCATTGGCTGAAGCATCCAAAAGCCATAATATTGATATTTGATCAAAGCTTCTGCGATTTTTGAGACTCACGGTACTACAAGTCCATCCCAAAGAGAAGTATGTCAACTATAACCTAAAATTTGTTTTTAAACCACTTCAATTTTTTAAATTTAAATGAGTGAGTTTAAGTCAATTCTTATTGGAGTCGTGTAGAAGAAATTATGTTAAAATAATATAAGACAGCTATGTTAAAATAGCAAGAAAGATATGCCATATTCTGTTTCGGCCCGTTCCTGGATCTTTTCATTCTATTTGTGTATCAATTATAGTTCATTTATGATGCATGTAAGAGACATAAGGCAGCAGCTCTCTGAATATCATATCAATTTAGAATTATTCAACTCACAATACAGTCCACTTTATATTAGTTATGTTTCATAGCAGTTAGTATAATGTTCATATAAATTCAATTTTAGGAACCAAAGTGTTTTATTTATAGGCAATTATTTCCGATAGTCAAGGCGTACCAAGAGCCGCAACATATTATTTATAGCTTTATTATTTGTTTATAATAATCTCAAGGGACAATTAATATTAACTTAAACAAACATAGTAGTATAATGTTTTGCATTACAA
This sequence comes from Homalodisca vitripennis, assembly GCF_021130785.1. NCBI lineage: Eukaryota > Metazoa > Arthropoda > Insecta > Hemiptera > Cicadellidae > Homalodisca > Homalodisca vitripennis. The sequence continues at coordinate 163,941,960 of NC_060207.1, read as the reverse complement.
ACAATTGATAACAAACTCATGCTGAAGGAGATTATGAACTACATATTCGTGAAAGATTTAGCCAGGTGATGAAATGAACACATGCAGAATGAGCGAATCATGCTACACTAAGAGGCTATTAATATGGCTGACTGTTACTGTTGCTTTGTTGATAATCTGCAACATTATACCATTGTAACTGGTAATGTTATATGATTAATGTACCGTCGTGTCCCTTAAGGTCATGGAAATTTATTTTCCTGTACATTCTGATATCTAGGGATTTCATATTCTTTCTTGAAATGGCGAATACATATATCGGAATATATACAATATGATTTATAATATATTAGCAGTTGCCCGTGGTTTCGCAAGGTTATTCATAACTTTTGTACCTTAATGAGCATTTCTGGTTCGAGTGAATTATATTTCCGACGCCAATGTTGAGTTAGCCTTCTTGTTAAGTCTCTCCTTGATGTATTCATGTGCGTGACTTTTAAAACTCTACAGCTTTTAAGACTCCAGTAACTATAATATCGTGGTCTTTGGGATTATCTGGTGTCTGAGTGGTTTTAAATTCTAAGACAGTCTGATTTAGGTTAGGTTACCTAACCTCTGGAAAACCTTACCCCCTAGGGGCTTCTTTTCTAAGGGAGCTAATGAGTTGGCAGGACTTAATGATGAGATTGGCTGAGAGAATTTTCCCTTTAATAACATCGTGGCGTTTCGTGATCCTAGTCCATGCTTTATTTATAAACTTATAGCATATGTAAGCTTCGATCAATGATGGATTCCATTTACGAGATCTTATAGCGTTTAAGAATGTGCAGCTTCTATGAAACTTCAATGTTTTCAATTAATCAAGAGTACTAAATGAAAATTAAATAATTATATATGTATATTGTTTTTCAATAAACATTGAATCACAAAGGCTTTTATATATATATATATATATATATATATATATATATATATATATATATAAACCTGGATGCGTTATACAGGGATAATGAAAAAGCATATTATTGAATTATCTTAAAGTAATAAACTTTCAAAACGAAAAAAGTTAGGTTTAAAGAAGCTAAGTCTACAGAAAATGCTCTAACAGACTGAGTTATTAATTGCTTCTTGTTATCGAAATTAGAATCTATTAGAATAGGAGATAATGCTTTGAGATGGATTAATAGTTTGCTTTCTGGTCGTGTACATAAGTTAAAGGCGGTAATCATTACAGAGCAGCGCTGTCTTACAGGGTTACCGTGCCTCGTAAGTCGTGTTTGTCTGCTAGTTTGTTTATTATTTTTATAAATGACTTAATATTAGTACATTTTAGTCTAAGCAAAAACAGGTTTTATTTTGCTTACAATCCTGCAAAAGGATTATTAATTCATAATGATATAATTGATTAATAATTTTATTTTGTAGCATTGTTTATGTTAGTTGTAGGCAAGTGTCAAAGAGCATTGCAGCAGAACGTTATTCATCTGTTGACCATTTTTTCGTTAGGTATCATTCCTAGTGTTGCACATTCCATATAAATGTAAAAATTTGTGGTATAAAGCATTATGTCATATTGCACTTGTTTCTACGAAGTGAAAAAGAAAAATTGCATTAAAATCTTAATTTAGATATGAAGATATTATTTACATTATCATATTAATAATTTCTGAATCAACAACAATTAAAAATACCCGACCATAATGAGTTATATAAAAATATCCAACCCAAGAATAATTCTTTTATCTGAACCACCTTAAATGATTAATACAATTCATTTATATTACTAGCTTCAATTATAAAATCTTTAAAAATCATTCGTACAACCCCAGCAATTTTCAATACCGTACTCAATTGTCCATTACATTCTTTTACGAATACTTTCCTATTAAGAAAGTGATTCAAATTGGATTTCATTTTTTATATGACCACATCATTAAACAAATTTTTGATACTGTAATAGTAATAAAAAGCCAATCAATGACAAAAATATGCCAAATGTGTATTCAAAATATTAATGGCCATTTTGAGTCTTTCTTCTAAAAAATAAATTTGAATGATTCTGTTTTAATTATGAATAATTTAAAATTAATTATGTTATGTCAATGCAAAATACACTTTATTCCATGTGGGTTCACTTCTGGCTAGTTTGTATCTTCCAGTAAAATGTACACTGTCTAACATCAAAATTAAAACTTTCACCTACATTTAGGCAACCCCGTGGAGGCCTAAGAGCGGCATATCACAATACCGTAATGTTACTAAAACTAAAGGATTTGCGTAAAATTATTGACAGAGTTCTCGTTTACTTTGTATGAAGAGAGGTGGGAACAGTGGAGCTCCCTTAACTTTAAAACTGTTGCTGGCTTAAACATGAGGGATTAATATCCCCTACCAGCTTTCACTAGAGAAGTGTAGTACAGAGATAGCCTCCCCTCCATCCCAGGTGACATGACTGAGATATAGAGCACGCAATCCCTTCTTGTGGAATCTCGACTACCTTACCATCCAGAAAGTCCCATCACTCCAGAAGCAAGCGTTAATGTCCTTTTATGGCAAAGCGCATTGAGAGATATCTGCAGGTTCTTGCCACAAATAAATAATTCAATTAATAATCTGACTAATAAATAAATAAACTAGATTATAACTGATTTGCATATTTGTTGAACAAGGCAAATTTCAGCCTCACACTTATATTTTATTCCTAATGATCTAACATTCAAGTTTTCTTTTTCACGTATAATTAAATAAATAGTTTATTTAGTAAATAACTAACAGTGCTTATATTTTAAACCTAAAACTAAGGACCAGTTTTCTCTAAAACTGGACAAGGTGTATAACTTCTCATATTTGCTGACTTATTATCACACTGATTGCATCCTTCACTATTGCATCTTAGGTTATTTTCGAGAATCTTATACTTGCACTTTTGTTCTACCTGAAACTCCGACAATCATTGTTCTGAATGTGTTGCGATTTACAATACGCTTTTGATAACGATCGTTTTCAAAACATAAACCTTTAGGTACAATTGAATGGTTTTAAGTGTTTAAGCTAAAAACGTTTCTATAAGATTTTTAATGTAATTGAACAATGAATACCCAACGTTTTAATACTATTCTTTATTAATTATGATAATAAATACAAGATGACTATTTCTCATAAACATGCATTACACTTTTGTATTCTTAATGAAATGTGACTGATATTTTATAAAGTACGCTGTAATATTCATTTTTAACAAAGTATCCAAATAACAAAATATTTAAATATTACTAAATGTTAATAAAAACACTACTTTTTCCAAATTGTTTATTTTTTATTTTTTGGACGAGGCCTTTCGAAACATTTTTTTTGTGGAGTTGCCTGAAGATGAAACCTTTGGTTTCGAAAGGCCTCGTCCAAAAAATAAAAAAATAAACAATTTGGAAAAAGTAGTGTTTTTATTAACATTTAGTAATATTTAAAGAATTTTCCAATTGCTCCAAGAGTCTACAACAAAATATTTGCTTTGTGTATACATATTAAGATAAAAATGTACGTGAATTTGTATGCAGTATTTTCAAAGAAGCTGGATGTTTCAGAAAGTCCAAAAACTTTTAGTCGTAAACTTGGAATTAAATATATTTTTATATTAAAATGTGTAAGTTACGTTGAAATTCCCTTAAAATTAAATTTTTAAATATGATTGTTTTATGTAGATTTTTTAGGCTTTGCATTACTAAATATTTATTTCGAAAATATGTAACAAAAATGAGGAAGTGTATGTTTCCTATATTATATAGGAACCTATATTTCCAGTGTCATCATGCACCGTGGTAGTGTTTCATACTGTGGTGTATTAGAATACTTTTGTAATATAATTTATATTGTTTATTACCATCCAAAATGCTTTCTTTATATATATTTATTTATATTTAATTTTTCATTTAATAAATAAGGGTATTATTAATTTATGTAATAAAGTATTAACTCCTTATGTAATCAGTTTATTTTGTTTTATATTAAATATTGTTTATTTTGTTGTTTCTGGTTATATGTTGTAGAACTGAATATTTCATCGAATTTGATTTTTTATTTAATACTATTATAGTTCATATTGGCTATTTATTTCCTTCTCAGAACATTTGCTTTTAATTTTATCATTGAAAGATATCTTAAATTGATACTTTTAACATTGTATTCATTAACTTTAAGGAGCCGAAATTGTCATGGCATGTGTTTTGGTTAATGTATTAGGCCTATTGCGTAGAATTAGAGTATTGTATGTGTGTGTGCGTGTGCGTGAGTCTGTCAGTGTCGCGGCCGCGGTCCGGAGCGGGCATGTCACGGCGCCGTTGATTGTGGACCCGGGATAGTGGGTCCACACAGTCCTCGCCACGCGCCGGTCGCCTCCCCGCCTTCACCAACTCCTCCTCGCCTCCATCCACAGCTGATGTCCTCTCTCTTTCCTTATCTCCCTATCCTAGACATTTGAAAGCCGCTCATATCAATGCGCAATCGCTGAGGGGGCATGTTTATGAGCTTAGAGAGATTTTTGGCCTTCAACAGTTTGATTTAATTGGAATTTCAGAATCCTGGCTTAAGCCGAGTATTCAGTCAAGCGAAGTTTTCCTTCCTGGTTATGTTTTGCAACGGAACGATAGAACAGGAAAAAATAGCGGAGGTGTTGCAGTGTATATTAGGGAGGGCTTAAATTTTAAACCGCTTCCTTTTTTCGCCTTCTGAGTACTCGGCTGGGCCAGAATTTATGTTTATTGAAATTGGTTTGTCTGGTTCAGATGTACTACTACTGGGAGTGTGTTATCACCTACCCAGAGTTGGACATATGACAGATTTTGAAAATGCTCTCTTGCACCACATGCACAGATATAGTCGTATATTGATCATGGGCGATTTTAACACTGATTTGATGAAAAATAATCAACACTATAACTACAGACAGCTGACTTCCATGTTTGACTCGTGTAATCTTACAATACTGCCACTGGAGCCAACTCATCACACTGCCGAGTCTGACACACTTCTTGACCTCATGGTGGTTTCGGAACCACAAGATATCGTCCTTCATGCGCAGCTTCCAGTCCCTGCCATATCAAAACATGACCTAATCTATTGTGTTTATTCAGTAAATATACCTAAGATTAAAACTAGGTTTATCAAGTATAGAGACTTTAAAAACATGAATGAAGCTGAATTTATGTCCGATATTTTATTGCTCCCAAGGCATAACCTAGAGAATCTTGACTCTGTTGATGACATGGTGGATGGTTTTAATAAACAATTTTTATCTGTTTATGATAAACATGCTCCTTATGTGACAAAACGAATAAATAAGAGGCACCCAGTGCCACGTATGAGAAAGGATATTCTTAGCCTGATAGCTTATATCGAAGAGCGAGGCGCTCTAATGACCAGATACTTATGGATCAGTATCGTTTAATTCGAAACAGGGTTAAACAACTTCTGCGTAATTCCAGGCTGAGATATACTCGAGGTCTTTTTGAGAATAAGAAACATTCGTCAAGCGACTTATGGCGTAAGGTTAAAAGCCTTGAAATAGGAAAACAACGTATTTCACAGCCAGTTCGTATATATATATACCTCTGAATGAGTTGAACCAATTTTTTACATCTTGTAGTCAAAGTTTCAGTCAGGAAAAAGTGGAGGACTACTTAAAACATCTTCAAAACCTACCTCACCGTAGTTGTGGTTATCCTGAGTTTACTATTAAACCTGTGATACAAGATGACGTGTTGAAAGCTATACGCCGTATTCGCAGTAATGCTGTTGGGTACGATGGCATCCCAATACGCCTCATAAAGAATATTCTATTTGCTGTCCTTCCAATAATCACATTTATTTTCAACACGTCTCTTAGGAGTGGTATTTTCCCATCACAATGGAAGTCTGCTTTTGTCCGTCCTTTTAATAAGATTTCAGCACCAGCGTCATGTTCAGATTATAGGCCGATAAATATTCTTCCTGCATTATCTAAAGGCCTAGAGAGTGCACTGCCAATTCACTGAATATATATCTTACAACAATATATTTAGTGACTATCAATCTGGTTTTCGGACCAACTACAGTACAGAAACTGCACTTTTAAAAGTGACGGATGACATTAGGCTTGCTATGGATCACAGACAGGGCACAATTCTCACTCTTTTCGATTTCTCAAAAGCTTTCGACAACGTAAACCATAAAGTATTGCTAGCTAAACTAAGGCTAATAGGGTTTTCTAGTCATGTATTAACTTGGCTGAGATCTTATCTGTCAGGGAGACGGCAGTGTGTAAAAGTGGATGACATGACTTCGGACTGGGAAATTGTTACTTGTGGGGTGCCACAGGGATTGATTCTTGGTCCTCTATTATTTGTACTGTACGTGAACGACATTCATTCTGTACTTAAACATAGCTCATATCACATGTATGCTGATGACCTGCAAATCCATTCACACTTTAAAATTGACTCCATTAATGAATGTATCACCAAAATCAATAGTGACATTACAAATATCGTTATGTGGTCCAAAAATCATGGCCTGAGACTAAACCATGCAAAAACGAAACCAATCATTATTTGTCACTCTCGTTTACGAAACTCAATAAACTTCAATACGATTGAAACGTTAACTGTAAATGGTAACACCCTGCCATACTACGACAAGGTAAAGGATCTTGGTTTGACTATAAACTCGACTTTGACTTGGACTGACGCTGTTGCGGAGATTTGTAAACGGGTTTTCGCATCTATTCACTCACTGAAACGTTTACAACGATTTTTACCAGAACATATCAAGCTGCTCTTGACTAAATCACTCGTACTTCCACATTTCAATTACTGTAACTCCGTGATCAATGATATGACCATAGTGCTGAGTGAGAAGCTGCAAAGAACTCAAAACTACTGTATACGTTACGTTTACGATGTGAGACGGGAGCAGCACATCACACCGTACTATATTCAGTCAAATATTCTAAAATTAAAAGATCAAAGATCCATAAAAATTTTAAAACTAGTTCATTCAATATTGAAATTTGGTTTTCCAAGATATTTTTCTGAATATTTTAAATCTGTGTCTCATGTAGGTGTAAGAAGCACTCGCTCTGGCTCATACATTTTGAGAATGCCTCAGCACAGGACTGCAGTGTTTGATAAGTCATTCCATGTAATGGCTTGTAGGTTGTGGAATGCCCTTCCCCAAACAATTACTTCCATCGATAGCAGTTCCCGGTTTGTGGCGAAACTGAAAGATATGTATCTTGAGCGGTTAGCCGGGGCAGTTCCGGTCTGAGATGCTGTGGGCGTGACACTGGCAGAGGGATGAATGTGAGATTGTGTATGAAAAAGTTCATTTAGCAATAAATACTTTAATTTATTTGTATATTAAAAATATAAATTTATATTATGTTTTAAGAATAGTAGAGATGGTTAATTTATTAATGTGTTAAATTTTAATTATTACACGTTAAAATATTACATTAATTTCACCACTTTGTGTAAATGTAATTATTTCTTTATTTTATTATTTTTATTATGTTTTGTTTTATTCTTAGATAATATTTATTTAATGTTTTAAATTTTACATTGCAACAGGTTAAGTGTAAGAAAGGGCCATGCGACCCTAACTTTGCCTGTAAAAATAAAGAATTTTTCATTTCATTTCATTTTTCAATTCTTTGAAAGTATCCGATACTAGACTTCTACAGAGAACCATTACATTATAACACACATGTTATCAAGTGTAATTGTCTCCCACCAACCACTGTGGGTCATAAAACAGTACGCTGCAACTACGAAAGTTGCCCGGACACAGATTGTAACAAGTTTCCCTGTACTGTAAGTCCCCAGAGTAGTCTAAAAAGGAATTTGTTACAGTTTGCTTTCTAACAGAAGCTTAGTAGTATTTGCATACATATTGCAAAAGGGTTTAAAAGATTAATGGAGTATTATTAAAAACAATATGTTGTAATTAACTAATAGGATAATGCCTTTTAATACGATTTACTTAAAAAAGTCCTACAAAAGGGTTTTTGAAAATGGATTTCACGCGTAAGCTGTTTAACTTTGAAAATGTATTTTAAGTAGGAATTGTTTTAGCGGTCCGTATATTGAGAATCTTCAAGGATGCCATGAAGTGTGGTACACATATGGCTACTTGATGAAGAGAAGATCTTGCTATAGGGTTTGCAATACATCTCCGCTCTTACTACACTAAATTAGACAAAATTTACCTCATGGGCTTACTGGTATGGAAATAGTTCCCAACTTCATCCGTTCTAGCAAAGCCAATTCATTAAAACTCAAAAACCTGAAGAAGATTGGAGTTACATCAAATAATTTTCAACTGTACAGTAATAATAATTTCAAAAGCCAAAAGTAATTTTTTTACAATTATAAGCCAATGCATTCTTTTAAGGCGAAACCAATAAAACAACAATATACAGCGAAATAAATTTAATTCCGAAATTATTAATTGTAGTGACATTATTTACAAAATTATTATATGAATGTATCTCAACATCAAAAGGAAATATTTATGTGGTTCAAGACTTAGTATAACTATTGTGAATTCAAATTTTGAATATCAATAAGTGCACAGCTTTAGCCGCTAATAAGTAAATATTTTTACTACAGGTTAATGTAAAATTCTAATTGCGATGGTTCAGGTTTAATCCCGAGAAAATATTGCTATAAAAACGTTACAACTATTCATGGTATATACATATTTTTAAATTTATTGTCTTTTTTTGTGTAAGCGTATCAGAATTATTGTATTTGTACATTGTAAAATATTTCAATATTTAAATAACATAAGGCTACGACTGTCCCTGTAACAATAACAACGAACACATAACACAAATAAGCTGCAACTTTCATAGTTGCTATGGAACAGATTGTAACTTGTTTATAGCTGTTATTCCCCTGGGCACTCTCAAACATTTTGATTATGCTGTAATCTTGCTTTATATTTAATTAGATATGTTTAAACTGCACCTAATTATACTACATCATTATAAATTTCGTTTTGGAAGACATTTATTAAGATACTAGGTTTTATTTGGAATATTGTAAAATATAAAATGTTAATTAAATAATGCTGTAATTTATATAATATTCCAGACCTAGAAAAAAAATTATTGCCTTATATTTTTGACTGCTTACTACTGAATTGTGTCTTACAAATGAAAACAAATCCTGGCATGTTAACGTATCTCACTAATATTTCAACGTCAAAATCGCTGCGGAACAAGTATTTTTTCCAATCTTTAGTAAAATAAAATTAGCCTAGTGTAGTGTATAAAAAATATAATAAATGTTAAGGGTTTTGTATCTTTTTGATGTAATTATACAGATAACTTAATAGTATTAGGCTATGTAACTTGCCAAAGATATAAGGAACTCAGGTTTAATAATTTCTTTCACAAACTCAGAAGAACTACTCATTACTCTCTCTCAAGAGTATGTTTTAATTAAACATTCCTTTCACAAAATTGAATTTATCCTCTACTGTTCGAATTCATAAAACTAACTGTTCTTTGGTATGAAACGATTTTTAACGTTAAGCAAATAAAATAAAGAAAAACTTTCAACGTGGAGGTTACGGTTAAAATAACCATCTTGTATCGATTCACTCACAAAAGTTAATAGGGTTGAGGATATTAAACCGCATGACCTAACAAAACTTTCTTCTATTATGTTACATTTTCAATCTATCATGTGTCCTTTTTAATGAACCTACAGGTTTTATCCTAAAGTATAAGCATACTTATTAGCACCTTTGATAACATGATTTTTGTGAGTAATAATACTGATTTAATAAATAGATTGAATAGTTTTCTTTACCAATGACAATCTTTCTTTCGGGTCTAGTTTGAGTAATATTTATTGTCTGAGCATTAACGAAGCATTATAAGTGTGTGACTAGAAACATTTCATTTGGGTCTGTCCATTAGCACTATATCTTGAAAGTCAACTGAGATACGTACTTGAACTTTTGCACGAAGCTTCATTTTTATACCAGTAACATTGAGTGGCCATATGATGCATGTCACTACATAAGATTTCGCTCGATACTTATATGACATATTATTTTTCTACAAACAGAATATAGCCAAAATTAACATTAATTTTAGGATTTACCATCTTCAATCTTAAGAGTTTAGTGTGTCTAAAAGTGCAACCTACATTTCATTGTTTTAATACGATTTAAGGTAACGAGTTACACGTTTTATTTTTCTTAATCATAAACGTATTGTTTTGCTTTTCTACGTTAAACAATGTATATGAATATATCTGACGATTGGACAGCTTTTCTATTAATTATTAGTATTGAACCAAATAAGTCATAAACCTACTTAGTCAAATTAAATCAATTCACATTAATAGTTTTGTGCGTGGGTAAAGCAAAATAATTAGTCTTTAATTGATACTGTCGTAGTTTATATATTTTGAAATATAATGTTTTAATGCAAGTGAAGCATAGTTGTGCTAAAAGTTTCTTTATGCCAGTAAAAAAGAGAAGGCTACTACATGTGCTGTGTGCACAAAATAAATTAAAAAAATTATTCTACAACGGCATTACACATTACGAATACTTAACAAATAAATTCTCCAAATTTTATTATTTGATAATTACCGTTGCAATAAACAAAGACAAAGTAATCATGAGTTTTTCAACAGCACCATTCTCATTGTTAGTTCCCAGCCGCAACTCAAGTTGTCTGATTTAATTGTTGAAATTTACTGCTATTTGTGTCTTGTAAGTTTCTTGTTTTATCTTGCCACACTACGAGCTTACTAGACTTTTCATTTAAGGTAGGTTTACAGAGTTTGGTACGATAAGACATCCTAATAATATTATAAATGCAAACGTGCCTTTGTTTTTTACTTTCGTTTTCACACCAAAAATATTCAGCCGATTGTATTGACATTTTACATGGACATTTTTACGGTCCATGGAATGAATATAGGCCTATTCTTTTTTTCGAAAATGCCTACGGTCACACCCCACTGGTATTTAAATTAGCGAATATCCCATCTCGTTCTCTTAAGTTAGAAATATTAATTAAAGGAGCATGTATAATGTAATCAACTGATCTACAAAAACATTGATTATTATTTTCAATTTATTTACAATTATAGTGAGTACATACTTTAAAGAATGCAAAATATGTTCAACTTCGCTTCAGAATTCAGCGATTAAATACTTGTTTACCTTCTAAAATGGCCTGATACATAAGATGGTCAAAATTAGACGCCAAAGACTTAGAAGCAGACAGCTGGATGAAAGTTCGCTTGACTGTGCTTTTGGACTAATGTACCAATTTCAGCTCTAAATGTTAACAACGTTTTTTTAAGTTAAAAAATCAAATGCGTAGTCATATTAGTGTACTTTCTATTGAAAATTTTGATTAAATACCAAATATTAGATCTAAAAGACAATGTAACTATACATTTTTACTATTAATTTTAAGACTAATGCAAAACCCATTTTAGTTCACTTTTGCTAGAAATAGGCTTGTCTGATCTGTGACACACACACACACACACACTCTCTCTCTCTCTCTCTCTCCCTCTCGCGCGCGCGCACACACACACACACACACACACACACACACACTTTTGGGCCACTAGAAAATTAATGTAAAATACTGTCCATTGAACCATCAATAGTACAATAGATAATATATTGTGTACAAAGCTTGGTGTTTCTTACGATTTTCATGAAAAACTCTTGAAAGATTTATGAAAGTTTTACTCAGAATCAACGAAAATTATCCTACAATTAAGGAAGCAAAACCTGCTACAGCCAATAAAGGATAAATCTAGGAACAATCTGCTACAGCCAATGAAGGAAAAAAAAAACCTGTGAAAAATCTGCAACAGTCAATGAAAAATTTATTACAAACGTAATAACATTTATTACAAATGAAATCAAATCTTTTACATATGTAGTCAAATCTACAATAAATGTCGCATCTGCTTCAAATCTATGTAAAATATATTACAAATGTTGTCAAATGATTTACAAATGTAGTGAAATCTATTATAAATGATAAATCTACTTCGAATCAATGTGAAATATATTTAAAATGTAGTCAAACCTATTACAAATTTAGTCAAATCTACTTATAATAAACGTAAAATATATTACAAATGAAGTCAAATATATGATAAATATTGACAAATATATTACAAACGTAGTCTAATCTATTAAAAATTTAGTAAAACGTATTACAAATTTTGTCATATCTGCTTCTAATCAATGTAAAATATATACAATTTTTCATAATAGGCTGCTTGACTTCTTTGAGTTTAATGGTATTTTTTCTCCCTGTCAGTTTTGTTTTTTAGACTCAAATGAAATACTTCATCTGCAACCGCTTTTGTTTTAAGGTGGAGTTGTACATCCTTGGACTCCTCCGAACACACTCTAGCCTTGTTTTTTTATATTTTTGGGCATTGTTACGGGACTCTCGAGGCTTATATGTATGGTGGCTTTGATGAAGAGTACAACCTACAAGGACTCCTCTTCTTAAGTATATCTCTACTGATATCTCTAAAACCTTGAATAAAACCAATGATAAGCTGATCAGTAGAAAATACTTTTGATTGGAGTAATAACCACGACCTCTCTCATTTGTATATACCTCTTGACAAAGAAGCCAGGCATATGGAATATATCAATGACCCAAGCTATTCCTGAAAAGTTCACATAAAAGAGGATGAAAAGTATAATGGAGTTTACTGGTGCAGAGAGCTTTTCATACCTTTATTGTGATTTAAATGGACTAAACTTACAGATTTCCCATTTAAATATTTATACAGTTTATCTTTGCTTAATATCCATATTTCATGGTTGGGCTCATCTAAATTACACAAAAAATTAGGACATACCTAGTCGATTTAAACATAGATTAATGACTGAACAAATCTTAAGAACTAGTTAAGAGAATATAGATTTTGTAGAATTGATAAGTTTTATGATGAATGATTACGTATATCTGGAGAGATTATTAAAAAGCATTAAATCTTAACGCCACCTAGCTGTGCTCACTTTAAAGAAGATCACAATGAGAAATATTGTAAGAAAGAAAATGTTTAAAAAAGTAGCCATTTTAACTTCAAGAGACAAAGTAATGGAGATGATCGCTATGATACAGAATTCCTAATCTATGAAGTAAACGTAAAGTAGCACAATATTTCAGTAAATATGGAGTTATAAAGTTATATAAATATCAAGGTAACAAAAAAGAATCCAACGCTATATCATATTATAGTATATGCAAACATTACAAACTGACATATGCCTAGTACTAAAAACGTTGAAAGTGAAATAATGAGGTATGTAGCATGAACCGTTATGTATTAAAACATATTAACGGAATTCCATTTGTTTAGCGATGATAGAAAACGCTAATTTTGTTGTCATTGCATTCCAATAATAAATAACTATATTATTAAAGGAGTAGTTTATTGTTATGGATATTGATAATATGATCATCTAATTCTTGCAATTTCATTAATGATATATTCCAGATAATCTTAACAGCAATACAATTATATACACAATAGTAATCATATTATTCCAAATTATCTGTGTTCATGTACTAAAGCTGAGTTTAACGAAAATAACATCCAGCAGAGGAAATGTCAGGGAGAAAGTTCGTGTAAACATATAAAGCTTGGGCTAAATCTGGGCTGTCACATAACTTGGTACTTGAGAACACACATCCGCCAGGCCAATATATAGGTCTCAATATATTTATACATCTTTCAAATAACCGGATAAGTAGATTATTTTTTATTTATATCTAATGGTAAATGACAGATAACACTTTTATTAACATTGCAAATGTTTTAATGTAACAGTATATCAACAATGGGGTGTTATTTGTTCTTTATTCAAAATATATGAAATATTGTCTTCTTTCCAGTGTGTGGGCGACAAAATAAACACAATGAACCTCAAAGTATGTCTTGTTGAGTTAACTACAGTTTACATTTGACATTTGTTCAGAGTATCTGCTCATAGCAAGTAATGTTATTGTCACAGTAAAGCACAACATGAGTTGACTGTGTTGATATAACGAAAGTGTACCAGTGAAACCTACCAAGATAAAAATTATTGTTTTAAATCCATAATATCACTGAAACAATTTAAATGTCTCTTTCCAATTTTAAATATGTATCAATTTTTACTTGAGTTAAACGTTAACGGAATAATTAATCTATTGTTCCCTATTTGCAAACATCACAAATCAAGTATTGAACTATGTTTAAAAAAATTACTAGTCCATAAGATTTGTATAAATAATTAAAATTTATACTAGGAATTGTAGGTCAATTAAATACTGGATTACAAAGGCAACCTAATTTTTTTGGATGAGAGACTGTAAATTTGTGTACTATTTTAGTTTTAATCTAAAATGTTTTTAAAGTAAAACACGTTACCTATTGCTTTTGGTTGGACCAACTCAAATAATATATTATAGATACAAGCACGTAACAATCTATCTCGTTTTAATAGATCAATTAAAAATGTTTTAGTTATATCTATATAAAATAGATGCTAATAAACTAAGTCATTAGAATACCTTATTGTATAATGTTTATATTGTATTAGGTATGAACAGGTAACGGTTTTTTTTAATGAGAGATTTGTTATTGTTTTATATTTAATATAAGTAAATTAACGGATAAAAAGGGGGCAAAAGGATTTGCTAGAATTATAGACATTTCACATGATATAAGTGTTACTTTATATCATGATCATTGTTTAAGACGACTGGCTTTATGGTCAGAACTCTTGATGTAGCTGCAAGATTTTTGGACTGAAAGAGAGAGTGACTGGTTGTCTAAAACGGTTTGAGTGTCTACATATTCTCTAAGATTAGTCTCAGTATACATATGAAGCAAATTATGTTGTGGAACATTTATACAATACTAGCAGAATACCCGTGCTTCGCTACGGGAAAATTATTGATGAATCTTACTGCAGGATTTCAGGAGTTTTGTAAATGCAAATTAATTAAATGAGTTTTCATATTATTAACTCGCCGTTTTTTTCATTACTTTTTCTTTAATGTTTTCAACTCCTCCTTTTTAAATTTTCTTGTACTTATTTACCTAACTCAATACTTTAACAGTCACTGGATTATATCACAACAGTTATTAAATCATAAGCTGGATTGCTTTACGGAACTTACAATTATACTTCTTTGTAGTTCAGTTTCATTTTTTGTTTTTCCACGAGGCTGAAGGATAGTTAAACTATCAGCAGAGCTAACTCGTGAGCAAGCGACATATAACTGGCCATGAGAGAAGCAGTCTTCCCTTAGATCAACACCGGCCATTTTTAAGGACTGCCCTTGCGATTTATTTATCGTCATAGCAAAGCAGAGTTTGACAGGGAACTGTAGTCTTTTAAACTGAAAATGGTAATCCGATGGAATTAAGGGAATGCGTGGGATAAAAACCTCTTCCCCCTGACCACATCCAGTGTATATTACGGCTTGTATAACGTGTCTGCGCAACGCTTTGATTTGTAGCCTAGTTCCGTTGCAGAGCTTAGGTGGAACCAGGTTCCTAAGCCACATTATTGGAGCTCCAACTTTGAGGTAAAGATGATGCGGTGGAATGCCTGGAGGATTAAGCGTGTGCAAGAACTCTACTGGGTAGTGTACCGCATCTTCTATTTCCACCACAGAGTCCACCGACTGGTAATGGACAATCTCAGATGGCATTTTTTCCAATAATAGGTTATTAATACTTTCAGCAGTGTCATTTTTAGGTGTAAGGATAGCTCTTTCTTTAAACCAAGACAAGTCTTTTAATTCGACATTTTTTAAATCTGCATAAATCTTTTCAATCAATATTTGCAAATCACATACTACTTCACACAAATCCTTTGGAATATTGACTTCGCCATTTTCTTCAGGCAAATTTCCATTACCTATCTCTAAAAGTAAACTTGAAAACTCGCCTGCCTTTAAACTGCCTTTAAGATGAACCCTCATATTGATTTTCAAGGAAAAAACTTGGACTTTAGGCCAAAGAACTGATCTCTTCACACAGGCTTTTACTTCATCAGCTCGAGTTCCTCTTGGTACAACAGGCAAAGTCTGTCTGAAGTCTCCAGCCATTAAAAGCGTGACTCCACCCATAAGTTTTCTGTTACTTCTGATGTCCTGAAGAGTCCTATCTAAAGCTTCAATTGCTCTCTTGTGTAAATGTCGTGAATGAGAGCATTGTTATTGGACGGTTTTTTAAGCAAATAGTCATAACTATGACTTATTTCTTATTACTTTATATATTATCGAATGAATCTAATTTATTCCAATAGAGATGTCAATTTCATAATGCAATGAGCCCAGACTTTCAGAGGGTATAAAGTAGCGTATTTTAACAGAGCGTATCGGGCGACCATGTTTATTTTGCCACGCTTATCGATATTTTACAACATAATTAAAATCCAAGAACCCTGATGAGCTTACTTTCAGAGGGCAAAAAGTACAACATTCAAATAGAGCTTATTCAACTAACGTTTTATTTGGCAGCATTCAGTGATCTACGTCAACATAAATAGCATTCTTATTCACATATTTTCTATAATTTCCCATGGTATCCTATATATTCTAGTAGATTTTAAAGTTGCATGGTAAAAAATAGCCCCACCAATATTATCCAACTAACGTTTATTTGGCTACGTTTAGCGATGTTTTACAACACTAATATTGCCTTTCCTAAGTATTTCTTTAACTTTTACTGTAGTATACCGTTTATTTTAGTAGGTTTTACAGTTCCAAACTCGAGAAATAACTATAAATGTACTTTTGGATTGCTCAAAGTGGCTAAATTGAGTCCAAAAATTCGTTCGCAAACTATCCACGTTTAAACCACTTAAAAGACGAATTTTTGAAAACCCAGCCTTATTGCACATCTACATCATAAGTACGACCACCATGCCAAATTTCAGGATTCTGGGTCTTGTTGTTGAGATAGAGCGATGAGTGAGTGAGTGAATGAGTGAGGGAGTGAGTGAGTGGATCAGTCAGTGGTATTTGGATTTTATAGGTATCTATAGATATCGCACAAGGAAAATATTGGAGATACTGGTGTACCACAGTATATACATAAAATATTTTATAATATTTATATAATATGCAAAGCAGACACTCCAAACAACTCCAAACCTGCGGGAGGGAGATTTCATCAAAACTTTTCATTGATTAAAGAAACCAATAAAAGGTATGATTGTGGTGGATAATATGGTTCTTAAAAGAATAAAATAAACATAACGAGAGATTTTACACGTACAATACGAGAGAGACGAGTGCTAAGACGGCCAACGTACAGATACCTCCATGGTAGTGAGGGATGGGGCCGGACTTGACTAAAGAATTGACAGGTACAATAAGAGAGAGACGAGTGCTAAGACGGCCAACGTACAGATGCATCCATGGTAGTGAGGGATGGGGCCGGACTTGACTAAAGAATTGACACGTACAATACGAGAGAGACGAGTGCTAAGACGGCCAACGTACAGATACCTCCATGGTAGTGAGGGATGGGGCCGGACTTGACTAAAGAATTGACAGGTACAATAAGAGAGAGACGAGTGCTACGACGGCCAACGTACAGATACCTCCATGGTAGTGAGGGATGGGGCCGGACTTGCAAATGTCTCTAGGGTAGTGAGGGATTTAATATCTCAATATTAGAGCTACTGAAATATCATTGATACTAAGTTAATCGTGAATATTTTAAAATGACAAAACAGCAAAACTTGTTCTATGGTTTGAAACGTGTTACATGTTATAGTATTGTACTATAATATATTAAATAATTTTTAAAATGTTTATATTTATTTAAGCTGGTCTATGAAGTTATTGCTATTTGATACGTTATTAAAGGGGAATTAAATATGATCTGGTACAAAAATTATGTTTTTTTTTCGTACAATTACCTCAAATGTGTAATTGTTTCAGTACAAGTTAATAACAGCTATTTACGATACCTTAACTTGAAAAATAACTACTTTTATATATTGTTTGAGAAAAATTCAATACAATTAGTAAACGTCAATTTTGTTTTCCGTATGATGAAAACATTGTTTACTACACGCTGTAATACCGTGTTTCGGCACATCGTTGTTCATGTCATTCATAAAACACCATCGAAAACTCACTTTTATGCCAATAATGAAAATACCACTATACGTTTTTTTTGTTTCATAAAAATATTTGTTGAAACGCCTCTATACGTTGCAAATTGTATTGTAACTGTACTTCAAATATTTACGTTTGTAATATTAAAAAGGTTAATTAAGTTGCATAAAATGTTTAGGTGATAATTTATTTTAATACAATTATTAATACATAATGTTTAATAATAAATTCAAGCTCTATAGTTTATGTTAAACATACTGTAATGCTGAGCTTTCCTTCTCTAAGCTTCTCTGTCACTTATCTGTCAAAGTGGAACGCTAATGGATACTGCAGCAGTCTTGATCGTAGTTTTAGACAGCCTATTTCATGATAAAAGGCAGTTAAGCCTTCCATTATACCTGAAGTAGACTAAATGTTTATAAAATAAATATTATGCTGAAGAAAAGAGTAAATTAAGAAAACAATACTTGCCGGAATTAAATATATAAAAAGTCCTAAATTAATGAGACTGAATTTTAAATATGTATATAAACTGGTATTCTGTAACTTATAAAATATTTAAACCAATTGAATGATTGCAATAAATATCTTCTTTTAACAATCAGTTTTCACTTGTATGTAAAGTACAATGAAAGCCGTTTGCTATATTCTTACAAGCATCCATTTAGAATATTATTCACTAAGAAATGTATGTTTTAGAATACTATATATCGTACATTTTATAAATACACAAGCTATCAGACTAATATGTTCGGAAATAATTCAAAGTAATTTTAGACGGCGTGCAGGATTAAAATTGACAATCATAAGTAAAGAAATTCTGAGACATAGCTGTAAGTTTATCAGTTGTTTATCCATGCTTGTACGTTCAGTGTATACGTAGTGTGTATCGTACAAATATCTTTATAATAGACTTAGTGATGATTTATTATATAAATCTTAAGAGCTATTAATAACTGCAATTAGAGTAGATTAAGGTCTCTATCAGCAAATACATTACCTGTGCGGCATTGGAAGCACAGATATGTCAAAAATCTACCTGGTTTTAAGTCAACTCTCTACAGTTTTGTATTTCTATATTATAAACCGGAGCGTTATAGTTGATTCCGTAGAAGTAAATAATCCATATAATATATATATAAATATAAATATATATATATATATATATATATATATATATATACTTTTAAGCACCGTTTAATGGACATTAAATAAAAAAACAACATATTCATAGGGTTTCTTGTGTCTTGCAGAACAATTTACTGTTAAAACACTAATTTTTATCATAGTTTTGAGGGGGAGATAAGGTATTGCGTTGTATTTGTAAATGAACACAGCCTAGTTATGTTTAAAAATATAAGAGTACTCTCTAAAAAGGAATACTATTATCCACTTTACTACTTTTAATCAGGTTATAATGAGAGGGTACAAAACGATGGAAATGACTTAAGATAAATGTATAACAGGTTATTTGCTTAAACCTTATAAGCTAACAGCTAACGATTAGACAACTCGGTCATAGTTATTAAGCGTCAACTAATGAGACGAAATGACGGAGAATAGTAATTTTTGTGAATTAATAAATCTTTAATTCGTAGGCTGACGCTAGTTTAACTTTTATGAAGATTTCCGATTTTTTTTTTTTTTGTGAGCCAAATTTACATTATTTTTATATTTTCAGTCATCTTATTGATGTCATCAAAACCTAAGCTGTGTGCTTATGTTATTCAAATTGACTCTAGGGTTGATAACTAATAAAAGAAACATTCTTTCTATGCTCCTTATACAGTTTGGGACACCGAACTTTACGCTAATACTGTAAGCTCAAGATGAATAACTTTGTAAATGTTTATATGAAACAAACTAGTTCATCAATGGCTGAGCTTTATTGTTGCCTATCATTCTTAGGGCTATAAAAATTTCATTTCTGTCTCTCTGTTAGTCTGTATATCTATTCGTGTCCCCGCAAGATATCTCAAAAACGATCTGACATACATACACATAAAAATTGTGCATAAAGCTTTCTTTCTATATGAGCAACACTGAGTTCGATTATAATGCATGTCACTCAATGGTGTTTTGCTGATCATGAGTGAATATTTTTACATTTGTGCTGTGGGTAACAATGTTATTATCTAGAAACTTTGAAAATACATGAATTTGTAAATGAATTCAATACACTAATAAGAGAATTAAACATGTGATATATTAATAAATGTAGTTTAAGTATTCCAACACATACCAAATCATATATAGTGACTTGATTTTAAGACACAATCTTAATATGTAAATAAAATGAATCGCTAAACACTAATCTCGAGAACACTTCGCCAACTTGGCTAATTATTTCTTTAAAATATTCTTTGGAATACAAGAAAGCTTTTTATAAAGAGAAAAATGGGAAAATTGTTCGGTATGATTGGGTGGGGTTCACAATAATAATGATAATATTTACGAAAGATAATCAACATGAAATAGCTGTGGACACTTTTAGATGAAGTTCAAAACAGGCGTTAACAAATGTCAGTATTTAAATAAATAAAACATTAAATTGTATGCTTATATGCCGTTTAATTCATTACTAATAAGGAAATTATGTTTGATACACATAATTATGTAGTACATTATAGGACTTTTGGAGAAAACAAACTATTAGGAGTAACCGACTAAAGTGATTTATGTCTACATTAGTTAACAGACGAAACATCACTATACATTGTATACAGCTAAACTGTATAATTAACGTACAAGAGAGGGAACAATAGACATAGTGGCTGTCGGTTCCATCGTTATTGTCTTAGTCAATTCCGAGAGATGATTGATCCGGCTAAAGTCAAATACTACGTATATATCCTTGATACACCTATTATTCAAATGACAGTAATTGTATCGATTACCTGAGGTTGTTTTTTCAGAAGTTCTTCTAAACATAGTATATGGAATATTTATTGAACTTATCTTAAATCTCTCTCTCTCTCTCTCTCTCTCTCTCTCTCACTCTCTCTCTCTCTCTCTCACTCTCTCTCTCTCTCAGCCAATCGGATAAGGGGTATCATGACTAGCGTTCTTTTTAGTTTGTTACCCAGCTGAAGAAGTTATGAATCATGTGAGTTAAGCGGCTCTTTCAGTGACTAATAATAAAACCAAGGTATTAAAACGCCAGCATACATATCCCGTAACAAGATTTCCTGAGTTTACACGTCTATTTAGTATATAGATATCATTTTTAGATGTTCTGAGGACAGATAGACTCACTCCCACCATACAGAAAACATATTTAAATCCCCCGAGATGCAAAAGTGTTTAACCCTACTGAATGACGAGCTTCAATGACGCTCGGCCGAAATCCTCATACAACTCCTTCTAGCAAGGTTGGATCCAGAGGGGGGGCGCGAGGGGCGCCCCCCCCCCTCGGTAGTCACAAATTCAAATTTTTGTTTGTTTATAAAAGATTTAAGCTTAAAGTAATACTATATTGTTCGTTAGTAAAGGGTGCTTTCATCGGCCACACTATTCGTAATTGGTACTGTCGGTGTTTCAAACATTACATTTTGTACTTAAGATTGTAGATTTAATTCGTGTATGAGTAGAGGGGAGGTGGGTAACAGTGCGTATGATCACCGGAAGGGGTGGGGGAGCGGTGCGTGCGCATGAGTCGTCCTAGTCCGCCCGCCCCAAACGATATGGCCCTACACCACACGCCTACTACGGCCACTCAGTTGATTCAGTGCGTACGTTCGTGAATATCGTGAAGTACCCGTTCGCTTTGTGTTTAATAGCTTTTGAGTGTTAACAGATTTTTGTGCAATATGGATCGTTATCTTGTTAAAAAGGACCAAAGTTAGACAGTGAAGTTCCTTCTTCAAATGTTGGAGGTTTCCACCCAGCATGGAGGTTACAGACGTTGCCGCTGCCACCACAATCGGCGCCATCATCCTCCAATTCACAAGTTAGTATCTCCGAAAACATGTGCTCTTTCGACATCGGGTCTCACATTAACAACATCTCTAAGATGAGTGACCATACTAAGTATAGTATTTTTACTAATCATTGGAAGCCTAAAAAGGACTTTAAGTTTCCTACATCCTCTCATGTAAAACGAGGGACGGGAAGAACAAAGAAAAGCTAATATTGGCCATTTTGAAAAGTATTCATGGTTAGTTTTTTCAGAAGCTAAGCAAGGGCTATTTTGTAAATTTTTGTGCAGTACTATGCCATCAAAAGTTAGTTGGAGGACAGCATACAGTTTCTTTAAAGAAATTAGTTACTGAACCTCTACAGAATATGCTAAAACTCTCAGGCAAGGACGGAGATTTAGAAAGTCACGCAGCGACACAATATCACAAAGATGCTGAAATTGACGCCAAACATTTATATCTGTTTTTGAAAACCTGAGGGAGAAATTCTTAATTTGTTTAAACGAAAATAGGAAGGCCCAAACCATGCAGAATCGTGCAAGGCTTGTGCCAATAATTTAAAAACTATTTTGTTGCATGGTAGGCAGAACATACCCCTTAGAGGTCATAGGGATGATGGCAGTTTGATTGAAGTTGGAGATGATCCAGTACAAAATGACGGCAAATTTCAGGGCACTTTTGCGATTTAGAATAGATAGCGGGGATGTTCAGCTTGAAGATCATTTGAAGTCTGCAGGAGCAAACGCCACTTACATCAGCAAGACAACAGCTAATGCCTTATAAAATGTTGTTCTGATGAAATTTTGGAAGTGATAAACTCAACGAGTATCAGAAGCTAAATATTATAGCATAATATTTGACGAATCAACAGATGCGTTCATACTTCTCAGCTAAGCCTTAGTTTACGTTACCTGTATAACAATGCTATAAGAGAAGACTTTGTAGGTTTTGTTGATCTCCACGGTACGGGTACGAACTATTCTGATCAAGAAGTTGAACCTGTTATCACGGGGGAGGTTTTAGGACAGTCTGTGCTGAAATTCATGCAACAGCTTGGTTTGAACATGAATAACTGTGTAGGGGATCGGTTGTGATGGATGCTCTGTCAATATGTCTGACATGCGAGGGAGCAGTGACAGAAAATTAAAAAAATTGCCAATAAACAGCACCTTATGTGGCTGCAGTAATCATGCATTGAATTTGGCTATTTCAAAGTGCAATAAAGTCCAAAGCCGTGAGAAATGCAGTAGGCACTGTAAAAGAGATTTCTAGATTTTTCACCTCCTCGGCCAAACGGAACTCTATTTTGAAAAAAGTACTGGGACATTCAAATGAGAGGATATTGTGAGACCCGTTGGTAGAACGGCATGAATCAATTTTTGAGTTTACAGAAGACCTAACAAAAATAGCCGAGGCACTTAAAATTGTCTCAAAGTGGAATGATAGCTCAACAGCAAGCAAAGCAAATTGCTTATTGTGCTCTATCTCCACTTGCGAGTTTATAATAACTATGCATTGTCTTAGTGATATAACGGATGCAACCTGTGTTCTTAGTAAATATCTTCAGTCAGAAACCATAGACTTGTGTTCAGCAAGAGACAAAGTAATGCACACAATAAAAGTACTTCAGAATAAAAGGCAAAAATCCTGATCAATTCTTTTCTCTGATTTTCAATACTGCTGAAAAGACTATGGAGTCTATGGGCATAGAAGTTCGTATTCCAAGAATTGTGGGACAGCAAGTAAATAGACCAAACTACCCCTCAACGTCCAGTGACAGTCGGGAATGTACAATACAACATTGGAAAAAATCCGCATACATAACAATCCTGGGATAACATTATTGCAGATATGACAGATAGATTTTCAAGCGATTCACTGGAGTGTTATATGCTGGAACCTAACCGTTCTCGACAAAACTTGGGACAAAATAGTGGATATGAAATCTAGTTTTGAGGCCCATATGTATGAAGTATTGCAGTTTAGTGTCATTGAACAAAAACACGATGCTACTGAAACTTATGAACGAAGTATGCTCCCTCAAGAACATTCCTAATTATAATGAATTTAAGACTATAACTAAAGCAATGAAATGTTTTGAAGCATTAAATGAAAACAGCTACCCTCTTCTAAGGGCTTTGGTAAAAATTCTGCTTACTCTTCCAATTTCAATAGGTAAGTAATTTTTGTTTATACTATTTTTTCAAAATTATTTATTAGCAGATAATTTCTAAAACCAGTAAAAACTAATAGTATTTTCTTAAATCGTGTGTGTGGTTGTTAGTAAAAAGTATTTTTTTCATTGGTATGAAACATTTGACCTTTTTTGCCAATCTGTTAGAACTTATTGTTTTTTCCAACAGCAACGGCAGAACGATCTTTTTCAACTCTGAGAAAAAATTGAAGTCATGGATCAGAACAAGGATGCAGAGGATAGGTTGACTGGACTCGCTCTGCTAAACGTGCACAGGGACATCGAAGTATGCCCCGAAAAAAGTCATTAACAGATTTTGCAAGCCAAAAAAACAGAAGACTCGATTTTGTACTTTTAAAGATAAAATTTTGTATTTTTACAACTTTTGTCAGATTATATACAGTTTATTGGAAATATTACATTGTTTTCATTTATCACTTTAGCCCTTTTTTTCATTAGTATACAATAATAACATTATATGTCAAATTACAGAGCTTTGACTACCAACATGAATCATATGTGTAAAAAATCTCCCAAAATCTCAGTACCGCCCCCCCCTCACAAAAATCCTGGATCCGCCCTTGCCTTCTAGTCTATATATAAATTCAGTTTTATACAAAATCTGAAATATATATGTAAGAGCGTTTTTTAAAATAACTAAAATAGTGTATAAATAATAAAAGTTCCGGCGAGGTAGGGAGGCTACTACCACGGAAGAGTACGCTCATATCTAAACTTGACACAAACTTTTAAAATGGACTTTCCCCTGTATAATTTTTCCATTTCTTGTATGAATAAGCTACATATGTTAAACCTATCTAGTGATTTTACTGGTTTTTTCTCAGATTTATTTATTATGCTATTTAGCTGTTGCCATTATGCTTCTTCAATTAGGCCAATATACAAATGTTACCTAATAATAAGAGGAACGCTATAAAGTGATATGCATAATTATTGAACTAACCGTTTTTCTCGTGTATAAATGAAATTTAAAACGATTTTACGTATTTAGGTAATCTTTTTCAAGATATCGTATGTACATACATTCAGAACTGGATTTGTTCAGCCATGTCATTGATAATCTTCGCTATCCCTCAGCTAAAAATACAAATGTAGAAAAGATTTTGTAAAAAGTCATTTTTATTTCAAAGTTAGGAATGCAAATCACTGTAAACTAAATGCATTGTGCCCATTGTGATTGAGAAAACAACTTGAACCAGCCTTCGGTTCCTAACATCATCAATAAACTGATTGGTGAAACAGTTACAGTCTCAGTTTATGAACAAAGAACTCGTTAGTGTAAGCAATATTACAATATGCATCACGCTTTATGCTCAAACTTAGTATTGGGGTATTAAATAATACATCAAAAGGACCATATACGTTAAGGAAATGAGAATAAGATGTCGTGTTGCAGAACTTTGTAAACTCTGTGTCATTGTATAAGTAGTTGTCTATCGTCAACCCTGTTCAATCAGTTTGGAACCTGCCGTCCACTAACTGTGACTAATTGATTAAGGATTAGCGTTGTTAACTAATAATAACCGTATGGAGATAATAGTATCAGGGACTTCCTTTATGTTCTATATCATACATTGTAGGTACTATTACCTTATTGGATAAAAATATTATTTCAATTTAATCAGGTGAGGAGTAGTGACAGCTACAACTATCAATCTTACCTTTGGTTTAAGAGAGTAAGACTCATTATCATTAATAGATTGCAGAGTTTATAGGATACTTAATATTTGTATTAATTCAAAATTTGTTGAAATATTAAAAACAAAACAAAATTATACATTATCTGCATTATCTAAGCCTTAAAACAGTATTGCTTTAATTTGGGCAAAGCATGATAATGATTCAAACATGCAAATTCACAGTCAGTGCACTCATTAGCAGTTTTTTTTCTTTTATACTGACTCATAAAAAGGTTTTTTCATTGCATGTACCCTAATAAGCTAACTTTACTCCAGTGAATTACTCATTCTACCCCACTACAGAACCGAAACTGCCGCTATATTATTTATTGGAACAAGTGGTCAGTACTCTGTTGGAACCACTTTTAGCTACTCCTCAACAGATTAAAATCAAGCCCCTTCATACCGACATAAAAAAGACATTTTATAGTTTACATTTATATGAAATGTAAGACAAAACGTCATGGTAGTTTTTGGTCCTGTGGGTGAACAATTTATAGATTTAGTTCTAAAATGTTGGGTAATAACGCCTGATAAATGTTGTATAATGGTAGAGTGATACTTTTTTTCCCAAATACTGATGCTAACGTTACACATAGTTTAATTAATTTGTGGTTCTTTTATCTAAGACGAAAATCAAGTCCTAAACGAACTTATTCCAGTAACCTACCATCCATTCCATCACTCTACTTTACCTAATTTGCAAAATAATACAATGCAATCACCTAAGTACTATAGTTAATTTTTAAATTTTCAAATCACAGAAATATTGCAAAACTACGTAAAAAATACTTTATAATGTTAAGGCATTAATACAACGTTTAGAAGATTAATATTAAGCACAAGTATACTATATTTTAAATAAAAATGAAAAATTTTGTGTAATATTTTTTTATATTATTCCGTACTTTTACTTGTTTATATACTTCTAGAATCAATAATTTACTTATATGAATTGATTACTGAAATAATGCGGTGTAAGATACACCAATAGAAATTTATTTATAAAATGTTGGAATATGATAACATTTTCTGTAATAATGGACAAGCTAGTTCTAACCCTTCTATACCAAGGGCTAGAAAACTGAATTATAAGTCTTAAAAAAAATTAACTGCTTGCAGAGATTTAACTCCACTGACAGTTGGAGACAAGAAAACAAGTAGACTACTTTTTGTCCACCTGAGCTGGGCCAGCTCCAACCTTCTTTAGGATTTTTTTAAATTTACTTTTTTCCTGTTGGTACTTGTGGTTCTTCCGTTGGCTCACCCATTTCTTTATGCTCCTCCTTCCATGCATACACTTGGTAACTGATAAATTAAGAACAGTTTCTGTACAGTCTTGCCATCTGGAGTGGAATATATTGACTAGGGAGGGAAAGGCTGCATTGGGCCAACAAAGTGCGGCCATCTACGGAACGTCATTGTGGATGTTAGGTCGTCAATGGAGGTTAGGGTATAAGCGTTGAAGAAGCAGTATACCAACCACTTACGAGTAAACTGCCGCATGGTTCTGGGGGCTCAAGTGGCTTCCGGAGAAAATCAGCCGGACGACACTTGACCGGAGCCAGAGGAGTGATACGCACTCTAGGTGTGGGAGCTGGAATGTGTTGCTTTACCGTAAGAACCGGAAGCGGCGACTTTGGAAATGAGCAGAATTACCAGAGATGTAATTTTCATATGATAGATCCCTTAGGCGGTCCATATTTAGGAATATGCTATCCAACTATTAGTTTTAAATAATTTGCAATGCACTTTATAACTTAGTTACATAAAATATGTTTTAGTAAGAAGACATATCGTCTACGTAAGTAACCTGAACCAAGTTAAAAAAGAAACTTTTCTTTATAAATTATTTACGCTCTGTGGCGTAAACGTTGATAAAAAACAACTAAAACCAAGATTATATATATATTTAAAGTCATAAATTAGGCTTCTAATATACATAATATGATATTATACTGACTAATGAATACAAAAAGTAAAGAAATTATGAGTGCACATATATAAAAATTATTTATATATTTCATGAAACCTTTTTTGTACTTATCCTTTATAAACAATACTCCACTATTTACAAAATTTCAAATACAAAACTGCAGTAGTTACAGATTAAATAAGTGGTATTTTATTTAGTAGTCTATATCTAACATACATATCTAAACTTTACCGGAACACATTGGATATTATTAATCCTCTTAGGATTACAGTGTGGGTGAAAAGAGTAGCATTCAGCCCAAGCTGTCACATTCACTCAGCTTTTCTATTGCTTTTAACAGGTCACACTTGCAAATGAAATATGAGACTCCAATGATTTTTTTAATTTGAATAATTTTTTTACTTATAGAATACTTATCATTTGTTAATTAATATTTATTTGGCTCTCAACAGTTACTTTCTCAATGTTGCAACTTATATTGAAAAGCGTTAAGCTTAATTATCCCAATCAAGATTAATAATTAAACACTGTCAAGGTTTTTTAATTATTTTTAAATTTAACAATTCCTCAAACGTTGTGCTAATTTTTTTACCTCACAGTGGATACACAGCTGCATATAAAAGGTACATTTCAGTTTAGAATCAGTTTAGGTGACATTTACTTTTTTATAAGATTATGGTTATTATTGTGCCCTATAATATGAATAAAATAATGTGCACTGTATACCTTAGATAAACAAGTTCACTTTCTAGCTTAATACATAAAATATGTGAAATTGCATGAGAAGTGTCTCAAACGATTGCATACAGCTTTCACCCTTAGACTTATAACTAGACCACTCTTGCCAGAGTGGCAATGGTTGGCAGATATCCAGCGCTATTTGTTCTAGAAGTCGCATTGCTGATGTATGAACATATCACGTTGTTTCTAATATGGGGCAAAATAAAAATAATAAGATTTTTCCGTAATGTTATAATGCAAAACTTTATGTTATGATATTATTTTGTTATCGGTTAGCTATTTTATATAGCTATAGTTTAATACCTGCCATTTACTAATCAATTAACCCACTAAGTATATATATATATATATATATATATATATATATATATATATATATATATATATATTAGTGTCCCGGCGGAGCAAGTACTTTTTGCGATTCAATGTTTATTGAAATTAAATGAGGCAATTGCCATTTATAGAAATTTAATGTAAACTAAATTTAATGTACTATGCATATGCATAGTAACATCAACCGATCATATGTTAGTTTTTTTATTTAAACACATATGTGACAGATACGGCCCAATACAAAATAATTGAATCGTAGAAAGTGAGCGCTCTGTGGTGTAATGGTAGCACATTCACCCGGCAAGTGAGAGATCCGGGTTCGTGTCCCGGCGGAGCAAGTACTTTTTGCGATTCAACGTTTATTGAAATTAAATAAGGCAATTGCCATTTATACAAATTTAATATATATATATATATATATATATATATATATATATATATATATTCTTTGCAGAATTTTGATGACGTATTCGCTGAAATTACCACCAGAAAAAACACACAATTATTTTATTATATAATAGAATATGTAGACATAGTAAAAGTATTCGTACTGTTTAACCTTATATTTTATAGATAACACAGAAAGTTAGGCTAAGTAAATTTTAGTATGATTTATAATTTTGACTGTTTTGGAAGCCAATATAAGAAAAACTTTGAATAATTATAGATAGATTTTTAACTTGTAATTTGACTATTTAAATAATGAATTAAAACGTCCTGTCTTAAATTCCTGTGTTACAATGAGCTCGTCTGAATTTTTTTTTTCAATTTATGCATGTCTAAGGTAAGATATTTATGATTCTACCTTTTAGTTTAAAGCTTTAATGTTTATTAATTCAAATATTATACTAATATACGTATTTGGATATCTTATAACATTATTTCTCCCTCAATATTATCACTCTGAAATGATTTTTAAAAGCTTTGGTGCATGTATTCTTGCTAAGAGAATTTCTTGATATGTCTTTTTCGAAAACACTGTATGTTCACATATTTTTTTCTATTTTATGTAATCTTCATCACACATGAAAATATCACAATTTATACAATTTATTGGGGGAATGCCATTGGAATGGTTTGAGGAGGTTTAAGATGGTGGTTTAAGTTTGGATATATTATGTTTCTTATTATTTTAAATTAATATCGTACAGAACAAAACTATTTTAAAGATGGCTTCCTCGAAAACAGAAAGGGTGAAAAGAAGTAATAATTTTATAGCTCTACGTATCATTAATGGTACTTGGAGTAGGTAATTGAGAAAATCCCTTAATAAGGCACAAATAAAAATGGATTATGATGAGAAATGTGTACAGGGGGAACTACTACAATATGTACATGGGGCTATCCAAAATAAGGTAACATTTTAACAATGCAACAGGGAAATTTATAATATGCATTTGCTGATCTTCTTACAGAATATCTCTTTTAACGAATAATAAAGTAGTTCATTTTCTACGTTGTATACTTAATGGTAGCCATAATATTTTTAATATTGAAGATATTTTAATTTCTTCCACAATATTATTTAATATAAAAAGTGCTTTCGCCTGCTAAGACATCATCACTTAACGTAAACAAACAACATGTGTATGAAATAGAAAAACATATGATGAAGTGTTAGAATAAAATTTACAAATAATTGTAAAGACTAAAAACTCATAAATTTGTTATGTACAAGTGTTATGGAGAAAAATTTGGTTTTCAATTTATCGTTTTCTTCTATTACTGATGGTCACTGGTGGAAAAATGTCACTGAAATTTACAGAAGGTGGGAAAATACAATCATCTTTCAAAACCGTCATAAGTGCACTTTCAATTTCGTTTTAGTTCTGGAAGATTCTTTAATAACTAAATTGGATGATTTAAAATTTATATGGAGATTTTACTTTATATCATGTTCCACTAATTTCGATTTTCAACGTTTTATTTTTTATAATTTAAATCTTATTTTAGTCTGTTTCTACAGATATTGATTGATGTTTGTCTGAAATAATCCTTTTTGCACCCTCAGTCAATTTTATAAATTACATTCTTCGTTTCTTATTGTTTCATTTTTGGTTTTAATTTAGTTCTTAAAATATTTGAAGAATTTTAAACAGTATGGATGTTAAATTTAGAATTTAGGGTACGAATTTTGTCTGATATTCCTTTTATTTAAGGAATAGTTATACATACACATATTTTGTAATGTATATATTCTAGAATGCAAGCATATAATAAAATCGAATATGTGTGGAAATAATTTTGCATAAATGGCAACTAATGCTCGGTCTAATGTATTTATTTGTATTAATAGATAACTTCTAAATGAATAATAATATACACTTAAACACAATGGCTGTTATTTTCCAAACGCAAAAAACCATTTATACTGATAATAAATAATTTATGATTTTTAAAATCTCTTTCTCTCAAAATATTTTCTAGAATTGCTGTTTTGAACATATTTTATTTAAATAATAAATTTATAATTGTAAGGGAAATATGCTTTTAACTGTACATTTTAGTAAATATTAACTATGCAGTGCGTGGTTAGGATAGTAAACGACATCCAAGTGCTTCGTCTTGACACCATTAGCCGGAAGTATTTCACGTGGTCTACACCTGTCGATGCGTGGCAAAAGACTGCTGGCCGAGATGTTGGTGAGGTGCTTGACTACGCCCAAAACTCGCCCGGTTTGCACAGATAGCAGACTGTCAGCTAACGCTCCTACGCCTCGACCGTGCACCAGGAGAGCGGTTCCTCCGGTAACACCACCACCGGTACCGACGTCCCCTCCATTACCCTCATCTTCAACGCCTTCTCTGACACTTTTGGGGCCAGCGTCTTCACCGTCGTCTCCATCAACGTCCGCTCCTCTCACTCTGCCGCATATCACCTTTGCTGAAGTTGTCGCTGGGACATCTAAGCCCAATTCAATTGCAGAAACAACCAGCACTCAGTCTTTTTTAGTAGAAGCTCCACCTCTGATCCCCATAAAAATTTGACTGACAAAAATAAAATAAAAAATTCCAATTTAAAGAAACACATTTCTAAAACAGTGTCATTTGTGCATCAAAATGCACAAATGGCTACGAATAAGGTGGATGAGCTTACTCTCATGTGCGAGGAGCTCAATCCAGACTTGTTAGTTGTGACCAAACACGGTTTTAACAACAACAATATCGAACACTTTAAAATTCCAAATTACCAATTGGCAAATTTTTACTGCCGCAACTCCTTCAAAGGAGGAGGTGTAGCAATATTTCTGAAAAAATGAGCTCTCCTTTACCCCTCTCACTCTTTTCAAACCTACAGACAAATACTGTGAACATACAGGTGTAAAACTCAAAACCAAACACTCTCATATTGATGTGATTGGTCTATATAGGTCTCCCAATGGAAACGAGGAATTGTTTTTTTCAAAATTCGATCAAATCTTGACTGACGTTGCAAATAAAACTCGCGGTTTCATAGTCATGGGAGACTTCAACATTGACGTCATAGATGTCGATAGTCCCATGACAAGGAGATTTGCTGACTTGCTGGGGTCGTTTAGCCTGAACTAGTCGGTTAACTCTCCAACAAGAGTGACGGCCAACTCAGCGACCGCGATTGACAACGTCATCACAGATTTGACAGACGTTGAGGTCTTGGTGGTCGACACAGCCATTTCAGACCACTATGGCCAACAGGCCATCATCAATGGTCACGAGGCACCAAAGTCCCATCTCAGAGAAAACATTCAGAGATACAAGGCCCACAAACATAGCATTGCTGAACTTTCAGCTGGCAAAAGAAAGTTGGAACTTTCTGAATTCTAGGGATCCTCTTGAGTTGCAATTTAAAACATTCGAGCAAACATTCAATTTTCATCTAGACGTGAGCTGTCCTGTAAGGAAAACTAAACAAAAACCTAAGAAACGAAAGTGCACATGGATTACCAAAGGTATCCTGGTTTCTAGAGAAAAATTTTTATTTTTCTCGGAAATAAACAAGCACACAGTTAACGAAAAGTTCAAAAGATTTTTTCAAAAGTACAAACAAATTTATAGAAAAGTCATCAAAGCTGCGAAAGCCTATGATGTAAACAAAGCGTTGCTCACGTCGAAAAACGTATCAAAAACTGCATGGGCCTTCATCAACAATAAAAATTTATTAATTGATAAACCGATTGAACTACAGATCAAAGATAAACTCATCAATGATCCTTTAAGGGTATCTGAGGAGTTCAATAAATTCTTTTCCTCGGTTGGAGCTGAACTAGGACATCGTCCTCCATATAGCCAGCCGGTTCACATGTCAGTGTCGAGTCCAATAGCTTCATTGGCTCTGGTCCCGGTATCAGAGGAGGAAATTGCTAGAGTGATACGAGGCTTCCCATCAAAATGGTCTAATGACTCAAATTATGTGTCAACGTGGCTCCTAAAGCAATGCTCTAAGCATTTATTGGGCCCGCTCGAACACCTTATCAACCTCTCTTTTCACTCGGGAGCGTTTCCTTCCTCTCTCAAAATCGCTAAAGTCACTCAAATTTTTAAGAAGGCTGACCCTCTTTCAACTCAAAATTACCGCCCCATATCGATATTGCCGGTCTTCAGCAAAATCTTTGAGAAGCTCTTTCTTTCCCGTTGTGTGAATTTTCTGGACAAATACCATTTGCTGTCTGTAAACCAGTTCGGATTCTGAAGTGGTAGATCGACGGTAGACGCAGTCGTGCGTCTAGTCGATGCGATAGTAGAGGTAATTGAAGGTCGAGGAGATACTTTGAGTATTTTCCTTGCCTTATCAAAAGCGTTTGACTTTGTCGACCATCAAATCCTCATTCGCAACCTGGAGTATTACGGGATGCGAGGAGTGTCGCTCAAGTGGCTCAAATCGTATCTCAGTGATCGAACACAATTTGTAGGCATTTCAGGCGTCAAATTGGGAGAGGAGGGTCTGAGCTATGGTGTTCCTCAGGGCTCCATACTTAGCCCTTTACTCTTCTTGATCTACGTAAATGATGTTGGTTCATCGGTACAACAAGGGCGACTCGTCCAGTACGCAGATGACACGACTCTCTGTCTCAACTCAAAATCACAATAAGAACTTGAGAAAATTACGTTCATTGAGCTCAACAGTGCAGTTCAACATTTCAATGAGCTCAATCTCAAAACAAATCCTTTGAAATCAAAATTCATTCAATTTATTTTGCGACAAACAGATTCAGATTATAGTCCTACAGTCATGTTAGACGAATCTGAAATCACTGAAGTGTACTCAATGAAATTCCTTGGAATACACCTGGATCGAGGTTTGACTTGGGATTGTCATGTAGACTATGTTTGTTCAAAGTTATCCTCAGGCATTTATGTCTTGAGGAAACTGCCCGAATACTGCCCAACGCAGGTACTGATGACGGCATATTATGGACTGATCTACCCACACCTTTCTTACGGATTGGCATTGTGGGGAGGTTGCATAACCGCAAACTTTTCCAGAATTTTCATCCTTCAAAAAAACAATTGCAAAACTGCAATGGAGAGAGTCGTGTAGGCCAGCTTTCAAAAATATAAAATTGTTGACATTACCTTGCCTCTACGTCTTGGAAACATGTCTTTTTTTCAAATCCAAATGCGAACACAAAAGAGGTAGTGATTTACACTCTTATGCAACTAGATGCAGGGATGACTACCGAACTGGAAGACACAGGACGGTAGCTCACGAGCGTTTGCCTTCTCAGGCAGGAGTTCGAATTGTCAACACTTGCCGAACTCGATTAAATGTGTCCCCATGCTGAAGGCATTCAAATCTCGTCTAAAAACAACATTGATTACACATGCGTTCTACAGTATAGACGAGTTTATGGCACACAATTGGGAGACCTCTCAATTGGCTGACTGACCGGGGAAGTGGTGGATCAATTCCAATGAGTGAGAGAGAGTAAACGCAAAAATTGTATGTATGGAAGGGACTTCGATGGTAGAACGGATGGAAAATTTAGCTCGATATACGTGACGATTGCTATAACATTGTTTTTATGTTCTACGCAATAAATAATTTATTATTATTATTATATAAAAGGCAACTTTAATGTCAATTGCAGAGAGTCATTGTACAAACCTTTACTATAAATTTAAATAACATTACCAAACTTTTATTATTTGTGGCATTTGTCACAATACAAATTAAAATTGCACTAATAAATAATTATAGAAGAAAAAAAATATTTTAGAACATAACAAGATTTGTATAATTATAGGTGAATTAAAAACGTAATTTCTCACGAATAGGTCATGGACAGTAAGGTGGTAATGGTACAGACAGACAGCTGTATATCAGGAAATTTACTACGATAACTGCTTACAGAGAGGTAGAATAGTTGATAAATAATTTCTACAGCCATGCGATTAAATAGTCGTAGTCCAATCAAGAGGGTCAGTGATGACGTAATTTAGGTAGGGGATGGAGTGGTATCTAGGCTCCAAATAGCGGTTTTGTGGCATTTTTCATTGCTCCGCTTATATGTTATTGGTACATTCTTTTTTTCTTTTTTTTTTAAACCATTCTGCGTGGAATTTTGCGTAATTATAAATGTTATATTCGAGTTACGATTTTCGTATAAGAAATTAATTTTCAACAAATGTTAGCAATAATTTACGGGGGATATTGATAAAACTTACTTTTATAAAACTGGATAAATAAAATATTCAACCATTTAAAATTACTAACGCTATATTGCATAATAGTTCACGTTAAAGCAAGTTGGGTTAAATAATGTTTTCCCACTTTAATTTTAGTTGCAGCTTGTTTGCAATATAACTTTAATATGCAACAGTCAGAATACATTTAATACAGCAAAAATTTAGTTTTTTAGTACATTATTTTTAAAAGAATATATTTTGATTACAATTTTTACTTTGAATCTGTTTAAAATTTAACAGGAAGTGATACACGTGGTATGAAGGTGTTTTTCCAATAATGAGAAAATGTTTACAGGACAAGTGGTCCTGTAAGCAAATGGTGGTTAAATAATTAATATTTGAATTTTGAATAAAGATTATTTTAATGAATACCAAGCTTTGTGTAATAGACAATGTTTTATAAGAATTCAAGAAATTATTTCCTGTCTATCTTTGCCGTTAAAAATTATTAAGTAATTTTTAAACTCGCAACAGAAATGCAGATGAACAAACAAATAAAAAAAATCATCAAAGGACATTTTTGGGTTATGGGGAAGGTTCTAAATCTGTCTATTGAAAAAATAAGGTACTCAGATTTGTTTATGTACATACTTTCTTGGTCAGCCAAACAGTCAAAATCACAAAAACTGCAGACCAAAGTAAATAACAATTTCCTTAAATAAAGAATTTTTGACAGCTTTTCTTGGACGTTGAGACAAGGAAAACTCAACATTGGCAACATACATATAATTCACTGGTATTATAAGAGCTCATATTGGTACAAAGCCTTCAATATTGTGGCAAGCAGTGGGTATCTGACTATTGGGCACAAGTTAGGTCATCAAAAGAATAGCCTTAAATGTTTTTAAACTAAAAAAGTAAAGAAGACATTTTCCTGCAGACACATATTCCAATGAGACCGTCAGACCACAGTATCATTCAAAGGCTTGAATTCCCTGTTCAATTAGCGATGACTATTAACAAACGTATGATCGAACAATGTCCGTTTGCGGCTTAGATTTAGAAACTCCATGTTTCTTCATATGTCAAATTATTCGTTACATGCTCTCGTGTTGGTAAAGCATCTAATTTGTTTATATTATCAAAAGACAGATAAACTAAAAATATTATGTACCAACTATTGCTTAATTGAATTTTAATAAATAATTATAATTTAGAATAATATACTTGATATCGTTTCATAACCAACCTTTTCATACCCAGTTAATAAAAAGTAATTTACACTTAATACTACTACGCTCGTTCTTCAATTATATTTCCAAAAACTTCAAAGCCAACAATGCTCTCGTAATCACTACAAGTGCGCGCCCGTAATTGTACAACAACTTGAGGTAATGATTATCATAGATTTTCGGATATTGTCGCTCTCTACTTAGCGGTGAATGTAAAAATCCATAGATTGACCCAATAGACAAGCTTGATCTAGATGGAATTATTATCAGCCGTGATGTTATCAAAAGCTGAAACTGAGTAAGAACCACGATGTAGAAGAAAATTTGAAGTTAGAGGATCATCGTTCGTCACAATCATGTCTTTTGTCGTCTTGGGACTATTTCGAGGATTTTCTTGGACTTTTAGGTGAGAACAGTGTAATATATAATTTCTGCTACATCTAAGCAATCAATTGCTTCGAGAGTTATCTTGCAGTTAACTGATTAACCTTAATTAAAACTTCATTGCATTTAGGTTTAAGGCCAGCTTCTCTAGGAAACCTAATTTGTATAAAATTTTTCGTTTTATCAAATTGAGAGATTTCAAGTCTTTGTTTCCACTTAAAATACATTTATTAATCGTTACGTCAATCGTATATATTAACACTTTGATGTGCAACCTATCAATACTTGTTACCTGTTACAAAGTATCTTACTATTTATTCAAGACAATTAATTTTAGTGTTTAAATTAGTGTACATTAAAGTAAAATCATATTATTTACAAATTAATGTCTCCTTGCATGTTTATTGAATTATTAAATGAATGTTATAAGCATGTTTATATAAAAGCCCTGCCATTACTTGGTGTACGTTGGTAGGTAAGATAATGACTAGCTTTGTTTGCAATTAAAATACCTTAAATTCACTCACTTTTCAATATGATTGGGACATACTCAATGGCTGAAACTATTAATTGTCTTAAAAACAGCATTCAAATCATTACTTGACTATTAATCTTACTGTCACAATAAAGTACTGTAATAGCCTTACCAATGTGGTACCTGCATTATTTATAGAAATCATATTATATTATTACTAGTCATAACTAAATTATTGTCCTTAAATTTTATAGTTTGATTAGGAATGAGGAAATAATGTTTAAGGCTTCTGGTCGACAACACAAGTTTAATTGCGATGGGTTCCCCTGCATCCTGGACGACCGGAATCGTCTCCTGGACGACCTTGACACGCCGCTATCGCCTCACATCGGACCTTATCAGATTCCAACCGATAAGTATATCTCTAACCACAACTTTCGGCCGTATCGGTCGCACCTTATTAATTTTTGTGAGACACATGAACAGACTATGAGAACAGAACAGAGCATTGGGTGGATTTCTATGACTATTCTGAATAGTATATTGGCTGTTTCCCTAGTCTTTATTGTGATCTAAACATTTAATAATTTACTTATATTTATTCTCTAATAAGCTATTTGTGTCCTAATTATTAATTTCTTCGGTGACCGCCGATAATTATATATTTATTAACTAGATTTATTTTGCTTGAGCTAACTATTACATCCTGTAACTTAGCATAGTTAAATCCTATTTGTTTGAGAAGTATATTTATTGATAGCTGCAATATTGTATAGCTGCTTTGCTTGAGCAAACTGTTAGATTTAATTTAGCATGGTTCACTTCTAGTTTACATGAACAGTATATATTTAATATTGTTGTGGTACCTGTACCTCTCAAGCTCTTTATAGTTATAGGTAAGCTTGATTTGCACTGTGATTGTGCATATTTATTGGGTCATAAACCCCTACTACATGTAATTGTTTGTGTGTAAATGTTTTCACTTTCTATTGACTTGGCATTAAATATATTTAAAATAATGAAACGATTGCCTCTTTGCTCAAGAAATGAATGACTCGACTTACAGCGTAGTCATTAACCTTGGATAATTTTAATCTAAACAGTTGATATTATTAATAATCTCTCAAAGTTGTTGAAGGGTTGGACTTGTTGTGTACTGGGTATTATAACTTTATTATTAATTATAATTTATAGCCAACTTGTATATAAGCTAACTTCCATGAATTCAACCTAGGGCTGATCTTAGTTGATGCTTTGTAAAAGCCGGCCTTACCTCCGACCTAGCGGAGAGAGAATAATAATCCATTGCTTCTCTACTTCCCTGTAGTGATTTCTTCTTCTTCAGGCGTCAGTGATTGGTATTGATCCGCCTTCACCTAAAAACATTCGTCGATGGTATCGCCAATTTGAAGAGAAAGGGTGCCTGTGCAAAGGTAAAAGTTCAGGCCGACCTCGCACTTCTGACGAAATGGTGGAAACAGTTCGGCAAACGTATGAGCGCAGTCCACGAACGTCTACTCGCCGTGCAAGCAGACAACTGGGTATGCCTCACATGACTGTCTGGCGAGTGTTAAGAAGTTAAGACGTCGTTTACTGTACAAACCATACAGACTAAAATTAGTACACGCTCTCCGGGTTGGTGATAAAAGGAAACGTGTTGAATTTAGTAATGCTCTCCTTGAGGACATGGAAGTGAATACATTTTTATCACGATTAATTTTCAGTTCAACCTCACGACGTTATTCAGCATGAACGAGACTCGCCGAAAGTGAACGTTTTTTTTTACAGTCTCTCGTAAAAAAGTGTACGGTCCCTTCTTTTTTGAGGGAGACACTGTGAATGGAATGAGCTATCTTCAATTGCTGCAAAATTGGCTTTTCCCACAACTTCAGGCAGACTCTGGTGACTTCATTTTCCAACAGGATGGAGCTCCCCCTCACTGGCACAACAATGTTCGGCAGCTTCTCAACAACACTCTGCCCCACCGCTGGATAGGGCGCACGGGACCTCGAGACAATGCCCTTCATTCTTGGCCTCCAAGATCACCAGACTTGACCCCATGCGACTTTTTCTTGTGGGGATATGTGAAGGAAAAAGTGTTTGTTCCCCCTCTAACTCATGGCATCGAAGAACTAAAGAACAGAACAGAACTGTCGCAATAAGGTCTGTGAACGCAGATGCGTTGTGTAAGGTTTATGAGGAATTTAGCTATCGTCTGGATGTTGTCCGTGCTGTTGCTGGTGGACATATAGAACATTTGTAATAACATACCTAAAACTTTAAGATTTCGTGAGTATTTTGCAATAAATATTAATTTTGTTGTACCGATTGTAATAAATAATAATACTGGGGTAACTGGATTACCGGTGGAAGGAGTAGGCCCAGAAGAATGATAAGGACTGGACTGTACAAAAGAGGCTGCTATCAGCGAGGCGCGCATCGCAGATGGCAGTGTTTGATAACAAAATTGAGAGGTGGGGTGAAGTAGACGTGCCGTACCTCTCGTCTCAGTTACTCGGAAGTGATTGTAACGAGTAGAGTTTGAGAGTGCTTAGAGTAAATCTTTTTGCTAATCGTCATTGAACCTTTTAACAGGAGTCCAGTCAATATATATTCTTAGTCATTTTGGAATAATTTTGGGAAAAGAAATATTGTAAAAATTAAATTTAATGGAAATTTAGGAACTTGTCCTTTTGATCTGTGCAATATAAAACTGGTTGGTGCAGTGAGCACATGTATATAAAATTTTATGTAAAAATACTAAAAGAGTTTTGTGGTTGTTACAGATGCTTTCAGCAATATTAATTTTAAAATCTCTAACACTGAAGAATTTTTAAATCTCTAACACTGAAGAATATTTTAATTCTCTAACACTGAAGAATAATTTTTAAAGTAAAATAAAGAAAATTAGTAACAAAATAAAATTGAATTTTGAAGATAAATTAAAGTGGAGAATTTCCAGATCAGATTAGAGTGTGAAAGTTTTTTAATTTTGAAAATTGAATAAAAAGCCGTAAGAACTTTTTACATTTTTGGAGTGACAAATATATTACAAGTTTGACTTTAAAATTCATCAAGAAGTTTTTATTTTAATTTTAATTTCAGTAATTATTTTTAAGAAGAAGTTTTATTTTAGTTTGAACTTTATTTATTTCAGAAAATTTTCTTTTATTTTTAAACCTTCACAAAAGTTTTAAATTTCAAAGCTAACCCCCATGTGCCAGTAAAACGGTACATTGTAGTACATTTTTATCAATAGATATTGAGTTTTAAAATCAGGTAATTCATATTGATACACGCTGTATTTGTCACGGTGACACTAAAGGATAATCACATTTAAAAAAATTATTAACTGTTTTACAAATATAATTTTTATCAGCATAATAATATTGACATTATATAAATGAAAATTTTTTGTGCGTCTAATTCATTTTGAATACATATAAATCTGTACTTATTTTATTTTATTTTTCGGACACCATACTGCTAAAATATAAACTACGGAATATAAGTACTTGATACTTTAGATACACAATTAACAAACAAACATTCAAGGTTTAATGTCACGTTACCTATGACTAGTCCAAATAATATTAATTTGATGTGCGAATATTTTATTTCAATTATTTATGTAAAAGTTAAATCCACACAACATAATAGCATAATATCATACTTGCTGACTTATATAATAATACAACATTAAGCTTAAACTTATCTATTATAAATAACAACAGCAAATCTAAATCTAATCATACTAAAAGTTATTTAATATTCTAAAGGTTTCTGAACAGTTTAATTAGGTTTTACATATTTTACGCATACTAATTTTACACATACTGTATTGTTAACTCGTATGCTATATAAAACAATGCTATGGCAATATTTTCCCATACAAACAACAAAAACATAGTCTCACTTAGACATTTATTTTAGAAATTTATATATATAATTTTTTATTTCAAACAAAAACAAAAATATGAGCTCCATCAGGAATACTATGATCTTCTTTCATTTGAATAAAAAAAAAAAATACTGCAAGTCGTAGGCTGCAAATATTAAGTTGTTTTGAGTAATAACATTCCCCTTTTCAATGAAGCAATCCTGCATGATGTTAAGACAAGTTTGGAAAATCTAAATTCCAGAACAAAAATTGGAAAAAAAATAAATTCCAGATCGTTTGTAAATGAGCTGACATCTGCACGTTATAGCCTCTAAAGCTCAGTGTGTGGAATATTGAGGCCATGTTTTATATATTCCTGGCAGCTTTGATATCAGTCTATATTCGCGATGATGTTAATTTTGCAATTTGTTTGTATCAGTTTCAAACAAATGCTTAATTTCTTTGCTAGTTTTATTCTTTGTGTTTTTGTAAAATTTATTTTTCTAGAGTCAAAATGTTATATATTTTAATATATTGATACAAGAAAGTTAGATTACTACAATTGTAACTCAATATATAGAAAACTCATATACTGGAATGGATACTAAAGTATGCGGTCACTCAAATAAGCTAGAAACATTATTGTTACTTATAGTAGTTGTACTTAAATAATAAAAAGACTCTAAAATTACTCATAATTATTTTTAATATAGCTATATTATTTGTTTACTAAATACATTATCTATAGGTGTGAGAAATATTAAACATTTTATATAATAGAAAAAATCTACTATAATACATATATATTCTATTGGTAGTTTTCATAAAGGGTTAATCAAGAATTTCAGAGATGTAGAGTAGTAGGTGTATCTGCGAAATGGAGAGTAAACAAATTTTCACTAATCTGTTTGTGCATAATTTTGGTGTTATTTACTATAAAATAATGATTTTTAACTCATATAATCCCATTAATAATAACTATGATTAACTAATAACTAGAACCATTTGATCTAATTACACTTATTTATAAACGATTAATGCTGGAATGCCTTGGAACTTGAAAATTTTCAAGTATGTAATTGACACCTTGCTACATTTACAATAGTGTCTCCATACAATTACTGTTGTAATATTTTAAAACAGCCATGTGCTAGCAAATTATAAAAATGCTTATTAGTAGTATAACTAACATTTTTTATGTCACGACGTCACGTTTACAGGAATATACAGTTTTCTCGACCAACACATAATTGACACGAAAACTCAGCAAAAATGATATTCAATATTTTTTGAATTGCAGTCCATGACAAATTAATCATGCATATTCATGTTACATTTATATCACCAGTAAGTTGTTTCTTTCTATTGAAAGAAGTGGACAAATTTCTTACAACGTCAAATGTAAGTAATAATAGTTTTTTGCAGAAAATATTCATACATTTTTATATATTAATTATTTGACCATGTGATTTGACAGAATGTAGTGCCGGCTTCTACAAGTGACGTAGAATCTCCAGTTGCCTGGTCAAAGAAGCTTCCTGCCATTGAAATACTCAGAAACTCACAAAGTCCTGTATATGTATGTGTCCTTAATGGCACCATACTCTGTTATAATTATTCTACTGCAAATGCAATTCTAAATTCTCTAAACAATGGCTTTTAAAAATAATAAATGTGTTTAAAATAAAAGTTTAAATCTAAATTTTTTAATATTTCGTTCTGTTAAAAATCGTTTTCTTCATAGTTAGTAAAATACGATTTCCTCATCAATTTAAATATTTTAACCTACTTTATGAATACATATACTGATATTGCTGTAATTAAAATGTAAAAGTAGATTTTATTTATATATCAATTAAAGAAATTACTGTTTATCACTTTTTTACAATTACATAAATCATCATTTTATTTAAAGCTTCCATATAGCAAGATAAA
This sequence comes from Homalodisca vitripennis, assembly GCF_021130785.1. Lineage (NCBI taxonomy): Eukaryota > Metazoa > Arthropoda > Insecta > Hemiptera > Cicadellidae > Homalodisca > Homalodisca vitripennis. Next base: position 163,898,473 of record NC_060207.1, on the reverse strand, counting down.
ACGATACTAAAATTTTTACTCTTCGATAAAAAAATTTAACTATCCCTATCAAATAAATTTCAAATAAACGTTATTTATGCAATATTTCATTGCTTAAAAAAAACTGTAAAAGTAAACGGTGTGTAAAAATAAATAATGAAAAAATAGCTTATCTTATAAAAGCTAATTGTGCTTAGAATTTAGTTTATTTAGAAGGAAGGTATATCACTACCAAGCAATATATTAAGTTTATTATATAAGGTATAAATTTAAATGCAACAATTAAGCTTATATTTGCTCTGCATATTAATAATTTTTGCTTTCTCTTCAAAGGGCATTGCAAATCTTCTTTAGCAAAATATTACATTTTATCAGAAACTCTTCCTGTGTGTATTTTTATTAATTGATTAAAACAAGAAAAAACTACCTGTTGTGATGCTATTTCTAGTGATTTTTTATTTATAAAACATTTTGGAATTTTGCAGTATGATAAAAATTTCCAACGGAAAAGCCTCTATTGATACTTCTATACGTTTACTCATTTCTAAATAAAGTACGTTGCAAAAAATATCGAGACACTAATACATAATACCGTCTAATAAAATATATTATTAAAACTGCAAGTTAAATCCTAAATAAATAATGGAAATGGATTTTGGATTTTACATATGATATTAAATTTGGTATTCAAATAACCTAAAAATTTATATAAATTATAACTATTATCTTAATGCATTACAGATATTGCAGAAACTCTTTTAAAATATATTTTTTTTATTTTGACAAAAAGTATATATTTCTTTGAACTGTCCTAGACAGCTCACATTTAGTCCTATCGTAAAATAAAAAATCATATACATACTATGATGCTTCTTAAGTCAAAATGGAATATTTGGGAAAAAGAATTTGAAGTCCCTATACATAACTACTAATATTTAATGTTATAACACTGTTGCGTGCAATTTTCAATTATGCGTGAAGGGTTTGGTTGATGCTGTATTAAAATGTATTTACTTTTAAAACTCATATTTAAGAATAAAATGCTATGCAGCTGTGGTTTGTAGGATTTCAGCTCCACCTCTTTTAGTTTTATTGTGTTAACCCAAAAACAAAATACCTAATTTAGCAATATAGTAGAAATAGATGTAAATCTAATCCAGCCACTTTTAGATATTTATGTTCATTCAGTATGTCTTTTGGTATTGTATGAAGGAGAAATACATTTTCTAGAAGAAAGTCGTGAGATAATGTAAGTGAGCTGTGGTTCAGCCAAGTGCCACAATTAGATCCTGGGGAGACGGTTAGTGTCTCGCAGTGTAGTAAACGCTCGGTGTAAGTGGCCCACCAGTTACCACTTTATTCCAGAGATAAGATACTTTCCATTCCCTTGTTTCACTATAACACTCGCTATATCTGAGTAAATGAGTAAGTGATTTATTTCCTGAAATAAAAAATACAATAAAAACAAATTAACCTCTTGGAAATTAGCTGACCAAATTTCCAGTAGTATGGTCAGTTTTAATACTTTTATTTATAACAAAAATAACAATTCTTGAGTCTAGCCCAGCATACATTTTAAAAAACAAAGACACAATCCGTAATGCTTGCACAAGTGAAAATAAATGTTAACTAAGCAATAATGTACAATCAAACTGTCTCATAAGTTCGTAAACTAAAATCAAAAAAACAATAAAACATACAAAAGAAAATACCTGCAGTGAGATGATACATTTTAACTAACTACTTCATTTAAATATTCTACATTAGGTTGCATAAGTAGCCACTCTTTTAAGTTTTTACAGAATTTTAAGTTACTTGTTTGTCTTAGATTAGGAGGTAGCTGATTAAAATATTTAGGTCCAAGATAATTATACGAGTGTCTAAAAATGGATTTATTTACCTTGGGTAGTTTGGTAAAACCAGAAGAAACACCCCTTGTAACGTGATAAATGAAATTATTTTCCGAATTACCACTCCGATTGTAAAATAGTTTCAAGACTTTAAATATAAAAATGTGTTGGAAAGGCAGCACTCTCAAATCCTGAAATAATGGAAATGAACTTTCCTTTTATGCTTCTTCAAAATAACACGTAAAAAATAATTCTGTGAAGTTCGCAATTTTTTGCGTTAAGTACTTAAATGTACCACCAAAACAGACAATGCCATACTGCATACGGGAATGAATTAAAGCAAAATAAAGCGTTGTTAACAACGACCTTTCACAAAAGTTCCTTAAGAAATAAAATTTTCTAAGAGATGATCTTATTTTAGTGTGTAAAGACGAGACATGAACATCCCATTTCAGTTTATCATCAAAAATGAGTCCAATATACTTTATGCTTTTAACATTTTCTATTATTTTACAGTTACACAACAACAAATCGCAATATTGGGAATGAAAGTTTATCTGACGTGGCAATTCAAAACCAGTCTGGTCAAAATTCATAAGTTTTGTTTTGTCAACATTTACGTGCATTTTATTGATTTTACACCAATCTCTCAGCAATAATAAATCTTGCGTTACACGGTATAACACTTCAGCGTTTCTGTCAGTGTAAAAAAGGGCTACGTCATCAGCAAAAGCTGATATATTTCCTTTCCAATTCAATTTTAGCAAATCATTAATAAAGATTAAGAATAAAGTTGCTGAGAGCACGGAACCCTGAGGGACTCCAGCCTTGACTTCTTTTTGCGAACTATAAAAATGGTTACTGATTTTTACTTGCTGTTTCCTGCAACTCAAAAAGCTTCCGAACCAATCCAATGCTGAACCCCTGATTCCCACTGTTTCAAGTTTAAACATAAGAATTTCATGATCAACAAGATCAAAGGCTTTTTAAAATCAATAAAGATACCTGTAGTTTTATTATTTGAGTTAATATTGTTGTAAATTTGATTAGTTACAGACATTAAAGCGTCTTCCGTTGATTTTCCCTTTGTGAAACCATATTGTTTTTCGCTAAGAAAATTTAACCTATTTAAATATGTTAAAAGTCTTTTCAACATTAATTTTTCAAAGACCTTGGAGAAAACAGATAACCAACTGATAGGTCTAATATTATCAAGTTTATTTGAATTATTTTTCTTATGAATGGGAATAACCGTACTTAGTTTTAGTTTTTCTGGAAAAATCCCATTGCTAAAACTGACATTAATTACATGAACCAAAACTGGTGCTATGAGGTCGACAATATGTTTAACCAAACAAGTACTAATATTATCGAAACCCGTTGATCTTTTATTTTTCAGGCTTTTTACAATTTCCAAAAGTTCAAGTACATTAGTCGGAGCGATAAAGAAGGAGCGCGGGTAAGTGTAGAGGCGAGGGCGCTGGACAGGGTCAGCAGTCTGCCAGTCCTGCACGCTGATAAGATAGTCGTTGATTGTCTCTGCCACTACTCGAGGCTCTGTAATCATTTCGTTATCAACCTCAACCTTTGTTACACTCTTATCACTCGCCGAACCGGTCAACTCATTGATCAGTTTCCATTGCATGCCTGAGTCACCATTGCAGTCGTCAATTCGTTTTTAAAATATTTATATTTAGTGTTGTCTATTTCAACTCTTAAATCTAGGCAAAAACGTCTGTAATAATTCAAAAAAATCGTATCATATGGTCTTCTCTTAGATATTCTATATAACTTCTTTCTCTTTTTAATTTTATTCAAGATGTTAACATTCATCCAAGGACTCACTAACCTGGCTTTATTTAGTTTGTCAGTGGTATCCACAAATCTGCTACTCTTACTTAAAATAGTATTAAGTATGTCATTAAACTTATCATAACAACTATTTACATTGGCATCTGAGTATAATATGTTCCAGTCAACATCATTTAAATGTGTCCTAACCGAATGAAAATCAATAACAGTTTTTTTTTTACGATACGCTGGAACCATCAGACAAAACATTCTTGACATTTACTTTGGGAGCCGAATACATTAAACCAATCAGGCAGTGATCAGTCAAACCCAGATCAAAAGTATCCGTTGTAAAATAACTTATATTTCTATTTCTCACAAAAACGTGGTCAATACTAGATTCCGTACTATTGGTTGATCTAGTGGGAGAATTGACGAGGGATAAAAAACCATTATTATTTAATAAGCTGTGGTACCTCTGAGCGTCTGAGTTATTGATTAATAAATTTATGTTTATGTCCCCAACATAGATCACGTTGTTTGCTAAATTGCCCAGAACTGGGTCTAACTCCTCTAAGAATTCATTTACAGGATAAAATAGAAATCTATATAAGCACAATAACTTAAAGTATGTTTGTCCTATCTTTATATGTAAAAGCAAAGCATCTGCTGTGACCATATCTAGTGTTATTGGATTAACATTAAGTGTGGATTCAACATAACAAATAACACCTCCTGCTCTATACTGATTATTGCATTTAGCAAAGGCCCTGAAACCTGATATATTATAAAGATTCAACTCATCCGAGCCAATCCATATTTCGCTTAGCACTATGATTTTGGGGATCTCTTTAATACTATTCAATTCAAGCAAGAAACTGTTAAAATTGCTTCTCAGACTTCTGATATTTGTATAAATTAAACCGAAATCAGTTGAGTTACTCTGCGGAACAAAAAAATCGTTTAAGCTACAAGTGGACATAAATAAATCCCACCTTAACTAATTTTACAACAATGGATAAAATAAAAAGGTATTAATTAGATACAGTTACCGTAACTTAACAGTTTGACAACACAATAGCACAGCTCTAAATCAATTCTACTTGATTTTGTACAGTTCTTCATAACTGTTAATTTTGACACACTTTGCCCCTGCAGCTCTTCTTATGAAAAATTTCCCCTCTCAGCACCACACAAAGGCGTAACCAGCCTCTCCACATTTCTGTTTGAGTTTAGCCAGAAACACCTTGTTCTCGGGAGATAGGTGTTCATTGACATAAACCTTTTGTGGAAAGAAAGATGAATTTACCTCCTTAGCAGTCAATGTTTTCCTCTCCCTGTACCGCATGAGTAGGGAATCTCTGGCTGACCTGTTGGTAAACTGGACCACAATCGATGGGCTGCGATCCTGTCTGTAGGAAGGGATCCTGTGCGCGGCGCTGACCTGGCTCTCCTGGATATCCACCCCAAGTGCCGCTCCCACGTCTTTGACGATGGTGATGACGCTCTCCTGGGCAGTCACTGGAACCCCACTGATCTCCAGGTTGTTCTTGCGAGTGTACTGTTCCAGAGAACGCACTCGCTCCTTCAGCTCACCAACCTCAGCAGTCAGGATATTATTCTTAGCGTGAAGCTCTTTGTTTTCCTTCTTGATGGTTGCCAGCTCAACTTTGATATTTTCCATAAGCTTATTTGAGGCATCCAGTTTCTCAGACATGAACTTCACAGCTGCAGAAAGCTCTGACATTTCAGTTCTGAAGGACTTAAGCTCACCAAAAACTTCATGCTTGAATTCCTGCAGAAATCTGTGCATAAAGTCTTTTGTTGACTCATCAGAGTTATAACTGTCACCACTCTGTGAAACAGAAAGTCCTCGACAGAGCCTACATTTCCACTCGCGGCCAGAGCGCGTTTTCTTAGTGGACAGTTCATCCTTAATACAAGCGGCGTGAAAATATCCACCACAATCACCAGTGCACTTGACAACATCGTGCTTAGCGCTTTCACAGATAGTATTGCAAACACCACAGACCGACATCCCTACGTTAGAAACAATACATTGACACTAAACAACAAAAGAAAGTACCATTCACGTGTATTATACACGTGCAAGGTCGTAACAGGAAGCAACGGGCGCGTGCAGATAAGGCAGCGATACAGCACAGCGTCTTATCAGTACGGTGGCCTGGGCCTGACATCTCATACTGACATCTCAAGGTAACATTTAATTTGTTTGAGAATGGTATGAGAAAGCGGGAGTATTGAACAAGAATATTTGTGTTAATAATTTTATTGTTTTTACGGAAATAAAATTATATATATGTTTACAATTAACTCACACAAGGTGTTTGAAAAGTCTGGGTACGGTTTAATATTTTACAAACCATAGCAGATAACATCTATAAACTTTGCACAGTGTCATATGGCTATGTAAACTATTTTTCCTTGCTATTACCATGACATGTCAACCATGGGGGGACGGCCCACAGAGGAAAACATGGAAATCTTAAATTAAAGCATGGGTCGAGCGATACCTTATTTTAAAGAGCTCACTTAGTAGAGTTGAATGCCGCAAACCGCACATCAAAAGGTTTATCCAATCAGAAATGGCGGGTTGTTTTAGGTACACATTGTGAAGTACATCATGCGCTGCCATTTTTGACTGGATCGTCGTGTTCCTTTAGGAATGCACAAGGATTATTTTTATCTTGGAAGTGTTGCAATTTGAATGACTATCAACTGTTAAAAATTGACATGTTTTTTATGATCACCATTAAAAGCTTTTGCTAGTGGATATATTATTTACATCATTTAACTCACACATACGCACGCAAGTACGTTCACACACACACACACACACACACACACACACACACACACCCACACTCTTATTTAATAAAACATTTTGCAGGAGCTATTAGGTAATAGACAGATAAACATCATCATAATTTCCTATCACACATATTTGTAGATTTTAATTGCACATATATCATAACAGCTAATCTAAATTTAGCTTAAATGACCTAAAACACGTAATTTAATAAGCAGTATGGAGCTGACTTTGCGTTTGATATTATCATAAACTAACAATTTTTAATTTTTCATTACAGTTAAGAGTAAATGTTTTTGAGTATTCACAACCTCGGGTGTGGGATGTGGGCGAGATTCGAGAGAGAAGACCGACAAGCGAGAGTCTGACTGACTGGCGGGCGGGCGGCGGCTGTGCCGGTATTCTTGTGGCCGGCCTGTGTGAGTATCCTACTTTACTAGGGAGGGGCGCAAGTCTATATATGTTACCCGGTCTACTCGCGGGTCCAGTGGCAGTGTTCCTCCCCGTCCGTGAGGCCGCAGAGACCGGCCAGGAGCATCGTGCAGTGACTGTAGTGCCTGTGGTGACTGTGTTGTGAGCGGTGACTTGAATGGTCGGAAGAGCGGAGACCTAGGATAACCATGAACAAGGTGGGTCCTCCCTGTACGATGTTCTGGTCATTTATTACTTCTAAATAATAACTAACTCATTTCCACCGTTGGATAAACGATATGCAATTAAATATTATTAGTTCCGCACGCACACTCGTAGGATTTGCACGTGTATGAACACTATCGTTGGAGTAAATTATGTTTTCAACGTCAATGTCAAGTTTACCTTGTTGCCAAGTTTAAGAACATATATCAAAAAGTGTATATTTATAACTACTGTAATTTATTGTGAACTTATATTTTTAAATTAAATTTTTTTATTGTTTCCCTAACCAAGAAAATATAGTTTTATGCAGTCTTAAAACTTTGAAGTTTTCTTATTAAAGCCTTAGAAGTCTACTACTGCCATCGTTCAAAAACATCTACGAGTATAATTATAGGTTTCATAACATTGCCTGTAATTGTGGTAAACGTTAGATACTAACATCCTAGATATCTGTATTATTACTCCCTTAGCACTGCAACTAATATTTACGTAAATGTTAAAATAGTTAAAATAATAGTTTTACACTTTTAATTTTCTTATCTGAATACTTTTTTACTCTGTGCTCAACATTGGTTACTAGAAAGCTTGAAATAAGATTTAAGTGTGTTATTATCAAGGCGATTGTATGCTTTCAGAGGTATAAATGTAAGTAAGTATAAAATAGTAAATAAAGATATGGCTGTGTGCTCAAATCAATGTTAACGCAGATCATAAGTTTATATTAAGGGCTTTCTTTAATTAATAACATTTGTTTACTACAATTCTACTATAGAGAGAAATATTTTCGCATTGTAAGAGACCAGTTGGACTTATTCCGTAGAGATTCTCGAAAGAAGATTAGGTTTCAAAGTAACCAGGGATCATAAGTATGCCCATGTACAATTTGGGTACAATTGGTTAGTAATTTTTACATCATTAAGTCACACACATACAGACACCATTCGATTTTTATATATTACTATGAGTACCTTTTTTTCATCACTACCGTAATAATAAATTAACAGCTTGTAATTTCCAATTTTAAAAGTGTCCAGAATCTGTATATGGAAATGATTTTACTGCTTTAATAACGTGATAAGATCATTTTAACTCAAAAATAATGTTAACATATCACTTTTTTATATAATGTAAAATGGATAGCTTGCACCTTAAAAATATTTACGGGTGAAATAAGAAAATACACGATAGCATGACGTGTCTACTAACGTAATCAAATTCCAGTTGATAAAGCTTTACAGAAAGAGTAATTTAAAATTACAATTTAAAAGGTTAATACAAGTTTTTCTTCGTTAGTACCAGTTTTGACCCTTACTTTTCTCATTGCCATAACAGTCAGATTGATTTAATATATTGATACGTTTTCTATTTCATAATGAAAAATTTAAACAGATATAGTACTTAATTATTTTCTTAAAAGGTTTTTTTCCTAAATGAATACATATTTCATTTATTAACTGTATACTGTGTGTTACAACACATACAACCTGAGACAGTGTTATTTACTCTGTAAAACTCATTGATGAAAGTTTAGTCCGGTTTATTGGCCAGTTTCACATTCTGTCTGGACAGATCTGTATTTTTCTGAGGCGTAGGTATTTTGGGATACGGCGAACTAGGAGACAATGAAATATCCTTCAATGTATTGTAGCCATTATGTCCAACTTAATATAGCTTTCATTACTATTCATTAGTACTGTTCAATTAGGAGTATCACTGACAGTGGTAAATGTCTAATTGTGTTTAGTCAACCATCCATCAACAACATATGAGTATCATTCAGTACTCGAATGAACGCCACCAAGAAATAAGTGTAGCATACTTTCCAAAGTTAAATGTAACACTCTAACTAGATTCAAGAATTATAAACAATGTGTTTTCATACATTTACTATGTCAAATTTATCTATACATGTTTTCATACATTTTATTTGTCAATATGTTAGAAGAAATATCACAATATGAATTCCAATAGTCAAAATGTAAGTAATTAATTATAAGCAAAGTGACGTTCAAGTAAAACCTTTACTAAGACTAACGTTTGAACATTGCCTTTATTTTCTTGTCCAGACTCGTTTTTATTGAGCAGTATGAATAAATACATTTTTATAAAGTCAAATTAAAACTTCTACAATTAAGACCAGTGCTAACTTTCTCCCCAATAACCCGAATAACACATAACATCATTAGAACACCTCATTTTGGATGATTCATCAAATTCCTTCATAGAAGTTACTTACCATATAGCACTTAATCACTTTAGTCGAAATGTTTTATAAATACCTGTAGTATAAATAAATAACAATATTTTTAGTTTGAATGGAATTATATAAAACAATGAAACATAATGACTATATTTACACTGGTTGTTTCTCTCACTATTCCAACTCCATTCACTTTCAAATGCAGAGATTTCAGATCATTAATTATTATAATTCCTAGTGCATAACCCAAATTATTGCGTTGGTTGACGGTAAGCTATACAATTATTTTTATTAATTATTAAAATGAGTTTTTTATTTATTTTATTAATTTGTAGTATCTTCTTCGCAACATTTTACAATTCTGTTCATTAATTTGGGTTTATAACAGTGTTTTGTTAATATTTCTAATGCACTCAGTGTTTTAAATTTGCTACTTACGAAATGTCTATAACAAATTAGAAAGTAATTAAGTCTCTTTAATAGTTTAATTCCACTGTATTTCCAATTGATCAAGTACTGCAAATATTATTACATTACTGTTATTACATTATATTATGTTATTGTATTGCTGTACATTGTTAAATTTTATCAAATTTAAATGGAAATTAAATATTATGCCACATATGAAAACTTCAGCTGGAAATGTTTTCTTTCACCTAAATTTTAGTAAGCTTTAGTAAATCGTCATGTTTCTGGATTTTAAAATACACCGGAAAATTATTTCATATTTTTCTCTCTATATAAAATTTCCTAGAACTTAAATACATATTAAAGAAATAGCCGAGTTTGTCTAGCCATTGCCGAGATTTAGCACTTTATTTTTAAGAATATATGATTTACTGTGTAATATATATGGTGAGAAATAGATGTATTACTTGGAAACTGAAATATAATTAATTATTTCTATATCATTTAAATGTACTGAACATTTAAAAACCCGCTGGAGGTAAAAAAAATTACTTTATAAAAGACATTTCTTAAATCTTATGAGCATTCCGGAAATCTTTTGTATTTTTCTCTAAGTTAATACATTACGACATTACGAAGTTTTAAATCTTTCGTTTAAACAGCCGCCAGCTGCAATTTTGAAAGGAATGTGTTCAAAGAACATAGTCGGGATATTTATAAAATACATTTATGTGAATGGCTCTAGGTTCATATTCGGTGAAGTTATGCAAATTTTGTCTTATTCCTTTCATGACAGTGATTATAATAGGCTGATTTTGTATTAAAAAAAAGCTCTTCCCCACTATCCCTATCTTAACTAATTCTATAACTTCCCGATATCTCAGAAAGTTTTAATTGGGCACCCTTATACTTGAATACTATAACGAAAGAGTTGTATCAATCTAACAATGGATAGCGATTTTATAAGTTTCTGACGTCGTAGATTTAAAATTAAATTTGCATACAGGTGTCTCAACAGGTATAGTAAATATTTTATATGAAGATGAACTACATAAAGTAGTTTAAATGGGCTGCATGCTTTAACGGCACATTATTTTATTCTTGTGTTTATACTTCTTGATATTCTATGAAGATAATATTGAGAACAAATATATTACTCAGCATAAATTTAACTTGTTTACTAAAGTAGATCCGGTTGGTGATGATATTAGGATGCAATTGAATTAAACTAAAAAGGATAGAAGTGGCCAATTTTGGTTCAAGTAGGCTTTTTGGATCTACGTACTCGTATGCACCTATTTTCTTGATCGGGTCGAGGGAATCTCAACTTTATTACTGTTGACACTTATTCTATATGAGACAGGAAGTGCTAATGCTGAAAGAATAAAGAAGACACTTTTTGACAGTAGTTAGCTTCTCTTTTTTACTTGTGTATAATATGATTTCATTGTGCGTGGAAAATAAAGAATAATATGTAAATACACTTGGCCTATCTTAGTAATGAGATAATATTATTTTTACAAATTTCCACTCACGTACTCGTATTTAGACATATATCAGAATTATTAAGCTTGTAAGATTATTAACTTTATCTTGCATTTACAAAAGACGAGTGTAATGTGTAGTGCATATGTAGGTATACATAGCAGTATATACTTATTTATTTATTGATTATGAATAAAACAATAAAACTATTAACATCATAATATTCATTGTTGTTTGGGGTGTACTGAACTTTGTATTTAAGAATTAAAATAAATTCAAAATAACAATATGGATGAAATAGGGAAACAACATTTCATGTATGTACATAAGAGAAAAGCTGAGTCAGCAGAATTCCGGGTTTATGGTTTAGTCATAAAACGGATCCATTAAATAAAACGATCGCATCCGAAACTCGTTTCTCTGTCGTTATGAACACATTTAGCTCAAAAACTGACGCAATTCTCTGTGAAACGGTAATAGGCAGACCCAAAGTCCTGTCCCTTATTGGAATTTCAATTGATACTGATTTACTGAATCAAACCATCAGTTAATATATTTATTTCAAGTGCAGTATTTATATAGCTTAGTGAATAGAATTTTGGGATTTTTAGGGCATTAATGTGAAATATTCGAATAAATTTTTGCATGTACTTTACCTTGATACAACAGGTAAATAAGACCTTATTGTACTAAAAATCTAAGGTAAGTAATACGATAGTGAACATTGATTGCATGAATTTACAATCAAAACCTTTCCAATTATCCTGGAATCAAGGACTAGCTGGCAGAAATAATTCTCCTCCACTCAACATGTTTATAGGACGGTAGATAAAAAAGTTAGCTTGGTATAGTTGGTTCTTATAATTTTTATAACTAATTTACTTTTACTGGAACCAGCCTAAGAAATAATAACAAACTAAGAAATATTTAGAAAACAAAAACGTAAACTCTACATTCACTACTTCATTCTGACCTTTCATTTTGTGTTCTCTTTGCCATCAGCTGGATATCTGATCATATGATTATAGCATCACATACTAATCGGTCCTTGACGGATGTCGCCACATCCACTGTTCGCATTTTAACTGCCTGCAATAACATCAAATTGCCCATTACTCACCGATTTACTCTTAAAACAAGTTCTAAAACCCAATACATGACCTTTATTTCAAAATAAATTAAGTACATAATACAAAAATCTATATTATTTAATAATTTTGAGAAATAAATTATTTAACAATAAAAAGTAAACTCAAAAATATTTTTTGACATTTAATACTTTGAAAAATGTGTAATTTTTATAGTGCTATCATTATAACAATTCATTAAATAAACAAATACATCTATCTATGCATATTGTAATGTTTACAATGTATGCTCATTTAAATTTTTATTAATTAGACTTTAAATGTTCATAATTCTATTTTGATTAACTTGCCAGTAACAAATGAACTATATCCTTTGGAGCTATCCACAGGTTCTACATTATTCAAGAAATATAAGTATTAGAATAGCAAGTGTTGGTGGTCTTAGCCATAATGAAATGAAATATAAATCACTCTAAATATCAAGATTTAAAGTCACGTGGATACTCAGGAGGGGAAATTCCACTATTAAATTATTAAAAAATAAGAAATTTTATAAACATAAAATCGTAGTACATTAAATTTATACTCTCAAAAACTATTGAAAACCCTTTACTAAACACCCTTGATTTACGAGATAAATTCTATAAAACCTGAGATCAATGGCTACGCCATTTGGTTACCTTATGAAGACTGAAGTTTTTCGTGATATTGGTTTTGGGTACATCAGTTACAATCATAGATATATTTTGTTTATTGGTAAATTTTTAACACATAAAGTTTTTTAATAACCTGCTAATATGTTCTCTATATAAATCACAATATTTTTGGCATCTAATCTATTGTGCATACATATCAACTGTAGGTAAATTTATTTTCCTTCTCGAACTTTTAGACTCGCCTCAGCTATATGATAAACTACGAAATCTATCTTTTTGACACATAGTATGAATGTCGTGTGTTTTACAGATCTATGGAACATAAATTTTAAGATTTCATTAGGGATTTACTGTCAAAATAAAAAATATTGATACGAAGAAAGATTAATTTAGTTTTGTATAAAAGTAACAATAATTTACTAATGCTATTACTGACTAAAATAATAATACATCTGTTTAGGATAGACTTATTTATAACAAGTTGACAATAAATCAAATTCTAACAATACTCAAAAGTGTATAAGTGTAAGCTCTGGCATTCACAAACTTTGGACATCTTTAAATTCCATACACGATTTACTTTAACTCATACGTCATATAAAACAATATCCTAACAATATATTCTCGTACAAACAATTAAAAACCTTTACATTTCTTACATTAATTGTTTGGAAAACTGATAAAGTGATATTTATCTATGAAAATGAACACCATCATGAATATTAAAAAATTGTTTTCCTTGGAGTAAAATTGAACATTTTAAATAGTAGGATCCATAATATAATCATGCTTTGAAATAATAAAACTTCCCGTCTCATTGAAGTAGTCCTGCACGATGTTAGACAAGTTTTAAAAATAAAAGAAATCTAGATCGTTTGTAAATGAGCTGACATCTGCATGTTATAGCCTCTACAGTTCAGTGTATGGAATATGGCGGCCAAGTTTTACATGTTTCTGGCAGCTTTGACGTCAGTCCATATTCACAATGTCGTTTATTTTACGATCTGTTTATGTCAGTTTCAAACAAATGCTTGATTCTTTTTGTTTTTGAAAAATTAATTTTATTTATATTGAAATTTAAAACATTTGGATACAAAAGTGTTTTATTAACGTTACAACTCAGTAAAACAGCAAATTATGTACTGGATTTAATACTATAATGATATAAAACTGGAATAAAATATGTATCAAACAATAGTATTTTACATCTCTTTGACTTCTGATTTTAATAATAGGAATACTGAAATATCTGTAAACGTACTTTTGACCTGGCTGTGTTTTTTTTCTAAAGAAACATTTGTGTAAAAAGATCTGTAGGAACCAGGAATCATTTTAATATCACCGCTAAAAATCAATCATACGTTTCATACATTAGTTTGGAAGCCTTTTTAAAACAGTAACCAAGAAGTTCGGGAATGTAGAGTCGTTAGTGTGTAACTGCAAAACCCACTCTACTGCTATGTCAATAAAAATTTTTACTTCCTATAAATACATAAATATATGAGTTGTACTAATAATATTGAAAATTTTATGTGTACGTGATTCTGGTTCTATTTTTCATACCAATTTATAATTACTCTAATTAAAAAATAACTTTAAAATTGTAATCCTATGATACTTATTTATAAATTTTGAGAGTGGAAAACCCCTTATGCCACGATTAATAAAAAGCCTTTAATTGACCTCTTACTGCACTTTTAAAAAAGTGCCTCGGTTAATTGGTTGTAATTCCTTGCTAGAGATCCCATAATTTCTAAGAAATGTGGTGTTTAAAAATTATTCTTGAATAATAGCCATGAGAAAATCACAGGAAGTGATATAAGGTGTCAAGCGGACATATCAAGAGAGTCCCGTGTTTAGGACCAGAAAAACTAATAGCCTGTCCGGGCAGGCGATGTTTATGTTCAGTTCTAACATCACAGTACTAGTAAAGAGGTGCACCATCCAAACGCAGTTTGACATTTTGGAAATCCCGTTTTAATAAATTTTGGAAAATAATTCGTTTAACATGGCCATGAAAAATATTTCAGTCATGGTTTGTTATGGAAATAAAGGGGAACGAAAATGTTTTGAGTGTAATATCACATAACTCATTAATTCTGGGTAAGTTACGCACATACATGAAGTAGGCGTGTGTTGTTTTCCAAACCCCGTATTCTGACATTTGCTAGTTCACTTTAAGATACAAGGAACAATGCCATTATAGCTACATTAAACAATGAAAATTTTACTGTTACAAGTTTTTATTCCTCATCAAGGCATGAATACCCTCAGAAAAAGAATGTCTTAGATGTTTGTAATTTATTTTATTTATCAAGCAAGTTTATAACACTTTTAAACATAAATTTCTATACTGCTTTATGAGAAATTCCAAGGTATACTGCAACAAAACGGCATACTTCTGTAGACTGCGTGGAAAAATATTTCTATCGTCTCCACAACTCCAAAGGTTAGTAACCTCTGGAGTTCTCATGGTACGCCGTAGTACCATGAGATTATTTTAAATCACCTATTTGTCTTGAAATTCAAGTACCACTTACAAATGGATAAACTACTGGGAGGACATTCATTAAGTTTTCCTATTGATTATTCAATAAACTTTCTACCTTGATCTCCTTATCATACGATTTCCATTGATGACATGTAAAAACAGGAGAACTTTTGAGTTTGTCTTTCCAGTGTTGCTAACTTAACTAGTATTAGGTAGTATGATAACTATATTTATTAATATAGTATTATCAAGGAATAAAATTACTAACACAAATAATTATTCTATCCTTGCATATTTTTGTTATTAAAGAGTAAGACATAAATGCCAGAAAAAGATGATGTCACGTTTATTACAAACTAGCCTAAAGAGAAGATACTCGAATCACAAGACATTGCTTTTGAAAATTGTATTAAAAAATTAAACTAAATCAATTCATTACAAAACAGTGTGCCTAACATCCGATTTACTAAATTGAAATTTTTTACTCACAATTACTTTATCAAATTTAAGAGAGTCTTTAGTTTAAAAAAACCTAAATCACTATTTATATACAGGTATTACTATATAAATGTTGTAATTAACTTAAAAATTTAAAGAACCTTTATAATCTTTGAACTAAAAGAGATTTTTTGGTGTATCTTTAATCAACAAATAAGATAACATTATCATATTACCATACAAATTTGTTTATGTTCATAAAAGTTAACATAAACAACATAAATTGGACATAACAAGTAAATATGTGTGTGAACTTATTCTTTGCAAAACGTTAACGTAAATAAAAACATCATTGGCCATATTACATAGTTTATTACAAACTTATTATAATTTACAAAATAATACTCATACATGTAAAACAATTAATCAAAGAAAATAAATGTTCAAAATAAACATTAATATTAAAAAGGCAGTGTCCGTTGTGGGGCTCATATAGATAATAAAGTAACTCCCTGATTTACTTTTGTTAAACTTATCCTGAAGTGTGAAATTCCACTTCTTATCCTATTCACACAGGTAATGGAGATATTCAGTACTGATATGAAACAAATAACTAATAAAATGTTTTCTATTATCAGTTCACACATTTCTGTGAAAATTAAATGAAATTAATTGTTTAAAATAAATAAAAATATACAAGTTTATTACTAACAATACTATATTATTATAACCTTGAAAACTATTTAAAAACCGAACGCTTTGCCAAGCCAAAATTTAAGGTAAATTTTGAGTTTAGCTCCAGTTAATTAATTTTTAATATGTTTAAATGTTGGCATTACCTCTCATTTCTACTGTTAAATATGGAAAAAGTATTACTCCTTGAAACATTTAACATTAAAAACGCCTTTCGTTACTTATTACTGACTGGTATTTGTCACATATAAATACATACCTGAATTGCAACTATACGTGCTAGATAAGTACATTCTTAGGTTCCCGAACAAGATTCCACAAATGTATTACATCCGACCTTGTATTTAAACCAACTCTTGTTTGATAGAAATATAATTATTGTTTAATACTATTTACTATAATGTTTACCCACAAGACATATATAGCAATAGTCGGTAACGCTCAGCCAAGTCCCATGGAGTGACAAGTAGCATTACATCAAACTAAATATCTCGTTCACAGACATGAAGCTGCATGCGATATACTAAGTTACATACAGGTAGGTTCACTCTTGAGTTATCGTTCACACAAGAAAACAGACTGATAGACTCAGCAAAAACTTTAGCCCTTTGATTAAATTTATTTCATAACTCGCAGCCACATATTCATAATTATATTTATTTCAAAGTTTGGTTTAATAATATTTGTTTGCTTCAGAAAGTGAAAATGTGTATAAATCCCAATTTACAGCGGTAACGTATCTAACCAGAGTACAGGTTGTGCGGTAAACGAGAGTTTATGAGGCTGCACACGACGATGTTTATAGCTGACACTCTCACCACTGGACGCTTAGTACCTTACTCTGGTATTTATTTAATGAAAAGTATCTGTGCTTGTTAACTGCTCAATGTGTCACTAATGGGCAGTTAACTATAAAGAAATAGAGTCTATTGAAATCCAAAGTCAATATAATGGTAATTGAATGTGACTATTGCAATATTAAATTCTGTTTGAAGGACAGGACGTAACTTAAATTCGTAGTATAATATAACGCATTTTTTCCTAAGAAATGAAATTACGTGTCAATATATTAGTGGTGTTAATGCATGTACTGCTGAAAATTCACAGTGCTTGATGTAATGAAATAGGCTAACGATATAAATAAACAGTTTTAATTTCTCATGACGTACGAAATGTACTACAAAACAAATAATGAACCCTGAATCTCATTTAAGGCAGGCCTTGAATATTTTTGCAAAATAAATAAATCTAAAATAACCTATAGTTCAAACTTAGTGACTGAAATAAATAATTAAACGTTAAATACGAGTAGTACTCAGAAGATTCTAATTATATAAGGGGCCAGTCCCGTTATAATTACAATTTCGTATCGCTGGAACCAGCAAAAACAAGAAGATACTGTATGTACAGACAGACAGATATACGGACGTTTTGCTATTTTTATAGTACCAAAATAAGATTTTAGTTGAATCAATAGAAATCTATGACCAATTCACAACTCTGTCAGAGATTCTAATAAGTTTCTATCAGAGTATTATTGCACATATGGATGGAGAACGATACAATTTTAGAACGCTCTGCAGTTTGACGTTAGATTACTATTCTTTTACTACCCTTTTATCTTTACTATCTTATTATCTCACTATTTTAGCTTTTAGCGGAGGCATTTTTCCAGAGACTCCTAGCTTGGTTCCTGAACTTTTCTTAATAAGAAACTCCAGAGTATATCATTCATTTCAGAGTGAACGTGTTTAACTGGTTCGATTGACTGAAGCATCCAAAAGTCATAATATTGATATTTGATCTTATTATCTAAAAGATTCTAAGATTTTTTAGACTCACGGTACTACAAGTCCATCCCAAAGAGAAGTATGTCAACTATAACCTAAAATTTGTTTTTAAACCACTTCAATTTTTTAAATTTAAATGAGTGAGTTTAAGTCAATTCTTATTGGAGCCCTGTAGAAGAAATTATGTTAAATTAATATAAGACAGCTATTTTAAAATAGCAAGAAAGATATGCCATATTCTGTTTCGGCCCGTTCCCTGGATTTTTTCATTCTATTTGTGTATCAATTATAGTTTATTTATGATGCATGTAAGAGACATAAGGCAGCAGCTCTCTGAATATCATATCAATTTAGAATTATTCAACTCACAATACAGTCCACTTTATATTAGTTATGTTTCATAGCAGTTAGTATAATGTTCATATAAATTCAATTTTAAAGTTACCAAAGTGTTTTATTTATAGGCGATTATTTCCGATACTCAAGGCGTACCAAGAGCCGCAACATATTATTTATAGCTTTATTATTTGTTTCTAATAATTTCAAGGGACAATTAATATTAACTTAAACAAACATAGTAATATAATGTTTTCCATTGTAAACAATAATTGTTCACAATTGTTATCAATTATTGATAACAAACTCATGCTGAAGGAGATTATGAACTACATATTCGTGAAAGATTTAGCCAGGTGATGAAATGAACACACGCAGAATGAGCGAATCATGTTACATAAGAGACTATTAATATGGCTGCCTGGTGCTGTTGCTTTGTTGATAATCTGCAACATTATACCATTGTAACTGGTAATGTTATATGCTTAATGTACCGTCGTGTCCCTTAAGGTCATGGAAATTAATTTTCCTGTACATTCTGATATCTAGGGATTTCATATTCTTTCTTGAAATGGCGAATACATATATCGGAATATATACAATATGATTTATAATATATTAGCAGTTTCCCTTGGTTTCGCATGGTTATTCATAACTTTTGTTCCTTAATGAGCATTTCTGGTGCGAGTGAATTATATTTCCAACGCCAATGTTGAGTTAGCCTTCTTGTTAAGTCTCTCCTTGATGTATTCATGTGCGTGACTTTTAAAACTCTACAGCTTTTAAGACTCCAGTAACTATAATATCGTGGTCTTTGGGATTATCTGGTGTCTGAGTGGTTTTAAATTCTAAGACAGTCTGATTTAGGTTAGGTTACCTAACCTCTGGAAAACCTTACCCCCAAGGGGCTTCTTTTCTAAGGGAGCTAATGAGTTGGCAGGACTTAATGATGAGATTGGCTGAGTGAGTTTTCCCTTTAATAACGTCGTGGCGTTTCGTGATCCTAGTCCATGCTTTATTTATAAACTTATAAATAGCATATGTAAGCTTCGATCAATGATGGATTCCATTTACGAGATCTTATAGCGTTTAAGATTGTGCAGCTTCTATGAAACTTCAATGTTTTCAATTAATCAAGAGTACTAAATGAAAATTAAATAATTATATATATGTATATATTTTTTCTATAAACATTGAATCACAAAGATTATATACATATAATATATATATATATATATATATATATATATACATACATATAATATAAATAAATATATTATATATATAATATATAAATATATATATATATATTATAAACCTGGATGCGTTATACAGGGATATTGAAAAAGCATATTATTGAATTATCTTAAAGTAATAACTTTCAAAACGAAAAAAGTTAGGTTTAAAGAACCTAAGTCTACAGAAAATGCTCTAACATAATTTCCTCC
Source organism: Homalodisca vitripennis (assembly GCF_021130785.1). NCBI lineage: Eukaryota > Metazoa > Arthropoda > Insecta > Hemiptera > Cicadellidae > Homalodisca > Homalodisca vitripennis. The sequence goes on along the minus strand of NC_060207.1, from coordinate 163,878,354 downwards.
TCTCATCTATAAAAGTGTAAATACAAAACACGTATTATACATCCGGGTTGTTTGTATGCTTTTAAAGAACTTCGACTGAGTTATTAATTGCTTCTTGTTATCGAAATTGGAATCTATTAGAATAGGAGATAATGCTTTGAGCTGGTTTAAAAGTTTGCTTTCTGGTCGTGTACATAAGTTAAAGGCGGTAATCATTACAGAGCAGCGTTGTCTTACAGGGTTACCGTGCCTCGTGAGTCGTGTTTGTCTGCTAGTTTGTTTATTATTTTTATAAATGACTTAATATTAGTACATTTTAGTCTAAGTAAAGACAGGTTTTATTTTGCTTACAATCCTGCAAAAGTATTATTAATTAATAGTGATATAATTGATTAATAATTTTATTTTGTAGCATTGTTTATGTTAGTTGTAGGCAAATGTCAAAGAGCATTGCAGCAGAACGTTATTCATCTGTTGACCATTTTTTCGTTAGGTATCATTCCTAGTGTTGCACATTCCATATAAATGTAAAAATTTGTGGTATAAAGCATTATGTCATATTGCACTTGTTTCTACGAAGTGAAAAAGAAAAATTGCATTAAAATCTTAATTTAGATATGAAGATATTATTTACATTATCATATTAATAATTTCTGAATCAACAACAATTAAAAATACCCGACCATAATGAGTTATATAAAAATATCCAACCCAAGAATAATTCTTTTATCTGAACCACCTTAAATAATTAATACAATTCATTTATATTACTAGCTTCAATTATAAAATCTGTAAAAATTATTCGTACAACCCCAGCAATTTTCAATACCGTACTCAATTGTCCATTACATTCTTTTACGAATACTTTAATATTAAGAAAGTGATTCAAATTGGATTTCATTTTTATATGACCACATCATTAAACAAATTTTTGATACTGTAATATTAATAAAAAGTCAATCAATGACAAAAATATGCCAAATGTGTATTCAAAATATTAATGGCCATTTTGAGTCTTTCTTCTAAAAAATAAATTTGAATGATTCTGTTTTAATTATGAATAATTTAAAATTAATTATGTTATGTCAATGCAAAATACACTTTATTCCATGTGGGTTCACTTCTGGCTAGTTTGTATCTTCCAGTAAAATGTACACTGTCTAACATCAAAATTAAAACTTTCACCTACATTTAGGCAACCCCGTGGAGGCCTAAGAGCGGCATATCGCAATACCGTAATGTTACTAAAACTAAAGGATTTGCGTAAAATTATTGACAGAGTTCTCGTTTACTTTGTATGAAGAGAGGTGGGAACATTGGAGCTCCCTTAACTTTAAAACTGTTGCTGGCTTAAACATGAGGGATTAATATCCCCTACCAGCTTTCACTAGAGAAGTGTAGTACAGAGATAGCCTCCCCTCCATCCCAGGTGACATGACTGAGATATAGAGCACGCAATCCCTTCTTGTGGAATCTCGACTACCTTACCATCCAGAAAGTCTCATCACTCCAGAAGCAAGCGTTAATGTCCTTTTATGGCAAAGCGCATTGAGAGATGTCTGCAGGTTCTTGCCACAAATAAATAATCCAATTAATAATCTGACTAATAAATAAATAAACTAGATTATAACTGATTTGCATCTTTGTTTAACTGAAATTTGCCTCACACTTATTTTTTATTCCTAATGATCTATCATTCAAGTTTTCTTTTTCACGTGTAATTAAATAAATAGTTTATTTAGTAAATAACTAACAGTGCTTATATTTTAAACCGAAAACTAAGGACCAGTTTTGTCTAAAACTGGACAAGGTGTATAACTTCTCATATTTGCTGACTTATTATAGCCATCAACGATTGCATCTTAGGTTATTTTCGAGAATCTTATACTTGCACTTTTGTTCTACCTGAAACTCCGACAATCATTGTTCTGAATGTGTTGCGATTTACAATACGCTGTTTGACAACGATCGTTTTCAAAAAATAAACCTTTAGGTACAATTGAATGGTTTTAAGTGTTTAAGCTAAAAACGTTTCTATAAGATTTTTAATGTAATTGAACAATGAATACCCAACGTTTTAATACTATTCTTTATTAATTATGATAATAAATACAAGATGACTATTTCTCATAAACATGCATTACACTTTTGTATTCTTAATGAAATGTGACTGATATTTTATAAAGTACGCTGTAATATTCATTTTTAACAAACTATCCAAATAAAAAAAATATTTAAATATTACTAAATGTTAATAAAAACACTACTTTTTTCCAAATTGTTTATTTTTTATTTTTTGGACGAGGCCTTTCGAAACATTTTTTTTGTGGAGTTGCCTGAAGATGAAACCTTTGGTTTCGAAAGGCCTCGTCCAAAAAATAAAAAAATAAACAATTAGGAAAAAAGTAGTGTTTTTTATTAACATTTAGTAATATTTAAAGAATTTTCCAATTGCTCCAAGAGTCTACAACAAAATATTTGCTTTGTGTATACATATTAAGATAAAAATGTACGTAAATTTGTATGCAGTATTTTCAAAGAAGCTGGATGTTTCAGAAAGTCCAAAAACTTTTAGTCGTAAACTTGGAATTAAATATATTTTTATATTAAAATGTGTAAGTTACGTTGAAATTCCCTTAAAATTAAATTTTTAAATATGATTGTTTTATGTAGATTTTTTAGGCTTTGCATTACTAAATATTTATTTCGAAAATATGTAACAAAAATGAGGAAGTGTATGTTTCCTATATTATATAGGAACCTATATTTCCAATGTCATCATGCACCGTGGTAGTGTTTCATACTGTGGTGTATTAGAATACTTTTGTAATATAATTTATATTGTTTATTACCATCCAAAATGCTATCTTTATATATATTTCTTTATATTTAATTTTTCATTTAATAATTAAGGGTATTATTAATTTATATAATAAAGTATTAACTCCTTATTTAATCAGTTTATTTTGTTTTATATTAAATATTGTTTATTTAGTTGTTTCTGGTTATATGTTGTAGAACTGAATATTTCATCGAATTTGATTTTTTATTTAATACTATTATAGTTCATATTGGCTATTTATTTCCTTCTCAGAACATTTGCTTTTAATTTTATCATTGAAAGATATCTTAAATTGATACTTTTAACATTGTATTCATTAACTTTAAGGAGCCGAAATTGTCATGGCATGTGTTTGGTTAATGTATTAGGCCTATTGCGTAGAATTAGAGTATTGTATGTGTGTGTGTGCGTGTGCGTGAGTCAGTCAGTGTCGCGGCCGCGGTCCGGAGCGGGCATGTCACGGCGCCGTTGATTGTGGACCCGAGATAGTGGGTCCACCCAGTCCTCGCCACGCGCCGGTCGCCTCCCCGCCTTCACCAACTCCTCCTCGCCTCCATCCACAGCTGATGTCCTCTCTCTTTCCTTATCTCCCTATCCTAGACATTTGAAAGCCGCTCATATCAATGCGCAATCGCTGAGGGGGCATGTTTATGAGCTTAGAGAGATTTTTGGCCTTCAACAGTTTGATTTAATTGGAATTTCAGAATCCTGGCTTAAGCCGAGTATTCAGTCAAGCGAAGTTTTCCTTCCTGGTTATGTTTTGCAACGGAACGATAGAACAGGAAAAAATAGCGGAGGTGTTGCTGTGTATATTAGGGAGGGCTTAAATTTTAAACCGCTTCTTTTTTCGCCTTCTGAGTACTCGGTTGGGCCAGAATTTATGTTTATTGAAATTGGTTTGTCTGGTTCAGATGTACTACTACTGGGAGTGTGTTATCACCCACCCAGAGTTGGACATATGACAGATTTTGAAAATGCTCTCTTGCACCACATGCACAGATATAGTCGTATATTGATCATGGGCGATTTTAACATTGATTTGATGAAAAATAATCAACACTATAACTACAGACAGCTGACTTCCATGTTTGACTCGTGTAATCTTACAATACTGCCACTGGAGCCAACTCATCACACTGCCGAGTCTGACACACTTCTTGACCTCATGGTGGTTTCGGAACCACAAGATATCGTCCTTCATGCGCAGCTTCCAGTCCCTGCCATATCAAAACATGACCTAATCTATTGTGTTTATTCAGTAAATATACCTAAGATTAAAACTAGGTTTATCAAGTATAGAGACTTTAAAAACATGAATGAAGCTGAATTTATGTCCGATATTTTATTGCTCCCAAGGCATAACCTAGAGAATCTTGACTCTGTTGATGACATGGTGGATGGTTTTAATAAAAAATTTTTATCTGTTTATGATAAACATGCTCCTTATGTGACAAAACGAATAAATAAGAGGCACCCAGTGCCACGTATGAGAAAGGATATTCTTAGCCTGATGGCCCATCGCGATAGCTTATATCGAAGAGCGAGGCGCTCTAATGACCAGATACTTATGGATCAGTATCGTTTAATTCGAAACAGGGTTAAACAACTTCTGCGTAATTCCAGGCTGAGATATACTCGAGGTCTTTTTGAGAATAAGAAACATTCGTCAAGCGACTTATGGCGTAAGGTTAAAAGCCTTGAAATAGGAAAACAACGTATTTCACAGCCAGTTCGTATATATATATACCTCTGAATGAGTTGAACCAATTTTTTACATCTTGTAGTCAAAGTTTCAGTCAGGAAAAAGTGGAGGACTACTTAAAACATCTTCAAAACCTACCTCACCGTAGTTGTGGTTATCCTGAGTTTACTATTAAACCTGTGATACAAGATGACGTGTTGAAAGCTATACGCCGTATTCGCAGTAATGCTGTTGGGTACGATGGCATCCCAAATACGCCTCATAAAGAATATTCTATTTGCTGTCCTTCCAATAGTCACATTTATTTTCAACACGTATCTTAGGAGTGGTATTTTCCCATCACAATGGAAGTCTGCTTTTGTCCGTCCTTTTAATAAGATTTCAGCACCAGCGTCATGTTCAGATTATAGGCCGATAAATATTTTTCCTGCATTATCTAAAGGCCTAGAGAGAATTGTGCACTGCCAATTCACTGAATATATATCTTACAACAATATATTTAGTGACTATCAATCTGGTTTTCTGACCAACTACAGTACAGAAACTGCACTTTTAAAAGTGACGGATGACATTAGGCTTGCTATGGATCACAGACAGGGCACAATTCTCACTCTTTTCGATTTCTCAAAAGCTTTCGACAGCGTAAACCATAAAGTATTGCTAGCTAAACTAAGGCTAATAGGGTTTTCTAGTCATGTATTAACTTGGCTGAGATCTTATCTGTCAGGGAGACGGCAGTGTGTAAAAGTGGATGACATGACTTCGGACTGGGAAATTGTTTACTTGTGGGGTGCCACAGGGATTGATTCTTGGTCCTCTATTATTTGTACTGTACGTGAACGACATTCATTCTGTACTTAAACATAGCTCATATCACATGTATGCTGATGACCTGCAAATCCATTCACACTTTAAAATTGACTCCATTAATGAATGTATCACCAAAATCAATATTGACATTACAAATATCGTTATGTGGTCCAAAAATCATGGCCTGAGACTAAACCATGCAAAAACGAAACCAATCATTATTTGTCACTCTCGTTTACGAAACTCAATAAACTTCAATACTATTGAAACGTTAACTGTAAATGGTAACACCCTGCCATACTACGACAAGGTAAAGGATCTTGGTTTGACTATAAACTCGACTTTGACTTGGACTGACGCTGTTGCGGAGATTTGTAAACGGGTTTTCGCATCTATTCACTCACTGAAACGTTTACAACGATTTTTACCAGAACATATCAAGCTGCTCTTGACTAAATCACTCGTACTTCCACATTTCAATTACTGTAACTCCGTGATCAATGATATGACCATAGTGCTGAGTGAGAAGCTGCAAAGAACTCAAAACTACTGTATACGTTACGTTTACGATGTGAGACGGGAGCAGCACATCACACCGTACTATATTCAGTCAAATATTCTAAAATTAAAAGATCAAAGATCCATAAAAATTTTAAAACTAGTTCATTCAATATTGAAATTTGGTTTTCCAAGATATTTTTCTGAATATTTTAAATCTGTGTCTCATGTAGGTGTAAGAAGCACTCGCTCTGGCTCATACATTTTGAGAATGCCTCAGCACAGGACTGCAGTGTTTGATAAGTCATTCCATGTAATGGCTTGTAGGTTGTGGAATGCCCTTCCCCAAACAATTACTTCCATCGATAGCAGTTCCCGGTTTGTGGCGAAACTGAAAGATATGTATCTTGAGCGGTTAGCCGGGGCAGTTCCGGTCTGAGATGCTGTGGGCGTGACACTGGCAGAGGGACGAATGTGAGATTGTGTATGAAAAAGTTCATTTAGCAATAAATACTTTAATTTATTTGTATATTAAAAATATAAATTTATATTATGTTTTAAGAATAGTAGAGATGGTTAATTTATTAATGTGTTAAATTTTAATTATTAACACGTTAAAATATTACATTAATTTCACCACTTTGTGTGAATGTAATTATTTCTTTATTTTATTATCTTTTATTATGTTTTGTTTTATTCTTAGATAATATTTATTTAATGTTTTAAATTTTACATTGCAACAGGTTAAGTGTAAGAAAGGGCCATGCAACCCTAACTTTGCCTGTAAAAATAAAGAATTTTTCATTTCATTTCATTTTTCAATTCTTTGAAAGTATCCGATACTAGACTTCTACAGAGAAACCATTACATTATAACACACATGTTATCAAGTGTAATTGTCTCCCACCAACCACTGTGGGTCATAAAACAGTACGCTGCAACTACGAAAGTTGCCCGGACACAGATTGTAACAAGTTTCCCTGTACTGTAAGTCCCCAGAGTAGTCTAAAAGGGAATTTGTTACAGTTTGCTTTCTAACAGAAGCTTAGTAGTATTTGCATACATATTGCAAAATGGGTTAAAAGATTAATGGAGTATTATTAAAAACAATATGTTGTAATTAACTAATAGGATAATGCCTTTTAATACGATTTACTTAAAAAAGTCCTACAAAAGGGTTTTTGAAAATGGATTTCACGCGTAAGCTGTTTAACTTTGAAAATGTATTTTAAGTAGGAATTGTTTTAGCGGTCCGTATATTGAGAATCTTCAAGGATGCCATGAAGTGTGGTACACATATGGCTACTTGATGAAGAGAAGATCTTGCTATAGGGTTTGCAATACATCTCCGCTCTTACTACACTAAATTAGACAAAATTTACCTCATGGGCTTACTGGTATGGAAATAGTTCCCAACTTCATCCGTTCTAGCAAAGCCAATTCATTAAAACTCAAAAACCTGAAGAAGATTGGAGTTACATCAAATAATTTTCAACTGTACAGTAATAATAATTTCAAAAGCCAAAAGTAATTTTTTTACAATTATAAGCCAATGCATTCATTTAAGGCGAAACCAATAAAACAACAATATACAGCGAAATAAATTTAATTCCGAAATTATTAATTGTAGTGACATTATTTACAAAATTATTATATGAATGTATCTCAACATCAAAAGGAAATATTTATGTGGTTCAAGACTTAGTATAACTATTGTGAATTCAAATTTTGAATATCAATAAGTGCACAGCTTTAGCCGCTAATAAGTAAATATTTTTACTACAGGTTAATGTAAAATTCTAATTGCGATGGTTCAGGTTTAATCCCGAGAAAATATTGCTATAAAAACGTTACAACTATTCATGGTATATACATATTTTTAAATTTATTGTCTGTTTTTTGTGTAAGCGTATCAGAATTATTGTATTTGTACATTGTAAAATATTTCAATATTTAAATAACATAAGGCTACGACTGTCCCTGTAACAATAACAACGATCACATAACACAATAAGCTGCAACTTTCATAGTTGCTATGGAACAGATTGTAACTTGTTTATAGCTGTTATTCCCCTGGGCACTCTCAAACATTTTGATTATGCTGTAATCTTGCTTTATATTTAATTAGATATGTTTAAACTGCACCTAATTATACTACATCATTATAAATTTCGTTTTGGAAGACATTTATTAAGATACTAGGTTTTATTTGGATTATTGTAAAATATAAAATGTTAATTAAATAATGCTGTAATTTATATAATATTCCAGACCTAGAAAAAAATTATTGCCTTATATTTTTGACTGCTTACTACTGAATTGTGTCTTACAAATGAAAACAAATCCTGGCATGTTAACGTATCTCACTAATATTTCAACGTCAAAATCGCTGCGGAACAAGTATTTTTTCCAATCTTTAGTAAAATAAAATTAGCCTAGTGTAGTGTATAAAAAATATAATAAATGTTAAGGGTTTTGTATCTTTTTGATGTAATTATACAGATAACTTAATAGTATTAGGCTATGTAACTTGCCAAAGATATAAGGAACTCAGGTTTAATAATTTCTTTCACAAACTCAGAAGAACTACTCATTACTCTCTCTCAAGAGTATGTTTTAATTAAACATTCCTTTCACAAAATTGAATTTATCCTCTACTGTTCGAATTCATAAAACTAACTGTTCTTTGGTATGAAACGATTTTTAACGTTAAGCAAATAAAATAAAGAAAAACTTTCAACGTGGAGGTTACGGTTAAAATAACCATCTTGTATCGATTCACTCACAAAAGTTAATAGGGTTGAGGATATTAAAGCGCATGACCTAACAAAACTTTCTTCTATTATGTTACATTTTCAATCTATCATGTGTCCTTTTTAATGAACCTACAGGTTTTATCCTAAAGTATAAGCATACTTATTAGCGCCTTTGATAACATGATTTTTGTGAGTAATAATACTGATTTAATAAATAGATTGAATAGTTTTCTTTACCAATGAAAATCATTCTTTCGGGTCTAGTTTGAGTAATATTTATTGTCTGAGCATTAACGAAGCATTATAAGTGTGTGACTAGAAACATTTCATTTGGGTCTGTCCATTAGCACTATATCTTGAAAGTCAACTGAGATACGTACTTGAACTTTTGCACGAAGCTTCATTTTTATACCAGTAACATTGAGTTGCCATATGATGCATGTCACTACATAAGATTTCGCTCGATACTTATATGACATATTATTTTTCTACAAACAGAATATAGCCAAAATTAATATTAATTTTAGGATTTACCATCTTCAATCTTAAGAGTTTAGTGTGTCTAAAAGTGCAACCTACATTTCATTGTTTTAATACGATTTAAGGTAACGAGTTACACGTTTTATTTTTCTTAATCATAAACGTATTGTTTTGCTTTTCTACGTTAAACAATGTATATGAATATATCTGACGATTGGACAGCTTTTCTATTAATTATTAGTATTGAACCAAATAAGTCATAAACCTACTTAGTCAAATTAAATCAATTCACATTAATAGTTTTGTGCGTGGGTAAAGCAAAATAATTAGTCTTTAATTGATACTGTCGTAGTTTATATATTTTGAAATATAATGTTTTAATGCAAGTGAAGCATAGTTGTGCTAAAAGTTCTTTATGCCAGTAAAAAAGAGAAGGCTACATGTGCTGTGTGCACAAAATAAATTAAAAAAATTATTCTACAACGGCATTACACATTACGAATACTTAACAAATAAATTCTCCAAATTTTATTATTTGATAATTACCGTTGCAATAAACAAAGACAAAGTAATCATGAGTTTTTCAACAGCACCATTCTGATTGTTAGTTCCCAGCCGCAACTCAAGTTGTCTGATTTAATTGTTGAAATTTACTGCTATTTGAGTCTTGTAAGTTTCTTGTTTTATCTTGCCAAACTACGAGCTTCCTAGACTTTTCATTTAAGGTAGGTTTACAGAGTTTGGTACGATGAGACATCCTAATAATATTATAAATGCAAACGTGCCTTTGTTTTTTACTTTCGTTTTCACACCAAAAATATTCAGCCGATTGTATTGACATTTTACATGGACATTCTTACGGTCCATGGAATGAATATAGGCCTATTCTTTTTTTTCGAAAATGCCTACGGTCACACCCCACTGGTATTTAAATTAGCGAATATCCCATCTCGTTCTCTTAAGTTAGAAATATTAATTAAAGGAGCATGTATAATGTAATCAACTGATCTACAAAAACATTGATTATTATTTTCAATTTATTTACAATTATAGTGAGTACATTCTTTAAAGAATGCAAAATATGTTCAACTTCGCTTCAGAATTCAGCGATTAAATACTTGTTTACCTTCTAAAATGGCCTGATACATAAGATGGTCAAAATTAGACGCCAAAGACTTAGAAGCAGACAGCTGGATGAAAGTTCGCTTGACTGTGCTTTTGGACTAATTTACCAATTTCAGCTCTAAATGTTAACAACGTTTTTTTTAAGTTAAAAAATCAAATGCGTAGTCATATTAGTGTACTTTCTATTTAAAATTTTGATTAAATACCAAATATTAGATCTAAAAGACAATGTAACTATAAATTTTTACTATTAATTTTAAGACTAATGCAAAACCCATTTTAGTTCACTTTTGCTGGAAATAGGCTTGTCTGATCTGTGACACACACTCTCTCTCTCTCTCTCTCTCTCTCTGTCTCTCTCTCTCTCTCTCGCGCGCGCGCGCGCACACACACACACACACACACACACACACACACACACACACACACACACACACACACACACACACACACACACACACTTTTGGGCCACTAGAAAATCAAATGTAAAATACTGTCCATTGAACCATCAATAGTACAATAGATAATAATTATCTTGTGTACAAAGCTTGGTGTTTCTTACGATTTTCATGAAAAACCCATGAAACATTTATGAAAGTTTTACTCAGAATCAACGAAAATTATCCTACAATTAAGGAAGCAAAACCTGCTACAGCTAATAAAGGATAAATCTAGGAACAATCTGCTACAGCCAATGAAGAAAAAAAACTTGTGAAAAATCTGCTACAGTCAATGAAAAATTTATTACAAACGTAATAAAATTTATTACTAATGAAATCAAATCTTTTACATATGTAGTCAAATCTACAATAAATGTCACATCTGCTTCAAATCTATGTAAAATATATTACAAATGTTGTCAAATGATTTACAAATGTAGTGAAATCTATTACAAATGATAAATCTACTTCAAATCAATGTGAAATATATTTAAAATGTAGTCAAACCTATTACAAATTTAGTCAAATCTACTTATAATAAACGTAAAATATATTACAAATGAAGTCAAATATATGATAAATATTGGCAAATATATTACAAACGTAGTCTAATCTATTAAAAATTTAGTAAAACATATTACAAATTTTGTCATATCTGCTTCTAATCAATGTAAAATATATACAATTTTTCATAATAGGCTGCTTGAATTCTTTGAGTGTAATGGTATTTTTTCTCACTGTCAGTTTTGTTTTAGACTCAAATGAAATACTTCATCTGCAACCGCTTTTGCTTTAAGGTGGAGTTGTACATCCTTGGACTCCTCCGAACACACTCTAGCCTTGTTTTTTTTATCTTTTTTTGGGCATTGTTACGGGACTCTCGAGGCTTATATGTATGGTGGCTTTGATGAAGAGTACAACCTACAAGGACTCCTCTTCTTAAGTATATCTCTACTGATATCTCTAAAACCTTGAATAAACCAATGATAAGCTGATCAGTAGAAAATACTTTTGATTGGAGTAATAACCACGACCTCTCTTATTTGTATATACCTCTTGACAAAGAAGCCAGGCATATGGAATATATCAATGAGCCAAGCTATTCCTGAAAAGTTCAAATAAAAGAGGATGAAAAGTATAATGGAGTTTACTGGTGCAGAGAGCTTTTCATACCTTTATTGTGATTTAAATGGACTAAGCTTACAGATTTCCCATTTAAATATTTATACAGTTTATCTTTGCTTAATATCCATATTTCATGGTTGGGCTCATCTAAATTACACAAAAAATTAGGACATACCTAGTCGATTTAAACATAGATTAATGACTGAACAAATCTTAAGAAACTAGTTAAGAGAATACATGTTTTGTAGAATTGATAAGTTTTATGATGAATGATTACGTATATCTGGAGAGATTATTAAAAAGCATTAAATCCCAACGCCACCTAGCTGTGCTCACTTTAAAGAAGATCACAATGAGAAATATTGTAAGAAAGAAAATGTTTAAAAAAGTAGCCATTTTAACTTCAAGAGACAAAATAATGGAGATGATCGCTATGATACAGAATTCCTAATCTATGAAGTAAACGTAAAGTAGCACAATATTTCAGTAAATATGGAGTTATAAAGTTATATAAATATCAAGGTAACAAAAAAGAATCCAACGCTATATCATATTAGAGTATATGCAAACATTACAAACTGACATATGCCTAGTACTAAAAACATTGCAAGTGAAATAATGAGGTATGTAGCATGAACCGTTACGTATTAAAAAATATTAACGGAATTCCATTTGTTTAGCGATGATAGAAAACGCTAATTTGGTTGTCATTGCATTCCAATAATAAATAACTATATTATTAAAGGAGTAGTTTATTGTTATGGATATTGATAATATGGTCATCTAATTCTTGCAATTTCATTAATAATATATTCCAGATAATCTTAACAGCAATACAATTATATACACAATAGTAATCATATTATTCCAAATTATCTGTATTCATGTACTAAAGCTGAGTTTAACGAAAATAACATCCAGCAGAGGAAATGTCAGGGAGAAAGTTCGTGTAAACATATAAAGCTTGGGCTAAATCTGGGCTGTCACATAACTTGGTACTTGAGAACACACATCCGCCAGGCCAATATATAGGTCTCAATATATTTATACATCTTTCAAATAACCGGATAAGTAGATTATTTTTTATTTATATCTAATGGTAAATGACAGATAACACTTTTATTAACATTGCAAATGTTTTAATGTAACAGTATATCAACAATGGGGTGTTATTTGTTCTTTATTCAAAATATATGAAATATTGTCTTCTTTCCAGTGTGTGGGCGACAAAATAAACACAATGAACCTCAAAGTATGTCTTGTTGAGTTAACTACAGTTTACATTTGACATTTGTTCAGAGTATCTGCTCATAGCAAGTAATGTTATTGTCACAGTAGAGCACAACATGAGTTGACTGTGTTGATGTAACGAAAGTGTACCAGTGAAACCTACCAAGATAAAAATTATTGTTTTAAATCCATATTATCACTGAAACAATTTAAATGTCTCATTCCAATTTTAAATATGTATCAATTTTTACTTGAGTTAAACGTTAACGGAATAATTAATCTATTGTTCCCTATTTGCAAACATCACAAATCAAGTATTGAACTATGTTTAAAAAAATTACTAGTCCATAAGATTTGTATAAATAATTAAAATTTATACTAGGAATTGTAGGTCAATTAAATACTGGATTACAAAGGCAACCTAATTTTTTGGGTGAGAGACTGTAAATATTTGTGTACTATTTTAGTTTTAATCTAAAATGTTTTTAAAGTAAAATACGTTAAATATTGCTTTTGGTTGGACCAGCTCAAATAATATATTACAGATACAAGCATGTAACAATCTATCTCGTTTTAATAGATCAATTAAAAATGTTTTAGTTATATCTATATAAAATAGACGCTAAGAAACTAAGTCATTAGAATACCTTATTGTATAATGTTTATATTGTATTAGGTATGAACAGTTAACGGTTTTTTTTAATGAGAGATTTGTTTTTGTTTTATTTTTAATATAAGTAAATTAACGGATAAAAAGGGGGCAAAAGGATTTGCTAGAAGTATAGACATTTCACATGATATAAGTGTTACTTTATATCATGATAATTGTTTAAGACGACTGGCTTTATGGTCAGAACTCTTAATGTAGCTGCAAGATTTTTGGACTGAAAGAGAGAGTGACTGGTTGTCTAAAACGGTTTGAGTGTCTACATATTCTCTAAGATTAGTCTCAGTATACATATGAAGCATATTATGTTGTGGAACATTTATACAATACTAGCAGAATACCCGTGCTTCGCTACGGGAAAATTATTGATGAATCTTACTGCAGGATTTCAGGAGTTTTGTAAATGCAAATTAATTAAATGAGTTTTCATATTATTAACTCGCCGTTTTTCTCATTACTTTTTCTTTAATGTTTTCAACTCCTCCTTTTTAAATTTTCTTGTACTTATTTACCTAACTCAATACTTTAACAGTCACTAGATTATATCACAACAGTTATTAAATCATAAGCTGGATTGCTTTACGGAACTTACAATACTTCTTTGTAGTTCAGTTTCATTTTTTGTTTTTCCACGAAGCTGAAGGATAGTTAAACTATCAGAAGAGCTAACTCGTGAGCAAGCGACATATAACTGGCCATGAGAGAAGCAGTCTTCCCTTAGATCAACACCGGCCATTTTTAAGGACTGGCCTTGCGATTTATTTATCGTCATAGCAAAGCAGAGTTTGACAGGGAACTGTAGTCTTTTAAACTGAAAATGGTAATCCGATGGAATTAAGGGAATGCGTGGGATAAAAACCTCTTCCCCCTGGCCACATCCAGTGTATATTACGGCTTGTATAACGTGTCTGCGCAACGCTTTGATTTGTAGCCTAGTTCCGTTGCAGAGCTTAGGTGGAATCAGGTTCCTAAGCCACATTATTGGAGCTCCAACTTTGAGGTAAAGATGATGTGGTGGAATGCCTGGAGGATTAAGCGTGTGCAAGAACTCTACTGGGTAGTGTACCGCATCTTCTATTTCCACCACAGAGTCCACCGTCTGGTAATGGACAATCTCAGATGGCATTTTTTCCAATAATAGGTTATTAATACTTTCAGCAGTGTCATTTTTAGGTGTAAGGATAGCTCTTTCTTTAAACCAAGACAAGTCTTTTAATTCGACATTTTTTAAATCTGCATAAATCTTTTCAATCAATACTTGCAAATCACATACTACTTCACACAAATCCTTTGGAATATTGACTTCGCCATTTTCTTCAGGCAAATTTCCATTACCTATCTCTAAAAGTAAACTTGAAAACTCGCCTGCCTTTAAACTGCCTTTAAGATGAACCCTCATATTGATTTTCAAGGAACAAACTTGGACTTTAGGCCAAAGAACTGATCTCTTCACACAGGCTTTTACTTCATCAGCTCGAGTTCCTCTTGGTACAACAGGCAAAGTCTGTCTGAAGTCTCCAGCCATTAAAAGCGTGACTCCACCCATAAGTTTTCTGTTACTTCTGATGTCCTGAAGAGTCCTATCTAAAGCTTCAATTGCTCTCTTGTGTAAATGTCGTGAATGAGAGCATTGTTATTGGACGGTTTTTTAAGCAAATAGTCATAACTATGACTTATTTCTTATTACTTTATATATTATCGAATGAATCTAATTTATTCCAATAGAGATGTCAATTTCATAATGCAATGAGCCCAGACTTTCAGAGGGTATAAAGTAGCGTATTTTAACAGAGCGTATCGGGCGACCATGTTTATTTTGCCACGCTTATCGATATTTTACAACATAATTAAAATCCAAGAACCCTGATGAGCTTACTTTCAGAGGGCAAAAAAGTACAACATTCAAATAGAGCTTATTCAACTAACGTTTTATTTGGCAGCATTCAGTGATCTACGTCAACATAAATAGCATTCTTATTCACATATTTTCTATAATTTCCCATGGTATCCTATATATTCTAGTAGATTTTAAAGTTGCATGGTAAAAAATAGCCCCACCAATATTATCCAACTAACGTTTATTTGGCTACGTTTAGCGATTTTTTACAACACTAATATTGCCTTTCCTAAGTATTTCTTTAACTTTTACTGTAGTATACCGTTTATTTTAGTAGGTTTTATAGTTCCAAACTCGAGAAATAACTATAAAAGTACTTTGGGATTGCTCAAAGTGGCTAAATTGAGTCCAAAAATTCGTTTGCAAACTATCCACGTTTAAACCACTTAAAAGACGAATTTTTGAAAACCCAGCCTTATTGCACATCTACATCATAAGTACGACCACCATGCCAAATTTCAGGATTCTGGGTCTTGTTGTTGAGATAGAGCGATGAGTGAGTGAGTGAATGAGTGAGTGAGTGAGTGAGTGGATCAGTCAGTGGTATTTGGATTTTATAGGTATCTATAGATATCGCACAAGGAAAATATTGGAGATACTGGTGTACCACAGTATATACATAAAATATTTTATAATATTTATATAATATGAAAAAAAAACACTCCAAACAACTCCAAACCTGCGGGAGGGAGATTTCATCAAAACTTTTCATTGATTAAAGAAACCAATAAAAGGTATGATTGTGGTGGATAATATGGTTCTTAAAAGAATAAAATAAACATAACGAGAGATTTTACACGTACAATACGAGAGAGACGAGTGCTAAGACGGCCAACGTACAGATGCCTCCATGGTAGTGAGGGATGGGGACGGACTTGACTAAAGAATTGACACGTACAATTCGAGAGAGACGAGTGCTAAGACGGCCAACGTACAGATGCCTCCATGGTAGTGAGGGATGGGGCCGGACTTGACTAAAGAATTGACACGTACAATTCGAGAGAGACAAGTGCTAAGACGGCCAACGTACAGATACCTCCATGGTAGTGAGGGATGGTACCGGACTTGACTAAAGAATTGACAGGTACAATTCGAGAGAGACGAGTGCTAAGACGGCCAACGTACAGATGCCTCCATGGTAGTGAGGGATGGGGCCGGACTTGACTAAAGAATTGACAGGTACAATACGAGAGAGACGAGTGCTAAGACGGCCAACGTACAGATGCATCCATGGTAGTGAGGGATGGGGCCGGACTTGACTAAAGAATTGAAACGTACAATACGAGAGAGACGAGTGCTAAGACGGCCAACGTACAGATACCTCCATGGTAGTGAGGGATGGGGCCGGACTTGACTAAAGAATTGACAGGTACAATAAGAGAGAGACGAGTGCTACGATGGCCAACGTGCAGATACCTCCATGGTAGTGAGGGATGGGGCCGGACTTGACTAAAGAATTAAAACGTACAATACGAGAGAGACGAGTGCTAAGACGGCCAACGTACAGATACCTCCATGGTAGTGAGGGATGGGGCCGGACTTGACTAAAGAATTAAAACGTACAATACGAGAGAGACGAGTGCTAAGACGGCCAACGTACAGATACCTCCATGGTAGTGAGGGATGGAGCCGGATTTGACTAAAGAATTGACAGGTACAATAAGAGAGAGACGAGTGCTAAGATGGCCAACGTGCAGATGCATCCATGGTAGTGAGGGATGGGGCCGGACTTGACTAAAGAATTAAAACGTACAATACGAGAGAGACGAGTGCTAAGACGGCCAACGTACAGATACCTCCATGGTAGTGAGGGATGGGGCCGGACTTGACTAAAGAATTAAAACGTACAATACGAGAGAGACGAGTGCTAAGACGGCCAACGTACAGATACCTCCATGGTAGTGAGGGATGGGGCCGGACTTGACTAAAGAATTGACAGGTACAATAAGAGAGAGACGAGTGCTACGATGGCCAACGTGCAAATGTCTCTAGGGTAGTGAGGGATTTAATATCTCAATATTACAGCTACTGAAATATCATTGATACTAAGTTAATCGTGAATATTTTAAAATGACAAAACAGCAAAACTTGTTCTATGGTTTGAAACGTGTTACATGTTATAGTATTGTACTATAATATATTAAATATTTTTTTAAATGTTTATATTTATTTAAGCTGGTCTATGAAGTTATTGCTATTTGATACGTTATTAAAGGGGAATTAAATATGATCTGTTACAAAAATTATGTTTTTTTTCGTACAATTACCTTAAATGTGTAATTGTTTCAGTACAAGTTAATAACAGCTATTTACGATACCTTAACTTGAAAAATAACTACTTTTATATATTGTTTGAGAAAAATTCAATAGAATTAGTAAACGTCAATTTTGTTTTCCGTATGATGAAAACATTGTTTACTACACGCTGTAATACCGTGTTTCGGCACATCGTTGTTCATGTCATTCATAAAACACCATCGAAAACTCACTTTTATGCCAATAATGAAAATACCACTATACGTTTTTTTTTGTTTCATAAAAATATTTGTTGAAACGCCTCTATACGTTGCAAATTGTATTGTAACTGTACTTCAAATATTTACGTTTGTAATATTAAAAAGGTAAAATAAGTTGCATAAAATGTTTAGGTGATAATTTATTTTAATACAATTATTAATACATAATGTTTAATAATAAATTCAAGCTCTATAGTTTATGTTAAACATACTGTAATGCTGAGCTTTCCTTCTCTAAGCTTCTCTGTCACTTATCTGTCAAAGTGGAACGCTAATGGATACTGCAGCAGTCTTGATCGTAGTTTTAGAGAGCCTATTTCATGATAAAAGGCAGTTAAGCCTTCCATTATACCTGAAGTAGACTAAATGTTTATAAAATAAATATTATGCTGAAGAAAAGAGTAAATTAAGAAAACAATACTTGCCGGAATAAAATATATAAAAAGTCCTAAATTAATGAGACTGAATTTTAAATATGTATATAAACTGGTATTCTGTAACTTATAAAATATTTAAACCAATTGAATGATTGCAATAAATATCTTCTTTTAACAATCAGTTTTAACTTGTATGTAAAGTACAATGAAAGCCGTTTGCTATATTCTTACAAGCATCCATTTAGAATATTATTCACTAAGAAATGTATGTTTTAGAATACTATATATCGTACATTGTATAAATACACAAGCTATCAGACTAATATGTTCGGAAATTAATTCAAAGTAATTTTAGACGGCGTGCAGGATTAAAATTGACAATCATAAGTAAAGAAATTCTGAGACATAGCTGTAAGTTTATCAGTTGTTTACCCATGCTTGGACGTTCAGTGTATACGTAGTATGTATCGTACAAATATCTTTATAATAGACTTAGTGATGATTTATTATATAAATCTTAAGAGCTATTAATAACTGCAATTAGAGTAGATTAAGGTCTCTATCAGCAAATACATTACCTGTGCGGCATTGGAAGCACAGATATGTCAAAAATCTACCTGGTTTAAGTCAACTCTCTACAGTTTTGTATTTCTATATTATAAACCGGAGCGTTATAGTTGATTCCGTAGAAGTAAATAATCCATATAATATATATATATATATATATATATATATATATATATATATATATATATATATATATATATACTTTTAAGCACCGTTTAATGGACATTAAATAAAAAAAACAACATATTCATAGGGTTTCTTGTGTCTTGCAGAACAATTTACTGTTAAAACACTAATTTTTATCATAGTTTTGAGGGGGAGATAAGGTATTGCGTTGTATTTGTAAATGAACACAGCCTAGTTATGTTTAAAAATATAAGAGTACTCTCTAAAAAGGAATACTATTATCAACTTTACTACTTTTAATCAGGTTATAATGAGAGGGTACAAAACGATGGAAATGACTTAAGATAAATGTATAACAGGTTATTTGCTTAAACCTTATAAGCTAACAGCTAACGATTAGACGAAATAACGGAGAATAGTAATTTTTGTGAATTAATAAATCTTTAATTCGTAGGCTGACGCTAGTTTAACTTTTATGAAGATTTCCGATTTTTTTTAAGTGAGCCAAATTTACATTATTTTTATATTTTCAGTCATCTTATTGATGTCATCAAAACCTAAGCTGTGTGCTTATGTTATTCAAATTGACTCTAGGGTTGATAACTAATAAAAGAAACATTCTTTCTATGCTCCTTATACAGTTTGGGACACCGAACTTACGCTAATACTGTAAGCTCAAGATGAATAACTTTGTAAATGTTTATATGAAACAAACTAGTTCATCAATGGCTGAGCTTTATTGTTGCCTATCATTCTTAGGGCTATAAAAATTTCATTTCTGTCTCTCTGTTAGTCTGTATATCTATTCGTGTCCCCGCAAGATATCTCAAAAACGAACTGACATACATACACATAAAACTTTTGCATAAAGCTTTCTTTCTATATGAGCAACACTGAGTTCGATTATAATGCATGTCACTCAATGGTGTTTTGCTGATCATGAGTGAATATTTTTACATTTGTGCTGTGGGTAACAAAGTTATTATCTAGAAACTTTGAAAATACATGAATTCGTAAATGAATTCAATACACTAATAAGAGAATTAAACATGTGATATATTAATAAATGTACTTTAAGTATTCCAACACAGACCAAATCATATATAGTGACTTGATTTTAAGACACAATCTTAATATGTAAATAAAATGAATCGCTAAACACTAATCTCGAGAACACTTCACCAACTTGGCTAATTATTTCTTTAAAATATTCTTTGGAATACAAGAAAGCTTTTTATAAAGAGAAAAATGGGAAAATTGTTCGGTATGATTGGGTGGGGTTCACAATAATAATGATAATATTTACGAAAGATAATCAACATGAAATAGCTGTGGACACTTTTAGATGAAGTTCAAAACAGGCGTTAACAAATGTCAGTATTTAAATAAATAAAAACATTAAATTGTATGCTTATATGCAGTTTAATTCATTACTAATAAGGAAATTATGTTTGATACACATAATTATGTAGTACATTACAGGACTTTTGGAGAAAACAAACTATTAGGAGTAACCTACTAAGGTGATTTATGTCTACATTAGTTAACAGACGAAACATCACTATACATTGTATACAGCTAAACTGTATAATTAACGTACAAGAGAGGGAACAATAGACATAGTGGCTGTCGGTTCCATCGTTATTGTCTTAGTCAATTCCGAGAGATGATTGATCCGGCTAATGTCAAATACTACGTATATATCCTTGATGCACCTATTATTCAAATGACAGTAATTGTATCGATTACCTGAGGTTGTTTTTTCAGAAGTTCTTCTAAACATAGTATATGGAATATTTATTGAACTTATCTTAAATCTCTCTCTCTCTCTCACTCTCTCTCTCTCAGCCAATCGGATAAGGGGTATCATGACTAGCGTTCTTTTTAGTTTGTTACCCAGCTAAGGACCATATACGTTAAGGAAATGAGAATAAGATGTCGTGTTGCAGAACTTTGTAAACTCTGTGTCATTGTATAAGTAGTTGTCTATCGTCAACTCTGTTCAATCAGTTTGGAACCTGCCGTCCACTAACTGTGACTAATTGATTAAGGATTAGCGTTGTTAACTAATAATAACAGTATGGAGATAATAGTGTCAGGGACTTCCTTTATGTTCTACATCATACATTGTAGATACTATTACCTTATTGGATAAAAATATTGTTTCAATTTAATCAGGTGAGGAGTAGTTACAGCTACAACTATCAATCTACCTTGGGTTTAAGAGAGTAGGACTCATTATCATTAATAGATTGCAGAGTTTATAGGATACTTAATATTTGTATTAATTCAAAATTTGTTGAAATATTATTTAAAAAAACCAAATTATACATTATTTGCATTATCTAAGCCTTAAAACAGTATTGCTTTAATTTGGGCAAAGCATGATAATGATTCAAACATGCAAATTCACAGTCAGTGCACTCATTAGCAGTTTGTTTCTTTTATACTGACTCATAAAAAGGTTTTTTTCAATGCATGTACCCTAATAAGCTACCTTTACTCCAGTGAATTACTCATTCTACCCCACTACAGAACCGAAACTGCCGCTATATTATTTATTGGAACAATTGGTCAGTACTCTGTTGGAACCACTTTTAGCTACTCCTCAACAGATTAAAATCAAGCCCCTTCATACCGACATAAAAAAGACATTTTATAGTTTACATTTATATGAAATGTAAGACAAAACGTCGTGGTAGTTTTTGGTCCTGTGGGTGAACAATTTATAGAGTTAGTTCAAAAATGTTGGGTAATAACGCCTGATAAATGTTGCAAAAATACGTAAAAAATACTTTATCACGTTAAGGCATTAATACAACGTTTAGAAGATAAACATTAAGCACAAGTATACTATATTTTAAATAAAAATGAAAAATTTTGTGTAATATTTTTTTATATTATTCATTACTTTTACTTGTTTATATACTTCTAGAATCAATAATGTACTTATATGAATTGATTATTTAAATAATGCGGTGTAAGATACACCAATAGAAATTTATTTATAAAATGTTGGAATATAATAACATTTTCTGTAATAATGGACAAGCTAGTTCTAACCCTTCTATACCAAGGGCTAGAAAACTGAATTATAAGTCTTAAAAAAATTAACTGCTTGCAGAGATTTAACTCCACTGACAGTTGGAGACAAGAAAACACGTAGACTACTTTTTGTCCACCTGAGCTGGGCCAGCTCCACCCTTCTTTAGGATTTTTTTAAAATTTACTTTTTTCCTGTTGGTACTTGTGATTCTTCCGTTGGCTCACCCATTTCTTTATGCTCCTCCTTCCATGCATACCCTTGGTAACTGATAAATTAGGAACAGTTTCTGTACAGTCTTGCCATCTGGAGTGGAATATATTGACTAGGGAGGGAAAGGCTGCATTGGGCCAACAAAGTGCGTCCTTCTACGGAACGTCATTGTGATGTTAGCCGTCAATGGAGGTTAGGTTATAAGCGTTGGAGAAGCAGCATACCAACCACTTGCAGGTAAATTGCCACATGGTTCTGGGGGCTCAGACGGCTTCCGGGGAAAAGCAGCCTGACGACACGACCGGAGCCAGAGGAGTGATACGCACTCTAGGTTGTGGGAGCTGGAATGCGTTGCTTTACCGTAGGAACCGGAAGCGGCGACTTTTGAAATGAGCGGAGTTGCCAGAAATATAATTTTCACATAATAGAGCCCTTAGGCGGTCCATATTTAGGAATATGCTATCCGACTATTAGTTTTAAATAATTCGTAATGCACTTTGTAATTTGGTTACATAAACAATGTTGTAGTAAGAAGACATATCGCAAGTACTACGCAATTAACCTGAACTATGTTACAAAAGAAACTTTTCTTTATAAATTATTTACGCTCGGCGGCGTAAACATTTCTAAGAAACCACTAAAACAAACATTTTATCTATTTAAAGTCATAAATTAGGCTTCTAATATGTAGGGAAAGTGGATGACATTATATTGACTAATAAACACAATAAGTCAAGAATATTATGAATGCATATATATAAAAATTATTTATATATTTCGGGAAACATTATTTTACTTATTCTTTATAAACAATACTCCATTATTTACAAAGTTACAAATAAAAAACTGAAGTAGTCACAAATTAAATAAAAAAGGGAATTTTATTCAGTAGTCTATATCTAAAATACATATATAAACTTACCGGAACACATTGGACATTATTAATCCTCTTAGGATTACAGTGTGGGTGTAAAGAGTAGCATTCAGCCCAAGCTGTCACATTCGCTCAGCTTTTCATTTTCTTTTAACAGGTCACACTTGAAAATGAAATATGAGACGGCAATGACTTTTTTAATTGGAATAATTTTTTACTTATAGAATACTTATCATTTGTTAACTAATATTTATTTGGTTCTCAACAGTTACTACAGTTCTCAATGTTGCTACTTATATTGAAAACTGTTAAGCCTAATTATCCCAATCAAGATTAATACTTAAACATTGTCAAGTTTTATTTTTTAAATGTAACAATTTCTTAAATGTTGTGCTGATTTGTTTACCTCACAGTAGATACACGGCGGCATATAAATGGTACAGTTTAGAATCAGTTTAGGTGACATTTACTGTTTTATAAGATTAAGGTCATTATTGTGTCCCCTAATATGAATAAAATAATGTGCACTGCATATCTTATATAAACAAGATCACTTTCAAGCTTAATACATAAAATATGTGAAGTTGCATGAGACGTTTCTCAAACGATTGCATACAGCTTTAACCCTTAGACTTACAACTAGACCACTCTTGCCAGAGTGGCATGGTTGGCAGATATCCAATGCTATTTGTTCTAGAAGTCGCATTGCTGATGTATGGACATATAACGTTGTTTCTAATATGGAGCAAACTAAAATAATAATAGATTTCCGTAATGTTATAATGCAAAACTTTTTGTTATGATATTATTTTGTTATCGGTTAGCTATTAATATCGTAGTTTAATACCTGTCATTTACCAATCAATTAACGCACTAAGCATATATGACAAAACATGCTTTATAATGTATATATATATATATATATATATATATATATATATATATATATATATATATATATATATATATATATATATGCATAATTATGATGACGAATACGCTGAAATTACCACCAGAAAAAACTAAATTATTAAATTATATAATAAACTATATAGACATAGTAAAAATATTCGTACTGTTAAACCTCACATTTTAAAGATAACATAAAAAGTTAGGCTAAGTAAATCTTAGTATGATTTTAAATTTTGACTGTTTTGGAAGCCAATATAAGAAAAAACGTTGAATAATTAAAGATAGATTTTTAACATTGAATAATTTGACTATTTAAAATATTCATTAAAAGGTGCTGTCTTAAATTCCTGTGTCAAAATCAATTACAATGAGCTCGTCCGGACTTTTCTTCATTTCATGCATGTCAAAGGTAATATATTTATGATTCCACATTTTATTTTAAAGCTTTAATATTTATCAATTAAAGTATTACACTGATATACGTATTTAGATATCTCATAAAATTATTTCTCCCTCATTATTATCATTCTGAAATGTTTTTTAAAAGCTTTGGTGCATGTATTCTTGCTAAGAGGATTTCTTTACATGTCTTTTTCAAAAACACTCTATGTTCACATTTTTGTTTAATTTATTTAATTTTCATCACACATGAAAATGTCACACACAAAGCACTTTATACCATTTATTGGGGGAATGCCATTGGAATGGTTTGTGCAGGTTTAAGGTGGTGCAGTTGATTTTGGATTTATTACGTTTCTTATTTTTTTTAAATTAATATCGTAAAAAACTAAATGATTTAAAAGATGACTTCCTCGAAAACAGAAAGAGTAAAAAGAAGTAATAATTGTATAGCTCTACGTATCATTATTGGTACTTGGAGTAGGTAATTGGGATAATCCCTTAATAAGGCAAAACAAAATGGATTATGATGAGGAATATATATCTACTAAATTATGTACAGGAGGCTATAAAAAATAAGGTAACATTTTAACAATGCATCAGTGAAATTTAAAATATGCATTTGCTGATTTTTTTAGAGAATATCTCTTTTAACGAATAATAAAGTAGTTCATTTTCTACGTTTTATACTTAATGCTAGTCACAAGTTTTTAATATTGAATATATATTTATTTCTTCCACAATATTATATTTAATAACATAAGTGCTTTCGCCTGCTAAGACATCATCACTTAACGTAAACAGACAACATGTGTATGAAATAGAAAAACATATGATGAAGCAGTTAGAATAAAATTCACACACCATTGTAAAAACTAAAACCTCATAAATTTTAAAAGTTATGTTGAAAAATATGGTTTTCAATTTATCGTTTTCTTCCATTACTAATGGGAGAAAAATGCCACTGAAATTTACAGAAGGTTGGAAAATACAGTCGTCTTTAAAAACCGTCATACGTGCACTTTCAATTAAATTTCGTTTCTTTTAGTTCTGGAAGATTCTTTAAAAGCTATATTGGATGATTTAACAATTATATGGAAATTTTACTTTATAGCATGTTCCACTAATTTAGATTTTTCAATGTTTTCTCTTTTATAATTTAAACCTAATTTTAGCCTGTTTCTATAGGTATTGATTGATGTTTGTCTTCTTTTTGCACCTTCAGTCAATTTTATAAATTACATTCTTGGTTTCTTATTGTTTAATTTTAGGTTTTAATTAGTTCTTAAATTATTTCACGTGTTTAAAACAGTACGGATATTAGATTTAGAATTTAGGGTACGACTTCTTTCTGGTATTCCTTTTACTTAAGGAATAGTAATACATACATATATTTTGTAATGTATATATTTAGAATGCAAGCATATAATAAATCTAATATTTATGGATATAATTTTGCATAAATGGCAACTAATGCTCAGTCTAATGTAATTATTTGTATTAATAAACAACGTCTAAATGAATAATAATATATACTTAAACACAATGGCTGTTATTTTCCAAACGCAAAAAACCATTTATTCTGATCATAAATAATTTTTGATTTTAAAAATCTCTTTCTCTAAAAATCTTTTCTAGAAGTGCTGTTTAGAAAAGATTTTATCTGAATAATACATTCATAATTGTAAGGAAAATATGCTTTTAACTGTACATTTTAGCAAATATAGGGTGGAGCGCGGTAATTTGCTTATTTGCACTGCAGGCTGTGGCGGCACTGTTGGTCGAAGAGAGGGGGGAGTGAGCGTGGCTTATAGTGGCTGACGGGAGATTTGTATTCCTCCGCGTTCCAGTTGCCATCATGCAGTGGACACGAGAGGAGAGGTCGTTTTGTGTTGAAGCGTATTTTTCAAATGCCCACTCGATCATTGCAGTGCAGCGTGCTTTTCGTTTACGATTCGCTGTTCCCCCACGCGGACGTGTTCCTGGTCGGCAATCAGTTGTAAATTGGGTAACTGCATTCAGAACAGCAGGGAATGTATCATGTGTACGAAGGGGACCTCAGAGAAGGATTACAACACCGGAAAACATCGATAGAGTTAGAGCAGCAGTACTGCAATCTCCAAAACGCTCTGCTCGAAAGCAATCACTTGCTCTTGGCATTTCAAGACGTTCTATCCACCGGATTCTTCATGATGAACTGAGATTTCACCCGTATAAAATGTGCGTGGTCCATCAGTTGTCAGCACGGGGACTATTTGACACGGCGTACTTCTTGTGAAGACATGCTTGCAACTATACCGCGTGACGCAATTGTGTTCTTTTCTGATGAGGCACATTTTCACCTCAGTGGGTGTGTCAACAAGCAAAACATGCGCTACTGGAGTGAAACAAACCCCAGAGAAGTCCACCAGAGACCTCTGCATTCGGAACCGCGTCACTGTGTGGTGCGCCATATCACGAGTAGGCATCATTGGCCCTTACTTTTTTCAAGATAACCGTCGTGCCATAACTGTGAACTCCGAACGGTACTTGACTATGATACAGAATTTTTTTCAGCCGGCTCTTGAGGCAATGCAATTACAGGATACATGGTTCCAACAGGATGGTGCCACTGCACACACAGCGATGGTTACCATGAATTGTTTGAGGCAAATGTTTCCTGGGCGGCTTATCTCTTTGAGGGGCGATGTGAACTGGCCGGCACGCTCACCAGACTTAGCCCCATGCGATTTTTTCCTTTGGGGCTACCTGAAGTCGAAGGTGTATATCAACCGTCCCAACACCTTGGAAGACCTAAGGAACAATATTGAGGCTGAAATTGGCAGAATACCAGTCGACATGCTTGTTAGAGTTAATGAAAACTTCAGAAAACGTATGCAGCAGTGTGTGGATGCCGAAGGTCGACATTTGCCGGATACATTATTTAAAACCATGTAATTTAAAAAATTCCCTTACTGTTCAATATAATTAAAATAAAAAAATAATTTTTTCTAAGGTTCATAATTTTTTTATTTCATTTCCAAATCAGCAAATTACCGCGCTCCACCCTGTATTAACTAGGCAGTGCGTGGTTAGGATAGTAAAGTATATAATATAAAAGGCAACTTTAATGTCAATTGCAGAGAGTCACGATACAAACCTTTACTATAAATTTAAATAACGTTAAGAAACTTTTGTTATTTGTGGCATTTGCTACACTACAAATTGCAATTTCACTAATAAATAATTCAGGAGAACATATATAACAAATGTTTTAGAACATAACAAGATTTGTATAGTTATAGACGAATTAAAAAAGTAATTTCTCACGAAAGGGTCATGGACAGAAAGGTGGTAATGGTACAGACAGGCAGCTGTTTATGAGGAAATTGACTACGATAACTGGTTACAGTAGAGGTAGAATAGTAATACATACATATATTTTGTAATGTATATATTTAGAATGCAAGCATATAATAAATCTAATATTTATGGATATAATTTTGCATAAATAGCAACTAATGCTCAGTCTAATGTAATTATTTGTATTAATAGACAACGTCTAAATGAATATGCTTGGTTGTAGAAATGAATGATTTCTACAACCATGCGATTAAATAGTCGGAGTCCAATCAAGAGGGTCGATGATGAGGTAATTTAGGTTAGGGAATGTGGTGGTATCTAGGCTCCAAATAGCGGTTTTGTGGCATTTTTCATTGTTCGGCTTATATTTTATTGGTAAATTCCTTGTTTCTTTTTTTTAGAACCATTCTGCGTGGAATTTTGTGTCATTAGAAATGTTATATTTGAGTTACGGGTTTCGATTAAGAAATTATTTTTCAACTAAAGTTAGCAATCATTTACGGGGTATATTTTCTATTTTGATAAAACTGGATGAATAAAATATTTAACCATTTTAAATTACTAACGCTATATTGCATAATAGTTCAAGTTAAAGCAAGATTGGTTAAAATATTGTTTTCCACTTTAATTTTAGTTACAGCTTGTTTGCAATATAACTTTAATATGCAACAGTCAGAATAGATTTAATACAGCAAAAAGATAATCGTTTAGTAAATGATTTTTGAAAGAATATAGTTTGATTTCAATTTTCACTTTGAAACTGTTTAAAATGTAACAGGAAGTTTTACACTTGGTATGAATGTGTTTTGAACGAAGTTTTAATTCAAGTTCAGGTTTCTAGCTTCTCTTATAATGTTTCTCTTAAAAATATTTGTATTATCAATTTATACGAAAGTTTTATTTATAGTTCAATTATACATTTTAGTCAAGGAGTCAGTTTTAATTTAATGCATATTACTGGAAAAACTCCTATCATGAGAAAATGTTTACAGGACAAGTGGTCCTGTAAGCAATAGGCGGTTAAATAATTATTTGAATTTTGACTAAAGATTATTTTATTGAATAACTAATAAAATTTTCAAGCTTTGATAAACTCTTGTGTAATAAACAATGTTTTATAAGAATTTAAGAAATTATTTCTTGTCTATCTTTACCATTAAAAATTATTAAATAATTTGTAAACTCGGAACAGAAGTGCAGATGAACAAACAAATAAAAAAAATTATCAAAAGGAGATTTTTGGGTTATGCGGAAGGTTCTTGATCTGTCTACTGAAAAAATAAGTTTCTCAGATCTGTTTATGTATATACTTTTTTGGTCAGCCAAACAGGCAAATCACAAAAACTGCAGTCCAAAGTAAATTAAAATTTTCTTAAATAAACAATTGCTGACAGATTTTCTTGGTCGTGGAGACAAGCCAAACTCAACAATGGCAACATATATATATATATATATATATATATATATATATATATATATATATATATATATATATATATATATATATATATATATATATATATATATATATATATAATTCACTGGTACCAGAAGTGCTCATACTGGTACAAAGCCTACAATATTGGGGCAAGCAGTGGGTATCTGACTATTAGGCACAAGTTTGGTCATCAAAAGAATAGCCTTAAATGTTTTTAAACCATTTACTAAAAAAGTAAAGAAGACATTTTCCTGCTGACGCGTATTCCAGCGAGACCGTCAGACCACAACGGGAAAGGCTTGAATTTCCTGTTCAATTAGCCTTAGCGATGACTATTATCAAACGCATGATCGAACAATGTCCGTTTGCGGCTTAGGTTTAGAAACTCCATTTAGAAACACCCTCAATTCAAGCTTGACGTCCTAACTGGCTTGTAATAATGTTAGTATTTATAATGGTAGCAATCTCTATACTCCACAAGAAAACTGTGTTTTTAGATTATGGAGGATGAGGGGAACTGGGATTGTTTGTCACAGTTCGTCGTGGGCATCCTCCTGGAAAAAAACCCGATCTGGACCGCGAAGTGGCCAAGATCCCTTGACCGAGTGGCTGGATAAGGAGCGAGCCCTACAGGCTTAAGATAAATTTTGACCTAGCCTGACGTAATGTGATAACCCACATTGCAGGCTGGCCACCTGCATGCGTAATTGATTTTTTCCTGAATCTCCCTAAAACAAAAACTACAAGTCAAATAGTGATATCTGAGGTGGAAATTGATCCAAATTTGTGTGTTAGCCTGAAGTATTCATACAATTGGGAATAAAAGTTTATTTAAAGAAGCTTTTTGTAGTGATGCAGAATCTGCCAAAATTTCCCAAAATTTTACGGATGTATAATTAGAGGTTCAAGATTTTTAATCTTGAAGTTAGTAAGCCATTGTTATGCAAATTGACAACAACTATAAAAATATCTAGGCCTACTGCGTTTCAGCTATAATCTTGATAGAACCTACTAATTTATTTGGGATACCTCCTTCTCCTGATTATGTCCTATTGAAAGCCGACTGCATGGATTCTTCACAAGAGCATTTCTTCTCGTACTATGTAAGACAGATGTAGGTCAAATACTTCCAAAATCAGAAGTCTCGCCCATTGTCGGTTATGAACAAAGTAATTACCATTCAATGATCCCTTGTTATCGGAGGCTTCATTTTTTATAATATTTACTTAATTTTAGCTAAAAATATAAGAAGAAATTGACCTGTTGCCACATATTTCAATTATACCGTCAAACACAACAATATCATTCAAAACGCTTCAAATCCCTGTACAATAATAGTAAATATTTCCAGTACTTTTTGCGATTCATTCTATATAGATATATGTTTTAAATGTAACTCTTATTTTTTTCACTCCACCCGCAAAATGATGAGGAAAATAGAACAGAAAACCATTGCAATAATTTAAAGCCAGAAAGGAGACACCAAATTCACTATCTCAACAAAGGTTTTTGACATAGTTGTTTGTAAACCATTCCGTAGAACGAAATGATTTTATTCTAGTTGCTTGTTTAGTTTAATAGTATCTGGTAGGCCTGTAATATATCAAGAAAAACACAAAGTAATTATTTTTATTAAAATGTATGACACATGCTCCGTGTATTTCATACGTGTATAATTTTTGAAGAATGAAAGACATATATTACTGTTGCCGGAAACATTATAATTAAAATAATTAACTGCAGTTTTATAAAATTTGATGTATTTTAATAAGGTATTTTATATAAATAAAATAAGGTATTTATAAAGGTTATAAAGGTATAAAGATTACTTATACAAAAAACATAAAACCTAAAAGTTTTGTGAAACATGTTGGTTGTTAGGTTTTAATTTCTTTACACATCTCTATATATTAAAGTATATAGTATAGTAACTATTTCATTTTATTTTTATTTATTACCAATGGATTTATGATTTTACATAAAACTGTAACAACAAGGAAATTAAATATGTAGAATTGAACAAGAAATTACAAAACAGTTATGAAGATGGCTAAACAATACACTACTAATATTAAAGTTCACGCAGAAACAGTATAGGTACGTGATGAATATATGCAGCACAATTTCATTTAAACAAAACAAATAATTTACAAATCAACAGTTTTGCATAAAATCAACAACAAGCTTGCTAACGTTCAAGGGAAGTATAAAGAACTATAAATAAAAGAATGCAATTTGAGATAAAGATGGTCAAACAAAATTGTGTACGTGTTTTTGTATTAGGCGAGAGGTAATTTCGTTGCTGATTGCTGTTATGACACCGCCACCAATTTATTTTGAGCTTGTAAAATGAGACCTGAAGCTGGTTTTAGTAAGTGCATCAAGATCGTGTCTATAAAAGTTACGTATTCAGGGAGTTAAGATTTGAGCCCGTTAACATTTTGATTGCAGAGTGAGGAATAATCTCCGTTGGTTGAAACTAGTTTCTTCGCCATTTTATTGTACATCAGGTTTGCCATTCTCACTGTGATTCTTTAATTATGCAGGCAGATTATTCAAGAAGCTTCGCTCATTGGGTAATTTATTGCTTTAGAGCTCTTATGTATGTAATTAAATAATTTCCACCTTTACTAACCGGGGAAAGCTTCTTAGCCATGACTGAGCGTTCTAATCCAGCATTTAATATGTTATTTCATTCCGTTATAGAGATAGCGAGATCAGGTACCAAGAAAATGTATTATTAAATGTACTTGCATTAGATTTTACCAAAACATTTTTCTACCCACCGGTAAGTCAAAATTATTCCAAAAACTACTCAGTATGAGCTACATTTATTACGCTTTGTATGTTCTAACTGCTCGTCTTAAAGCAGTTGTCTTGGAACATGTACTTTCCTCCTTCCTCATAATGATGAACCATATTGCAAGTTGATACTTATATGTTTGTGCTTCCTCCAAAACTTAAACAGGTTTCTATCCGATTAGAAAGTTTTTATTAAAAGTGGATTTTAAATAATAAATTACATCATAAATGTTTTTATATAAAACACATTCATTTGCAAAGCTAAGATCAGAAGAGCTGATTAAATATGAATATTGAAGTAATTTCGATTCATATTCCTATTAAATATGACGCAGTTACCCCCGGATTTGAATACAATACGGAATGAAAGATACATCATATGCATATCCCTTAAAATATCATAATAAACTCTCCTGCAAATTACTGATTGTCACTGGAATATATTCTTATTTCCTCATAAATTACAGAATAGCTCTAAAATATAAAGTGCAACTTATTGAGTGAGACCTTGAGTGTAACTTAATAATTCAACTACTTCAGTAACGCTTGATATATGTAAGGCCAGAATGGAGGAATACTATATCCGTATTAATATAAGTGGAAGCACGATGTTTTAAGTTGGAGCACAACAGTAATTTTGATTTCGATGTAGACATGTTGATTATAGTATTAAAATGTTAATTTCTAAAAGTTTCAAAAGTTAAACTCATTTGTAATTTTCTTCATTAGGTTTGGTGTTTGAATAGTTTTTTTTTAATTCTGAACAATACAGCATTATTACACACATTCCAAAGCAGAGTTTTCCTTCTTTCCAAAATCAAGAAAAATATGTACATATAGAGTCTGAGAAACTTACTTTTATCCTGAAGTTTTTACTCTCGGCTATAGTAATCTTTTCTTAATCTAGGGGAAGTACCTTAGTAACGTTTCTATTGTTGGCTTGATTAAGAAAATATATATTTCCAATTTCGGCAATTGTAACTTTCAGCGGGTGCCGTAATAGCGTTATTGTTCCGAATAAAAACGATATATTATACGTTTGCTTAGAAAGTGTACTCTAGTAAACAAGTGACTACTTCTAGTCATTTTAATTTACTCCTGCTCTAAGGAGGTTTTAAAGTGTAGTATCGATAAGCGTTGTAGTGCCAATCAAGAAAATGTATAGCCTACAAACTTAGGTCAAAAATGTATTTTTCGGTGAAAAAGCTTATACTTATATGCAAATAGTCTTCCAAGTTTAGGTATTTCCAGTGTTGTAGTGGCGTTTGCTCGGCATGAAAGTGCTTCTCTAAAGGATTTATCCACAAGTCAAGACAAGGGAGGTCTTCCCGGTTGAAATGTGACTACTTCCTGTCATTGGAATCTGCTTCACGTTATGTAGTTACATTTAAATTGTTACTCCGTTAAAGAAATTTTACATTCATTTAGTATAAAAACCAGTCTCTTTCAGTCAAAAAACGTCATTTCGTGTCAATATAATATAATTCCAGTTTAAGATATTTCGAGTACCGCTAATGTGTCAGGCATATATCACGCATGTTTGTTGAGTTTCATATTTATTGGACAGGACGGTCGGTAAAATAGAGGATTTTTAGGTGTTTCAACCGTATTTAAACCCCTTTGGGTAGTTTATCTTTATGAAAAATCTTTAGTTTTTTTTTTTAAACATAATAAATGTGTGTGTCGAGTGGTAAAACAGTAATCTAAGGGTTGCAACCACATTTCGGTCTGTAAGGATAGTTAATCTTCAATAATTGTTAGTGACTCCATTTCAGCCTCCATTGGATATTTGATCTTTAAGAAAATTCTTCAGTTTTCTATTGAAGACATGACGCGTTCGAGTACCAATTATGAACTTTCTGCGATATCGAGAATTCAGAGAATTATTGATGAATGAGGAAGGGATTTGCCATTTATAATTGAAATAAAACCGTGTTAAATGTTGACATACAATTCTTTAATCGTTTGTATGAATTTTAAATGTAATTGTATTCAAATAATAATAATATTTGAAATTATAATTATTGGAAATAGTGACTGAAAATGAGTTTTCTTTTAATCTAAGTTACCATGTATTTTCTTTATAAAAGTCCATTTGGTAATACTCGGGAAAAATAACTTATATAACTAAAACACCCAGAATTGTTAACTTTCCAAGTTTGTAATTTGATGTAAAACCTAAGTAAAAGCTATGGATAAATGGATTATAACTGTAATTAAATTTATTCCGACATGTTTGGCAATATACCTCAAGCGGCGGAATAAAGTCAGAACATTAATGATTCTCGTCACTAACCACAATTAAGAAGGGCAGAGTTTTGATTCAAATGATCCTTAAAACAGCTGTGGTTCTTGTTTTAGGGAGATTGGTTTCATGATGAGAAACTGCTCTCTGATTAGTTTCCTTTTCACCGTTAAAAACGTTTTAGTTCGCAGCTCTCAATTTAAAATCTATATGATGTTTTATTTTCCAAAAGCATTTTTTTTTTGCAATAAGCTTAGTAAAGAATTGTGTATCTGAAAGATAACTAGTGAGTTTTTCTCCGAGATTTAATTAAATTATCTGCTGTCAAAATATAAAATTTTTTAATACATACTATAACTGTTAAATTTGTTATGTTATAACATAATTATGTAAGTAATAAACTGTTTAAGCAATTAAGGACATATTAAATCCATGCCAAGAATATTTTTAATTTTGTAATATTTATATTAAAACACAAAATTAGCTCGGAAAGTGGGAGAACATCTAGTATATATTAAATAAACAATTTAAAAGGAGTTCATAAATTATTTTACTTTTCATACAAGTGAATAGGCTATGTGTTATTTACATAAGTAATAAAAACGTACATTATATATTTAACTTGGTAGTACAGTTTGCCCACTAACTAAATAAATACAGGGCTTTTAATTAATAATAATTTAAACTAATTTTAATTAAATAGCAGAAATATCTTTATATATTTTTCTATGTATACATTTAGAACATTGATCTTAAGTAGAATAACTATTTATGTAGCTTAGGTTACGTTTCACTTTTACAATAGTGATTTTGTTTCCTATAAGTTGATAGAGTTGTGTTTTTAATTAAACAATACATTGATTAACAATCATAATTATAGCTATCTGTACTGTCGTTGGTGAAGGTTCTGTTATTATATGACTTGTTTTTAGACTTCAACACATAATCATCTGTGTTACAAAGGGCTCAGTTAGGATGTGCTCATTCTTCCATAAAAGGCTATAACCGTTCTCTTTGTTTGGTGCTCGAAACTTCATTTAAGGCATGGCTAGGTTCTCGTACTGAGAATAAAAACTAAAACTGTGTGCCCGGGCCGTCAGTTAAACAGCCAAGAAACCGCCTTGAAGCAGGGTCATAATAAATTGAATTAACACTGTTATATGTAATGTTACTGTAAAGAAATTATGTTTTTATAAATCTTCAATTACTCACTTGGAAAACATTTAATGTTTAAATATTTACACGTTTTGACAGTTTGTCATAAAATATTTTAGACTTTAGGTCTACTTTAATAATATATTTTATTTCTTGGTTACTTCAGTATATCTCAAAAAATTATAATCCTTAACACTACAAACAGCAATACATTAATACGTTAAATGCTATATCTCCGTGACACGATTGGACGTAAGTTTTTTTACAGACATAAAATACAATTTATTATGTCTATTTTAATAATTGACCACAATATACTTCATCAAATTATGTGACTACAGTGAAAATTATGAGATTATACACAAAATCTACATATAACTTTACATTATTACGTAAAACGCTATATCTCCTCGACCTGTTGCACACCCTGGTCTCTGACAGGCCTAGGCTTTAAACACACACCAGTCTCTTTCAGGCCTGAGCCTCTAGAACCTCCTAGCTCCTGATAAGTCCCAGCCTTCAGAGGCTGCACACCTTAGGACTATTCCGGTTGAAAAAAGTCTTTAGTTGACCTTTATCATGTACGATGATCACGCTTAGTAAAGATAAATTACATATTATCGGAAGATGTCTGTAGAATTTAGGAATAAAATGCATTTCGTATGGAGGATCCACATATACAGCTCCAAAGCCGCTTATAGGCTCTGGATTATGATTTGTTCTGTAGAATATATACATAAAGTTTGGGTATATCCACAAGGTGTTTAGAGTAACTATACATAATGTGGATTTAATATTATGAATCCGCTCCCTGAATCAAAATCTCTAAACAGCCATCCTTTTGTAGTATATATCATACAGAACTTTGGTGCCAATTTCTATTTAGCGTAAAAAAATATGCCGCAAGTCTTTACAGTAGTTGTGTATAATACATTTTATGTCGGGGAGGTTCATCTCCTTGGCTCCAAAAATCGGTTTTAAACTATCTATTATTGTTTAATAATTACATCACTAAGAAAACACAATGCAAAAAAATATAGATATTATATACAGGATAAAGCGCCATAAAAGTAAGTATACTCGAGGGACTCTATTATCGAAAGCAGTAAGTCAGTGTAAACGGCCAATAAATGCCAATATGTTCCGGAACTTGACGGCACTCAACAAATGTACCTTATGGTACCGACATCTGGAGTACGTTTATAGACTTATCCTATGTGTTAAATTAGTTATCTTAACAAAAATAAGTGTTGTTTGAAATACTACCTATCCACATGTTCTATACCATTTTATTTAATGTCAAATAGATGTTTTCATATTATTCAGTAACGACCGATGAAAATGGATATTAGTTGCTAACAATGATTGGTAAAATATGTTGTTACAAAAACTATTTCATTACTCAAAATGACACAAAAAATGTTTACTATAAAGTTTCAAAGTCTAAAACTGAAAACACACTAAGCATTTTATGTAAATATCTTTACAACTAATATACAGTATCAAATAAAAAAATTAAATTTTAATCGATTTATGAGCAAAGATGACATTTAATATTTATCAATGTAATATCTTCACTATAACTATTAAAATAATATTTGAGTCCTTAAAGGGTAAAACGATTTTCTCTCTTTATAAAACGGGGTAGAGGGGCCACTTTAAATTTTAAAATAAAAACCCCTATCTTTGACATTTGATTTTAAAAGTAAATTCCAAAGAAACACAACATATCTCTATTACGATCCCACAAAAGTTATGGAAAAATAATACCTTACATAATCATACATCTCAGAGTGTAAATTAAGTCATCGTACGACTGAATATATTCAAACGGATTAAGATATCAATGTACAATCTTCACCATACAACCTTTTTTGGATTTCTGGACGGTCTAAAATTTCACCTTTAAATAGCTTTAAATTTTCATATAAATACATGTCTACAACGATCCTAGCAAAAGTTTTGGGAAATAACATAATGAATAATTATTGTTACACAGTAAAGCTTTTATTTCTTGTAAATTCCAAAATAGTGACTTGTAAGTTTAATTGCACAAGAATATTAACCAGTATAACAGATTTACATGGCATTAGTTTTTTAGATTTTACACTATAGCCTATATTAAAATGTGCTTTATTAAACTTTTGGAAAAAAGATTTTGAAATTTTTCTTGGTTCATTTGTAACTGTGAAATGGGTATAGCCAAACTTAAAATGGTTAATAGTTTTTTGATTTAGGGTGTCAAACTTTTGTATGTTGTTATACACATTCAAGTAAAAAAAATATTTAAATCCACAGTGAATAAAAGTATCCATACAATTTTATTATCTTGTTTATCAAGCAAAATTAGTAAAACTTACCATTTTTCGACATTTTTATTTATGATCAGCTGTGGAAATGT
The DNA here is from genome assembly GCF_021130785.1 of Homalodisca vitripennis. NCBI lineage: Eukaryota > Metazoa > Arthropoda > Insecta > Hemiptera > Cicadellidae > Homalodisca > Homalodisca vitripennis. The sequence continues at coordinate 163,840,393 of NC_060207.1, read as the reverse complement.
CGATACTGTTGAAACAGTTAATTTATGTACACCTGATATACACTAAAAACAAGTGGAGTCGGTTTAAATTAAATATCATCAAATAATATTGTATTAAAAACAAAATTATCATTATCTTCACATTTAAATTCTAGCCACAACCAACGCAAGTGTATGCGCCAAACGTGTTCAATAAGCTGGTTTGTTATCAGTTTTATAATCAAAGTATATTTAAGTTCCATAAGAAGTAACTTATTTAGCTAACTTTGTTTTTTGTATCAAATCATGATATTTATTTACTCTGACTTTATGTGATTGATAGAAATCATGGATATTAGAAGATATTAGTCGGCAGACATTGAGTTCACTAAAACAATTGAGGTGCTTACAGACTGAATATTTACTCTATAACAACAGAAAATACAATAAAACTAATATTAAGGTCATAGAATTGATACCAACAGCGATAAAATCCAGTAATATCGCTTGACACACGAAGGACTCGTGTTCCGGTCCACCGGTGCTGTGATATTGAATTCTGAGGACTCATGTGACTAATACTACAGACTATAGCTTAAACATTGTAATACATATAGTCATAGTCAGTGTAAATTCATTGCTAAATTGTGCTTTGTTATATCTGTACAAAGCAATACAAAGTTTCGTGTCTTAAAAGCTGTATTTTTTATTTTTTATTATATAAACTAATGCTGATTATCATTGAAGTTTTGTTCCCACTGCATAAAAGTTGAGTTCTATTATTTACATACTACTCTTATATACATTACATTTACACATATTTTATACATCTAGAGTTTTAGAACTTCACTCGGCTTATGATTAACTACAGAAGAAAAATATTATAATTATCTAGTTTACTTATATTTGTTTCGCAAGAAGCAATGGAACTATTTTAAATTTGGTACCTAATATAATTTTAAATTGCAGTCCGGTAATTATACATACTTTACATTTCTCTCAAAACGACCAGATTGGAAAATATATATTCTATGTATTTGTCAGTCATAAGGATAATTTGATAGATATAAAACAATTCACGAATAACTCCGCCAAACAGAAATTGAAATTATCTAGTCAATCATACAAATACAAATAGACTCATTTAGATAAACAAACCTTGCATTGGATATTAACGAATATTTTATGTGTTTGCGGTATTGGTAATTATTATGTGCCAAGCAGAAAGTTGATACAGCTGTGTTGTTTCACCTCTGCTTATACAGATTTTGTGATACTACATGTTATGTTATTTATACTTATATTCAAAAATTTCACTTTCAATTTTAAATATGCTATGTTTTATAATTAAGTTGCAAACTTGTTTTTGTATTGATATTATTTGATATTACTTCCAGCCCATACAAGTTAACAGAATCTGTTCTCGTAGATAAGTACAATTGTAAAGTACTGAATCAAAGAAAAACTTAAATAATAATATATGTGGGTTTCTACTTGAATTAAATTGGTTGACAAGTATTAGAGCAATATTGGTAAAATCTAAAACAAAATCGCATGATAAACTTGATTGATTATGCATTGTATCGCGTACATAATAATAAGTTTCCCTACCATTACTATACAATTTAATGCTAATGATTGTTTAACAAAAAGAAAAACAACATCCGCAAACCCGCTATAAAGTTATATAAGACGTTACGTACGTTGACGTACGTTATTTTTGACAAAAGCGTGAGTTTTGTCTTTATATTTCAATCAAAGAATTTGCAATATTTAATTTAGGACTAAATATTGTTATAAAGATTGACGTAAGTCTGATCTTTCTGTAAATATTAATTTATAAATAACCATACAATAGCTTGGTATTTACTTATTATAATTTTGTTGTTGATCAGAAGTACTGTTGGGAAACATTTGTAGAAATACCTCTATTTATAGCAAGGGTGTATAAAGTCTGCTAAGCAATTTAAACAACGACTAATTAACAAAACAAGAAATATGTGGTATTGAATAAACTGGCGGGAATAAATAACAGTTACATACCTAAATGCTAATTAAAAACTTTGTTGGCATAGCTTTAAATTTTGATATTTTAAATACTAGACTGACTTTATAAGGAATTGAATAGTATGTTTATTAATATTTTCATTCTAAAGGTATTAATTTTGTCTAAAATCGAATAATTTACTAAGTAATTATGTTAGGAAGATAGTGATGAAAGTAAGATATTGGGAACGATTTTAGAAAGTTGATGTATTAACTAAGCCAACACGTACGTCAGTGATAATTAAGAAACGATTTATATGGTTACAGCTCTGTTGCATTCCAACGGAAAGGCTACATATTTACCTCAATTATACTCAGTGTTTTACAGATACACTTGAGGTCAATGTATGGATACAGAAGGCAATATAATCCAGCGATATTGCTCAGAACAAGGGAATATTTCGTGTATGGGTACACCAATTCTGTGATATAGGATATTGTGGCCAGGTGGGACTGGGCGAGTGCGTCCGTGCCGTTTTGAAATTATGAGGTCAGTTAAATTAATGCATTTTATATTGACATTGTAATATTTCAAAATAGTCTCGTCGCAGCGTCCTTTCAGAATTGTATTTTCAACTTATTTCTCACTATTGTATTTTCAAATTAACTGCCTTAATTAAGTAAAAATGTAACCCTAAGTTGCTTAACACTGATTTAATTTGTTAATTTTGTTAGTATTAGATTCAGTATTAGGTTAGTAAGCATACGATTGTAAACATTTATTGCCACTAGGAAAATCAAATTACTGTTTTGTGGGTTTAATAAATACTTATGATACTTTATATTTATCTCCAGAATAAAAGTACTAATTACATTAAAAAATTTACAATTAAAACTAAAGTAATAAAAGTAAAATTATAATAAATTACATATCTAAATTGTATACTTTAACAATAAGGAATTTAAAAACGGTTTTCATAACCTTAGTTGTAAGATTTTACAGTAGTAAGCAATAATGACTTTCATATTGAACACTTAGAGCGATATAATGGAATATTAAAAGATGTTACCCAAGACAATATCATATCATTCACCCAGTACCAAGGGCACAAAGCAAACAATATCTCCTAACAGATAATAATATACTCGCACATACCTTATATTTTTCACTGATATTCAGCTAGTATTAAATTAATACAAATGATAATAAAAGCTTGTTTCTATGTGGTTTGGTGTGTACCACAATATGTAATCTCAATATTGATACATTTCAGCATACAAACCTTTGACGCAATTTTTTATTTAATACATAAACTTTAACGAATGTCTCTACTCCTGTACTTATTATCATAGCTTTATTTATAAAAATTGATTGTAGTGCTCTAAATAATTATTCCGTCCTGGATCATTCTATGTTGAATTAATAACGAGTATGAATTACAGTCTCAAAGTGCTCTTAGAAAAGTTAATATGATAGTAAATATACTCTTGGGTTAGAAAAAATACTATTTAAATATTAAAAATATAAATTTAAGTGTAATAAAAGTATTTGCTCGAATTAGGGGTAAAAAAACAAAATCCAGTTTTTTAAGATATTTTTAGTACAGAACAGGTCACTTCAATTTATCCGTGAATATTTAATGCTGCTATTTCAGTCAGTCTGTTTGAACTCATGGTATTCCTAAGGCACGCCTCTAGCCGACGTAATGTAGAGAATGACGTCTCAGCAGTACTTGTAGTCACAGGGATGGTACACAAAATTCTCAACAATGTGTAAATATTGGGAAACAAGTACTTGTCACACAAGTTGAACACATAAATTGCAGTTTTGGTGTGTTAGACTAGATCTTGAAGCTGATGTACCACAATTTAAAATGAGCCAAATAAATTTAATATGTAATAAATATATGATTTTTATAAAAATTACACAGCTTTATAAAATTTAAGTTCTATTTTTTTTTGGATGGTTTCTTTCTCTGCATATTTTACATGTGCTCATAGCATTAAGAAATCAAAACTCTTTAATATGTCTTTAAGCTTGACGTTTGCTTGATGTTTGCAACCAATTTATAATTTAAAAAATAGATGGGTCATCTGAAGAAGGTATGTTTTTTATTGTTCTCACTAATGAAACCCCTGACGTTCCAACAGTTGATCGGTTTTTAATTGTGACTACGTTAAGTGTCATGGAATTCTCAAAATGAATGGAGGAATGGAATTGGACGACATTGAATTCTAGATGAATGAAGATTCCAATGAAATAAATAAATGGTCAACCCAAGGGATAAAAACAGATCATTTAACGTATACTCTTTTGGCGATTTTGCTATTGTTTTGCTTCTATTCAGTTGCATGAGTCTGCCAGCTACACGAGGGATCGAAATTAAGTAACAAAAAGTGTTGGTAATTTAGGTATCCTCTTCAAAACTTAATGTTATTGAGTTTTGTATCTGCATTTTCTTTTACGGATTTAAAGCTTCAAGTACAGTTTCAGCGAGTAAAATCGGAGATGATAAATCCAAATCAATTCCGTTTAACTTTTTCCTTAAGGTAAACACTATAACCAAGAAGTATTTCTGATGCCAAGAAAGAAATAATAACTTCACTTACTGCAAGGAGTTTACTAGCATTAAAGTTCCCGAAGTAGTCCCTATCGTTCCAGTTTGTCATTACTTCAAATCATACTTCAATGGGTTTCAGAAGTTCTTTCATAGCAAAAATAGAATCATTCCTCTGTACCCATATTTTTGCGAAAAACTGCAAAATGTTTTTCTTGTTGATTTCAAGATTTATCTCTTATTAAACGCACTTTTGTAAAACGCCTTGTCGTTTAGGAGTGCCTCGCATGGCAGCAGCCCCATCGAACCCCTGGTCACGTTGGCCGTTGACACATATATATATATATATATATATATATATATATATATATATATATCCTCCATTTATATATATAATATATATATATATATATATATATATATATATATATATATATATATTATTGTCTTCAAGACCTTTAGTTAAGGTTTTTGCCAACTCACTACGCGTAGCACGGGTTAGAGGCATGTACTCCAAAAGTCACTATTTTGATAGTCGTTTTAAGAATTCAATCATAGAGATTATTAAACAATCACCATAATGATGTTAAGTTGACACATCAGAGATTTCATTAGCGAGGACATTCAAAAACTTTAGATTTACTTGTTATTTTTCAGTTGTAATTTGGTTGCAAACATCGATAGCTTGATTTTAGAAATTCAAACTTACACATGTTGAACTTCTTCCATATGACTAAAAATTAGTACTTAAATTTTGGTCTCCCAATTCAATTCTGGCCCTTAGATACGGCGAAAATATAAGACACAACACAGACATATCAGAACTGGCAGGCTGTTCTGTTGTTTACATAAGACAACGCTTACGCTCATTGAATCAAGGAGCATCATAACTTCTGTATTATAAATAGGTATAACAAGAAACAATGATTTTATTAGGAAGAGATGGGAAATGTACTTACACTATTCAAACTAAAACCCATATTGTGCAACTAAATTACTTGAAAAATACCAGTAATTTTATTGGACTAACCCCAGGTCATTAAGGGAGCGGTACGCTACTGGTTATGTATATCATTATTGTGCAAACGGGTAAAAATTCTTTCAAGAAATATTCACACTTTTAAGAAGATAACTCGCTTCTTAGAGGTACTAGGCTCTAAGAAAACTCAGGAAATTATTTACTTCGTAATTAATTTCAATTTGAGCATAAATCCGAGCCCAGTGAACGATTTAAATCGAAAACACGGTCCCAGATTCACACTGTATTTATTATAAGAGAGTTGAGAAAACCATTAACAGTTCGTTTAACGCTGAAGAAGGATACAGTAATTTCAAATCATATAAATATTGATACAATACCTATATTGAATTAAAGAGAGGATGTTAATATACAGACCAAAGCTTTGATAAAGAAAATAAATTTTATTAACAAAATATCAGGTTTACTGCCATTCATAGTTTTACAGGAACACAAGTACTAAAGACAAAAACAAAGACAGTGAGTTGGGTGAGTCATGATTCAACCATATTTCTGGACCGTTTTATTGGGAACCATTCGATTATATGAAAAATGTGATATTTAGGATGTTTATGCTACTGTCACGACAATCTACCATATTAGATTGTGTTGAAATGTTTAAAAGCAACTGAAGTTATGTTTACCTTAGATTAAGACCACTTTCGTCAAAATTAATCGTAGGACTCCATAATATTACAACATAGGTGCTGTTGCTACAACATTAGAGGTATGGGTCGTAATAAAATTCAATGAGTCTATTTGATCAGAAGAATGGATTATTTTTCAATGACCATCATCTTGGAAGTGTTTGGTATGCGATTTAAAACCGATATTACTATAAACTTGCTGTTATTATGCGGAAAATTTAACGCGAAGGAGCGAATAACAGCAGTAAAATAAATAAAATTTAACTTTTAGCTGGACTTGGATGGAGGATGGAAAACGCACTATACTTCAAACTATATTTCGTGTTTACAAACGGACTGCGTAACACTTAAGAAATAGACGCTTAGTACATCTTATGTTACTTTATGAAATTAAATATTAAGTTGGGATTATAACGAAAGTGTATAAAGAAATTATAGAATGCAAGTACAAATATAATAGTATAATAAACTAATTACAACCAAATATTATCAACTAATTATATTGCAATTACAGAAAGAGTTATTTAGCAGATAATTATAGTATATTAGAAACACTTAATTAATAGTAGTAGGTTTTAGAAATGAACAAATTCGTGTATATAATCATAAGTATTTAAGGGTAAAAGTTGTGATCTAGAGCACTCCTAACTTTGACAAAAACAAAGTTTTAAGTGCAACGTTAATTTTGCAAAGGAAAAATATTACTGCCTCAACTTTGAAGGTTGGAATCTGATTTTGATCATTTTCCCTATATTTATCAGGTGGAGATGGATAAAGGTAAAATTTCAGTGCCGATAATATTACTATACGCCGTAAACAAAAAATAGTCCAAATATAATGTTATCGAATTCAGTGTTGCCTGTATTTATTACTCACAAATCAATTGATTGAGCCAAGGTTTTGTTGACGCCGGACAATGAATCCAGGCACCCATGATACTTTGCAGGTAACATAGTAACAACCCGGTATTCTGTCCGAGTAGAGCACATAAATCTGTAGAGACCACGAACTGCAGTTACAGATCCCAGTGGACAGTTATGGACCATTCCACTTCCGACCAACGACTGCAGACTGCAAGTTACATGAATCAGCAATCGTCGTTCGAAATGTTGTCAGCCATTACTCAATCTCGTTAAGGAATCACGTTACTGGAAAGGAACCAAAACTAATTTAAGTTTTCGATTTCCTCAGACATTTCCATGCCTTATATAAATAAATATTGTAAGGTTGACATTGTATAAGTAGTTATTTATATATTTATGAGTATGTTTAAATAAAAAAATTAGATGAAAATCCTTTGACACTCCCTGAATTTTTATTTTATTGAAACATAAGACGAACTGAAATAAATAGCAAAAGAGAGTAAATTGGGTAAAATATTCCACGTTATTAACGAAATTTTACCTCTCTGAATACCAAAATTTTAAAATTTGGATGAAAAGCACAATCGTGCTCTGCCCTAGATCTCATCTAATCTTTGTTTTGTTCGACATAATGAGGTTTTCGTTATACCACATATGATAATGCATCACATAGCGTTGCTACAATACAAAATAGTAATCAACGCCTTCTGTATTATTATTTATGTGGCTGAGATATTTAACCACTTAAAAAAATATATTTGAACCGGCAAAAAGTAATAGACCTTGCGTGTACAGAAATCGTGCATGACTAGCATCCAATATGGTATGCCTCGGGTATATAGCGTATAAAGTTATATTGTCACATTTAACCGTATTTATATATTCTTACTATCAGAATGATACTATTTCAGAATATTTTAACCACCCTGCGCTACGAGTAATAATATGTATCTAAACATGTATATTAGATACATCACTGGAGCAAATTTTCAAACTGGTAAACATACAAATCAGCAGCATCGTTGTAATGAAGGATAATACTATGGAGAAATATGTAGTTTATCATTGAGGGAATAATAGAGATATTCTGTAGACCAAGTCACTTCTTGATTCGCGGATGCCATCAATAGGAAACCAGATTCAGCGAAAACTTTTGAAATCACCAATATAGACTGCAGTTATCTCGCTACCTGCCGTAAAAGGTTTTTGTCTAATCAATAAGCTCCATCCAATGACGTAATTTAATTTAGAACTTGTTTTAAAACGTCTTTTGTTGTCTTATGTATTCTAAACTCTATACTTGTATACAATGTTCACGTAGCCCAATTCCTTTTTTTATAAAAGAACAAAACGCCCATCCTGCCATAACTTTCAATGTTTAATCTGTTACTAGAGTTCCATTAAATTATTAATGAGTAATTTAAATTTCATAGATTACATGAATCACCTTCTTTCTCCCAAATCATTATTGAGAATGTTTTTCAAGAGATGTGCTTTTATATGTTTTACAGACCAAAAGCATTCCACATTTTTTCTTATATTAGTATTTTTAAACTTAATTTGCATGAAAAATCCGATGCTGTTGTAGTCAATATAAAAGTCTTTGAATTTAAACAGTATTTTACAAATGAATGGACACGGTACAAATAAAGTGACTTATTTATTGGCTACAAATAACATGTATATATTATTTACATATATTTTTTAGAAATTGTTATAATTTTTATTTAATAATATTAATAAAGTATAATGATTTTTTTATAGTATTCCTTTTAATAATAATTTTAAATATTATATTTTTATAGTATTCCTTTTATAGTGCTCATACCGTTAACTATTTAAGCAGGACAAAATAAAATCATTCTAATGCTATGTCAATAATTTCAATTGAAGAATTTAATTCCGTATTTCTGTTCAATATACTTTAATCAAGTTGAGAAGAGTATTGGTTTGATACCCACAGTTACGCTACTTATGAAAATATGTGTTTAAGATTTATTTACAAATGAATTGCAGTAAATAATCAATACAACACTTAAACATCTATAGAACAACTCATGTGGTGTAATCGTGTCAGTAATAGATAAATGCTGGGATAAGGTTAGATTGGCAGATAGCAGTACAAATAATATCCTCCTAAAAATAGAGAGGATATCTAAACACTATTATTTTATATATTATTTGGAATGTATATTTGGAGATAAAAATACCTTTAATGAGAACGATGAAGTATAGGGTTTCAGAGTAGTATTTAATGTACTTAATGTCTCAAAGACACTAGGAGATCTTAAATGATATTTTTAATATTTAAATGTGCATTTTGCCCTAGTAAATGTATCCCATTATCCGTTATTTTCCCCCAAATCAATAAATTTGGATCAACCTACATCACATTTAACTGATTTCCACTTTCGCAAAACATTAAGTGTTGGTTAGTTGGTTAATATTTAATGTACAATAGCAAGGTTTGATTGTCATGACTGACCACATTTGCATTTGTATGATTGGCCATATCATTTTCACTAATGTTTGCTGTCGGTTTTCTACTTCCTTGTGTCTCTGCTTAATCAAACTAATTACAAGTTGGTTTTGAATGATATGACCACTACAGATTCATACATATTCAATTAGTCTTTAATATCTCACGTATTGTACTTGTAGATATAATAAATTATTATTAGCACATATCTGTGGATAAGATTTATTGTCTGCATTAAGGTTTATTATGCTGTAAAAAGCAGTCTTTCCTACCAAAGTTTCAACTAATATAAAGGTCGTTACTTAGTTTTCTACTAACTTCAAGTTTTTGTTCAGACTCACAAATATTTAGTTTGTATTAGGGTAACACGTAGTGAAAAAGGTTTAGAAAATGTCTTTATTCAAAGATTGTGATTTTGTAAACGTGTTATGCTATTTTCGATTTTCGATATCCTTAGGTTCCTTAATTTTCGCTAACCTTCAGTAGATATCATATTTTCTCTCACCCCAACCAGGCTGCTCCAAAACTATATGAATCTAAAATCTAGGCATACTTAGTGTAATATTTTCCTTTAAAGGTCTCGAACAGTCATTCAAATATGATTTTAAAGGTGTAATTAGTGTTTATTGTAATATAGCTACTCTCCTGTAACGCCTTGCGCAATGTCCTCATGTTTGCATTAGGACTATTTTTACCTGATCGTTGGATTACACGAATAATTAATGTATTCAATACTTAAAACTTAGAGGGCGGAAGATAGCGAAATTGGTCATTCAACCATGTATTCTCACTGGTTGGTTTCGAATGCCTATATATCGTAATATTGCCGTTTCGAATTGCCCTATAATCCCATAACTAACTGGTTGTAATTATGTCCAAATATGGTGGTCCTTTCAATTTCTTTGGTAAACTTGTTAGTAGGAATTTATTTCATTACAAATTTGTAAGAAATCTACTTAGCTATTTTTACCATGAAGCCAGAGTGTCCATACATCATCTACGTAGCGAACCCGTAACGTTATTATTCTGCGCTCCTTAGAGTGCTCAATAGTATTTAAACTATGGAAGATTGGAAGAAGTAGTAATGTATTTCGATCATATTATTATTAAAATGTTACTATCTACTACGTATATTAAAAAATGCACAACATTACAGACATTTTATATCAATATGGAAATTGAAATCTGGGACACGTATACCTCTTTTACAAAATCAAACATCTAAGGCATTTTTGCTTTACAGCAGTAGTTGCTATTTGACAAAACCTTTAAAACCAATTTAGGTATATACTTTCTTGATCGGAACCATAAATAAAACACCACTACTGCGCAAACAAATATTATAGACCAAAAATCAATTATAATACCCAGACCCAAGACAGTAAGTTACACACCGTAGTTTTAAGTAAACATGTTTTTTTTATATTGCTGAAATATTATAAATCCTATTTTCTTTACAGACCTTTCAGCGTAGAAAAAAAATCTTCAAACATATTTGTATGTTTATCTATGACGGTCATATCAGCTAAAAATGTACTGTAAAGCAGACCTAACCCTGTCTTGTTTCTCAAATGATTTATCGCTTGTTTGCTTTTGTCTGGATCCGGCCGTCGTAAAGAAGTCGTTATCTGAGATTCGATATTCGATAGGTTTGACAAACAGTGGGCTTTGGAAGTGACTTAGGTAGTTGGATATCCTTATTGAATTCTGGGCCTAGACATTTTGTACAGCATTTTACTGGCATTATGAACTATACAAATCATTGTTTTAAAAACTTTTGAATTAAAACTATTTTATTTAAAAATACAGCTCCTTAAAGAAAATAATAAAGACATAAAAAAAGGTATATAGAGATACTGGAATAAAGTTAATATTTTATTTGCTTGCGAATATAAATAACAACTAATGGTGGTAAAATATGGAATTTATAATTTTAAATCATAAAAAATCGGTATATTTATTAATCTACAGTAACTCGTCAAGCTACGTTCCTTTCTTTTTACACATCGAGTAATGCAAATTTCGATTACCACAAACATTATTATCTTTTTTACCAAACCACAATTTTCTTGTAAAATCTGTTGGCTGGTATTGAATGAAATTAAACTACACTTATTTTAATATTAACTAACTTAAATTTTAAACTTCAATCAATGATTAGTATAACACATGTTATACTGAAACAGTATCTTTTTCCAGCAATGGAATTTCAGACAAAGTATTGGTTTTGTCTTATTTTACGAAAACTCTATATCTCCAGTCTAACGAATCTACATATCTGTTATAATATATTATATTATACTAACGATAAACATGGAGGGTCTAACGTACATCTTCAGAGAATTTCTAACATTAATACCCTGCAATATCCCCTTAAACATAAGTGATTGTATCAAAGCAGTAAATCGTAGAGAGAATGCCCAAAGAGACGAAAAAGAAGTAAAATTGTCGAGTAAAGCAATGTAAAACAAAAAATATGGACTGGGAGAGCTTGAGTTCCATAAAATTACTGGTGTTTTCATATAATATAGTTTTACTGTAAAACTTATACTTCCTGCATATTGTAAACATGGAAGCTCATTACCTATATACGGTATCATCCTTCTTAGTATTAAGTTCTTGTTGAAATACAGATTATATTTAATTTAGTTTTATAGAAGTTGTTATCAAACGAATTCGTATAATTCTTATTTTCATTATTGGTAGAGCTTTAACAAAGCCTATCCTCGTGGATCTGGAATAATCTTATTTCTGTTTACCTGACCACATGGTATCTCAAAAACAAACTGACCTACAGAAATTGTACATGGAACTTTATTACTTAATCAGGAACACTGAGTTCGATGTACCTTTAATGATGATATTGCATCTCATTCCATGGGATTTGGTTGAGTGTTGGCTAATATTTTTACATTATTCCTATGAGAAATCATAGTGACAAAGAGACACTAGTAGAATAAACAATTATTTAAACAAACTCAGTACTCATATATGAGATTCCAACACGTAACGTATTAACACGTGTAGTATAGCGATCTAAACATATAAATCTTGTTTTATATAATAACTGTATGTATTCTACACACGTTCCTTTTTATTATTTAAAATATCGTGGGAAACCGAATTCAATGAACAAAAATGTATAAATGAGTGGCATGATACGTTTAGAAGAGTTTCATATGTACAATTTTGCATGAAAATATATTTTGTATGAGTAAGTTTTTTATTGCAAAACTGTTTTGTATACTTCTTATTTCTATGATTGTCCGTCTCTCTTATTTTTTTCCGCAGGACATCTTAAGATTGAAATGAGCTATACAGTAGATAGAAAATTTCGAATTCAACTTAAGCAAAGCCCGTACCAACACATGGTGTGGCATCTTTTATCTTTCAAATAAATACTATATATATTCTGTGTTTCTAAAATATTTCAAAAAAACTAAAATGTATATATAAAATGTAATTAAATATGTATAAGAATTTGATGCAAAATATTAATTATATTTTATAGAATCACTAAAATACATAAAAATTACTTGCAACTTATGATATATTCACATACATTATTATAGTATCTTGCGAAGTATAATTACGTAACACGCCATACAGGGATGAAAACTTGAAATTAGTCCATGTACACCAAGTAGAAGAATCTTAGCAGAGACTGGTTCAATAGGGACGAGATGAGTTGGCCAGATGAGTTTTAAACAAATGTAATACAGTTTTATAATAATACATTTTTTTACATTTCGTGTTAGTTAATAGGGTCTTTCCTCTGCTAAAACACTGATAGTTTATAAAATCCACTAACCAACTTAATATAAGTTGATAAGTTATAATCTAACTAAATTAACAAATAAACTAGTAACGAAGTCATATTGCCTTCTCTGCGACGCGACGGTATACTGGTAATCAAGATGGATTTTTTACAGTTGTCTTGAATTTAGTCAGATAATACGTACGAGTCAGATAATAGTCATATAAGTTTAGCATGAAGTTTAGGTAAATTAATATTATTATAGATGACAATAACTAAGCAAACTGTCATACAAGAGAGAGAAAATGTTAAATTAGAAACACAAAAGTGTGAGAACGCTTGGTGAATCTAGCGTTACGTAAGTTGATTTCAATATTTTTTAATGTTTCCTCAACTTTTGCGGCAAGAACCGCCACAATCCACGCCGCCGGCAAAGTTGGTGTTGGAGGAATTTATATAATTCTCATTCCTCCCTAAAGAATTTTATATTACTAAGCTTGTCTGGTTTACTCACTGAATAAGTATTTCACTCACTTAAATTGAATGTGGATCTTACACTGTAAGAATTTCTATCTACATAATATAACAACTTATATATTGAATATCTATTTTAGGAGCTATATTACGACAGGCTAGGAGGTAATCTAATGAAAGTATTAAGCAGAAAACACTACTCATATTTAATACCCGTAAATACCCGTATTTAATACTCATAATAATGATGATCGGGGTGACGAATTAAACTGTAACATTAATTTTATTATATTTAAATTAATACACTCATATTAAAAAGATAGATCTATATAAGAAAATGTATTACTAATTATTTAGAAAAATATTATTAATCCGAAAACCCTTGGATTTTTACAAATTATGTATAGAATTTATAAAATAAAATATACCACAAAAATAGGTGAATGTTCGACTGAAGTAACTAGAACTATTAAAATGTATTGTGAAATAGAATGGATGTTATTGGTAAAGTCTCTAATGTTTATAATATTGTAAGTGCAAAATTGACTTTGTTTGTTAGTTTTTATACCACGCATAAAATATTCAAACGATTGTACTAATATTTTTATTAAAATTCTTACGGTGCCTGTGATGATAAGAGGCCTATTCTTATTTTGAAAATCCTTCCGAGCAACCACCACCCTCCTCCACTGTTCTTTAAAGTACCGAAAAATCCCGTCTTGAGATCTGATTGTAAATCTTGTGAAATTAATATTAATTCAAAGAGCCAGTCATATGTATCAACTGCTTTTTGTACACATCGTTTTACAATGGCACAGTCAAATGTTTAAATAATTTAACCAATATTTTCAAAATTTGAACATTTGTATTATGTTGTCTCCAATGAGTAGCCTAACTATTACTTTTCAAGTCGTTTTTACATTTCAAAGATTGCGTAAGTACAATAACTTAGTAATCTACCTGAAAAAATATCGGTTTGCATGAGATGGTCAGAATTTGACTCCGAAGACTCCCTTTAAAGTATCCGGATAGAGCTATGCTAGATAAAAGTCGCTGGACTGTGCGTTTGAATTAATAAAGAGTTGTATATCTTGATGATGTAAAATATTACAAATATTTTTAAATATAAAGATACAGACAAGTAAGAAATATAATTTGTTATGTACTTTACATTTTAAATTTAGCTTCACTTCCCCTTCCTTTTATTACAGCGTCTGGTATCTGACGTTGTCTCAGACTAGCTCCAGAAAACTGCTGTCATGTTCGACTGATGAGATATAAAGAAAGTCAGTAACGAAGACGCTCAAAATGAACCTTTACATCGTTTTGACATCAGAGATACCTATAAACAAGTCTTGACCTGTTCTACTTGTAGTTATTGCCTCATTAGGTAAACAATTGAGTGCACAACGATGTTTCTGACACGATCTCTAAGATCTGTAGAGCAACCGAGATTTCTACACATAACGTAGCTTTAGTAGGAAGGGTTTATTAAATTTCAATCTTGAATTTAGCTCCATTTTTACATTTACCTACCTAAATTTCTGGTATATGACGCTGTCACAGACTTGACTACTAGAATCTGGAGTCATGTTTGTCTGAAGAGATCCATAGAAAGCGGACGACGTTTAAGCTCAAAAAACGTATCTTTAAAATCGTTTCGACACCGGGACATGTGGGGGGGGGGGGGGGTGGGGGGGGGGGGGGGTGGGGGGGGGGGGGGGTGGGGGGGGGGGGGGGTGGGGGGGGGGGGGGGTGGGGGGGGGGGGGGGTGGTAAAAATTTTTAAACACTTTAAAGATTTATTTTATAACATATTAAACTTCAAGTCCGGTTAATACACTGTATACCCAATTATTTATTTTGTAAATTAAGCTTTTACTAATATATTTTAATAGTTTTTTAAAAATTATATTGATCCTGATGCAAAAATTCCAAATTGTGGACAAATTTTAAAAAGTATGTTAACCTTGCATATGCTATTTCGATAAAGTACATAACACGGGAAACGTTGAGAAATTATTGGCTGTGTATTATTTTACCAAAACTCTATACCTCCAGTCTAAGGAATATACATAACTGTTAGAGCATATTATAGTAATACTTACCGTACACCTGGGAGGTCTAACGTAAACATCATACAATTTTCAACCGATAAAACCCTGCAATATCTCCTTAAAACATAAATGATTGTATCAAAGCAGCAGTTCGTCGTACTGTATGCTATTTATATATGGGACTGGGAGAGCTAGAGTTCCTGGAAATTACTCGTGTTCCTACGTTTCTGATATATGTAATATAGTTTTATTGTAAAACTCATATTTATATTTCAAACAGTGAAGCACTACCTATATACGGTATAATCCTTCTTAGTATTAAGTTCTCCGTTTTAATACAGATTAAAGTTGATTTAGATACGTTTGTTATCAAAAGAATGCATATATTTCTTCTTTGTATTATTGGCAGAGCTTTAACAAAATCCTATCCTCGTGGAGCTGGAAATAATCTTATTTCTGTCTGCCTGATCCACATGGTATCTCAAAAAACGAACTGACCTACAAAAATAATACATGAAACGATTTATTTATGAGGAACACTGAGTTTAGATGATGTTGCATCTCATTCCATGGGATTTCTTGGAGTGTTAGCAAATGTTTTTACATTAGTCCTATGGTTAATGATAATGGCAACGAGAAACTAGCAGAATAAATAATTATTTTTAAAAAGTCAGTACTCCTGTATGAGATTCAAACATGTGAATTTATTAACACCTGTAGTATATCTATCCCCAATATATAAATCTTGTTTTTATAATAACTGTATGTATTCTACAGACTTTCCTTTTTTTATTTTAAAAATTATCGTAGGAAACCGAATTCCAATGAACAAAAATGTATAAGTAAGAGGGGCATGATTAACGATTCGAAAAATTTCATATGTAAAATTTTGCATGAAACTTTATTGCCCTTATGAATAAGTTCTGTGTTGCAAAATTGTTTTTTCTACTTTTTTTCTACGATGGTCCAGCTGTTTTAATCTGTCCGCAGGACATGTCAATATTGAAATGATCTATAGATTGGAAATTTTGCATGCAAACTTTAGCGAAGCCAGTGTCAATATGTCACGCGTGCTGTGGCGTACTTTTAATCTTGTAGTAAAATATAATTGCAAAAAAATGCTATATATTTTGTGTTTCCAGAAAATGTCAAACTACCTTAAATTTTTATATAAAATGTTATTACATATGTTAATAAAAAATGTGATGCAAAATATTAGTTATATTTTAATAGCACCATTAAAATACTTAACAATTATTTAAAACGTATGAATGCTATATTCATAATATAAATTATTATCTATTTTGCACAGTATAATTACATAACATACCATGCAGGAATGAAAACTTCAATTGTTCTAAGTAGAAAAAGCTTAGCGTAGACTGATTCAATAGAGACGAGATGAGTTGTTCAGGTGAGTTTTAAAAATACAATACAATTTTATTGTAATACGATATTTTTTGACTTCATAATGGCTAATAGTTTATTGCAATCCGCTAAAAAGACTTAATATTATCTAATGTAGGTAATACAATCCACTAACTAACTTAATATTTAGCTGATAGGTTATAAAATCCACTAACCGACGTAATATCAGCTGATAAGTTGCACTCTAACCACATTAACATGTAAACCAGTAACGCAGTCAACACTGCCTTCTCCGCGAAGCGATGGTAGACGGGAAATCAAGATGGATTTTTACAGTTGTCTTGTTTTTTTTTAATAGTAATTAAGCATATAGCCTAATAGTCCATATAAGTTTAGCATAAAGTTCATGTAGATGCATAGATAGATGACAATAACTAAGTCATGCAAGACAGAAAAATGTTAAATTAGAAACACAAAAGTGAGAGAACGCTTGGTGAATCTGGCGTTACATAAGTTGATTTCAATATTGTTTAATGTTTCCTAAACTTTTGCGGCAAGACCCGCCGCAGTCTACGTTGCCGGCACAGTTGGTGTTGGAGGAATTTATATAATTTTCATTCCTTCCTAAGGAATTTTATATTATTACTAAGATGGTGTAGTTTACTCACTGAATAAGTATTCTACTCACTGAAAATGTAATGTGGATCATACATGTAAAAAACTTCTATCTACATGAAATAACACCTTATATATTGAGTATCTATTTTAAGAGCTACATTACGACAGGCTAGGAGGTAATCTAATTAAAAATATTAAGCATAAAACGACTCATTTCACGACTCAATACCCGCATGCTGATAGTGGTGACTTGCATTAAATTCTACCAATAATTTTATTATATTGTGTAATATTATTAAAAGAGATGGATCTATATACGAAAAATGTATTCTAAATGATATTGAAAAACATTAATAATTCAAAAATCTTCTGATGTTATACTAAATTATGTATAGAATTTATAAAATTAAATGTACCAACCAAAAGCAGTTAAATGTTCGACTGAAGTAAGTAGAACTCTTAAAATGTATTTAAAAATAGAATGTATGTAAATAGTAAAAGTATTTAATAATTATAATATTGTACTGCAAAATTCACTATGTTAGTTTTGATATAAAGCGTAGAATATTCAACCGATTGTACTAATATTTTTATGAACATTCTTAAGGTGCCTGTTAATGAAAAATAGGCCTATTCTTATTTTGAAAATCCCTCCATGCTACGTTCCACTGTTATTCAATTTACCAAACAATCTCGTCTAGTTGTAAAAACTTGTGAAATTAATATTAATTGAAATAGCCAGTCAACTGTACCAACTGCTCTGTGTAAACATAGTTTTATGACAGTACAATCATATGTTTAAATAATTTAACTATTATTTTTAAAAATCTTAACATTTGCATTATGTAAATTCCCCAAAAAGGAACCATTACTTTTCAAGTCGTTTTTTACATTTCAACGATTGCGTAAGTACACTAACTTAGAAAGGTCAACATGAGATATTAAGAATTTGACTCCGAAGACTCCCGTTGAAGCAGTCGGCAAGATCTATATGCAAGATAAAAGTAGCTGGACTTTGCGTTTGTATTAATATACAATTTTTATCTATAAACGATCTGAAATATTAAAAATATTTTTCAATATAAAGGTAGAGAAAAGTAAATAATTTAATTTTAACGTACTTTAAATATTACATTTAGCTTCAGTTCCCCTTCCTTTTATTGCAGCGTCTGGTGTCTGAAAACTGCTGTCATATTCGCGACTAATGAAATATTAAAAAATTCAGTAACGAAGGCGCTCAAAATGAACCTTTTTATTGTTTTAACAACAGAAATAACTATAAACAGGTAAAATAGATTCCTACACATAATTTAGCTATGGTAGATAGGGATTACTAAATTTGAATGTTGAATTTAGCTCCATTTTTACATTTACCTACATTGTATTGCAGCGTCTGGTATCTGAAAGGTTGCCACAGACTACTGGAATCTAGAGTCACGTTTATATCAAGAGATCCATAGAAAGTTGACGACGTTGAAGCTCAAAACGTATCTTTAAATCGTTTCGACATCGGAGACACCTATTAACAAGTGAAGTGGTAGACTCATTGTTTCATCAGGAGCACAATTGGGTCTGATAATTTGTCATAAAGTGGGGTTTAGGCCTAACTAGTAATAGACTAGTCTAATATTTATACATGCAAAAGTGACATTGTTGGTATGTTTTGATTTGACGCGTAAACTACTCAACCGATTGTACTTTATCTTACATGAACATTCTAAGTATTCATTGTATTAATAGAGACATATTCTTATCCCTATTCGGCTACGTCCCCCTGGTCTCTAAAATAGCGAAATATCACATTGTAGTCTCTAAAATAATGAATTAATAATTTTTAAAAGGTGCCTGCTCAATTTAATAAACTGTATAAACCGTCACTCTGTGTAAACAGGTGAAAGATAACTGTATGTAATTACAACAATTGTGATAAAAATCATAAGCAGGAACAATGATGTTAATTAAATATAAAAAAAATAATATTTGAAACTTCCTTTATTAGTAAAATACGTGTTTTATAACATTAATTCACCGAGTCAAATATAATAAATAAAAATTGTTGTGTGTTCATAAAAATCCGAATTATAAAGATTTTTTCTTTTAAAATCTTTCTCTTTATATGTTAAAGGTGAAAATTTTATGTAAGAGGTTTATTTGTCATACATTTTATAAATAAATTAGAATGTACTCGGTGTATCTCCGTAAGCTAACCGGTGACCCTCATTCGCCGGGACCGATGCTGTCACAGCGGTAAACGCACCAAATAACCCCTCCACTACCTATTAGGTTCCCACTCAAACAATGATCCTTTCATCGCAAAGAACTCCGACTTAATCTTGAAAAATTCTGCTTTCAAATTACTCAAGAAGTTAATGTAATATGAATAAAATTGTGTAAAACTTATTTCAATCGGACTTAGTATCCAGATAGTGTAAAATCCTGCACTCCTGAGGATAAAAGAAGCTATTTTTTCTACAGCTATATTTTCTTAACATATGGCACACACAAAAATATCAGTTTACTGAAGGAAATGTGGAAATATCCTCCGTAGATATTATGATATGATTGTCAAACTACAATAACTTTTGTAATTAAACTTATTTGTTAGTGTAGAACGTATCTTAAGATCATATTTTAATAGCAATGCATCAAACTTATAGGATAACTATTCATTGATGTGTTTGTGAGTAAAGATAAGAAAATGCATTGAATACGTAGTAATTATTGCGATAAACAGGCAAATGAAGCAAAAATATCAGTTACTAC
Source organism: Homalodisca vitripennis (assembly GCF_021130785.1). Classification (NCBI taxonomy): domain Eukaryota; kingdom Metazoa; phylum Arthropoda; class Insecta; order Hemiptera; family Cicadellidae; genus Homalodisca; species Homalodisca vitripennis. The sequence continues at coordinate 163,819,848 of NC_060207.1, read as the reverse complement.
AAAAAAAACTAGTTACTATGTTTTTTTAGTTTTTGAACTTGTTATTCTATGAACCGCAGTAATAGTAATACATTTTGTAGAATAACAAGTTTCATATTAAGAGTTACTAATACAAGATCAGCCTATGTTCTACTTTTTATTTCTTTGCAATAAAGTGATTGAATGCATGAATAATATGTTTATGCGGAAAGTGCAAGGTTTCATTTAAACTATGTTTCTAGTTTAGTTTAAAACTAAAAATGTAATGAATAAAATAAAAACGTATATATTTTTAATTTCTTAGTACTGGTACTTGAATTAAATATAGTGGTCCAGTTAAGTACTGTTGTTTGAATAAGAATGTTGTGATATTATTATGAATCTCCAGACATAATGGTTTTATTAATACTGACTTTTTGACGTGACAACGTCTTAAATTAGGTTGCGGCTCGGAGTCACTCATGAAAAAGTGTAACGCCCGGTAACGTTACGATGCCCGTCCCAGTGGGTCCGCCGCACGGGATCCGCACGGGATAAAGCAGATAACTGTGGGTCCGCCGCACGGGATAAAGCAGATAACTATGTTTATTCGTGAAAATGTGGAGTGCTTAGATTCGTCATTTACAACAACTACAACAATAAAGGTAAATAATTGTACACTGATATTTCATTATCGTAAACTATGATTGATTGATTAATTGTTAGATTGACACAAAAGTTGAGAAACTGAGTTTATAGTTATGTCATACTATTGACAAATGTTGATAGTGTTAAGTAAATTATTAGTTTTAAATCACTCTGCAATCAATCGTAATTCAGTCGATTGAGAAGAAAACAGTGCGTATTGCTAGTCAAACATTTAAAATAACAAATTATAAACCTCTAACCTGTCATAACAGTGCGACCAAACAAACGAACTAAACCGACCCAATCACCACGCGCGGAGTTAGAATTTAACTGTGTTTAGCAAGAATTTCAAATTCCAATTTTAGTAAATGTTTTATTCAACATTTACAATAAAAATTTTTAATTAATTTCAAATTATGTACAATGTTTTAGTAAACAAAATATAATTTCTATAGTTAAAATTTGTGCAATTCTTATTTTCATTCAATTCCTTGTTCCTATTGTGCAATTTAAATAATATTCATATCAATAAATATTCTACCGAGAAAAAGACGTTGTCACGTAAAATCTTCGCCCGTAAAACCGACTTTACAGGCAACCATAATTTTTATTATCTTTAATTATAAAGTACCGTTTATCGCCTGTAAAGATAAGGCCGTGCTACTACTCGCCTAATTTTAACAATCGACATGTAACGTCTTTAAATTATTTAGAGGAAGATATCCAATTAAATTATAACTCATTTGTAAAAAAAAATTTAAAACATTATAAAACCATTTTTAATATAAAGATATTTAAGAGTCAGTGGGTCGGTGTGAGTTTTGGTCAAGTATTGTCGTTATTTTTTATTGCCAAATTATATATCTGAGAAAAATTCAATAATGCATGCACAATTTACAGCTACCTCCCCATACTAAAAGTGCACACTATACTAAGAACCAGACATAAGCATAAATAAATTTTTTATTTATTTCATCGATTCAATTTTATTCGTTTATATGTAAGCGAATATGAATTTCATAGCCCGATTTATCTGGATGCAGTTGTAGATTCGGATATGATAATCATGTAAGGCGTCAAGTCTGTAGTCAATACCTTTATTTTATATCATGAATTTTTATTTATTGACGCAACAGTTGGATCCAATGATAATATTGTTTGCATGGTAATGATAATACAGATCCATTTAATCTGCAGTGACTCCAGCGGGTACGAATTATCATGCGTGCTACCAATTGTCATGCCGATAAAAGACGTGCTCCAAATGTCCTCTATTAAATTTGACAATAGGCGTTCTTTATCATAAACACGTTTGACGATAAAAGTACAAATATATTCGTCATAATAACTACTAGGTTCACTATCACGCTCTAATAATTTAATGTCAATCTCAGATTGTAAGATCCATAACTAAACCAAAGTGAATGCAATAACTCAATATTAATATAAATTACGAAAAATTGCCCTTAACCAATGATAAGTTAATAACAATAATACCAACTCAACATATCGTCTAGATACCTTATAAGACTAGTCAAACACGGTAAGTACCGACTGACGTTCATTGCACGTCCTTTAGGCAAAGCCAGACAACACCAATACTTCCTCAACTTTCTTTGTTTCATATCATTTATGTAAATAGCATATATAAAGTTACAACACTATATGAAATGTTTCCACTTTTAGTGCTTTTAGCATAGGAGTCAACATAATGTTCAAATCTATTCAAATATGATATAGTGCAGTCATTGAAGCATTATTGCTCCGAATTTTTTACTGTGAACCGAATTGCATACAATTTTGGAATTTGATTCATCTTACCCTTAACTTCAAAAGTGAAAATGATTTGAACTCTGCAACCACCCTGGGGGTGGTTGCCACCCCTTCTCGGAGGTGAATTTTTTTTTTTGTTTCAAAATAACCTCGGATATCGATAGAAGGCATCATTTTAAACAAAAAATCATCTATAAAGTTTTTTCGAAAAATCAAATACTTTTCAAGTTACTGGCAATTGAAAATTCGCAATTTTGTCACGTTTTTCATCGGTTTTTTGCAAATATCTCCAAAAATAAACGTTTTATCGAAAGTTTTATAAAGAAAAAAATTGTTGCAAGTAATAAAATGAACAATTTTGGTTTTTTATAAAGTATTCTAAGTGCAATATTAAGCTACATATTAAAGATCAAAGCTGTTTTTTTATTTTGTCTGAAATTTTCATCGATGTTGTCAATGCCATCTAGCGTCGAGCAGATGCATTTTAGGCATTCTAATAAAAAATATTTTTGTAGTGCTTGAAATAAGCTTTAAATTGAGCACTATTAAACGTCTTTTTCCACGTAAAGTAAGTGAACTGTATTGCAAATAAGAGGAGCATCTAATGTTTTTTCTTTGAAATCAATGGGTTTCATAAGTGCGCCATTTCCACCAAAATTAAAATTAATCGGATTCCGCCTAGAATTAACTTTATTATGAAGAGTTTGAAAGATCGTATCAGTTTTTGCTGCTTCTGGACACATATTTTTTCCAAAAAGTCACGATTAAAAAAAACAATTCCAAATTTTAAAAAAAACCACCTTTTTTCATAATATCTCAAAAATGACTACACATACGTATAAAAGTGTAGGAATGAAAAATTTAGGTATTTTCTGAAAAAAAACAATTGGTTTCTTTGTTTTTTTCTGACACACAAAAATTTACGGAGATATGATTGTTTAAAGAGCGCGTGGCAGCGCAATCACAGCCTCTCTTAAGCCCTTTAACCCTTCACCGTTTAAGAAAAAGGTTTTTTTAATATATATTTCAATGAAGGATGTTGTAGCTCTCTTAATTACCTTTACAATGGTTTTTTATAAATTGTGATAGCATGAAAATTAAAGGAGTTGTGGTCCAAAAACTTATCATATATTTTTATACTTAGTAACTGAAAATTTCGGAGTGTGAATATTTGGAGCAATGTGAAAGTACGCAGCATAATAGAGACCCAAAACTATTGTAATGTGTATATATATACATAATATGGCTCATATATTTTGGAAACATAGGCATGAATACATACCAACGTTCTTATATGTATATATAACACATTTGAGTGAATTTTTATATAATTTGTAAATTTTTTATTTCATAAATGGCAATTTTTTACTCTAAATTAAATTTTTTTTAAATATGTAATCATATATATTTACTGTTTTAAATTTAGGGGTAGTTTTAAGGGTAGAAAAGCTTAAGAATATGATAATCATTTTCGAGAGTGTGGAATAATATTTAAATCCTTTTCATTTTACATAAAAAAAAATGTTTACAATTTTTTTTTATCAAGGGGTATGTTTCAAGGGTTGAAAGGGGATTAAAAATTTGGTAAATTATTATAGAGAATATAAAGTAATTACTTACTCTATACTTACATCTTTTTATGTCATACCCAAGTATTTTTTTGTGGTTTTTTTCAATTTAGGGGTTGTTTGCAAGGAAGATTTTCAAGGGTTTGAAAATGATTTTATTATGAGGTACTTGTGTTAGAAAACACTTTACAATTTCACCACTTACTCTTAGACATGTGTTCTAGCGATAAAATTGGCTCAATGTCAATTTTTCCATTAAGGGGTTGTTTACACCGCTTAAAAAAAATAGGCGGAGTTCAGATAATTTTTTCACTTTTGAAGTTAAGGGTAAGATGAGCCTAATTCCAAAATTTCATGCAAAATCGGTTAACAGTAAAAAAATTCGGAGGTAAGACCGTATTTTTCGCTTCAATGACTGCACTAATAATGAAAGCTTAATTCTCAAACGTAATAGGTATTTTATATCCACAAATATTATGATGAAGTCTAATAGTCATAAACCTTGAAGGTTTTAAAACTAGATCAAAGCAGCAAAAGACCTGCCGAAAATCATAGGCGCCTAAGAAATGTCAACTACAAAAGTAAAAAAAAATCAATAAGTTAACACCACGAAAACAGAGATAACTGATCCCAGTTTTGGGGATAATAGGTCATTTACAGAAATAATTCTGAATAAGAACCGATTTTTATAACTCATAAATGTATATTTGTTGTCTACATTTAAGGAGAATTTTTCCAAAAAGTACTATCACAATTTACCTTATATTTCTAAAAAGCTTTCATTTTACTTGGGTACTGTAAATATAGGAGCTTTCTAGTGATCCAAATATAACATTTATATTTTTAAAATAAGTAATATTTATAAAGGACACGTTTGTAAACATGTATTTAAACATTCATTGGGTTACGTACAAATGATATACAAGTATATTTGGCAGAAACGTTTTGTTTAGAAAATAAAACATAATAGCATTGTTTACATTTTAACATCCAGACATTATAAGAGTTCATAAATTATAAATTAAACATCAGTTTAGAATTCATAAGAATATAAGACGTTTAAAAAAGTTTTAAATTAAATTACATTGTTGGATGTTTTAAAACTTTCAGGCAACTTATTGATTAGTCTGACAAACTTGTTGGTAGGTGGCGAGATAACGCCAGTCTGTATTGGTGAATTGGAAAGTTTTCGCTGACTCTGATTTGATTTTGATGAACGTTGTATCCACGAATCAAGGCGCTACTTGATCTGCATAATATGTCTATTACTCCCTCAATGATACGCTACACCATTCTCCATACTATACTGTATATTCTTCATTGCAATGGCCCTGATTTCTATGTTTTTTTAGTTTAAAGATTTGCTCCAGCCATATAACAGATGTACAGGTTTAGAAATATATTATTATTAGTGGTTCAGGGTGGTTCCAATAATCTGAAATAGTTTCCTGATGATAGTATGAGTTTATACATACTGTTAAATGTGGCGATTTAACTATGTAAGCTACATATCTGTCTTTCCTCAGAAGAACTCCCAGGCATAACAGATTGGATGGATGCTAATCATGCATGGTATCTGCACAAGCATGTACCATTACGTTTATGTCGGATCAATATATTTTTTATCAAAAGTTGGTAAATATCTCATCGACATTAATAATAATATAGAAAGAGTTCATTATGATCCTGTATTGTAGCTACGTTATGCAATGTATCTGTGGTAAAACGCAAACCTCATCATTTCGCACAAAATGAAGGAGATCCAAGGCAGAGCACGATTATGCATTTAATCCACCTATTAAAATTATGGTATTCAGAGAGGTAAAATTCGGTTAATAATGCGTACTGTTTAAACCTATTTATTCTCATTTGTTCCTTATTTCAGTTCATCTTACTGGTATTTCTCAATCATATTATAAAGCAAGGAGTGTCAAAGTGCTTTCGTATCCATGCTTTCAATTTAAAGCTACTTATAAATATACATAAGTATTTATATACTCCTTACGGTGTATATGGCACGGAAATGTCAGAGGAAATGAAAAAATAAGTACGTTTTAGTTGCTTTTCCTGTTACGTGATTCCTTAACGAAATTGAGTAATGGCTGACAAACATTTCGAACGACGATTGCTGATTCATGTAACTTGCAGTCTGCAGTGGTCGGTCGGAAGTGGAATGGTCCATAACTGTCCACTGGGATCTGTAACTGCAGTTCGTGGTCTCAACTACAGATTTATGTGCTCTACGCGGATAAAATGCCGATTTGTTACTGTGTTACCTACAACGAATCCTGTGTTTCATTGTGTCAACGTCCACAAAGTTTTGGTTTTGGTCAATTTGTTTGAGAACAAACGTCAATTTTTCTGAAATAAACATAGCATATAGTAATATTATCCGCACTGTTTTATTGTAATGAGCCTTTCAAAGATTAAACACGAGGAAATTTAAACTTTATGTATCTCCACCCCATAGAAATAGGAAATATGATCGAAATCAGAGTCCCACCTACGACATTGTAGCAATACTTTGAAAAATTCAAGGTTTTCGTCAAAGTATTGACAGCTCTAGACCTTAGCATTAACCATAATACTAGATCGTGGATAGGAATTTTGCCAATTCGAACTTGAACAACTACTGCACAACTGTTATTTCCCATTATATAAATTACATATTATAACTATTGTAAATGTACTATAACTGTTTGATGCTGTGTAGTTGTAATTACATTATTATATTAAGTTTAAAATATAATGAAATGAAATGAAAATGAAATGAAAAATGTCTTTATTTACAGAGGCGAAGTTAGGACTTAACAGTCCTCTCTACTACTTAACCTCCTAATGTGAAGTACGTTACGTGAACTGTTTCATCCTGAAGCCTAGTCAACCTACCCTTGAATTCAATATAGTTAAAATTTAAAGTAACATAAAATTAAAAAAATTCTAATATAGTTGACATTTGAGTGATGTTACATAAGCCTTACTAATGGCTAGAGCTCATCTTACAAGATATGTTTGCAACCATTGAACATAAATGAATATGTTAGATATAAATTAGAGAAACGTTGAAACCAAACAGTAGTTATTTTAAATATAATTGAGTATGTTATTCCGGTAATAATTATTTATAGGACTGCAAATCATACAATTTCTGTAATTTAATTATTAGGTTTTATAAAATATCAGACACAAATTTTCTTGTATCTGTCAAACACGTATTATTAGCATACATACGTCACAAAGGGATTAATATTTGCTGATAATTAATTTTGATTTTTAAACAATTTATCAAAAAAGTTTTTATTTTATAAATCAGCAGGTAATTGTGCTCATAAATGAACATTTAAATGAAAAAATCATATTCTATGTTGGTAAATATTACATCCTTACAATGCTATAGATAAATTAATATTATATTTTTTTAAATAATAATCAACGGTTAAAACTTATGAAAATCTTTAGTCAGTGTTGAAGTAAGGGGTGTTAGGTGAGATAATAAATGAAATTAATTATATTTTAGTAATTTCCTTGTAGTTATCCACCCCTGGGTATGCAATTTGCAACAGGGTCTTTATACTAATATGAGTTTTATATTGCAAAGCAAACACTCCCAGGATAAGTAGTGGTAGAAGATAATATATACTTCTGGCTTAAATTAGACTCATTTAATTAGATACGGACCAGTATAGCCCTAATAAGAGACAACACTTATGTTGTAATGTGAGTGAGTCCTGTGAATAGTTTTTAATGAAACTGGCTGTATTTGGTAGTAAACATAATTTCAGTGTTCATTAAAAATTCCAACACAATCTGCCATCGTAGATTTTCGTGACAGGAGAATAAATAACTAAAATATCAAATATTTAATATAGTTATACGATTAAATATTTCTCCATATAACGGCACAGAATTATGGGTGCGTTACTGGTCACTCGGATCGCTGTGTATGTTTTTTTTATTTAGTATTTCTCCTTTAAAAGTACGAATAGCAGTAAAACCTGAAGTGTTCGTACTAAAACTTATGTTTTTTTGCAACCTTATCTTACTATCCTTGATTCTTTGGAGGTGTTTTATCAGTGTTTATATGCCTGAAAAATATCGTATACTTCATTAGCGTAAGACTGTCCAGCTGCACCCAGTAATGGTTATTCCAATCCCAAACGCTCACTGCGCTCGCAAATATGATGAAACTGAAATTACGGAGTACATAGTTCCCTGAATTACGTTAGAGCCTAGTACTTTTAAAAAACACGTTCTCTTTTAAGTGGTGGGAATCTTTCTTGGTATAATCTATATCAAAAATTACACCAAGCACGTATTAATATGTAATATGTTGGTCATAACTTAATGGGATGTTTCAATAAGGTAGAAATTATAGAAACAAATATGGATGAGGTTGTTCAAGGCATGCTATTTTTTTTAGAGAAACAAATAGATCCTCCGTTTAAAGTTTATAACCGATGTTAGATGATTTAAAAAGATAAAATATTTTTTGATATTTTTGGTTCTCTAATAGGTTAACAATGGAGAATGTCCTAAATTCTGTAATCTTTTTTTTGTCTTCATTCAAATATTATCTACTATATTAACAACTAAAATCGTTAACTATAATTTGTTTTTACACTATTACTCAAACTGAAGTATTTTTATGTGGGGCCTAACTACGTGCTATAGCTGTAGTATTCATTAAATAACAAATTTAAAAACTCTTACATTCATATTCCATGAAAGTAAATTGTAGGTCAGTCAGTGAGAGACGTAAACATAATTTTATAAATTTTCAAAGTGCACAATAAGATGCCCCAGGTGCTTTAGACTTTATGTTTCATTGACAGTCTCAGAGTATTGTAATTTGTACAAAGCTAAGTAAATATTAATTTGAAATATGAGTACGTATTTAAAATAGAAAAACTGAAAACTATACTCAGTACCAAATAAAATATCACCCATAAAATGCTAATTAACGTTCTTATTTAGAACAGCTACAATACCACTATGGATACTAACATTCTCTTTTATAAGCCGTATTAAAATATAATACTAAAACCACAAGATATATACTACAAGAGCAGCACTATACATTTTTAAACAAGTCATTTTTAAAAGAAAACACCTGAGATAAATACACTTCAGGTTGATCTCATTAACTATTTCCATCTTACCCTCAAGCTTCTTTCAGAAAGTCTTCAGGCACCTGGCAATCTTTTCAGTTCACAAAATAGTATGTATTCTAAAATTACACGCTCTTACCAAAAATATCTCTAATCTGATGAGAATTGGAATATTTTGCGATGAAGTGATATGTATTTTAATATTCCGACCAGTTACACGACCAAGTTTAAATGTTTTGTAAGCCTAGGCCTATAGTTTTTCTATTGATTTAGCCCTGACTTTTAGTGCTCCACACGCAATATAAAAATTTAGGAGGGAATGACAGGTAATTGTAGGAATTCCCTCAACACTAACTTTGCTAGGGGATGGAAAATTATTAATGAGTAACTCGCCTGAAAAAGTAAAAACATATGTAATAAAAATAATTAACATAAAACCTGATCCGCCAATTCTTCTATTAGTGTTTTTTATCTTATTTATTATTTATTTATATTCAATGTAATCTCAATAAAAATGATTTATGCAATACTTCTATAAGCCTTATTGAAACTAAATGTACTCATTACATATTTAAAGATTCCGATGAAATGAAATTTAATATAAAATGTATTATGTCTACTTTTGTAATATATTTTCATAAACTAGGTAGTGAGTGCATAACTGAAGTTAAGAACCCCCTTTGACGGCCACGGGTCGATATACTGGCTCTCGAATTTCTTTTCCGAAACGGCCGTGAGCCGAGATATCGGCATAGAAAAATCAGTTCGAAAACGGCATCGCGCCGAGAAATCGGCACCCTTCATTTGATTAAATTATTCCCTTACCTCTTTATTTTCGGTTTGTAAATATAATATCAAACGAAACGTAAACATATATCCTTTCAAATTATTATAATTATTATAAAATGTTTTTACTTTTTTTTGTTCAGTAGAAAGATGCAATTCAGAAGGCAGTGACGTGTCCAAACAAGATGTTCGGTTCTCTTTTGGTAGCAGCTGTTTGTTCGTTGTGGCTTTGTACACTTGGTTTTGTTCTTAGACGTTGTAATGTGAGGTTATGTTACATTTGCTGTGAAGTTTAGTAATGTTTCTTTTCTGGTTACATTTAGCAATGAGTAACAAAAAGACGTCGTGAAGCATCGCCTGTAAGTGAGGACACATTGTTTTCCTGTCTTCAAAATGCTAATGTAAGGACTATTAGTAATGACACTTCCAATTATGATCTCTTTTCTTCTGAAGACAGCACTAGTGACTTGGACGATACGGACGATGATCCTACGTTCGATCCTGCCAATTTAGGACCGTCTACATCACAATAACCAGATTTGGTCTGCCCCTACAAACTAGGCCTAGATTTTTTGATGTGAGTTCTAGTTCTGATTCTGAGCAAAATGTTAGCTTAGGCCCTAGTGTAACAAATATTCCAAGGCCTAGAGGTAGGCCTAAGGGTAGTACTAAATGCTACTCCTAATGATAGTGACTTAGCCTATTCTCCAGAAAGAATATGGGTTCCTGTCAGTGAAAATGATGATTCATCTATTAGGCCTAAACATGATTTTTCATTCAATGAGATTCCTGGTCCAAGACATTGCCCACCTCCAGACTCAGCTCCCATTATGTATGTGCTGCTTTTTTCTCACTAATAACCTAATTGAAAATTTTGTTACCGAGGACCAAACCGCTATGCTCAAGATGCCATAAATAGTAGTGGAATGAACAGGGTTATGGGAAAAAGTTTTCTTTTGCGGAAATGAAAGCTTTTCATAGCAGCAAATTTGAATATGGGACTGAATAAAAAACCTTCTATAGATATGTACTGGAGCTCTTCTTCTTCTCAGGTTACACCATGGTATTCTCGATTGTTCAGCAGAAATAGATTTGAAGATATTTTAAGATTTTTCATATGGTTGACAATAAAAAAATTGGCAAAACACGGTTACCCCATATTATGACCCCACAGCAAAATTTCAGCCACTTGTAGACCATGCTAATAGAGTTTTTCCGTCAATATTATATCCCTAACCAGCATCTAAGCATTGACGAGTCTCTAGTTGGAACCAAAAATCATACCCAACTATTGCAGTATTATGCCTAACAAAAAGCACCACAAATGGGGGATCAAAACTTTGGGTGCTGTGTGATTCCGTCTCAAATTTATTGCTTAGCATTCTTTTGTTATAAAGGAGCTAAAAGCAATGAAGACCAGGAAAACATAAGAAAAAGAGGTCTAGCTTTTACTGTAGTTACAAAATTATTGGACATGGGGAACTATCTGAACAAGGCTTATCACTTGTATACTGATAACTTTTTCACGTCCATTCCTCTAATTGAATATTTATATTCAAAAATGACATTTGTAACAGGTACAATCAGGAAGAATAGAGAGGAATCCCTGATGAATTGTTAGGAAAAATACAAGGTAGGGGATAAAAGATACATGAGGAGTAAGGAAATTTTTAGGTTTAGCTTATAGAGAGAAGTCATCTCAAAAAAGTCAGGTGATTCTTGTGTCTTCTGATAGCAAAGCTGCTAACGTACAAGTAAGCAAGAATAAGGGAACAAAAGTGGTAATAAAAACAAAACCAGACATGATCCACCAGTATAATAAATTTATGGGTGGGATCGACACCACACGGACCAGATGTTATATTCATATCTAGACGAGAGGCGTACCGTAAAAATATTGGCGTAAGATCACATTCAATATTTTGTCTAGAATGATTTTGAATTCTTATATTCTATACAAAATGAACTGCAAAGACAAACCTAAGTCACGTTTGAAATTTCACAATAAATGTTTTTGAGACACTTGCTCAAGACTGGCTAATTGCTAAGAACATTTCCAGCTAATTTAGGAGGAGGTGATGGCCAAATGCCCCTTAGTCGGTTTGGAATGGATAAGATTCCTGAAAAGAAAGAAAAGAATTGCTGTGTCTGCAGTACAAAAAAATCAAAGAAGGAGAACAAGACTGCATTGTTTAAAAATGTACCAAAGGAGTTCATGCAGAGTGTTTCCATAAACACAAATGTGCATAAAGAAGCACAAAAGACCGTGTAAATATTGTATATAGATTTGTTAACTATAATTATTATTACTATACATTTTTAAATGTTCATGTATAAAGTGTTTGAAGACAATTGTGTAAACAAGAGAAAACTATAAGGTGACCATTGTACAGTATTCACATGGCCTATGGACAAAACAAGAAGTTACAAGGTAAACACTTGTTATACCAAACTTTCATGTTGATTCGCATGGTGTGCTGTGTTGTTGTTTTCTATAAAAATATTTCTAAAAAACTTTATTTTCTGAAGATATCCATATGATTTTTTCTATACTTGTTTAAAAATATGTATACTTTCTTATAATAATAATGGTTTCCTTGAAATAATTTTTTTATCCTAGTTGTCACCAATCAAACACAAAAAATAAAAAAAACATCCTAATTTTTTGAAAAAAAATAAATAAAAATAATAATAATAAAAAAGTTTAATTGTTACAAAAATATATTTTGATGCTTTTATATATACTACTAAATAAAACAAAACAAACATCACTAAGATACTACTATTTATAGATGAGTTACACCAGTGTTTGTAGGAGTGTGTCAAAAGTGCCATTTTGAGGCTGGCCTTTTTTGGCAAGTAATCTGGATATAATGGCTGGGGTGTTTAGAAGTACAAATGAATTTATGGCTTGGCCTTCAAAGGGTTAAGAAGCAAAAAGTACAACCTCAATTGAATTAGTAAAACACGCACGGTCATAATTCCTGAAATTTATTTTATAATATAAGGTTTATACAATCGTATATCCGGTTTTGGAACAATAATAACATCCATAGCAAATAACGTGTTTACATTTTTATTCAACTTAAAAGTACGTAACGTAAATTAATGTATTAAAAGTTAGATGGACAAAAGAAAACCATCGTACATAATATACTACATTGACTTTTTAGAACCAATCGAATAAAGAATGTTATGTCTACTTTGATAATATACCTTCCTAATAGGTTACGTCAGTGTATATCCTAAAATCAGTTTTCGTATAAACACTACATATAGTACGTGACTATATTAATACGTTAATTGTTATGTCTCCATAACCTGATTGGACGTGTTTGTTATAAAGACCTAAATACAGATTAATACGTCTACAATAATTATATACTTGATAAAATCTTTAACAAGTAAGTTACTACAGTAGTTTCTATAATTATGAGATTACCCAGAGAAATCTAGATATAGAAATATATTATTAAGTTTACCACCATATCTCTCCGTTACAAAATTAATGATTAAATATTTTAGTTTTTAGCGCTTGGTTTCGATGCAAAAATTTGATTAAAGTTAGCGTATAGTACTAAATAAATATGTGAAATTATGAACGTATGGTTTTTACTAATTAGGTTACAATTTCACTTATCACAACGTATCTTGAATTACGTACTAACTACCGAATTTATAAAAATATATTACGAATGTGGACTTAAAATAGGTAGTGGTCTCCATTCACGTACAAGCGATACCATCTATGGAAGAGCAAAAATTATCAGTCAGTTAGATTCCAGATAGTTTTTTATTCCTTCATTTTTACTTGAAACTTCCTCTCATTATCATGTAACCAAGCGCAGGTAGGTGCATCTAGAATTACAATAGTTTATTGCTCCCTAACAAACAATATTATTAAAAATTATTGCAATGTTTATAACATTATATTTTTCTTTAGCTATATTTGAAATTACAATGCTTTTATAGGGTATTTTAGCTGTATACAAGCAAAAGACACAAGTCTATAATGTATCATAGTTTATAAATACATTTATTCAATTGTTCCAAAGACTTAATATGCACTTAACGAGATGTTTGAATTGATTTTTTTATTATTAATTTAATGGTAAATAACCAGTGTAATTAAGTTAGAAAAGTATTAAATTAATATTATTAAATTCTTAAAATTAAGTAAACTGTAAAAAATAATGAAATATTAAAAAGTTAGTTTTTTTTAGTGAATAATAGATGTTTTGAAATTAATCTCTATTACAGTAACACTATATAGCACATTGTTCAATTTATTATGTATCTGCCTCAAGGCGGTTAATTGTATTTTTAACTAACGGCGACCCAGTTTTATTTCTTATTCTCTGTACGAGAATCTAGTTATGCCTTTAATGAAGTTCCAAGTACCAAACAAAGAGAACGGTCAGCTTTTTACGGAAGAATGAGCACATCCTAATTGAGCCCTTTGAAACCAGATGATTATGTATGGTAGTCTTTAGGAATAGAATCTTCACTAACGACAATTATACATATGGCGAAAAAATAAATATTTTGTTAATCAATGTATTGTGTACTTAAAAACACTACTATGTCTATTGATATGAGTAAAAATAATTATATTAAAAGTAAAGGTAGCTTACGTTACATAAATTATCCTATTATATATATACAGCCGCATGTGAAACTGACTGACTGACTGGACTCACTGATATATAGATACAAATTCTAACATAGTTCTAGCAGGGCTGTAAACTTGAAATTTGGCATGCAGGTACCTTTTGCAATATGACCCGGAGGAAAAGTCTGAAAACCGGACTTTTTTACTTTTAAACCCCTCAAAAAAATTCGAGAAATGTTTAGAATATTCGTGCATTTTTCACCCTTTGCAGGCCTTCTTTGTAAGCCCGATGGCGGGCGAACCGTTGGAGCTAGCTCGGATCTGACGAAAAATTCATAGTCAGGAATGAAGTGAACTACAAAAATGGTCCAGTGACTTTTTGCTCTAATCTTCCATGGTTTAATCGACAAAACGCTCGAACATTTGACATTCCAGAGATTTTTTTCGATAAAAATAATGTTTCGAGCCAGATAGCGGCCGAACCGTTGATCGTTAGCTCAATTCTGATTGACCCATCAAATTAGAAAATTACGCGATCTACAGAAACGGTCCAGTAACTTTTTGCCCTATCTCCATTGGTTTGGGCCGAAAAACGTGATTATGTGAAATTTTTTTGTAATTTTTCACGTGAAAACTTTGTTTTTGGGGGTCGATAGCGGCGAAAAAAAAATGGTCGGCGGTCAAAATAAAACAAAGGTTAGATTTAGGAAATAATATAATCTACAAAAAAGGTCTAGTGACTTTTTTACTATATCTCCATTAGTTTGACCGCAAAACGCGATTAAGTGAAAATATTTTTTAAATTTTCGCCTAAACATTTACATTCCGGGCTTGATAGCGGCTAAACGGTTGGTCGTAGCTCAAAAACAAAATTTGAACGGGATTTAGGAAATCAGGTGATCTACAAAAAAAAGTTTCAGTAAACATTTTGCCCTATCCTCAAACGGTTTTGGCCGCATAACGCGTTTTAAAGTTTTGATTTTTTACGTTTTACGTGAGATATTGTTTTCTGGGCTCTGTGTTAGCGGAACCTTTGAAGTTAGGGTAGAAGAAAAAACCGCATTTTAATACGACACAATGTGTTTCTACAAAAAAGGTTCAGTGACATTTTACTCTATCTTCCATGGTTTAGCCGTAAAACGTGATTATGTTGAAAATTTCACTCAAAAACTTACCTTCTGGCTCGATATTGGCCGAACCGTTAGCCCTAGTTTTTAAATGTAAAATTTATTTTTAACTAGCTATTCATAGGATCTAAAAAAAGGTCCAGTAGCTTTCTGTCGTTTATCTTTCCGTAAGCCTGGTAAATGCTCTAAAAGGCAAATTCTTTGTCGTCAATTTTAGGGGTTTTAAATCTTGCAACTATAATTAGTGCGATTCGCGCTGGTTCCAGATTGACCTTGTGTTACTACGTTAACGAGTGACTAAAACCCCCCCCTCCACGTCGGGAGTTGGCTGAGCGTTAGTGAAGCTTCAATAGTAGATAGGGACAGAGTGTTTTTTTTATGTTCACAGACACAACACCCTCTAAAAATAGGCCCACGTGTGTCATTAACCCCTTGTAACATTAACCCCCGCCCCCGGGAATTTGTTCATATGACCAGATAATATCCTGACGAAATTAAACCCCCTGATGTGTTAACCCCCTTAACATTAATCTTCCCCCCCGGGAATTTCCTGGCATGACAAGATAAACCTCTGAGCAAATAAAACCACCTAAACAACTTAAAAATAATGACTCAGGGTTGGGTTTTTGTTATATTTACACTAAACAATTCACAATAGCCCACCAGTGCAGTTCTTTCTCCACAGCTCCGTACTGGCTAAACCAGGCGTCGTAGCTAAAATCTGATGACGGAATCGAAAGATAAAATTAAATTTCCGACAGGAAAGGTCCAGTTACTTTTTCTCGTATCTCTAACGGTTAACCCGTAAAAACGCCATTAAAGTCAAAAATTTTGATTAAAACTGAAAAATTTAAATAACATAGGTCCAAGATAATTCCGAATTCCGCTTATCCCCGAAATCTGGCCAACACCCGAAAACATTAACACCCGATAACATTACCCCCCCCGGGATTTCCTGGTATGACCAGATAACCTCCTGAGTAAATTAAACGCCCTGATGTGTTAACCCCCCTGGTAACCTTAAACCCCCCCCAGGGAATTTTTCCTGGCATGACCTCATGTCTGAATTTTACCACTCACCATATCTCTTAACCCCCCTTGGGAAGTTCCTGGTATAACCAGATAACCCCCCTGATGTCTTAACCCCTGGTAACGTTAAACCCCCCAGGGAATTTCCTGGCACGACCTCATGTCCGAATTTTAACCAATCACCAAATTGCTCTTATCCCCGAATTTGCAAGCGTACATCATGGGGGCCTGGGGGCGTAGCCCCCAGCGAGCCGAAGGCGAGTATTTCCTTATAAGATTATATATCTTATTTTTTAATTTTATTCTTGTTATTTAATTTACATAAATTTGTGTTATAATTAATAATACGACCTGTATAACTGGTTAGTTTGTAAATTTGTTGCCAACAATAAAGTTAAATACGTAATGTTCATTGTTATTTGTTGTATAAATAATACATATTTGCTTGCATAAAAAAATAAAAGAATTCTGTAAACTCTCTTTAATTATTTAGTAAATATATACTACATATTTTTTGCCTTAATGAGTTAATTTAGTATTTTAATATAGTTATTACCGAATGTTTAATATTATTGGCATGAATTTGACGTATCTATGATTATTTTACAAATAAATAACTTCCATAATTCTACCATTTAATTAAAACATTTGAAAATACTCAATATAGATTAATGAAGTATTTAATGGAGTATTAACAAAGATTTAATTCCTTTTTAGCAGGTAAATTATTTCTTCTTAGACATATAGTCAGAAGTTTTCTCTTAGATCTATTTATTCTATTGTAATAATAAGCTTATTGCCCGAGTTGCTTTAGTAAAGTGAACGTATCTTATACATTTTATTTGAGGTTTATAATTTGAACAGTAAAACTTTTTTAACTTAAAAAGAAAAACTAATCACAGAGAAGTTTCTCGTAATGGAACCAAATAGCCTAAAACAAGAACCGCAGCTGCTTTAAAGATCATTGGAATCTAAACTCTGCCTTCTTAATTGTGAGTTGTAACGGGAAACATTATTGCTGACTTTGTTTCGCCGTTTGAGACATATTTCCAATCATGAGGGAATAAATTGAATCCAAGAAAACTCACATTCAATCACAATTAACTTAGGTTTTTTACTGTCCACATTATTATTTCAACAGTAAATGTATATGTAACATTCACACACACAACTAAACATTTTTATTTTCATATATAAATGGCATAGCCGTCACACATTCACTCGTTACTAATTCTATAACTTCACAATATCTCAGACAGTTCAGATTTGGCACTCGTATTCATCATGTCTTAAATAAACAACTAAAGCATTTTCATAAAGATCAAAACCACAAAATTCTCTTGTTAAATTATTTTATTGGACTGAAATGGGTAAAACATTATTCGTTTCTCAAATTTTCGATGTCTTAAAAAGATCAAATTTGACAAAACGGATAAAATAAACAATTTATGAAGATTAAATACGTATAGATATCGAAATGAGGTTGCAACACTTATAATTTATAAATTCTTGTGTTTCAAACTGGTCACACACGTGTCGTATGTTCTCAAAAGACAAATGCAAGTTTTTCACATAGATCAACCACCCAAAGGGGTTGAAACCCCAAGAAAAAACCTTCTAGTTTACACATATTCCTGTCCTATAAAGTGACACTCGACAAACATGTGTATTTATACCCTTGAAACACTAACGGTACCCGAGATATCTTAAACTGGAAGTAAATTATAACAACCGGAAGTAGTCGCTCTGTGACAGAAAAGGAGTGTGGTATATAATAGAGCAATCTAATGTATATTTTGTTAATTAGTAGACCAATTCAAACCTAACTACTTGGAAGTAAATTCCAATAAACCGAAGTATTCACTTTTTGACTGAAGAGAACTTACTTGTCCTGTCTTATTGGTAAAGCCTTTTGAGGTCCACTTACTTGCTTTCTACGCCGCTGAAGTATCGGAAATACCTAAGCCCAGAAGAATATTATTTTTAATATCAGTATAGGCTTTACGACCAAAAATAACATTTTAGATGTATGTATGTACGCAATATATTTTCTTAAAGGCACTCCAACGCTGACCTTACTACTCTTCAAAAACAGCTGACCAGAAGGTCAATACGAGTACAATAACCGAAAGTAGTATAACTTAATGCAAATATTATTCATCGAGTAACAGAACATTTGTTAGTGTTTCTGAATAAGTAGTTGTATACTGTTTTTTACGTTCATAACCATAATATTTTATTTTGTTTTATTACTAATTTAACTGATTTAACATTATAAAAATCAGTAATGATTTTTGGTGGCGCACCATTAATACGGTTTTTATACAAATTATTTCCTTTCAATATTTATTTCAGAATATACAGATTTTATTGTGGAATTACCCACCTTTAAGCTACGTGTAAATAACACTAGTCTGAAAAACATAGTTATTTAGTTATAAAAAAACTCTTCTGTTTACTATAGAGAAGTAATTGGTCCTTTTAAAATATTCAGTGTTCAGATATTTTAGAGCTCCCACAGGCAGATGTGTTTTTGTGCTTGTTTAAACTAATTGTTGCAATATTGGTTAAACGATTATGTTAATAATATATCAACAATTAAATCTAGGAGCAATATTTTTAAAGTTCAATTACAATAAAAACTATGGTTTATATTAAATTTATGGCAAATACAATGTTTTTTTATTATTTAGTGTCAATAGGTTATCTTAAAAAAATAATGTGTTATAATTAATATTGGCATAGCGAATTATTGAAACGGTCACATCTTGGAAATAGGTAGACTTTGCCAGCAACGTTTTATTATGAAGAATTCTAATCTTCTTGTGAAAGAATGGGGGAGAAGTAATAAATAGTAATAAATTTTACAACACAAATTTGATTTGAATAATAGATTACTCTAAAATAAATGCTTCTAAAATAAATAGTTAGAGCGTACTAACTACTTTATTGAGGGAAATTGTTGGGTATTATACTTTTCCTTGTTTTTCAATAACTTGAATGTCATGTTTTTCATCCAACGTTGGTGAGGAAATATGAAAACTGTTAAATTATTAATGAAGGATTTTAAATTTTTAAATTTTACGGCGCCTTTATAAAATCTACGTTTGGCCAAAACATACAAAGAGAGTTTCCAAGACTGAGATTTATTGTAATCTATTTCCAGGTTAAATCCTATGGAAGGACACGACGCGAGTAAAACCCTACACACTGACCTGTACTCGGGCTTCTGATAGGTGTGTAGTTCACTTTGTGTTTAAAAGCTTAGGGCTTTATGTTATTTAATTGTTTATTTGGATAATGTGTCTAAATCAATAACGGAACCTTTGGTTTTCTTATAATAAATAGAAATTTAACTTTCTTAAATTTCGATATTTAATAAGAAAGTGTTCTATATATTTAACATATCGATTAATAATGTGATGGAACATGAGGCCTGTCCATTCGTATTTGATTCAGTTTCTACAAAGTTATACAAATTTATACACTATGTACTTCTTTCTACTAGCAACGAAAGAATATTCTTTAAATCATATCGTGCTGACTAATCTTTATTGTTAATATTTAAAAATAGCACATTCTTTTTTAAGCTATAGTATTGTCAGATTGGACTGCGGTGTGAGCTACCGAGTGCTGAATAAAGCTTAACCCTCCTTATAATCGGGTAATGTTTTATTTTTGTGTCAGTTCATGATTTATTAATATTTTTAGCCCTTCATCATTTATCAAACACTAATCCAACGTATGCGGGTATATTTTATAGTCATACTGAAAGTGATTCTGATCGCAATATCTTTAGCTGTTAACATTTACTACATCTGGTTTATTATATTAGTCAATCTAATCGTTATATTTTACAAATAACTTTAAATAAGTGCAAATTTAAACAAAATTCTCTTCCTTTGAAATGATGTGTTTATATAATTTTATTAACTATCATATACATGTGGCTTCACACGCTATTTTGTGCTAAATACCAGGAACGTGGTAGTCATATTGTTTTTTCTGATATAAATTGAAGTGAAAATATATTTTTACTTCCTTACCCAGAATAGTCGCATATCAATAGTTTGGAGAGTAGTGTTTTCGGGACCGATTTTCTTGCCATCCAATGTTTTTAGTTGAATAGCACCAACTGTTTCAGTATCAATTGAAATATTTTAAACCTATATGCAGGAATACTAACGTCAAAGTGCGTAGTTTTCTTTATGAAATAGCTTATTTTTCTTATGTAAAATGTATAACTAAAATTATAAGTATTATAAATTATGTAAAATTACTTACATATAACAAACTCAGTCTAAATAAACTCTCTCACTTTCAGCGATGGGTAAGTATACGCATGGCTGAATAACACAACACTTACCAGGCCTACCCTTTAGTAATATATAAGAGCAACGAACGTTTCACATCCTGAAACTAACTATTTATAAAGTACAAGGCCTAATTTTCTGAACGTAAACTAATTATTTCTTTAAACTAATTCACTAATTAATGTTCAATAATGGATGAAGAATTTATTTTTACTAGTTTTAAACTTCAACAAACTATAAGGATTCTAATATGCCTGCTATTCAGATTTATGGTTAAGAGATCAGTGGTTAAGTGAAATAGCGCGTGGCTCTTATTTCAGTGTCTTGATTCTACCCCGATAAGCAATAGTATATAAGCCATGTATAATTAAAAATTAATGGAAAATTCCAATATAAATTTCCATCAGCGGTTATGAAAGAATATAAGTTTCGACAAGGAAATCAAATTTGAATATCCTCTTCCGGCACAATTATAAAAAAGTAGATTTCACATGAGGCCGTTATCTCGAAACCTAAAACTGAAGACGCGTTACTAGTTTGAGTGTTTAATTTGCAAAATACTGAAGGTAACAATAACACTGAATTTTGGCATTTAAATATAGTTTCATCACCTTTAATATTTAGAAACTTCATAATCTTGTAACATTTTGACCAAACTGTGTGTAAACATAAAAATATCTTTTTAAAAACTTAGACATGGTTTCATTACAGTTAATTCGAAAATAATTTTTTTTAATCACTTATAACGATTAATTACAGTATAACTTCTATAAATAATTCTATACAGGCATTATAAGTAGGAAAAATATTACTTTGATTTATAAAAGTATTATTTGTTTGTAGTTTTTTTGTACAACCTCTAAAAACTGCTGGATTGTTGGCGTTAGGAACCGACTACTGGTACCAGTTGTTTTTGCAATAACTACTTCATTTTTTTAAATTCATCTGGATTTATGTTTTTGTTTGAGGGTTAGCAATGACTATCTTTCATATGATTGCGATAATCCAGGTCTGTCTGTCTGTGTGCACGATATATCGAAATCGAAAAGACCTATATGTTTGAAAATATGCTTGAAGTTCATTTCTACATGAGAAACACCGAGCTCAATTTTGATCCATGTCACTGTATGGAATTTAGCTCATTTTTAGTAAAAATCTTTACATTGGTCTTATTGAGGAAGCGTGATGGTAACAGCCAAGTAACACATTAAAACTATTTTGAAAATTTAGTAAAATGGCACGATTTTTTTAACACTTAACAGCAACACTTATTTTTTTCTTATATGCAAAGTAAAATAATACAGTGGAAATTCAATTGTAAAAGTTAGTGTCAATATTTGATATCAGCCTACTCTTCCGTACCACAATCCCTATCCCACCAGAATTTTTATTATTTAAAGACTTGTAGCGTTTTGGTCTATATTGGTTATGATTTTACAATTCTTTGGTTAAATTTTATTAGATATAATAAAAGGGGGGTTTATTATTAATTGGACTGTCAGACGGTAAAAAATAATATAGATATGTTCTCTTTTGGTAAATCTGCTCGTGTTACTCGTGGACAGTAGTTTCGATACTGATTTGAGTGTATGTAGTACCGGTTCTTTTGTCCAATTATTAATGGGTTTTGGTTGGTTCAGATCAGGATAGCTGTGGGCTCATTTGTTGGTACGGCTGGGCCAATGTTTTAGCTAAGTCATGACATCATTGATTAGAGGATGGGGGTATTTAACCAAGCGTTTCTTTACTTTTTTCCGTGAATGAATGTAGTTTAGTACAAAACTATTTTCTAATTTCCTTTAAACAGTTTTACTTGCAAGTACCTAATTAAGGTGTTTTATTGTAATATGGAATTTCACACAGTTACTCAAGCCCACATTGCAAATTTATTAAAGTAATCCAGTAAAATGATAGCAGTTAGAAGAAAGAAACTATTATGTAAAATAGTAGTTTTTCCCCTTTTATTAGTACTTCCATTGCCGAACAGGTAACATAAGTACTGTTTCATCCCTTACTCTTCTGACTCTAACTGCAGATAATAAAATCTCCCAAGTGTTATATACCAAACAATCACTTAATTCACTATAAAGATATTTGTACAATTATATACTCAAAAGTATTTTCTTTTCTTGTATGTACTTTATTTACTGTACCTTTGTCTTTTAAATAATAAACGTATAAAGTGCTAAAGATAAAGGACAGGAAACAAAATAAATCTAGCGATACCGGTCTTTCTAGATACGTATATGAACTAAACGATTAAACATGAATAGAATGCGGATAACCTGATGTGTCTAATTTTCTTTAATGTTGATTGTCAATTTTAATTCCACACACGTCTCAAATCACTTCCATCTCCAAACAAATTATAATGATAACTTATGTAATAAAAAAGTACACAGCATTCTAAAATATCGATCAATTTCTTAGTGAATAATGTTCGAAATAGATGCTTGAAACTGAATTTTAACATCAATATATGAAGTTATTGTCAAGATACAGTCTTTGGAAAGGCTAACCACTTTTACAATTATATTGTAGCGGCATTTACTATACTTCACATGCACATATTAATTGGTATTAAACAGTAGTTATTTACTGTAAAACTGTTTACTTGACTTAAATCTAATGAAAACTACAGAATACTATATCTTCTATATACATTTAAAACTTTTTCTTATAAATAAGATTTGTTTTCTATATTTCATCCTGGTAAGAACATTTCTCCTTACCCTTTTCATCAGCATGTATTTCAATTCAGTTATGATGGTATAACGACTTGGATTTTAGATATTAATATTCCAGAATATTTTGAATAAAATTATCAATCAGACATCCAAAGACGATATAAAATATTTTTTTATTAGTAAGCTACGAGTGAATATTCAGTAAAATTTGTTACTACATTTGTAACTATTAAATATTATCTGGTTTGTCAAAAATAAAAATCACAGTTCTAAATAAAAATAATGGATTTATTTAAAATGACAAATTAAATAGTTCAATCCTTCAGAATTTCATCACTCTCTATTTTACACAAAATAATTGACAAACTGTTTAGTAATATTAAAAAGATCCTTTGGCAAGAAATAAAAATCTCAGTAAAAGATATCAAACTAAAACTCGGAGCTCTCTTCTGAAATAAAATAGATTTCCTAAATTCAATAAAAGTTATTCACAAAGTTCAATTTTTAATTCACTTTTCTTGCGAGTTTGAACTAAATGTAACTTGTTTGATTCTATTGCGCGTTATTGTTCATCAAGAATCAGTTATGCGGAGAGCTCTGAAGATTCTATAAATTTAATTTTTCCTATAAAAAAGACAACAAACATTTTCTAATAAAATTAATTTAAATCAGATCTGGAAGACTATTTCAATATAACGTAAAATAAATGCTTACCTCAAAATCCTTCGCGGGAAAAAAATTTTGAAACGCGGCGCGCACTTTAATCAACTAACTGACGATAATTACCAAAATAAGGAGCTGGCAGATTTTATAGTTCCCCTTCCACCCCCTTGTGATAGACATCTGATGTTTCTCTCAATGGCCCAGCCGTATCCAACTTAAGAAACAATAGCCCTCTCAGATCTGGCGTAACAGCAGTACACAAGACAAGTTCGCATCAATACAAGGCAGTGAACCACCTTCCTAATAATTTAAAGTTGCCAGCACTAACTTGCCAAATGATTAAATATTCGTATTTATCCTAACTTTTCACAATCTAATTAAAATTAAATCCCATATTTCTTTCCAAAAACTTTTATTTTATTTAAGTTTTAATAAAAATATTAACCAATGTAGCTTTAAAAACGCTTGTCCTGAGTTAGCGAAAATAAACTCCACAGGAAGTTTACTCAATCGCAACAGGAGGTCTCGGAAAGCGCGCCCCTCCCAAACTCGAAGCAACGCCTAAAAAAAACAATCACATGCACTAGTGGGAAGAGAGACAAATAGAGACAAAAATTTCGAGAACATGTACATGATTATATTTATTAGGGTGGCAAACATTTTTATACAAAATACAGTTTAACTGCAGCACCACGGTGCACCGCGTAACTTAAAAACTAAACAACAATAAATAAATAGAATTCCAATATTGACAATAACATAATAAATAGAAACAATAACTTAATAAATCAATAATATAATATAAATCAATAAATAGAAATTTGGTATATAAATAACATGATTTCAGGTACGGCAGTACTAAATAATAAATTTTTAAAATTTTTATGGTAACTGAGGGGAGGGAAAAGGTTGTAGAATTTCTAGGCCCACTATTTTTAAAAAGTAATTTTGTTTCAAGTTTGTAGCCGAAAAATTAAAAAAAATATTTAAAGGCGATTTTCGAGAGGGGGCGGGGGCTTACTTGCCTCCACGAATCCGAATTAAAGGTTGAAATCCTCCCCTACAGATCATGTCCCTAAAACTAAATACATACTAGGTAGCTGGCCCCTCCTCTAGATATAATATCTGGCAGCGCTCCATACAACCCAATCCTCTCAAGTTCAGTACAAGAAGAAGGAAAAACATTTTGGATCCAACCTTGTTCAAGACGAATAGGAGCACAGACACTCCAGTTGGATGCCGGTACAGTAGCGCTGGCAGGGCACGGGCATTCAATTTTGTTTCAGTGCTGTTTGGGCAGACTCGCCGCACCAGTCCCGTTGACGGCACTCACGGGGACCCTATTGAATCCCAACATAACCAGTAAAAAAATATTACTATAACCCGAGAATTAATAAAAACTTAATTATGTTTGCCACAAAGTATATATAAAATATTTAAATTTTAACAATTAAAAATCTGTAACTAACAGTACCTTTTAAGTATCAAAAGACTATTTCCCAAAAATAACTCAAGATACCAAGTATTATAAGATACACTACTTGGTGACAATATTAAATATTACATACAAAACAAATTATCAAATATTTAAACAATTACTTATAGGCTAGAAACAGCCATATTAAATTATTCAGCTTGGTAACATTTACTTGTAAAAATAATTCACTGTATTTTAATCATTCTAGAATATTAATTGTAAGGTAGGCCTAGTAATAAATAATTAAGTAAATTACAAATAATAACAGTACATTATTTCCTAAATAAAAATAATTAAATTATAATCAGTTCACGCTACTATAAGGCAATTAATTAATTAAACAATAAAATGGAAATCATGAATGTTGCCACCCAATTTTGCACGCAACACAAAACACGAGGTAAGAAAATTTGCAAAGTCTGTACCGTCTCGCTTACACTAAATAAAGGACAAAGTGTGTACACGGAATAAATAATTTCCGTTCGCGAACGGATCAGTTTGAAAGCACTAGTGCAAAAATATAATAAACTTAACTGGCATAGTTAAATAATTAACTATTTAGAACGTACGAAAGACAGGATAGAACACTTAGCGACACGAAAACGTTACACAAGGAACACAATTTACAAAATAATAAAGCTACTTTTAACAAAGCTACGAAAGTTTATGTCTGCGTGGGAGAGAAAAACCACCAACAATATAAAGTTTAGAGAGAGAAAGTGAAAAAAACATTTACCTGCCGAAAGTAGAAGAATTAGCCAGCCATGGGCATCAGGACGAGCAGTGAACAGCCAGAGAATCAAGTCGCTTCTGCCGAACGTGTCCGACCGCTCCGAACAGTAGCCGCTGCCGGTAAACAGCCGGTCCGTAATCAGCCAAGGTCAACCACCTGACCTCGACCAATCAGTCCATCCAGGCAGAAAATAATCAATACTTTGACGGAGTGACTCCCCCACCGACTGACAAAAGTTGCCGAGGTGGGAAAGGTGAAAGACAAAATAATGTCCAAACTGAGCCCCGGCTCACGCTACAGATGGGTTACATATTAAATACAATGGCACCTTTTATTTAAATTTTAAGTAAAACCAAATATTAAATTAAATTCGAGGGAATTTTAAAAACCTACAAATTATATTATACTTTTAAATTGTCACTCATATAACACGTAATCGTTGAGGTATTGAAAACTAAAAAATGTGCTTGTCAGAAATAATTCTCATTTTAATTAATATTCCTGGTTACGTAATTAGTTATGATATAAGTTTTCTTTTACTGTAATATTAAATAAAAATATAATTCATGAACACTGAACCTAAGTCCTTATAACTGTCTTTTAACATAACATATGCTGTCTTTAACTATGATCTAGACTGTTGCAGTACCCATTAGCGACCTCAATTGATAGAAAAGTGACATAGAGCTTAGAGAAAGAAGGCTGAGTATTACGATATTTTTAATATAAACTTATGAGCTCTAATTTTATATTAAACATTATGTATAATAATTGCGTCAAAAAACATTATCACATTTTGCTCTACTTTCTATTACTGTTTTAATATTACAACATTCACATATTTGCATTAGTTACAATACACCTTGCAACGTTCAAAAGAGTTTAAAAATACGCTATGATATATATTTATGAAAAATTTAAAAAAAAAACACCTCTAATAGCGGTTTGAGATGCATAAAAAATTTTTTGATGGTCAGCTGTATTTTGGGAACAAGATGAACCTGGGATTTAAGGGTGCGCTCTACCACAGGCCAGAAATCGCAGTACGATGTTTCAAAAATCCGCTTGGAGCGCTGGCAAAATCGGTTGTAGGGAGGGGCAATGAGTAGTTGCTGTGGAAGGGATCGGAACTTACCGAGCGCCTCCGACATTTGCCGAGCGAGGGACCCGAATATCGGGACTACGGAGCATCTCGGTTATTTGCTGAAAGAAAATGCGTTCGGCTCGTAACAACGCATTCGCGCCACGTAGTGTGGAGATCGGCTAAATCAGTATGAAACTGTAACCGGTACTTTTCCTACCGTTACTCGTTGGTACAACATACTTCTATTATTATGCAATAAAACGTTCTAGTAAAATATATTTTATTTTTGTTAATTTAAATTCGGTCTACTGAAATATTTGAAAACGAACAGAAACGTAATCATTCTAGTGGATATTGTCAGGTCAGAGTGTCTACCGATCTGGAATACGTGGAAAAACTGGGCAAGGCAGGAATTGTTATGAAAACCATAGAAAATTTAAATAATTGTAATGTTATCAACAAACCTAACATAATTTCATTAATTCTTTGATACATAATGTAAACCCACACATTTTCTTGTAAATATAATCATTCTTTTATGTTTTTAGAATTATCAGATCACATAACATTTTTAAGACTAACTAACCACGCTACCAGCAACAGTATATTAAAAAATTACATATTTTATGAGCTCAGTTTCATATATTTACGACTTATTACACACAGCTACATGTTACTCTCTGTGCGTCTGCCAAATTAGAATGTAATTATAACTTTGTAACAACAATAAACTTTAAAGAATTGAACAATAGTAACAACAAAATTCAGCAACAGAAAACAAAGTCACAACAAGACATTAAAATTACAATCAAGCAAAATATCACAAGACCAACATGAGAGAAATTACAGTTTTTTACTTAGCAAATTTTATAGGATAAAAATTTACCTGAGTATATTACACTGAGTATATACAGGATGAGTGGCTCTTGGTGTGACAACATTTTTTGGGTTATAATGCAATGTAAATGTAATACAATGGTGGTTATAAAAAAGTCTAACTCCAAAAATTAGGTCTAAAATGAATTTAGTTTCAGTTTTTTCTAAAAAACCAGAGTTTTTGTACGTAAATCTGTCATGGAATTCAATTCGCATTTCCATCACAAAACCCGTAAATAAGTGCATATCAGCGTATTCTCCAGTAGTGAACTCCCTGGCAGCCTACACTTGACTAAATTGAGCAGAAAAATAGTTTATTGGAGGTAGAAGTAATTCATGCGGACACTGGTCTTACAAAACAAGATAAGGAATGAATGTACAATACTGTATAAAGTTATAAGTTAAGGAATTAAAACATTGATAAAGGATGTGATCTGTAACTAGCATCCACAAAAATTATTTTAAACTGCTTTACTTTTTTGTAATCTTTTTAATTCCTTGTTTTATGAGGAATTTTATAAAACATAAAAAATTAAGTACAGTTGTTTATTAAATTGTTTTTAATCTTTTTGTAGTTTGCGTGCTTTAATATTCAAACCGATAAAAGTAGATAACAGAAATACTTAACTATGGTCATATGGCATACCATTAAAGCCTATTAAATGGCAAAGTTTTTAATATGACTTGACACATTCTTGTGTACAGGGTGTGTGTAAAAAGATGGGGTTCAATGATATTTTAGTTTTTCTTAAACTTAGCAACTGTGCCATTTGAATCGACTTAAAGCTTAATTTTCTTTTCTTACCGTTTGAACCGATAACTTTTTCAAATGGAAAATTTTAACGAAAAATCTAAAAATGATGCAGTTTGCTCACATACTTTGCTGAGAAATATCAGATTTACGTACAAAAAAAACGCGGGTTTTTTTAGAAAACTGAAAATAATTCATTTTAGACCTAATTTTTGGAGTTAGACTTTTTTATAACCACCATTGTATCACATTTACACTGCATTATAACCCAAAAAATTTTGTCACACCAAGAGCCACTCACCCTGTTATACTGGATTAGATGCAAAATGAATTAAATGTCCCTAACATCTTTCTTTAAATTTTGGAAAACAACTCATTTTAGTTATAAAAATAAAATTTCTATTACCCTCATTACGGAAAAGTATTAATGTTGCATTGAAAACTAATAACACATACGGACCTATCTGTCATATTTAATTGTGAAGTTTGTTTTTTACCACTAGTCTCCATTACTGTAAGAGATAATATAGGTATAATGTGAATTAAATGAATTACTATATCAGTTGCTCTCAGTGGCGTTAGCGAAGGGGGGAGGGTCCAGGGGGTCCGGACCCCCCCCCCCCGAAATTTTTAAGACATATTAAAAAAATAAAGCATAGAGCAGGAGAAAAAAGGAGAGTTTTCATTACTCTTGTCTACAAAGATTAAATTAATTGATTTAATTGATTAAATTGATCGCTGTTAAAAATATAATTGTCCTTTCGTTTAAATCATAAGTATCAAACGAGTTAAAAGTATAAATCGCAAAGTAACCTGAACCGTAAACACAACGAAACAGTTTTAAATTAGCGACCACTTGTATGGGGGACGTAAAATGACAACTTAGAATTAAGTTACGGCGTTGATTTTAGGTGTCATTAAACTGTAGACTTGTATATAATTATCGAAAAAAAATATAGAAAATCACTTTCGGTCGGAAAATACACTTGAAAAACTCTACTGATTAGAACTTCAACTAATTCATGGACTTCAGTGTTTGAGGTAAACGTAGTGTTTTCAATTGAGTTAGGACGACGATTTTTGTTTATCATTAATCTGTACACTGTACCTATATAATTATCGAGAAAAAAAAATCACTTTCTGTCGGTAAATACCGAAGAAAAGCTCTCTATAGATTAAAGTTTTGACGATTTTGGATTTCAATAGTTGAGTGGTTGAGGTAAATAAAAAGTGGTACTTAGAATTATGTTAGGACGTTGATTTTATGTATTAATTCTACGCCGACTAATACATATAATTATAATTATCGAGAAAAAACATTAAAATCACTTCCGGTTGGAAAATACCGAGGAAAAGCTCTACTGATTCAGATTTTGACGTTTTTGGATTTCACTGGTTAAGTCGTTGAGGTAAAAAGTAGGTACTTAGAATTATGATAGAACATTGATTTTGGATATCAATTGAACGCCGACTGATACCTATATAATTATCGAAGAAAAATTAAAATAATCACTTCCGGTCGGATAATACATCCGGAAAAAACTCTACTGATAAGAAGTTCCGACTACTTTGGATTTCATTGATTGAGGTATTATTTCATTTTCCTTAGTATATTCCGATCGGAAGTGATTAATTTTTGTTTTTTACTCGATAATTATATATTTATTTAGTTGGCGTAGAATTATTACATAAAACTAATGTCCTAACAAAATTATAAGTACCACTTTTACCTCAACCAACTCAACCAGTGAAATCCAAAATCGTCAAAACTTGAATCTGTAGAGAGCGTTTCTTCGGTATTTAGCGACCGGAAGTGATTTTTTCTCGATTAATTATATAGTTTAATGATAACAAAAAATCGTCGTCCTAACTCAATAAAAAAAAATACCACGTTTACCTCAATAACTGAAGTCCGAAATAGTTGAAGTTCTAATCATTAGAGTTTTTAAGGTGCATTTTATTTCCGACCGAAAGTGATTTTTTGATTTTTTCCGATAATTAGGTATATACTCGTCTACAGTGTAATGATACATGAAATCGTCATTATAACTCATTCATTAAATACTTTAATCAGTGAAATCCAAAGCAGCCGAACTTCTAATCAGTAGAGTTTTTCCGGTGCATTTTCCGACCGTTAGTTTGATGTGTACCCGAGCAACGCTCGAAAAATGCCCTCCTTTTCTAAAGGGTTGTGGCCGTCAGTAGCCCAATGTCTCCGAAGGGGTATTTCATTTTCTCCACAGAATATAGTTGTGTCAATTAGTTGTGTCGCTTGAGTGAAGCTCTGTTTTGTTCTTTTTCTTTCTTATCCAGAGAATCCAACATCACTTTGGTGCCTTCTACTCGGCCAGAATGAAACTTCGTAAAGTTTCTGTAGGTATACAACAAAATTTGTGGTACGAGAGTTGCTGTGAGAGTTGAATTTGCTTATTACATATTTCCACTTTCTATACGGCGTAGTTACTAAAGCTCCATATTTTTGGTTATTTACGAGTACCTTTTACCAGTGAACTCACTGGCAAATAACACACAAAAACGTCCCCCGGATCTCCCGGTTTCGGACCCCCCCCCCCGAACGAAATTTCTGGCTACGCTACTGGCTGCTCTTGTCACGTCTATTGCATTATACTAACATTAAAATTGCAGTTATAAAACATCTAGTCTGTCTCTCACAGGAAGCCCTCGAGGATATCTTGGGTTAACTAGTTCTGGCAATATGCATTTGTAGTAAAAAGTAAAAAGTGGAATTTTAATTAAAATGTTAAAATTTTAATTCCTTTATTTTGTAATGGGTAATAGCAGCTCATGTAATGAGATTTGTTTAACAATCAAATGAAGCAATCATACATTAAGTCAAATAAAAACCTATTATAGTTAGACTATAATATTGCACTAAACAAAATACCTCATATTTTGAGAATATTGACATTATTCAACAATTTATTGTTGTTCTCCATGAGGTAGAGGTAGTTGTTAAACGTTACGAATTTATTGTTACGGAAAGAGTTCGCCAACACTATTTCGGTGATATGAAGATGTATATGAGAGCTTCCACACGACACGAACATTCATAGCATGGGCGCGCAACGGTGGCGCGTAAGTAGTGTTTCGTCCATGGCCGTTGGAAAGACCCGGCGCCGAGCGGGGTAGATATTATAAATCAACAAATTGAAGGAACACCAACACTGAAAGGCCACACGTTATAACCTAGCGAAAGCGGCGTGAGGGGAAATATCCAGCAGGTAGTGGTGGGAGAGTTGCCTACAGTTTCCGGCTGTAGCCGCCACGCGCGCCACCTGACAGAGCGTTGAATAGCGCTTGCAGACCTTTCATGGCTGCCCTATTGTACCTTAACTTCAGAACTTTTTAATAAACCGTTTGCAGTTTTACTCTT
Source organism: Homalodisca vitripennis (assembly GCF_021130785.1). Taxonomy (NCBI): domain Eukaryota; kingdom Metazoa; phylum Arthropoda; class Insecta; order Hemiptera; family Cicadellidae; genus Homalodisca; species Homalodisca vitripennis. The sequence continues at coordinate 163,787,261 of NC_060207.1, read as the reverse complement.
ACTATATTCCAATCTACGAATGTCTTTATTTTATTCTTTAATAAAAATTCCGCGTTCTTATTTTATGAAACGTTGAAAATACCCTTTTTTTAAACTTTCCACCTGATGTGCAGCTTAAGTTGAATCGAAATTGAAATTTCAAAAAACTAATGCACGTATACAAATATTTAGTTACTTAAAATAACATCAATATGTTTGTAATAGCTCAAAAAATGAGCCTACAATGAGGCAGATTCAAAACCCTTGCATCAGCGTTCACCAGAGTGGTAGAGCACAGCCTTAATATACGATATAATGCCGAAAGACGGTTTTACATCGTGTAAGAAACACACATCGTTTTTCTATTACATGGAAAACAAAAGTGACGTTTGAAGTGTTACTACGTTTTTCTTAAAAAATAAATCAAAAGCTATTTTGTGAAGTTTAAGTTTGTAAAAGTAAACAACAGCTTTTTAGTTGTTGTTTAATTTTACTAAAACATTAATAAATTTTTTGATTATTGTGCAGAAAAAAACCTTAAACTGTGTGCCAGGTGATATTTAGTATCACTTATATAACGAAGCAACAAGCAACACTTCATTGACAAACTTTAATAAATAAGGAAAGAAAACAGCGGACACTTGTATTATTGGTATTACGGATAAATATTTAAAATATACTGTACATGACCATAAGATATAAAACGATTCAAACCATAGAACAAATTTTTTTAGTTTTAATCATTTTATGACCTTTACGATTAACTTAGTATTTATGATATTTAAGTAGCTCTAATCTTAAGATATTAAAAATTTTTATTTAAATTCTGTCTACATATTTTTTATTCAAGTCCGGCGCTATCCCTCTCTAACCTCAATACAACTGTATGAAGGCCGTCGTATCGCTCATCTCTCGTACTCTTAAGTATCAAATCTCTTGGGTTCTTTGTTTTACTCTTTAAGAATCATACTACCCACCCTAATTGGGAATTTTATGGGTTTCCTCAGTAAATTAAGTATTTAAATCTCCCCTGGAGGTTCATATTAATGTTTTGAGTTTCGGCTTTCCCTCTTTTGGTTTCATATTTTTCTGTGTATATATTGTGCTGCACCCGTATATACTACATCTTCATTGTGCGATAGCCTATATCATGTTAAATGTCCATAAGATTGATTGCTTTATATACACATAGAGACAAATTTCATTGGACATTTAGACTCTCAAATTGTTCCAGCAAACTAACCCCCCTTATGCCCAAAAATATTGCAGCTACCTCTAGGTATCTGACCTGAAAGCCATTCGTACTACAAAACTATCAGCATAAAAGAAGACTCGTCCACAAGTCTTAGCAATACGTTTTTCCCACTTTAATCGATTAATTTGTGTTTATTGTATGTAAAGGATAAAGATGTCTTAAAAGAAATAAATCTGCTATTTTTTTCTTACCCAATAAAAAGTAAACATTATACATTAAAGTATGAAAATAAATTTCTAGGCATCTATTTTTTACATAGATATTACGGAAACATGTTAATATTAGCTATTTAAAGCTTATAGATTGTTACGTGTCGTATCTAGAGTATAATATGGTTGAATTATTCTTCATAACTCGTTATTAATTTGCCAAAAGTGTCCGATTAAAATTAAAGTTGTAAAACAAATATCAGGCCCAAATAATAAAAAGTATAAGAAAGACGTTACCTTCATAATACAGTATTCAGTTCATCTATAATCTCTAGCATCTATAGTATAGTATTCTAGTCTGTACCTCAATTCTGAGACATTTTAAATTAGTGAACAAGAGATTAGTTAATCTGCTCGCGTTTAATTGAAATTACAATTTATAAATATATGAAATCAAAATTATACATAACATTATTTCAGTAATAATGTGGTTTACAGCAATAATTTTTATCTATATTGGTGTCACTGATACACTTTATTTATATCAACCCAGTCAACTAATGTTGTGTTCAACTGTGACATTAACATTACTTGATATGAGCAGCTATTCTGAACAAATGTCAACTGTGGTTAGACACAACAAGATAAACGTTGAGGTTTATTATGTTTATTTTGTTTACCAAACACTGGATAGAAGATAATAGTTCATTTAATAAAAAGGAAGAACGCAGATCACGTCCTTGTTCATATCCTGTTCATTAAAAGAGTTGTAATGTTAATAAAAGATTGTTATTTCAATGATGTATAAATATATTGGTCTCGTGAATGTGGGTTCTCAAATACCGAATTACGTCACAGCCCAGATTTAGCCTAAGCTTTATATGTTTACACGAACTTTCTCCCTGACATTTCCTCTGCTGAATGTTATTTTTGTTAAACTCAACTTTAGTACATGAACACAGATAATTTAGAATAACATGATTAATATTGTGTATGAAATTGTATTGCTGTGAAGATCATCTGAAATATACTACTAATGAAACTGTAACAATAAGAACTATCAATGTTCAAACTACTAAATTACTATTCATATTGAATGTTTTATATATTATTTTAACGCATGGTGTGTATTTAATATCACTGTAACAAAATAAAAACCAAATGGAATCCTGATGTTTCATTCTTGTATTATTTAACTTTTATTGACTGCATTTAACTTCTTAATTGGGTTATTATTTCACTCCCACCGTCCTTATCGCTTAGCATCAGCTGTTAATGTACTCATATACTCTAATATGATGTACGTTGATTTTGTTTGTTATTTTGATATATACATAACTCTTCTTAGCCCCATATCCATTCAAATATTTTACTATATAACGTCTACTTCATATATTAGGATCCTTGCCTCATTCCAATCATCTCCACGACTTAGAAGTTACAAGGGCTACTTTTTTATAATTTTCTTATTCGCATTCTTTCTCCTTATGATCTTCCTCACAGTGCGCACAGCTAGGTGGCGTTATGATTTAACGTTAATTCATAATCTCTGAAAACCATTCAATCTAAAATTTATCCATTGTACCGATTTAAGTATTGTATGATTTAGTTTTTAACCCTCATTGAGTCATAACCTATTTCCGGATCTAATTCGTAAAAGTTTATATTCCTGTCTGGTATTATTGTGTAATGTATTTAATTAGGACAAAGGATACTAGATTGCTTGAGGATATTAAAAAGCAAAAGTTTAAAATCACCAAGAAATAGTAAGCAAATACGAAATTCTGGATATAAAACGGAAAAGCATAAATCAGAATACCGGTTAAAACTTATTAGCAGCTTTAAAACTCAAAAACAAGCAAGAAAATGGTGTGTATGGTGTAACCCTATATATTTTAGACACAATCAGAAGTAGACTGATGGAAGAAGTTTTTGAGTCTATATTCGAGACATTCTGGCTGGAAAATAGAGCAATAAGACCATAATAAACGGATGTTTTACAGAAGGAGTCGTAATATTCAGTATAGACGAATTTGGAAAGAGAGGAGAGGAATTTAAACAAAGGAAATAATTTTACTTGTATAATTTAGAAAAACATTCACTATAAATAAAACATAATATAAGAGTGATTTGGCATACTTGTTGCATATACCAAATGTATTAAATGTGTAGAACAAAAACGAAACGAAATTGAGGCTACCCCAAAACATCTAATCAATTTGTTAGATGTATCAAGCTAAACGTTAGTACAATAACTAATATAATACTTGTCCCTGTGGGAAGAGGGATAAATGCTTGTACACATCGTAACTTTTTCTAGGAATATCAGTTAGGTATATTTATTGTACAATTTATAGAATCTTTCATCATACCAAGCTTCTTCTTCTAGTGGTTCTAGTAGAGTAAATTAAAAATTGGAAATCGAAACTCCTGCTAGATGTTGACGCCAACAAGCAACATCGCAATGATTAGTGAAGCAATGACACAAAGCCTAGATGTAAGTTTCTTCTCCAGTACTTTCTATCTCAAAATATATAGGTACACGTGTAATGCTGTTAACTCGTCCACGTTTGTTAAGAGAAACATATGAGAGATAATTTACTTTTCCATACGCTTTGAACATAGCCTATTTCAAGGATCAATGAAAGCTGGCATGTTAGTAATGAGGTTAGAAGACATTTGTTTTAAACTACACCATAATTTTCATTTCTTGCTACAATGGTCCTCCTTTAATGGAATGGGCATTGTATAGCATGAATCTTGCATGAAACTAGCATGAATTTTCAAAGAAAATGTCAAATTACAACTAGTTTAAGTCGCAAAAGTGTATATTTTAGGGAGATTGCTTAAATATTGCAAGTCAAGCCATGTCCGGAAGTCACAAGATTGACGTCTCACAGAATTCAGATTGTAAATCAAGAAAAACAAAAGTTATAAAAAAGGATCACACAGGAGGTGAACATGCCCATCTTAACTTCAGGACTATCTTAGCTTAATGATACATATAATATAATTGCTTAAATATTGCAAGTCAAGCCATGTCCGGAAGTCACAAGATTGACGTCTCACAGAATACAGATTGTAAATCAAGAAAAAACAAAAGTTATAAAAAAGGATCACACAGGAGGTGAACATGTCCATCTTAGCTTCAGGACTATCTGAGCTTAATGATACATATAATATATTTTTTACCAATCAGCTTATCATTGGTCTTGTCAAGATTTTGTAGATATTAATATAGATACTAAAGAAGAGGATTTCTTGAAGATTGTATTCTTGCGAAAGCTACAAAGCATTTAAGACTCGAAAGTTCTGTAACACTGTCCTTTAACAGTTGCTGAATAGGTTTGAACATAGCTTGGCTACTAAGGAAATCAAGCTGTGCACCTTACATGAATAAGATTTAATCTTTATTTACACGGATGAACATCACGTTTTTGTCTACGTCAATACAGATCAGTCAATAAATAATTTTACAATTAATAATAATAAACTTAAGAATATTAAACTTACTTAAAATAATAGTCATATACACAACAGAAAACTTTAGAAATATGGATAAAAAAGTATAACAATAAACACGTTAATAATACATATAGAATTTCGACAATACACAAAAATGCATAATAAGAAAGCGATTGAACCTGCTGCATCAAAACGAGATCTCTCTGAGGGCTTCACTCCCTCAAGTATGGAAAGCACTCTAAATAAACTTTAAATTATGTAAAACTATATGAATTTAATTGACTGAGGAAGAGAATTGAATAGTTTTTGACCAAAGTACAATAAAAGACTTTAGTATAAACATAGTCTGAAGTTGTTAATTACAAGATTTTTCGTGTTTCTTGTGTTGTAATAGTAAGTAATTATATCAAAGATGTATATCATTAAAAAAATATGTGACATATAATCGTTAATTAAAAAGGCTTACCAATGCCGGAGTAGCACTTGAATTAAAGAACTCACTACAACTCCATTAAAAGAATTTGCGTTACCAAATACCTAAAAGTTATGTGATATACTTTAGGACTCGAGTACGCCACAGTAACCTAGTTCGAGATTTTCCTGCGAGGCAAATTAAATTAGGCACCCAGGATTAATTCATGATAAATTGCCGAATTAAGCTGCTCTACAAGGTAATTTATGAGAGAATCATTTACGGATGTTTTTGGAATGTTTTTTGTAGTTTGGTAATGAAACAAGAACAGTTGAGTTTTAGCCAGGTATATAATGTATCAACTAAATACAAGTAGAGAACTTGATAGTTACAGTTATTGAAAATGAAACAGGTATCAACTGTAAGGGTGCGTTCACAAAGAAAGCTGGTTATAAGTACTTATTTCCAGCGCTTGCTTCAAGCGCTTGAGAATTTTGTTGTGTGTACACAACAAACCCTTGCATTTCCAGCTTAGTGTTTTCTCAGCTCTCGTTGATACAATGCCTTCATCAAGTGATGAAGAGTAATTTTTACTTGAAAATGTCGAATTAAAAATTCGTAGAAGGAAAGTCGGTGTTCATGAAATTAAGCGCAGAAGAGGTAGGTTTGTGGAATACCGCCATCTATTTCCTCAATTGAAATTTGACAAAGTGAGGTTTATTCTTATATGAGAAACGTTTAGTTACATCCTCCAGAAAGTTTAAAGCGTTTTAGTCAAGTTTTGGGGAAATTGACATAGGCAACTATCCATGCCGAAGTACGGCTAGTTATTTGTTTGAGGTGAGTTTATAGTGTCTTTGATTTTTGTAATAAATACTTAACATAATATTTATTTATAGAATACATCTTACAAGTATTCATACAATATTACACATCTAAAAGTATACAGAATGTTTCAAATTACCTGTAGAGTGTTTTAAGGTATTGCCCCTAGGACTAACTAAATCCATATTTTTGCAACATCTCAAGTTCATAAAAGAAGTTGTATTTGGATTTAAAATTCGAACAAAATGGTAGCTGTAGTATTGAAAAAGAGGTTTTTGGCAATAATAAAGTTCCCAGGGACAATACCTTAAAATAGTCGAAGGGAGTTTTGAAACACCCTATATTGAAGCCATACGGCTTCCCGTCTTCACGAGAGTCATTAAGTCTCACTCGTTTGACTCTCTCCACAGTGTGTAGTTTACTTATTTTTGCTCTCTCTTTACTCTTTTGAACTCTATTACCATGTAGTTTGAGGCGTTTGTCCCATGTAGCCCCTATTCTAAAAACTTGAGTTATCAGTTCATCGACATCCATACTGCAAAGTTGTTTGTCTCTGACTGGTTTGGTCAACAAGAGCCGGAAAACAAGTACAAAACGTTCTTGTATGCTAGTCAGAACTTGTAGCAAGCGCTTGCTAATAGAGACAGGCCTTTGTCTGTGAACGCACACGCTTGATATAATGTAGACTTTTTTCACGCCGATTGGAGCTTGCAAGCGCTTGCCAACACGCGCTTGTAACCAGCTTTCTTTGTCAACGCACCCTAAAACTATATACAGTCAGAGCAAGCTTATTACGTTCGTTATTAAGGAAATATGGATGATCGTTTGCATAAAGAAGGAATAAAAGAGGTATCAACACTGATCCCTCAGGTACTCATGTCTTGATAATAAAGAATTTTGTTAAATTAGTGTTCTTATTTTAAGGATTAAGATGCAATAGTCAAATAATTAAATAAGAATGAAACCTATTTAATGCAACTTCTAGAATTACATATTTTTTAAGATGGCTAAGAAAGATTAGGTGATCAACTACATAAATCTACACCTTATATCACAAAATAAGGCCATATTGTAACCTGTGCTCACTTTTTACTGACTTCTCATTTGTCTAGCCTTCTTCTTAATCTCTAAAGCAAAGTATATTAGTTTCTTATCCAACCTTTTCATTGCTTCAATTGTGTTTAGGCCTATTCCAGTGTTAAATTTGATCATGGTTTCACATATGGCTATTTAACCATTATTAAAACATAAAACTGCATTAGCGACAAAAACAGTTTTGGGGAGGCGGTTGCAAATAATGTTAATGACGCTCACGTTGGGATGTTGGGTTTTTTCAATGAACACATTTTTTAGTAGATCAGCTTTGGCTAGGTCATTAAAAATAGGTTCAATCTTCTTCATAACTATTGCAGGTAGTGACTTTATGTGGGAAAAATGTTGTTTATTCGCAACTGTCTTTTAGAATTTTACCACGATTCTTTAACTTTAGGGCAAAGACCGTGATGAGGTAGTTCATCGATTGACTGCATATGCCAATCTATCACGAAATTATGCCTTATAGAGAAAGTTTTCTTTATGTCAATAATTGTAAACATGATTTGAAATGTTTCATAACGTCTAAATGAAACATTCACGAGGTGCGATACTTAAGAACACAGCTGTAAATACGAATGTTTAATATTGATGGCTGCACTGCATTTGCCGTAAAGGTATGAATATCGTTCCTCCTCGTTATGTAATACTCTCATACCACGTTTCCAGTTTAAGCCACGAAGAAATATTACTATCAGATTATCAATATTTGTCATGGTTTATACGTTTTAAAATTCATTTTGTTTTTTAGATTAAGTGTATCAAACGTATTGTTTTTGTACAATGTAACAAAATTGTTAAAATAACATGTGAATACGTGGTTATCCCTGTAAAGATAGCTAAACAGCGCATAACACAATAAGCTGCAACTGTCAAAGTTGTCAGGGAACAGATTGTAACTTGTTGATTCTGCTATTGTTCCCTTGGGCTCTATCAACCATGACTATGCTGTAATTTTACTTACTTTCTCTTCTATTAGATATGTTCTGATAGTTCGATGCAAGTTATAGATCAACATAATAAAAACTTACGTGATGGAACAATTTTATTAGGATTTGAGGTTACGTTTAGGAGACTAAGAATATAAAAATATCAATGATATTATTATTAAATATTTAAATCATAATTAAGAAAATGTAATAAAATAAATGCCTTAAATGTTTAAATGCTTCCTGCTGAATTGTGTCATAAATATAACACAAATTCCCAATATGTTAACGTTTAGTACTAATATTCGAGTCCCTGCGTAGTGCGTAATTATAGATAGAATATAATAAAAATAAAATAAGTCTAATGGGGTGTAAAATAGAAACATTTTTGTGATATAATTAAAGAGCTACATCAATAGTATTAGCTTTATAACTTTACAAATAAATTCACTCTCTCTCTCTCGTTTTACAAATTTTGTCAACGTCTATAAAACGAAACCCCAGTAAATTAATGACCTTGGGGACAAAACAGTAGCTGAAATTCAAAAAATCCCACGAGGACCCTTACAGCATGCCGTCTCAAGTTTCTCAACAAGCTAGGAAAATTTTTAACTGTCCTGTGACAGCAGGTTGAATATCTGGTATTAAAAACACACTTGTTCTTCAATAGCTTAACGTTATTGATATTACTAGTGATACTGTAACTTCATATTTACAAATTTTCAAACTGCCCCCCCCCCTTACTTTGGGGAAATGGTTCGCTTTTTTCATGAAGGGGTGTCATTAGTTAAATTTTTCCATCTTTTTCCATTCCAGTTTTAGCTGGATCTATCCATGCCAATTACTTAATTAATTTCAATGAGCTGCAATTTTTTACTGGGTTGAGAAAGAAAGCTCTAGTTTTTACTGTTCTTCTTCTTTTTTCAAGGCTTTTCAAATGAAGAGTCACTTATTGGGTATCTAACACTGTATATATGTATATATCAACACACTTTGTGGAGTTAAAGGTTTTTCAAGTTCAATTTAAACAAGAGTACTTGTGCGCTGTATACAAAATATATTATTAACTCATTAACTTAAAATCGCAATGAAACACAATGAACAAGTTACAAACAGTTTTAAAATATTACTATTAATTAAAAAATGGGCAACTCTTATATTGTAATAAAGAGAGTTTGAGTGAAGAGGAAGTACACATGTGTTTTTCAACAGCGCCAATATGAGTGTCAGTTTTCCGCCGCAACTCAAGTTGCCTGATTTAATTGTCAAAGTTTACCGCTATTTGTGTCGTCTAAGTTTCTTGTTCGTTTATTTTAACTTGCCACTCCACGAGCTTCCTAGGTTGCTCAATTAAAGTTATAGTAGGTTAAAACAGTTTTGTAGAAAAAGACAGTTCTATATCAACATTGTTTGTTGTATATGTATTTAAAGCAAACATTATTTGTTTATTACTAACAATTTTATACAGTGTAAAATACTACCATAGTGCGTAATGACGTTGAATATAAAGGCTTCATTTAGGAAACAGGAGAGTATAGGTTATTCATACTTTTATACGAAGTATTTCTTTTGAAAAAAAATATTTAGTAGTAAAAAATCACAAAACAATCTGCATAAGACACAGTAAGTTTACAAATAATAGTTTTAAAGGAATGACAACCTAACATCCTCTTTTTTGTAAGAATATATCGTATTTTAATATAAATTTAGGCCGTTTATTTACAGGTATTTTTCAACTTGTTATCGAGTTTGATAACAGTGTATTCAAACTTACAGATTTTTTTATGTATACACAGATGAAATTCAGACATTTTTAAAGCTTTATATTATTAAAATCGCCTAGAAAATTAAATATTAATATAACACAAAAACACATTATAAGACGCCTTGTTCATTCCATTAGGAACGCAAAATTGTAATGTAAGTTTATTACAAAGTGTCATATAATATTTATTATGATAATTAATAAGTACACTATTGAAACATTGGGTATTACTTGTTCATTTTATTACTGAAGTGTTGATAACAACATAAAAAATTGCAGGTGTACGTATATAAGATTAGGCTACATTATCGGCACCATACACTCAGATACGGAATCGACAGATCCACAAACAATAACAACGCTGTAGTGAAAGCTGTAGATGCAGCCAATAGCAGTAGGGTAGCCCATGCTACTTTCAAACTGGCACTAGCACAATTTTTCCTGATTCCGTAATAGTTTATATGAATGAATAATATACATAGTTCTATTTCGTAATGTTTAATAAAATCGATAAATGTGTAACAGACATTGTTTAATGCTACTTTTTACGTATTATAAATATAATATTTTGATTTGGTCATAATTTATTTATAATTCAACATGTTATTTGATATAAGTAATATTGTATAGTTATGAATGTGCAAGGATGAATTTAAACCAGGTTTAGTTAAGGCAGAATACAACACTCAAAATACATGCTTACATCCTTTAAACAACCAAAGAACAGTTTTATTCCTATATAGTAATTTGCATTTAAGATCTTTGCATTTAAAACCTAGAAAATGATTTAACACTAAACACTTGATGAACCACTGTGTAATTTAATTGTGTGTTTGAATTATTACTTGAGATCTCATTCAATACTTTCAGTTAGATTCCATTCATGTACAGGAAGTAGCAAGGCTTAAAAATTAATACTAATAAATAGTACGTACTTAAACTCTAGTATAGGTTGTAAGATAGATGAGATTTTATGATTTTATTATATTAGAATTGAGTATAGTAGATCTACCCTCAAAACTAGTCTTAAGTAGGCATCCTCCTCAAGTAATGAGGAAAGGTGTACCGAAATGGAGTGATGCCTATATGTTATAGTTGGTGAAAATCCCACTCATGAGCTAATTTCGCTGTCGTGCATTAGCATTTTCCTTATTTATAAGCAAGAAATCCTCAAAACCAGTCTTTAATCTCTAGTTTATATTTCAAACGTTTTCATTTATTTACAAAATAATGCATTTATATATTTATATGTGACAAAAGAAACTTCAAAGTCAGATTATTTAGAATCAGAGAATGAATAATAGAACAAGTTTGAGGCAAAAGTTAATACCACGAAAGTGAAACTCAGGTGTAACCAGTGTTTACTTTATTCGTTTAGCACAAAGCCCTAAGGACTTCTCTTAGTGAGTTTTGCCCTAAATGGACATTTTTGCTTGCTTGCTGAGGAATGGGACTTTCTGGTTATAAATGGCCCACCTCCTGTCGAGACCTCATAATGAGGGATTTCCCACCTTATAGTCGAATAGATACAACTTCCGTATCGGCGTGCTGGGGCGTTCTGACTTTGGAGTAAAAGGGAGAACTGCCTGGTTGGCTACCTGACCAATAGGAGCGAGGAGCGTCTGTCGCGGTTGCCATAGCAACAGGCACTGTTGCCACATCGCACCGCGGCGACCGCTTCTCTGCGCAGTCTTCATGTGCTACTAGAGAGACTACTTCGAGTTTACTGCTAAATTTGTTGTCTGTGTTCGGTGTTTTTGCTGTTCGTTGCGAATATCAGGGTCTGAGTGTGTGTGTGTGTGTGTTTTATATACTGTACGTTGTACATTAAGTATCACCGTAATGGAAAGAAGAGGAGGAACCAGTGCTAATAAAAGAGGCCGCCCTCGCGTTCTCCCAGTGAGACCATCACTATACACCAAAATCGGCCAGAGCTCTGCTTTGCGCAGTCAGTCACGAGAACTTGTGGTTAAAGTCCGGAACTTTTTCAGCAAGAAAAGGATAACGGGGCTATTTTAATACCAGAGAGAAAGTGGTAGAAAGATCCGCAGCTGCGTTAGGCATAAACAAAAGCACCGTAGTTGCAATTTGCAAGGAGAAAGAACGTTTAAATGGGGTTAGTAATACGACCTTACAGACTACTGGGAAAAAGAGGAGGAAACAGAAAACCATTACTGCCTTAGATGGTTTCCAACAGGACGCTATTCGCCGTCGTGTATATGGTTATATTATGAGAAAAGAACATCCTACTGTAAAAAAACTGTTAGTTTCATTAAGGGACGCAAATTTGTTTAGAGGCAGCATTTTTTCTCTCAAGAGTGTTTTAGTTACTTTGGGGTTTCAATACAAAAAGTTGAATAGGAGGAGAATTTTATTAGAAAGAAATGACATTGTTGCTTGGCGTTGCCGATTTCTGCGGGAGGTGAAAGACTTAAATTTTGATAACATAGTGTGGTTAGACGAAACATGGGTACATACCAGCCACACTGTCTCTCTATTTGTGTTAAATTAGAAATTTCGTTTCTGATTACTAGTGTAAACAATCAAAAGACAACACACACTGACGCGTTGTTTGTTGGTAAGTACGCTGGCGCGCACCGTCTGATGTTCTCTTCTCAGTGTTCGCTGAGAAAGTGACCGCTCACGGCAGTGCTCGCACCAACGCGGCAACACCGCGGCATCAGTCTCCCCACTGCTCGCTGCCCCTCCACACCCTTCCAATACGGAAGTTATATCTACTCGACTATAGTTGTTAGTCATAGTTTAGACATGCCACCTTGGTTAAATGGAGGCTAGCTCTGTTCTACCCTCCTCCAGTCAAAGCTGGTAGGGTATGGTACTCTCTTATGTTTACGCTACCAACAGTTTTAAAATGAAGGGATCTTTACTCTTTCCCACACTCATCATGCATGGTAAACGAGACCTCTGGCCATAAGTTTACGTCAATATTATGGTTTTAGGAATATTAACAAATTGTGATATGTCGCTTTTAGGCCTCTACGGGATGCCGAAATCTAGGTCAAACTTTGGATTTTCATGTGAATTTAGTGTGGATTCAATTGGAAGGTGCCAGCCTGCCAGAATTTTACCCTCATAGAAAAAAAGATTATGTTGTATAGAAACAACGTTTGTTTGTATACAAACGTTTTGTTATGTAAAAATGTTACATAATTAAATCTACATTACTGTAATTTATTTTTTTGGAGAAATTACTTAAAATGCCTATTAAAATTTTTAATACTCTTATTATTACATATATTATTATATTTTTTTGGCTTTTTATCAATATCATGATATCAATCAGTTGCTTGAATGGTGCAGTCTCATCTATAAAAATTAAATCCAATTTGCAGAACGTTATACAATAGGAAAATGTATGAACAAGAATGCATTGGACATTAGAAAACTGAATATAGGTAAGGTAATACGTAAAAGTTGTTACAGATTTTATCATTGAAGCTGGAATTATAAATGTATTTTGTTGAAAATATTAAAAATTTTGTATTATTCTGTGATTAGTTACTTAAGATTACGCTTATTAAGACCATGTAAATTGATAAATTTACAAGAAAATATATAGAAAACAGTAAAAAATCATTTTAATGAGCACTTCGGACATTATTATCAAGCAGTTAAAGTATAAGTATAAGTATAAACTATAAGGAGTTAACTTAAGAGGTAGTACTAATCAAAACATTTTAAACAAAATGAGTCACTGATTATCACTTCCGAGCCGCAATTCAAGTTGGCTGATTTAATTGTAAAAGTTTGGCACTGTTTGTTTCGCCTAAGTTTCGTGTTACGTTTATTTCAACTTGCCACTCTAAGATTTGCTTGTTTAATTTAAATGTACTGAGATTACAAGGATTTTATTTTATGATTTCCCAAACACATTGCAATATGACGTAAATATTTAGTTTACATATGTTTACATTGTTATGTATTTCTGTATGTAAAGCTAGTAAAGATCTCTAACCAAACAGATGAATGACGTTCTTGATGATTTGCCTACAACTAATACAAAAAATTACTAAACTACATTATTATTACTAAATTATTATTTTCATAAAATTTGGAAAAAATATACCTGCTTTGGTGTAAACTAAAATTAATAATTCATTTTAATTTATAATAAATAGCTTTCATAACATAACATAACAGACATAAATAGCATAAAAAATCATACTGAGCACATACCAGATTATTATAATGGTGACTGGTGTAGTAGGATGAATTTGTAGTTGTATAATGAAGTTTATATCAATTTAAATCTTAAAAGCTTTACTTTCAACATTAAACTATTTCAAATTGCAACATCCCTTAGTTTCTAGGGGTAGGTTATTGAAAAAAGGCATTGTCAAATATAGAGAAACGAGTTTTAAAATTTTAATACACCACTTTAGGTTAAATAAACATTCTATTTGTACTCTATTAATACGTGTATTAGAGTTTATTCGTACATAAAGTCTATTTCCACTAATAATGTAAAACAAGCGCAACATTTTGCAAACAAAATATACTGAATTGGGAATATGTTTAGTACCTTATGTAGAGGAAATGTTTTATGTACAGACGAGTATCGTAATTATATATATATATATATATATATTATGTGAAAAAACTAAGATATTTTTGGGGAAATTTTAAATTCAGATTACAAAATCCAGCTCGAGCTGCTCCTCGAAACTTTCTGGTTAAATTACACTGATCTCTGCATTTTTGTGTGTTATTACTAACATTATTATGTTAGTATTCAATCGTACCATCTTCTGACATAAAAAATTCTTCACAAATGCGGCATATTTTTGAATTTTTATACAACATTTCCTGCTATTTAGTAAATATCAGAGGTTTTTTGTTTTACTGGTAGTTTTAATATATAACTTGTAATTGACTAATTTTGTTATCAGTAAATCAGTTCTGATTTACAAGAAACAAATTCCATGTTTATTGAAATATATGTTTTTGCTGAGTACTTTTAATTAATTGACACTTCAGATCTAACAGTAGCTGCATATCAGACTGGTGGGTTCCTTACAAAAAAGGAAACCGTCGGAAGTAAGATTTTCTAGAGGTTAGCTGATTTAACCAAAGACAGACTGTATACAAAAGTAAGACCTCTCAGATGCCAGATAATGTCAGAAACCTCGATATTCTAGTAATTTCAGATAGTTGGAGAGTTTTAGAAGTCACAAGCATAAATATCTTAAGAAAAATTGTATTATTCTATCTTGTCATGAACCTGGATTCATGTATGAAACAAGGACCTAATGGACATTTATAGAAGTTTATATATATATATATATATATATATATATATATATATACATACATTTAAATTAAATACATTCATGAGTAAATAAAAGTTTTGTATATAAAATAAGACTAAAGTTTAGTTGTATGGTTAAATCTGATTTGATCTTTTTCTATGGTAAAGTCATAAACTCATATTAATGTTACAACCCGTACATGAAATCTCATTCATCTTACACCGGGACTCAGGTTAAATACGCAATATTTGTAAATACAAAATTTATATACCCGCCCACTTCTTTGGCCTATGTAGACTCTACCTTGTTTTAAGTAAAATAAAATCATTTTATTAGTAATAAAACATAGCTTATATTAATTTAGGATACAGATACATAGTTCTAAGAGTGCCTATGTTCTTTTATGTGACTAACACCTTATATTCTGCTACGAAAGTAGTCAATATTTTCACCCTGATTTATCATTCAAGGTCAATGTTTAATATACTTTATTATGCTTAACATTTAAAACAGTATATATGTTTCCACTTATATAGCCCATTATATATCTACCATATATGTATATCAAAACTACCATAAGATAATTATAATTAAATAAATACAATAAGGCTAATAAACTTATTCGGACTTTCGATATAGTAAACAAGGTAATATAGGCTTCAATATACTAATTATTAGTTATTTTTTTTATCATACTTCAAAATTTTCATACAATAATACTGAGGAAATGTCTCTAATTCATATGTAGGGCTAGGCTATATGATATTTATGATGAATTTATAAAAAATTACTATAGTTACGGATTATTGGACTCTTTAAATAACTTTCCTACTTTTAGGCAAGATATATCACGCTGAATATCGTACCCGAGAGACAAAATGTACATACCGAACATTGTTTATGTTCGTTCAAACGAAAAACCCTAACATGTAATACCATAGTGAGCTAAATACCTGACGCTTCTTAACACCACATTCTTTCCTGAATGTTTGTGAATCGGTTTTCTTTATACTACTAATTCAAAATCGTTCATACCTTCTTAAAGGCTCTTTTTATAAACAGTCTAAATCATTTCAAATATAAATAAATATATGAATGTAACATTAATTATATACTCATGTTTCAATATTTCTTTAAAATTCTCACGCTACAAGTCTATGGAACAAAAGTATTTCCATTAAAACCCAAAACTTATGATTAAACGACTGTGTTTTTATTTAAATGTATGACATTAAAACAATTCTCCTTGGAATCCTGTAACAGATATTTATAATTATATGAGACACATATGTTTGAATAGAAACACAAATACTCCTTATTCTCTAAAGCTTTATTGTTAGTAAAGATTCCAAGAGATACTTAACTTATACGTAAACATACATGAGTAATCTAGTGTTTTCCATTATAAACAATTAATAACCACCTCGTACTAAAGGAGATTATCAACAGCATATTCAAGAAAGCTTAAGCCTCTTGATGAAGTGAGCACACACGGCACGAGCGAGTTATCCTTCAGTAAGGGGTTATTAATATGGCTGCCTCTCCCTTGCCTGTTACTCTAGCTTTGTAGACAATCTGTATCATTATACCATTGTGACTGGTAATGACGTCACGTGCTTTATTGTACCGTCCTGTACCGTAAGTCCATCGACCATCGAGAATAATTTTGCTGTACATTCTAAAGTTTATATATATATATATATATATATATATATATATATATATGTATATAGTTTTTTTTTCTTTCTACATTTGTTTTTGCAATATTAAACATAATCGTGTAGGTAATCAAATTATAGTGATTCCTACGTAAGAGCTTATCTTTGCAGTTCTTACGTCAGTCACGTGCGTTTGTTTTCATTTTTAGGAAAGAAGGCTTTTTTAAATATCCTCCCATATATTCCGACTTCTCATCGCCACGATTGCTCAGAGATCGAAAGCTAGGTCAGTTTCTATTACCATTATATTAAGGTTTGACTTATGATACTTATTTAGAAGAATATACTTATTTATAGTTAAGTAAATATATTCAGAAGTAAAAATACAGATACTTTTTTATAAAATAAATATCAGAATAAGGTACTAAGCGTCTAGTGGTGAGAATGTCAGCCATAAACATCGTCCTGTGCAGCCTCATAAACTCTCATTTACCGCACAACCTGTACTCTGGTTAGATATGTCGCCGCTGGAAATTGGGATTTATAAACTTTTTCACTTTCAGAGGCATACTAAAATTGATCAGTATCCACATTAAAATCTAAATTCCTTCCAATAATGAACATATGGCTGAGCGTTACTAAACACTTTTAAAGGAAGGGACTGAACCATTGCTTTCGTCTTTATATCTATCTGCCTATCTGTCCTGACGATATTCTACTGACCTGTAAACCTTTCAAGAAAATACGATATATAAAGATCTTGTTGTAATTTCAATTCAGTTATATATCTGGTATATCCATTTGACTCTCCGTTCAGCGAATCGGTAAGTGAGTGAAATTAATTTAGTGTTGTCTTATATGTAATCTTGCAAGAAACACAGTCGAGCCTATCTGATGTTTTAACTATTGTTTTAAATTGTTAACCCACACTATTATAGCTTACATATACTTGTAAAGGTTAAAGGCAGTATATAAACCCATAAATAACTAAGTGTATTATATGTAACAGTAAGATGTTGTGTGTGTTGCAACTAAAGAACGGTAGATTATTCAACGCTTTGCTATTACAATGCTCATAATCATCATAATAATATAGATCTCAAATGTGTTTCAAGCATACTTACAAAACTACTACTAGCGGAAACCTATTGTGTATTACAAAAACTATGAATGAGGTAGCAAAGATCAATCATAATTTAGGCCTCCTATAATATTGGAAACCAGCGAGACAAATTTATTGGCCTCTGTACTATGATTGTCTACTGTGAGCTGAATTTGAGTGCTTACGTAGTCAAAGCATATAATCTGGATTAATACATACAGCCGGCGTGAGTATGTAGACTAAAATAATATGACTAAATGCGGTATCTGTCATCTCCGAATGAAGTGAAATTAAAAATGCCAAAATTAATTAAAAGAAAACTATTGATCTTACTCAATTGATATTTTCAACTTAATTATTATTATTATTAATCAGTTAATAACAGAAAAGTAAGAATCATATCTGTTCTATGTGTAATTTCAATTTCTACAATGGAGTTTTATTATTATTATTATTTATTATTAAAGCAGGAAATTACTATTATATCATAAGTGGTATATTTACCTAAGAATGACAATACATAAAATCATGCAAAAATACTACATCATTATTCTTTATTCGTGGACCTAGTTTTGATAAATTTTAAATTTGTCTAGGTCAAAGAAATCTTTTAATATTTTACCAGTATAAACAAGTCAATGCTAAAATAAATACATGGTATAGAAAAACTTAACTGAAGCTAAACCCAAAATTTTCCTTGAATATTTGTTACTGGCTCAGAAAATGATTCAAGTTACCTAGTAATTTTTAATAACGAAATTAATTAAATTACAATATTAAATATATATACATATATATATTTACGAAAAAAACTATTATTTTTTCTATAGTCAATATATATTTTTGAATAAAATATCGTATTTAGATTATGTCTGTTTTGTATCAGTATTGAATATCTCCTCCATGTCCTGTGTGGCTAGGATAATTAGTGGAATTTAACTATTCATGCTTTTGTAATTCCTGAGATAGGTTTTATCATGAGTAAAAATTTTTAACGCATTGAATTTATTATTTTGCTCACCGATTTGTAATAAATGGATTCATTTGAATTTCCAATACATTTTTCCAATGCAAATACTCGTCACTCGAGAAACTTTAATCTTTAAAAACAGTATTCAAATATAGAATAAACGTGTTAATTATTTTAACTATTAATAATATAATTTAATACTAATACTTTTTATGATGGCACCTCTAGATAGAGAAACGTAAAATTTGCTTTGAGATGTTTTTATATGTGAACAATTTAAAATTATAGCTAATATTAAAAAAATAAATCTATTTAGAACAATTAATCCTAGTGTTAATTGAACATTTTGTATATGCTCCCTGTTATCTCTCCATTAAAAAGTGGTATTTGAATTTAAGAACAAGTGGGTGAATTTATAAAAATAATCAATTGGAGGGCAAATAGTAACCTATGAAGTTTGGAAATGATAAGACAACAATTATTACGCAGTCTGCAGAAGTACACCTTTAAGTGTAGTAGAGAACGTTGAAATCCTTAAAAACCTGTATGGAGTGTATGCAGGCCTTAATAGGAAGTAAAAAGTTGTAAAATATTTAGTGTTTAGCTATAAGGTTACTGTCCACACGTTGAAAATGAATAATGTCAGAATACGTGATGGAAAATACTAAACTTCATGCATGAATGTAACTCACCTACAATAAAAGTGCTATGTGGTATTAGAAAATAAGGTTTGCGTCCCCTTTTTACCCACAACTAAGAATGACTGCAATAACTTTCATTAACATGTTGAAGGAATGGCTATACTATATAATGTAATACTATATTTTGATGGTATTAGGGCATACCATCACACTGATATTAGGACTCTAAGTAGACATAGTCTGCTTGTCATGGTCGTTCTGTTCCTGATGATGCACTCTCTGGAACTTGTCACCTCTTTGATATTACTCCCTGTGATTCTATTCTCGTAAGGATTTTTTGAAGGATACATTTTATAAAACACATTTACCAGAAAATATGCGTTACTTTTATAAAACTAATACAACAGCAATTTAAGTAATCCAAGACACTCTTGTAAAAGTTTTTCAGTTATTATAGTTATACCACTCCTTTTTATAGTTATACACCAACGTATCTATCTCAGAACTTTTATGATTACGATTTCCAATTTTAAATGAATACGCACATTAAATATTTGTGTCTCATAGTGCATCTTTTCAGTGATATTAAAATATTCCACGTTTCTTGCACATATATAATTTATTTGGTAAACAATATAGTCAGATTAAAATACTTATTACTAATGTTAGAATGTTCTCATTATTAGAATCCAATGTGAACCGTAAGTAACAATAATATTGTATCCAGCTTATTCGTGTGACCGCATACTATCGTTTCAATTCCAGTACATAATTTCTCGTTATATTGTGTTACAACCATAATGAAATAGCTTCGTTATAGCAATGTATTTAAAGAAAATAAAAATAAAATGTTACTGCGGTAGAAATAAATGTTTTGGAAACACACCGAATAATATAAGCAAAGAAATCAAGCATTCGTTTGAAAAATAAAGGACATGTGGATATGGACTGACGTCATAGCTGCCAGGAACATGTAAAACATTGCCGTCATCTTCCACACACTGAGCTGTAGAGGCTATAACGTGCAGATGCCAACTCATTTACAAACAATCTGTATTTCTGTTATTGTTACTGGTCTAAACATTATGAAGGATAACTTCATTAAAACGGGCATTTTTTAAATTCAAATACAACTTATTATATGCAGCATAAGTTTTTCAAAATTTGTTTTGGCTCTGAGTAAGATACATTTTTAGTATTCCTGATTAGGACTATATTTTAGTTTTTGGGAATATATATATATATAAAGAATCGTTGTAATTCTTTAATTCAACAATTGCTCACACTTGTAATCATATATAGTGATTACATATGATTATATATGATTACAAAGTGTGAGCAATTGTTGTAATGAAAGAATTATAAATTAATTAAAATGTTGAAAAACTTTTAGAATAGTAAAACACTTTGGAATATAGTTAGATTTAGTTTTACTGCCATTTTGTAATAGATAAGTTTGGTTATTTTTACACAAATCATAACTAAATAATCGAAAATTCATATCATATTAATTTAAGTGCTCATAGGTGATATTTAACTGAAGCTTTAATTTATGCTCTATGTTCTGCAATTTTGTACAATACTCGTAAACCAAATTTGTTCTTGTGGCTTAAGGATAACATACCATTGGCGAACCTAAGTTTATAAATTTTATATGTGTGCACAATGGATTACACACCAAAAAACTATTTTGATTTATATAATGTATATTTTAGCATGCTGGTAAAGACTTCATTTGCTAAAAAGATATTAGGTATGACAAAATGTGTTTGATTATGCTATGGTGTCTCCATAACATATATCATGAAAGAGTTTATTCTCTATAAGGCATCCTAATGGCTTAGCTATTGATACCATACTCTATAGATTTAAGTGAGAGTCTTAAATCACGGATATAGATTAAAGTATACATTGAAGGTACTATGAATTGTATGTTTACTGTATTAAATATCAACTGATATTTTATATTTGTTGTTATTGTAGGTGTATGATTTTAATTCACTAGTCTGTAACGTACCAAATTGTTTCCTAGGGATAAAACTGTGCTTGTGGAGAAAAGCGATGCTACGGCAAGTAAGGAAAATGGAAGGGGTAGCTGTGGTGGTATAAGTCAACGACTACCATAATCAAACTCAACAATCATAATCATAATTAATATGTTTTGACAAACGACTATCTGAACGAACAGAGAACAGGGTAAGAAATGTCCAAGAAGAATATTAAAGAGAGACCTATTGTTGTTGGTGTGTAAATATTTGTGGTTGTGATATTATTTTTTTGCCTGGGTCCAGTAAAACTAAATTATAGGCTATATATCAGAAATATAATAACCATGTGTAGCGAGCTGAAACGAGAAGTAATTGTGCTTATCTTTAGACATGTAGAGTGGTGAGTGAATAAACTATATTTGTACCAATAAAACCTTTCTTTTAGACTGATAATAATATATTTTTCATATTGTGTCGTGTGTAACTTGTAGCATTTTGTATCTGGCATGACCCTGTTTAATAAAATTGAAGTAAGTAAATAGAATCACAACAAGGATTGTAGAAAATAGTTTTCAGGTTATGCTATTGTAGTGCCAGCTAATCCTATCGTTGTACTAATTGTATATTCATTAGTGTTTATGTATTATATGGTTAAATACTTTACCTAACGCCATACCTTTGTACTATTACCAGTTTTCTGTCTTAGGTATCATAATTTAGTCATTCAATCGTGTAGGCTATACCCCACAATCATTAGTAGCAATTTATAGTAACCATATAGATTTTTTTTGTGATGGTAAATTGCACGCTTACTGTTAGTCAAGGCCTACTGCCGCCTGTACTGTTATTCATGTATGCTGGTTGCTGACCATAATGTAGATCCGCTGTGGTTCCCAGCTCTCTGTTATATAAAATTTCGTGAATAGTTGTATTGTAGCGAGTTATAAGAGAGCATTTGGTGCTGTGGGAGGTGACTCCTGGTTACTGGATCACCTGGGACATGCATGGGATAGGTTTGGAAAATGACTGTGAAATAATGTTCATAAATATCCTTTCAAGTATATACAAGTAAATATATTACGTTATGTACAGTTAACTCATTTGTTTATCTATTAGACCCAGCATCTTACTACTAATGTCTGGAAAATAGCCAAAAAGTTATCGTTCCGGTGAGAAAACGTCAGAGCGTTTGGTAAACTCCTGCTCTTACCTCCCCTTTAGATTTTGGCAGTGAATATTTCTCTAAGTATTAGTAACTTGGTACGACTATATAGGCTACAATTAAGGAACAAAATAATGTCCCTTCTATTGAACCGCTAAATATATATATATATATGTTTGAAAAATCCCATTTTAGTCTTTATAGATGCATTATAGTAAACGAATATTACTAATTAACATAGTCCCTTAAATATAAAAATTTCTGTTAACATTGAGGTATCACAGGCACAAATTCAGTTAATTTAGCTTAATAATTAGTTAACTTTTATAGTCTTTAAAACATTAAGTAAGCTTACAGCAACACATACACACATTACATTACAGCTTACATTGAGCGTCCTAACAATATTTATTATTTCAAGCTTTTCTTCAAAAACAGTTGAGCACAGTATAGGAAATCTAAATGTTCCAGAAAATGTTTAAACAATATATCCTTTTAACAGTACATTTCAGTAAAAATTAGATGCAGTGTGTTGGAAGTATTATAATGCAGATATCAAAGACAAACTTACCAATTTGACTTTTAGAATAAATTTAAAGACTGTTATGAAACCAATTATCGGTTTTTTTGGATAGAAGTAACCTTCTCAGACCTGTGTATGTAAATGATCTATATACTCTACAAAAATAATACCGGACCGAATTAAAATGGGCGTAAATATACTCTTTTTACATATTTTCTTAATTGTGGTAAATATGTAAAATTTATATTTGTATCGGAAATATAATTTACTCAAACCAGAGTGTTCATACACGTGCAAAGCTTTCAAATATACGTGCGAAACCACGAGCAACTGCTAGTTTAGGCTAATATAAAACCCAAGGTCAGCTACAATACTGTTTATTAAGTAACACTTTCTTAGGGAATATTTAAGCTAAGTTGTGGTTGGCTTTTAAATATATTTGAATGAAAATCGTAAGAATACTTATTATAGAACATTATGATAATGTTTATCTATCAGCCTGTGGATTTTTATCTTCAACTGTTAGAGAATTTTACACATAACGTAGAGAGATGATGGGAGTGATTGATTTAATGCGAGTGTTGCGTTCAGGTACATTTTCCCTCCCGCTTAACGCCATGTCTGAAATCTTTAGAGATCCAAATAATTCGGCAAAAGTCAAAACTACTTATGAATTATTTCAGCATCAGAGATAAGTAGACTACAAAATCAAGTGTAATATAGTTAAAGTAGTTTTTTCATTGTTTCATCAGGTGAACAATTGAGTTTATTGAAATTTTTACTGTTTTTACTGTGAGTTTATGAGTTTACTTCACATAACTTAGCCATGTGGGGAAGGGTTTGGTTTCATTTGAATGTTTAGCTCTAGCTCACCTTCTGCTTAATGCAGAGTCAGATTTCAGACGGTTCACTAATCACAATGTAAACCGGAGCTTAGCTCAATCTCCGCATCGTTATTGAGTTACTGGTGTGGGCAATTTAATTCTACCAGCCTGGATTATGCAAAAAATATTATGCCTCTTAGTAAATTTATTCTAGATGGACGTTTTTCATTATGTTATTTGTATATGTGTTGGTTAGAATTGTAATTCTATACGTCACACAAAGAGGATTCCTAAAATATTGTAATTATTTTAATAATGCTATACTCGTATTTTGAAGTGGTTCTTAAGTATTTAATTTAGGTTTTGGCAGGTTTCTTAAATTCAAGCTTAATATTATTTGAAACTACACTGTATTTACTTAAACATACATACAGTATATTTATCTTTTTATAAATAAAATGGTCTTAATTTATTGAGTGTGTTGGTTGTTCAAGTAATTGAATTACGAAATCCATGACCAAAAGCTTTATATGTGTGAACATACAAAAAACATGTTTATCTTTAGAAACTGGATCATTGTAAGTGCAACGCCATGAGGATCCTAATTATCCTTTAGTATTGCTAAAAAATGCTAGGCTATAATCTTAGCAAATAAATCAAGACTACTAACGAGGAAACTAAGTGAGCAATTCTAATATCAGCCAAATTTTTATTGCAAAACAATATTATGAAAATAAATATTTTTCATAAATTATTGCACTTTGTATTTAATTATTAAATTATTAGAATAATTACTCTCATATAGTAAATTTTGCAGTAAAAAATTGAATGGAAAGTATCTTAACTCTGATATAAAGTAGTAACTGGCGGGGCATCTAAACCAAGCGTTTACTGCACTGCGAGACACTAACCGTCTCCCCAGGATCTAATTGTGGCACTTGGCTGAACCACAGCTCACTTAGATTATCTTACAACTTTTATCTAGAAACTGTATTTTTCTCTTAAACAATTCATTAGATGGACTGAAAGCGTCTATATATAAATGACTGGTTTGTATTTACGTGTTTCTACAGTAGTACTTAATTACGTCTTTTATTTTTGTTTTGCACAAAATAAGATTAAGACAAGAGGAGTTGAAATCTGGTAAACCACAGCTGTGTGCTAATTGTTAATTATTTTTGAGTTCTTGGAATAAATTAATCTTAATATGTTAATACGCCAACAACCAAACGCAAGGAAAACTAATTTGACCAGAACAAAACTAAGATTACAGTTTTAATTTTAATAAAACATATAATAAATCCATCGTTTTCAGAATGTAGCATTACATTTTAGTTAGACTAAATATAACAGAGAATAGTGCTAGTATATTAAGGGCACAGACATATGCAGGAATTTGTGGGGTCCTGAGTATTTCAATTACAGGAAGCTTTTTTGACCACTGGACACTATATTCTATGTCACTTATAAACGCCGAGACTGTTATATCTAAAGATTACATGGTCAAGTATTATTGTATACAGTTATTTTTCTCATATTATTTACTTTCCATCTACATATAAGTATATCACGTTGTTAGATAAACCCATAAGGAACAGACAGATAACATTTATTGAATTGAATACTTAATTTATGTTCTAATACGAGGGAAACCACACACAACACAATACAAATATTCTTGTCGATGAATAATGTACAAACACTAAATTCAACCAGATTCTATTCATTATCCAGTTGCGGGGTTACTGATATTAAAAAATGACGGGTAAGCTGTTGACGTTAGGGAGTACTACTTGTAAAGGTGACTAAATTTATTTTCAACAAACGATATTGGAAAATCTTTGATTTACAGAACATTCAATCATACGTATCTCATAGCTAGATTGAACTATTTCTCATGCTTACATGAATCATGATTGCAGATCGGATATTGACCTCTCAATCGTATCGGCACTATTCTCTTCCCTAGTCAGACTGATAGCCGTTAATTTTGTGGGACTCACCTGTTATTCACGACATTGAAGATTAATGTCAGAACAAACTTTAACCATTTGTGGTAAAGTATTTTTGAAGTGGCACCCTATTGTAAGTGCGCTATAATTGACTAAGTATATCTATAATGTAGAATTTGACCGATCAAGAAAACATGTATGCGCTTTGATACTTAAAACAGACAAAGAGGAAAAATTATACATGACATTAGAACTGAAAAATGTATTATATTATAAGATACCTTACTTATCTTTTTCCTCATATTTTATTCGCCATAATTCCTTATGCACTATAACTATAAACTATAAGCATTGATGTGTAGCACCTTTCTGTGAGGAACTGACCATGAAAAACTTATCTATAAATGAATGCAGCATGTGTCACAAAATTTCTCTTTGGGTGACTTGGAATCATGAATTGGGAGTATCATAGAATAATGCAAAATTGTATGCTGTAATTCTTATGTTTGTGAAAAAAAATGAAAACGGTGGTGGTCTCTCTCTCTCTCTCTCTCTATATATATCTCTCTCTCCCCCCTACGTCTTTTCTCAGTGCAACAACCAACGTTACCACATATATAAGTTTTTCCTTTTTCATTGATTTGTACATGTAGAATTATGGATGTCTCAGTTAGGAACACTTCATAAGCACAAATAATTCTTTATGTCATAATGGATAATTACAATACGTAAAGATTTTTGCACCAGATAAAATTATAAGTTATCTATATTGATTGCATGAGGTAAATCATTTCCAACAGTTGATATTAGTTTTAGATTAATAGAAACACTTATTTTTTTATTTGTTATTATACATTTATTCTAACGTGGTTATATTTTTCCAGTTGCTATATTATATGAAATGAAATGAAAACAATAACCTAATTCAAAATTCCTTAATTAAAGAGGCGAAGTTAGGGCTGTAAAGACCTCAACCTCTAAAATGTCAAAAGGATCAGTTACATGATTGTAAAACTGATTTCATTTGAATTTTCTTTTTGAGACCATTAAATAAATATCAAGTTTGTGGTCAATATTAGTTGATTTAAAAAGGGATGATTGACTTAAATATAATATACGCTTCATAGTTGTTTCATGGGATGGTTAAACTTATAATTAATGAATTTGCGTAGATTGCTAGGACTGAGAAGTATCTAGAAATAAACATCATCCCATAATATTAACTGTTTGTGTCAGTGTCACGTTCAAGTAATATTTAAACCTGTAAACCTACTAATACACGTAAATTCATGTCAAATACTTTGAATATATTTAGACACTTGCGTGAGAGTATTGATTACATCGATTGTCGAATCTAATTTAAACTGACTTGATTTGAATGGAATTGGTTTAGTGAGGTAGAGCCCATTCCAGTCAGATTAAATTCAAATCTAATTGATTCACTCGGACAAGCGTATGTAACATTTGGTACCATTTTATAACCTTAGAAATAACACTATTAATAAAAAAATATTATTGTAAAGTCAGAATACTCATACCCTCAAATATAGCCACATGAAAATCATCTGTTGAGCGTTTAAAATTTGACAATCAACCATATCTATCTTGAATAATAGTTTGGGGCTGTTATTTCTTATATAAAAAACGATGTTTGACTATTTGCTTTTCATCATTTATTGAAGGAAACTTAGTTTAATTTGAGATAGTATATATGGGTAAATTAATGCCAGACGGTACGAGTTTAAGTATGCATAGATCTAAGTATAAACAATTACTCAAATTACGTGCTTAGAAGTTAAATTGAATTCAAGCATAATTAGGTTTTGGTTATTATTGGTTTGACATAAGCCAAACATTAATAAACTTTATAACTGTCTCACTGAACATTGAAAGGACACAATTGAATAACTTAAGGCCATTGCGATTGATTTAGATAGATTTAGCTGACGTTCTTTGATTCAACACAGTTGAATTTTTATTTAATATTTATAAGATTTAACTGGACTGGATATAATTAAGATGATATGAAAAAACTGTTTTAATCAAGTTACGAGATATTCCACTACTGGAAATGCGAATGTTTCGTCAGATTTCTGAAGTGCTCATTTAAACCACTCACTTAAACCAATAGACTGGAATTCAGTGATCTGAAGATATTTATTTTAAATTAGAATTATAATAATGTATTAGACATAGTATAATCCGACCTTTTTAGATGCAACTAACATATATATTTTTATTAATATTATATGCTACATGGAAACACCATCCTTTCTAATGGTTCGGCTTATACGAGTAGTTTTAATTCTCTGACAATTTGTGACGATGTGAGAATATTTGTATTTATATTTTG
This sequence comes from Homalodisca vitripennis, assembly GCF_021130785.1. Lineage (NCBI taxonomy): Eukaryota > Metazoa > Arthropoda > Insecta > Hemiptera > Cicadellidae > Homalodisca > Homalodisca vitripennis. Next base: position 163,758,947 of record NC_060207.1, on the reverse strand, counting down.
GAATGTTTTTCTTATTTGGGCATTTATTGCTTGTATACATTTATAATATTTTATTAACGATATAGTAATACAGTTTAAAAGGAACTGTCAAGGATGCGGTACCTTAGGAATTTAATTACAATAGCATGTTTATTATGTAAACAGTGATTTCACTTGGTATTGGTTATTTACGGGTACACCATGTTTATATATATATATATATATATATATATATATATATATATATACATATACATATATGGTGTACCCGGAAATAATCAATATTACAATATAAAATTACAAATATATTTCATATATTTAATATTATGAAGGAAACAGCACTTACCCGATGGTTCGCACGCAAATCACTCCTGAACAACACGGGTATAACACACTGACAAAAAGATCTGTAAAAAAATAACTTGTTTACAGTTTTTCACAATTATAAACGTATAGAATTAATTATTTGGAATGTATGGACTAAGTTCCATTTAGCTGTTAAAATATTGTTCGACCAGCACAACTTGGAAATAAAGGTTTAGATATACATTTTGATTTTTACTTCTATATATGTACCCTTTATTCATTTCAAGGAGAATCATAAACATAAATATGTTGTGCTTTAGCATGCAAGAAAATTGGCTGACCTAGTTTATTGTTATCGAGGAAGCTCTTTGATTGTTCATCCCCAATATTAGAAGACTGTTGTTGAGACCAATGTAAATACTTACGTTGGAATAAAAATACTATTAAAATAAAAAACATCCACTTCCAGTTCATGTTTTTTTTCACTATGCGTATAAACGCTAAAGTTAAATCCAGATTCTGCCTTATTCTGAAATATACCTACATTGGTGCTATGCTATATCCACTCAGAGCATTTCCCGACATAATTTGCTGTCGAACCTTCGCAAGCACATAGGCTATATAATCAAAGACAAAAACGGTTCAAACCATAGTGACTTGCTAATAATATTTTTGACTATCCCTCGTTTGTAGCCTGGGCATTAATTTTTAGAAATTATGTATATCTGTAAACCTGATACAGTATATACTTTTACATCCCAATCCCTTTTGCCTTATCTTTATATTACCTCGTTATACACCTCTCTGCGTTCGGGTGTTTCGTTTTTCATATCGTAGTCATTGAAAGAATAGTTTGTTGCACAGTATTAGTGCCTGGTCCTTTCGTAAATATGCCGTCTTTTGATATGAACGGAAATAAATTTTGAATATACTTAAAATACATTTGCAGAATTTCAGAAATTAAGTAATATTTATCGCATGACAAAACTTTTAAATGTTATTTTATTTTCACGTTTTTTTAAATTATAGTAGAATTGTGCATTTTTTGTGACCGTATTCGTTATAAAAAGCGCTGAAAAATAATGTTCTCGTAAGTTGGTGGATATCTGGGGGGCGGGTTTTTTAAAGCTGAGCCCTGTATGTTTTCGTGGTAAATTTTTATGTCTTGAGAGGGTTTTACAGCCTTAACTACGTCTCTTTATTAAAGGCATTTTTATTTAATTTTCATTTACTTTTTCATCTTCGTTGATTATTGAGTGATTGAGTGCCCACACTTCTACACAAAAACCTTTTTGAGAAAAGGTTATCTTAAGTTCTCCACTTACGACGGTCCTTGAACCAAGTACCAAGAATCTCTCAGCTAAGTTCTTTTGAAAACTACCTATTTGTAATTGGATTTTATTGTTTAGTTTTTTTTTTTTGTACTTAAGTAACCTAGCACTTAATGTGAATGATCAAAGTTATATTGCTCATTTCATAAAATTTAAATAAGATGTTGCACTAATTTTGTATTTGTCGACATTAGCCTATACAATGTCCACCGTGCGTACCTCTCATTTAGTAGAGTTTTAACATTACGTCATTCCTGTTTTTCTAAATAAGTTCCAAACTAATTTCGAGTAGTACGTGTACATATTCACAATTTTTCAAAGTTAAAATGAAGAATGGTTCAGAAGAATTCAATATAATTCAACATTTTCTGCAAATAGTAACAAAAACTTAATAATACTACTTGTCATTACTAAATACATCCTAATACAACAGTTGATATGTATTCACTTTAATACAGAATACTGAGAGCTGCGTGGAATATCATTTTATATGACTTATTCAGTTGTAAAATGTATTTTTTACTACGGTGAATATGTTTTTCATTAATTAAATTATATAGGTATTATTGGATAAAATATCGGAACAAACAATATCCCTATGTTATATTCTTATATCTACGTTATGGTCTTGCCAAATTTCTCCAAACCTGTCAACTAGGTTCGGTGTGATTCCGTATCAAACATCAGAACATCTTCAGAAATCTTAGCATTTATAATACTAAAAGGTTTACAACTCGTACACAGATTGTTTATATTAGTAAAGTAATGGGTATTGCGTATTTTAGAACAAAATTTGGAAATTGTTACGCACTTCTTAGTGTTTTTCAAACACACGTTTAAACTATTCGTACCTTTTCACCAGCGGTTCATCGTCCACAAATAGAGGTAATGCAGTTGGATACTTTTAGCTCACCTTAAAATTGCCAAGACAGTTGACCTGGGTGTGTTAGAAAAGGAAAGTTTACAAGAACAACCACAGTACGGACTGAGTGTCGACTCACTTGCTCCATTAGTGGTGCTGGTTTAAAAACAGATTATTTAGTAGGTTGTCTTCATCAAGTGATATACGTCTTTAAGTGAATGAACATGTTAAAGTAATGTTATTACAATTGAAAGTTTGTAATTAAAAATATAGTTTATATTTAGTTTGTTATTGATTATTTGTTTGTGTATTTTTTTACCACGACATATCTTACATTTATAACAACATCCACATTCATGGTACTTGGGTGTAACCAAGTAAAAAAACCATTAAAACTCTAGCTATTATACTGTAGTATATCACAAAATCAAGATAATGCATAATAAACCATACGAGGAGAAATCATAAATTATTTGAAAAAGTCCCAAGATAATACCATTACTGACTGTTTCATAGTACTGACGCCAGATTTATTTTCAAAGGAGATTCAGCGTCAAGATAAATTATCTTATACTTTTATACAGTACTTACTTTTTAATTCATTTATTATTATTTTAAAATAAATTGTTTTCTGAAGGTTTTGGTTTTAAATTTAATTATTTGTATCCCAAATACCGTATTAATAAGAAAGTTCCCGATTGTAGTACTTTCCAGAACACTAAAATCTTATATTACAGTATAACATTGATTAAATATTCCATTTGACGACGTTTTAGTACATATTCATTAAATGTTCAATCAAAGTAGAGAGTGTCTTGACATATCGAACAGAACATTTTAGTTTTATAAGAACAGGACTGTCCTTTTTACTGTAGGTGAAATAATTAAAATGCTAAAACAATAGCAGTTAATGGCATTAAAGGATGTTCAGCATGAATGTACTTGTACGATTTACTTTAATTTAAAATAATTAATATTATATATCAGTTTTGTTAATTGTATTAACTAATTAGCAACTATATTTTCTAAATAAATCTGTGAACAGTACGAACCCATTTTAAAAGTATATAAATACGAATAAATATTCTACTAGGCATTAAACATGATTATGACTCACGTAGTAAAAAGTGCCTTTTTCAGTGGCATTTCAAGGGAATTGTATTGGTGATCAAGTTATGTGCAGGGATAATTTTAGTTCTTCTAAAAATAGGGTGACCTAGATTGCACAGTAACGATGGATAATACCAATGAATACAAACCTTTGTATTCATTGATAATACTTATTGCATTTCAGTGGAATAGGCTTTTCTGCGTAATCAGATACGTGGAACAACGCTTTCTTAGCTAACTCTCTCATTTTAAAAAATTGGAAAACCTATCATGATATTTTTAAAATATCAATAACCTACATAATAAGGCTGTAAATATTATTTTAAACATTTCAGTACAATGTAACTATCGTTATTAGATTATAATTGTAAGTAAATTTAACAATTAATCAGTATAAGCCTGGTAACTAATTTTGTCTTATTGGTTGTAATATTTTTATTGTTCATAACATATAACCAAATTAAAATTCTTTAAACCTTAATTAAAACAACACTGCAATATCTAACTACTGCAAGTAGTGTTAATTTTTCTATTTTTAATGGATAAGAGTTATTGTTGGTTTTGAAGCTGGAAATTGTAATAAGAAATATGAAATAAGTGAAATACTGAAAAGTATTAATACTGGAACCGGTTTTGCTAGTTTAATGAAGTCCAAATCTCAACACTATAATTTCTGCACTGTTTCAGAACACAACAGTTACGATCCATAGAGTGACATGGCGAAATTGCGTATGACCACCTTTAAGTTCAGCATAATCTAAACGCTTTCCCAGGACCTGTTTATATTAAAGTTTTTCTACGTGTTTCATTACATCTAGGCTGTTTATTGCTTGAAATGTGCTGTTTAGTTAACTCAAATATAAAATGTCACTAAATATAGAATATACCTTTCTCATGTTGTATATATTAGTTAAGTCTACTTATTTATCCTAAGCATAATACTGTAATTATCATGCCAAATATAAATTTAGACATACGTAATACATGTTTATTAGTATTTAAAATGAAATGTAATTTATTTAAATTTAATATTAAATTAATTAGTTGCTCACAAATATTATGAACGGGCTTATTTTTAACTTGTTTTAATTTGTAAAACAGAAGAGTAAATAGTTAAGTGGATAAATTTAGAGTATCAGTTTATAAAATTAAATACAAAAATTAGTTTCAGTACAGATAAAGCACATTGGAGATACATTATGCCATGTATATATTATATGCTACTTAGAACATGATGCTACGATACTTGCTTTTCTACTTGGAATTATACGATACACCTTGTTTAAAATTCATCATAATCCAATTCTAATTTTTGAATTTCAAGCGTTAATTGATCCATTTTTATTTTCATTCCTTTCCACTCTCCATTTTTCTCCAATATGCAAAATAAAAAATAAGTAACCCTTGTACAAGCATAAGAGTGATATAAATTCAAACACAGGTATCGTGAATTAAAATACAGTGATAGACTTATTATAGTGATTATTATTCTTGTCTAAGTTTTATTTTTGAATTTCCCCTCTTTCTTTGCAGTAATCTTCCAACAATGGAAGAAAACGTTTAATTTTTCACTTCATTCAATCTCGCTACAGGGTCCAATACACTTTCAATCACAAAGAGACGAAATATTAAACTACAATAAAAATGAATTTATTTGAAACATTAGTGCGGAAAGTCTCTAAACCGGAAGAAAACCCCTCAACCCTAAATTATATTATACCTCGATTAGTCAAGAAGAAATACAATTTAATATTAAAAAGATGGTGCCTGGTGTCGAAGGTAAAAATAATGAATGTTGCGTCTCCTTCAAGTAGTTTTATCTTATTCTGAACTTGAAAAATTAAATGTTCCTTAATACGTGTCTTTGAGTTAAGTGACTAACATTGTTAGTAAACTCCATCCCTTTGCTTTATCCAATCACCTACTTACCTTACCTTAAGTAAGTGATGGACGTTTTAAGAAACTTAACTTTGCATTATATCGCATACTGCTGGTCATTGATGCGTTATGGCCAATCTAATAAAGAACATCCAAAAACATACAGTGAATTGTACAATATTCCGGCCTTAAAGAAATTTATGAACATTGATGCCAAACAATACCAGAGTATTGTAATCAATATTGTTACTTCAAAACGGAGTAAACTTGGATTCTAGACGTTATTTCATCCGAAACTATATTGCCAACAGCGAAGTGTTCTCTATATCATAACTGCGGTAACAATCGAACGTCAAATCATCTACCGTTTAATTCTATCCTACGTCACTGTTTTAAGGCACAATAAAAATGTACGCTTCAGAAACAGGCTATTTATGACCTTTACATTACAGTGAAAAACTCATTAGTAAGTATGAGTTAGGTATTATATGTAGAAAAAACTCTTGTTTCTGCTACCCTTTTTACACACTGCTACATGACGTGGTAGATGGATTCGAGTATGAGGGGCACCCAGAATCATATCAATTTTAAATGATAAACTTAGCAGAAACAGTAGAGATTGTGTTAGCCTCACATGATACACATTGGACCATTATATATATAATTATTGTCTATTTGTAATTTTTGCACGCAAAGTTTTAAATAAAATAAATAAAGTTACCTTATTTTTGAATGAGTTATATGTTATTTAATGCTGCTATGACGAAATAAATATGTAATTGATGAATTATGATTAATATATTATTTTTATTTTTGAAATAACCTAAACGTCTTATTATATTAGATATCAAAATTAAAAAAATACTATGTGTATTTATATTGTTCAAAATGTATTTCATTCTGCTACTTTTTAGTTTTATCTTGGCGCCATCATCGAATTCAGAGTATATATAATTTATTACATTTTACTTTACACAACCAGACAAACCAAGCACTCACAAAATTTATTTTCTTATAATCTAGGATAGACTAACTGTACAATTTACTAACAATAAAAAATTATTAATAAGGGAATTAAAGATATATTTAAAATAATATTATATCTCCCTTATCAAGTGCATATATAAGATAACAAATTTAAAAGTATTAATATTTCATAAATAAGAAAAAATTTTATATATTTTTATTGTTTAACTACTTTTGGGGGGGGGGGGGGTGGGGGGGGGGGGGGGTGGGGGGGGGGGGGGGTGGGGGGGGGGGGGGGTGGGGGGGGGGGGGGGTGGGGGGGGGGGGGGGTGGGGATAAATCACATGAAAAAATCCAAAAGTTTTTGACCTTAGTAGATTTCGGCATCCCGTAGAGGCCTAAAAGCGACATATCACAATTTGTTAATATTCCCTAAAACCATAATATTGACGTAAACTTATGGCCAGAGTTCTCGTTTACCATGCATGATGAGTGTGGGAAAGAGTAAAGATCCCTTCATTTTAAAACTGTTCGTAGCGTAAACATAAGAGAGTAACCATACCCTACCAGCTTTGACTGGAGGGGGGTAGAACAGAGCTAGTCCTCCATTTAACCAAGGTGGTCATGTCTAAACTATGACTAACAACTATAGTCGAGTAGATATAACTTCCGTATTGGAAGGGTGTGGAGGGGCAGCGAGCAGTGGGGAGACTGATGCCGCGGTGTTGCCGCGTTGGTGCGAGCACTGCCGTGAGCGGTCACTTTCTCAGCGAACACTGAGAAGAGAACATCAGACGGTGCGCGCCAGCGTACTTACCAACAAACAACGCGTCAGTGTGTGTTTGTCTTTTGATTGTTTACACACTAGTAATCAGAAACGAAATTTCTAATTTTAACACAAATAGGCAGAGACAGTGTGGCTGGTATGTACCCATGTTTCGTCTAACCACACTATGTTTTTTAAAATTTAAAGTCTTTCAACCTCCCGCAGAAAATCGGCAACGCCAAGCAACAATGTCATTTCTTTCTAAATAAAATTCTCCTCCTATTCAACTTTTTGTATTGAAACCCCAAAGTAACTAAAACACTCTTGAGAGAAAAAATGCTGCCTCTAAACAAATTTGCGTCCCTTAATGAAACTAACAGTTTTTTTTTTACAGTAGGATGTTCTTTTCTCATAATATAACCATATACACGACGGCGAATAGCGACTGTTGGAAACCATCTAAGGCAGTAATGGTTTTCTGTTTCCTCCTCTTTTTCCCAGTAGTCTGTAAGGTCGTATTACTAACCCCATTTAAACGTTCTTTCTCTCCTTGCAAATTGCAACTACGGTGCTTTTGTTTATGCCTAACGCAGCTGGCGGATCTTTTCTACCACTTTTCTCTCTGGTATTAAAATAAGCCCCGTTATCCTTTTTTCTTGCTGAAAAAGTTCCGGACTTTAACCACAAATTTCTCGTGACTGACTGCGCAAAGCAGAGCTCTGGCCGATTTTGGTGTATAGCTGATGGTCTCACTGGGAGAACGCGAGGGCGGCCTCTTTTATTAGCACTGGTTCCTCCTCTTCTTTCCATTACGGTGATACTTAATGTACAACGTACAGTATATAAAACACACACACACACACACTCAGACCCTGATATTCGCAACAAAACAGCAAAAACACCGAACACAGACAACAAATTTAGCAGTAAACTCGAAAGTAGTCCTCTCTAGTAGCACATGAAGACTGCGCAGAGAAGCGGTCGCCGCGGTGCGATGTGGCAACAGTGCCTGTTGCTAATGGCAACCGCGACAGACGCTCCTCGCTCCTATTGGTCCAGGTAGCCAACCAGGCAGTTCTCCCTTTTACTCCAAAGTCAGAACGCCCCAGCACGCCGATACGGAAGTTGTATCTATTCGACTATAAGGTGGGAAATCCCTCATTATGAGGTCTCGACAGGAGGTGGGCCATTTATAACCAGAAAGTCCCATTCCTCAGCAAGCAAGCAAAAATGTCCATTTAGGGCAAAACTCACTAAGAGAAGTCCTTAGGGCTTTGTGCTAAACGAATAAAGTAAACACTGGTTACACCTGAGTTTCACTTTCGTGGTATTAAACTTTTGCCTCAAACTTGTTCTATTATTCATTCTCTGATTCTAAATAATCTGACTTTGAAGTTTCTTTTGTCACATATAAATATATAAATGCATTTATTTTGTAAATAAATGAAAACGTTTGAAATATAAACTAGAGATTTAAAGACTGGTTTTGAGGATTTCTTGCTTATAAATAAGGAAAATGCTAATGCACGACAGCCGAAATTAGCTCATGAGTGGGATTTTCACCAAACTATAACATATAGGCATCACTCCATTTCGGTACACCTTTCCTCATTACTTGAGGAGGATGCCTACTTAAGACTAGTTTTGAGGGTAGATCTACTATACTCAATTCTAATATAATAAAATCATCATAAAATCTCATCTATCTTACAAACCTATACTAGAGTTTAAGTACGTACTATTTATTAGTATTAATTTTTAAAGCCTTGCTACTTCCTGTACATGAATGGAATCTAACTGAAAGTATTGAATGAGATCTCAAGTAATAATTCAAAACACACAATTTAAATTACACAGTGGTTCATCAAGTGTTTAGTGTTAAATCATTTTCTAGGTTTTAAATGCAAAGATCTTAAAATGCAAATTACTATATAGGAATAAAAACTGTTCTTTGGTTGTTTAAAGGATGTAAGCATGTATTTTGAGTGTTGTATTCTGCCTTAACTAAACCTGGTTTAAATTCCATCCTTGCACATTCATAACTATACAATATTACTTATATCAAATAACATGTTGAATTATAAATAAATTATGACCAAATCAAAATATTATATTTATAATACGTAAAAAGTAGCATTAAAACAATGTCTGTTTACACATTTATCGATTTTATTAAACATTACGAAATAGAACTATGTATATTATTCATTCATATAAACTATTACGGAAATCAGGAAAAATTGTGCTAGTGCCAGTTTGAAAGTAGCATGGGCTACCCCTACACTGCTATTGGCTCAGCATCTACAGCTTTCACTACAGCGTTGTTATTGTTTGTGGATCTGTCGATTCCGTATCTGAGTGTATGGTTGCCGATAATGTAGCCTAATCTTATATACGTACACCTGCAATTTTTTATGTTGTTATCAACACTTCAGTAATAAAAATGAACAAGTAATACCCAATGTTTCAATAGTGTACTTATTAATTATCATAATAAATATTATATGAACACTTTGTAATTAAACTTACATTACAATTTTTGCGTTCCTAATGGAATGAACAAGGCGGTCTTATAATGTGTTTTTGTGTTATATTAATATTTTAATTTTCTAGGGCGATTTTAATAATATAAAGCTTTAAAAATGTCTGAATTTCATCTGTGTATACATAAAAAAATCTGTAAGTTTGAATACACTGTTATCAAACTCGATAACAAGTTGAAAAATACCTGTAAATAAACGGCCTAAATTTATATTTAAAATACGATATATTCTTACAAAAAAGAGGATGTTTAGGTTTTCATTCCTTTAAAACTATTATTTGTAAACTTACTGTGTCTTATGCAGATTGTTTTGTGATTTTTTACTACTAAATATTTTTTTTTCAAAAGAAATACTTCGTATAAAAGTATGAATAACCTATACTCTCCTGTTTCCTAAATGAAGCCTTTATATTCAACGTCATTACGCACTATGGTAGTATTTTACACTGTATAAAATTGTTAGTAATAAACAAATAATGTTTGCTTTAAATACATATACAACAAACAATGTTGATATAGAACTGTCTTTTTCTACAAAATCTGTTTTATAACCTACTATAACTTTAATTGAGCAACCTAGGAAGCTCGTGGAGTGGCAAGTTTAAAATAAACGAACAAGAAACTTAGACGACACAAATAGCGGTTAAACTTTGACAATTAAAATCAGGCAACTTGAGTTGCGGCGGAAAAACTGACACTCATATTGGCGCTGTTGAAAAACACATGTGTACTTCCTCTTCACTCAAACTCTCTTTATTACAATATAAGAGTTGCCCATTTTTTAATTAATAGTAATATTTTAAAACTGTTTGTAACTTGTTCATTGTGTTTCATTGCGATTTTTAAGTTAATGAGTTAATAATATATTTTGTATACAGCGCAACAAGTACTCTTGTTTAAATTGAACTTGAAAAACCTTTAACTCCACAAAGTGTGTTGATATATACATATATACAGTGTTAGATACCCAATAAGTGACTCTTCATTTTAAAAGCCTTGAAAAAAGAAGAAGAACAGTAAAAACTAGAGCTTTCTTTCTCAACCCAGTAAAAAATTGCAGCTCATTGAAATTAATTAAGTAATTGGCATGGATAGATCCAGCTAAAACTGGAATGGAAAAAGATGGAAAAATTTAACTAATGACACCCCTTCAATGAAAAAAGCGAACCATTTCCCCAAAGTAAGGGGGGGAGGGCAGTTTGAAAATTTTGTAAATATGAAGTTACAGTATCACTAGTAATATCAATAACGTTAAGCTATTGAAGAACAAGTGTGTTTTTAATAATACCAGATATTCAACCTGCTGTCACAGGACAGTTAAAAATTTTCCTAGCTTGTTGAGAAACTTGAGACGGCATGCTGTAAGGGTCCTCGTGGGATTTTTTGAATTTCAGCTACTGTTTTGTCCCCAAGGTCATTAATTTACTGGGGTTTCGTTTTATAGACGTTGACAAAATTTGTAAAACGAGAGAGAGAGAGTGAATTTTATTTGTAAAGTTATAAAGCTAATACTATTGATGTAGCTCTTTAATTATATCACAAAAATGTTTCTATTTTACACCCCCATTAGACTTATTTTATTTTTATTATATTCTATCTATAATTACGCACTACGCAGGGACTCGAATATTAGTACTAAACGTTAACATATTGGGAATTTGTGTTATATATTTATGACACAATTCAGCAGGAAGCATTTAAACATTTAAGGCATTTATTTTATTTACATTTTCTTAATTATGATTTAAATATTTAATAATAATATCATTGATATTTTTTATATTCTTAGTCTCCTAAACGTAACCTCAAATCCTAATAAAATTGTTCCATCACGTAAGTTTTTATTATGTTGATCTATAACTTGCATCGAACTATCAGAACATATCTAATAGAAGAGAAAGTAAGTAAAATTACAGCATAGTCATGGTTGATAGAGCCCAAGGGAACAATAGCAGAATCAACAAGTTACAATCTGTTCCCTGACAACTTTGACAGTTTGCAGCTTATTGTGTTATGCGCTGTTTAGCTATCTTTACAGGGATAACCACGTATTCACATGTTATTTTAACAATTTTGTTACATTGTACAAAAACAATACGTTTGATACACTTAATCTAAAAAACAAAATGAATTTTAAAACGTATAAACCATGACAAATATTGATAATCTGATAGTAATATTTCTTCGTGGCTTAAACTGGAAACGTGGTATGAGAGTATTACATAACGAGGAGGAACGATATTCATACCTTTACGGCAAATGCAGTGCAGCCATCAAATATTAAACATTCGTATTTACAGCTGTGTTCTTAAGTATCGCACCTCGTGAATGTTTCATTTAGACGTTATGAAACATTTCAAATCATGTTTACACAATTATTGACATAAAGATAAACTTTCTCTATAAGGCATAATTTCGTGATAGATTGGCATATGCAGTCAATCGATGAACTACCTCATCACGGTCTTTGCCCTAAAGTTAAAGAATCGTGGTAAAATTCTAAAAAGACAGTTGCGAATAAACAACATTTTTCCCACATAAAGTCACTACCTGCAATAGTTATGAAGAAGATTGAACCTCAATTTTTAATGACCTAGCCAAAGCTGATCTACTAAAAAATGTGTTCATTGAAAAACCCAACATCCCAACGTGAGCGTCATTAACATTATTTGCCAACCGCCTCCCCAAAACTGTTTTTGTCGCTAAGATTGGCAGTTTTATTATGTTTTAATAATGGTTAAATAGCCATATGTGAAACCATGATCAAATTTTAAACACTGGAATAGGCCTAAACACAATTGAAGCAATGAAAAGGTTTGGATAAGAAACCTAATATACTTTGCTTTAGAGATTAAGTAAGAAGGCTAGACAAATGAGAAGTCAGTAAAAAGTGAGCACAGGTTACAATATGGCCTTATTTTTGTGATATAAGGTGTAGATTTTATGTAGTTGATCACCTAATCTTTCTTAGCCATCTTAAAAAATATGTAATTCTAGAAGTTGCATTAAATAGGTTTCATTCTTATTTAATTATTTGACTATTGCATCTTAATCCTTAAAATAAGAACACTAATTTAACAAAATTCTTTATTATCAAGACATGAGTACCTGAGGGATCAGTGTTGAATACCTCTTTTATTCCTTCTTTATGCAAACGATCATCCATATTTCCTTAATAACGAACGTAATAAGCTTGCTCTGACTGTATATATTAGTTTTAGGGTGCATTGACAAAGAAAGCTGGTTACAAAGCGCGTGTTGGCAAGCGCTTGCAAGCTCCAATCGGCGTGAAAAAAAGTCTACATTATATCAAGCGTGTGCGTTCACAGACAAAGGCCTGTCTCTATTAGCAAGCGCTTGCTACAAGTTCTGACTAGCATACAAGAACGTTTTGTACTTGTTTTCCGGCTCTTGTTGACCAAACCAGTCAGAGACAAACAACTTTGCAGTATGGATGTCGATGAACTGATAACTCAAGTTTTTAGAATAGGGGCTACATGGGACAAACGCCTCAAACTACATGGTAATAGAGTTCAAAAGAGTAAAGAGAGAGCAAAAATAAGTAAACTACACACTGTGGAGAGAGTCAAACGAGTGAGACTTAATGACTCTCGCGTGAAGACGGGAAAAGCCGTATGGCTTCAATATAGGTGTGTTTCAAAACTCCTTCGACTATTTTTAAGGTATTGTCCCTGGGAACTTTATTATTGCCAAAAAAACCTCTTTTTCAATACTACAGCTACCATTTTGTTCGAATTTTTAAAATCCAAATACAACTTCTTTTATGAACTTGAGATGTTGCAAAAATATTGGATTTAGTTAGTCCTAGGGGCAATACCTTAAAACACTCTACAGGTAATTTGAAACATTCTGTATACTTTTAGATGTGTAATATTGTATGAATACTTGTAAGATGTATTCTATAAATAAATATTATGTTAAGTATTTATTACAAAAATCAAAGACACTATAAACTCACCTCAAACAAATAACTAGCCGTACTTCGGCATGGATAGTTGCCTATGTCAATTTCCCCAAAACTTGACTAAAACGCTTTAAAACTTTCTGGAGGATGTAACTAAACGTTTCTCAAATAAGAATAAACCTCACTTTGTCAAATTTCAATTGAGGAAAATAGATGGCGGTATTCCACAAACCTACCTCTTCTGCGCTTAATTTCATGAACACCGACTTTCCTTCTACGAATTTAATTCGACATTTTCAAGTAAAAATTACTCTTCATCACTTGATGAAGGCATTGTATCAACGAGAGCTGAGAAAACACTAAGCTGGAAATGCAAGGTTTTGTTGTGTACACACAACAAAATTCTCAAGCGCTTGAAGCAAGCGCTGGAAATAAGTACTTATAACCAGCTTTCTTTGTGAACGCACCCTTACAGTTGATACCTGTTTCATTTTCAATAACTGTAACTATCAAGTTCTCTACTTGTATTTAGTTGATACATTATATACCTGGCTAAAACTCAACTGTTCTTGTTTCATTACCAAACTACAAAAAACATTCCAAAAACATCCGTAAATGATTCTCTCATAAATTACCCTTGTAGAGCAGCTTAATTCGGCAAATTTATCATGAATTTAATCCTGGTGCCTAATTTAATTTGCCTCGCAGGAAAATCTCGAACTAGGTTACTGTGGCGTACTCGAGTCCTAAAGTATATCACATAACTTTTAGGTATTTGGTAACGCAAATTCTTTTAATGGAGTTGTAGTGAGTTCTTTAATTCAAGTGCTACTACTCCGGCATTGGTAAGCCTTTGTAATTAACGATTATATGTCCACATATATTTTTTTAATGATATACATCTTTGATATAATTACTTACTATTACAACACAAGAAACACGAAAAAATCTTGTAATTAACAACTTCAGACTATGTTTATACTAAAGTCTTTTATTGTACTTTGGTCAAAAACTATTCAATTCTCTTCCTCAGTCAATTAAATTCATATAGTTTTACATAATTTAAAGTTTATTTAGAGTGCTTTCCATACTTGAGGGAGTGAAGCCCTCAGAGAGATCTCGTTTTGATGCAGCAGGTTCAATCGCTTTCTTATTATGCATTTTTGTGTATTGTCGAAATTCTATATGTATTATTAACGTGTTTATTGTTATACTTTTTTATCCATATTTCTAAAGTTTTTCTGTTGTGTATATGACTATTACTTTAAGTAAGTTTAATATTCTTAAGTTTATTATTATTAATTGTTAAAATTAATTTATTGACTGATCTGTATTGGACGTAGACAAAAACGTGATGTTCATCCGTGTAAATAAAGATTAAATCTTATTCATGTAAGGTGCACAGCTTGATTTCCTTAGTAGCCAAGCTATGTTCAAACCTATTCAGCAACTGTTAAAGGACAGTGGTTACAGAACTTTCGAGTCTTAAATGCTTTGTAGCTTTCGCAAGAATACAATCTTCAAGAAATCCTCTTCTTTAGTATCTATATTAATATCTACAAAATCTTGACAAGACCATAAGCTGATCATAAGCTGATTGGTAAAAAATATATTATATGTCATTAAGCTAAGATAGTCCTGAAGTTAAGATGGGCATGTTCACCTCCTGTGTGATCCTTTTTATAACTTTTGTTTTTCTTGATTTACAATCTGAATTCTGTGAGACGTCAATCTTGTGAATTCCGGACATGGCTTGACTTGCAATATTTAAGCAATCTCCCTAAAATATACACTTTTGCGACTT
Source organism: Homalodisca vitripennis (assembly GCF_021130785.1). Taxonomy (NCBI): domain Eukaryota; kingdom Metazoa; phylum Arthropoda; class Insecta; order Hemiptera; family Cicadellidae; genus Homalodisca; species Homalodisca vitripennis. The sequence continues at coordinate 163,743,478 of NC_060207.1, read as the reverse complement.
AAACTAGTTGTAATTTGACATTTTCTTTGAAAATTCATTAAAAGATTCATGCTATACAATGCCCATTCCATTAAAGGAGGACCATTGTAGCAAGAAATGAAAATTATGGTGTAGTTTAAAACAAATGTCTTCTAACCTCATTACTAACATGCCAGCTTTCATTGATCCTTGAAATAGGCTATGTTCAAAGCGTATGGAAAAGTAAATTATCTCTCATATGTTTCTCTCTTAACAAACGTGGACGAGTTTAACAGCATTACACGTGTACCTATATATTTTGAGATAGAAAGTACTGGAGAAGAAACTTACATCTAGGCTTTGTGTCATTGCTTCACTAATCATTGCGATGTTGCTTGTTGGCGTCAACATCTAGCAGGAGTTTCGATTTCCAATTTTTAATTTACTCTACTAGAACCACTAGAAGAAGAAGCTTGGTATGATGAAAGATTCTATTAAATTGTACAATAAATATACCTAACTGATATTCCTAGAAAAAGTTACGATGTGTACAAGCATTTATCCCTCTTCCCACAGGGACAAGTATTATATTAGTTATGTTGTACTAACGTTTAGCTTGATACATCTAACAAATTGATTAGATGTTTTGGGGTAGCCTCAATTTCGTTTCGTTTTTGTTCTACACATTTAATACATTTGGTATATGCAACAAGTATGCCAAATCACTCTTATATTATGTTTTATTTATAGTGAATGTTTTTCTAAATTATACAAGTAAAATTATTTCCTTTGTTTAAATTCCTCTCCTCTCTTTCCAAATTCGTCTATACTGAATATTACGACTCCTTCTGTAAAACATCCGTTTATTATGGTCTTATTGCTCTATTTTCCAGCCAGAATGTCTCGAATATAGACTCAAAAACTTCTTCCATCAGTCTACTTCTGATTGTGTCTAATATATATATAGGGTTACACCAATACACACCATTTTCTTGCTTGTTTTTGAGTTTTAAAAAGCTGCTAATAAGTTTTAACCGGTATTCTGATTTATGTTTTTCCGTTTTATATCCAGAATTTCGTATTTGCTTACTATTTCTTGGTGATTTTAAACTTTTGCTTTTTTAATATCCTCAAGCAATCTAGTATCCTTTGTCCTAATTAAATACATTACACAATAATACCAGACAGGAATATAAACTTTTACGAATTAGATCCGGAAATAGGTTATGACTCAATGAGGGTTAAAAAACTAAATCATACAATACTTAAATCGGTACAATGGATAAATTTTAGATTGAATGGTTTTCAGAGATTATGAATTAACGTTAAATCATAACGCCACCTAGCTGTGCGCACTGTGAGGAAGATCATAAGGAGAAAGAATGCGAATAAGAAAATTATAAAAAAGTAGCCCTTGTAACTTCTAAGTCGTGGAGATGATTGGGATGAGGCAAGGATCCTAATATATGAAGTAGACGTTATATAGTAAAATATTTGAATGGATATGGGGCTAAGAAGAGTTATGTATATATATCAAAATAACAAACAAAATCAACGTACATCATATTAGAAGTATATGAGTACATTAACAGCTGATGCTAAGCGATAAGGGGACGGTGGGAGTGAAATAATAACCCAATTAAGAAGTTAAATGCAGTCAATAAAAGTTAAATAATACAAGAATGAAACATCAGGATTCCATTTGGTTTTATTTTGTTACAGTGATATTAAATACACACCATGCGTTAAAATAATATATAAAACATTCAATATGAATAATTTAGTAGTTTGAACATTGATAGTTCTTATTGCTACAGTTTCATTAGTAGTATATTTCAGATGATCTTCACAGCAATACAATTTCATACACAATATTAATCATGTTATTCTAAATTATCTGTGTTCATGTACTAAAGTTGAGTTTAACAAAAATAACATTCAGCAGAGGAAATGTCAGGGAGAAAGTTCGTGTAAAAACATATAAAGCTTAGGCTAAATCTGGGCTGTGACGTAATTCGGTATTTGAGAACCCACATTCACGAGACCAATATATTTATACATCATTGGAATAACAATCTTTTATTAACATTACAACTCTTTTAATGAACAGGATATGAACAAGGAAGTGATCTGCGTTCTTCCTTTTTATTAAATGAACTATTATCTTCTATCCAGTGTTTGGTAAACAAAATAAACATAATAAACCTCAACGTTTATCTTGTTGTGTCTAACCACAGTTGACATTTGTTCAGAATAGCTGCTCATATCAAGTAATGTTAATGTCACAGTTGAACACAACATTAGTTGACTGGGTTGATATAAATAAAGTGTATCAGTGACACCAATATAGATAAAAATTATTGCTGTAAACCACATTATTACTGAAATAATGTTATGTATAATTTTGATTTCATATATTTATAAATTGTAATTTCAATTAAACGCGAGCAGATTAACTAATCTCTTGTTCACTAATTTAAAATGTCTCAGAATTGAGGTACAGACTAGAATACTATACTATAGATGCTAGAGATTATAGATGAACTGAATACTGTATTATGAAGGTAACGTCTTTCTTATACTTTTTATTATTTGGGCCTGATATTTGTTTTACAACTTTAATTTTAATCGGACACTTTTGGCAAATTAATAACGAGTTATGAAGAATAATTCAACCATATTATACTCTAGATACGACACGTAACAATCTATAAGCTTTAAATAGCTAATATTAACATGTTTCCGTAATATCTATGTAAAAAATAGATGCCTAGAAATTTATTTTCATACTTTAATGTATAATGTTTACTTTTTATTGGGTAAGAAAAAAATAGCAGATTTATTTCTTTTAAGACATCTTTATCCTTTACATACAATAAACACAAATTAATCGATTAAAGTGGGAAAAACGTATTGCTAAGACTTGTGGACGAGTCTTCTTTTATGCTGATAGTTTTGTAGTACGAATGGCTTTCAGGTCAGATACCTAGAGGTAGCTGCAATATTTTTGGGCATAAGGGGGGTTAGTTTGCTGGAACAATTTGAGAGTCTAAATGTCCAATGAAATTTGTCTCTATGTGTATATAAAGCAATCAATCTTATGGACATTTAACATGATATAGGCTATCGCACAATGAAGATGTAGTATATACGGGTGCAGCACAATATATACACAGAAAAATATGAAGTTAATCGTATTTTAATACTAAGTTAATCGTAAAGGTCATAAAATGATTAAAACTAAAAAAATTTGTTCTATGGTTTGAATCGTTTTATATCTTATGGTCATGTACAGTATATTTTAAATATTTATCCGTAATACCAATAATACAAGTGTCCGCTGTTTTCTTTCCTTATTTATTAAAGTTTGTCAATGAAGTGTTGCTTGTTGCTTCGTTATATAAGTGATACTAAATATCACCTGGCACACAGTTTAAGGTTTTTTCTGCACAATAATCAAAAAATTTATTAATGTTTTAGTAAAATTAAACAACAACTAAAAAGCTGTTGTTTACTTTTACAAACTTAAACTTCACAAAAATAGCTTTTGATTTATTTTTTAAGAAAAACGTAGTAACACTTCAAACGTCACTTTTGTTTTCCATGTAATAGAAAAAACGATGTGTGTTTCTTACACGATGTAAAACCGTCTTTCGGCATTATATCGTATATTAAATCCCAGGTTCATCTTGTTCCCAAAATACAGCTGACCATCAAAAAATTTTTTATGCATCTCAAACCGCTATTAGAGGTGTTTTTTTTTTTTAAATTTTTCATAAATATATATCATAGCGTATTTTTAAACTCTTTTGAACGTTGCAAGGTGTATTGTAACTAATGCAAATATGTGAATGTTGTAATATTAAAACAGTAATAGAAAGTAGAGCAAAATGTGATAATGTTTTTTGACGCAATTATTATACATAATGTTAATTATTAAATTAGAGCTCATAAGTTTATATTAAAAATATCGTAATACTCAGCCTTCTTTCTCTAAGCTCTATGTCACTTTTCTATCAATTGAGGTCGCTAATGGGTACTGCAACAGTCTAGATCATAGTTAAAGACAGCATATGTTATGTTAAAAGACAGTTATAAGGACTTAGGTTCAGTGTTCATGAATTATATTTTTATTTAATATTACAGTAAAAGAAAACTTATATCATAACTAATTACGTAACCAGGAATATTAATTAAAATGAGAATTATTTCTGACAAGCACATTTTTTAGTTTTCAATACCTCAACGATTACGTGTTATATGAGTGACAATTTAAAAGTATAATATAATTTGTAAACTTTTAAAATTCCCTCGAATTTAATTTAATATTTGGTTTTACTTAAAATTTAAATAAAAGGTGCCATTGTATTTAATATGTAACCCATCTGTAGCGTTTTTAAAGCTACATTGGTTAATATTTTTATTAAAACTTAAATAAAATAAAAGTTTTTGGAAAGAAATATGGGATTTAATTTTAATTAGATTGTGAAAAGTTAGGATAAATACGAATAAGGTACACCTAATGGAAAGAGAAGTTTGATTTTTTTATTTTTGAATTTTGATTGAACTTAGTTTAAAATGAACATTTTTATTATAGTTATTTCCAAGTGGTATTTGATTTATATTTGAAAACTTTATTATTTTATTTCAGAAGAGAGCTCCGAGTTTTAGTTTGATATCTTTGCCTGAGATTTTTATTTCTTGCCAAAGGATCTTTTTAATATTACTAAACAGTTTGTCAATTATTTTGTGTAAAATAGAGAGTGATGTGAAATTCTGAAGGATTGAACTATTTAATTTGTCATTTTAAATAAATCCATTATTTTTATTTAGAACTGTGATTTTTATTTTTGACAAACCAGATAATATTTAATAGTTACAAATGTAGTAACAAATTTTACTGAATATTCACTCGTAGCTTACTAATAAAAAAATATTTTATATCGTCTTTGGATGTCTGATTGATAATTTTATTCAAAATATTCTGGAATATTAATATCTAAAATCCAAGTCGTTATACCATCATAACTGAATTGAAATACATGCTGATGAAAAGGGTAAGGAGAAATGTTCTTACCAGGATGAAATATAGAAAACAAATCTTATTTATAAGAAAAGGTTTTAAATGTATATAGAAGATATAGTATTCTGTAGTTTTCATTAGATTTAAGTCAAGTAAAAGTTTTACAGTAAATAACTACTGTTTAATACCAATTAATATGTGCATGTGAAGTACAGTAAATGCCGCTACAATATAATTGTAAAAGTGGTTAGCCTTTCCAAAGACTGTATCTTGACAATAACTTCATATATTGATGTTAAAATTCAGTTTCAAGCATCTATTCCGAACATTATTCACTAAGAAATCTATCCATATTTTAGAATGCTGTGTACTTTTTTATTACATAAGTTATCATTATAATTTGTTTGGAGATGGAAGTGGTTTTGAGACGTGTGTGGAATTAAAATTGACAACCAACGTTAAAGAAAATTAGACACATCAGGTTATCCGCATTCTATTCATGTTTAGTCGTTTAGTTCATATACGTATCTAGAAAGACCGGTATCGCTAGATTTATTTTGTTTCCTGTCCTTTATCTTTAGCACTTTATACGTTTATTATTTAAAAGACAAAGAATACAGTAAATAAAGTACATACAAGAAAAGAAAATACTTTTGAGTATATAATTGTACAAACATCTTTATAGTGAATTAAGTGATTGTTTGGTATATAACACGGGAGATTTTATTATCTGCAGTTAGAGTCAGAAGAGTAAGGGATGAAACAGTACTTATGTTACCTGTTCGGCAATGGAAGTACTAATAAAAGGGGAAAAACTACTATTTTACATAATAGTTTCTTTCTTCTAACTGCTATCATTTTACTGGATTACTTTAATAAATTTGCAATGTGGCTTGAGTAACTGTGTGAAATTCCATATTACAATAAAACACCTTAATTAGGTACTTGCAAGTAGAACTGTTTAAAGGAAATTAGAAAATAGTTTTGTACTAAACTACATTCATTCACGGAAAAAAGTAAAGAAACGCTTGGTTAAATACCCCCCATCCTCTAATCAATGATGTCATGACTTAGCTAAAACATTGGCCCAGCCGTACCAACAAATGAGCCCACAGCTATCCTGATCTGAACCAACCAAAACCCATTAATAATTGGACAAAAGAACCGGTACTACATACACTCAAACCAGCATCGAAACTACTGTCCACGAGTAACACGAGCAGATTTACCAAAAGAGAACATATCTATATTATTTTTTACCGTCTGACAGTCCAATTAATAATAAACCCCCCTTTTATTATATCTAATACAATTTAACCAAAGAATTGTAAAATCATAACCAATATAGCCCAAAACGCTACAAGTCTTTAAATAATAAAAATTCTGGTGGGATAGGGATTGTGGTACGGAAGAGTAGGCTGATATCAAATATTGACACTAACTTTTACAATTGAATTTACACTGTATTATTTTACTTTGCATATAAGAAAAAAATAAGTGTTGCTGTAAAGTGTTAAACAAATCGTGCCATTTTACTAAATTTTCAAAATAGTTTTAATGTGTTACTTGGCTGTTACCATCACGCTTCCTCAATAAGACCAATGTAAAGATTTTTACTAAAAATGAGCTAAATTCCATACAGTGACATGGATCAAAATTGATCTCGGTGTTTCTCATGTAGAAATGAACTTCAAGCTTATTTTCAAACATATAGGTCTTTTCGATTTCGAGATATCGTGCACACAGACAGACAGACCTGGATTATCGCAATCATATGAAAGATAGTCATTGCTAACCCTCAAACAAAAACATAAATCCAGATGAATTAAAACAAATGAAGTAGTTATTGCAAAAACAACTGGTACCAGTAGTCGGTTCCTAACGCCAACAATCCAGCAGTTTGTAGAGGTTGTACAAAAAAACTACAAACAAATAATACTTTTATAAATCAAAGTAATATTGTTCCTACTTATAATGCCTGTATAGAATTATTTATAGAATTTATCGTAATTAATCGTTATAAGTGATTAAAAAAAATATTTTCGAATTAATTGTAATGAAACCATGTCTAAGTTTTTTAAAAAGATGGTTTTATGTTTATACAAAGTTTGGTCAAAATGTTACAAGATTATGAAGTTTCTAAATATTAAAGGTGATGAAACTATATTTAAATGTCAAAATTCAGTGTTATTGTTACCTTCAGTATTTTGCAAATTAAACACTCAAACTAGTAACGCGTCTTCAGTTTTAGGTTTCGAGATGACGGCCTCATGTGAAATCTACTTTTTTATAATTGTGCCGGAAGAGAATATTCAAATTTGATTTCCTTGTCGAAACTTATATTCTTCATAACCGCTGATGGAAATTTATATTGGAATTTTCCATTAATTTTTAATTATACATGGCTTATATACTATTGCTTATCGGGGTAGAATCAAGACACTGAAATAAGAGCCACGCGCTATTTCACTTAACCACTGATCTCTTAACCATAAATCTGAATAGCAGGCATATTAGAATCCTTATAGTTTGTTGAAGTTTAAAACTAGTAAAAATAAATTCTTCATTCATTATTGAAAATTAATTAGTGAATTAGATTAAAAAATAATTAGTTTACGTTCAGAAAATTAGGCCTTGTACTTTATAAATAGTTAGTTTCAGGATGTGAAACGTTCGTTGCTCTTATATATTACTAAAGGGTAGGCCTGGTAAGTGTTGTGTTATTCAGCCATGCGTATACTTACCCATCGCTGAAAGTGAGAGAGTTTATTTAGACTGAGTTTGTTATATGTAAGTAATTTTACAAAAGTTATAATACTTATAATTTTAGTTATACATTTTACATAAGAAAAATAAGCTATTTCATAAAGAAAACTACGCACTTTGACGTTAGTATTCCTGCATATAGGTTTAAAATATTTCAATTGATACTGAAACAGTTGGTGCTATTCAACTAAAAACATTGGATGGCAAGAAAATCGGTCCCGAAAACACTACTCTCCAAACTATTGATATGCGACTATTCTGGGGAAGGAAGTAAAAATATATTTTACTTCAATTTAGATCAGAAAAAACAATATGACTACCACGTTCCTGGTATTTAGCACAAAATAGCGTGTGAAGCCACATGTACATGATAGTAAATAAAATTATATAAACACATCATTTCAAAGGAAGAGAATTTTGTTTAAATTTGCACTTATGTAAAGTTATTTGTAAAATATAACGATTAGATTGACTAATATAATAAACCAGATGTAGTAAATGTTAACAGCTAAAGATATTGCGATCAGAATCACTTTCAGTATGACTATAAAATATACCCGCATACGTTGGATTAGTGTTTGATAAATGATGAAGGGCTAAAAATATTAATAAATCATGAACTGACACAAAAATAAAACATTACCCGATTATAAGGAGGGTTAAGCTTTATTCAGCACTCGGTAGCTCACACCGCAGTCCAATCTGACAATACTATAGCTTAAAAAAGAATGTGCTATTTTTAAATATTAACAATAAAGATTAGTCAGCACGATATAATTTAAAGAATATTCTTTCTTTGCTAGTAGAAAGAAGTACATAGTGTATAAATTTGTATAACTTTGTAGAAACTGAATCAAATACGAATGGACAGGCCTCATGTTCCATCACATTATTAATCGATATGTTAAATATATAGAATACTTTCTTATTAAATATCGAAATTTAAGAAAGTTAAATATCTATTTATTATAAGAAAACCAAAGGTTCCGTTATTGATTTAGACACATTATCCAAATAAACAATTAAATAACATAAAGCCCTAAGCTTTTAAACACAAAGTGAACTACACACCTATTAAAAGCCCAAGTACAGGTCAGTGTGTAGGGTTTTACTCGCGTCGTGTCCTTCCATAGGATATAACCTGGAAATAGATTACAGTAAACCTCAGTCTTGGAAACTCTCTTTGTATGTTTTGGCCCAACGTAGATTTTATAAAGGCGCCGTAAAATTTAAAAATTTAAAATCCTCCATTAATAATTTAACAGTTTTCATATTTCCTCACCAACGTTGGATGAAAAACATGACATTCAAGTTATTGAAAAACAAGGAAAAGTATAATACCCAACAATTTCCCTCAATAAAGTAGTTAGTACGCTCTAACTATTTATTTTAGAAGCATTTATTTTAGAGTAATCTATTATTCAAATCAAATTTGTGTTGTAAAATTTATTACTATTTATTACTTCTCCCCCATTCTTTCACAAGAAGATTAGAATTCTTCATAATGAAACGTTGCTGGCCAAGTCTACCTATTTCCAAGATGTGACCGTTTCAATAATTCGTTATGCCAATATTAATTATAACACATTATTTTTTTAAGATAACCTATTGACACTAAATAATAAAAAAAACATTGTATTTGCCATAAATTTAATATAAACCATAGTTTGTATTGTAATTGAACTTGAAAAATATTGCTCCTAGATTTAATTGTTGATATATTGTTAACATAATCGTTTAACCAATATTGCAACAATTAGTTTAAACAAGCACAAAACACATCTGCCTGTGGGAGCTCTAAAATATCTGAACACTGAATATTTTAAAAGGGCCAATTACTTCTCTATAGTAAACAGAAGAGTTTTTTTTTAACTAAACAACTATGTTTTTCAGACTAGTGTTATTTACACGTAGCTTAAAGGTGGGTAATTCCACAATAAAATCTGTATATTCTGAAATAAATATTGAAAGGAAATAATTTGTATAAAAACCGTATTAATGGTGCGCCACCAAAAATCATTACTGATTTTTATAATGTTAAATCAGTTAAATTAGTAATAAAACAAAATAAAATATTATCGTTATGAACGTAAAAAACAGTATACAACAACTTATTCAGAAACACTAACAAATGTTCTGTTACTCGATGAATAATATTTGCATTTTAAGTTATATACTTTCGGTTATTGTACTCGTATTGAACTTCTGGTCAGCTGTTTTTGAAGAGTAGTAAGGTCAGCGTTGGAGTGCCTTTAATAAAATATATTGCGTACATACATACATCTAAAATGTTATTTTTGGTCGTAAAGCCTATACTGATATTAAAAATAATATTCTTCTGGGCTTAGGTATTTACGATAATTCAGCGGCGTAGAAAGCAAGTAAGTGGACCTCAAAAGGCTTTACCAATATGACAGGACAAGTAAGTTCTCTCCAGTCAAAAAGTGAATACTTCGGTATATTGGAATTTACTTCTAAGTAGTTAGGTTTGAATTGGTCTACTAATTAACAAAATATATATTAGATTGCTCTATTATATACCACACTCCTTTTCTGTCACAGAGCGACTACTTCAGGTTGTTATAATTTACTTCCAGTTTAAGATATCTCGGGTACCGTTAGTGTTTCAAGGTTATAATACACATGTTTGTCGAGTATCACTTTATAGGACAGGAATATGTGTAAACTAGAGGGTTTTTTTCTTGGGGTTTCAACCCCTTTGGGTGGTTGATCTATGTGAAAAACTTGCATTTGTCTTTTGAGAACATACGACACGTGTGTGTGTGACCAGTTTGAAACACAAGAATTTATAATTATAAGTGTTGCAACCTCATTTCGATATCTATACGTATTTAATCTTCACATATTGTTTATTTTATCCATTTTGTCAAATTTGATCTTTTTAAGACATCGAAAATTTGAGAAACGAATAATGTTTTACCCATTTCAGTCCAATAAAATAATTTAACAAGAGAATTTTGTGGTTTTGATCTTTATGAAAATGCTTTAGTTGTTTATTTAAGACATGATGAATACGAGTGCCAAATCTGAACTGTCTGATTTATTGTGAAGTTATAGAATTAGTAACGAGTGAATGTGTGACGGCTATGCCATTTATATATGAAAATAAAAATGTTTAGTCGTGTGTGTGAATGTTACATATACATTTACTGTTGAAATAATAATGTGGACAGTAAAAAACCTAAGTTAATTGTGATTGAATATGAGTTTTCTTGGATTCAATTTATTCCCTCATGATTGGAAATATGTCTCAAACGGCGAAACAAAGTCAGCAATAATGTTTCTCGTTACAAACCACAATTAAGAAGGCAGAGTGTAGATTCCAAAGATCTTTAAAGCAGCTGCGGTTCTTGTTTTAGGCTATTTGGTTCCATTACGAGAAACTTCTCTGTGATTAGTTTTTCTTTTTACGTTAAAAAAAGTTTTACTGTTCAAATTATAAACCTCAAATAAAATGTATAAGATATGTTCACTTTACTAAAGCAACTCGGGTAATAAGCTTATTATTACAACAGAATAAATAGATCTAAGAGAAAACTTCTGACTTTATGTCTAAGAAGAAATAATTTACCTGCTAAAAAGGAATTAAATCTTTGTTAATACTCCATTAAATACTTCATTAATCTATATGGAGTATTTTCAAATTTTTTAATTAAATGGTAGAATTATGGAAGTTATTTATTTGTAAAACAATCATAGATACGTCAAATTCATGCCAATAATATTAAACATTCGGTAATAACTATATTAAAATACTAAATTAACTCATTAAGGCAAAAAGATGTATTATATATTTACTAAATAATAAAAGAGAGTTTACAGAATTCTTTAATTTTTTAATGCAAGTAAATATGTATTATTTATAGAACAAATAACAATGAACATTACGTATTTAACTTTATTGTTGGCAGCAAATTTACAAACTAACCAGTTATACAAGTCGTATTATTAATTATAACACAATTTTATGTAAATTAAATAACAAGAATAAAATTTAAAAAATAAGATATAGAATCTTATAAGGAAAAATAATTTATATATCGTAAGCTACTTTTACTTTTAATATAATTATTTTTACTCATATCAATTGACATAGTAGTGTTTTAAGTACACAATACATTGATTAACAAAACATTTATTTTTCGCCATATGTATAATTGTCGTTAGTGAAGATTCTATTCCTGAAGACTTCCATACGTCATAATCATCTGGTTTCAAAGGGCTCAATTAGGATGTGCTCATTCTTCCGTAAAAGGCTGACCGTTCTCTTTGTTTGGTACTTGCAACTTCATTAAAGGCATAACTAGATTCTCGTACAGAGAATAAGAAATAAAACTGGGTCGCCGTTAGTTAAAAATACAATTAACCGCCTTGAGGCAGATACATAATAAATTGAACAATATGCTATATAATGTTACTGTAATAGAGATTAATTTCAAAACATATATTATTCACTAGAAGAAGCTAACTTTTTAATATTTCATTGTTTTTACAGTTTACTTAATTTTAAGAATTTAATAATATTAATTTAATACTTTTCTAACTTAATTAACTTTTCTAACTGATTATTTACCATTAAGTTAATAAAAAAATCAATTCAAACATCTCGTTAAGTGCATATTAAGTCTTTGGAACAATTGAATAAATGCATTTATAAACTATTGTACATTATAAACTTGTGTCTTTTGCTTGTATACAGCTAAAATACCCTATAAAATCATTGTAATTTCAAGCATAGCTAAAGACAAATATATTGTTGTAAACATTGAAATATTTGATAATATTATTTGTTAGGGAGCAATAAACTATTGTACTTCTAGATGCACCTACCTGCGCTTGGTTACATGATAATGAAAGGAAGTTTCAAGTAAAAATTAAGGAATCAAAAACTATCTGGAATCTAACTGACTGATAACGTTTGCTCTTCCATAGATGGTATCGCTTGTACATGATGGAGACCACTACCTATTTTAAGTCCACATTCGTAATATAGTTTTATAAATTCGGTAGTTAGTACGTAACTCAAGATACGTTGTGATAAGTGAAATTGTAATCTAATTAGTAAAAACCATACGTTCATAATTTCACATATTTATTTAGTACTATAACTTTAATCAAATTTTTGCATCGAAACCAAGCGCTAAAAACTAAAATATTTAATCATTAATTTTGTAACGGAGAGATATGGTGGTAAACTTAATAATATATTTCTATATCTAGATTTCTGCGGGTAATCTCATAATTATAGAAACTACTGTAGTAACTTACTTGTTAAAGATTTTATCAAGTATATAATTATTGTAGACGTATTAATATGTATTTAGGTCTTTATAACAAACACGTCCAATCAGGTTATGGAGACATAACAATTTACGTATTAATATAGTCACGTACTATATGTAGTGTTTATACGAAAACTGATTTTAGGATATACACTGACGTAACCTATTAGGAAGGTATATTATCAAAGTAGACATAACATTCTTTATTCGATTGGTTCTAAAAAGTCAATGTAGTATATTATGTACGATGGTTTTCTTTTGTCCATCTAACTTTTCCTACATTAATTGACGTTATGTACTTTTAAGTTGAATAAAAATGTAAACACGTTATTTGCTATGGATGTTATTATTGTTCCAAAACCGGATATACGATTATATAAACCTTATATTATAAAATAAATTTCAGGAATTATCACCATGCGCGTTTTCCTAATTCAATTGAGGTCGTACTTTTTGCTTCTTAACTTCAGTTATGCACTCACTACCTAGTTTATGAAAATATATTACGAAAGTAGACTTAATACGTTTTATATTAAATTCCATTTCATCGGAATCTTGAAATATGTAATGAGTACATTGTGTTTCAATAAGGCTTATAGAAGTATTGCATAAATCATTTTATGGAGATTACATTGAATATAAATAAATAATAAATCAGATAAAAAACACTAATAGAAGAATTGGCGGATCAGGTTTTATGTTAATTATTTTTATTACATATTTTTTTTTACTTTTTCAGGCAAGTTACTCATTAATAATTTTCCATCCCCTAGCAAAGTTGGTGTTGAGGGAATTCCTACAATTACCTGTCATTCCCTCCTAAATTTTTATTGCTTGTGGAGCACTAAAAGTCAGGGCTAAATCAATAGAAAAACTATAGGCCATGGTTTACAAAACATTTAAACTTGCTCGTGTAACTGGTCGGAATATTAAAATACATATCACTTCATCGCAAAATGTTCCAATTCTCATCAGATTAGAGATATGTTTGGTAAGAGCGTGTAATTTCAGAATACATACTATTTTGTAAACTGAAAAGATTGTCAGGTGCCTGAAGACTTTATGAAAGAAGCTTGAGGGTAAGATGGAAATAGTTAATGAGATCAACCTGAAGTGTATTTATCTCAGGTAGTTTTCTTTTAAAAATGACTTGTTTAATAATATATAATGCTGCTATTGTAGTATATATCTTGTGGTTTTAGAATTATATTTTAATACGGCTTATAAAAGAGAATGTTAGTGTCCATAGTTGTATTGTAGCTGTTCTAAATAAGAACGTTAATTATCATTTTATAAGAATTTAAGACTGTCAATGAAACAGAAAGTCTATATCACCTGGGGCATCTTATTGTGCACTTTGAAAATTTATAAAATTATGTTTACGTCTCTCACTGACTGACCTACACATTTACGTTCATGGAATATGAAACAATGTAAGAGTTTTTAAATTTGTTATTTAATGAATACTGCAGCTATAGCACGTAGTTAGGCCCCACATAAAAATACTTCAGTTTGAGTAATAGTGTAAAAACAAATTATAGTTAACTATTTTAGTTGTTAGTATAGTAGATAGTATTTGAATGAAGACAACAAAGATTACAGAATTTAGGACATTCTCCATTGTTAACCTATTAAAAAACCAAAAATATTTTATCTTTTTTAAGCATCTAACTTCGGTTATAAACTTTAAACAGAGGATCTATTTGTTTCTCTAATAAAGATAGCATGCCTTGAACAACCTCATCCACATTTAATTTGTTTCTATAATTTCTACCTTATTGAAACATCCCATTTATGACCAACATGTGTCCAAACGGATATATAGATTATACCAAGAAAGATTCCCACTACTTAAAAGAGAACGTGTTTTTAAAAGTACTAGGCTCTAACGTAACTCAGGGAACTATGTACTCCGTAGTTTCAGTTTCATCATATTTGCGAGCGCAGTGAGCGTTTGGGATTGAAATAACCATTAATGAGTGCAGCTGGACAGTCTTACACTAATGAAGGATACGATATTTTCCAGGCATATAAACACTGATAAAACACCTCCAAAGAATCAAGGATAGTAAGATAAGGTTGCAAAAAACATAAGTTTTAGTACGAACACTTCAGGTTTACTGCTATTCGTACTTTTAAAGGAGAAATACTAAATAAAAAAACATACACAGCGATCCGAGTGACCAGTAACGCACCCATAATTCTGTGCCGTTATATGGAGAAATATTTAATCGTATAACTATATTAAATATTTGATATTTTAGTTATTTATTCTCCTGTCACGAAAATCTACGATGGCAGATTGTGTTGGAATTTTTAATGAACACTGAAATTATGTTTACTACCAAATACAGCCAGTTTCATTAAAAACTATTCACAGGACTCACTCACATTACAACATAAGTGTTGTCTCTTATTAGGGCTATACTGGTCCCTATCTAATTAAATGAGTCTAATTTAAGCCAGAAGTATATATTATCTTCCAGCGACCACTACTTATCCTGGGAGTGTTTGGTATGCAATATAAAACCCATATTAGTATGAAGACCCTGTTGCAAATTGCATACCCAGGGGTGGATAACTACAAGGAAATTACTAAAATATAATTAATTTCATTTATTATCTCACCTAACACCCCTTACTTCAACACTGGCAGAAGATTTTCATAAGTTTTAACCGTTGATTATTATTTTTAAAAATATAATTTTAATTTATCTATAACATTGTAAGGATCTAATATTTACCAACATAGAATATGATTTTTTTATTTAAATGTTTATTTATGAGAACAATTACCTGCTGATTTATAAAATAAAAACTTTTTTGATAAATTGTTTAAAAATCATAATTAATTTTTAGCAAATATTAATCCCCTTGTGACGTATGTATGCTAATAATACGTGTTTGACAGATACAAAAAACTTTGTGTCTGATATTTTATAAAACCTAATAATTAAATTACAGAAATTGTATGATTTGTAGTCCTATAAATAATTATTACCGGAATAACATACTCAATTAAATTTAAAATAACTACTGTTGGGTTTCAACGTTTCTCTAATTTATATCTAACATATTCATTTATGTTTAATGGTTGCAAACATATCTAGTAAGATGAGCTCTAGCCATTCGTAAGGCTTATGTAACATCACTCAAATGTCAACTATATTAGTATTTTTTAAAATTTTATGTTGCTTTAAATTTTAACTATATTGAATTCAAGGGTAGGTTGACTAGGCTTCAAGATGAAACAGTTCACGAAACGTACTTCACATTAGGAGGTTAGGTAGTAGAGAGGACTGTTAAATCCTAACTTCGTCTCTGTAAATAAATACATGTTTCATTTCATTTCATTATATTTGAAACTTAATATAATAATGTAATTTCAACTACATAGCATCAAACAGTTGTAGTACATTAACAATAGTTATAATATGTAATTTATATAATGGGAAATAACAGTTGTGCAGTAGTTGTTCAAGTTCGAATTGGAAAAATTCCTATATACGATCTAGTATTATGGTTAATGCTGAGGTCTAGAGCTGTCAATACTTTGACGAAAACCTTGAATTTTTCAAAGTATTGCTACAATGTCGTAAGTGGGACTCTGATTTCGATTATATTTCCTATTTCTATGGGGTGGAGATACATAAAGTTTAAATTCCCTCCTGTTTAATCTTTAAAAGGTTCATTACAATAAAACAGTGCGGATAATATTACTATATGCTATATTTATTTCAGAAAAATTGACGTTTGTTCTCAAACAAATTCACCAAAACCAAAACTTTGTGGACGTTGACACAATGAAACACAGGATTCGTTGTAGGTAACACAGTAACAAATCGGCATTCTATCCGCGTAGAGCACATAAATCTATAGTTGAGACCACGAACTGCAGTTACAGATCCCAGTGGACAGTTATGGACCATTCTACTTCCGACCGACCACTGCAGACTGCAAGTTACATGAATCAGCAATCGTCGTTCGAAATGTTGTCAGCCATTACTCAATTTCGTTAAGGAATCACGTAACAGGAAAAGCTACTAAAACGTACTTATTTTTTCGTTTCCTCTGACATTTCCATGCCATATACACCGTAAGGAGTATATAAATACTTATGTATATTTATAAGTAGCTTTAAATTGAAAACATGGATACGAAAGCACTTTGACACTCCTTGCTTTATAATATGATTGAGAAATACCAGTAAGATGAACTGAAATAAGGAGCAAATGAGAATAAATAGGTTTAAACAGTACGCATTATTAACCGAATTTTACCTCTCTGAATACCATAATTTTAATAGGTGGATTAAATGCATAATCGTGCTCTGCCTTGGATCTCCTTCATTTTGTGCGAAATGACGAGGTTTGCGTTTTACCACAGATACATTGCAAAACGTAGCTACAATACAGAATCATAATGAACTCTTTCTATATTATTATTAATGTCGATGAGATATTTACCAACTTTTGATAAAAAATATATTGATCCGACATAACGTAATGGTACATGCTTGTGCAGATACCATGCATGATTAGCATCCATCCAATCTGTTATGCCTGGGAGTTCTTCTGAGGAAAGACAGATATGTAGCTTACATAGTTAAATCGCCACATTTAACAGCATGTATAAACTCATACTATCAGCAGGAAACTATTTCAGATTATTGGAACCATCCTGAACCACTAATAATAATATATTTCTAAACCTGTACATCTGTTATATGGCTGGAGCAAATCTTTAAACTAAAAAACATAGAAATCAGGGCCATTGCAATGAAGAATATACAGTATAGTATGGAGAATTGTGTAGTTTATCATTGAGGGAGTAATAGACATATTATGCAGATCAAGTAGCGCCTTGATTCGTGGATACAACGTTCATCAAAATCAAACCAGAGTCAGCGAAAACTGTCCAATTCACCAATACAGACTGGCGTTATCTCGCCACCTACCAACAAGTTTGTCAGACTAATCAATAAGTTGCCTGAAAGTTTTAAAACATCCAACAATGTAATTTAATTTAAAACTTGTTTAAACGTCTTATATTCTTATGAATTCTAATCTGATGTTTAATTTATAATTTATGAACTCTTATAATGTCTGGATGTTCAAATGTAAAAAATGCTATTATGTTTTATTTTCTAAACAAAACGTTTCTGCCAAATATACTTGTATATCATTTGTACGTAACCCAATGAATGTTTACATACATGTTTACAAACGTGTCCTTTATAAATATTACTTATTTTAAAAATAGAAATGTTATATTTGAATCACTAGAAAGCTCCTATGTTTACAGTACCCAAGTAAAATGAAAGCTTTTTATAAATATAAGGTAAATTGTGATAGTAATTTTTGGAAAAATTCTCCTTAAATGTAGACAACAAATATACATTTATGAGTTATAAAAATCGGTTCTTATTCAGAAGTATTTCTGTAAATGACCTATTATCCCCAAAACTGGGATCAGTTATCTCTGTTTTCGTGGTGTTAACTAATTGATTTTTTTTTACTTTTGTAGTTGACATTTCTTAGGCGCCTATGATTTTCAGCAGGTTTTTTGCTGCTTTGATCTGGTTTTAAAACCTT
This sequence comes from Homalodisca vitripennis, assembly GCF_021130785.1. NCBI lineage: Eukaryota > Metazoa > Arthropoda > Insecta > Hemiptera > Cicadellidae > Homalodisca > Homalodisca vitripennis. The sequence goes on along the minus strand of NC_060207.1, from coordinate 163,724,834 downwards.
CAAGGTTTATGACTATTAGACTTCATCATAATATTTTGGGATATAAAATACCAATTACGTTTGTGAATTAAGCTTTCATTATTAGTGCAGTCATTGAAGCGAAAAATACGGTCTTACCTCCGAATTTTTTTACTGTTAACCGATTTGCATGAAATTTTGGAATTAGGCTCATCTTACCCTTAACTTCAAAAGTGAAAATTATCTGAACTCCGCCTATTTTTTTAAGCGGTGTAAACAACCCCTTAATGGAAAAATTGACATTGAGCCATTTTATCGCTAGAACACATGTCTAAGAGTAAGTGGTGAAATTGTAAAGTGTTTTCTAACACAAGTACCTCATAATAAAATCATTTTCAAACCCTTGAAAATCTTCCTTGCAAACAACCCCTAAATTGAAAAAACCACAAAAAAATACTTGGGTATGACATAAAAAGATGTAAGTATAGAGTAAGTAATACTTTATATTCTCTATAATAATTACCAAATTTTTAATCCCCTTTCAACCCTTGAAACATACCCCTTGATAAAAAATTGTAAACATTTTTTTTTATGTAAAATGAAAAGGATTTAAATATTATTCCACACTCTCGAAAATGATTATCATATTCTTAAGCTTTTCTACCCTTAAAACTACCCCTAAATTAAAACAGTAAATATATATGATTACATATTTAAAAAAATTTAATTTAGAGTAAAAAATTGCCATTTATGAAATAAAAAATTTACAAATTATATAAAATTCACTCAAATGTGTTATATATACATATAAGAACGTTGGTATGTATTCATGCCTATGTTTCCAAAATATATGAGCCATATTATGTATATATATACACATTACAATAGTTTTGGGTCTCTATTATGCTGCGTACTTTCACATTGCTCCAAATATTCACACTCCGAAATTTTCAGTTACTAAGTATAAAAATATATGATAAGTTTTTGGACCACAACTCCTTTAATTTTCATGCTATCACAATTTATAAAAAACCATTGTAAAGGTAATTAAGAGAGCTACAACATCCTTCATTGAAATATATATTAAAAAACCTTTTTCTTAAACGGTGAAGGGTTAAAGGGCTTAAGAGAGGCTGTGATTGCGCTGCCACGCGCTCTTTAAACAATCATATCTCCGTAAATTTTTGTGTGTCAGAAAAAACAAAGAAACCAAATTGTTTTTTCAGAAAAATACCTAAATTTTTCATTCCTACACTTTTATACGTATGTGTAGTCATTTTTGAGATATTATGAAAAAAGGTGGTTTTTTTTAAAATTTGGAATTGTTTTTAATCGTGACTTTTTGGAAAAAATATGTGTCCAGAAGCAGCAAAACTGATACGATCTTTCAAACTCTTCATAATAAAGTTAATTCTAGGCGGAATCCGATTAATTTTAATTTTGGTGGAAATGGCACTTATGAAACCCATTGATTTCAAAGAAAAAACATTAGATGCTCCTCTTATTTGCAATACAGTTCACTTACTTTACGTGGAAAAGACGTTTAATAGTGCTCAATTTAAAGCTTATTTCAAGCACTACAAAAATATTTTTTATTAGAATGCCTAAAATGCATCTGCTCGACGCTAGATGGCATTGACAACATCGATGAAATTTCAGACAAAATAAAAAACAGCTTTGATCTTTAATATGTAGCTTAATATTGCACTTAGAATACTTTATAAAAAACCAAATTGTTCATTTTATTACTTGCAACAATTTTTTTCTTTATAAAACTTTCGATAAAACGTTTATTTTTGGAGATATTTGCAAAAAACCGATGAAAAACGTGACAAAATTGCGAATTTTCAATTGCCAGTAACTTGAAAAGTATTTGATTTTTCGAAAAACTTTATAGATGATTTTTTGTTTAAAATGATGCCTTCTATCGATATCCGAGGTTATTTTGAAACAAAAAAAAAATTCACCTCCGAGAAGGGGTGGCAACCACCCCCAGGGTGGTTGCAGAGTTCAAATCATTTTCACTTTTGAAGTTAAGGGTAAGATGAATCAAATTCCAAAATTGTATGCAATTCGGTTCACAGTAAAAAAATTCGGAGCAATAATGCTTCAATGACTGCACTATATCATATTTGAATAGATTTGAACATTATATTGACTCCTATGCTAAAAGCACTAAAAGTGGAAACATTTAATATAGTGTTGTAACTTTATATATGCTATTTACATAAATGATATGAAACAAAGACAGTTGAGGAAGTATTGGTGTTGTCTGGTTTTGCCTAAAGGACGTGCAATGAACGTCAGTCGGTACTTACCGTGTTTGACTAATCCCATAAGGTATCTAGACGATATGTTGAGTTAGTAGTATTGTTATTAACTTATCATTCGTTAAGGGCAATTTTTCGTAATTTAGATTAATATTGAGTTATTGCATTCGCTTTGGTATAATTAATGGACCTTACAATCTGAGATTGACATTAAATTACTAGAGCGTGATAGTGAGCCTAGTAGTTATTATAACGAATATATTTGTACTTTTATCGTCAAACGCGTTTATGATAAAGAACGCCTATTGTCAAATTTAATAGAGGACATTTGTGGCACGTCTTTTATCAGCATGACAATTGGTAGCACGCATAATAATTCGTACCCGCTGGAGTCACTGCAGATAAATGGATCTGTATTATCATTACCATGGAAACAGTATTATCATTGGATCCAACTGTTGCGTCAATAACTAAAAATGCATGATGTAAAATAAATGTATTGACTAGAGACTTGACGCCTTACATGATTATCGTATCCGAATCTACAACTGCATTCAGATAAATCGGGCTAGGAAATTCATATTCGCTTACAGATAAACGAATAGAATTGAATCGATTAAAGAAATAAAAATGTTTTTTATGCTTATGTCTGGTTCTTGGTATAGTTTGCACTTTTAGTATGCGGAGGTAGCTGTAAATTGTGCATGCATTATTGAATTTTTCTCAGATATATATTTTGGCAATAAAAAATAACGACGATACTCGACCAAAACTCACACCGACCCACTGACTCTTAAATGTCTTTATATTAAAAATGGTTTTATAATGTTTTAATATTTTTTTACAAATGAATTATAATTTAATTGAATATCCTCCTCTAAATAATAGACGTTACATGCCGGTTATTGAAATTAAGCGAGTAGTAGCAAGACCTTATCTTTACAGGCGATAAACGGTGCTTTATAATTAAAGATAATAAAAATTATGGTTGCCTGTAAAGTCGGTTTTACGGGCGAAGATTTTACGTGACAACGTCTTTTTCTCGGTAGAATATTTATTGATATGAATATTATTAAATTGCACAATAGGAACAAGGAATTGAATGAAAATAAGAATTGCACAAATTTTAACTATAGAAATATATTTTGTTTACTAAAACATTGTACATAATTTGAAATTAATTAAAAATTTTTATTGTAAATGTTGAATAAAACATTTACTAAAATTGGAATTTGAAATTCTTGCTAAACACAGTTAAATTCTAACTCCGCGCGTGGTGATTGGTCGGTTTAGTTCGTTTGTTTGGTCGCACTGTTATGACAGGTTAGAGGTTATAATTTGTTATTTTAAATGTTTGACTAGCAATACGCACTGTTTCTTCTCAATCGACTGAATTACGATTGATTGCAGAGTGATTTAAACTAATAATTTACTTAACACTATCAACATTTGTCAATAGTATGACATAACCTATAAACTCAGTTTCTCAACTTTTGTGTCAATCTAACAATTAATCAATCAATCATAGTTTACGATAATGAAATATCAGTGTACAATTATTTACCTTTATTGTTGTAGTTGTTGTAAATGACGAATCTAAGCACTCCACATTTTCACGAATAAACATAGTTATCTGCTTTATCCCGTGCGGCGGACCCACAGTTATCTGCTTTATCCCGTGCGGATCCCGTGCGGCGGACCCACTGGACGGGCATCGTAACGTTACCGGGCGTTACACTTTTTCATGAGTGACTCCGAGCCGCAACCTAATTTAAGACGTTGTCACGTCAAAAAGTGAGTATTAATAAAACCATTATGTCTGGTGATTCATAAGATTATCACAACATTCTTATACAAACAATAGTACTAAACTGAACCACTATATTTAATTCAAGTACCAGTACCAAGAAATTTAAAATATATACTTTTTTATTTTGTTCATTAAATTTTTAGTTTTAAACAAAACTAGAAACATTGTTTAAATGCAACCTTGTACTTTCCGCATTAACATATTATTCATGCATTCATTCACTTTATTGCAAAGAAATGAAAAGTAGAACATAGGCTGATCTTGTATTAGTAACTCTTAATATGAAACTTGTTATTCTACAAAATGTATTACTATTACTGCGGTTCATAGAATAACAAGTTCAAAAACTACGAAAACATAGTAACTAGTTTTTTTAGTAACTGATATGTTTGCTTCATTTACCTGTTTATAACAATAATTACTACGTATTCAATGCATTTTCTTATCTTAACTCACAAACACATCAATGAATAGCTATCCTAGAAGTTTGTTGCATTGCTGTGAAAATATGATCTTATGATACGTTTACACTAACAAATAAGTTTAATTACAAAAGTTAGTTTAGTTTGACAATAATTTCATAATATCTACAGAGGATATTTCCACATTTCCTTCAGTACACTGATATTTTTGTGTGTGCTATATGTTACCAAAATATAGCTGTAGAAAAAATAGCTGCTTTTCTCCTCAGGAGTGCAGGATTTACACCATCGGGATACTACGTCCGATTGAAATAAGTTTTACACAATTTTATTCATATTACATTAACTTTTGGGTAATTTGAAAGCAGAATTTTTCAAGATTAAGTCGGAGTTCTTTGCGATGAAAGGATCATTTTTTGAGTGGGAAACCTATAGGTAGTGGAGGGGTTATTCGGTGCGTTACCGATGTGACAGCATCGGTCCCGGCGAATGAGGGTCACCGGTTAGCTTACGGAGATACACCGAGTACATTCTAATTTATTTACAAAATGTATGACAAATAAACCTTTTACATCAAATTTTCACCTTTAACATATAAAGAGAAATATTTTAAAAGAAAAAATCTTTATAATTCGGATTTTTATGAACAAACAACAATTTTTATTTATTATATTTGACTCGGTGAATTAATGTTATAAAACACGTATTTTACTAATAAAGGAAGTTTCAAATATTATTTTTTTTTTATATTTAATTAACATCATTGTTCCTGCTTATGATTTTTATCACAATTATTGTAATTACATACAGTTATCTTTCACCTGTTTACACAAAGTGACGGTTTATACAGTTTATTAAATTGAGCAGGCACCTTAAAATTATTAATTCATTATTTTAGAGACTACAATGTGATATTTCGCTATTTTAGAGACCAGAGGGACGTAGCCGAATAGGGATAAGAATAGGCCTCTATTAATACAATGAATACTTAGAATGTTCATGTAAGATAAAGTACAATCGGTTGAGTAGTTTACGCGTCAAATCAAAACATACCAACAAAGTCACTTTCGCATGTATAATATTACTAGTTAGGCCTAAACCCCACTTTATGACAAATTATCAGACCCAATTGTGCTCCTGATGAAACAATGAGTCTACCACTTCACTTGTTAATAGGTGTCTGTGGCACCTTCAGATACCAGACGCTGCAATACAATGTAGGTAAATGTAAAAATGGAGCTAAATTCAACATTCAAATTTAGTAATCCCTATCTACCATAGTTAAATTATGTGTAGGAATCTATTTTACCTGTTTATAGTTATTTCTGTTGTCAAAACAATCCAAAGGTTCATTTTGAGCGCCTTTGTTACTGAATTTCTTTATATTTCATTAGTCGAATATGACAGCAGTTTTCAGATACCAGACGCTGCAATAAAAGGAAGGGGAACTGAAGCTAAATGTAATATTTAAAGTACGTTAAAATTAAATTATTTACTTTTCTCTACCTTTATATTGAAAAATATTTTTAATATTTCAGATCGTTTATAGATAAAATTGTATATTAATACAAACGCAAAGTCCAGCTACTTTTATCTTGCATATAGATCTTGCCGACTGCTTCAACGGGAGTCTTCGGAGTCAAATTCTGAATATCTCATGTTGACCTTTCTAAGTTAGTGTACTTACGCAATCGTTGAAATGTAAAAACGACTTGAAAAGTAATGGTTCCTTTTTTGGGAATTTACATAATGCAAATGTTAAGATTTTTAAAATAATAGTTAAATTATTTAAACATATGATTGTACTGTCATAAAACTATGTTTACACAGAGCAATTGGTACATTTGACTGGCTATTTCAATTAATATTAATTTCACAAGGTTTTACAACTAGACGAGATTTTTTGCTAAATTAAATAACAGTGGAACGTAGCATGGAGGGATTTTCAAAATAAGAATAGGCCTATTTTCATAACAGGCACCTTAAGAATGTTCATAAAAATATTAGTACAATCGGTTGAATATTCTACGCTTTATATTTAAACTAACATAGTGAATTTTGCAGTACAATATTATAAATATTAAATACTTTACTATTTACATACATTCTATTTTTAAATACATTTTAAGAGTTCTACTTACTTCAGTCGAACATTTAACTGCTTTTGGTGGTACATTTAATTTTATAAATTCTATACATAATTTAGTGTAACATCAGAAGATTTTTGAATTATTAATGTTTTTCAATATCATTTAGAATACATTTTCTTATATAGATCCATCTCTTTAATAAAATTACACAATATAATAAAATTATTGGTAGAATTTAATACAAGTCACCACTATCAGCATGCGGGTATTGAGTCGTGAAATGAGTCGTTTTTTGCTTAATATTTTAATTAGATTACCTCCTAGCCTGTCGTAATATAGCTCTTAAAATAGATACTCAATATATAAGGTGTTATTTCATGTAGATAGAAGTTTTTACATTGTATGATCCACATTACATTTCAGTGAGTAGAATACTTATTCAGTGAGTAAACTAGACCATCTTAGTAATATAAAATTCCTTAGGAAGGAATGAAAATTATATAAATTCCTCCAACACCAACTGTGCCGGCAGCGTAGACTGCGGCGGGTATTGCCGCAAAAGTTTAGGAAACATTAAACAATATTGAAATCAACTTGTGTAACGCCAGATTCACCACGCGTTCGCTCACTTTTGTGTTTCTAATTTAACATTTTGCATGACTTAGTTATTGTCATCTATGATAATATGCATCTACATGAACTTTATGCTAAACTTATATGACTATTAGGCTATATGCTTAATTACTATTAAAAAAAAACAAGACAACTGTAAAAATCCATCTTGATTTCCCGTCTACCATCGCTTCGCGGAGAAGGCAGTGTGACTGCGTTACTGGTTTACATGTTAATGTGGTTAGAGTGCAACTTATCAGCTGATATTACGTCGGTTAGTGGATTTTAAAACCTATCAGCTAATATTAAGTTAGTCAGTGGATTGTATTACCTACATTAGATAATATTAAGTCTTTTAGCGGATGCAATAACCTATTAGCCAATATGAAGTCAAAAAATATCGTATTACAATAAAATTTTATTGTATTTTTAAAACTCACCTGAACAACTTATCTCGTCTCTATTCAATCAGTCTACGCTAAGCTTTTTCTACTTAGAACAATTGAAGTTTTCATTTCTGCATTGTATGTTATGTAATTATACTGTGCAAAATAGATAATAATTTATATGAATATAGCACTCATACGTTTTAAATAATTGTTATGTATTTTAATGGTGCTATAAAATATAACTAATATTTTGCATCAAATTTTTATACATATGTAATAACATTTTATATAAAAATTTAAGGTAGTTTGACATTTTCTGGCAACACAACATATATAGCATTTCTTTGCAATATATTTTACTACAAGATAAAAGTACGCCACACCACGCGTGACACGGGCTTCGCTAAAGTTGCATGCAAAATTTCCAATCTATAGATCATTTAAATATTGACAGATAAAACAGCTGGACCATCGTAGAAAAAAAGTAGAACAACAACACAGAACTTATTCATAAGGGCAATAAAGTTTCATGTAAAATTTTACATATGAAATTTTTCGAATCGTATCATGCCCCTTACTTATACATTTTTGTTCATTGAATTCGGTTTCCTACGATATTTAAATAAAAAAAAGGAAAGTCTGTAGAATACATACAGTTATTATAAAAACAAGATTTATATTTTGGGATAGATATACTACAGGTGTTACTAAATCACATGTTTGAATCTCATACAGGAGTACTGACTTTTTAAAAATAATTATTTATTCTGCTAGTTTCTCGTTGCCATTATCATTAACCATAGGACTAATGTAAAAACATTTGCTAACACTCCAAGAAATCCCATGGAATGAGATGCAACATCATCGAACTCAGTGTTCCTCATAAATAAATCGTTTCATGTATTATTTTTGTAGGTCAGTTCGTTTTTGAGATACCATGTGATCAGGCAGACAGAAATAAGATTATTCCAGCTCCACGAGGATAGGATTTGTTAAATCTCTGCCAATAATACAAAGAAGAAATATATGCATTCTTTTGATAACAACGTATCAAAATTAACTTTAATCTGTATTAAAACGAGAACTTAATACTAAGAAGGAAATATAAATATGAGTTTTACAATAAAACTACTGTATATTAAATATATCAGAAACGTAGGAACACGAGTACTTTCCAGGAACTCTAGTTCTACCAGTCCATATATAAATAGCATACAGTACGAACTGCTGCTTTGATACAATCACTTATGTTTGAGGAGATATTGCAGGGTATTATCGGTGAAAATTGTATGATGGTTTACGTTAGACCCCCCCAGGTGTACGGTAAGTATACTATAATATGCTCTAACAGTTATGTATATTCCTTAGACTGGAGGTATAGAGTTTTGGTAAAATAATACACAGCCAATAATTTATCAACGTTTCCCGTGTTATGTACTTTATCGAAATAGCATATGCAAGGTTAACATACTTTTTAAATTTGTCCACAATTTGGATTTTTTTGCATCAGGATCAATATAGTTTTCTAAAACTATTAAAATATATTAGTAAAAGCTTAATTTACAAAATAAATAATTGGGTATACTGTGTATTAACCGGACTTGAAGTTTAATATGTTATAAAATAAATCTTTAAAGTGTTTAAAATGTTAAGGCAGCAAAAAAAACGTGGAGGAAATTTTAGGGGTCTAAGAGAGTTCAATGTTACCCAAAGTAAATATTGAACAAAATATTTAACGTACAATATTTTATATCTTTGTTTCTTTCCTCCTTGCACTGTCAGAAATTCCATTAGTGGAAAAAAATACTGTTTTGGTATAAAATGTGTGATACTAGTCATTAATTGACCTTTAAAATTTAAATAAGTCAACTTCAAATAATGGTTGTTTAATTTCATTAAAAACCATCCAATCGAACTGCTAAGAAAGTTGTGGTTTAGTAAAAAAATATATTTTATTGTAGCAAAATTTTCATTATTTAATTTTTAGAAAGAAAGGAACATAGTTAGCCGAGTTACTGTAGATTAACAATTAATTTAGAGATACCCAATTTTTTCGAAAGGTTTAAAGTTACAAGTTCCTAATTTACCACCGTTCGTTGTTATTTCTATTCGCAAACAAATAAAATATGTACTTTACTCCAGTAGCTCTAAATAAATTGTTGTATTTTTTTATTATTTTCTGTATAAATAAGTATTTTCCAATAAGATGCTTTTAATTAAAAAGTTGATTAATTAATTAAACAATGATCTGTATAGTTCATAATATCAGTGAAATGCGGCACAAAATGTCTAGTCTCAGAATTCAATAAGAATATCCAACTACCAAAGTCACTTCCAAAGCCCACTGTTTGTCAAACCTATCGAATATCGAATCTCAGATAACGACTTCTTTACGACGGCCGGATCCAGACAAAAGCAAACAAGCGATAAATCATTTGAGAAACAAGACAGGGTTAGGTCTGCTTTACAGTACAAATGGCAATGTTAGTTTTGGAGAAATGTGGTCACACGAAAGTACATTTGTAGCTGGTATGACCGTCATACGTAAACATACATACATATTTGTTTCAAGTTTTTTTTTACGATGGAATGGTTTTGAAGGAAATAGGATTTTTCCGCGCATTTCTTGTCTACGTAGATCTGAAGTTTTTTGTATGGTTTTTGAAGAAGTCTAGTGCTGACATATCTCTGAAGATATCTTGCCATATTAAATATTAAAACTTTCTTTCATTGTTTTAGGGTATATAACAATGTTTAAATTGTAAAACTTCCGGTCACAGGTAGGAAAGGTTACACAACGTTGCAGTGCGCGGGTATTATATTTGTCAACGACTTTTAAAATTGAATTTACACTCTAATAGTTTTCTTCTTTTACCATATGGATAAACTTCAAATGTTAATATGTCTCATGCTAATATATCATACAGTTGTTCCCAACTGAATTACAAACTAATTTATTCAAATACTAATTACATATTATATTTGAAGAAGAATTACTTGTATAGGAAAATCATATTAGCCGTCTGGAATGACTGTTAATTACATCAGTGTTAAATGAAGAGTAAGTTAGTAAACTAAGAACATGCTTGTCTGATATTTGTTACTTTCATAAATACTCATGTTCGTTAGCAGAGGCAAAAAAGGTTGTAATTTTTGTTTTTATTCTAAAGTTTCATGTTGTTTTATTATATTTTGCGTCTAGTAAAACTTACTGCAGTGAAGTATAGTTAAACTTAATTTTAGCTATACATATTCTTGAATAAATATATTTTTCTATTATAATAAGCACTGAATACAAAAATGTTCTTTTCATGCTCTAATATAGAGTTTTTCTTTTTAATTTCAACTTTTCTGTTCTATCAATAAAAAGTAAATGAGTTAAGATTATAATACTCGGTCAATTCTTCAATTTGGTGATGAATGTAGCTGACCTGGCTTTGCATAGACAGTTTTTGGTTGTGATAGTTTTTGTTTCCTTTTAATTTTTTATTTGATTTTTTATTATTGGTTTGATATTACATTTATCACAGCAGAGTTTATCGATGTGAGTTTCAACTATATTCTATGTGAAGTGACGTAAATAACTGAGGCAGTAAAATTAATGCTTTACTATTCACGCTCCTATATTTAATAATAAATTGATTTATACGTTCTTTTTTGTATTCTTTTAGGATTTATTTAAATCTAAAGAGCAATTAGTTTTTCAGAAGTTCTCCTGAAATTAAAATGGACAGAAAACATAGCGGAAGAGGATTTATAAAGCTCTTTGAGTGTTACCATTCTTATGTGTACATTACAATTTCTGTAGCACAGTCTGTTCTCCAGATATCTTACAGAATAAAGCACTAGGTCATACAGACAAACAGACGAAAGAGAAATTGTATCAGTTCAAAGATATTAAAGTAATCAAATTTCTTAAGATGGCATGTGGATAGGTAAACTAGCTGAGGCCCAGCTAAACTTATGGAAGGCATTCATAACACCAAAATTGAACTTAGATATACAGAAATGGATTGTATACAAAATTTTTGTTTTTCGTCTATTTATTTGTCAAGATATGTTTTAGATGATACCTAAACAGTTACACGTTTGGCTGCATCCAGAGTGGAATAAAACCAATTATACAACTCAATCAGTTTTTGAGATATACTACTGAAAGTAAAGCACATGTCACTGAGATATATGCACCTTGTAGGTTCAAGTATTATGTAAAATTTATTCAAAACCAATGGTTTGATTTTTTTTCGAGGTATAATTAAAAAGGACCATATACTGGGAAAAGAGAAATTTAGTACACCTTAGAATGATAATCTTTGCAATCCTTCAGCCAATAAATATCACCTTGAAATTGAATGTTAAAATAGAATGTGATATCAGGTTAGATGTTCAAAATAATTATTATGAGTAACTTTTAAACTTAAAGGTATGAAATTAAATATAAATAGGGTTAAACTTCGTTTAATAAATGTTCTAATTTAGTTATTTGTATGAAACGTAGCATAATTAAAATAAACCTTTTTTATTTACATACTACCTCGCTTGCAAAAATTAGCGAAGAAAAAGTATTTATTTATTGGAGATTCTCGAATACAAGATGTATGATCGACAAACGAAAAGTAGTTCAAAGTTACATCATGTTGTGTAACAAGACTGCCAAATATGTCAGGTGGAATAACTGTGCCTGTGACTGGCATAGCAATGTGAAATCCCAGACATGTCCCGCATTCTTGTCCATTACTGTAGAGATTACAACCATCTATATTTGAGATTAAAGGGAACTTGAAATATTTGACTATAACGACTTTTGATATACTTTGAGTTCCATATAGTGTAATTTGATAGCCTCACTGGTTTTTACATTATACAGAATTTTACTATTTACCTATTATTCATTTTAAACATATTATTATTTTCGATTTACTAATGATATTTACGCTTAATTTTATTTTACTAAAAGTTAATATATATATATATATATATATATATATACTTTGCGGGAAATCCTTTTCGCTACATATGTTTAAACCTTCGATAATCGTTTTTCGAAGGCATAAATATATGTAAACCCGATGCAATACAGTATACAATCACTCTCCCTAATCTCTGTTCCTAGTTCTGTGTTTATTCGAACAGTTATATCAATATTTATATTTCTACTCCGTATCGTATGCTTATAAGTGAAAAACTGATACAATGTAACCTCGACAATTTTCTGTTATACAAACGTACATGTGGTATCTTGTGTATTGCTTCTTGGGTTTATTTGCTATAGTCACAATTTCATTGCACTCGATTTTTTTTCTTTCGTGGTCACGAAGCGAATGTTTCATTGTATAACTTTCGAGGTAGGTCTTCATATTTTTCTTCCATAAGCTACTGTAAAAATGCCGTTTAAACACGTCAGTGGAAACCATCTTTTAGTACTTTGTATGTACGCATTTCCAACTTTTTTTTACTCAACAGAATAAAGGATAAACTAATAGGCTTGAAGGCATCACTGCCATGCCATGCTACCATACAGTATAGGTTACGTCATTACTATAAGTATTTTACAATGACATGCAAATACAGAGCAGTGTGACACTGTAGCTGTTACATTTCGGCCGTATCTGTCCACTAGGGTTTGTGTGATGGAGTATCAAACACTCAGACCTCCACACTTCCAAACAACCTCACAAACTTTGGCCTTTATAATATATTTAGAATACATTTGAATGTCTGTATCAAAGGTGATTTAAGGTATAAAGAATATTTCACGAGATCTGCTTTGCCACCCAGAGATTATACCTTCCCTGCTATAGGGGCGATGATTGGCTGGAAGCCAGAACTAATTGTTTTAGAAATCGCAATGCAAAAATACGTTTATTTCAAAATTCTAGAATAGTTAGAAAGCTTGGAAAACAATCTTTATTCTGTAACATAAAGTCGTAAACTCAATATTTTATTTTAAAATTAAAATCTATTGCAGTTAATTGATTAAGGAATAGCAAGAGTTAGTTATGTTAGTAGTTTTATAACCGATATGGTTTATATTTCCTTCAATTGAATTAAATATGTATAATTTTTAATATTAATACACTCCATTTTAGTTTAAAAGACCTCTAATATTTCTTGTGGTGCAATTTCATAGTCATCCTTATACTTGAAATAAAGTTTTATTAAATTTCTCCGATAAGTTACACATTTGAATAAAGAATTTCTGACAAAAATGAATATATATTTTATACTTATTATTGCTTTCTTCAGAAAGATGAGCACTTCGTATTTTTTGTATATCACAACATATTGTTAATTCTGATAACTTTATAGGATGCTGTTGGGTCTGGTGTGGATTTAAGAACAATACATACATTTATGCCTATTAAATGACTCGTAGCTTTCTTTTGCCAAAAACATCAAGATAGTTCATTTTATTTACTAAAACCTGTCCTCATTATATTATTATACAAAATCGTGTTTCTATTCACCTATAACATGTTCAAGACATATACTGGGTCCTCTTTTAATTATTAAATTCTACAAACATTTCAAAAGAAGAGTAAATTAAAAATAAAACTAACAAAGATTAAGACGCTAAAAGTTAATTTAAACCTCCCCAAAATATTTTTATATTTATAGTCTAATATGTAAAAAATTCCTGTATTTTTTAATGGGACAGAAATTAATACCAAAGTATTACAATTATAGTCTTATTGTGCCCTCTCTTATTAAGTTTTATGTCCAGAAATTACGGCCTTGGGTATTTGTCCAATCATGGCAGACCAGACTTGAATGAACTCATCCGGAACACTTGGGACCCTTAGTAATCCTCTTAGGTTTAACAAGTAGAAATTACATGACCCTCCTACATTCGCAGTGGCTATTATTTTTAATTCAAATGCTAAACTTGAACCTTATCATTGATTTATTTTAAACAACTCTAGCTAATTTTACAAACTATTCCACTATAAACAAAAAAAGAAAATTTACTGACAAACCTTTTAAATAATACAATTAAGATATCTAGTGTATTTAAAATGAGCCAAAAGTAGCTTAGAAATGTTTATTCATAATCATACAATTCAAGGTCATGCACTTGTATAAGAGTACAGCGCACCCGTGTTACATAGCATGCTTTGCTGAGATATAATGCAAAATTCATCGAAATAATTCAGAAACTTTGATATAAATATAAGTTTCACAGAGAAATTTGAGAAATTCATTGGTACTTATAAAACCATTATCCCTCTTGGACTTCTGGGCCTATGCATAGCTCTATAAACTTTTTGTTTTTGTTATTCTGACACCGATTAGGAAATTTAAATGTGTAATAGACACAATTATTCATTTTCGGGAATGTTTATTCATCGTTTATAAAAGCAATTCCTATGACGATCCCGTTTTTCAACGAGAATTCGATTTCATAGCCGCGGGCAAACTACAAGTTACGCAGCAATTTCTTTATTCGTGGTTATTTTATATCAATGTTATTATCCAATAAGGAAATGCATAAGGATAAGAGATTATTATCTTTTACATTTAGAGGATGGTTAGGAATATTAGGGCCATTTTCACATTGAAACTATAAAGAATGAATAAGAATTTATAGAACTTATTATAAAATGTTTATTAATAACTCTTTCGGTTTATTACTACTTAACTGTTTTATAACCGACGTTTAACACAAATTTAATATTTTTAAATAATTTAAAATTATGTTTTATTACAACCTTAAATAATATGTGTACATACAGCATATAAATTAGATAAATATTAGCATAGAATGTCTTTCAGATAATAAAACATGTTTATACTAAAGCGAAGTTGATAATACATTTTTCAATGTAAATAAATAAAAAATTGATTTAAAGTTGAAATAATGTTATCCTTTTAGGAGTTTTGCTATTTTTAGAGTACTTCATTTTTAAATTACTAGTTTGTTTAGTTAGCAGAAGAAATGATTAGCAAAAGAAAAGTTTGACGTAAAAACTCAATCACAATTGACTAAATTAAAAGGAATTTTCTCTTGTTCTTAGTAATATTGATGCAAATTTTATAGACAATTTCTCCATAATTCGCTGGTCCTAAAATCCCTATTTAGAACTCATGAATTCTACTTGCATGTCATTATAGTACGGCTTTTAGCCATTAGGCTTCCAAGAGGTTAATTAAAACATAGTACACATGGGTTTTGCTGTAAACTTTTGGACATTTTGAAAGACAGCAAGACATTTCTGGTCCAACTGTAAGTTAATTATAATATATTTATATACAAATAATTACAAATTACATAAAGTAAAAAACAAACTTGACTAATTCGTTCAACAGAAATATTTCCTGTCGCAAGTTTTGCCGGGATAAAGTATTTCTGATTTTAGTTTGCTTAAAAATTTCAATACCACAAACAGATTTTCCATGATGTTATACTTTTTGCCTGTTAAGAATGTTTACTAAAGGTATTTAAAAAAGTATAAAAATAGATGAAAAATGGTATAAGTTAATAAGATGTAATTCATAAAACGGTACTCAAGATTCAAAGGAGTTTACAAGTATCCTCCAGTAGTTTCTTATGTACAAGGAATGTTTTTTTACTAGACCTAAATACGTTTTACATCATTACAGTATTATTCTTACTCTACCAAGTATCATTGTGATCTCTCAATGTTACATAACATAAAAGGTTTTAAACACTTATAAAATGTATAAAAAGATCCTTTGTACTATACTATATTTACTACCACCTTAAAATCATCAAAATAATTTTAATTATGTAGAAGCACAATTTGGACCTACTCGTACTAAATGATTTATAATACTAATTAAAAACCGTAAAGAAATTAAAATGATTGACGTTTTAAAATATAGAGTAAAATATTTTTAAATAAAGCACTGTTACTTAAAAGTGAAAACCAATGTTTTGCACTTACACTACAGTGTATACCAAACGATCAAATGAATAACTGGGTGACATATATTATCCTGAATTGAAGTATGAAAATATTGTGAACATTACAAAAAACACTCAAATATAATGCACCTAATGCAGTAACTTTCTCAAGTAATGTGAAAGACAGTCAGATAGACGTACAGACCGAAGTACTATAAATATCTATTATTACTTATTGTATCACAATCTAGGTATAAATACATAAATAAATAATGAGAGCGGTGTATCAACAAAAACTAAGCTCCACTTTAATCCCTCGTAATTGACACCAAAATGATGAGTTTATAAGTACACGACAAATTCGGCAAACTTAAAGTTAACAAAAGAGAAATCTGTACATACAAATACTAAAGCATGTACTTCCTAGTCTAGAGTGTTTAGACTACGTAGCAATCATGAGGTGCACTCAACAACGTATACTGTACTCACTCCAGAAGTACTTTATCCTACGTCTATATTGATGAGAATAACGAGGATCTGTGATGTTTGTTTACACATTTTCAGATAAATCTCGATGAATAAAGGCATTTTAGTAATTCTGACCATGGAATAAAAAAATAAAAAGAACCATATAACAATATCTTCGGTATACACTAGATAAAAACTCTTTAAACATCGATTGTCTTGTCAATTGAATTACAAGTTCTGAGAAGATTAAATTCTTAGTAGCTTTCCTATCGTACAATAAGGCAGTGTCAAGAATGAGGATGTCAATTTTTTAGAGGCATAATTGTATAATTTAAAATCTCAATCCATTGAGGATAAAATAGCACCAGTCACATCATTTTTATGAGACATACAGGGTGGCGCATTTGTCGGTTTCCCAATAAATTGGGACATTTTGTTTCGATATGTTGGTAACAATTTTCAGTTGGCAGCAACACAGAGTACGTCATTGTTGCCTGTTCCAGTGGCTAGTGTAAAGGGACGTTCATTGCATATGTTGTTTGTTTTTGTGTGCTTTTAAAATGTTTACAACCCAACATCGCGTTTACATCCTTCGGTTGTGATAGAAGCAGAATAAAAACACGTTTATAATAATTGAAGAATGTAGTGGTAAATATCCAGGTGTCGCGATACCCACTCGGCAGTACATGCTGAAGTTAAATAAGAAATTTGAAAACACAGAAAGCGTTTTAAATTCTCCTGAGTGTGGTCGTTCACGATCAATTTGCAACGAAGGAAACCTGCAGATAGTGTCTAAAGCTTTGTAGGCAGTCCCGGTAAATCGACTCATAAGGCAACTGCTGAACTAGAATTATCAAGAAGAAACGTGGAAAGAATGCTACAGCAATTAAAATGTAAGCCATACCGTCCATCTTTATTCCAAGCACTTCACGAGGCCGAGTCCGATAAGCGATCAGAATTATTGGGGGCAATAATTTATCCGCTCAAAGGTGATCCAAATTTCTTGCAATAAATTTTGTGGTGTGATGATGCATGTTACAAACGAATGGACGTGTTAATCGCAGAACTCCAAGCAGAACACAATGTGCCTAGTGTTATGGCATGGGGAGGTATTATGAGTACTGCACTGATTTTCTTGAAGGAAATGTTAACTCGGAAAGTTAATTACTAACTGTTGCTGTAAGAAGTAGTAGTTCCCGAGCTAAGAAACAATCCTGTTTTCAATATTCATTTGCTCATCTGACAACAAGATGGTGCCCCAGCACATTTCGGTATCCTAGTTCAAGATTATTTAAATAAAACATTTAATGAATGGATTGGTCTCTGTGATACAATCGATTGGCCTGCGCGGTCGCCATACCTGACTCCACGTGATTCTGCATTGTGGGGTATTATAAAGGAGACCTTGTTGCTTCACAACCGCAAATTCTCAACAAACTCAGAAACCTAATTACAAACGCATCTCCCCTTGTGAATAATGAAAAACCTTTATATAAAAATGTGTGATTCTGTTCTCAGTCATTGTATGAAGTGTATACAAAATCAAGTAGGACATTTTGAACAACTGCTATAACATTGTAGAGTAATATGAAAGAAATTTCATATAATGAATTTTGTTTCTTGTCTGAAAGTGTTTTATTCACCTAACTTATAATGCCTTTACATTTCTCTTCTGGGGAAATTAACATATGCGCCACCCTGTCTATTTTATCAAAGCGATTGTTAGATAGTTGGTCCATTGTTTTCCCCTCATACATTTTCTATGAATCAGGTCTACTATAATAACATAGTTTATTGCTAATAAAAATTATTTACAGTGATCCTATGCGCATGAGTAGCCAAAAATTTTATAAAACCATGTTTTATAATGTTTAATTTTTTAGGCATATTGTTCAGTGAAGTCAATAATATGTCAGAATCATATTCGCGAGTCCTGAGTGTATGAAAAATTAGAATTGAATTGGTCTCTATGAAAAACTATACGGCTCTGTATGTATATTTAGGAGTAATATACTAAAAGAATTTTGGTTATAGCTGTTATTTAGCTTACATTTTGTAAAATTCTCAATTTATAAAATTTTAAAACTTCTTACATTTATATTCTAAATTAAAGCAACTAAAGAATAGTTGTTGTTGTTGAATAATAAGACCCATTTTTATTGATATATTAATGAAAAGGGTCATTTTTATCAATGTACATATAGAAAATATTTGTAGTCTAATACTAAAAACTGTGCCAAAAATTAAAAATCGCCTTTATACCTTATTTTATAAAAAATTTAAACTACGATTTTATATTACTTAGCAGAGTCATTATAAAAGCGATATTACTCATGCTTTGATTTACTCATTTTGCTGATATT
Source organism: Homalodisca vitripennis (assembly GCF_021130785.1). Lineage (NCBI taxonomy): Eukaryota > Metazoa > Arthropoda > Insecta > Hemiptera > Cicadellidae > Homalodisca > Homalodisca vitripennis. Next base: position 163,705,586 of record NC_060207.1, on the reverse strand, counting down.
ATTGTTTTAAATACGAGTATAATACAGTAACCTCCAAATTTCGGTTAACACTTTTTGGTACATATCGAGCAAATTTTATTTCCAGAATTAAACATTATATTTAAAAATTAAATATTATAGTATTTTTTGCATTCTTCCTTCAATATTAACTGGGCTGCCTCACAATTCATATGTTCCGTAAATTTATTTGTTTGCGGGTCTCAGCAAGTTTTAGTTTACTTTGTGCGTTTTTATACTTTATTTTTTTATATTTTATTATGCTTTTATAACCTGACACGTAGTCTGTATAGAATGATAGATAGTTACGTAAAAATATAGGCAATCTCATAATCCAACTACAAATTTTATTTATGTTGCTTGTAGCATAATTGTAAAATACAACTTTCTGCCATAAGTTTGAAGGATTTCTTACTTCCATAGTATTTCCTCGTGTAGGGACATGTGGAATAAAATTATATAACACATTGCTTCGTATCTATATAATTTTTAACCACTAAACTAACAAATACCCTTATTGTAAGGCATTATTTTACAGTAAAATGTTTTATTTCTTAGTATTCACGGTAATCAAAACATAACGTTACGTTTATACGTGAACAATGGGACTTGGAGAACAATTAGTGGAGATCTGCCAACCATTGCCACTCTGGCTGGATCTATCTAGTGATAATTCTCGATACGGTAAAATGTTACACACCTTCAACAAATTTTGTTTACCTTGAAATATCTCTTTATATGTTTGAATTTAATACGAACTGTCATGTATTTTACACTGGAATATAGTAAACTTGTGCACTGATGGAAATCCGTTCTAATTTATTACAAGTAACGTAGTATTAATGAACTAGATGTTTCATCCACTCCAATTCCAGTGTGAAGAAGATTTTTCGTAATGATAAATGTATAATTTCTTACTTATTAATTATCATGGTAATGACTGTAATTATCTGCAAAGAAAGAAAGCTTATGAAAGATTTCTCGCAAACGTCGTACATATTCTGATGCAATAATCATCTGTAATAAAGAAGTGTGAATCTTTACCATTCCCATTAATGAATTATAGGAACTATTACTAAAACTAACTATTGTTCTAAAACATTTTATTTAATCATATTATCATTTGAAGGCGCATTGAACTCTACATTATAGCTAATTGCATGTTTTACGTTTAAATTATACTTTAAGGGCGATCAAAAAGGACTACGTTCTATCGCATTCAATAAATCAGTTAAATTTACTGATTACTGGAGTACCTTTTTAAGTAGTACAGTAAACCTGCAGTGTTATCTTTAAATTCAGTCTACATAAAGCAAATACAAGTCGCAAATAATATATGCACTTTAAACTCTTATAAAATTAGCCTTGTCCATTATATTTGCAGTATCAATTAAATATATATCAGGAAACATATGATCCAGTTGCATTTTATGTACATGCAACACAGATTCACATTACTTCCATAAACAAATAACCCATCGATGATGGATAAATAGTACGCCGCGATATTTATAGGGGACCGTGAACTGTGTAGGTTGTTTGTTTAAGAAATGACCAAATTTAAGTACAGGTTTTTTATTTAACACGTCCAGTAATTTCACCAACTTATACATTTTGACTTATAAACGTATTCCGTAACCATAGATCTATTATATTTTGATTTATATGTTTATTTTTATAATTTCAAATACCAATATATGATGCACTATAAGTTTACGTAAATAGAAAATCAGGCTTTTATAGTTTGTGCCATATATGCACTAAACATGTTTAGACAATTTTCAATATATACTTGAGGTTTTGCATAGTTTAAATTTTAGCCTTCATTTCATAAGCGTCTGAATATTTTGCATGATAAGACATTCAAATATAAAAACGTGATGAAGTGTAAGCGCATGGTAAAACCATTGTACTGCATCATACACCTCAGAATAAGGATAGCTTTTTCGAAGTAGCCCAAATTATATCGTAACAAACACCACAGAACATTAAATTGAATTTAATTCTTCTCATGTTTAACTCTTTGGTTAATGTATACTTTATAATCACCTGCGATACTCTCAATTCATTTGACATACTTAATGTTTAAAGATATACATTAATAAATCTTTAACCTCCACAATCTGCAATCGTTTCATTTCTCAAAGCATAACATAAATGGCTTTTCTTATAGTCAATCTATATATAGTTCAGTGTTGATGTTCACTGAAGTATTGTGAAATTGGATTGCGTATTTATACTATGTAATACGGCGCTGGTATGTAGGAGACACACTCTGCAACGTGATGAATTGTTTTATGGAGTAATGTTCTATTGTGTCTAATAAATTACTATAAATATGTTTTGTTTCAAAGATTTGGGTGGTTCTGATGAGAAATAGTTTTCTACATTCTTCACCTATGGTAACACGATTCTGGATTAGTTAATTTTAATAAATAAATGATGTTAAAGAGTATATTCCACTTATTAACACGATATGATTCTTTGAATTGTCACACTTGCAACAATAAATACAAAAAACTATTAAGAAATCAACTTGAGTAAACATAATAATTTTAATATTTACAATCAAATAGACAGAAAAAATAAAACTCTTACCAGGATTTGTCCACGATGTATGAGGCAGCAGCAGAAAATGAAACAGAAGCTCGTCCTGTTTATATGTTTTATGGTTTTAAAATATTTTACATTATGCTACTAATAAAATTGAAGAACATTTATTTTTTTTTCATAAATTATAAAAACTGTTGTATTTGTTCGCAAGTCGAGAATTGATTCGGAAATTCATGTATTTTGTTTAAATTATTTCCTCAACTTTAGTTTATTAAACTTTGACATTATGTAGAATAGTTTGGTTACTTTGATACATTATCATAAAATGTAAATGTTTATTTTGTAAGAATCTTTTTTCATTTACATAATTTTACATACTATAAAACTTTATTTTTACAGTGAAACCTAAGAAACCAACCACAAAGTTTTTTTAGAGTTATTATTATTTACCACTCATTTAATTATTTGTTAAAAATAGTAATACAAATTCTTTTTCAATTATTGATTGAACAAAGAGTTTCAAAAAATTAAAGAGTATGATTATATAAAAATGCTATTTTGTTATTGGAACTAGATTAAAGTAACGAACTGCAAAGCTAACATTTTTATGATAGTACAGGTTATATACGTTTTTAATTATAAAAGTAAAAATACATTAAAATAATCGAAGCTTAATAGTTTTTATACAAAGATTGGGAAGGAAAATAGAACATTTTTCCATCTTTTACATACAAAAACTCAGTGACACTTCGTTTCCAGGTCTGCAATCTGATATCTTGCTGAGGTGAATTTATAAACTAACACATAAATATAATTCATGTGCACTGAAATACGCAAAGGCCTTGAAAAATTCTTTTTCCTTTATAATCGTTTCATTTCCAAACAAACACTTCAAACAAAGAAAGGAAATCATACCATATTTGTTTAAGAACTACAAAGATATATACAGATGTATAAGTTTTGATTTGCTTTGTGAATTATAAACGAAAATCGGGATCAGTTTATAAATACTTATACTATACTTACACCATGAATAGAAGGCTTTAAAGGAGCTGACACATTATATGTATATAATTAAAAATTTGGTTCCCATTTCCAAACCATATGAACGAACATTTTTGAGTTTTGAAGTCCATAGTAGGCACAATGGAGTGTTATTGTGTGCTACAACACAGCAAATGTCTGCTAAAGCTATTGAGTTGTACTATCAGTCGTAAATGTTGTAGTGTGACATTTGTAATTCAAATGAAAGCCTCAGTGAATGTGAGAGGCTGGCGTGATTGCTACTCGTTACCCTTTCACTGTAAGCCTAAGAGGATTAGTAAGGTTCCCAAGCATTCCGGGTGAGTTCACATCGTGTCTGGTTAGTCACGGCTATATGTACTCTCAAAACTGTACCATACCTTATGTGTGATACAGTTGGTTTTTACTTATTTCTGTACCATAAATGCTTTAAAATTTGTTGTATTATAGATCTGATTATAAGAAACATAATATGTGTGTGTGTGTTTTAACAATATATTTTACAAAGTCAATAATTTTATGGAAATACACGTATATATTCCACTATATAAAGGAATATGGAACACAATAGCTACTAAATATAATTGCGTAAAACAAAATTTCTTATATTATAATGGAAATTTGGAATTCCTTAATTAACATCATGTTTGGAAATGCGTGATCAATGTTAAAGTCAGACTAGCGTAGATTTTGGATTTAAAAAGAAAATAGTTTTTGTGAGTGTTATAATTTTGTAAAAAGATTCTAACATATATAAACACAACCACTGAATTCGATGATGGCGCCATGATAAAACGAAAAGTAGCAGATAGAAGAAATTGTTAGCAATATAAAGACGTGTATTACAATTTTAACATGTGATATATTAGGGCGTGCAGGTCATTCCTAATATAAAAATAATACATTACAAAATGTTCCGAGTAGAACGTAATTTACACTTGGCCCAATTTACTTCCATTGTACTTTCCCTTTACAAAGTCTAATTTTGTAGACTAATATTCACAAATTGATTTATCAATCTTTTTAAGTTTCTGTTTTACCAATTAAATTAATCCGGCTTATAATATTTGTGAATCTTTAAAAATAGATTTTAATTTAAAATAATATTAAACACCTATCATATATGTTACAATTTATATTTTGCAGGATCATGCTTACGATAATATGCTTACGATAATGTCCTTGTAAGTGGACTCACCAATTATGTAATACATAAGGAAGATTTAATTTGGACATATAAATATCGTATGTTCTATATTTAGTAATGTGTTTGTTTCAAATAACTTAACGACGCATTCTGAGTTATAAATAGCCTTAATATGACGATTCTTAAATAAAAATGTCCCGAGAAAAAAAATGAATAATCTGTCTTCATCCATTCAACATTTATTGCATATGTATTAAAACAAATGGCAAATTTATTCAATGTTATACTGCGATTGAAAATTTGGAAATTACTCTAAATCCAAAATGTTTTATTAATACAATTTCAAGGATGCAGTAAGAGTGAGTTAAAAACGGAAAACTCTTTAGAAAACAACTTACAATAAATTTAAAGTAATAGTAAATAAATTAAAAGTAAGTACTTTACAAAAGTATTGGATGATTGACTTTACAAAGTCTATAGTATAACGTCTTAGTAAATACAAAAACAACACTATGATGAAACTTCTAGTAAGACCTACATTACCGCTTAACTAAATTTCAAATTGATATGCCAATAAAAACTTTCTAGGTGCCATTTTTGCGAAGAAGAACGTTGTGGCACCTGGAAAATTCTAAGTTCTTTAATGATATTTCAAGTAGCACAACTATTAAAACGCATTGAATTTTTATATATTGTACACTGTAATTACGTAAATTAATTTATCAGCTGTCTTCGACATTTTTTCCCAGGGACAATATTAGTAAAATTACAAAACCTATAAATATTATTGTAAATAATCAGCGGTCTTCATTTATTAGGCCAACAAATTGGTTTCACAACACGTATTGGTTCATAACGCGTATTTAATTACTTTTACTCTCAAACGGGATCAATAGTGTGCAAGAAGATTCTACCAAAATCCAATTAGAAAACTTACTGAAAATAAAAATTACATGTTGTTGTGTATGTAATAAATGTTAAACAAAATGTATAGTCTATTTATATATACTTTTCAGAATTTCCAACTAAAAACGACAGAATTTGTGAGCTTTTATTTAATTTTACTTTTGTGGAAAGGGTTTGTTACTAATTTTTTTATTTATATTCAAATATTTAATGGCATTTCTCAAAATTTCTTATAGTATTGCAAGGATTATATTAAATTATGTTAGAACACTTAATCTGATTCAAAACATTTTACACCAAGGTATTTAATATCTTATTTTTAAAAAAATAATATTTTGTATAATGAAAGGAATATAACTGAAATGTTTTTCGTTATTATAAAAAGTATCTTTTCAATTATTTGTTTCTTTTACACACACACATGCACACAAACACGCACGCGCGTGCCTGTGTGTGTGCGAGTGTGTGTGTGTGTGTGTGTGTGTGTGTGTGTGTGTGTGTGTGTGTGTGTGTGTTTTAATAATATATTTGACAAAGTCAACAATTTTAAGGAAATACGCATATATATTCCACTATATAAAGGAATATGGAACACAATAGCTACTAAATATAATTGCGTAAGTACGATACCTGTACATTTAATACTCTAAACATAAAAACGACTTCAAAACTCTCCAGGCGTAACAGAACAAATACAACAATCTCGCATAGCCGCGCAGTTTGCGTGTACGTGCCCTATCTGTATCCATCGCATGATACGCTCCCAGCTACCAATGAACATATTCTTTATTTAAAACATGCCTCTGGAGCCTTTAGTTTCAATACTTATTTTACTGCAGGAGCTATATTCCCATTTAACAAATCATAATTTAGTAGATTTCATAAGATTTCTGTTTTGGTAAAGGAGGTTTTTGGTAAATGTCTATGTATTGTTTAGGTCTATGTATGTTAGTTTTAGTGAAAGTATATCACGCTTTAGTAGGTTCCAGACTGAGCTATGGCTTGGCATGTTGGGGAGGTACATATGTTACTACTTTATATCCTATCATTGTACTCCAGAAAACCTTCATCCGCATCCTATCCAATGCTCATAGAACGGAACATTCATGGCCACTTTTTATTAATTTCAAAATTCTTCCCATTAGAAATCTATATATTTTTAAAGTTTTAAAACTATTTTACATCAGAAGTACATCAAATTTATTTGGAGAAAATGTCAGATACCAATTAAGAAATCTACTAGTGGAAGTTCCGAAGCCTAACTTAATTCTTTATAAAAAGTTTTATACATTTAATGCACCACGCTTATTTAATTTAATTTCGTTCAAAATTCAGAAAAAAGAAACTATTTCATAATTTTTAGTTGGCCTAAAAAAACTATTGTTCACGTTTCCTGATTGTGAAAATTTATTTAGCGTTATTGAATAGTTTGTTCTTTTTTCTTTCACAAAGGGGATAAATGATTTTTTACATTTTAATATAGGTTTATCTAAAATTAGTTTCCTACTAGATTGCATACATATATAATCAGTTAACTCATCTATCAATTAAGTTTTGTTTATTTGATCCAATTCTAAGTATAGCTCATTATAATAAATGTTTAGATATATTTAATTGTTTTATTTTACTTGTTATGAATAATAGCAAAAATGTCTAAGGCAGAAATAATAAATGTTTATTTTAAATGTCCTTTAAATTTTTTTACGTAAAAAAGATGTATTTTGATTTTTTTAGACAGCACAAGTGCAGCTGTTGTTTTCTGTGTTGTTTTTAAGTGTTTTTTCAAGTGACGGATATCCCACACGGGCCTTGCCTTTGGGATATACCTAATTTATTTCACTACAAAATTATGTTATTTTATTATTAATTATTTTAGTTTTTTTTAGGATATTGTACTTAATTGTTTAGAATAATTATGCTGTGCTTAATTTTCTTTTAGTATTAGTACTTTACTGTTATTTGTTGGTTTATGTAAAAAAAGTGAAATAAATTTCTTTTTGAATTTGAATTTGAATTTATTATTCGATGTAATTTTAAGTAATTGTTGTTTGCGTTGTAATACGTTTATATTGCGTTGACACTTCAAATATTTATTTAATACAGGTTTCGATTTGCTAGACAAGTGTTACATCTCCGTATGTTAAAATTCTAATATTTATTTATAATATATAAATAACTATTTCCTTTCCGAGGCTGTTCTTATTTTTGAAAGCAAGTTTTATCCACTACCGGCTTGCTAGACCTGACATAGCTTCACCAGAGCCCCGTTAGCCGTCTCTTTGAGCCGTTGCCCGTCCCTCACGACGAGGACGAGGGGTTGGACTTAGAGGGACTTCAAAGAATTGAAGAAAAATATACAGATACTTTTAAAACAGAGAGAGGAGTAAGGCAGGGAAGCATATTGTCACCTTTCCTTTTCAATATTATAATGGATGAAATTATTCTAGAAGTACAAGGAAACAGAGGAGCAGAAGAACTTAAGACAATAGCATATGCGGATGACATAATGATATGGGAAAATAGGGAAGAAGAGTTAGAACGAGAGTTAAACAAATGGGCAAAAGTGGCGAAGAAATATGGTTTAGAGATGAACATACAAAAATGTAAAGTAATGAAAGTAGAGAGAAGGGATGGAAATAACAAAGACGTGTTAGTTGAAGGAAAAAGACTTGAAAAGGTGAAGGAATTCTGTTATTTAGGAAGTATCATAACAGATAGGGGCACAATAAGAGAAGAGATAGGAAACAGAATATGGAAGAGTGGAAAGTTTTTCAATATGGTAAAGAAGATTGTGTGGAGTTGGAACATTGGGAAAGAATCAAAAGTATTGATGTATAAATCTTATTTCCAACCAATTTTATTATATGGAGCAGAGACGTGGACGTGGACTAAAAATGATTTAAGCAGATTGCAAGCTGCAGAAATGAGATTTTTAAGAGGGATAGAGAAGACTACAAGAAGAGATAGAATAAGGAACGAAATAACCAGAGAAAGATTGAAGGTAGTTTCACTGCAAGAGACAATGGAAGGAAGAAGAATACAGTGGATGGGGCATGTGAAGAGGATGGGAGATAATAGAATGCCTAGAATAGCACTGGAGAAGGAGGAAGGAGGAAGAAGACCAAGAGGAAGACCGAGAGAAAGATGGGAGGACCAAGTGTGGAAAGACATAGAGAGAAGGGGACTACAGAAAATACAGGTGGATGAAGAGGAGACATGGAACGATAGACTAAAGTGGAGGAGGCTGTGTACGACGACCCGTGAGAACGGAAACGTCTGACGATGATGATGATGATGAAATAACTATTACACCGAAATATACCGAAATATTTCCTGGCATTTGAGTGATAAGTTTAAATAATTTTAAGTAAATGGCACTTCCGAAAGTACCTTTTCATTTCTTCTCCATGCAGTTTTATATTTAATACTTTCAACGTGATTTCCTGGTCTAATCTTTTTAAACTTCTTAACACTAGACAAAACAATACAAAGATATCCAACTTTCCTTATTTTTCGTCTGGGATTTTGGGTTGTATAACATACTGTTAGATAAATCCGGTTCAACTGCCTTTTGCTAAAAATAAAAACATAACTAAAAATGTTTTTAGTAGTCTCGTAATAAAACACTGGACTATTTTCATAAATAATAGTGTTCATTTAGTTTTCCCAAAAGAAGAATCCAATCGGATGAAAATAATTGTATTCAGTATTGAAATTTAGTACTTGACGGATAATTTACTATACATTTAAACTATATCTAACTTGTATTTTTTGAACACATATTTTAGGTAATATACGAATTGTAATTTATAAGAAAATCAATACCTAAATCTCGAACTAAATGTGGATGTGACTTGTGCTAAACAACAGTAGTGTTAAATAAATTGGAAGAAACTAGTACTGGTTGATGGAAAATTTACAAATAAGGGCAAAAGAAGAATCAAATATAGAAGTGTAGGTTACAATAATACGCAGTTAATCAGAAAACTAAATTTAGTAAGCTAACAAGGGTTAGCAAATCTTAACACGTATGTAGCAACGGCTAGCAGAGATCTGATCTGCCATCTAACAAATACCACCGACTAAAAAATTGGTCAGTAATTGAAAAATTAAAATTTTTATTTGACTTGCCTTTTTTACAATATTTACTACACCCCAGATTTTAGGTAAGCGTGGATGCTATGCCACACAGTGCAAACTTTTTCTCCTGTGGATCTCACGCTCGAATAAGAAGAATAATCTAGGACACTTGGTGTCAAAAGTTGTTGCCCTAAATTACAATGATTTGTACAACATAACAGATCACTTGAAGTCAAAATTTCATATGTAGGTTACAAGTATTGAATAACCAGGTAAACGTTCAAGGAATACAGAGCAGTGATATCTTTGTGGAATTATATTAAAACTGGATATCACTCCTGGACTGTCATTCGTTAATAAAATGACAGTTTTATATATTACATACTCTGATATAATATATTTAGTCAAGGCTAAATCCCTTGATAAGTTTCACCCATCTGACGTTAATCTTATAAGACACTCAGTTGTGATATAATCTTGCATCTTTTGCGAGTAAATTATGATTTTTTCAGATATGATTATTATACATTCCATTGAACCTGCAGTATACAACAGTCCAATAGTGAAGCTGTCTAATTGGTACTCTATTACCCCTTGTTGCACTCGACGACTACAAATCTGGGTGTTGTTTTAAACGTAAGAGATAAAAAATACACAAACAAACAATCAATAATAAAATAAAATACAAAATACACATGTTTACTTATAAACTGCCACTTGTAATAACGGTAGATGAACAAGTAAATTTACTTAAAGACGTTTACTACTAGATGAAAGGAACCTAATATATAAAGTGTTTTTAAACCAGCAGTACTCGTGGAGCAAAAGAGTCGACCTTCGGCCAGTAATGAGGTGGCAGTCAACTTGTAAACTTTCCATGTCCAACCCACGTTAATTTTGTCGACAATTTTATGGTGAATCCGGAACTGAGAGATTCAAACAGCATTACCTCTATATGTAAAGAATGAAACGTTAATAAAGAGGTTCAATTAGTGTGAATGAAAAACACTAAGAGGTGGGTTATCAATTGCAAATTTTGTTTAAAAATACGCAATGCCCCTTACTTTACCAGTGTACGCAATCTGCATACATTTTATAATCTTTTTAGTATTATAAATCCAAACGTTTTGAGCATGTTTGTGTTTTTGATAATGAATCACACAAAAGCTTATTGGCAGTTGGTGAAATTTGGCATGCCCATTACATGTTTTTATAAGAATAAAACATAGGCCTATTTTTATTCCAATATGCCACCCTCTAATACTCTTAGATGTAAATGAAAGAAAATGTATTAACTGTAAAAATGAGTAATATATTTGACAGCTGAATAAACAATACAAAGTACTAACCCACGTAGTGTTCTAGTATTCTGTATTTCGACTAATACATATCAAATGTCCTAATATGATGCAATTAGTAATGAAAAGAAATATTATTTATTTTTTATTAAAGTTGACAGCAGTGATGGATATTTAATAAAAGAAATGTAAATATGAACATGTGCAGTGCTCGAAATTTGTTTTTACATTCATCAACAAATCAGGAATAACAGAGTGTTGAAAGTCAACAAAATTATGCGCCGACTTGTTAGACCAAATGTATGGTCAAATTTTGAATAGTAAAAAATTGTGAAATGATCTTTTCTAAAAATGTTAATGACATAAGCACTATAATTTGAATCTTTATCGTTCGTACTTTACGCACACAAAAAATGTGAATAAACAATAAAAGCATGTTACAAGAAGATAGTTGCAAAAGAAATTAGCTGTAAGATTTTTGGTCCTTGGATAGAACACCGTCTTCAAGTGCTGAACTTAAGCAAACCTCTTTTCATATGAATCGCAAAAATTATTTGTGTACAAATATTGAATAGTAAAAAAATTGTGAAATGGGCTTTTCTAAAAAGTTTAATGACATAAGCAATATAATTTGAATCTTTATCGTTCATTACTGGGTTATCTACGCATACAAAAAATTTTTATAAACAATAAAAGCATGTTACAAGAAGATAGTTGCAAAGAAATTAGCTGTAAGATTTTTGGTCCTTGGATAGAACACCGTCTTCAAGTACTGAACTTAAGCAAACCTCTTTTCAAATGAATCGCAAAAATTATTTGTGTACAAATGCAAACAGCTCAAACAATCTGTAATCAGCAACGATGAAAAATACATGGGATCCGCTAATAAAATTCCCCTGTATGACCATACATTTATCCGAACATTGTGTAAGTACTAGAACATCGACATCTACAAATAATGCACAATTCTAATGTAATTTTATAAATCTATGTACCTAAAATAGCATTTACTAGTTTTGTTCTGAAAAAGTATATGAAGTATGTTTTTAGTTAATTTTCGTTTGCATTAGGATACGGCTTATTTGCGGAAGAACCAGGCACTAATACTGTTCAAAAAAGTTTTCGGTCAAACGGTATCACAAAGCAATACACCAAACATTATACTATTTTTTAACCCTTAAAGTTGCTCCCTTTTTCACTGATAATACATTCGGTGCAAGTTAGATATAAAGACATTGATAAAGTGTTTAGATTGAAACACATTAATATAGTAAACATAAATTGGTAAGTAAGAACGTATACTTCAGCAGGTTTACAGAATTATATACCTTATAAACAGTTATACTGAGGGTAAAACAGAGGCTAATCTTAAATATTATTAGCAAATCGCAATAGTACGAAACATGTTTGGCTTTGTGCATACTCGTATGTGATTATTTGACAGCAAATTATGTCAAGAGCAATTTACATCCATTGGAGCGATTTAACAAAAATGTAGATCTATTTCAGAGTAAGGCACAGGCAAGATTTAACGTTAGCTTTATTAAAACTTACAAGCACTTGAAGTGGATAATTTTTTTAAATTTCAATATTGTTCTCTGTCCAACGTACGTATATACATTGATCTCACCAGCAGCTCTATAATATTGAGGACGAAAAATCAGTTAGTACCCACGTTAACGTTAGACTTGGTCAGCCAACTCTCTTTCTTGTGAATATTATTAATGTTCATGTTTTTCCTTGAGAGGAATAAAGAGTTTATATACACGCAAAAATGTAAATGTATATCAGAACCTGTATTGCCAATCTGTGATGTTTCTTCAATATCTTTTAAGAGCAAATTGGCGTTTTGTCCATACAATCCATAATAATTATGAAAACTGTAAATCAGATAGTGTTTCTATTTTTATATCATATTCATAACCTATACTAAATAATAAAATGCAAGTAATAAATGCCAAACCAAGACAATATTTCTAACTAAGATTAAACTTATTTTCACGTCGCTACAAATTTTTTAATTGAAGAATTATATAAAAATTATATAATTATATAATAATTATATAAAGCTTATATAAGCAGAACAATTTTAAAGGACGTTCATTTTTTTATCGTATTATTAAAGGAATATATGTTTGTTTAAAACTCAAAAATACTATGTTTAACATTCAAGACAGGTTAGATACAACTCCACACATTTAGTTATATTTTATTTTTATAAACATCAATGGTTCGGTACGAAACAATCAACACTCTTAAATACGAGTACAATACATACAAGAAATGGATTTGATAAAATTCAAATTAGAGTAAATGTTGGTAAAAAATACTTGACAAGTATAAAATATTAAATAAAAATTATATTTAAAATTCTAATGTTTTAGTAGTAACACAATGAATAATTGCTTCGACTATTACAAGTGGCTAAACATATAAATCAATTGAAAACCGTTTATTGTAAAAGTATCATTCACGTGTTAATACGTGTATGATTCCTGGAAATTATTCAATTATTTCTAATATGGTTGTTATTATTAAATTATTTTGGCTCACATTTTTCTGGTGAATTATTTAGGAATAACTATAATAGTCCACTCTTCTTAATAGAGTCGTTGTTTCCGCAAAAAACTCAATATTATAAAAAGTACATGCAATTTTAAGTTAAAATATTTCTTAGTTTTATATTGGAATAACAGTGTATCGATATCATTGTTTAAGGCAAAGGGTAGTTCATCTTAAATAATTATTCCCATTATAAAATACTCATTGAATATTATATTCGTTGATGAGAGTTGAATGTTTAAACGTGATTATGTATAGAATACGCTGAAAGTTTGTAAATGGGTGTTTAGTTAAAATTAAACATACTACCGGATGAACTAGTAAAACTATGTAAGACTGAAATTCAGAAATTATAAAGCATTAAAAAGTTTATAACATTTAACAAGTATGTTACAAGCTCCATCAAGAGTGCTTAAACGTGTGCATTATACTTATATCCAAAATACTTGTAAACAGGTTCTGTATGTGAATTTAGTTGTAAATCGTCCAAAACGTTTAAAATAACATATATTACATTATTGATCTTCAATATTGACAATTACTACTTTTAAACATAGGGAGTTCGTACATTCAATGATGCACTTGCAGGTGTTCTGTATATATAAAAATAAAGTTTTAATTACGGTAAAAAAGTATTTTAATATAAGTCAGTTGTGACTCCGTGTGAAGAAATATTAGGTTTTTGTACAATTATCATTACTAATTTTCAAAAAGAGAACATTAAGTTTTGAGGATTAAAATTAATTCTTTGTTTAGGTCAAATGCAATTATAGCGTAATGTTAATCATACACAACCCTTAACATGAATTGTTGCATGACGATTGATTCAATAGGTAACAATCATAACAGACCGAGTTGTAGAGGCCATATTATGTTTATAAGTTCTTAATGTTTGTGTATGATTAACTTTATTCTTTGAAATGACCTGAAGAAGGGAATAGACTTTAATCCTCTAAACTCAATGTTCTAATTTTCTACATAATCTGTGGCATTTGTTAAAAAACCTGCTATCTCTTCTAATCTTACCACGCCAATAGCTTCCTTTCATAAGAAAACGGAGTGATTTTTTTTCTTGTTTAATTTTAAGAAATTGTTAACATCGTACAAATAACTGTCATGAAGTAATGAAATAAGAGAGTATAAAAGTTGTTTGTATAATGTAAAATTATGATCTACTCTTATTGGAATATAAACACAAGTACATTACAGTAAATGTTAATCAGTTATTTGCATATTGATATAATTAACCGTATATTTAAGGCATTTAATAAACTGTAATGTGAAATTATGGCAGCAAATTCTTTTTAATTTACAATGTCATCTTCCAATAACTATATAACAGTATGCAAAATTAAAGTATGTACATAAATCGTAAAATTAAAACTAAAAGACAACTATATAAAACAGTCTACTATTTACAACACACAATGCCCATCGCGTTTCGTTTCGCTTCCACTCAATAATTATCCCCTAAACGAATGATGAGCAAAAATTTCTTTGTAGTAAAAGGCTCGATCTCACATTAATATCACAAGTTTGAGGCACGTGAAGGCCAGAGTCTAGATTGGTGAGGGTTAAAGCACTTCAGAGACTTGCCACTCAGGGTCAGGCTGGTGTCAGAAGCGTGTGGCGGTGGTTACTATGGTCGATCTCTCACTAGTAACAGGTGTCTGTGGGACCATGGGACACGTTATGGGCATCAGTGACTGTAACAAGACAAGAACCGAGTATGGATCACCTGCTAGTGACTAACCTGGAGTTATGGATTAATGATAACTAGTTTTCTAAACGATATAATTACTAAATAGTTATTTATGTACATTCCGTATTAAAAATATAGATAGAAATAGTTTGACTGTAATAGAGTCTTGTAAAAAGCAGTGTTGAAGACATAACACACATGGTAGGTGGTGTTGAGTTTAATCCAGTTTAAACTTCGTTTCATTTTCATCTCAGATATAATTATTATAATTATTAAAAGATTATATTTAAGTATTTCAAACTTTATATGAAAAATTTATATGAAACTGGCAAAATTGTAATAACAGATTTACGGAACTGATTCGGAATTGATTCAAAAACAAATATTATGACTACATTAAAATAAAATTTCGCTGAACATTTATTAGAAACTGACAATAACTACACAAATATTGAAAAGAACATAGAACCGTTGTATATCGAAAGAAAAGAAGAAAAATTAAACACGAAAGAAGAATTGCATATCGTTCTAAATTAAAAAAAATCCTCATAACATTTTAAATAGCAATCTGAAGAATAAGACAAACACGATTAAAAAAACAACAAAAATATTAAATACAGAATTCTAATCAATATTACATCTATGTCATTTAAATGTGACATCTGTTTCAATCTTTCACATGTATATATTCATTTTTGTATTATTTATTTATAGGTTAAAGTGCACTGATGATGGTTGAATACAGAAACACGTGTATGGCAATAACATAAAAAATGGTTTTAGTCGAATATTTATTGGACTAATTAAAAATATAATAAAATCTTAAATGATGACTTACAGGAGAAGTGTACAATTAAACTAAAAAAAGTTTTAACTAAAACATGTATGTATTTTGCTATACATTACTCTTGTATAGTATTGCAATTTATTAGGAGAGTTTATTGATAACATAACTTTAAATAATGTATAGTTCATTTCTTCTAAGATTTATTTTACAAATTCTTTTGTACTTTAGAAGTATTTCTTTGGACAATTTCATAGCCAACATATTACTAACACATTGTTGTTGGGTATAACAATACTACATGTCATATTAAAGGGAGGTACTAAGAAGGAAGAGTAAACAATACGTCTTACAAAGAATTCCTCTGCATAAAAAAATACATAACATTAATGGAAAATACTGTGACTTTCATGAAAACATATATATTGTTTGGTTAATTTAGCACAAAGTTTGATTACTTTACATTACTTTACTTTTATATCTGAAATCTAATATTATACTTAAAATACCTTTTTTTTGAACTTGTTTAACACATACGCATTAAAATGTTGAAGCTGAAATTGTAATTAAAAAAAAAATTAAGTAGGGATGACAAAAGTGTAACACTCGGTATGCTGTAGATGAACTACCAAGAGCATCCTGCTACTAACAAGTCATCTAATGTTACAAATTAAGCAAATTAGGGAGGTTACAAGAACTGAACAAATGAGCCTAAAATTATAATTAGGAAATCGTGGTAAATTAAATCATAAAATCGTTACTATTTTAACATTTCAAGGTTAAAATATCTTTTTTCATTGTCATGGAATATGTTAGACGATTACATTTTTCTCTTACAGAGAATATTTATTTATGAAATAAAAATGTTGAATGTATACTCTTTAAATTAAACTATGAAGAATTTCATCATATCATTATAAAATTGTTTTATTTGTTCTCGTGTATCATTTATCATTTGACGAAATATAGTACTTTTCATTCACCATTAAGAATAATTATTAATAATCGTATTTTAAATGGTGTAAATTTATACCACCCAATACCACTCTATTGATCTAAGTAAATATATACTTCAGAAATCCAATGAATCATTCGTAGTTCCAGTAATGTAATTTCTCCTAACTTGATTAAAATAAATTTTACCTTCACTTATTTGTTCTAGTAAATTTAAAGTTTTACTCAATAATATAATGTGTAATGTAATAAATAAATACTCAAATAAAATAATGTCATCTAAAGCCAATTAAATAAATCGTAATGGCCTTAACATTACAAAACTTTTTCCTTTTAACGTACAGTGAGTTCTTTTTTCCTGTTTGACTTTGGCCAATCAAACAAACAACAACAGAATTGTATATGTTATGCAACTTGTTTCAGTATATGTTTATTTTAGTATATATATATATATATATATATATATATATATATATATATATATATATATATATAATAAAGAGCGCTTACTTCTTCCGATTCAATTATTTCGTATTTGGCCGTATCTGTCACATATGGGTTTAAATAAGCAAACTAACATATGATCGGAAGACCAAATACCTGTCAAACGACTTTTATTTACATTAAATTGTATAAATGGTAATAGCCTTATTTAATTTCAATAAACATTGAATCACAAAAAGTACTTGCTCCGCCGGGAGTCGAACCCGGATCTCTCACTTGCCGGGTGAATGTGCTACCATTACACCACAGAGCGCTTACTTTTTCCGATTCAATTATTTCGTATTTGGCCGTATCTGTCACATATGGGTTTAAATATATATATATATATATATATATATACACGAACACAAAAACAAACACAATTAACATACATACATATATACATACATTTATATATATATATATATATATATATATATATATATATATATATAACTTGGCTTACGATTTAAAAATTATTAATTTATTACTAGTCTTCTTACCAATGGTATACACAGTTTATAATGAAATATTTATTTGAAAACCAAATGTATAGTATAAAAAAATAACTGAACAAGAAACATAATGAATAAATATTTTATTTATTTATTTATCATTTATTGTTAACTCCCGAGTTAATCAATTAGATTTGAACTCAATCTGACTGGAATGGGCTCCACCTCACTAAACCAATTCCGTTCAAATCAAGTCAGTTTAAATTAGATTCGACAATCGATGTAATCGATGCCCCCACACACGTTTCTAAATGTATAAAAAAAATGCACTCAACATTTTTGAATATATTGGAAAACGTAGGTTTGAATCCTTAAATAATATCGTTTAAATGTGTGAATCTGACTCTAATGGTTTCTATAATAGGATGATTTTTGCTTCTAGGAAATCATTTATGAAACCTGTATCAATCGATGAACCAGGAAAAGCGTACATCGGTGGTAACATTACTGTTCTACCCATAGAAATATTTAAACTTTTAAAAACATGGTTGTAGCTTTAAGAGATGATTCTACTACGTTTAATTCATTAACATTTAATGTATCATGACACGAATAACCACAAATTTGTTGAATTGCTATTTTTGAAACAATACTAGATTAAAACACATTTATCAAAAAATCAATTGATAAAATATTAACACTTATAAAAGGCGTTTCATGGATTGGTGAGTTTCTTTCCTGACTAACATACTACATCTTTTTAAAGCTTATTAGATTGACGTAATGTCACTATTAGATAAGCGCCAGGTTTCTGCATAATATAATATTTATTATTACTATTATTTATAAATATTGACAGCGGAAGTTAATTTTAGTATTTGATATGATTTGATTTTTCATGGTTAGAGCGATGAGACCTCTAGCAAATTAACTCACTGTGGATAGTGAAATTGTATATTGTCTACTAATTACATTTATTCGAACACAGTACACTAGTGGTTATAGTACTGCATAAAAAAATTATTGATACTGATAAATATTACAAAAACTTCACCTTCCATATTTCCACACGTTGAAGTAGGCTTGAATTATACATTAGACAATAATAACATAATTATAATAATAACATTTCTTTGATTCAAATCAAAATTTAAAATTAAATTTATTTCAAAAATTGAAACAAATTTTAAGGAACATTATAGAAACTATAACCAAGACAAATCAAATTTACTTAAACTATATTTAGACTTTAAATAAATTTTACGTCATCATAAACACATAAAAAATAGTAAAAATATTCTTTAGATACACATATTTTTAGTTATAAGTACTGGCTTATCCACATAAATATCTTCTTTTATTCTCTTAATTAATTTAATCTAATAATAATGTGAGTGCATAAATAAATTTGAAAAAAAAACATGTAAACCCAGTGTAAACCCACTGTAACAAGTGCAATGTAATTCTTAAATTAGTTTTTTGTCATACCGATTTAAAATCTCTAAACGTTGTATCTAGAGAAGTTTGCAGCATGGTGCAGTCACTGATGGAAGTGAACTCTGGCAACAGTTTTGTGTGGGTACAGGACACGTCGGTAGCGTCAGATTCCTCCTGAGGAGTAACAATTAATTGTTATAGTATTATAATAATATTAAAAATTAATATTGTAATTGTATAATATTTCATAGCAATGACAATTACAATAGAACGTGTTATTACTTACAGTAGAAATAGTAATAGGCGGTTTTAATGGCACTGTAAAAAGGCTCGAGTTTTTCTCCAACACAGCTTTTTCAGTACATTGGTAATCTGTAACAAAGCAATGTATGTATGTAAGATCGTACTTATCTTGCGGTTTAAGGTATCTTTATTGACGATTAAAAAGTAAAACTGGATTTAAAAAACATTATGTGTTAAAAAAATATAACAGTGTTTTGAAAGATTCTGCAACTACCAAGCCCTTTGCTAATACCTCCCCTATCAACTTTTAGCACTTCCAAATCAAGACAATAGTGTACTTTCGGTAGGCAACGATGAGGTTGTACGAGAATATTTCCCTAATAATATACAAACTCTTGTTGAACTCAAATGCAAATATACGGCTACAATTCGCACAGAATTTCACATACTGTGAAATAATCATAGCTCATCTTTAACTTAACTGTAATTTAACCTCTATCATCAATAATTTATTTAAATATTTTACTAACTTGCCTATACACGTATTGTTATAAATAAAACTTAGATTACTGTTTTAACTATGCTATGACTATTGCTGAAGATTAATCACTTCCGAGTGGCCAATTTCAATCTCTTATCTAAAACATAACATTTTAATTCATAAATTTGCATTTTTATACAGTATTACTGATCTCTGAAAAAAGAACCCATTGAGACTTCAACTATCCAGGATCCAAATAGTTGTAAGACTTTAAAATGAAATCACAGATTTAAATATGCGTTATCTGTATCCACTGTAACCAGTAATAGAGCAGGCCGACAAAAATTGCTCACATTTCACTTTCTTTACATTAATGTTTTAAACTTTTCCTTGAACTCCTAATTTGTCATTTAATAAGAGATTAAGGCAAATACAATAATTATGGGTTTCTTTCTCTTAGGATCCGTCATTCACAATCCGGCTTCCTTCAAAGCGCCGTTTATTAGCAGCTTTTTTACACCGTCAAACGCTTTCCTTATGACCATCACTGAAGTATGAAATTATTCCCCCGGATCATCGATCTCCATTTATCAGAGAATTGCTCGTCCTGCGAGTGAGAGAAAACTTCATTATTTTTCGATATTATATTATATTTTTGTTTTTTAACATTTGCGATTATTAAATGGGAGAAAGCACTGATATCGTGGAGAAAGGCCAACGCTTTGGAAACAGCTGAGAACAAAAGTTATACCGCTGTTCATAGATTAGGTCAAGAGACAATAAGATGGTTGGGTTAAAAAAACATGAGATATATCGGGAGTAAAATAGTTTACAGTACCACAGTATAGTTGTACATTGATGTTTCTGTATCGTAGGATTTAGAATGACAGTGCTATAGTTGACTGACATTCTTAGAATCTGGTTATATGAATGTCCGGTATCACCGTAAAAATTTTAGCATCTGTTTATACTTACGGCCACATTAATTGAATACTATATAATATAATAATAACTTAATATAAAACTAGCTGTTACCCGCGGCTTCGCACGCAATATTTAGAAACGAAGTCCTTCTATTACTTAGTAAAAGCACTTATAATATAAAATGATGGTAGTAGGGATACATCAAGTAGCCTTTATTTAATTTCATTGTGAATATTATCAGTGACTTTAATTTAATTATTGTATCATGTTTTGCACGTGGAAGAGCATTTCTGGTTCAAATTAATTAATTATATTTGCAATTTCACAGCTGAGCCTGCATTATTATTTTGATCAATAAAATACAAATACACAGGTCGCGGAAACCTACTTCGGTCAAAAAAGCGTCTAATTTCTAGCCTTTATCACATCTAAGATATTTCCAGTACCATAGTAGAGTTTGCCTTGTCCTGACGAAGAAAAAATATAGACTTACGTAGGACCGAGAAGCCTACTTCGGTTAAAAAGTGCCTACTTCAGATCGTTTAAATTCACTTACTATGTCACATTTCAGCTTGCAATATTTCCTCGATCAAATACTAGATATTTCAATTATTCACTTCTCCGAAATAAACTTTTTTCAAAATCGTCTACTATCGGCTTCTGTAATCTATTTTCAGGTTAAAATATTTCCGGGGACATAGTTTTTTGTGTTGTGGTCCTGATGAAGAAAATATACACATACGTAGGACCTATTACGGCCTAGGGAGAAGTCCAACCCATTTCCTATGTACTTTCAGTATAAGGGAGAAATCCTTATTAGGGTTACGCAACATTAAAAAAAATACAAGTTTTTTTGTTACGTTGAGGCATGTTAGTATTAATCTCTCTGTTTTTCCATAAGCCACTGTTAAAATGCCATATTACAATGTCAAGGAAGCCCACCAGTTTCAAGCAACGTATGTGAAAACTTTCATAACTTTGTTCATTAAGGTTGGTTTTATAACAGTGTTTAAATAATATATAAAATGCATTAGATGATTGAAATTCATCACTGGCGCAATCTGGAGTAAAATTTTGATGTTAATCTTTTATTTACTATCTGCATTACACATCTGATCAAGGACTGTTTACTTAATATTTGATTGAATTTAAATGTAAACAGATGTTTCAGCCAGTCGACATAAAACCAACGAACTAATATCGTTGCATAAAACTGAAGGTATGAACAGCTGTTTAGTGCCAGTTTAATTTGGATTATGAAACGTAAAAAGTAAATTTTTTCTGAATTTCAACACATTTCATGTAACTTTTCTTATACTTTACTTCATATAAACCTTCATCTTGAATCAATCTATCTATTAAAAAGAACCGCATCAAAATCCGTTGTGTAGTTTTAAAGATTTAAGCATACAAAGGGAAATAGGGACCATAGGGACAGAGAAAGCGACTTTGTTTTATACTGTGTAGTTATATAAAACGTAACGAAACTTTTAACTGCTTTATACTAAAAAAAACTACAAAGACATTTTTTAATAAAGTTGTTAACCTGCTTTACACAATATTTTACTAGTGATATATCAAGTAAGGTTGTAACTTGCTATATATACTTATTTATGTAAATCATTTTAGATGACAACTAATTATGTACTAAATTGTTTAGTATATCATTATTTTTAGTTGCTATTTTTACCTAATTCTGATTCTTATTTTGTTTACATTTCTTTCATATCCCTGTGTTTTATTTGTTTTTCTTTATTTGAATATTTTGTCTATTTAGTTGACTGTTATTATTTAATTACAGCAATCTCAAAATAAATTTGGAAAAAAATTATTATCGTATTTTGTACCAATATTTTATTCTATTCATTTAGTAAAATAAATTATATAAATTTACGGTATTGGGTACGATTTAATGTAAATAGATATTTGGCTAACTTCTTTACGTACTCGTACGTATGAGGATAAAAATAGTTTGAAAATTATATCATGTACGTATTTGTTATGGTACACTCGTATAACTTATTGTATGAAAAATATAGTTAATTCATTAAATGTATTATATTTTATGTTAAGTTAAAAAGAAAAAAACACATTTGAAACTGACGGAAGTGCAAAAATGTACACATTGTGTTGCAAAGTTCTACAGAATAGACAAATAATTGCTGGCATTTACCTTGTAGTAAATTAGTAGTATGGTAGTTAAATATTCTTTTTCAAGGTGGCGTATATTTAAAAGCGTTCTTAATAAAGAATCCTAATTCTAAAGAATTGCGTCTTCATATTTGCTAACTAAATCGTTATTCGTTTTATATGGAAGGTTGAAAAAACCAATTTGTAACTCAATAACTCCAACTCGATAGTGGAAAATATTGTTTATTTTATTTCTATACAATTGAAAATTTATTAAAAGTCTTATATAATTTCTAATTATATTACTTTATTAAATATTTAAAAAACATATTTAAGATGCTTTCCTAACAGTTGAAATAGATACCTGTGTTGTGAGGGATTAGGTCAGGGTTTTTCTCCAAGCTGTCTTGACTGTCACTTATCTGCTTGCTGGACTCAATGCTGTGTTTCTTCGCTTGCTGACGTTTGCGCTGCCGCTGTCTCAATGCTAACAATATTCCCAATGTGACAGCCAACAGTGTTGCTACCAGCCCGAGGATGGCGCCAACCAGGGGTGTCAACGTTACAATCACAGGTGTTATTCCTGAAGAAACTAAAAAAACTAATTATGTAATACAAATGTATCATAAATAATGAGTATTTATGTTAATAAGTTCTTTTTATAAAACTTGAAAAATGTATACGTCTAGTATAAGAAAAAGATTACCTTAATCAAACTTAGTTACAATGGCTTATTAAGTTGTTTGAGTGACATATATTTTTAAATAAAAAGGATTAAATAACATCTCAATCATGAAAATTTCGTATAACAACGTAACGTAATGAAGTACAAAATATATTTAACAACATTTCCAGTTACTAAACAAATTATTGGCTGATTTTAAAACATTTATGTATTTCATAACTCCATATTTCATAACATGACCTCAGTTTAGAACTTTTCAATTCAAACCTAACATGGAAATGTAATTTGTTTCTAAGAACACCCTTCACAAATTAAAATTCAATTAATTACACAGTAGGCTTATTAGGTAGTTTTATTTGCTACGATCTCTAAGTTTAGTACGAAAAAAATAAATCAATCAGTTAAAACTCTGTTACAAACTACAAATAATATAATTTAAAATAAAAAGATACTTCAAGGTAAACTTTTTACAAGAGAGAACAATCACATTATTATAAGTAACGCTAGACTAAAAAATGTATACAGTCAATTGGCATTAAAATAAATCACACATTTCATTATATTTATCAACATTAATATATTTAATGTACACATATTTAGTCTGGCATTCTAAAGGTAACCTATTAATGAACTTCAAAAGGTATTACAAATATATTACCTGTCGTACTCATGTGTCTCTCTGCAGTCTTAACAGCATATGCATGCAGCATGGTGACGTCACTGCGTCCCTTGCTGTTGAAAGCATACATGTTGATGTCAAAGCTTATTCCTTCCTCAAGACCCTCTACACGGAACCAGGGCTCCTTCGATGTTATATTTCTTACTAGGACTTTTCGCTGGGCTGTGAACACCTCGATGTAAAACTCCTGCGGCAATCCTCCATCAAATCCAGACTCGCACTCTATTTGGAGTGAGTCCGACGTCTGGTTTGCTATCGAGCAATTTGAAAGTCCATCCGGCTTACCTGAAAATGTAACACATTTATTTGAACATATGGATCAAACATGATTCCATGGGATCATTACCAACCATCTTGTCTCACTATAAACAGCTTGATCACATTTTAGAAACTACAACCTATCACTTTGGTGCAGTTCGAATAATATCCAAGGTTACTAAATATAGTTAGAGAATTCCCTTTACTCGTTTGTTCTGAGAAATGTCAAAACTAATAACGTATGCATCAAAAACGTTATTATTAAATCATTATTAGCACGTTTGTAGTTTTTTATTATCAAGAGAAACTTTATCCGCTCCTCTGTCACTATTAATCACCAGAAATGAAAGTTCTTAATCATGGAATCACTATCTCTGATACTGAACTGATTTTGTTTAACGGGACTCTCTCAAACATATCCCATCCCTGATTAACATATTTATAAGCTTTCAAAACCTACGTACCACTTTTACACTTAATCGTATAATGTAGATAACAACAAGCAATACATACATCAACATATAGGTAAAATGAAGGTAAATTAATCTGAAACTCCCTGAAATCATTTGTGCTCTTGGTTTCTTCTTGCTACTCTTGCTACTGTACCTCACTGTCACTATACTGCACAGGGGCCAGACTTTTACGGCTTATGAGGTGCAGATTGACAAACAGCCTTGACTTTTATTATCAATATACACAATATTGTCTGATAAGTGATCCTATATAACTCTAAGTTGATGCTATTTCGCTATTTGAAATATTCAAGAATCAAAAAGTTTTATTCTTCTGACCAGGGATCTTTACCCAGAAATAAAGATTATTTTCAGGATATCTTTTAGAATCCTTATATTAATGCAAGCACAGCTCATATTAATTAAATAATATCCTTGGGATTAATGATGAATTACTCATGTGATATACCTTTTAACATGGTTGTGTTTAAAAACAATCAATTAGCACCCTAACTTAAAATATGCAAGAATTGATGAGGCAACTTCGAAGTTATAGTAAGAAAGTAATTTGACATAGAGTTTTTTTTTTTTTTTTTTTTTTTATTATAATGTTATGGCTGGTACAGTCACATGTTAGATAATATAGAGTTTTAACTGAGTGAACTTTTTGGAAACGAACATATAAAACAATCGTACAAATACTTTACTAAGAATTTCGAAGTTAACCCATACATATAAGATCTTAGGTGACCCAAAAACACCACAATATGTGTCTGTATATACAGGGTGTTCAGCAACCATTCGAACAAACTTTGCCACATTGTTCAGCAGGCCAAAACTAACAAATAATGTGATATAACAGGTACCCTATTTCACTTCGTTTAGCGTCTGTCTGTCTGTATGTGTTTTTGGGAAAAGAATTACTACTCAAAAACCACTTAAGATACAGAATTCAAACTTAACAGTTATCTTAATCTAGTAAAAGATTGAATAGCAAATAACTGAGTTAGAGTACCAAACGTAAAAGCAGTTAAATCCATGCATTGCAAGTACATACAACAATGTAGTGGATTTTTTACGAATAAACTTTTTAAGGTTCTTTATTAAAATACTGAACGATTATTATAACCTAAAAAAATATTACTATCATTTTTGTTCCATTTACAGTAATCAATGTGTTACACACACACACAAATAAAAAAGAAACAAACTATTCACAATGCTCTTAAAAAACAATAGCATAATAATACATGAAAAACAGCTGACCAACAATCAGCAACCTAATCAGGTGTTTTTAAATGAGGAAAAAACTAATAAACAACCTATCAAGACATTGTTGAGCAAGTCTATGTTTTCAACGTGATTGTCACTGTTTGAATGTTTCTGTTCTTCTTTGTAATTCCTGTTAATTTAAATTTCTTTTATTACTTTTTTCTTGTACGATATGAACCGTTTTACTTTTGAAGAGTATGCTGATATTCACTTTGTGTACGGACTTGCTGGAGGCAATGCCAGATTAGCTAGCAGATTGTACGGAGAGCGCTTTCCAGATAGGCTGCACCCAGTTTCATAGCGTCCCTCAGTGCCGTTCATATTCGTCTTAGGGAAACTTTACATTTGAAAAAAGTAATGTTGTAGAACGGATCAAATCCGTAAGGACTGTTCATTTTGAAGAAGAGGTTTTATTATTCGTAGAAGAAAACCCCTCCACCAGCGTTCGCGCTATTGCTCATAATTTGGATGTATGCAAAAGTTCTGTGTGGAAAGTGTTAAATGAAGAACGTTTGTGCCCTTACAGACATCAGAAAGTACAAGCCTTTAGAACCTGCAGATTTTCCTCTCAGGGTAGACTGCTCTCGTTGGTTCCTTCACAAATTAGTTGATGAAACCCGATTTTTTAAGGTATGTTCTCTTTACTGACGAAGCGTCATTTACTCGAGATGGCATATTTAATAGCCGAAACAGCCATTTATGGGCTGAAGAGAACCCTCATGAAAATTGTGCAACGTAAGTTTCAGCACAAATTTTTCTGTCAATATCTGGGCTGGAATAGTAGACGGATATTTGATTGGTCCACACATTATACCAAACAGACTGAATGGACCTACTTATGAAGTTTTTTTGAGGGAAATCTTACCTGAGCTGTTGGAACATGTTCCTATTGAAACTAAACAAAGAATGTGGCCCACTTTTCCCTGATTGCAAGACAACATTTGAATGAAGTGTATGGAGATCGTTGGATTGGACGTGGAGGTCCCGTCCCTTGGTCTCCACGGTCACCTGACCTCACACCCGTTGATTGTTACTTGTGGGGGACACATGAAGCAATTAGTGTATACCACTCCCATACAGAATGAAATGGATCTAGTAGCTAGAGTTGTTGAGGCTGCTGCAGTTATTCAAGACAGTAATCCTTTTGAAGGGGTGAGAGAATCGTGCTTACGACGCTTCAGAATCTGCAACGAGTTACAAGGACGCCACTTTGAGCAACGATTATGAAGGTTTTACAGTAATGTAATCATTGATTTCTTAATAAAAATATCATGTTCAATAAAATTTTTCAAACACATTGAATTAATTACGCTGTTTCACACAATTGCCATGTAAGAAAACCCTGTACCCACCATAACGTAGCCCCTATTAACATTTTTTTAAGATTTAAAAACCAGAATTCACAATTGGTTAAGAACTTTTTTTTTAATTTACCTTAAAACAAATTAAAAAAATAAATATTAAATTTCAGGTTATAATATTGTTCACTATTTTAATAAAAGAACCCTAAAAAGTTTATTCGTAAAAATCCACTACATTGTTGTATGTACTTGTAATGCATGGATTTAACCTGTTTTTACGTTTGGTGCTGTAACTCAGTTATTTGTTATTCAATCTTTTTGAAACAAAAATTTTTGAATTGTTAATAAGATACGTTAAAAAAAAGTTATCCTGGTGAATTTGTTGTCAAAGTAGCCGTTTCAAAAGCTAATACAATTTGAACATTTTGAACGGCCGCCCATTTTTAAAATGCAATGAGATATTTGTTTTATGTTCTGAAAAGGACCAACACTAGGTGAACATAACTATTAAGTTTGAATTCTGTATCTTAAGTTGTTTTTGAGTATAATTTTTTCCCCAAAAAACACATACAGACAGACAGACGCTAAACGAAGCGAAATAGGGCACCTGTTATATTGCATTATTTGTTAGTTTTGGTCTGCTGAACAATGTGGCAAAGTTTGTTCGAATGGTTGCTGGACACGCTGTATTTAAAATCACAACATCACTAAAATACCCCTTTAGAGATAAATAAAGAAAAAAGGAAAAGAGGTTCATTTACACATCATGATACGCACCCCTGTATAAATCCTTTGTTATACTCTAGTAACAAAAAAAAAAAAAATTACTCCTTATAAAATAATTACATTAAAGGAAGGTATGTTGAACAACATGCAATAAATTCTCCGCTTAGATTGTGGAGTAAAATTTCAAATTTATTTAATTACTAGCATTTTCTTTAATAAAACTTACGAATAAGTTTTTTTGCAGGATATTTGTTTCACTCCAAGTATAAAATTCACTTTAAATACACCACTGATAGCGGATTTTCATCGTTTGTGGTAAAAGATTCCATTCACGTTCTCCGTTTAACGGTAACAAAGTCTTATTGTCCTCAAGTTTAAACTTCAATACCTACCAGACTGTAAAATCAGACTGATAACCGTTTATAACAAGTTCTTTACATCATTGTTATAAAGAATTACTTAATTTATCTGTGTCCTTTTAATTTTTATTAAAACAGGATTTGTTTACATTGTTACCTTTTTAATATTAAAAAAAATATAATATTATGACATCTCTTGAAGGAATGTGATGAATTATTTGGAAGAAAATACAAGAAAAAAGGTGTATTTGCAGACAAATATGTTTATCCCAATCGTACGTCTGATATAAATAAAATTTTGGGGTCCTGACAGCTTACCTGATATCATTTCCCACCTCTGTATCCTACGTGTTATTGCTCATGAATGATTTGACCCAGCCAACTGATCTCAAATAGAATGAATAATATTTAATTTTAGACCATTATTTGAATCAAAATCCTACGAATAATCCAACGTAACCAGTAATGAGTACACGACCATTTGACTTTATCATCTAAGAAATCACTAAATAAATTGACCAGTGCTGTTGTAGTTGCTATAAATTCTCTCTGGACTTATATTAAAGATTTGCCATGGGTTTATCACTCATGAAAGAAATAATTATGCACATAAAAAGCTTTTGTTGTACTTAAGAATTGGCTGTCAGAATCGAGATGATTCACAACTGATGGACAATTTTAGGGGTATTTACGTACATTTGGTATTGGGTGAACTTAATTTGTTTCATATTTTTTGAAACTTTCTCTATTCTAATGACTGAATCAACGTATGCGTATTACAGAAAAACACTGAAGAGCATCTATTCTATATGTAATAATAGAAGTAATAATTATGTAAACAAACGAGTGGAAACGATTACAAGAATTGCCTTAGATGCCGTCAACTATAAAACCACAATACTAAGCCGGTAACTCTGATCGTGTTATTAACAGTCACTCTCCTAAGAACGTAATTATTACTTTTCTCTGGTTTACTTCTATTCTCCAGTAGATGTATGTATTACGGAAAGATTCCCAGTGAGCATCGTGTAATGTAATCTGAATCTACGAGATTGTCCTCTCAGTGGTTAGGCATGTTTGTATCAATCATTGAAGTAAATGATACTAGCTATTACCTGCAGGAAAGATAACGAAAGCGCACGGTGCACGAATTACCCCCACATCGTTACTCCCAAGACACAGCAGAGTCCCATACTCCTCGAGGGATCTTGGTGTGTAGGTGGCAACACTCCGGGTGCGGTCAGATGTCACTTGGCTACCTGAGAGCTCTACTCCACCTGCTGAGCTGTTGAGCCGCCAGGTAAAAGTGACATCACTGGGGTTGGCTTCTACTTCACACTGCACCCTCGCGACTTCATATCGAGCCACCCCTAGAGGTTGCGTGTGAGTAGTTTGACACACAGGTGCATCTGAAACGTAAATTTTGATTTTGTTTTGATAATATAATACATAGCTATGTAGAGCTTTTATAGTACTCTTTCTCAGTTTAATATATTATATACCTGTGATGTATTTAACGTAATATGTAATACTTATGCATAAATTTACCGAAAATCGTTATTTTGTCTTCTGATTACAATTAAGCTTGCTTATTTGAAACATATGAGACAGTAAATATGATATACCAAATAGTAGATTGAAAGACATAACGGCTCTATGCTGTTATGGTTCGCGTTCTAGCAAGAAATCCGGATTCAAAGGCCGGTGGAGTCAGTTTGTCAAGCTCTTAAATTATATTTAATATTAATTAATTTATATTGCTACCTACAAGTTTATATTTTAATCTTATAAAACACATTTTACACGGAAAGCGGGATAGTTAAATCTGTGTTATAGCTAGGGATATGCAAATGTAACTAATCATGGAATCAATAGATTTAATGTGTTAGAGGGACTATTAAAAGTTGACATTCATTACAACAAGATCAATAATTTAAGAAATCCATAAAATGATTAAATTTAATATTAAAGACATATTTATAAAACATTCATTTAAAGGATGAACTAATGTTGTTTCTTGTTAATTATGTCAATGTATGGCTTTTGTTAGTGAAAACGGCAGTAAAAAAGATGATTTGATTTTTTTCCGTATCATGGCTGTACATAACCACTTAGTGTCCTAATATTAAATTTAGGTAATATCTCGAGGCGACAATTACTTACTTCTTCAGGATTATAATAAGGAAAAACAATAAGAGCAGAATTTTCGAGGAATTAGAAGCATGAAATTTAAAGATACGGTCAGATTGTAGGAATTCTGCTTTTAACATTCAAGTAAATACATTTCAAGTAAAAACTTATTACGAGTATAGTGTAACAAAAGTTTGAATAGTAATATGACGATGAATTAGGAAGTAAATGCAGTAATTGTTTTATTACTATATCAGCGAATAAAAACACTTTATCAGTTAAGCTTCCTTAAAAGTAAAGTAAACATTAAACAAGGAAGACTGTTGAATTTGTAATTTCCTTGTAATCAAAACGGAAATTGAATGTTATGTATGCTAACTTAGTACTCAAAGGAAACAATGTTACTGTTACATTTATATAGAACTAAGATTTGCATGCTTATTCCATTAGCATTTGGCAAGTAATAATTTCTTACTTCATTTCTTTTTAACGAATTAGGTAAAATGTCAGTTTTTCTTGTACAATGAAAAATTAACAGATTTGCTCAAAAGAACATAACATAGCCAAAAAACTTTTTCAGTGTGAGTTATATTAATGTAGACAACATTTGAATTGAAATTATTAAAAATGTAATTACGCAGTAACATTTTAATGTAAAGTGCGATGGAAAAGTCATTAATTCTCTTTGAAATTGACAAGTAAAAATCTATTGATATTCCGTATTATTGAGTATTGAAATTAATGCACATAATACTAAAAACCTTCCAAGATCTATAACATCACTTATGCTGCAGAAATATAACCAGAAATAGTACCACCAGAGTACTATCTACCTTTTCAAACCGGCTGCATTAGAGACCATCTTTATTTATGGTTTATAAGACATATTTATCTTAAGACAATTATAGGCCATTGTCCAGAAATAAAGGGGTAGAATTTTATATGATTATAGAATACGCTTTATACTTATAATTATTACAGTACCAAACTGTTTTTAGTTTTCAATGTTTTATTCGTTATACATAAATATTACCAAAACTGTATTAATTTTAATATTTCAATACTCAATAAGTATGAAAACTTCTAATGGAAAAATATAAAACCTATTTAATAGTATTTATCATACATTTATCACAAGATATATCAAATAGCTGTAAAACAAAGGACTACATCTTGAAATATCAAACGATATTTGAAACCACAAACCTAACATTGTTCTGATTTGATAAAAGTGCATGTCGTTTTACTAAAACCGTCCATTAACTATTTCTTAATACGTAACTACTTTAAATAAATGTACATATACATAGTAACAATAGTTTGCGAACACGTAACTGAATGTATGAATGCAATGTAGAAATTCGGGGATTTAATTGAAACATATTACAGGACTTCCCGTTTATATTTCCGAGTATTTTTTTAAATATGTTACATTTTTAGTTCCGTACAAACATTCTAGGTCTTGTCAATTTTGTTAATCTCAGAGAGAATGTATTATGCAATATCATTCTTTACACATAAATAATACACGTTGTTATAATTTTATATATTGGTTATTAGTAATTGTGGTATTATTCAACAGGTTCAATATCTATTTAGTTTGCGTTTTCTTATAGACTTTTACAAGATGACAATATATTGTAAAATTTTAGGATTCTCTAGCTTTTGTACATAAATTGTAACTACTTGAATAGCATGTCTCCTAGTTCAATGGAGTTAAATTATATAAACAATATAAATATATTTTTATAAAACATAAATAGAATATAATAAGTAAGAAAAATATTGAAATTCAGAACACTATTCTATATTACATGTATTATAAACAAGTAGTATCATCATACATTTCAAATATACTACATTATAACATTTATGTGTAGCATGATAAATCATGATTTGGTTACCCAATAGAGGGTGGTAGTATTATTTTAAGTATTAATGATCAGCAAAGATTATCTCTACGTCTACTAACATTTGACATCCAGGAAGATAGGGTTACTCTCGCCGTCACCCTCGGGGTTGCTGGCCACACAGGTATAGAGACCGGCCCGCTCCCTAGACACGCTCTGTAGAAACAAGCTCTGGTTGTTCACCAGGAACATCCCTGAGCCTGCGTTGTTGTGAAGAGTTTCTCCCTATTTAATAAAAATACAGCATCAAGTACAAACTAAAATTTTCTATTGAGGATATTTGTTTGTATTATTTCCAATTCACCTATATTTTGTATGCTTGCGTCAATATACGCCCATAGAGTAAATTGAAAAGTTTATTTTACGACACAATTTTCTCTATATTTGTACGTGTAGCCAAAAACTGTACAGTAACCTGTGTTATAAAAATTAAGGAACAATACATAAAAAAACAAATAGGCTATTATAGCCAGTAAATATTTTGATATCTTAAAAACACTTTCATCGTATAAGCATAATATATAACAAAATACTTATATAAAGCCACCAAATAATCAAACTTGTTAAAAAATTGAATATAGTCATTTCACATTTTAGCATTTAACGTGTTACCACATATAAGAAGTATACTTTAATGAATTGGTTAGTAAGAGTTCACTAGTATTACTTATTAGTATTTTTATTTTCTTAAATAAAAATTGTACAGTTCGATGAAGTTTGTATAGTTTCCTTAGCTAACAAGGGTCCTCCTCTGTATGTCTCTCTGTCTATTTGCCTTTGCAGTGACTGACAAAAACGTCATTTCAGTCCCTCTAATGTAGAGCTTTGGTAATGCTCACCCAACAAAGTATATGGCTGTTCTCGTTGTCTGATTACCCATATATCACGATAAGTCGGTGCTAAGTTTAATTTAATAATAAGAAAAGAACTCATATATTAAAGTTTTATTAGTAATTTATTCAGTTATTCATCAGTAAATAGAAAAACCAAGTTTAAGATAGGAACTTACCCTATGTCTCCAGGCCACCTTGTATACCCAAGGATTAGACTTTATGTTGCATTCAAAGATAACGTCCATTCCTTCTACTATTGAGCTAAGATTCAAGCTGTTTCCTAGTTCCAGCGTTACAACTGGAACATCTGAGGACACAGGCAGTAATATATAATTAAAAAAAAGTATATAAGTTTATATTTACGAAACTGTACATTCAATGTAAGACAATAAAAAGGATACTTAAAAAGAATTGATATTGTTCCTTTATATTTGTGTAACGATACCTACCTTCTTTCTTATCTAGTATAAATTAGCAAATACTGTGACATTATACGAATTATTTCCAATTTGACTGGGAATTTTATATTCTTAATTCGTCTAGATTACAATAATTTTCAATCCTATTCTATATAATAAGTTGCCCCTTACATATCTCCGTCACAAATTTTTAACGATATTCTGACAATCATACTAATTAACAGTAATTTTTGTTATAAATCTTTACACGTGTACAACATTTTTTTACTAAGAGAATGTTTTTGTTAAAAATACTGGTATTTTAGTTCTATATAAAAATTCGAAAAATGTATTAATTTATTAATTCATAAAGATTTATGATTATTATTAATAAAATCTTTTACAAATATTTCTTTTGCTCATTCGGACAAGGTATGTACATTATGTGACAACGTAAATATAATAAAATATTTTTTTTTAATTTCAAAATTATGATATATATATATATATATATATATAAAAAATCCTGTTTCCTTCATATATATATATATATATGAAGTCTGTCTAAGTTTCTACATTGATAAACCGTTTAGGATAATTTTATACACAAAATCTGACTATCACAGTTGTCCTAATGGTTGCACTTCATACTTGACTTCGCCGGTTATAAACCAATCCCGCCCGTTCAATATAACTTTCAGGTCAACTGCTTTTATGCTGAAATTATGCTTTTATAATACTTTGATAAATTTTTTCTTTATTTATTAAACTATGGATTCTTATTTATCACATAAAATCGATGGAAAACTTGGACAGACATTCAGTTTAAATTAGAAAGACTTGGAAAAGGAATAGTTTTATTCTATAAGTTTTTATACGTGATAGGTAATGATTTTTGTATATTAATATTTTATCCTCGCCATTACATTCTGTAATGGTCTAATATAAATATGTGATGTCAATCGTCAATCTCATGGGAAAAAATCATAATAGCCTACAAGTATGAAGCATGACAATGATAATAGAGTGTGAAAACTGTCGAGGGAGTTGCACGATATAAAGCCCGGCCAGAGTCCCAAGAGGCTGATAGCATTCAGCGGGACCCGGCCCGGTGCAGATGAGGTTATACATTAGCAAGGGTTACTCGAGGGACCGACCTTAACATATTACAGGCTTTACTTATTGTTGCTTTTACTATAATACTAGTTTTGGACACATGTGTATAGTAAATTGAAACATATAATTATTTATAGAATTTACTGGAAAAGCATGCTACTTACTAGGAAAGTATGGCTCCTATGAAAGCCTTCCCTATACGGTAGAACATATTATCAATACCATTAACCTTGTAATGTATCAAATCTACCCATTATTCTGTTTCACAAGATCCTCTTATCACAGCCCAGTTGTCCATAATAACCGGCCCAATAAACTTAAGAGGGGATAGGCCTCTATTTTTATTTTACTCGTATGTACTGTATGTTTGTATCAGAATTGTCAAAGTTTTATACAGTTTTAAAGTTTGACTATAAATGATTTATTGTAACGTCATATTTGTGTAATTTTGAACAGGTCTACCATATACATTATTAGAAACATCATGTACTACATCATTGTCCATGTACCATAACCGTGTGTACATGTGTGCCATTTAGATACTGTCATATGGCCCAACCTAAATTATTATCTGGTAAAACTCATCACTCTTTATTATTGCCTAGCGATAAATCAATTACTGACATCAAAGTTTTATCGCCCATATCGCGACGTAGCATTGCTTTCACAATAATTAAATTCTTTAAATATTGTGGCTTTGCTGTACAGAGCTATCTTCAGTCAACAGGTCCTTCACGTAAACTAATATAACTACATAAATCAATAAAAAGTCTTTGTAAATATTACATTAAACGCATAATTTCGTTAACGTTAACTCAGATTTTCCTTAAACAATCAATAAATTTTAGTATGGAAACTAGCAGGAGAGGTTTTAGCAGCATGTATTGAATCTGTTATCTGTACCTGAATAATAATGCTTCTGTGGTATCGATAAACAAGTGTGTAACAATAATTTTCGGAACTCTTATTCCTAATATTGATCCCTAAATTAATTTATACCCTTCCAAATCACTCTAAAATATTTAATGTGTAAAGTTTAATTATTATTTTAGTGATCTAGAAGAATACTATGCGTAATACATTGAGACCCTATATTTAAGATTTAATGGCCAATAAAATGTAACTCGCCAATAACTTAGTATTTTTAGGTGTGATATAATTTTTTTGGTAGTTGATACATTACTCTGTTATTCTATATGTTAGATTTATAAATTCCAAAATTAGTATTATTGTAATAGTTACAAACAACTAGTCCAAAGTAACGACCAAATGTATTAGCAGTTATGCATCAAGCAAGGCACTTATGCAACAATTGTTAGTAGTTCCACCGTAACTCAATTCGATTAACTCAATAGTAGAGCGTTCCAGTACCGTACACTGAACTGAACAGGATTAGTTTGACCAAATCAATCAGGCAAAACCAAAGTTCTCAAACGGATAGCTACCGAACTGAGACACAGAAGCTAACAATACGTAATTACTTAGCTAACTTTAGTGCTCTGAACGGTGACTGTCACAGCCGCCCTCAGGCAATTAATTACTGTATTGGCGTTTAGTTTTCGTAAGTGAAGAGACAATAATTTCATTCCCAAATGTTTCGTATGAAATTTAAGGGAGAATAATTTTTCTATTTCGCCTTACATAACTTATGTACACTTTTCTCAAAAACTATTAAGTATGTCCAAATACTTTTTAAATTTTACCTATATTGGCCTTTTTACTGCAACTGGAATGAAAATAAACTAAATTTTCATATCCAGTTCCATAAATATAATTTATGGAACATAAAAAAATTGTTTTTGCTTGAAAATTATTAAATGTTATTTTATAAAATAAGCCTTTTAATTTTATACACATAATTTTTTAGCCTATAGAAAGTTTTTACCTAACCATAAAAAGAAACTATCGTACTAAGATATCTTTACTCGTTCTAGAGAAAAAGGACACTTTTACTTATGTGTCGCAAATCTAAAATTTCCAAAAATAGTAGATAAAGAAAAAACTAGATAAATAGAATTAAGACAAAATAAGATAAATAGGAAAAAGAGATATTAATGTTTTTACCTTCAAATTACGTCAGAAGTATGTTACTTGTTATTCCTTTCCTCTCTATACTCATTATCAACTTTACTCTTAGATTTATGTAATGTCTGCCTTATTTTATTATGAAGCTCATCTTGTACATTTTTCTGCCATCTCGCCAATGTTAACTTATGTCCCATTTTGATGACAGTACTGAGATATTTATACCCGTTCCTCAGAAAAAGATTCATATGTACCGCAAAAATAGACATTCGGGAAACAGCTATTTGAACATATCGATTAATTTTTCATGCTTCCAAAAACTATTGAAACATAAACCATATGTAACTTTTAAAAGGATATTTCAAGGTACGTTTTAGCAAAAAAATTTCAATTTTTAATATTTTTTTAATGACACTAATACAATTTTTTTTTTAATAATGAGAAATCACATTGGCATAATTTTATATCGGAGGAGGTATAATTTGCATAGTTAGTATTTCAAAAACGTATATTTAACAATAAACACATTTTATCATGGCATAAAAAGTATAACATGGCCTTTATACCAAAAACTTGACGAATTAATCTTTTTTAACGCTAAACCGCTTATTGAGCGATTCTGGATCTATTATGAGTCTAATGTTGTAAATGTCTATGGCGATTGGTGCAGAAAAACGTGAACAACTTTGCTCTTATAGTATACGAGGTCATCTAATTCTTACCGAGTGGCTCATTTATTTTGGAAGCTTCACTGAGGTAAACTTACAAGGTAATATTGAAAACATTACAAATCACATTTAGTACATTATTTTAAAAACAGGTTTTATTTTCAATTATACAATGAAGAATTATGAAATGATGAGGAACGTAATATTAAATTGGGGACACATTTATTTACACGACCTAATCGATTTTCCAAATTGATAGGACTTACCTGGGCTTATTTAAAACCACTGAGTGTTGTTTTATTTAGAATTAATAGAATCTGTCTATGTGTTCACTGTCATAAAACTATTTCTGGAAACCTTTTGCATTTTATCAAACTAAGTCAATACTAATTCACGATTAGTAACCAACACATCGTTATAAGATATAGTAAGCCATCTCATTTTTTAAAAGAGTTTATCTCAACTATTCCAAAAATAAACCAAATATGTTTTGAAACTGTTTTATATCTTTGTAGGTTATAAGACAAAAATGCTTTATAATTACTAATTTGTATAGTTTTTTAGATTTCATAATGGTCATTCACAGTCACGAATGGGTATTGTTGTTTTCCAGGTAATATAAATTTTAGTCCAAAATGGAACTTAAATTGCTTAACATCATTTACAAGAAATGTTGTTGGCAATTTGTTTGTTTGCATAAGTCATGAAGTTCCCAAATTGTTGCTTTACAAATAATTTCCTACTATCCAAGCAATACAAGTTATTAAGTTACAAATTTAAATTCAAATCTCGTTACAACCAAATTGATTCCCATATTTTTAGAAACTAATCTTTCTATTATTTGAACCTGTGCGGTTTAAAAATAATATTTATTGTGTTTTTAATGTAGTAGAGGTGTTTTAATTACATGTTAATTTACAGATAATTGTAATGACACCATTGTGTATCTTTAAAAGTTGTTATAGAAGTTGGTGATTTATGAGGGCATGTTTGCTTTAAAGTATTATATATAATAACTAATTAAATTTCACAACCTTCATAACAAGTGACATCTAAAATTAACTACACTCTTCATTATAAGGCTAATATTTTGATTGTTCCAGTATATTCTAAAGGAATTATAATTTATAAAAACTTTATTTAATGATATACATTTTGTAGTGCTTTCCTCTTCTTCCGACTTTATTATTAAAAGTTTATTTCAGAATTAAGATTTTTATTTCCACAGCTGAATTTATTGCCTAATAGAGAATAATTAACTAATGCTCCAATCAAAATCTTTACATATTAAAATAGCAACCTAAGGATAAGACTCACGATGGATATTAAGCTTCCACCCGTCCTCGACAATGTGAGGAGTACTGCCCACCCTGCAGGTCAGGAACTTGCCGGAGTCTTCCATGCTGGGCACGAACGTGAGCGAACTGATAGTGATGTTCTCATCCTTGGTCGTCTACAACATCACATTTAAGTAATTAATTATCAAGACTATAAGTTTATGTTTAGAACATTACAAGAAATGCAGATCGGACATTGTAGAAATAAGACAGGAATGGATTCTTGTAATTATTTTTTGCACTTATATTATTCAATGAACTGAAGTTTAGTGGATGCCACAGGGAATCAGATACCCTATATAGTCTAAAATTTTGTTTAATTTGTTTTAAATCCTTAGCCTAAGGTGAGGTGTCAAAAAACGCTACAAAATGAGATCAAGAGCTTATATCGTTGGGGATACATGTTAGATGAAATGTTGAGTTACGAGCTTCTTCTATTTACTTAAATTGAGAGATCAAAGGATAACTTGCTACTGTAATGAAAGTCCTTCTTTACAGTCCTTTTGGAATTATTTTTACTCGAATTTTAATACAGCAAGATGTTTAGATAATGATATATTACATAGTCGTATTATGGCTGGCCTCTACATTTCATATCATCTTTTTTTAAATAAATCTAAGCAACCTGTTCAACGATTTTCAAACTCTCCAAATTTGTACAACAAAAGACAAGGCTGTCCCAAGTTAAAAGTATTGTACTTTATTTAAGTTAAAAGTAAAAGAACAAAATATACGACTTAAACGTATTGAAACCTAGAGTATGAACAAAGCAAAAATAAAAATATATGACTGTAATGTTTTAAAACAGACCCATATTAGTTGAAAACGTAATTTTATAGGTTAGTTAATAAGTATTAGTTCTTATAAATGTTTTGTACTGAGCATAATTGTTCATTATTATTTTTTAAATTCTGTAAAAATATATTTTATTTTCAGATGTGCAATTATAAGGAAAAAGTATAAAAAAATTTTCACTTCTTAACATAGTATTTCAGTTTGTTGTTCCTTAATTCAAGGTATATCACATTATCTGCCTCGTAACAGGCTATGCTGAGATTGTACCCATAACTTGTAGTCTACAGCTACATGTGTTGCCATGTCACATGTTAACGTGGCATATACAGTAATTTCGGTTTGTTTATAAATTTATTTATTATTCAATATTCTCATTACCTCCATGGTTACTCTTTTTACAAACGTTCATCCAAATCCCATGGAGGGAAATGCACCATTATCTAACTCTTCGTTACATGTATAGAAATGAAGCTTCGTGCACAA
Organism: Homalodisca vitripennis; assembly: GCF_021130785.1. Lineage (NCBI taxonomy): Eukaryota > Metazoa > Arthropoda > Insecta > Hemiptera > Cicadellidae > Homalodisca > Homalodisca vitripennis. The sequence continues at coordinate 163,665,000 of NC_060207.1, read as the reverse complement.
TGTTGAGTCTATAGGCTAGTTTTGTGTTGATATATCGTGCACATGCAAAGAGAAATAAATGCCATTTTCCAACCCCTCCAGTTATTTGAAATTCTTTGTAATAACTATATTCTACTGATAGCGAACGTTGAAAAAGAGTAACAGCTTAATAAGATAAATCTACCGTTTCATACATGATAAAAAATGAAGTGCACACAGTATTATAAATACTTACCGACTGTCTGGACGTTTTTAGCTGGCTACTACCCTTCCACCAAGTTATCCTGGGAGCAGGCCTTCCTCCCACAGCCTCACAGGACACTTCGTACCGCTGATCCGCTGAGAATGGGCGGTTATCTCCAAGTATCTTCACCCATAGGGGTTTCACTACAACATCGAATACAAACTTCATATTAACATGCCATTACTTGCCTTCAGGACAAAGCGCTGACGTTTGGTAATGTACCGTAAAGTACACGACCAATACGTTAAAAGACTTGTAACAACAACACCAATAACATAAAAAAATTTGTTTCACTTAAATGAGAGGCCCATCCCCCTTTTAGTCTGTATTCTGCCCATCCTCATGGGCCAATGGCCTGTGTGAGGATATTATTAAACTGAGTATGGGAGAGATTCGATATAGTATGAGTGTGATGATGACACTGATAAATATTTAGCTCAGACTTAAAGGCCAACGACTTAGATCGCTCGACTATCGATACTCCTAATGGTTTTTTTTAAAACGGATATCATAAGCAACTCTATAAAATATAGCAGGCACGCGATGACAAAAATATGAAATTTACGACGAAAAACTCTTCAATCCCGTGAGTATTTTAGTTGGTTCCCTACAGGTTCATCAACAATCTCCAAATTCTCAGGTCATGTCTCTGAAATAAAATTACATACATAACATAATAATATCTTTATCTTTATATATGAGCAGTAAGTGATGAAAAAATAATGATTTAAATTATGAATAGTAATAGTTTTTTTATATTTTTTACAATTTCATGGACAGGATTGTAAACTCAAATATATGATCAGTAACTGATGAAAGAAAGAATTATTTAAATTGTGAGTAATCAAATAGTTTATTAGCAATTTTATGATTATTAATGGAAAGATTAAAAATAATCAGATTGGATTAACCTAACTGCTCTCAAAAGAAACAAACTGAAAGTCATTGTTTTTTTCTTCTGCATTGCGTCGGTTCCCCCACCTTGTTATACTAATAATTTGTAATAATAATAAAATTAAACATCATTTCCATTTTTTCTCCTCCCTTTTATAAGTTACAGTTCTTATGACTATACTATCACCCACAATTTATTATGTCACAATTTTATAAAATTATCAGTCCAAATATATTCAGCATAAAAATTCAATTAAATTAATATCCATATTTGTATAATTATACTCTTTACCTGTATTAATCCGATAATGTTATAGGAGTAACTCTCTCAATATATGCAGATCCATGAAAACATTTTATAAAGATACATAAATGAATAAAAATTTGGAAACGAAATACTATTTGTATCGAGAAGATTATATTTCATTACATATGCAAGCCTATACGCATTTAGTAAATTGTTAAAGCTCTATGTCATAAGACTGTAAGGTGAAAATATCAAAGACATAATTAAAATGTTAAACAAAATTTTTTAACGTAAATAATTATAATTTGTTTGAAATGTTATGCAGAGCATATCTAAGTAATTGACCGGACTCTAATTATTAATCTAAGTTTTATAACAGTAACTATATTGCGTACGCTCGCTTATACATTGACTTCATTTCCAATATTTGCATGCATCACACTCAGTGAAATACCTACGATTCATCTTGATGGTGAGATTGGACGACAAGGGGTACACCTGGTTGTTATTGCTCGCCTGGCAGGTGTAGGTCTCGTGGAGGCTTCGCCGCCCCAACCCTTCTAGGTGCAGAGTGTTGCGGACTCTCCGCTCTGACAAAACCTCATAGCTGTCATCGACTAGTTCTCCTGCCCTCCACCACGTCAACCGAGGTAGTGGTCGTCCTATGAGGCACATAAAACCTTGAGCTTCATGATTGTTCATCGGGGTCTGCAGGGCAAGAGACTAAGGAAGCAATGTTTTTCTGCGTGCATTCAGGAGTGACAAGAATGTTAGAATAAGCAAAGGTAAAGCATCATGGGCACCTCGTGCCAATATCATATAGTACTGAATTAATGAATGGAAATATAGGGTACTTTATTAGCCATATCGCTGTAATAAACATACTAAATCTGGATTGTAGATCAAATATTGTTTCTTAACTGGTACTTCCTGAATAAATGGAAGCCTCTTATTTATATTACTCTGCAGCTGTTTTGGTTAGGCTAATTTACTGTAAATATCGTATGATATGTATTTTTAATTTTAAGATAGTTATCAAGATCGAGAAGTTATGTCTAGGTGGCCGAATGGACCAAGTGTGTCAAAGTGAAGGCTATTGGCCTACACTGTGGTAGCGCGCGTACGCAACCTCTCCGTGTGGCTCGTTAGTACTCACTTTTATGTAAAATTTGTGATTTTTCAGCTCAATGAAGAATTTTATGTTAAGACTCTGCACAATTATTATTTTAGTGATTAGTATTGTCATGAAAGATGTCTATATCTTTGTTAATTTAATGTAGACCACGCTGGTTGCCTTCATTAACGAGGCTTTCCTATCAGACCGTTCAAAAACTAGTTTCTTTTACGAGAATTTTTAAAACAATTTAGGCTTTCAGATACTCGGTTTTCTCATCCACAGCTCTTTCTAAATGGTTGGCATAATTTAACAGAAAGTGCAATTATAATAAGCAGTAATATGCTATTCCTGGACAGCTATAGAGTTAAAATAGATACCATCAATTCTATCATGCCCAAATGAAGTTTTACTGATCTTTGTGAACCAACTAAAAGTTGAACCATCAAGTCAAGTGGTTTTGGGAAACAAGCACTTCATTTATTTGCTACTTTCTGTGCAAAAAATATACTGATGACTATATTATGTAAACTAAGCTATATAGTGATTTGGAATGTTTTATTTATATATTAAGGACAGACAAAATTTTAAATATCATGTCCCGTCTAAATCAGTATTTATGTAACTGTTTTCTTTTAAATCATTGTCTATATCTTCAAATATATCTAAAATTCTATGAAAATATTGTGGTTTGTTATCATTTTATGTAATATATTGTATAAAACTTCGCATTTTATATATTTTTCCGCTTTATAATTCACCACCAAATTTATGAAAAATATTTATCAACAATCTTAGATATATCCTTATGATAAATATTTCTATACAAACCATAATACTTCAATACCATAGAGCGGTATGTGAATAATGGAATTTGTTTGGAAATAATAGGTAATTTGAATGTATTTAAATGATATCAAATGGTTGATCATTGACAGTAGTGATACGTGGCTTCAAAATAATATCTAGCTCTTTATATAATATAAAATAACACCGTGTACTAGGAATTGTAAATAATGAATGAGAAATAATTTAAAGAACTAAAAGAGTTGATTTGTTTTAAAAATTTGATTCAAAGTTCAGTGGTCAATAAATATGTGCAACTAAAGCTGGTCAAGAGATTTATTGACAAGTCTCTTTGATATCTACTGCGTCTATTGAAGGCCAATAATAGAAAACAATATTGTAAGAAAATAAAAGAATGACCGGCTGCCATTTTCCACCCTCGTATTATATCTGAATATAACGTCAGCTTCTGTCTCCTTGTTTATATCATCCTAATTTATTGATTATTAAATATTTATTACATTTATTAAATAATGAAGAAGAATGAATTAATATTTGGTAACCTGTGTCTGAACATTTATCCACGTTGTTGATTTGCTAATAGTTATAATTGCCCGATTAAGATTGTTATCATAGTTTGTAAAGAGAATCTGAACTAATAATAATTTATTGTTTATTCTTAATGTATATACTGTCGCCAAACTATTCTTTGTAGTTTAAAACATAATATAGTAATACAAACTATTTATATAGTCTATTTCAGCAAAATTTCCTCGCATATGAAAATAAGGAAAATTCTTATATTATAAGGATGTGTACGTGAAACTCTTTTTCATTGTAATAGATCACCCCCTATATTAAAGAAATAAATCGTACTTGTAATTATAAGTACGTTTTTGTGCTAGATCAAAATACGCACAGTGAAATAAGGAATGGTTTGCAGACCACATTGCTCCTCCACAAAATTAGAAGCGGAGTATGGATTGCAGCACATAAACGGGCATTAATAAAGCGAGCAATTCAGCCACCAGAGCCTTAGTGCTCTGCACTAATTGTGCGGCTTGATTAATTGTGAGCCAAGTCCCCCGTGTTTGCACATAACATACTGACCACCTCCATTACTTCTCTATAGTACACATGTGATGGTGGCTACTGTACATGTTTCTGGCTCACTTAGTGGAATTGCCTTTCTTATTTCTCTCAACACTGAGTGTAACTGTCTGCAATATTTCTAAAATGAAAACCACACAACTTATAAGTTTTATGTGGACGTGAGTTGTATTTATATTTATATGTTTTGTATTTGGAACATATTATATATACTGAAATTATCATTTTAGAATTACTTGTTTATAAATAAAGCATTACTTGTTTTATCGGTTGGCAACAATGTTTGACCTTGATTCTATTTCTGACTACATTCCGATTGTTGACGCAGCTGATATTTCTCTCATTAGTGCATTCTGTATCTAACCATGGAGAAGTTTACTTGTGCGCAACGAGTGTTAATAGTGAAAACGTTTTATTAGAGTGGAGAGAGTTATGCGGCTACTGTTAGGCGACTTTGCGGTACTCTAGGACGTAATGAAGCACCGAATGAATCAACAGTTCGCAGACTCATGAAAAAGTTTCAAGAAACGGGTCCAACAGTCGACCTCAAAAGTTCTGGACGTCGTCGTTGTGCCCGAACTGAACAGAGCATTGAGGTGGTTCGTGACAGCGTGGCTGTTAGCCCAGCGAAATCAATACGTCACCGTTCTTAACAATTGGGTTTAAGATGTTCTCCTGTACGGAGAATTCTCTAGTAATTCTTGGGTATTGAGAAATTCGCAGGAGGAAGAAAACTTCGCAATGAATATCACCTTCAGTGATGAAGCGCATTTCCAATTGAATGGATTTGTTAATAAACAGAACTGCCGTATCTGGGGTTCAGAAATCCCGCGCATGATTAACGAAAGGGAAATGTATCCACAACGAGTGACAGTTTGTTGCGGCTTTTGGTTGGGCGGCGTCATCGGCACTTATTATTTTGAATATCAGGAAGGGCAAGCTGTGACAGTGAATGGAGACCGATACCGTACGATGATTAGGGAGTTTTTGTGGCCTCATTTAGATAACACAGACATTGACCAGTTGTGGTTTCAGCATGACGGAGCCACCTGCCACGCTGCCCGTGAAACAATTTTGTGTTCCTCCGTGACCGCTTTCAGGATCGCGTCATTTCTCGTAATTCCGACCATCAATGGCCACCAAGGTCTTGTGACTTAACTCCTTGCGACTTTCATCTTTGGGGTTATCTAAAGTCATTAGTTTATGCCAATAAACCCCGAACCATCAATGAGTTGAAGTAGGAAATTCGACGAGTTGTCGGCCAAATTGAAGTTGAAACTTGTCGTGCAGTCATGGCTATTTTCATGGGCAGAGTTGTTGTGTGCCAGCGTAGCAGAGGAGGAAACATTCATGACATTATTTTTCATACATGAAATCGGAAGGTTAGATGAACATGATTATGTATTTGATTTCAGATTTTCATTAAAATAAATCTCTAAATTTGATATATTAAAACCGGCGCTCTTTTTGAATCACCCATTATATACAAAAGTAAATAATGATTTATGTGTTAGTAAACTAAGCTCAGGAACATTTATTTAAGAGAGAAATTTAAAATGACGCCAACAAACATTATTTACTGATGTTATTGCAGTTATTATCGCCTCCTATTAATTTTGTATTTTCAGCAAAATAACAGTTTTTAGTTTCAAGCATTTATTTGTGTAAAAATATACTCTCAACAACAGAAAAAAGACTGGGTTTTTCTTTCGTTCACCACCGATCCTATTATAAGGAAGTGTCCTTAAGTAATAAAAATAAAATACTAACACGTTTTATGAAAATATATAAAGTCTGCAATGTCGAAACGTGATATCAAATTCGTCATATGAATTACAAGAATATGTTATTAAATCAACAGATAATAATATAACTTTATAATAAGATAAGATTGATTGTACATTTTCATGTACTATTGTTATCCTCTCCGGTGGCACTGAAAATTTGAGATATTATGTAACATTCATCTAGGTAAAACATTTCTTAAATTGTTGTTTTAATATTCAGAATATTTAAAGTATAACAATAATACCAAAAATATCTAACGGAATCGATTGTAACAGATCCGGACTGATGAAGGTAAGATTATATTTAGAAGATGGTGCTTTATAATCATGTACATTTAAATTTGTATTAAATAAATAATAATTTATTGAAAAAAATTAAACCAGAATAGTTTTTCAGACTTGGAGATATTAAAAATAACTGGTATTAACTAATAACAAATATTCACTGTGATAGTATAAACTGTGAAACTTATATTAAAACTCCACTATCTGTTGAAACTTCTGTGATGTATTGTGGGGTTATTAAAGCTTCATTCGCCCTTAATTTTTTCCTTTTTAAACTTTTAATTAATGATTTAGTAGCAAATTGACGTGATTGCCTTTCAATATGTAAAACATTAGGGATTTCTAAATATAGGATTCTTAAACACTATTTAAATACTGCATTGGAAAGATTATTAAATGTATTAGATTTTTTAACTGATTAAAATGAATACTTACGTGTCAATAATCAAAATTTAAAACCAATATAGGATTTTGAAACACTATATAAATGTTGAAATGGAGGGGTGATTTTAATGTATAATATTTTTAATAGTTTTAAATAAATACTCGCGAGTCAATATCGCAAAAAATGTTTTAAACAATATTGGCTGAAGTTTTAACAGGCTATAATTCGGATTAAATTAAAAACTATAAAAACAAATATCAATTAAGGTAAAGGGAGAGTCATTATTTTAATTAAAATATGTATCCCTATGATATAGTAAAAAAATTATAAGTATATAATTATACTATATACTATATATATATATATATATTATATATATATATATATATATATATATATATATATATATATATATATATATTTAATCTGTAGATTCTGTATCGCGTCTACCAAGACTACGAATCTAATAATAAGATAAAGTGACCAAATTAACTTTTAAACATGAGTTACTCTTATTTTCACAATTCCACAGCAACTGTGTAGTGCTTTATACCCTTTATATTAAAAAGGGTCCTTATGTATATCAATCAAAAGGGGTATAAAGTATCCTGAAAAGATTGAAAAGCCTGACTGTGTACTAAATACTAGACTTACTAGTAGTAAGTTTTCAACTATCCGAACAAACTATTTGTAAACGTACTGATTTAAAATAATGTTTAAACAATTTAGAAATAACTGTACTGTACAACTGTGGAACACTCTTATGAATGTTTCTATCAGAAAAAGGAAGTAACTCCCAATGTAGGGCTTAACCTGAGGCTACCTAAAATTCATGCCAGTTCATCATTAAAAAGGAAACGAGTAGATAAATATCCTTAAGCAGAACTAATTATATTCTTCCATAGGTTATACTTAGAATCTAGTAAGGGACAGCTGGAATGTGTCTATGTAAAATTGTAGCATTATATAAAATTAAACCGTATGTATACTTCAAATATAACTTTAGGCCGCCTACCTCTATAATGCCTCCTATTTTATTTTTAGATAATTCTAAACTATTTTAGGTGGAGGATATGGAAAGTGGAAAGACGTAGTAGAATAAAGCTTTGTAGTAGCTTGTTTATGCTATGATATTTAAATGAAACATATAAACAGTAACAAGTTACTTGCATGCTGGGTAAATATTAATTTACCAAGAATACTGATGAGTAATAACAAGGTCTCAACATTATATAATATATGATGTTCATATACAGTAGCTAATGTAAACTAATATATACTACATTGATCATATTTGAACACCATTATTACCTCCAGTCGATACACACGTTATGTTGACCGATGCACCCTCGTTGAAAGGACCTAGAAACCTGTCTTCTACTGGCTCTCCCTTATCGTTTACTATTGTTATCCTCTCCGGTGGCACTGAAAATTGGAGAGATATTGTTACATTCATTTAGTTTAAACTTTTCTTAAATTGTTGTATCTTTTAAAATCGGAGCATTTAAATTTTAGAATCAAAAAAATGTAATATTTTATTGCTTTATTAAAATAATAATACTGGATAATAATAATGTCTTTTGGATAAATAATTATAAATATTAATAATAAATAATTATTGCTCTTCCATTCTATTTGAAACTGTGGCAGTGAAAATTCCATTTAAGTCAGTTGTAATTTGCACTTGTATTTTTTAAGGAATAAATCATTATTCATTCATTCATTAAATTTCTAATGTATGCTATATCTTACAACGAAATGCGGCATAATTGTAACATATTTTAATCGTTTCTTGTTAAAATATAAACAATGGACATTTTTAGGACCCCCAAAAGAAGAGTCTAAAATCTGACGCTGCCTTAGTCTTCCTTAAATCTGGAGTCAACGAATGTTTGAAGTGTTTCAGTTAATTTGGCAAAGGAGAAACTGAAAACAAACTCTTTACATCGTTTCCTAATCAGAGACACCTAGACTAAAAACTTAATCGTAATGTAGATAAAGAGGTGTTCCTATTGTCTCAACAGGTGCACTATGATGTTTTAGACACGATCTTAGATCAACTGGGGTTTCTACACATGACGTACTTATGGTCGGAAGGGTTAATTCAATGCAAGTGTTAAGTTCAGCTCCGTGTCACCTTCTGATTACTGCAACGTCTGAAATATTCTAGTTTTTATCTTCATTGTTGCCATTTTTTTATCCCTTTACACAGACTTTGACTCTAGATTTCAGAATTAAAGTCTGTGACAGTGTCATATTTAGCAGAAGGCTATACTGAGCTGAACTCCTCCCACCATTGCTTTTTTATGTTTAATTTTTTACTTTTTACTGTGAAATAATCTGTGTTATTTTTTTCAATAATAGATATCTATTTCTATAGTTATTTTTAAAATTTAAATCGTAACTATTCAACTACCAACTATTAAATATTAAAAACAAGCTCTACGAACGAGCCAGTTACATATATAATTGCAATCTAACACTATACTCAAAAATATTGCACAGTGTTTACATTTAATGATATGTTATGTTGCGATTTGATTGTACTCATAATTTAACTTGAAATTTTCAACGAAATCGTATCAAATTCTGTTTTGAATTTATGTTTCATCAACATTAAACAGACATATAGCCCACTCCATGAGTTAAAAACTAAAGAGGTAGTTATATTGATAAAAAAGCATGTAGGCAAATTATCGTACAGATAGATTCTAGACTTACATATAACTGTGAGGTTGACTTTAGCATTCCTTGTCGGAGACTTGCGGAAGTCTACACGACAGCGGTACATGCCCACATCAGCCGCCTTGACGGGGTTGAGTGTGAGCTGGGCGGGGTCTGTGTCAGGTCTAAAGACAGCTCTTCCGCTCAGAACAGACACCTCGGACCAGTGACGTGCCTTTTCCGCTACAGTATCTCTCACGTCGTAGCTTTTATACACAACAGTTATTGAAACAACTCAACTATAAATTTAAACAATATTCAGAAACCCAAACATGTGATACTTATTACAGTCTTTATGTTATTTTTACTTTTGCAACGAATATATTATTATACATCACGCTCAATATACTTTTACTAGATATGTTTAAAAAATGAAATTAAAAATAAACTTGACTATTCTTTATTTGTATTAGTATTTTAATTTGCTATTAGTATAGACACTAACAAATAAATTTTTTGCTCAATGTATTAAATTGGATGCGTAATTGTGCACTTGACATACAAAAACAAAAACATGTGGAGTAAGATAATGATCTAAGAATATGAAAGTGTATTGTTCACGATATGTTTAATACATTTTACACTGTAAAAAGAATTACAAGCAATACAGCAGAGTAAATAAATAAGATTACTGGATTTGCGGTTATGTTAGTTGGTTTTTATTACTAATTCTCTCATATTACCAATGATTTATCAAAACAAGCTAAATGTATTTTCTTAATAGCATGATTACAATATGTTAACACAAATAATTTCCAACAACATATTATAGGCTGTTAAGTTATCATTGTACGTCCTGGAGATATGAATATTTGTTTTGGAAAATACGGAATGGACATTAACATTTTATGACTACTAAATGTTGTAGCTTAAACAATGGGATCACCAGCGTAATAAGGTATTGATTATATATTACTGCAGTAAATATATTATACTGCATAATTGCATGGCAATTTATAACATTCTTTACTAGTAAGTACAGAAATATATAATTGTAATTTTTACAGAATAATATTTTCAATCAAGTACAATATCTTAAAATAAAAAAGGGAGTAAAATAATATTCGCGTTCACTAATGTAATATTGTTATCATTCGTACCTTGTGTAGATATGCAATTAAATTGAACTTGACAAACATTTACGATATTTCGTTAAAGCTGCTGAATGGAATCTAGTAGCATTCATAGCATAACCTAGTCAGTGATATTGTCGTGATTTAGGTGTAACTGAAGATATTAAAATGTCTTCCCCTACATTTAATAGAAACGTAACTCTATGAATAAAGTATAAAGTTAATGTCTTGGGCATAGATATCAAACCGGTGAGAAACACTGACGATACTACGAATATATAAACTAAACTATTTACACTCTATATTATATAATTCAGTTTACCTGTAAATAGGTTTCTTCATGTCATTTTTGTACCATATAACGAGAAGTGCGCTGTCATCAGCGACGGGTGGACTGAGATCGCAGGGGACACCAGCCCTGTAGCCAGCGACAGCTTCGGCGTCCGATACCGTAACTGGAATAATACAGTTATCTTTAGTCCTTTGTATACACTGTGCAATAATAGGTAGTTATTATAATATGAAAATAAATATACAGGCCTCATATATACATTTCAAAGTGTTAAACAAGTATTGAATACTGTAAGTTGTAAATTTGCAACAGCAATATTATGTTTGCTTTGGCATTTGCAAACTTAACCAATGACGGATGAAAAATCGTTATATTACATTTGTCCTCATGTAAACTCCATAAGAGATTTTATATTTCCAAGAACTCTAAAGCAATTGAACCACCTTGTTATAAAAGGTCATCGGCCACCTTGGTACGATTCTTTCTAACCCGGCAGGCGTTGTATACAGTAATAAAGTATAAATTTATAAAATATTTATTAATTAATAGTCTAAATAATAAAAACTACTACTACTGTTATTGAGTTTGAGTCATATAGTTATGTATAGCTATTACAAATGCTTAAGTAGCAATGGAATGTATTACTACTATTTTGTTATTTAACTAGTGAAACATGTTGAAATTTGAAATCAAATTTTCAAACTCATACTTTTAATCTTAGTACGCAATAAAACTATATATTTAAAATAAAAAAGATAAGAGACATTGGTAAATAAAACAAGTCGTTTCTATTTCATAATTTATGTTATATATTATAAAATTTGTATTTTACTTAATTTAAATTTCCGCTCCATATCTGTCGTAACCACCTGATCACAGGAAATATTACTCAATCTATTGTTCCTTTGAATTCACTTCACATTACAGTACGTAATCGCTTCGGAGCTGCATATTAAGTTTATTTACGTCCTACTAATTAAATGTCTTACTAACCCATTACTTACTTGTTACAATATTTCTATAAAAGATAAAAAGAAGCTATACTAACCAAACGGAATAGCACAATATGAGGTCAAGACTTCCTCTCTTGAGGATATATCAGATGTTTGGCCAACTTTTACATTAACGGATGGACTCTCAAGTGCCTTAACTGTGACGGAAGCTCTAATGGAACATTTCCGGTCCTAAACTACTATTGCCTTGGCAAGAACTCTTTTTAGTTTTCTCGTTTAAGTATATGCGTGAATTTTAACCAAAACCTTTCAAGAAATATGCTTGGCAACTATTCACAATAACAAGTTTTAAATAAGTATACTACTATTTATGTAAATCAGTCAAATGTAATATATTTAATTTTACAAGGGTTCTCAAGATGGAAATGTACATTTCAAGTAGATACAGTTGAATATGTTTGTTTAGAAAAAGTTTTAACAAAATATTCACAATCATATACACACTTAAATGTGTAAAAACGTTTATAATAGGTAAGCACCGTAGTATACAATATAAAGTATTGTTAACAAAGCCTCCGATTACCCATTATAAAATGTTTTTTGTAATTGTTATTGATTCTATGCCATTAACTAGTTTGACCATTTCGTTTATATTATTTTTTGTTTATATATGTTTATATAGTTTAATATCACTAAAAATAATATGCTGTTTGAATAAAATAATAATATTTTAGTTTTAAAACATTTTGAACCTCAGTGAATATAGAAAGGATTTATTTACGAGTACTATTCAGAGATTTCTGCTTAAATCACATTTGTAAAAACAAATTTATTTCTAATTCTCATTATACGAATATACCATTTTCAAGTAAGAAATTATTATATAAACAATTACAGAATGTTCATCTGCTAAAGCAAATTTGGTACTATCGAAAATAGGACGTATATATACACTCCTTACCCTAGTGATTGTCGGTACTATATAATTAGAGTAATCGTGTATAATAATGTCCTTAATTAGCAATCTAGATAATATGTAACGGACGTATTTAATCTAATTTCCGAGAACTTGTTGTAGTTAAAAGTTAATAAAATGATTAGGCAAAAACTGGAATATCAAAAAGGACGTTATTTCTTTCTATTAGCTATGTCTTGAATTAACTAACCAGACTTAAGCCACAAATGCCACAGTAATATGTTTGCTATAAAGAGATTGTGCATATTTATATAAGTGACAGGGCAGTACATGTAGTATTTTTTGTGTATTAAAGTTGACTTGTAAAATTTTCTAATGTAATATAAAAAAACAAATACTAAAATTATAATACGTAAAACTAGAGCGGCATCAACAAGTGTTGATATACGTTTTAAATTTGGTAAATCGTTGTTGAAATATTATTTAAACGTCCTGTTATATTGTTTTTAATTACTTTGGGCCTAATTGCACACGATGCAATGTCTTAAGTGGACTTAAATAGTGCTTGCACAACCATATTGCCCTAGGGGTGCGACACCCCTCGTGTACACTCTCGAGTCATCTCACCCTTGAAGACGTGACACCCACAATAGACAGCCGCCTGCCGACACGCACTTCTTCAATTATTACCTACAACCCTCCAATTACTAATGGAGGGTCGGGGAGACGTACTCTCAGACCTGTCGAGTGCTTGTGCGTCCCTACAATCCTTTTATAAGGATTAAAAATGGCAGAAGTGGAAACCTCTCGTCAGCGTTTCCACAATCAGACCGCAGTAGTTATTGTGTTGTTGGAAACTGAATAAAAGTTTTATAGAAATTAATGTTAGTAGAATGAATAAGTTTTATTGTTTTGTGGTTTCATGAGTAAGTTTCAGAATTTCATATCAAATTCAGATTTTATGTTTATAAGCTAGATATAATCATAGGCTATTAGGAAGTTTTTATAAAACAGTAAATAAAAATTAGTTTAAAATAATTAATTGTTATTTTTAACCCTTAAAATAACTTGTTACTATTAAAACAGATTATTTTAATAGCAGTTGATATGCACCCGAGCAAGAGTTGTTTGTTTATTGTAATCCAATAATATCAAATACAGTGTACACATTTTAAACAATTAGCTTATTTATCCCTCAAGTAATGATTTGTTATTTTATTCAAAACAAACAGTAGATTTATGGAATTAGCTGTTTCGACAAAAATTTTGTCAAAACAGCTAAATGACAAAACAAAATTGGAAAAATTTTGTTTTCGCTAAGGCGTTGATGAGAAATGACATTTCAGCTTTCGTTCAGCATTTGTTTACTATACAACTTATAAATTAACATTATCATTAAGACTTCCTATTTAACACTTGGATTTGAACTTTGACCAGAGATGTAGTTCGCAATGTAAAATGAAAATGGAGTCAATTCTACACAAACTATGCCTTCGTTTATGCAGTTTATAACTAAATTAGAATATACCAATTCTCTAAAAACTACACAGATTAACCGGCACTATATGAATTGACTATGATATTATTTTAGATTAGACTAATATTTGACACCTATATATATATATATATATATATATATATTATATATATATATATATATATATATATATATATATATATATATATATTGATTAGCCTAGATAAGTGTAATATCCAAACAGATGTAATCAAAAATATTGATAAAGTACATTTTCTGTAATACTAATGTATCTTTTTAATGGTAAGTGGTAATAACTTTTTTACTGTGTAGTTGATGTTAAAATGTTCATCATACAAACAACCCCTAATATAACAAATCTTGTATAAGTAACATCAAAGTAAACCTTACCTAGCTGTTACTGATGATGCTATGTATAATCTGTCGGTAAATAGTAGGATACTATTTGTGTAATAATTGTGTTATGGTAGGATACTATATTATTGTATACATACACTTATCAAAAGCAATAGAATTTGATTTCATAAATTGGATGATATGAGGCTATAAATTACTCAGTTAGTACATTACCACAATAGTAAAAATATTAACTCAATATTTTATTTAATGAGCACAGCCTTGTATTTTCTATTCTTTCGAACATCATCAGTCACCTAGAAACCTGTCTTAACACACTGTTGGTACTCTTATAGTCTTATTATTCTACTCTTATAGTACTCTTATATTTCTTATTTTAATCTATAAGAAACTATTGTAAAATCATATCATAATATAAATACTGTTGTGTATCTTAGGTAATAACAACTACTTTTTCAACAAAGTAATTTCATAGAAACAACACGTTACGTAAACAAAAACAAAAAAACTCAACCACCAATAACGTCACACAAAATTTGAATGAAATACTAAAAAAACACATAATATACTACAGAGTCATAGTGTAATCTTACAAACTTTTTGGCAACACGTTCCGTTTTCTAATATTTGCAAAACAAGGTTTAAGGTTTTTCATCAAGGTTTACACGCCATCGTTTGCTGTAGCGACTGACGACAGAAGCTGAGGCACAAAAAGTGTCATTAGTGGCACGCCAATGTTGGATGTAATGAAAGGCTGGTGATTAGTTTACAGAGGCTACCAGTCGCTCCTTTATTAAACACCTTTACAATTAAGTGAGTTGATTTCATGCTTACACCATCCTCCTCCACGCGATAATCAATTAGGCTTTCAGTAATGATCAGCAGATCACCCTTTGTTATTTTGTTTGAAAACTTTATTAAGTATATTGTCAATACGGTATTAAATTACAAGTTATATGTAACCAAATTATGATTTTTTTTAATTAGGCTAAAAATTTCCGTACGGATGTTTTCATGAAAATGCCTTTTTAACTAGTACATAAAGATTCTCACGCTGGCATAGCTTTTGTTGTAATTAATGATGTTGCAATAATTGAATTCTCAATCATAAAAAAAATTTCCTATAACATACATGGCTTTCCGATACCTAAATTTAACATTCGATATATTTTGTTACGTTATAAACGATTTACCTGGATTTAAACCATTCTTAGAGCAGAATCGTTGAAAAGCTATAATCGTATCTTTACACAAAGCATTTTAGGGATGAATATTTCTTGATGAAATAACATGCTGTTAATTTTAAGCTGAAGGCCGTACTGTATCGTTTTCAATGAAAACAAAATCAATCTCCTGCATCTTTTAAGCGGCCTAATTATTTATAATTAATTACACAGTAATGAAAGTATTAAAACAAACAACCAGAGACAACATTAAAAATTTATATATTAAATGAGGATGTGTAACAAACTCATTAAATAAAGTCATAAATATTAATTTATTTATTGAATAAATTGTTGGTCACATTTTGCGAAAACGAAATTATTTCAATGTTCAACGAATTCAGTCATGTGATTGAGAACAACAATCTAATTTAAATTACAACTAACCAATTCAAACGGATTTAATTAGCTAATTAGGACACATACAGCTTTGTTTTATGTGGGGGACGAAAAGCAGATGCAGAGTCAATGTTTTGTGTGCCGCATTACACACGAGATGCGCACGAGGCCCTTTGCCCCCTAAAGAACAGAGGGTCCATTGTTAAACCCTGCTGGACGTCGGTCTTTGTCCTACCCCTATTGTAGCTTTACTCCTGTGAGCTTGTCGGGTTGTTCGCCGAAAGAGTAGTTCTTTTCAATGATTTCACAATAGGCTTTCGTAATTGCTTTAGCCTTTAAAGCACATTTTAATTGAATAGGTTTATAACGAAGTTATTTCTAAGTGTATAAATAAAATACGTTACTATTTAAAGTTTTCAGAATAAATTTATTGTAAATAAATTGTGTTTTGTACATGTAGCACCCTATTGTATGTAGCCTTAATTGGAACTATTTACGTTTTGGCCGATTAACCTGATTTAAATATCGTAAAAAATACACACCTCAACCACTATACTAGTTTCAAGTATTGAGTTTATACAATCACTTGCCGTTAGAAAAATTGAGAGAGGAAATTGGAATAGCGATGTTCATCGAGAATATGGTGAAGGCTAAATATGATGAATGTTTTCAGTAAACAAAACCTAATGAATATATTAAACTCGCAGCAGCTTAGCGCCTAGTGAACGGGCCAAGCTCCGTGTAATCTTACGTGATTTAATTATGATTCTGCTGACTTTTACACTAACAGTGTGACGGGTCTGTTGGTGGAATATAAACAGCCGCTGATTGAAAAACTTTTAATCGTAGCGCACGTGTTACTTTAAAATTAGTTTTCCTTTGTTTGTAGAGCGAAGTATATTGGGATGCCGGAGGTGGTAGAAAGAATACGAAAGTTCCATCTCATAGCTTTGCGTGGTATATGAAACTCGGGTTAAATTAAAAATTGTACTTTGAATAATAAATGGTAAATGGATTACTCCTTACATATTATAACATAGACACAAAACGTAACCTTCGGGTCATGCAACTGACTAGTTTATAATTACCTATTTTTAATTTGAATTAAGAGAAACATGATAGTAGATAAATTTATAATATTTAATTAATTTTACTGATATCTGGATATAGCATATTTAGACCTGTAGGTGAATAATAGATCATCCAATTAATAGTAACAATTTACAGGCAAATTAAGCCAAGAACGCTTGTGTTTTTAACTACGTGTAATAAAACGCCATATTATATGTTTAAAGGAAACAAAAGTAATGTATCAAATATTTTGTAATTTACGTTTCAAATAAATATATGCTCTTTGAAATATAAATACATAAATCTGCACAATATTTAGAAATTCGTGTTATACACTTTAATAATTAAAACACACACACACACACACACATAAGTATGTATGTATGTATGCATGCATGCATGCATGCATATATGTATGTATGTATGTATGTATGTATGCATATTACATGGAAAACAAGCTGTAATTATTCCTATCTGGAATCACTTGTTCTAAAGATACCTTTGGATATATCAGCATACAAATATATTTTATTTACTTGCAATATATACTTACATTAATAAATTTTAAGCCTAAACACTATAGTACTTCTTAATATATTTCATTTGGACCTAATCATATTTATGTTATAAATACCAATCGAGAACTTAAATTTAAAGAAAAGTAGATTTTATTACCTATAACTATCTAAACAACTTTGTATTCTCCAAAAAAATGTAATTGTCTTTAATGCATATTAAAGCCAATAACCTTTGAAATTTGTTGCAAACCGTAATCATATTTGTTTTGATTTTCTCGCTTACACAATCGCCAGTGACATAAAACTTTTAAATTGAAAGTACTGTAGTCTCTCGGTTCATATAATGTTTACCTGTCTGTTTATTTAAAATAGCAATACATCAAGACAAGTACTCGTATATACATGTTATAGGAATAGACCACAAAAGAGAAAAAAGACATAACGGTTTGAGAAAGGTATGCCACCAACTCGTCCTTTGAGACAGTAAACTAATGTTCCCCGTCTTTCATGTCGTATTCTTTTCCTCTAAAAAGAACTGCTTTGTCGGTACGTTCTACTTGATTTATTGTGTGTATCCTCCTTCCGTAGGTCGACACAAAGGGCTCAATAGCTTTCCTGAAATTTCAATATGTGTATATCCAAACAACCAAATAAAATTTGATAATAAATGTCCATATTTTGTATAAGCCCATGAACCGTTACATATCTCAACACATTCATAGTACACATTACATCAACAGACACAACCTCTTGTGATTGATGAATGTGCATTGCAATTCATCATGAAAAAGACTCAAACATTTCTAACCTCCAGGGACTAGTGATCGGTTACTACTACGTGATTCGTTCTCAAAAAGTGGAAATCATGAAACCACGTAGTAATATGTTTTATAATAGGTTGCTACTGCCAGAACTTCTCATGGACACAACCACATTAACACGGTTTCTTCAGTATTAATTAGTTCAATTATTGACATCAATATATTGTAGCGCTAAACAAGTCTCATACTGTTTTCAAGAACTATCTTATATTCTAAGTAGTATTACTTTACATTAAATTTAAATTTGTTATAATCTGAATTAGTAATAATATTTGGAATACTTTATAGCATGAGAGCTGTTTAACATCAATGTATTACTTAACTTGTTGGAACTTTAAAAAAAATTCAGAACTCCATCTTAAATTAATTATGTATATAATTGTATACAGATTTCTTTTTGTAAGACTTAGTGTGAAGCACTCATTTCCACTGATAAATGCTTCTGTCTAGTGTTTAGGTTTAATTGCATTTTGTAGGGGAGTGATGTGTTTGTGTATCCCGTATTCATTGTGTCCCTTGACAAAGTAACTGAACTGATTCTGTGTTTTAACTCTTTCTGTATTTTTAAACCGAGCATGACCATTACGGACTAAAATGAACAAAACAGCCGTGTTGTTACCGTTGTGCATCAAAATAAGTTGAGTTTATTATCTTTGTTTTGTGTGAGATAAGTTGTTCGTAATGGATAAAATAAAATAGTTATGGTATATTATTGCATATCATTAGTTGTAGTTATTTTTAAGAAAAACATTTTTTATTATTTATAGTAAAGTTAAAAATTAATCTGTCTTTACTATTAAATCTTATTTAGTTCTTCATGAACTAAGCTTTACAGGTTTCTGTACTGTATGAATTTTTATTCTTATTGATTGAAATATTTTATATATTATTATATATATGATTTATTTTTAATATCTTGATGATATTGTTACAGATTTTTCTAAATTGGCATATTGTATAAACTGTTTTGTATGCATCACGTGTGGACAATCTATATTAACTTGTCTTGTAGCTTAAACCAAATCACTGAAATTTATTTAAATTATGTTGTTAGAAACTATATGTTGTCCTTTATGTTGATTATAATAGATAAATAAAAGAAAGTTTATTCATGATTAATTATGCCCTTGTTACCTATATAAAATATCTAGCTACTTAATGTAGTTGCATTTAACCATAAATGTTAAGGTATCCGTCTAACTGTCAATATTAACAATTTCAAGTATGTATAAAAAAATGTATAAAAATCAGCTTGACTTCCTAGTTTATTATAAAATTTTAGTTATATTCTCTCTTTTGAGCTATTTAAGGGCATGCAACGTTATCTAATTTGTAAAAAAGTTGTATTTACCCTAACAAATTTATTCTGGGCTTAGGTTACATCTGCATAACTTTTCGCTTAGCTACTATTTCATTTCTCGTGGTTTTTCCGCGTAGGATTAGTAATTTAAGCAACATTTTGCTAAAAAACCATCAAAAAATATAGATATTAAATTTTTAATCTGCATTTTGGTATTTATCAAACTTATAAAACTGTACTATTATTCAAATTAAATAAATCATTGTGTTTAAATAAGAAAAAATGTTTGTATAAGATGCATTCTTTGTGACATGCCTATTAATGAGATTAGCCTAAAAGTGAAAAATATCCTAACATTTTCCACGGTTTTGAACCACTACTCAGCGTGTGCAGATTATTTGAAACTATGCATACTGAGTCTAAATTCTATCAACGATTCAAAGTAATAAAAACCGTTAAAACTGTTTCCATACTTAGATGTTTGTTGTGCCTACAAATACTGGTGTTTTAAGATATGATGGTTCTTTAAGGTTTAAAGAATCTCTTCATTCTGCTTTAATAAACAGTTATACGTTTTAGTAATAAATAATGCATCACAAAAATGTTCTTGCCCTTCAATCGAAAAGAACAGTTACTTGAAATCTTCAACCGGTCAAGTTATTTAATAAAATGAGTAATGTATTAAAATAAAGGTGAAAAGTTTTTACTGAATAAATTATAGCAACAGTTCATTCCAAATTATAACACACTTAACAGACTTAAAACTGTAATATTTTGAATTTAGGTTATTAGTTAACACGGCAAAACACGGTAGCAGATCTTCAACGAAAGAGATGAGAGGTAAAGCACATAGTATTTATATGCCTGACCTGCCAAACGTTTTACGTTATTATGTTGCCATACGTAAATAACGCACCACAAAAATGTTCTTGCCCTTGAAAAGAAACGGACATTTACTTGAAGTCTTCAACCGGTCAAGTTATTTAGTAACATAACTAATGTATTAACAGAAAGGTGAGAAGTTTTTACTGAATAAATTATATCAACAGTTCAATTGCACATTATAAGCTATTGATTTCTGTAATTCTGTAATTATAAAATACGTTTTTAATATATTAATTTAAACAAACACTCCAATAATATAAGTTTTTATTTTTTGAGGCCTGAAACTGAATAAACGTTGTGTGGGTCCGAAGATGTTCTCATTGAGTACGAAAGGCCTCGCAAAAATAAAAACTTATATTATTGGAGAGTTTGTTTAAATTAATATATAATTTCCAATAATAAAAGAGCTTCAATAATGTACGTTTTTAATGTCATAAAATAATACATAAAAGGCATTGTAATATCTTTTACATGCACACTACTCCAAGACATATCTCGATTGCAATTGATTTTGTCGTATTCTTCATATAATACAGGCATGGCTTTTATCGTCACCGGACGTCAGGAAGTGTCGCTACTGTAACTAATCGATTGCATCTAATTTTTCTATAAGAAATATCACGTTAAAGCCATCTTAATCCAATCAATGTACTAACAAATTACTGCGGTAAAACTTTATCATTCACATGGTCTACCTAGGGTTGCGTCAGACCCACGGTAATCTACAGATAATTTCAAATTATGTACTGTAACTAATTACTTATAACTACTTAAATACATGGCTATGGATGTAGAATTACACAGATAATAGTTAATTATTGTTTCTAAAACACGGCAAGAGTTTTGGTACTATAAACGAAATGTAGGAATCGAACATAAACTACTGTGACAGAAGATAATTTTGGGAATTTGTAGGTCTGTATTTATACCAAAAGATATATAGTTCCCGCTGAATTATGATACTGTAATTTTATTTTTATTACCGATTAGTCAATGCGAGATTGTATTATGAATAGTTTATTGATCATGTGTATTCCTTTTATCACAGCATGGCCACACATTATGGGTAGAATAATTACTTATACGTATTAGTTTAAGCTTACATTAGTATTTAAGCTCTGATTTAAATATACTGTAAGTTATATGTATAATCCCATTGACACAGTAATATGCATAGTATTTACAACCTAATCTGGTGTCCTCACTTTGAAATCTGGGATTTTAAGAGTTACATTAGCTAGTAAATCCATTGCTATGTTGTAAAGTGTTAAGCGTTGACTTTGATGTAAGTAGAAAATCATGCATTAATTTATTACTCAGGCCCTTACAATCCCCTTTTATAACTAATCTTTATTAATAGGTATTACAATAGCTTAGCAGATTTACATAAGATTAAATAATTCTAGTTAATTCAAATAATTTGAAACTTCTAGAATTAATTTAAAATATTCAATACTCTCATACGATTCAGTCATTTTTGTATTTTTCTTTAGTTAAATAAATAAATTTTAGTTCACAATTGGCTGTCTTACCAAACTCCGTCGCGTACCAATCATCGCAGGTGATTAGGCTCATAACTAATAATTAGTTTTACTTTGTATAACCTTCTGTTGATGGCAAAGAGAAAACAGCAGAATAAATGAATTTGTAACATATCTCAATACTATCATAAGAGTATTTCCTACACATACAACGACAGTTGTCATTTGAACACTAATATAGAACCCAATTTCATGAACGGAAATGTGCATGTATCAGTTGGAAAGATATTTCGAGAAACCTTCTGCAGACTTAAAATTTCTCACAAAACTTCATTTCTACGTAAACAAGAATGAGTTCCGTGTTGTTGCATTTCTGACCATAGAAACTTTTCTGAACGCCGTTCAAGCCTAACACTCAGTAGGTTGACACAATCTCTGTTTTGTTTGCAGAGAATGAACACATTTTTATTTGTTAAGCTGTCCTTCCAATTGCCGATAGTGCAATTACCTATACACTGTAGGATGTTGCGTTGGTCTTCAGAGAACCTATTATGAAAAACTTGGTGTATCTTAGTTCTACCGCGTAATATTCAGGAATATTGTATATAAAATTTACATATTTTTCATTTAGGACATAAATCTGAGACTCCTCTCATTTCATTCAATACTAAAAGGGCCTTTCCGTTTTCTCGCAGAGTAATACAATACTAAGATAAGTAAATATGGGTGAATGAGCTTCCGCCTTTCGAGATCTTACCAGGACGGATAGTGAGCTATGTCTCAGTCCTGTCATCTCTGATAAAGGGGAGGTCAGCTCGCACCAGGCTTTCCAGTTACAGTGGGTTAGGATAGCACTCCCTTATGTCCTGGCTAGCAACCACCCTTAAACATATGGTCGCACTTCCTACTCTGCAGTATCAGTCATCCTCAGAAGTAGCCTAAACTTATTGATCTACCATTCCACATCAATATCTCGACATTTACGGTTAATCGTAGTCATGGGCCGCTTTTGGACACACGTAGGTTTGCTTAAATGATTATTCACACCCTGTTTCGTTCTGTGACCCGTGTCGGTGCAACTGTAAGGGGTAAACGTTCCAGGTTAAGTGTTAGAGAGGGCTTCATAACCCTAACTTCGTGTGGTACAATAAGACACACTTTACTTTACTCCTTAATTTCTTTTTTTACTTTATATAAGCCAGAACCCAAATTTAGATGGTATTAAATTTTATTTTTAAATTTTACTGAGCCATTTCTCTTTTTTTTATAAATATAGCTAATCAAATTTGAAACGTAAATTCTGAAAATAAAAACTCAAGCCAACCATTATTCCTTGTACCCCTAAAGGTAGCTCTACAACGTATAACTTAAAATTCTTAATATTTGTAGGTGCAAGGCTTTAATCCTGTCACTTTGACCGTAAATGTTATGGGTTTAACAATGTCAGAAGGAAAGCCTAATGAAATATTATGTATTATGCATAGTAAGGAAGTACGTAACAACAAACCGTAAAACCTGAATAAGTTTTGACAGAAACTATAAATATTCACAGCTAGCGATATATTTGTTATTCCGTCCCGACAATACCAGAAATGGGGTAGAGAGGTCGTGTCTTCTCTGAGCCCCTGTGGACGGTTACTTGTATGGTTTGAATACAAATTACCGCGTGGATATTTTATGTTGCAGGTTAAGGTCATATGTACGCATTCTTTTGCGAATGTTTAGTTGTGTTAAGAGTTTTAATAATCGGCTTCTTGTCTCATTTGGAAATGATATTTGATATGTATTTTGGGACTGGATTCCACATTTCAAGGATAACTGGCGTTCTCTATGTTATTTTTAAAACTTTTGTCAAATTGTTATTATTATGCATAAACTTACTAGTTTCTTAAAAAATTTAATACTGAACAAGATCAATATTTTTGGTGTAATTATCCAATAAACAAATAAAATATTTAGTTTGTTACACTTATAATAAAGAACTATAATTTTGTGACATTGCATATTAGAATAATTTGTTTGAAACGCTTAAACTGTTAGAAATAAGGCCTGATTCATGAATGTGTATCGTTGCAGGCTATGGAAAAATAAAGCTATATATTAAAGAAAGGTTATTAATATAAACCACCGTTAGTATATTG
Source organism: Homalodisca vitripennis (assembly GCF_021130785.1). NCBI lineage: Eukaryota > Metazoa > Arthropoda > Insecta > Hemiptera > Cicadellidae > Homalodisca > Homalodisca vitripennis. Next base: position 163,640,577 of record NC_060207.1, on the reverse strand, counting down.
TACATGACTTCCACTGTTCGTAACACCTAATGTATAATAAAATGTAGAATATATTAGACAAAATTAAATTATATTAAATCTTAAATAGAATCTATTTCTACTGGTATTACTTACACTAAATCACTCTCTACTTAGAAATACTGTAAATTAAATGATGTAAAAATGAAATAATGTTACCCTCGCATATGTTTCTTGGGACTGCATGCAACAAACTCCAATGCCTACAATTCTTTCGGAAAAACATACGATGATTACAAATGTCCAATAGTGGATCTAAAATGTGTTGTATTACAACACTGTAAAACATAGCATAATTTTGCTGAGCATTCGAATGTTTGTATGTTATGTTTAGATGTATAACAAGGATACGACACACCAGATTAAGAATTCAGTCAGTGATGTATAATTGAAACACCTAACTTATAAGTCACTTCCAATTAAGATGTTATACTATTTAAATAATTGCATCGACATCTAAACGGCTATACAGTTAGAAACAGAATATGGCTGATTTAGACAATTTTCCATAGCTTTACTGAAATCATTTTATGTTTATTATTCTGTGTAATAACATATTCCGTGTTTTTATGTTTTTGTAAAATTTCTTATTCTAATGAAAATAAACATTAATTGATTACCAGCTGAAACAATTTACAGAGTATTGAAACTAAATTTACTTTATTCATATTGTATAAAAGACGTTTTAGATAAATTTGTTCAGACTAGAAAACAAATGTTATTAAAAAATCCACAGGCTAATAATATTGGTTAATATTGGGCTAATTTACACTAAATAATACTTTTATGAAATAAAAATAAAAATTTCGTGTATTACTTCGAAATAATGTCAAATATGTGGCATTATAATACAACGACTGTCCTGAATTATTTCATAGAACGAGTAAATCGCATTAAATTACATTATACTGACCAAGAAACAGTAAAAGTGTATTCCTATTAAGTAACATAGGTATTGATAATTTAATGCTAGAGATGTGTAAGCTAACTAACATTTCTCACTTTGACGACAGTGATGGACGGAGCTACGACTAGACTACAGAACATTTAACTGAGTAGGCCAACCACATAGTGAGCAAGTTAGAGGCAGCAACTTCAGAAACAAACGTTCCAGCGACGTGTGGCTGGGAGTTGTGTCACTACCACAACGAGTTTCCGGACAGAACATCCGAGCAACTCAATTACTTCTAAGTATATTGAAGTAGGACTTAGTTCTAGGTATAATGATAGTTTATTTGTTTAAAATTTACCGTAACAGTCAAAAATGTTTACAAAAGATATTTTGTACAAAATAGTACTATATAATATTTTCTTAAAGTTTATACAATCAATTAGTAGCACCGCATTAATTGGTTTTTACGAGAGCTAATCTCGTTGAGAGGAAAGTGTGTGGTAAACGCACCGGCTATTTAAAGATAGCGTATAAAATGTACATCATATATAATTATAGAGTATGCATGTAGAATAGTGCGACTATCAGCATAATAAACTTTCAATTTTGAACAAGCTTTTTCTAAACTACATGATGTGTTATTTCTTCATATTTAACGGTTATTTTACCGTAACATATTTATTTAATGTAAAAATAAAACATACTTTAGCTTATTTAAGAATTATTTGTTCCTTACAAAACAACCTGCTTTTATGCATTAATTCTAAATTTTAATGTAAGTGATTGAAAATGACGTCAGAGAGTAAAACCCAATAATTATTATTTACAATTTATTTTAAATTATGAGGAAATGTAAGGAATTTATAAAAAAAGTAAATGTAAAGAAACCTCTTTGAGGCAAATATTAATGTAGATCTACTTGGTTGATACAGAACTGTAAACTACATACTTTATTTTAAAGTTATTATACGAAACACTGCATACGGATCATCTTGATTTCATAAAATACCGTAGATCTATTGACTGTTTCCCATAAAATATTAGAAAATATTGTTAATAACAAGTATTTTTTAGCTAAACGTGGACATATTTCATAATAATGACACTACAGCTTAGTTAGACTGAGTTATAAATTTAATTGAAGTCTGAAAGCTCTAAGCTGAAAGGCAATTCTCCAGGGCGCTAATTGCTTACTTTAGTGGAACTCATCACATTCAACCCCAGCACTTACCTGTTAGATAATGTAAAAGTTTGTAAAGGTATTTAATATAAGGACTTAATTACTGTAATTCGTGTTCTACTTCAACTCAGAAATAATAAATTTAATTACTATTAAAAACTAAGTACTAACTTGACATTGAATGCTTATTTATAGCCCAATTGAGAAAGGAAGAATCAAAATGTTATGAAAAGCAAAGGCCATTCAGACATCTAATTTGCTGTAACCTTAAATTAATCTTCTAACAGAAATTTAATTTCCTTCCTATTATTTCCTATTGCCTAAAATATAAACTAAAAAATAAGTCAACAATAATAATGTAAAACAAAGTTCGATTAAATCCTGCAATCCATAGCACTGACCTTTTGCCATCCAACATTTTGCTTGAAGAATGTAAACGGAACATATGACGGTTTGCAACCTTCACCCTTAGTGGCCATAGTGGTCATTGGCAGATCACTTAAATGGTTAAAAAATTTCATCTCATTCTGTCTCTCTGTTCGCAAGCTAACTTAAAAAATAACTGATTTATAGACTCTGCAGCCAATCGAGTTCAATGCTGTTGCGTTTTACTCCATGATATTTGATTGTGGTAGCGAAACTTTTATGGTTAGAATTCATACCTAAGATTGTAAAAAATTAAGCGAACAGAGCATATTAACATGCAATATGTGCATGATTCGATGTTTAAAACAATCTAGATGGCTAAAGCAATATCACTCATGGATTATTCAATATTCTGAGACGACTATGAATAATAAAAAGCGATCGCTACAACGTGAAGACAATGTTCTAATATGGCAGTTTTGAGGTAATGTCAAACTTACCTCCTGACTCTCTTGCTATTTCGCCACATTTTCAGGACATAAACCTCTCAACATAGGCCCATTACATCCCCTAAGCTATGAGTAGATGTGAATGTATCATTATCTTAATATTGATCAATGGGAAGACATATGTGCACAACTCTATCAAAGCAAAAAGGGTTTTAATTTCTTATTAACAATACGTTTGGAGGTGTGCGTCCACTTTTTGGTAACTTTTATTTTCAAAAACAGTTAATTTTTTTGTTTATTCTTGATGTGTGATACCTGGAGATTAACAATCACAAAACCATAAAGATTTCATTAAATAGGCTTGCTTTATAATGTTTACCGACGTGGTATAATAACTATAATTTTGATGTATTTTATATAAATAAAACTTAAAATTAAAATATTCTCTATATTCTGCTGTAATAAAATCTGAATCCCACCTAATTCTATTAGATTAACTCGGGTTTCTTAAAACATACCAACATGTCCGGACCGTTTGAAAAGTGTAAGTGAAATTTTGAACTCTATACTGTTTTTAAGAGTTCTTAAAACTAATGTATATCCCTTTTAATGTTTCAAGTTACAGATATAAATGCTATGATTAAATAAAATAATGGGGATAAAGTCAAAGTAAAATTTCTTAGACTGTTATGTGTAAAACCTGAACTCAACTGCTTGAAAATGGTATGTAAAAATTAACCGACTGCTTGTCAATGAAGCTCGAAAACTACAGCTCATCTGGGAGCAATCATTCCAGAATTCTGGAAAAGAACATGAGGGATTGAAGTAAGAGGAGGACTGTTGTACCTAAATGTTTTTAAATATAATGTATGTTGTTGTTATTTTTGCTTTCAGTAAATGGTTTTTTCCAGAAAAGTATCTAAAAACACTGGTATATTAAAATGATAACGTTTCAGAAAGACCCATGATAGCAGTACATTTTACCAAATTTTATGAAGTTTTTGTACAAATACATATCATTTTCGTTTAAACTACATAAAATAATAATTAAAATGATGAAAAATAAGAAAATATTTACATTGTAAGCGTATAATGAAAATAGTAAAATCTTAAAAATTTTCTTGTAAAATCTATGAAATATTGTGGGGTTTATTTATCATATCGTTCAAAATCCATGGCAAACGTTTCAATAAATTGTAATAACTACCTGATATAACGAGTCAGTGATTACGTTGTATAAATTTACATGGTATGTAAAGGGACCTTCATCTCCTCTGTTTGTTGGTTCGCATTTCGCTAATGGCAAGACATGTATTGCAAGAGAAATAGTTGTTCCCGAGTACTACTGGGTACGTACTATAATCACAGATTATTTGGTATTATAAACCCCCCCCCCCCCACCACCAACATGTTGTAAAGAAAGACAAGATCTGATTTGGCAAACTTACGTTTATAAAACGTTAATTAAGTGATTCACGATATTGTATATACAAATTGGATCGACCTGGAACTACCTATCCAGGCCTTGCAGGCTAACAAGCGTCAATAAGAAGTATTTCAAACCTCAAATATTCTTCTGGACCATCCTAGCACACGGTGGCATGGATGGATCTGTTTGGATGAAAAATGATCTTTAGTTCCTCATATCCTGCTTATTGGTTTACGATACCTCCATATACCATAAAGAACTAGTCAACTTACCCGTATTCTTTGGTCATTTTTTAAATTAAAAACGCATGGAAATACAACTCCGTTCCCAAAAGAACAAAACACACACACACACACACAAACGAGGAAAAATGTACATCCTCCTACGGTAAACATGGGTAATGTGGAACTTGTAAGTTATTTTTTGTTCTTAGCTTTGCCAACTGATGTTAGAAGAATAAAAAAACATAGAATACTGTCGAATTGAATGCAAACTACCGCAATGGTTATGCATTTTTTTCTACGCTGCTCACAGTTATCATCAATCAATCTGACCTAAGAAGTACAAGATTGAAGTGCACAAAAACCCCAAACAATTTATCTTAAATTTGTTTGACATACCTATAAATGCTAAGACTCTGGTTTTAAAACAAGACCTAAAATATTTATGATTTATCTCATCACTGTGGGTATAATTTAAATCTGCAATATCTTACCTATTATTTTACCAATTATTAACGTATAGTTGAGTTACATAATAGGTGGCTCGCCATACACTGTATAAATATATTTGTCACTATTACAAGAGTTTTACATTGTTACTAAGTCTTGTGACTGAACGAAAGTATAATTTACTTATTATGTGGGTTGCTTTGCTTCATGTAAGTATTAATGTAAGAATATTTGGCATATTTGTATATTTATTGATTCAAGCACTGAGATTAAGGACATTTAAAATTAATCCAGTATTCTTCAGAGTTACTCCAGTGTAACATACTAATATTCTCAATGGCAATTTCCTACACTCATTTCAATGTCGGGTAATTTATAGTCAACAATGACCTATGTGAATAAGTAATACGTAAAAACAAACACACAGTTTGCATCATGTACCACTTATGTATGATTATTTCAGTACTAGTAATATTATAGTTATTATATTATTTTTATATTCAATCATTAAATCGCTACGCGTGGTGTGTGTGTGTGTGTGTGTGTGTGTAGACGAACATTTCAAATATTTCAGTTGACTAGAGTTTTCAATAGTATAAGTTATCGATTCTGTACATGATTGCCAATAGAATAACAGTTATGGCATGATTAGATGGAGAAAATAACATCGCTTAAATTCTGCCAACGTTAGAGAAAATAGAAAACATAGTCCAATACCAAATACAATCATAACATATCTAAGTTGTGCAGGTACACGTTTGCAGTAAATGTAAGAGTACTATTATCCATAATTAAATGTCTACGGATTAATTTTATCTGAGTGAGTTTATATTGCACATATCATTAATTATCTCCAATTTTCATTTTGTAATTAATTTGTGGTTATTTAATTAAAAGAAGCAAAAATGTTAATACAAGAATAACCTCCATATTACTTACAGGTATTCAGACTAGTTAACATGTATGAGACATATCTCGAAACACACATTCGTCAATGTCGTCTACAGTATTGCCCTTGCCACGAGAAGATCATCTAATATGATCATTATGTACCCTCTGCTACATCTTAGTATTGTAACTGCACATCTATATGCATAAACTTTGTCATTAAATTATATTTAAACATATTTTTAACGCATTATAAAGTAATATCTTGACATTGCAATTGACTTAATGATGCTATAACATTTGTAACACATCGGTAACGGTGTTATATAGTTGACATATCCGAGTCGTATTTCATAAAATAACCATAAAATGAACAACTCTTTGACGTTAGACCCTCTGTAAAACTTACTTATTAACTGGACTTACTGTAATTCAAATCAGACTTATTCGCATAGTACTTAAACGTATACAGCTACTGTAAAATTTTAAAATGAAATCTACAGCTTAATAACGTGTAATAACTTTGTTTCTCCTGCGTCCTTCCACATTTTTGGTTGGTAAATTCCTAATTGTTGAAGTTTGCGAACGATTTCATTATATTTTAATAGTAATTAACAGGCAGGATTTAACTAAGAACAACCATAATGTAGGAACATTAGTTATTATGAACAACCACTCCACTGTGTATCATACTATTCAGAAATATACACACTAAATGATCCAGAATCCTGCATTTTTATCCTGAGTAGTTGGATAACTTGTAAACTGTCAAAACCATACTATTGAAATGTTCTGGAATGTGGATGATGCAATATGTTTTTCATGAGTTTTCGAATCTAGAAAAGCCAATAAAATAAAAAAACAGTACAGAATCATTTAGGTTGGGCTTTCAAAATCTAAGAATCTACGAGATTGAAAATTACAGCTGAACATATTCTAATCCTGTTTAGTGAAAAGTTTAACATTATTCTGTTATATTTTTTTAATTAAGACTGTATTTATTTTGTTTTGCCAAATGAACAGAATGCATGTCAAATTATCTAAAAAAGAGGCTTTGGAATAAATATTATAAAATGTTTATACTAGAAGCCATCACTTTCGTTGGAAATGCCCAGATAAGTGTTTACAGTAATTTATTCTAAAAAATATTTTAAGGTACCGTTACTAGTATGAATTTAAATAATATAGGGCACATTGAGGTACCGAGTCTAAAGAAAAAATGTAAGCTTTTAGATATGACTAAGAAAGCGCTCATTCAAAACTGTGTAGTTAATTGTAAGATGTAGTACTAACAGAACTACCGGAATTAAAACAAATGTAATAATAGGGTTTTACAATGTAAATTAATACAAAACATATGTAGAAACTTGTTATAATACATTTAATCTTACGTTCCAAGTGAAATTTTTCATAACTTTTGTAAGAAATAAAGTAGTATTGCATGTTTCAATGATGACAATACAAAATAGAGTGAGATTGTAAAAATTTAGATTTTTATTATAAAAAATATATTTATGAAGCCAAGTTTGATATATGCAAAATTTTAAATTTTTCTCAAACTTGAAATGATTCTTTTCGGAAGAAAAAGAATTTGTCACGACTCCAAAACCTGTTGGCAAGCTACCAAACTGTCTTGTTGCCTGCTAACTCATTAGCATGCTGAGGAATACTGATATATGTTTTAAACATAAATTTAACCAAACGAATTTGCCATCTAAAACACACATATTTTATCATATGTTTTCTTACACCTATGAGGAAAGTTTTTATTTTTATTCGTTTATATGTGATCCATTCTATGTTATGATTATCTACGAGATTAATGTTTGTTGATTTTATGTATTTATTACCAATTTAACCAAGTTATTGTACATCAAACTTAAAAAAACACATTGTTTCATGCCCCAATTTTTTTGCATTTAAACCCTGAATCCCTCAAAAACTACTACAGGTACAGTTCTGAAACCTATTTTATTAGCTTTATCAGGTAAAAATACATAAGAATCCACGATATTTCTTACTTAATTAACCTTTCCAAAAGTTCAGTATGGCTTTATTTTACTCTTTACCCAGGAATTCAGGCGAAATCTTTCGCTAGCTGTAACTCGCTAACGAAGCGTTTTCGGACCTATGTTTATATAACATTTTTTCATTATTTTTACTAGTACAATGTGCTGTAGAAGTGGGGGGAGAACTTCATGAATCACCCTGTATATAAGCACCTAAAGCATTTGTATATACGGAAGTTAAATATTGTTCTCCAGTATCTAGATTAATTTGTACTCCATGAGTAAAGTGGCTTTTTAATACGTTATATCATAGTATTTAGTTTGTTTACAAATTTATGTACTTGTATCTAGCTCTTTTCTCGATTCTCTTCTTTTTTACTATAATACCAATGCACAAATATTTGCTAATGCTTGGATGTAGCAACAAACTAGTCGTTCCTTATATACAAGTGGAGCTTCATATAAAATATCGTCTAGAGATCATTTCGTTTCCAAGATATCATGCGAATAAACAAATAGAAATAGAAAGTAAAAATAGTAAAGTAAAGAATGTCTTATTTTACCAGGCGAAGTTAGGGCTAAGAAGCCCTCTCTAACACTTAACCTGGGGGACCAACGGTTTAAAGGTGACTTCCGAACCACCACCAATGGCCGGGCAGGCGGGCCGCTTGCAAGGACAGGATCGCTCAGCGGTCACCTGTCCAAGCAGCAGCCACGCTCGGCGTTGCTTGATCTGGTTATCTTGCAATAACCGCCGTACCCACTACACTGCGCCATTGGCAAATGAAAGAAATGAAATGGTGTAAGCCCTAACTTCGCTAAAGCTCAATCAATAAATAATACAGTGATGGAAAACTAACTTGGCGGGACAATAAAGCAACGCAATGAGTAATGTATACTTATTTAACCAAACACTCGCCTTGAAACTTTCCAGCCTATTAATAATAGAATATACAAATTTAAATAGGAGTCACAAACATTATTTAAAGTCTTATTTTGTTAAATAGAGATCCGTTCACTAATATTCATTACCCAACCCTGAGTTGGCAACCCTGGACAACAAATTCCATAAATATTGTTCTATAACTATTGTTTTATTTATCTTTCTGATATATATTGCTGTGTAGGTATGTAAATATTTATCATTTCACTGCTGATACTATAACCAACATAGTCTATTATGCTTGTTAGGGGTAAAGGTTTTTAAGAGGCCCTTAAAACCTCATATCAATCTCTTAAGTACGTATAAATTCCTGTTATTTAAAGTTTATACTATATTACGTATTATAAACACTAGGGTAATTTTTGTGTTTATATTTCGTTTTAATAAAGATATAAACTAAGCTATTAAAATATAAAGATAAAAACATAGCTGCATTATTATGTAAAATATTTTGATTCGTTTAATATGAAATTATATAAAATATTGATCACTAGATCTATCTGTCAGCAAAGCAGTAAATATTACTTATTCTGTTAATGTGAAAGTCTTTCAAAATAAATATTTATCCAGTTGAAATTGTTATAAAATACTGAGCTGTAAGGGTTATTTAAGTCAAACAAACATTGCATAGAACCCTTTGAGAATATTTACTTAACTTTCAGATATCGTTCGAGAGAGGTGCATAATAACTGAAATAAAGTAACTCTTGTTTTTGTTAATGTAACTTTGGTTTAGTTTGTATTATAAGCTACAAATTGCAAAATTTTGTTAATTAAAACACATCAAATTTATTACAAAATAACTTAAGACGGTCTATTATCTGAACGAGTATCAAGCGTACAGAGTACTAACTTATTCCAATAGAGAATCGCACTTTAAACCTGCCCTGAAGCGGAAAAGAATTGAAGGAAGAAAACGTGTTGTTGGAACCAAGAGAAAACATCTTCACAGAACATACAAAATGCGGAAACGTGCAGAGTACTAGGAAAGATACACAGTTATTCTAACAGAATATAATAAAGAGGTGAGAATAACTGAGAGAAATTCATGGAGATAATTGTGTTAAAGTATTCATAAGATACCTGACTGTGCAAAACTTCAAAAAGTCCTACCTCAGAGCCCTAGCTTAAAGTCCTAGCTCAATGAGACTCATATAGCATATGACGTGAAATATCCTGAGGAGACCCTTCAGTGTTTACTGAGCACACAGTTCCCAAGATATTTTAGATATTTGAATCAGCTGCTAGTGAAAGCTGTCAAGAACCTGGAGAGAACTAGTATAAGAAAAAGACTGGAACTGTGCCAAGACTTTCGTGATTTACTCTTACAATTTACTTTAGTTATCAAATGCGCCTTAAGCCTTTTAAACCGATTTAATGACTAGTTCGGATTGCATTTTCACTGCTCTCCTGCATGAAAGTTCAGAATTGGTGTTACCTTTGCTCCTGGAACTGTTCAGAACGGACCTAGCAACAGGAATCATATTTTCCTCTTGGAGGACCTTTAGAGTTATTTTTATATCGAAAGCCGCTAAGTCCTCTTATAACCTTTCAAAAGCTTATATACCTATACTACTAACTACATTCTTCAAGACCATAGACAATATTCTGGATCAGAAAGGTAATTCTGCAACACAATCCTACACTGTTTTGTTGGAAGGATTAAACAAGCTATAACACAAAAGTGATTAATCTTAGCAGTACTCCTGGATATGGAAAGAGCAGTTACTAACACGAATACCTATCTAGTAGTGTCCAAGCGAACATCTAGGGTACTGAAAACTGTAGTTAAATGGATATAAAAAAAAATTACAGGTATCCCTGTTTGGAATTACAAGAGATGTCAAAACACGTCAAGGATGTCTACAATGTGGTGTGGTACCTACTTTGGTCTCTGAATGAACAAGGTAAGTTTGTTTGGAGATTTACAGATGATTTTGTCAATCTCATTAAGTGAACATATGGTCAGTGACCATATCTCAGCAAGTGAGCATATTGTCACGTGCTTGAAAAATAATACAGAGAGTACTATCCATTATGGAGTGATGGAGTGGAAAAAAGGACTAGCAGTTAATCCTTCGAAGACTGTCACGATACCATTTAATAAGAGGAAGCTAGAAAAAATATTGCCAGTTCTCTGTGGTGGCTTCATACAACTAAGCAAGATACGTGATACGGGAGATCAAGTATCTAGAAATCAAACTGGATGATAAAATCACATTGAATAGTCGTCTGAAATATATAATTAGCCGATCTCAGACTACATTGATGATAATAAGACGTGCGGTAGTATGTACATGGGGGATTTGACCCGGCATGTTAAATTGGTTATACACCGGGGTCTTTAGATAAGGATGTTTATGTCATTGTTATGGTGGCCGAAAGCTAAACAGGTGAATACCGCTGAAACCCTATAAAGGGTTCAACGGTTAGTTTACTTGGGGACAATTTTTGCAATGAAAGGCACAACAAACGTTCTAAACTAGTGCTAAAACTCTCACCTCTTGACATATCATTATGCTAGCAAGCACTCCAAGGTCTACGACACTCCTAATCTTGACATTTTGGAGATGATGTCTGACAGAGTGTCAAAGGTTTTGGACTATGAATGACCATATCAGGTCAACATTTTTAAAAGAGATGAATGGTCGAATGAGAGCCTGCTTACATGAAGAAATTTCAGACCTGGTACATGGACGTGTCGAAGATTCTAAAGGATACTGGGCCAGGTGTTTGGGGAGACAGACATAGAACTACTTTTAGCTTTAGACTAGGCAAACTGGTATCTGCATTTCAGGCTCAAGTCGCCACCCTTACGGAATGGGACCATTAACGAGGAGGGAAGCTACAAAGGTAAAACTATCTACATTAAATGGGATGGCCTACAGGCTCTGTCCAACCATGAATGTATCTGAAAAACAGTATGAGATTGTCATTAGGTAATAAAATTACTGTTGACAACCAATAAAGTTATTCTGGGTGGATAGGCACAGAGAAATCACACGAAATAATGGAGCAGATAACTGCGCTAACTTAGGAGCCAATTGTCCATTGGTCCTGAACCGACGTGTGGAGTTTTCTACAGATTAGCTCGGAAATTGGTTGCTAAGTGGGTGTTTATAAACTCAAAATCCATTGGAAAATAATTGGGGGGAAAGTTCAAGCGAAGCGGACACCCAAAGAACTCTATAGGAACATTGAACCAGACAGCATTAGAATGAGTAGAACGAAGATCTACAACATTAATATTAAGCTTTGATTTCAGGACACCAGATATTCCGAAGCCACCTGAACAGAATAAGCTTTCATGTTTAGGAAGAGCTGTGTAGGAAATGTTTGCAAGGTTGATGAAACAGCTGCGCTCGTCATACTCGAATGTCCAGCATTAGAGATAAAACTCTGAAGATCCCTTGGTTTACTCAGGTATACTAAATAGCGATTGGAGAAGGTAAGCATTGTACAGAGAATATCGTGATTTTGTAAAGAAATGAGATTAAACGGGTTAAACCTGTAAGAGGGTTCACATTAAGGCGGGTGGCTGAGAGAATTACTAGACCTAGGAAACATAGCCCTCTGTTATGAAAAAAAAACCTTTGCGGTTAAACAACTGCATATCCAATCATCATCGGTTATAGTATTATAATCTACAGGGCTATTTTTTTAAATATTGAAGGCTTTCTACCTGTATAGTGCAAAATCTTTCACTTCATAACCTGTCAATAACCACACAGTAATAATTAGCATTACAATTTGTACAGATGAAAGTACTAAATGAGTTCGCAATTTATTTAAATAAATTTAAATCAAACAGAAATATATAGCTATTACGTGTAGGAAATTATTAGTGTTTATAACAAATTAAAATATACTAAATAGCTCCGAATGAATTCCATACGTATCAAATCCTTTGGATGACCCACCTTTACTTTTAAAAATTACCTTGTTTTAAAGTCCAGAACTTAAACCAGTTATGAACAGCAACATTCATTTTAAATATCCTTACCAATAAACTGTCGTGTACGCTTCCTTATATCCTAGTTCATTTTATATTCAGTGTTCTCTTAACCACTACTAGTTATATTGCTAATACTTTGATACAATGTTTTTTTAATCCAATTATTATTTAACTTACTCAACAGATACACATTCCAAAATCATAATTTTAGCTCAATCTTAGAATTTAAAACACAATATTTAATTAACCAGCCACAAGAAGCAAGTAGAAACCCGTTGCAGATCGTAAGACTGGTACTCTAAAACCCACTTCACCGAATCACCTGGTTTCTTTAAAAGCCACAATAATTTACGTTAAAATAATGCTAAAATACCTTAGGCTTCCATCTTCTGAGAGCTTCCGATCTCATTCAGGTACTTGACGTTTGGACTTCTAAGAATTCAAGAGCTCTTAGCCACTAGCAGCGCTTGATCTCTGACAGCAACAAGATATTTTTGAATTATATAACCTAGTAATTGCTTTAGGTTTATAGTTTTAACATTTTTAAACAACATGCTGCATAGGTTATTGACAGGTAAATTTCTTTTAAGTATGCTCGTTAGTAAAATGTCATTGAAATGTGTATGGGTAATGTTTATGATTTATGAAGTTTTAATTAGAACGAACGACAAACTGTTTACATTAACATTATAATATACTAAGAGTGGACTAAAATATGCTAATCATACTTAATAACTCACGCACTGCTGAACCGTGTAAGGATTACATTTCGACTCAGTAATTTAACATGTAATCTCTTGAAATGAAGCCTCAAGGGGAACTTGTGATGTGGAATTAATTAATTTTTTGCCTCGCATGTCTTCTTCCCTTTTACAGAACGTTACTTTCTAGAATTTAACTCAGTATATTTGTTCCACAGGGGACGTATAATTCTGTAAAGAATTAAATTGAAAAATGTTTCTGTTGCTCTAAAAATATGTACAATATACAGCGTGAATCACTAGAGGTTGGCATCAATTCTGAATAAAACTATGTACAAAAACAAGAAAAACTTTTATTTTACAGATTTGCACAAATATGTATTTCATTTTAAAAGTCAAATCTAAAATGTTATAAATCCTGTAACATGAAACATAAGATTTATTTATATCCAAACGTAGCGACAATAAACTACATAAAAATATCACTTTCCATTTATAAATGAAGGCTCGTAAATATTTTCTAAATTAAATATCTCTAAACGATTAATCCTTCCTTAGATTGAAAATTGTAATTATTTGTTGCAAATTAAAAAAAAAAATAACAATTCTAAATTAAACACATTTTTTTTATAAACATAAAGCAGTTTTATAATGTTTGTTGGCGATTTTTATACGTGTATCTAAATTAATTTGTTTTACTGTTCCATTGCCATACAAAAGCTTGTTCTACGTAAAAAAAAGCATGTAAACGTGCAAGAAATGTTATTAATAAATGGCTTAGTGTCTCAAATACTTTATTTAATTTATGGATCATTAAAATCAGTGGGGTAAGGAATTTCTTCTTCATTACAGATTTTCAGGAGTAGACTTGATGGTGTTGGTTCCTACTTGCCCCCGTCGCGTCGTAGCAATTTTGGTACATTACAAATTGATTAGAAAATTATAGACGTATTATTTAGGTAACGTTATAAATATCCAATGTGTTTGAGGGCTCATCTTCATAATCATTTTATAAACATTTCTAGGTAAATGATTCAATTAGGATGGAGCAGAAGAATATATAGCCCCTGCAGGAGACACTACGTAAACCACATTAGGTATTTCAACTAAAAATCTGCCATTGGCATCTAATCACAGATTGACATGCATTATGTATTGTAAAAGTATGCAAACATCTCTGAAAAATGTGACTTCGTCTGTAAGTACAATTTTCAACAAATTATTTGGGTCTTGAAAATTTATAAGTAGCTTATTGTGACGTGTACTTTTCTGTTTTACCTGAGCAATTGTTATGTAGAACTGATCACTCTACATAACGAAATTTTACATCCAAATAAAGAAGCGCGCATTCATTGTTGCTGCAATAACAGAACGGTCACTGATTAGACGCCAATCAGCTGTTCAAATAAAGGAGTTAGGCTAAGGTGAGCCATTACCATGCCATTGATATTTTGTCGCTTGCGTATGTCAGTTAGTAAAATTTCAGTATAATAATTTTGTCTTTACAGAATTAAATATCTACGGTAAACTAAGCCTTGGGCCTCGTAGTAAGATTGTCAAGTCCTGTCGATAAACGTAGGAAATTAATACGTTATCTGTAATAAATTAATACTAATCCAGTCTTTTAATAGTTCACGGAGATAAATAGTTGTAAATACGTGTTCATAGTGTCAAATACTGTAACCACAAATTGTTTCTGTAAATTGTACATAATTAGGCCAAGATATTATCTCGTAACAATTGCATCGTCTCTCATAAATTTCCTTACTAAATTTGTTAACTGTTCTATAAATAATTGAATCGGTAACTTTATGTCCTAATGTTTGTATATTATTTAGTTTTACTCAGAATAATGTAAAGGCAGTTGTCATGAAATTTATACCTACCATTGCCGTGAAAGTGCATACATTAATGCATTATGTTAATACTTCAATACACTTTACTATAATTATTGTAATTAATTAGTTTAAGTAAGAACAAACGTAATTAATTTTTTCTGTGTCAGAATAATTATGCTTTGTGTTTAAGACCAATATTGTATATCATTGTAATTGGCAGATTCTGCGCTTTTTTAATGTACTTATGTTTATACATTAAACTTTTCTTTACATTTTACTGGCCGCTGTAAGCTAAATACGAGTGCCTGTATGTTAGACACACCAACAATAGTGACAGATGTTGCTGTTTTAGTCAGCTGGTTTCTTTTAAGTTAAGTTTGACATTGTTTTCATGATTGATTATAAGTAGTGTTTACTGATTTCAATGAGCCGCAGAAAATGAATAAAACTGACTTTATGAAATTAAAGTTTCAATATTGGATTGCACGGACGATACAATCGACGGCTCGTGTGTGTGTTTTGGGTCCGCCCAGTTGGTGAGTAGACTTTACACTACTTATTCCATCGTGCTCCCCTGGGAGGTCGGACTAACTCCGTCAATGTCATTGTGGAACCTCTACCTATCGGACTAGGCCTGAATAACTGCATCAGGGTGGATCCAGTTCCGAACTTTGACAAATGGGACTCAACTTTAATTTAATGTCTAGCCATTATGTATTCATGTGAATTATTGTTTTGTAATTTTGTAGTTCAGGAATATGGTCATCATGATTTTGGCCACTGTAATTTTGTATTAGTAATCGGAGCGCTCCTACCGTAATAATTTTTCGTATTTTTATTTCAATTGGCCAACGAGTTAAGTTTAAGTTAAGTTAAATAAATATTTGTTTATTTAGTTTAAGACCTTAGCACTGTGAGAGAAATAGGCAATACAGAATGAAATATGTGAAATATTGGTTTTAATTTCTAATTGCCTGATATTTAATTAGAGACCTTGCAACTTACTATTAGAAAATAATCAACCGAAATCTGTGGCTAATTTAAGTACCTAAGGCTTAGTGTCGTAAACCTAATAGTTCTTGCGTGCATGGTAGTGGTCTCGATTGAGCATACCTGAGGGCAGGAAACTGTTCCTTGTTGGAGACCTGCGACTATCACACCCCATCAACAAGGTGGCGCCCTTATTACCGAGCAAACCGTAACCATCTGGGTATCCGTCAATCTTAGTAGTCCTCTGTCACTGCGCAAGAACTTGGTTGTCCTGGCGCTCTACCAATACTCACGCCCTTCTCCACTGAGCGAGGCCGACAATATTGCTAACCCGTGAGGAGGGGAGGCATTATTCCAATTTTCAATCGTTGGAGTGAAGTCTTGTATGAGCAACTATTGTAGTTGAGTGAAATGTAATGATTATTAGCGATTTTACGCCATACTTCAGTTATTTTTACACTTAGTGAAGTAGAAAATTTTCCTACACTCAAACCTGAACTTTCCTGATCTATTTCAAAGTTTCTTCTTCAACGTCATGTTTTAGTCCAATGGGGCTAATAGTGCTTAGTATTTACAAACTGCCAGTCCGTCCTTGACAACAGTGAAAAGTCTGGAAGTCAGGATTTTAATGCCATATATATATATATATATATATATATATATATATATATATATATATATATTTCCAATAAACATTGAATCACAAAAAGTACTCGCTCCGCCGGGAGTCGACCCGGATCTCTCACTTGCCGGGTGAATGTGCTTACCATTACACCACAGAGCGCTCACTTTTTCTGATTCAATTATTTTGTATTTTGGCCGTATCTGTCTTATATGCGTTTAAATAAGCAAAACTAACATATGATCGGAAGACCAAATACCTGTCAAACGACTTTTATTTACATTAAATTGTATAAATGGCAATAGCCTTATTTAATTTCAATAAACATTGAATCACAAAAAGTACTCGCTCCGCCGGGAGTCGAACCCGGATCTCTTCACTTGCCGGGTGAATGTGCTTACCATTACACCACAGAGCGCTCACTTTTTCTGATTCAATTATTTTGTATTTGGCCGTATCTGTCTTATATGCGTTTAAATAAGCAAACTAACATATGATCGGAAGACCAAATACCTGTCAAAACGACTTTTATTTACATTAAATTGTATAAATGGCAATAGCCTTATTTAATTTCAATAAACATTGAATCACAAAAAGTACTCGCTCCGCCGGGAGTCGAACCCGGATCTCTCACTTGCCGGGTGAATGTGCTTACCATTACACCACAGAGCGCTCACTTTTTCTGATTCAATTATTTTGTATTTGGCCGTATCTGTCTTATATGCGTTTAAATAAGCAAACTAACATATGATCGGAAGACCAAATACCTGTCAAACGACTTTTATTTACATTAAATTGTATAAATGGCAATAGCCTTATTTAATTTCAATAAACATTGAATCACAAAAAGTACTCGCTCCGCCGGGAGTCGAACCCGGATCTCTCACTTGCCGGGTGAATGTGCTTACCATTACACCACAGAGCGCTCACTTTTTCTGATTCAATTATTTTGTATTTGGCCGTATCTGTCTTATATGCGTTTAAATAAACAAACTAACATATGATCGGAAGACCAAATACCTGTCAAACGACTTTTATTTACATTAAAATTGTATAAATGGCAATAGCCTTATTTAATTTCAATAAACATTGAATCACAAAAAGTACTCGCTCCGCCGGGAGTCGAACCCGGATCTCTCACTTGCCGGTGAATGTGCTTACCATTACACCACAGAGCGCTCACTTTTTTCTGATTCAATTATTTTGTATTTGGACGTATCTGTCTTATATGCGTTTAAATAAGCAAACTAACATATGATCGGAAGACCAAATACCTGTCAAACGACTTTTATTTACATTAAATTGTATAAATGGCAATAGCCTTATTTAATTTCAATAAACATTGAATCACAAAAAGTACTCGCTCCGCCGGGAGTCGAACCCCGGATCTCTCACTTGCCGGTGTGAATGTGCTTACCATTACACCACAGAGCGCTCACTTTTTCTGATTCAATTATTTTGTATTTGGCCGTATCTGTCTTATATATGCGTTTAAAATTAGCAAACTAACATATGATCGGAAGACCAAATACCTGTCAAACTACTTTTATTTACATTAAATTTGTATAAATGGCAATAGCCTTATTTAATTTCAATAAACATTGAATCACAAAAAGTACTCGCTCCGCCGGGAAGTCGAACCCGGATCTCTCACTTGCCGGGTGAATGTGCTTACCATTTACACCACAGAGTCACTTTTTTCTGATTCAATTATTTTGTTAGTTTGGCCGTATCTGTCTTATATGCGTTATAAGAAATAAGCAAACTAACATATGATCGGAAGACCAAATACCTGTCAAACGACTTTTATTTACATTAAATTGTATATATGGCATAGCCTTATTTAATTTCAATAAACATTGAATCACAAAAAAGTACTCGCTCCGCCGGGAGTCGAACCCGGATCTCTCACTTGCCGGGTATTTGGTCTTCCGATCATATGTTAGTTTGCTTATTTAAAACGCATATAAGACAGATACGGCCAAATACAAAATAATTGAATCAGAAAAAGTGAGCGCTCTGTGGTGTAATGGTAAGCACATTCACCCGGCAAGTGAGAGATCCGGGTTCGATCCCGGCGGAGCGAGTACTTTTTGTGATTCAATGTTTATTGAAATTAAATAAGGCTATTGCCATATATACAATTTAATGTAAATAAAAGTCGTTTGACAGGTATTTGGTCTTCCGATCATATGTTAGTTTGCTTATTTAAACGCATATAAGACAGATACGGCCAAATACAAAATAATTGAATCAGAAAAAGTGAGCGCTCTGTGGTGTAATGGTAAGCACATTCACCCGGGCAAGTGAGAGATCCGGGTTCGACTCCCGCGGAGCGAGTACTTTTTGTGATTCAATGTTTATTGAAATTAAATAAGGCAATTGCCATTTTATACAATTTAATGTAAATAAAAGTCGTTTGACAGGTATTTGGTCTTCCGATCATATGTTAGTTTGCTTATTTTAAACGCATATAAGACAGATACGGCCAAATACAAAATAATTGAATCAGAAAAAGTGAGCGCTCTGTGGTGTAATGGTAAGCACATTCACCCGGCAAGTGAGAGATCCGGGTTCGACTCCCGGCGGAGCGAGTACTTTTTTGTGATTCAATGTTTATTGAAATTAAATAAGGCTATTGCCATTTATACAATTTAATGTAAATAAAAGTCGTTTGACAGGTATTTGGTCTTCCGATCATATGTTAGTTTTTGCTTATTTAAACGCATTATAAGACAGATACGGCCAAATACAAAATAATTGAATCAGAAAAAGTGAGCGCTCTGTGGTGTAATGGTAAGCACATTCACCCGGCAAGTGAGAGATCCGGGTTCGACTCCCGGCGGAGCGAGTACTTTTTTTTGTGATTCAATGTTTATTGAAATTAAATAAGGCTATTGCCATTTATACAATTTAATGTAAATAAAAGTCGTTTGACAGGTATTTGGTCTTCCGATCATATGTTAGTTTGCTTATTTAAACGCATATAAGACAGATACGGCCAAATACAAAATAATTGAATCAGAAAAAGTGAGCGCTCTGTGGTGTAATGGTAAGCACATTCACCCGGCAAGTGAGAGATCCGGGTTCGACTCCCGGCGGAGCGAGTACTTTTTGTGATTCAATGTTTATTGAAATTAAATACGGCTATTGCCATTTATACAATTTAATGTAAATAAAAGTCGTTTGACAGGTATTTGGTCTTCCGATCATATGTTAGTTTGCTTATTTAAACGCATATAAGACAGATACGGCCAAATACAAATAATTGAATCAGAAAAAGTGAGCGCTCTGTGGTGTAATGGTAAGCACATTCACCCGGCAAGTGAGAGATCCGGGTTCGACTCCCGGCGGAGCGAGTACTTTTTGTGATTCAATGTTTATTGAAATTAAATAAGGCTATTGCCATTTATACAATTTAATGTATATATATATATATATATATATATATATATATATATATAAATATATATGATCGTCTTTGCTTTTACACGCTTTCCTTAAGCAGTGTGATATACCAACATTATACCAGGAAAATCCGTATTACTGTACGTAGCCATGTTGTAAATAAATACTACTGTATAACATGTTCTTAAAACAAAATACAAATATGCAAGACAAATAAGCCAATAAATGTGAGTTCAAAGAAGAACAGAAAATACATAAAGGTTTATTGGAAAAGTCTAAAACTGCTCAAAACTATTAGTTCCAAAACCATTAAACTAAATGAGATGAAGTGAACCTTATACAGTGAGAACAGAATTTTTTCAAACGCAAACTTACTGAGGATTTACGAATGAAATTTGCAAATCAACCCTTAAGTTTACTTTCCGTCGAGGTTAAACCACTTTAGCTATCGATATTAAAAAAATAATTAACAGGAAAATCTAAACATATTTTACCACGCAAAAAAACCTCAAACTAAAAATTTCGTACATACACCATGACATTGAGTTCAAGGACCACAACATACAGCCGGATGCCGCTGCCCCTTACCCCTCCCCCTCACAACCAACACCTTCCTGTTCTCTCTTTTTGAGATGACGCCCTCCATCATTGCTCCTCCCTCGTTAGTTCGAGGTGCTCTGGTCTCCTGTGCTGTGATATCGCTTGAGTTTATTCTCTAGGTCTTACTTAATAATTATTCAAACTTTGAGTAGCACTCTATTGCCGTTTTTCAGTTTTATAATGTCTTAAAGACTTTTTATACACCTAAAAGGGTGTAGATACTAAAGTTAATGTTCTTTTGTAACATATAACGATGGTAAACGCCAAAAATGCTATTATGTTTTCAAAATTTGCTTCGTCAATATCTAGCCTGAAGGAAAGAATAATATTATTACAAATCAACGTGAAGATACTAATAGTAGTTGTAACCATTAGTTTTAAATAATAAAGAAGCTGTAATAAGATAATATAACAGTTATCTATTTTTATTGTGGAGCTTCACATTGAAAATTATAATATCAGATATTATATATTAAGATTAAAATATCAGTTTATCTAAATACTGTAGTATAAAATACTCTTAGATGTGTATTATTTGTTTTTATTGTAATTTTTCAATTTTAGCAACTAAAATATGAGGAAATTTAATTTAAATACCTTAGAGTTGTAAAGCACTCTGTACCACTCAACATCATGCCATCTCCAGTACATTTACAATAAATGAATACAGATACATGTAGACTGTTAACATCATCATATTTTAGAATAAAGTGTAAAAAATATTGATTTGATTTACAAAAAATACCCCGTGAACCTAATAATGTAATGGGAGATCCAAAGAATAAGCTAACAATATTAAAGATAAAATAAAATAAACAAATAACACATTCAAACGCTCCACACTGTCCTCACACATACCGCAGGTACCATCGCCTCTTACCCCCACAGTCTCCCAATAGGCAGTCTTTAACCATTGGCCATTTTTTATGTTTGAATTGGAATTTATAGTAATGTGGCTCTGCCTCTAGTAGGCCGTTCACTAATATCAGAGATAAAATTGAAGTGATCGCACGGATAAATAGGAGTCTTAGTTTTATATGGAAAGAGGAATGGAAAAATATATAATCGGCGTAGTTCTTGGAGTGCCATAAGTGATAACTTCTGAAAATATTTTGAAACGTGCTCATGACGTCTGGGAATAATAATAAATCCAATACAGTAATTCTGTTCTCGCTGAATTCTATCCAATGTTTTGACAGTAAAATCACTGATCACAAGGTCACAGTAGTTAATTGTTGAAACATAAGTGTCTTAACCAGTATCACCTTAATATTGAATATTGAAAATACAGAGCAAACTTTTGAAAAAAAGATTAAACATAATAAATTATATACCTAGTTAAAAATATAGCAGGTAAAAATGTATGGGAACGTGCCACAGTTAGTTAGTTTAAAATATCCATTAAACATTACAAAAAGAAAGTGGTAATCCCAAAGTTATAATTTTAGCAGAAATGGTTAACTTTCATTATTTAAATGAGAGAAGGTACTAAACAGGTAATTTTTGTCAAGCACTTCATGTGAATTGATTTGTGAATTAAAAACACATTTTTAATAACCTTTGTCCAGTGAACATTGATTTTAGTATTACGGGATTTCATGATCGATCACAAAATAAAAAGATGAATAGTGTATCTTCTGTTTAGTAATACATTGGGTATGTCTTCCGTTTAGTTTCCAAAACACACCATTCATGGTGTCTTTGATAGCAATTAAACTTTTATAGTCTATAGTGAACCATTAATCTCCACCAATGTTAACTAGTTTACAGTACATTATGTAAAAGAGCAATGAGAGAGTCACTTGCCCCTCAACGCCGATATAAAAGAGTTTTTACTTTTTAAGTACAAGTGAACCAAAAATTACTTTCCATGCTCATTATATTTAAACCACCTCTTTCCTAAAATAAGCTAAACTTTCTAGGTTTAATGAGAGAGAGGGAATTCAAGCACAAAATATAAAATTTACACTGTGTTGGGTAGAAACAAAAGGAGACCTCCCAGAATATTGATACATCGCGGAGAGATTATTTAACTCAATTATTATATATAACTAATCATGTTAAAACCTAATAACATACTTTAATGTTAGCCAATCGTTTAATTTACTTATAACTTCACGTTAGGAGTACGCAACACCACGTGTCACGTAATAAACTTTGCTATGGTTGAATAAATTGTTTGAAGGCTGTAGCTCATATAATCTTTGGATAATCTGCGCACAGATAAGATGTTTACATAAAAGATCATTTACACTAACTTGGTAGATAAAATAATTTGTGACAGCAAAATCTGTCTCGAAATGTATTGCAAATAATTTGCTGCACGTGTGTTACTTCGCATGTAAACATGTGATACAACTGCATAAAAGTATATTTAAAAAATTATCTTCGGTTTTTTCATGTCCATCACAGTTACTTATAACACCAATGTAAGTCAAATCCTATCAATCACCATGCGTCATCATTAAACTAAATTCTGCATATAAAAATGAGACTTTATGCAAAGATTCAAGTCTGCAGGTCAGTACATTCTCGATACATCGTGCGTGTTGTAGACAGGTGTGCATAATTGACTATGCTATGTCTTCCAGTGTTAGTCTTTTCTAACATTAAGCCGAAAAATGTTTTCATACCAAACTCTAGAATTGTACAATAAAACCCAAGATACTTCACAAACAAAAACTTTTGTAATTACATTATTCATTCAATTATAAACATTTATTATTATAAAACTAGCATTTAATTAAAAAAAAAATAAATAAAAAAGTACTAATAATCATTCTTGAAAAGTCCATAACAAACACCATACGAAATACTAACGATTACTAATACACAAGATGAATAAAAACAGTACAAAACAAAACTCACACACATTTTTGAGGCTTGTTTGACAGCTGATCGGTAACCGGTAGAAATTCCCGATTGCAAAAGGGTACTCAAAAGTAAAGGAAAAATGTATAACGAGCAACTGAAAAACGAGATATATAGGCGGAAAAGCACGGTAGTAGAACTAAACACGTCTCGAACCACAGTATACAAGTGGCTTTTCCAATTAGCCTCCAGTGAGAGGTCTAATTTATTCACTCATTCGAATACTGGAAATAAAACTGGCCTTAATTCTACTCACACCAGTAATGTTATTTTTGACATAAAACAAGGGATATAACTTTTATATTTATAATAACATGAAATTCTGTTTAGTTTTGTACAAACATTTTCTTATTTAAAATTGCATATTAATAAGAATAAGTTACGATTGTTTGCAAATCTATTTGTGGTATTATTAATAATATGTAAATTTTGTTTAATAACTATGAAACCCAAGTTATTAAAGTTTAAAGATACTCAATTCTGTGCTTAACAAACTTTCTTGTAAATGTTGTTTTTGTAGTAATCAAAAAATAACAAATCTATTTTTATCAACACTATATAAATATTTGTAATAGTAGAAATAATTTATAAAGGATAAACAAAGAGGCGAAGGAGAACTCTTATATCTACATGAGGAGTTGTTTTTAATTTAAATATTGTGATGTACTGTAAGCTAACATAAATGAGTGTTTGATATTAAAATTATAATTTTTCCAAATGTGGCGAGATTTCATAGCTTCAATCAAACCCACAAATGTTTATACACATTTGATATCAAATATTTATAAGTAGTATTTAAAAAAATTAATAAACAATTATCAACAAGAAATGTATTTCCACTAGGACTCGAAACCTGATATTTTGCTTTCCAGCAAATATGTTACCATTACATAGACTTAGAGATCTTTGAAGGTCTTCTAAAAATTACTTTTCTATCCATAACACATATAGTTTTTATAACATTAATGTCTTAGTTATAAACGACACACACACACACACACACACGCACGTGTGTGTGTGAGTGAGTGAGTGTGTGTGTGTGTGTGTGTGTGTGTGTGTGTGTGTGCGTGTGTGTGTGTGTGTGTGCGCGCGCGCGCATACATACATACTGATTGTTAAGGTATTGTAAAATAAATATCTAGGTATAATTCTTGTGGATGACAAATTCACTGATAGTCTGTACTGAGTGATCTTGTTTAAAATAACGATTAGTCGATCCTACGACGTTTGCCACATTAAAATAATATTCAATAACTGTAAACACGTAATAAATATAGTTCAGATACTTTCCTTCACTACTACAAGAGTAATTATAACAGAATTTCAGGACAATTTTTATACCAGTCCCAATAAGGACACAGTTCTCATTCATATGTTGAAATATATAGCTGTTAAAATAATATTTAAATTGCTGTAAACAATTATATGATTATTGATATTAGTGTTTCGTCAAGTTAATTTTTATAACTTCCAACAGTTTGCATTGATAAAAACCTCCGCTTTTCACTTTGCAAACAAACATAGCTAAAAATGATTTTTCCGGTCTTCAGATAGTAATGCAAGAAATAGTAAGACATGAATTAAAAAATAGATATCTTGTTTTAAAATAAGTTGAATTAAGGACTATAATTGAACTAAATCGTGTTACTCTTAAACTTGTAGCTCTAAATTAACATGCAATAGCTTAAATCTGCTAACAAGACGGTTAATTATCTCAGGCTAATTGGATAGTCAGATTCAGACATGCTTGCTTTTGCGAGTTCACCTCTCTGTTGTATTTGCTTAATTAGTATTGCATACTTGGCATTCGAAATGTAGTTAAAGATTTGGAGGACCTTTGACAAGGAACCCATCATGACCCTTCTTGCTATAAGAATAATACAATAAAAAATTTTAATTTCTCTTTTTCAGTTCCACTTTGAGTAATATTAGAGAAATATAATAAAAGACTTACTAAATTAAACTATGTAATAAAAATTCACATTAATTTAAGAAATAATCAAATATGACACTATATATTAAACATACATATGATACATAATATTTCAATAATATTTACATTTTTCTATTAAAGGGAAAATGTTTTTGTTAATTGTATGATTATAAATTTAACATTAAAATTAATACTTATCTAATAAAACTGTATTTAAAATCCTATTGTACCATTTACAATAACCATTTACCAATTGTTTTGTGCCATTTATGTAAGCAGCTATGAAACTTAGCTTCGTGCTTAAGCTCTATGTCACATTTCACTCACTGCAACGCTAAGTCTACAATTTGGTTCGTACATGGAAAACTTGGCTGTTCTAACTACCGTATTTTTGAATAGTGTTTAAGATATCGTCTACTTAACTGTTCACCTGAAGAGACAATAAGAAATTCTTTTTTCTAAATTAACTTTTTAGTCTCTGATATTTTTTACTATCGTTAGACTGACATGACTCCAGATTTCAAGAGTAACATCTGTAACAGCTCCAGACATTAGTCACTGCACTAAGCAGAATGTTAACTGGAGCTAAATATTTTCACCTTTCAAACTGTTCAGATTTGTAACCTGTTTTAATAATTTAAATTTACTGGTGACATTATTGTTAGAGAGTTTGATCTCCATTTAGCAATGAAAACATTTTTCACTCCAGAAGTTGTGAAAACATAACATTAGAACCTGAGCGCTTCGTATTGACAGCTCGTGTAGCTCAATCAGCACAGATCCCTGTTTTCAGATGCAATCATGTAGTGATTTCCCTTCGGGCCTGTACGTTTTGTAAACAGATAAAATACGTATTTTATTATAAGCTAAACACGTTTTATAATTAGATGTATAACTGTGTAAATAAATAAATATTAAATGATCAGACTAGATATATATATATATATATATATATATATATATAAATTTAAACTTTAAAATATATATATATATATATATATATATATATCTTCAATAAGAATAGAAAAGAATAGAAGAAAAAGAACATAAAAATTCTCTATATTTCGTCATAAGACATTTTCAAGAGATATACAGAAGGTAAATAAGCAAATATATCAACAAAAAATAATAAACAAAAGAAACATCATATGTTAATAAAACTAATTTTGAATTACGTACAAAGAGTAAATAATTTTGCTTATTACAAGGAATATAAAGTTATAAATTAAAATTGTAACGTGTAATTTATACATACTGCTATCCGTATCTCAAATTTAGACCATCCGGATGTTTAGTTTGTAGCACCCTCTGATGAGCTATTTCTAAATAATTTATTTTAAGTTTATGGGGGTTCTGAATTTTGTTAATACTTTTTAGAGAAAAGCATTCATCGAATTTTTTGTTATGCTCCATTGCGTGGGCCGAAATAGGATTTGATTTAATTTCAAGATTTGTATCGCTGCGATTTTTGTTCATTCTAATGTGCAATGGAGTTATAGTCTGACCAATGTAGTCCTTCGGACAGTCTTTACATGACAATTGGTAAATAACATTGCTGGATTCACAAGTCATTTTACCAATTATCGGATAATTCCTTTTCGTTGTGCTGCTACAGAAATGTTTTGAACTTATTATTAAATTACATGTTTTGCAGCGAGGCTTAAAACAGGGTTCACAGCCAAAAGGTTTGTTTAAATTTTGAGTTAGCTCATCAGAGGGTAGTTTTGGTCTTACTAATATGTTTTTCAAATTTTGAGGCTTTTTAAAAATTACTTTAGGTGGATTAGTGAATATATTTTTGGTTACAGGTGAAGCCTGTAGAATATTGTGTGCAGTTTTTATTATACCATTAATTTTGTATAGCCCTGGATGATAGGTGGTAATAAATTTTCCTTGGTTTTTATAATTCCTAGGAGTTTTGTATATATATATATATATATATATATATATATATATATATATATATATATATATATATATAATCTTTTTATGTTACATGTGTCATTTTTAAATTAGGTCTAACTTTAACTAAACAATTTTTATGCATCGTATGCATATGTTATTATGTGCAAATATTATTAATTTAAGATATTTTTTGCTGATACGTTTTCTTACAATTTGTCCTTTCAATCACTGTGTCTGATTTTATTATATCAACATAGGCTAGAGCAAAAATTTCTATT
This sequence comes from Homalodisca vitripennis, assembly GCF_021130785.1. Classification (NCBI taxonomy): domain Eukaryota; kingdom Metazoa; phylum Arthropoda; class Insecta; order Hemiptera; family Cicadellidae; genus Homalodisca; species Homalodisca vitripennis. The sequence goes on along the minus strand of NC_060207.1, from coordinate 163,612,632 downwards.
CATATGTCAATTTCCACCTGACCAAACTTAAAATATATTTTTTATATTTGAATCGCGGATACCTGAATTCCAAAACAATTAAACCGTTCTTAAGGTTTAACTTTTAGGCTTCTTAGAACCCCGAAAAAGCTGGCGTAATTGGATAGCAGGTTATAATTACTGGGATAATAAAAATTACATAATTTTAAATATGGGCCAATTTTTCCAACTTTTTTACCTTTAAATTATGTCTGAATATTTTATGGGGACAATGCACCCTGTTTCTCGTACTGAAAAGTCGTTTTTCGTAAACTTCATAGTTCGATAAAACCATATCACTGTATTACATTGTTTGTGTTTGACAAACTATTTAATTGCAGTAGTAACGAAATAATTTAGATGAAATTCTTGTGGATTTTAGTCAAAACTCGTCGATTAACTACTCTTATTTTGTTATTAATTTAACACGTGTGTGTGTGAGTGAGTGAGTGTGTGTGTGTGTATGTGTGTGTGTGTGTGTGTGTGCGTGTGTGTGTGTGTGTGTGCGCGCGCGCGCATACATACATACTGATTGTTAAGGTATTGTAAAATAAATATCTAGGTATAATTCTTGTGGATGACAAATTCACTGATAGTCTGTACTGAGTGATCTTGTTTAAAATAACGATTAGTCGATCCTACGACGTTTGCCACATTAAAATAATATTCAATAACTGTAAACACGTAATAAATATAGTTCAAGATACTTTCCTTCACTACTACAAGAGTAATTATAACAGAATTTCAGGACAATTTTTATACCAGTCCCAATAAGGACACAGTTCTCATTCATATGTTGAAATATATAGCTGTTAAAATAATATTTAAATTGCTGTAAACAATTATATGATTATTGATATTAGTGTTTCGTCAAGTTAATTTTTTATAACTTTCCAACAGTTTTGCATTGATAAAAACCTCCGCTTTTCACTTTGCAAACAAACATAGCTAAAAATGATTTTTCCGGTCTTCAGATAGTAAAATGCAAGAAATAGTAAGACATGAATTTAAAAAATAGATATCTTGTTTTAAAAATAAGTTGAATTTAAGGACTATAATTGAACTAAATCGTGTTACTCTTAAACTTGTAGCTCTAAATTAACATGCAATAGCTTAAATCTGCTAACAAGACGGTTAATTATCTCAGGCTAATTGGATAGTCAGATTCAGACATGCTTGCTTTTGCGAGTTTCACCTCTCTGTTGTATTTGCTTAATTAGTATTGCATACTTGGCATTCGAAATGTAGTTAAAGATTTGGAGGACCTTTGACAAGGAACCCATCATGACCCTTCGTGCTATAAGAATAATACAATAAAAAATTTTAATTTCTCTTTTTCAGTTCCACTTTGAGTAAATATTAGAGAAATATAATAAAAGACTTACTAAATTAAACTATGTAATAAAAATTCACATTAATTTAAGAAATAATCAAATATGACACTATATATTAAACATACATATGATACATAATATTTCAATAATATTTACATTTTTCTATTAAAGGGAAAATGTTTTTGTTAATTGTATGATTATAAAATTTAACATTAAAATTAATACTTATCTAATAAATACTGTATTTAAAATCCTATTGTACCATTTACAATAACCATTTACCAATTGTTTTGTGCCATTTATGTAAGCAGCTATGAAACTTAGCTTCGTGCTTAAGCTCTATGTCACATTTCACTCTCACTGCAAACGCTAAGTCTACAATTTGGTTCGTACATGGAAAACTTGGCTGTTCTACCGTATTTTGAATAGTGTTTTAAGATATCGTCTACTTAACTGTTCACCTGAAGAGACAATAAGAAAATTCTTTTTTCTAAATTAACTTTTTTAGTCTCTGATATTTTTTTACTATCGTTAGACTGACATGACTCCAGATTTCAAGAGTAACATCTGTAACAGCTCCAGACATTAGTCACTGCACTAAGCAGAAATGTTAAACTGGAGCTAAATATTTTTCAACCTTTCAAACTGTTCAGATTTGTAACCTGTTTTAATAATTTTAAATTTACTGGTGACATTATTGTTGAGAGAGTTTGATCTCCATTTTAGCAATGAAAACATTTTTCACTCCAGAAGTTGTGAAAACATAACATTAGAACCTGAGCGCTTCGTATTGACAGCTCGTGTAGCTCAATCAGCACAGATCCCTGTTTTCAGATGCAATCATGTAGTGATTTCCCTTCGGGCCTGTACGTTTTGTAAACAGATAAAATACGTATTTTATTATAAGCTAAACACGTTTTATAATTAGAATGTATAACTGTGTAAATAAATAAATATTAAATGATCAGACTAGATATATATATATATATAAATATATATATATATATATATATATATAAATTTAAACTTTAAAATATATATATATATATATATATATATATCTTCAATAAGAATAGGAAAGAATAGAAGAAAAGAACATAAAAATTCTCTATATTTCGTCATAGACATTTTCAAGAGATATACAGAAGGTAAATAAGCAAATATATCAACAAAAAATAATAAACAAAAGAAGAAACATCATATGTTATAAAAACTAATTTTGAATTACGTACAAAGAGTAATAATTTTGCTTATTACAAGGAATATAAAGTTATAAATTAAAATTGTAACGTGTAATTTATACATACTGCTATCCGTATCTCAAATTTAGACCATCCGGATGTTTAGTTTTGTAGCACCTCTGATGAGCTATTTCTAAATAATTTATTTTAAGTTTATGGGGGTTCTGAATTTTGTTAATACTTTTTAGAGAAAAGCATTCATCGAATTTTTTGTTATGCTCCATTGCGTGGGCCGAAATAGGATTTGATTTAATTTCAAGATTTGTTATCGCTGCGATTTTTTGTTCATTCTAATGTGCAATGGAGTTATAGTCTGACCAATGTAGTCCTTCGGACAGTCTTTTACATGACAATTGGTAAATAACATTGCTGGATTCACAAGTCATTTTACCAATTATCGGATAATTCCTTTTCGTTGTGCTGCTACAGAAATGTTTTGAACTTATTATTAAATTACATGTTTTGCAGCGAGGCTTAAAACAGGGTTCACACAGCCAAAAGGTTTGTTTAAATTTTGAGTTAGCTCATCAGAGGTATTTTTGGTCTTACTAATATGTTTTTCAAATTTTGAGGCTTTTTAAAAATTACTTTAGGTGGATTAGTGAATATATATTTTTGGTTACGGGGGTGAAGCCTGTAGAATATTGTGTGCAGTTTTTTATTATACCATTAATTTTGTATAGCCCCTGGATGATAGGTGGTAATAAATTTTCCTTGGTTTTTATAATTCCTAGGAGTTTTGTATATATATATATATATAATCTTTTTATGTTACATGTGTCATTTTTAAATTAGGTCTAACTTTAACTAAACAATTTTTATGCATCGTATGCATATGTTATTATGTGCAAATATTATTAATTTAAGATATTTTTTGCTGATACGTTTTCTTACAATTTGTCCTTTCAATCACTGTGTCTGATTTTATTATATCAACATAGGCTAGAGCAAAAATTTCTATTCATATGTCAATTTCCACCTGACCAAACTTAAAATATATTTTATATTTGAATCGCGGATACCTGAATTCCAAAACAATTAAACCGTTCTTAAGGTTTAACTTTTAGGCTTCTTAGAACCCCGAAAAAGCTGGCGTAATTGGATAGCAGGTTATAATTACTGGGATAATAAAAATTACATAATTTTAAATATGGGCCAATTTTTCCAACTTTTTACCTTTAAATTATGTCTGAATATTTTATGGGGACAATGCACCCTGTTTCTCGTACTGAAAAGTCGTTTTTCGTAAACTTCATAGTTCGATAAAACCATATCACTGTATTACATTGTTTGTGTTTGACAAACTATTTAATTGCAGTAGTAACGAAATAATTTAGATGAAATTCTTGTGGATTTTAGTCAAAACTCGTCGATTAACTACTCTTATTTTGTTATTAATTTATCATTTAAACACTTCCATTAAATATTAATACATTTTTTTATGTGATACTGATCCACAAAATTTAACAAGAGATTTACGAAACAGGATATTTAATTTTTTTTTATATTTAAAGAAAACACACATAAACACACATCTTGTGTTGGTGCATAAATATCTGAGAAAAGCTGCTATACTGAATATCTCACATTTTGAACTTGGCTAAAACCAAACCATACCTCAAAAGTAACTTAGTTCGAAACTTCGCCTGAAACATTTCCATTCCATCTGAAGTTAAGAAGGGAGAAGGAACTTGCATTTCTCATCGCATAATCTATAATAGTATTATTTTTAGGTGTCTTCCTCTTAAACTTATTTTATACAGATGTGGTGGTGGTGACAAAATTATTGTAAACAAAATTACTATACAAAGTTGTACATAGGTTAGACATCCTACATAAATCTGAGAATGAAAATGAAGGATGTATTTAACACGTCTAAATAAAATTATACGTAAACAATTACGGTTTATTTCCATTACAAATTAAACTGAATATGTCGTATAAAATTACATAAAATCTAATCTATAGAAAATTAAACGTCAGTTAACATTACATTAACGACAATTGAACTGAATTAAAATGCAGCTGAGTTAAAGTAATCATTTTGTAAAAATGTAAATATAGATGCACTCATGAGAATATGAGAGGAGATAATGTAATATGTAGACAAAAAATATATTTATATAACTATTCAAATACAAAATTTATATGAAAGAGAAGTAGAATAAATTTAAGGTTTGTAACTTGAATACTCAGGAGAGTGAAATGCTTAGATACAGAAATATTTACCTGTTTTACGAGGGCTCTTAGTTATAATTATTCTTAGCCGTAACTCCTTGTGTTTTATGTCTAACGACAGAATAAATCATGAAAGTTAGGATACCTTATATTGAACATGCTTGAGTGTCTTTCATATAGGGCAGAGTTCCAAATGACAACCTCTTTGTAGGTTAAATGTTTAAAAGAAACGAACAGAGTATAGGTTCCTAGTTGCGAGTGGGCTTACAAATATTCGAATCTATGGATCCATTCAACTTAATTAAAATATTTGCGTGTAAATAATGGTATTAGGTCATATTTATGAAGTATTTGATATTTATTTTTATATTGAAGCAAAATTAAATTATGTCATAACTATGTTCAAAATAATTATAAAACCTTTTATGTTGGTGCATAATTTTGGTGATTTGAAAAAAATAAAGACATATGTGAAGGAGATCTCATCACTCCCTATATTTACATTGTAAAATATTCTTGCATGAATCGTCGCCAACCAGACAAATTATGCATATTTGATTCATTTAAAAAAATAACAAATATCTATCCCATTATTTGTGAAAATAACAAAAATATAAGATTTTTAGGAGATGAAGTTTATTCAAAAGCGTAATAAATTAATTACAATTTTGTAAAATCTTAAACAAACTGTACTTATTTCTTGATTAAGCTTAAAAAGCTAGTACGATGTTGATTTATATCGTACGTATGTAGGTAATTACGTACATTTTAAATTTCGTATGTAGCTGTAATTTTAAATATATCGATCTAGTTAATATTTTCAGATTCTTAGACTTAAATATGTCAATAAAAAATAATATATCTGTTTATCATAACGTCTGGCACAAATTATTTCATTCATAAAGAGTAAGCATGAAATGTTTGTCAGGATTGAAAAAAACTGAGGCAGAATTAAGGAGCTTTGTTCCTTCCTAAGTATCTGCCGATTCAACTACCCTTTGAAAATTGAATAGCACTATTGTTCCTTCCTCTTCCTCACAATCATTTTATGCTTTGGCTCAGGAATGTAGTTCTTAAAATGGAGTAAGTATCTCACCTTTGCATGGCAAATAAGGAAGTTTACATACGAATATGTTGTTTGCAAATGTTATTATAAATACAGGTTTTTATCAACAAAGTTTTTATATAAGAGGAAACAAAACAGGAAATCTACTGTGACCATTAAATATTTTCATAAGTTTACTTTTATGTGCAGATATACATGAAAATTCAATATACTAAGAAATTCATGAATACAAATAATGGTTATTCAGTTATTTTTAAAGAAAGTTCCTACAATTCACATTTCTCTAGGATGACGCAAGTACAACATATTTAACACAATTATACCATGCGTTAGAGTTATTTTTAAGTAAAAAACTTCTCTATATATCTGAATCATGATGTACTCATCTGTAAAAGAAATAATAATATACGAGATACAGTTTGAGGATCTTAATAGAAACAGCAACAATATTAAAGTTAGATGCTCACAGCAAAATTAGCTCTCAAAATTTATGTATGTATGGAATATTACTTAAATTGAGTAGCAGTCAAAATCTAAATTATAATATATAATGATAATATTTATCCATTATTATTTTATAGATTCTTTAAACAAAATACAATTTTAATTTCATGCATTAGTATGTAAAAGTAAGAATAATACTATTTTCAAAATAGTATTACTTTGTTATCTATAAAAAAAACCCATACAGTTAAAAAACCTCAATAACTACAGTCTAAGAAAGAACAGTTGTCAAGAAGGGATCAAAGAGAACTGTCGTGACAAACAGAAGACACATTTTCAGTAACAGAGTTTCATCTGAGTCTCGAGCGAGGCTGAATGGTGTCCCAAGTCTCGTTACGGTACTGCGGCTTTATTTGTACCAAGTTTCAGCTGCAAACTTCCATCTTGTTCAGTTTCTTCACTAAAACATTCCACTTCACCATGCAGCTGTAAAAGTTTTTGTATCACTAGAACGATAAATGGTTATCAGTTTTTATAATTTTAACTCATCCAAGATATATTTTGGAAATCTTAAAATATCCATGTTACAATTCATTATTTGGAGAGCCACATTATTTTATTCATAGTTTATGAAAACTGCGCCAACCCCCCGCAAGAATCCGAGCAGCAGAAGAAAATAAAAGGATTATTATATGACACATGTTGGGCTCCATCATAAGATGGACATCTTAATTATTTAAGATATCCTGAATATTAAAGTATAAATGACAGTTTAATACTACAGACTGAGTTTTAGCGAAGCTTATCACTCTTGGAATAGAAAAATGTCATTGTTATCACCATGTCTATATGTTTACATGACCTAAAGATTTCATTTATATATAGGTAGGAAACTTTGGTATTGATGTTAGTGCATGTCACTACAAGGGATTTGGCTGAGTATATTCACGTTAGCGAATTATGATCAGTCTCATGGGTATACGAGTATGATCGCAAAAAAAAATAGCATTATAAATAAATTTTACAACAGACATTTTAACATGTAACTTAATAACACATGCAACCTACTTATACTAAAACTGTTTGATTGTTTTTGTATTGGCCTTTATTTATAGAGTATAATAAAACATTCATAGAGTGGAAACAATCTCCTTACCTCACCTGAACTTTTATTATCTAAGCACTTCTACGAATTTAACTTATTGATCATAAATAGGAATGATACGAACGAGAAATATTTCATGATGCTTTAAATGATGCCTTAAACTCTATTTCTATATAAACAACAATGAGTTCTATGATGATTTATGACCTACCATGGAGTTTGGGTAAGTCATTAAAGACTATAACTCAGTAGGATTGGATAAATCTAACTATTTTTTTAAATGTATGTAACATTTTTTATTTTGTATGACTGTATGTTTTTATATTTATCCAGAATATATCTCAAGAGTAAAATGAGCTGTAAATTTGAAATTTGTAAAATGATTAGATTATGCAGGTAAGAAGCACAATTAGAGTGCTAAAGCGTTTGGGCACGCAGGTGAGTGGCTATGATGAAATGAAGGTCTCTTGGATTCTTTCAGTTTAAACTACAGAATCTGAGCCCTCACAAATATTTTAAAATTAAAATCCAAAGGAGAGTTGTTGAACGAGTAATAGTCAGAACTAGTATATTTAGGACTTCCGTAGAGCTACGGTTCAACCAGGTTTTGACAGGTTATAAATTTATTAACAGGCCGAAATACAACTAATATATTGTGCATGCCACACTTGGAGTGGTACACTCCTAGCTTGTTAAAGTGTATGAAGTAGTATAGTATTGTTTATAATTTAATCCCTCTCTACTATTCACAAATTAATAGCTAAATGTGTTGATGAGCGGTAATTTCGAGGACGACTGAATCAATTCGGCCAATTCTTTTTCTATTAATATTAGTTGAAGGCCGAAGAAGATTTATTAGGAATTTTATAAATGTTTGCCGGGTTATTTCATAATTTGGGAAAATAATTAAAAGATTTACGAGAGATGACCCAAAGTGACCTGACACTTAATAGCTGTTGACACTTTCAGCTAAAGTTCAACAAAGAAGTATATTTTTTACATTTAAACTTTAGAACATTTCAGAAATACAAGGCTTATCATTAGTGTAATGCATATTGGAAAGACCTAGTTTATACATAATGTTTACTTTAGATTGTATTAATAACAAATGGACCAGCTAATGCATTGGAAATACTATTTAAACGCTGTTATCAACCCCACCTTAATGATCAAACCTATTATTGTTTGCATTTAAGCGACTCGTATTGCATGGTGTATAGTATTCGTACAATACTGTATCTTAAGGAGTTCCAGAGGTACAACACAATCGTCCCGTTAAAACGAAAGCGGAACACAATTGACAGTGCAACAATACAAACTCAAATCTAGATTCGTAAATAAATTAGACCGTGAGTAAATTTAAACGGCCGGAGCTGACACATTTTACTGCAGTAACTTTTTAGACTTGCAGTATATTTACTTCATTCATAAAAACAGGCAAACTCTAAATATGGCACTTGAAAAGGTAGGAGTGAATAACATAATAATATATATATATATATATATATATATATATATATATATATATATATATATATATATATATAAAATATAATAATAAAATATTATTAATATTGTATTATAATATAATATAATAATTACTATACAACAATTGCGAGACATTAAATAAGCCAGAACAAGTTAATTTAATGGGCAGAACTGACTCTTTATGACCGTATTAACTGTACAGTCGTACGTAATTTGAATATCTGAGACAAGAAAATAATTAAAACAGACAGAAGTTGAATTAAATTAAATTAAATTAAATTCAAATTAAAATATCTAATTATATATTTTTGGACACTTATATTCATATAATTTTGCGAACAGATAAATGGAAACCGAACAAGTTATAATTGTATTAACGTTTGTGTCTCTTCACCTTAGGTACTGTGCCATACATGTGTTCTGTTTGAAAATTATCGTACAGCTTCATCATGTTACATTACACATGCTTTCACATAACAATTTTCAGGAAAACCTTAAGATTTGTTTAAACTAATGAAAATATTTATGTTAAAAAATAGATGTTTTACTGAAATTAAACTGCTATTGATATTTATATAACGTTTTTTTATGTTTCAGCTCAAATTCGTCAATAGGCTAAAACGTTTATTAAAATTTAAATTTTGTAAACTATTAAGCGCATCAGTAGTGGAATGCAGATAATAAAGACAAAGTTACTATATACTTTACTCCAGATTGCAATAATAAGGAAGAATAAATATATAATGCTCAGGAAATACTTTTTTACAGTTTTTTATATTATTATTAAAACGATATTATAAAACCCACCTTCATGAACATATTTTTGCAAGTAAGATTATCAAAACTGGTTTCCTTCCTTGATATTCTGATATAGCACTTTAAAGTGCGTTTATGAAAAACGGTGTAACGATCAATTTTTTCCAAGATCTATAAATTCGGAAATAGCAAGATTACTCTTGTTTTCTATTATTTAGATATATTGGAAAAACGTAGCAAGGATTTCCACCTTATCTCGTGAATAGATGTTTTTTTTTTTTTTACTGTAGTAAACTTCTCACCCCAGGTATATTTGTGTATTTTATTAATCGGGACAATAAGGCAAACTACACTATGGAACTGAAATATTCTAAGACCGAAAGATGATTAGAAGAGCCAGAAGTAGACCTTCTTTTACTTACGTTCGTTTCTGAGACCTACATATGTACATACTGACTTAATAAGGACAATAAGGCAAACTCATATTTAAAAATCGTATTTTAGATCGTAAATGTAATAGGTTGTAATTGAATTTTCAACGTTTTTGCAGACATAAGCTTCTCAGCCTTACGTTTTTACATTATTTTATTTATTTAGATAGAAAAAAATTATACCATGGCACTGGAAATAATTTAAACCAAAAGAAGATTACGATAAAATTAAATAGTGAGGGATTTTCGAAATAATAAGAAGCCATATCGGGTACCCAGAGAATTTCCATATAAAATTTCAGTAAAATTGGTTGAAAATTTTTCGCGTAAAAGCGAAACAAACAAAGCTTACTCATTCCTTTAAGATTATGGATTTAAAGGTATATAAAATAGTTGTTATACAGGGTGTACATAAAGTCCTGCACGGGTATAATATTTTCTGAACGATAACAGATATATCAACAAGATTTGGTACATCAACACTACACCTAAAAATCTACTTTTTGAAGGAACTATCAGTTTTCTGTAATATCATGGGGACGTCCCGCAAGGAGTCAGAAGAAAATCTTAAATAGGAGCATATGTCAATATGCACATAATTTTAAAGGGCTTATCTAGCAGAGTTTAATGCCGCAAACCGCACTCAAAAAGATTGATCCAGTACAAAATGGCGGCTGTTCAAAGGTTTTATTTTAAAAAGATGTTTACGTACCAAATGTTTTCAGAGTAAATGTTCGAATTGTTCACCTCCGGTTATTTGACAGTTGGAAAGACGCTCATAAAAACAGAATTTACCAGGGCAACTTGAGGAATCGTCTGGCATTCTAGAAGAAAGAACTGGTATTCTTTATCTCAGTTCATTTAAATTTTGAGGCTTTGTGTTGTAGACGTTGTCCTTAAGGTAACCCCAAACAAAATAGTCTAATGGAGAAAGATCTGGTGAACGCGCTGGCCATTCTACAGTCCCCCGCCTTCTGATCCACCGTTGCAAAAAAACAGTGTTTAAATAGGCTCTCACGTCGATGCCGTAGTGTGGGGTGCTCCGTCCTGTTGAAACCAGATATTCTGGAAATGTTCTCCAGAAACACTTCCTGTTTCCATAAAGCGTTGAACAGTTCTCCCTACAGTTGTTCTAGAAATTGGCTGCGTCTCTTGAAAGTAGTCACTAAATAAATGACATGCTTCCTCGTGTGATCGTCTGTTGTTTCCACAACCAACCATCATAAGAAGTGTTATATGTTCACGTTCGTCAAGCGACATAGTGTAGTTGAAGAACTACAAGCAATACGACAAACTCTTTTGTACTAAAGCGCACTGATAGAAAGGTTGGACAGCACTACTAAAACAAGAAAACTAGAATAACCTACTATGAATAGACTGGCTAATAGGAAAGTCCAAACTGCGACCCAAAGATAAGAGCTTTCTAATTGTTACTGTTATCAGGTTTTCCCAGTTATCAATATATTACGACCAAATTTGTAACCCTTGAGGATAACTAACGTCATAATTCACTTCTGTACAACTGACAAGCATAATGTAGTATTTAGCTGCAGTATTCGTTTCGTTGCAGTTTTGCTTTACTGGGGTTATGGCTACTAATAAAATGAAACCAAGTAAAACCTTTGAACAGCCGCCATTTTGTACTGGATCAATCCTTTTGAGTGCGGTTTGCGGCATTAAACTCTGCTAGATAAGCCCTTTAAAATGATGTGCATATTGACCTATGCTCCTATTTAAGATTTTCTTCTGACTCCTTGCGGGACGTCCCCATGATATTACAGAAAACTGATAGTTCCTTCAAAAAGTAGATTTTTAGGTGTAGTGTTGATGTACCAAATCTTGTTGATTTATCTGTTATCGTTCAGAAAATATTATACCCGTGCAGGACTTTATGTACACCCTGTATAAAATTAAACATATATTTGTACTGTCATAAAACTACCCTTACATGGAACGGTTAATTTAGATTAACAGGCTCTTTCAACTTATAATATTTGTTCTAACGCAATTTTAGAGACCGATATAGTCATTAAGCAACTATAGAGATCTGTGGAGTGTAGCCAGAAGGCATTTTTTTCATATTAAAAAAGTTTCAGTACAATCGGTTGTATCGTTAACGCATTAAAGCGTCGTCACAAACAAACTCACTTTCGCATTTATATTAGTTAGGTTGCTCAGAAATGTACTTCGGTCAAAATTGCATGTACTGTCAACGTTATTTAAACGCTGGTATAAAACAAACATTAACATACAAAGGTGTGAAATTTTTAACGTACGGTACTCTAAACTGGTGGTTGCATGACATTGCAATATGGCATTTTAACAGTGGCTTAAGTTAAAACAGAAAATGTAACAATAACATTCCTCATTATTGCATTCATTCCAGACTACCATCCAAAAAAACAACAAGACCACAAAACGCAAAACCTTATTATGTGTTATTTTCATAAGTGGCATGAATTTAATAACAATATTCAATATAATTATAACGGAAGTGGATGGGTTGTCCTACGTGTGTATTCGCACTTATTCATTAAAAACAAGGAAAACACAACTATGAAACTGGATATATCTATAGGGAAAGTATATTACAAAAACCGAAAGTATTTTTTTGGCCGAAGTAGATTTCCGATGGCTGCATATGTATTATCTATACTAGAATTAACTAATATCTTATGTTCTAAATTGACACCACAAAACAAATTGAAAATTATATGCATGGTTTTAAACCCTTTATGAACCCTTATGACATCCATGCCGAAAACAGTTAAAGTTTCATGAACATATATTTATTTATTTTTCATAAACATAATAAAGACTATGTGTATGTGTATTGATATTTTAATTCCAGTCAAGATATATATTTAGGTTTTTTCAAACCTTTTCCCCTGAAGAAACAAATCTGGATATAATTCAGAACTCATTTCAACGGCAATAAAAAAATTTATTATGATTAATAGTTTCTGTAAACTACGCAAATGTAAAACTTTTCTTTTAAGTTTAAAGTTTCTGGGTCTATTATATTTTATACAATGTATCGTAGCAAATAGATGTCAACCAAAATTAATATAAATGTATATACAGTTTATCAGGAAGAGTGGGTTTTATGACTAAGTTAAGATAATGTAACGGATTGTTTAAAAAAAGATTAAATTTGAAAGGATAACCAGATTGCTAATACAAAATAACTGTAACACAACAACCTCTTTCCATACATATGAAAACAACCTGAGTTATTACATTAGCCTTGTTTACTGCTCCAAATCCATTGGGACTGTCTCTCTGGAGAATCAGATTTCCTAACGTTTTAGTGGGCAATGATTTATATTCATATTGAATGTACATTATTTATGAAATATTGCTGAATTAGTTTTATTACTTTAAGTTTATTACAAATCTGATGGTGTTCAAATACAGTCTGTATTATGTCCTATAGTTTGATCACTTGTATGCATTCGAGCTACGATATTATAGAATAATATAAAACCCTTTAAATTTATGAAACCAAGTTCAATGAAACAAAAACAAAATTCAAAGTTTTTAACCCAGTCAATTAGTATACTTATACGTCTATAAGAGTTTTCGTCATCACCGCAATGTTAAGACTTTAACTAAGATTTTCAATGCGGTTATTTATAACGTAGTGATTGACGTATAATTTAGTAACAAGAAAACAAATTCTACTACAGTTTTCTGTGCAGATACCTCTACAAGTTATCTAACGGATGTTCAAATATGGTTACAACGCCTATATTGAACATTATAGGACTATACAAGAACGTTTTTTTATACGAGTAAGAAGGGTTCTTCCTAATAACTATATGAACCTGTAAATTTAACTAAGAGTCATATATTTATGGAGACAAAGACAATAAAACTAGAACAAACATTCATGACATTTCATTAAATTAAACGCTTTAAGGCAACAATAGGACTGAATTCCGTTAAGGATAAATGATTGCAATCAATTTCTGTAATATCGTATGCAAAATATCCTTTTATATGAATGTACTTCCTAAAAATTCAGCCTATTACAAAAAGTACCATACTTCGTGATAAAGACATAGACAGTGTCAAATTTAGATTACACAGCTTGATAAATTCGCAGTCCTTCCATCTCTTACTTTCGTCAACTTAATTCTAAATCAAGTACCTCAGCTTATTCGTTAAATATTCTAGAACTAACGCTTTCTGCAGCGTTCAAACTGTCTAATTGATGTCGTTATTTATTTTTATTTTGTTTAAATCAGTCAATGTGGTATATGGTTACGTGATATGTGGAGGGTATATTATGTTTACATTTTTAATACACTGAGTAATTTTTTATGTAATCTATAAATAATCTGTTCCATAAATGTGTCTTTCATATAAATAGCATAATGAAAGAAATCTGTAACTCTCGTTATTTTTACTAAAATAATCTCTGTTGCAGAGTATGAAGAAAACATGTTTTTTCCCGGCACGTGCCATTGTTAATTGAAGCAAAAAATCAGTTACACTACACGTACAGTTTTACAGTCTGATCTATTTCTCAGGTTGATAACTAAACCAACATATAACTACAGTACATTATCAAAATACAGTAAAAAAGTCATACAAAATACATAAATATATTCCTACTTCGGTTTTAGGTATGTTGAGGTAAAGTCTTCCTTTGTAATGGAGGGAAATAAAAGAAACAGCTAGAACTATACGTACTTTAGCTTTTATTGAACTCGGTTTTCTTTGATTTGTTATTTTGAAATTCCTTATAAATTTCAAATCCATCCATCGTTTGAAATATATATGAAAATTTAAATTTCATATAAACCCAGACCATCCTGAAAATCGTCCATGCCGTCACAACTACCGATTAATATTATTCAATGAGGGTCAACGTCTTATTCAATATTTTTGTGTCAAGTCGACGTTACTTATATCAAGTCTCAAAAATACGGCCCATTTTCCTAATATAAAACCCTTTTTTTAAAATGGTTCATCCTTGGGTTTTATTAAAAAGCACAAAAAAATTATGAAACTAGTGGCAGCATTATACATCAAATGCATTTTCATCTTCCAAATATTAGTGTGGTATCTCTTCTTACCAAAATAGGATTCTTGTTATTTATGCAAAGATTTAATTTTGTCACTTATGTTATCCGTATCTAATATTTATGTTTAATAATTCTGTGTTGTGATTGTTAGGGCTGAACGGAAAATTTAATAATCGTTCCATTATTACAAGCATTAATTTTAATTTATACCGGATTGAAGGATGTATCATTAAAGGTGTAATCTGAAATGGTGCTACATTAGTAAATAGTCAATTCCACCTTGCTACTGTACTAATGCAGTGTAATATAATATTACTGTGGTTTATTCACGTTTTAAATTTCTAGTTTAAACATAAGCGTTGTTTTGATGTTATTCAAATATTTAAGTAACTGCTCAAGTTACGCTCCTTTGAACAATTTACAGAACCAAGGAGTTATCAACGTGCCTCTGATACAGGGAAATCTTATATTGTATGATATAGTAATATCATACAATATTATATATCTTATATTGCAAATCTTATCACATTCGTATGATAAAAAATTCTCATTTAATTTCATTTAGGCTAGAAAATACACCGATAATAATCATAATAAAAGCGGATTAAGCCCTCGGTCGTCAATCTAAGAGTAATTGGCCGTTGAATATGAAACAATTTTACTATAATACTATACACAGATAAAGAGAACTATATAAATATAGTATATAGTTTTAGTATTAGTTCTATTATATAGTGTAATACTATGTAGTGTGAACATATTAGCATAGATTTCTTTATTTATAAGACTGCTTTTAATAATTTTCAGAGATTCAATGACTTGGACACTTGTTTATTAATTAACAATCTAAAAATAGGTAAGAATTTATTGAACGAGATAAATTTCACATTATTTTATTTCATTAGATTATGTTAGTAAATACGTATAAATTTTTATACCTTTGGTTATTTTCAACACCCGTTTAGCTTTATAATAAATTATTTGTTTGGTCCACTGCTGTAATGATGCGCTTGAATAAGTTTGGTCTTTTAACAACGCCCTTCTCATTAACTGGGTGCAATCAGTGCATTGTGGATGTGTATGGCTTGATTGCGTTTAAATATTTTGGGCCAAACAATAAATTTGATTTTGCTAACAGTTATTAATTTGTAAAATTTCGTGTTTTAATAACTTATTTTATATTTCTTCAAACATATCTATGTTATAATCGTGCATGTTCTATGAGAAACTAGTATGTAATTTATATTTATGAAAAGGATTTATTAAACTGTTAATAGTTATATAATTTTTAAGCAATTAATAAAATAGAATATTACTCAACAGCAGTGAACAGGAATTAATCTTCCAGATAAGCAAGCGTAGTTTTACGCAAGTAATGGATTGTGCCAAGGAAAACTTATAAGCCTTGCTGGCAACCATCCAAGCCTTCTTGTCTCCAAAGCCTAATTATCATACTAATGGCCTTTTACACACATCATAAATAAAGTCAAACTTACTTGTTAATCTTATCTTTACAGCAATTCTTTCCTTTTTTTAGAAACATCTTCAATCACATCCTTTGTTCGTTTATATGTGAATTTATACTTCAGCGAAGTATACAATTCACATAGCCAAGTAAGTACATTTTATACAAGCTTTACTCCTAGTCTTACGATGTAAAAGGAGTTAATCCTTAGATGGTATTAGCCCAAAATTATAGATTGTAATTATTCATAAACTTATACTCAGTTTAGATACAACAAAAGGGGGGTGTTTGATTTTGATAATTTTCATAAATGACTTATTTTCAATTTATACTTACTAGCTAGTACCAATGGATTCACACACAAATTTTTTTGGATAGTGCTTTTAATAGATCAAAGATTTCTGTAGCACTTGAAGTATCTTAGGTCAAAGACAAATTTAATATTAGAATTAATTTCATAGCTATCTTAGTTAAAACACTCATTTTCTGATATAAAGGACTCTTTTATTTTTAAACAGCAGTAAACATATTTTAGGAACATAATTTCTAAGAGAAGCATCTGCAGTTCAGGCTACCCAGCTCATTGTCACCCACTGTTTATATCCTTCGTTGAATTCAACATATCTATAAAACTCTGGTTTGTTTTCAAAGTCAATAAAATAACTTGTTTGGTTTCTTTTATTCTCATCACTAAGAATAACAAAGGATTGCCGGCTTCTGGGACCAGAGATTATGTGCGTGCTATGAAAATAAACAGATTTTTTATGCACTTCTGCTATATATATATATATATATATATATATATATATATATATATATATATATATATATATATATATATATATATATATGTTGTTTAAACCATGAGAATAAAAGATTATTTTACTATGATACAAACGGTATTAAAATTGTTGCCAACTCCTTCCATGACTAATAAATTTTTATAATTGAGTTTTTGTAAACCGTGAACTGAATTATAAGTGACTGATTTTGTTGTAAAACTTATTTGAACCAGTGGCATGTCCAGGGAATAGTAAGTTATCACTGCTCACTCAGCAATGTTTGTAACTGACACAAAATATATCCTATGTTGAGGTTTTATTTCAAATACATAAAAAAATAAATGTGATTGTGTCTTAAAAGTAAAGTTACAGGTTGTACTAATGGGTACAAAATCTAAGTTATCGTACAATATCAAATATATACCCACTTCACATAAATAAATTAGAAATATAAACAGTAGTTTACAGTTGGCTATTTTATAAGCGTCTATTACTTCTTCCAATTCGAGTTGATGCCATCTGTGTCACAGGCAAGGTTTGCTATAAATTTCAATAGTCCTGTTATATGTGAACTGCCGGTTTTAATCTTTATACAGCTCACTCAAAATTGTAAAAACACTTCTCTCAGCCTCTAGGCCTACCGTCTTAAAGATGTTACGTGTGGTTACATGCCCTTTAACCAGACTCAGATGAGCTCAATGGAAATATATTGCATCAATTTAAAATGCTATTGTTTGTTTTTCGTATTCTAGCACATATTTAATTGCAACCATGTTAAGAAGTTCAGACCTTACTTTATTCTTCATGAGTGGAAAGATGACATACTGTTTCAGCAAGTATTTCACAATATAGCTCTCTGTCAGTTTGACTTGGAAAATTTCTGAGAAAAAGGATGATAACTCACATGTTCCAAGAAAATGACGGAACAATATTCAAATTTAGAACTAAACCATAAATATATCAAAGCCCATCACTGAATTATCGCTGAGATAACATGCAGTACAATTATCTGTCTATTATTTTGCCTTTCTTTTGATTCTTAAGATGTCCAATAAATCGTTGGCGGCAGAGAAGCTCATAATATACTCATTGTATCGTTAAGACATCAGTGACATCTAAATTACAAAATAAATTATAATATAGATACATTCTTGTTCTCAATAAATGAGAAGTGAGTTATGAAATAATATTTCCTTTTAAAAGTTGCTTGGTCATAAAGTTAAATAAAAATATTCAAAGGAAGTTTGGAATGTACTTTTAACGTAAACGGTTTTATTAGCTTAATTTGTACTTTAATGAATCTCTTATTTTACTGACTATCTACAAAAAAATTAAATAAACATGCTAAATATTTTAAGGTCTAAAATATTTTATAAAATAATAATACGAGTATATTAAAAATTAAAACATAACGCAATTATGTACTATCCGATATTATACTGTTAATATTTTTATTTAAATTTAGAACCATTAGGTGTTCAGCCAATGTTGCTGAGGTTGCATGCAAAAGTTCAAACCCATATTTAATTTTATTCTCAGTATCCAGCGGAAAAGTAGGGAAACACACAATCATACAGGGAAAGATATATTTATATTTTCATGCTGAATAAATCAATATTATTTCAGCCTATTGAATTCAGTGACGGCAAAGATTTATGGATGGACATGCACCATTGTAGAACTTCACTCTGTTCTATTAATAAATGAAGTTTCATGCACAATGTATAGTCTACAGACATACTAACTTATTTATTGTACTACTTTTTAGTTGCTTACACGATTAACCCTAAGGCCAGTTAAAAAATATTCGTTAACGATTAGCCAAATCCCAAGGAGAGACAAGCACCATTATTAAACTCTGGCTACCGATACATATATCAAGTTTCATGAAACATTTAAGTCTATGCATCAGTTTATTTTAGAGATATAAAGTGGGAAAACAGACAAATTGAAAGATAAACAAACAAACAGAGAGAAATGACATTTTTCCAACCCAACGTGTTATACCATTCGCTAACGCGTAGCAAACTTAATTCTTCGGATATTAAAGAGATCATAATCTTAAAGTGTCGGTTCATGTGGCTTAATTAAGTTTTACAAACATCAGTTTGAAATTAATTTTATAAACGGATTTTTCTAATATTTCTTTTATAAGTATAGTTACATTTTTACGATACAGTCCCTGAAAAACGATGCCCAATATTACTGCCTAGCTGGGAAGTCTTAAGGGCGTTTCAATTACTGTTATCGGTCCTAGTCAAGAGAGAGCACGCTCTTATATCGCCGGGCTTAGTTCCTAATCAGGCTTTAAAGTCACGAAATTACTTCAAAAAAGAGCAGTAATGAATCCTTTCTCTCCCTGAGTGTGCTTTTATTTTTTTTCGTAATTAAATTCCCGTAGGGAAAACGTTATTTCCGTAACCTTGGTAGCGATACTAAAACCTACCAAAATGAAACGAAGACTTATCCGAGACTCCAGCAGTATTTTATGCAGTTGTGTATATACTATTTATTTATTTGAATTGTTGATTTTTAGGACGAAGCCAAAGCAATAACTGGGTACCTTATTACTTTATGTAATAACAATTAATAGAGAATTCATACATTAAATTATTTGAAAAATGTACTAAGGATGAAACCTACAATATTAAACAGATTATATATCTGTCGTAAACCATTACTGAGTTACAATATGGCTTGAAAGTTATTGTGTGAGAAGCCTATTAATTTCTGCCGCGACTATCACCATTAGACCTCTGGTCAGTTTTCAGTGGTATATCCTTTAGTGCGGACCTGTTGTGACCTATATTCTTTATAATTGTTCAAATAATTAGTGTTTTTATTAGGTGCATGTTTTAGAAACAATATTTATGAAGAGTTGACACACATCATGGTTGTTGTGATTTTCTTGACTTATGCGTGTCACATGGTTTGTTTATTTTTACCTAGATTTTAATTATATGTTAGGTTAATTATCCATGTGAAGAAGAGATAATATTCCAGATCTCAAAATGTACTGTAAACTGATTTCTTACATCACTTAACGATTGAAAAATTTTCACAATCATTCTATCGACAAAAACAATAGAATATATTGTAATGTTAACATTTTATTTTATTTATATTGATTTATGAGACGAATTATCATTTGAATTCAAACGCCTTGAATTGAATTTTTTTAAACTAGTATAAATGAAATAGTGGAATGTAATTTCGATAAACACTGAATTACAAAAAATACATGCTCCACCGGGACTCGGAACCGGGTCTCTCACTTGCCGGGTGAGTACGGTAACACTACACCACATAGGCCTTACTTGTTTATTTTATATATATATATATATATATATATATATATATATATATATATATATATATACACACACTTATACGCCGTCATAAGAGACCGGCCACTTAAGTATCAAATTATAACGGTTTTACTTACTGCTCGATGCCACGGTGTGTTGCAGTGCTGGCCTTGTTTGAAGCAAAACAAAGTTCATTTTGGTGTAGATTTCAAAAATAAAACGTAGAACACTATTTAGGCCCTATGTGTTATTCTTATATATTAAATCCAATACCAATTGAACAAAATTCTTATATTTTCTTCATAGTTTTGTTAGATTTTTTGTCACCTTTCCAGTATTAGTGACCATTATGGCCTGATATCAACGAAGATAGTCTAAATACAGAGTCCAACACACGGAAAGTATACCTATTCAAAAAGTTTAAAATGGATAAAAAGGATAAAAGATAAACTACAAATTAAATGGTTAAGATGTTTCAGTCGTTAAGCAGTAGGTATAAACACTGGCATTCGTAATTACATCAGCACTCGAGTTGCGTATATTTCAAATAAGAGCTTCATATTGACATGAATTCCAATATTAAGTTAATTATAAAAGAAATTCAATAACTAAATAAAGCAAAAATCCTTCATGAAATAAATCTTTGAATGGCATACGTAAACGTTTTCCCCCATAACTACTTAACTACGTTTCCAGAGTTAAATAAAATTAATAACTTGTATTAACATGTGTTGATAATATATGGGGATTTATACCTACAAAAACCTACGTTTTTAATTTGTACTTCTAAAAATTTTTGGAAAATGCTCTGAATTGAAAATAATGCAAATTTAGATTTTGTGAAGTTAATAATAATATCTGCATTTGGTCTATTTGGACATGAAGCTTAGAATTTTCATCTAATCGTATAAGGACTTATGTACTGCTTCCGGAGTGACAGGATATTCTGGATGGGTAAAGTTGGGGGTTGGGGCAGAATTAAGACAGTAATCCCAAGTAATGTTCTCTCGGAAGAAGGGGAAGTCAGCTCTGTACCACCCTCTCCAGTCAAAACAGGCAGGGGGTGGCACATCCTTATGTCTAGGCTAGCAAGAACGTTTGCTACTTACAGAACGAAGCCCACCAACTCAAACAGTCATCTCCCGCTATAGACTAGATCTATCGAATTACTCTTGTGCCACTTAAACTCGAAATTCGCAGATAGTGATGCACCTAGGCATACTCCTGGACATCCAAAATGTTGCCCAGATTTATGTGGCGCATCGGTTTTTGCTGTGCCCAGTGTTGGTTCAGCTGGAAGGTACAAACAAGCAATAAGTAAACCCTGCTAGATTATAATACCTTAGCTGCCATTAGTTTACTATGTACATCGGAAAGAAACGAAAAACCCCTTTAAGTAGATTTTATAACTAAATTATAAAAATTAATATTATTTAATGTGTATGTGTGTTTGGTTTTGAATAAGTTGTGAGCGTATAGTTATTATGGATGAAATTTTTTATCATCACGCTTTATCAACAGAAAATAATGAGGGAACTAAATTGTTAGATTATTTATTTTGTTATCACATAATATTAGGCAAAAATTAATAACTTAAAAGCGTACAATTCTGTATGGGACTCATATAACCTCAGATTTATATTGCTCGATTCGTCTTCAGTAATAAAATAGGACCTAACTAACAGGCATAGGAAACGCGCTCATTTATAAAGTCACAAAACAGAAATAATTTTTAATATCCTTCTGTGGCGAAACCAGTGCATGCAATCTTAGGTAATATGCTTCTATGTTGCAAAAGCTGTTTTAGATATTATCTTCCCTCTATTTCTTGCCATGTCAATTCAAACAAAGATGGAAATGTCCATTACAAAAATAAAGATACACTGAATTACTGTGTATAAAGTTTTTTTTTCTTTTAATCCTTTAATCATGCGCCTAATAACAATCAGTATTAAAATGAATTCAAATTATTTAATTCTTTGCAATTAAAATAAAAAATAGGTTACAATATTGATGATTCATTTTATCACTTCTAGCATACATTTTTTCCATCATTTCATTTTCATTTTCATTTCATTTCATTTCATTTCATTCAGACCACGTTTCACGTGCGTTTTCAGTTTACTTGTAAAAGAAATTTAACTTTAAAGCATGTTGTTTAATTATTAAAATTTAAAATTACAGAGATATAAAGTATTTAGTCCTTGTTTAAGTAAAAATGTCTGAAAAATATTAATATGGTTTTATAAAGAAAATGTCATGTGACCTACCAGCAAATATTAGGTTAAACATTATAACTGTTTGGTGTTTAAATCGCGATATGATTAATCCAGCACAATAATTTTTCATGGAAAGGATTTCAATGACTGTATTCTAAAACTAACAACCAATCGCACTTATCCACTCATGTAGAACGATCAACTACATACTGATCTAATAAAATCCAATATGTAGTGCAGTGTATTGCTGAACTCTGATGAACAATCAGACTCATCTCGGCCAGAACACATTAGGGTTACCTACCTCTTTCATGCTCGATTTGAGCACATGCATTCAGTTTGACACACGTGGGATATTTAGTTGGCTAGGTATTCGGATAATCATGTTTAATTGGATCATAGCACTCACTATTTATTGAATTATTTAAACAAAATATATTTGTAAATTCTTTTTTATGGAAAACGCAGTATTTGTTTCAATAATGAATATATTACAATTTAATTTGTTTGAACTATGTTTTAAATAAATTTAAAACACTTTTGAAAAGAAATATAATATATATATATATTTCAGTAAACATTGAATCGCAAAAAGTACTTGCTCCGCCGGGAGTCGAACCCGGGTCTCTCACTTGCCGGATACCATTTATATATATATATATATATATAATTTCAGTAAACATTGAATCACAAAAAGTACTTGCTCCGCCGGAAGTTGAACCCGGATCTCTCACTTGCCGGGTTAATGTGCTACTATTACACCACATAGCGCTCACTTTTTCCGATTCAATTATTTTGTATTTGGCCGTATCTGTCACATATGAGTTTAAATAAGCAAACTAACATATGATCAAAAGACCAAACACTTGTCAAACGACTTTTATTTACGTTAAATTGTTTAAATGGCAATAGCCTTATTTAATTTCAATAAACATTGAATCACAAAAAGTTTTAAAATATTAAAACTTAAATATAAAACTTGAAAACCAACAGTTTTTAAACGACCGCCATTTTGAAAATACACATAAGATTTTAAAAAAATATTTTTTTTACAACTTATGTTTATGTTTATAATATTTATGCCAAGTTTCAACAAAATCGGTAAACCCGTATTAAAAATAAAATTAATTGTATGTAAAAAACAAAATGGCCGATCTAAGGTAAACGAAGCAAGATAGGACTACACATTATATAACATTTTTCGTTCAGTTTGACCTCCTGAACAATTTGGTGAAGTTTGGTCCTGTAATTTTGGGGCACCCTATATAATAAACGATATCATAACAAACAAATAATAAATAGATATCGCAATCACTTTTCTTCCATATTTATTTGTAACAACTGATCAGTGATAGGAAAAAAGATTTATGTAGTACTTTAAATTATATTTCCTGCCCTGTAAATATTATTTAAATATAATATTTCATCCTAGATTGAATCAATTCATCTTTACAACCTACCAAAAGATCAGAAATGTATACAGTCTTTATATCTAACCAAAATAGACTGATAAGGTCTTGTTCCAAATTTGTACAGTCGTGCTTAAAATACTACAATATCTTGTTTGTTATAGAATTTCTCAATATTCACTAGCAATATTTGGAATTCTACTTAAGGAAATCATTAGTACTCGTACTTCATTTGATTCAAAGTTTAATTTTGTATTATTAAATTAAAAAAAAAACTCAGGTTCACCAAATGAATGGTTTAATATAATATTTTTATTATTTATTATTAAAAAAGTATCGTACAAAAAGTTAATTACATTTGTTACGAACTCTACGAACAATAATTTTTATAACTAAATATGTTTTACACCCTCATTTATGAAAACGCATATATAGTTATATACATAACTTCTGTAATGTACTCGGGTTCTTAAATACACACATTAATATTAGTATCTTGTGCTATCAATGCAACTTAACATTTATATTTTTTAAATGGAGTAATCAGTCTCTACATATTACTACTTTTATGGAATCTTTTTAGTGATTTCACATCAAATATAGGGTTACGTTTCTTTGGTTTATATTCTCTAGTGTTAGTAGAAATAGCTACTTTAATCTACTAAATATGAACTGAATTAATGATTAAAAAGCCGTATAATTAGATGTTTTATTTGAGCTTAGAAGTTATATTTTATGGTTGTAATAAAAAATGGTTCACAGAAAAAGTTTTTCAACCTGTTAATATATGGAGTCGTAAAACTAGCAGGTACCATATTCATGATAATAATGACATTTTTCAAAATTCACATTTTTATTATATTTTCTTCAGTCGTTATCGTTTAGTTAAAAAAATAACTGCAATCTTCCAACCAAATTATTTAATATTCAACCGATCAAACTCGCTTACTTTTAAATAAGTGAGTATATAGACGTAGTTTGTAGTAGTATTTAGACCTAATTTGCCGAATCGAGTTACAAAGTAAGTATTTGAGGCTTGTTTAAATGTCTTGTTTATATTAAATACATAGTTGTATTTACATAATGAGAGTATTAGTAACTGGAGCGATATATGTATTTAACTAATTTAATTCAAAAGAAAAGAAATGTGTAGTATTAATGTATATTTTTTTGTCTTTTGATTTGTGAACATTAATTAAAATGTATTATTATTACATTTAATTTATTCACACAAATGTAATACTGCATATTGAGTATTACTATTTGAATAAAACCAATTTGAATATTACTACGGTGGAGTTCGTTTTCAGTCAATAATGTACGTTTTGTTACCAATTCGAGATATCTTTAAATTATTTATTTGATATTGGATTTATATCCTGATAAGAAAAATGTGTATAACTAGGTTGGATTATTTATTAATATTGTTTGTTAATATTAGTGTGAGTTGCAATTTCATTTCTGCTCTATTAAGAGCACATCCTACTATATAGTATTTAATATAGTAATTTGGTGTATCAGGGTAAATATTTGCATGTCTACCTAAATTTTGTGTAGAACCAAATATAAAAATATGATTTATCAAACTATTCTATACGGGAGACAGTTTAATTTTAATCTGGTGCTATAATTTTACTTCAACAAACATATAACAAATTTCATATACGGTTTTTACAAATCTCAATTCTTTGTACGTATGTAGTTCCGTTTTGAAATGTTTTGAAAAGGAACGTTGTAGACTATTTATATAGTCTATATACATATATATATATATATATATATATATAATATATATATATATGTGTGTGTGTGTGTGTGTGTGTGTGTGCGTGTGTGTGTGTGTGTGTGTGTGTGTGTGTGTGTGTGCGTGTGTGCGTGTGTGTGGGACGTAAATAGTTGAGATTTCTTGATTTATCGCTTGTTTATGTTATCTGATTAAGCTATTCATTAGTCAAGACGCTTTGGGACTATCTCATTTCTGAACTAAACAATTCAGCACAATTTCTTGAATTTACACCAGCCATAAACCATAGCCGATTACATATATTTCAGCATGAGAAAGCTAGCTGTAAAAATAATAGGTGATTGAATGCAGGAAAGTATAATTGTTTAAATAAAATTTGACAATCGAAATAGTTACATTATTTGGTTACTAAACACATTTCACCATAAGAAATCATCAACTTTGTGTAGTAAGTGAGTTAAATTTTATGTACCATATCATTGTAAGAAGTGGAATAATTCGATATATAGAAATAAAATTATATATCTTTCTATCTATCAATATAAATATATTCCTAATCTTCAAATCAATATAGTTGTTTTAGGGATCAAGAGAAAGCTATGTCACTATTTTGTCTATAGGACCTTTCTATAAAGAGTTATAACACACGTGGTACATACAAAATTGAATTTTAATCAATCTAAAGTTACTAGTCTTCAAATTGAAACTGTTGGAAAGTTTTCTTCAAACCATTAATCCCTCCATCAAATTTCTTGCAATCAGTCTTATGTGACTGAGACTCCAGATCTTATCTTGAAAATGAGGTTAAGTTCTGGACATTTGCTTTATGATTCTGACCCCTATTTGTTGTTTGTGTTTAACTGGGTAGTGAATTTAAATCCCCAAATTATATTTAACTAGGTTAAGCATTAGAGAGTTCCCATTTAAATGTTACTAAGAAAGAAATGATCACTTTAGTTACTTAAACTCGGATAATTTAATGCTAAAGTGATACTCGAGAATGTTCGGTGCGGCCGGATACCACCGAGTCTTACAAATATACTTTGATGTGCATCCTAGACCCCTAGGAACTGGTTACTCTTTTGAAAATTTTACCTAGATGATCACATAATAGCTCTACCTATATCTGACGTAGAGCTAATGGCTGATTGATCCTTTGAGGAAGGATCTATTAGAAGCTGACTCATTCTTACCATGCCTTGTATTACATAGACCTGTTAAAGATAGAATAATGGATACGCTTTCGTCCACATTTATGATTAGACCTACATCATATATTTTCTGGCTGTGCTTTTTTCAAATTTACACTTAAATTATCCCCTTTAGATATATTCTTATTTTTTCACATTTATTTGTAATAAATAATTTTAGCTCAGTTGGATATAAATAAGAGTTTTTAACTTTAAATTTGTATTACAGTGTAAATAGTATAATATTGATTCATTGAATCACGCATCATACTCGGTAGTTGTGGCAGTATAGAATAAAGTTAAATTATTTCACATGACAGGAAATTAAAATATTACATTAGATGGAGGAAACATGTTCGACCAATATTTCCATTCCTACGTTAACATAGATTATCCCTCATCAGTAAAAACAATAAATGTAGGAAAAGAGTTTGATTCAGAGTTTGAAATTGAATTTGGTAACAGTTGTGCAAGCAAAAACAATAACACCGACGGACATAACAGGCTATTGTGGTCGCCGGCTCTAGAAATTATGGCGTTGCGTAATACGCTCCCAACAAAGGAATGGGAATTGAAGTGCCATTATCATTGGCAGGGCGGCGCAGCGTCCAGAATGTCCTTTGTTCCGTACGTCAGATTACTGTAACTGCTTAAACACTTTGAGTTGGCTTTGGTCATTATTAACGTATAAAGCTATGTATATGTATCAAAAGAAAAAGAATTGCTTTAAATTGGCAAAGTTTTTCTAGATAACAGTATAAAGGTGGAAAGATATTAATACTTGATAAACAAATGTCAAGACTAAAAAATAATTACGCCTATAAAGTTTATTCTTATGTCCACTGATTGTAATATAGTTATTTATATGAAAATGGAAAATATCTGTGATTATATATATTAATTGGAATAAAGCAGATTTATACTATACTTGGTGTATTGCTTTGCACATACTTTAGAACAAATGTAATTTTCAGCTTTTAATCAGGACAATCAAACAATATTAGCAAGACATGAATTTTTAAACACGATTATCAGTGTGTGAAACAACATTTTAGTAAAATAGTGATTCATAGAATCACGCATCATAATCCGTAGTTAGTGCAGTATAGAATAAAGTTAAATTATTTTTCAAAACTGGAAACTAAAATATCACATTAGATGGAGGATACATGTTCGACCAATATTTCCATTCCTACGTTAACATCGATTATCCGTTACCAGAACACAGTCTCTCTGAACTCCAATGAACAGTTTTTTTTTGTTCGGGTATTATATGACTAATTTTCTAAAATATTGAAATACAATTTCAATTTTATGTTTGTGAATATTAAATAACATTGTTTCTTATGTGGAGAGCTATTAAACACATGATCATTTAAGATGACTATCCAGAAGTTACTTAAAAAATATGCTACAAAAGAATGAAATTATATAAAACAATGATTTTGTTTACAATTAAAATACTACAGTAGGTTCACTGACCTTTATTCATTGTATACTATAAATATATATTATTTATTACATTTCATTTAAATATTTGATTGACTGTTAGTATATATTTATTGACTGTTAGCATATATTTATTGAGCAATATTAAGTCAATAAAATTAAAAATTAAGTTTTTTACAAATTCTCTATTTCCTATTATTTTTTGCCCAAATTTTAAAAGTTAAGTAGTCAGATTTCTTAATATACATGTATATATTTTAAACGAAAACATTGACTTCATTTGTGTGTTTTATGTCCAGTTCGGTATTCATGATTATTTTTTACTCTATTGTCTGATAATTAGACTAATAATAGTTTATAAATGTAATTTTTTAGATCCTAAACACATAGCGTGCATATCGTATAATAAATAAAGCAATTAATTTTACAACTCAAATTATATTGATTAGTTTATTAAATTTCAAATACTTACTTAAAAATAAAATGACACCTCTAATTTAAGCATTGCAAAAATACCATAATTAAAATAAAATTTAAATAGCATATTTTTAAGTTTGACATTGGATTAGTTTACAAGTGATAACAGTTGTCCAACAAAAGCAATAACACTGCCGGGCATAACCTGATATTGTGGTTGCTTGCTCTTGAATTTATGGCTTAGCGTAATATGCTCACAACAAAGGAATCGGAATTGAAGTGGCATTGTCGAAGGTGCGGTGTAACATTCAGTATGTCCTTTGTTCACTGCGTCTGATTATTGTAACTACGTAAACACTTCAGACATTTGTTTGACTAATAAATTATTAGCTCAAAGTGTGTTTTGACCATAATTCATATATGTATTTCAAACTTAAAAAAGACAACTTTAATTAATTTCCTCCTCAAATAATAAATTAGCTACTTTATACAAATAAATTTAGTACATAAATAATGTAAAATACTGCACTTGACATTTGTCAACAAATATAACTTCCGCTTTCTAATAATTTTAACCGCATTAATAAACTTCGTAGTTAAAACTAGACGAAAGGCAAAATATTATATAGGCTAACCTAGATACATGAATTTAACAAGTGTGAGTATGAGCAAATAGAGTTAAAAAAATCAATCCCCTAATTTAACGTTTCATATAACATTACATAGATCATTGTAGAACGTCTAAATACCGTGATTTTTACCATAATTAACAGGTATACAAGATAATAATAAAATTGACAGTTTATGTATATGCCAATAATTAAAACAATCTATTATAAATAACTAGAAGCACTCCACACCTGATACCACGTAAGAGGCTTTACTGAGGTATCATAAAAATTCAAGTTTAATGCTTATTTCATTCTTGTGATCTCTGGTCGATAGATGGACAGATTATCATATGAAAATACATTTTTCATCTCCCCTGGCAGACATACGATAATTTATGTCAACTTACTGAGTGGTAGGTTTTAATGACATTCACTTAAACTCCATGGTTGTACTATTATAGAACTCACCATTGTTTGAGTACAATTGATTAATTAAGCAGTATAATGATAATTTGCCGTATAATGCATTTTATAATGCTATTTTTGGTTTTCAATACGGGTTTCATGTTAGTGTTTAAATAGTAAGAGTTCATCCACCTCGTTACTAAAATATTATGCTGTTTGATTAGTTCGGCCACACATCACAGTAAAAATTTCATACGATTATACTCAGGTTATTTAAAATAGTATTTTTTCTCACATTTTTCGTTTCCATCATTATTACCTATACGACATATACAATCACTTTTATAGTGCTGAGCCGAATTCCATTGAGGTAAATGTTCCATCATCAAATTCAGTATTGCTTATATAGAAACGAAGATTCAAGCATAATTTTAAATGGTTATGTAAATATTTTACGTGATATTGAGAAGACAGACAGAGTTTAAATGTTCCCAATCTCTGGAGTAATATGCTTTGATAAAGCTCAGTCGTCAGTTGTAGAATGCTTAATATAAATAGTGAAACGTTACAATTAATATATATTTTGATACAGAATATTATATCTCATGAGGACAACATTACATGTTTAAACGTATTATTTAAGCAAATGGCTTGACAACGAGACAACGTAAGCACCACTTGAACATTTTATATTACGCCAACAATAAATTTGTGTCAGGAACGCCAGCTTAGATCTTCTTTATTGTTTCCGTGAGCAAAACGCAAAAACACGACTGCTCCTAAATGTATTTATGAAACTGTCCACCTGAATTTATGTACATCCATAATAAGATATATCTTTTTAATTGCAAGGAACTCTCTGTCCCTCAATATTATTGAGGCGTTGTAGATGATATTTACACTATTATATAACTATCTAATTGTGTTTAGTGTTATGCGTGTTACTAAATCACGTAAGAACACTGTACCGATCGTACAGATAATTTACAAGGACACTCCTTGCGGTCACTTTTCAACATATAGGACTATTCCTATTTCATTTTTAATCATTTGTCAAATGAAAGACTAATAAGTGTAATAGTTTATACACATTTAAACAGGTTATATTGAATAATTATTGTTATTCATCTGAGAAAGTCAGTTATACTTTACAAAAGTCACGTTACGCGCAGAACCTATAACTTATCCGGGTTTGTTTTTATTGAGATTTGAATAAACCAAGTAAAATGGCATCATTTGTCACATTATAAGTACATTAATTGGAAAAAACCTATCTCAGCCTCTCAATAGACCTGTGATCTCTCCACCTCAGGACTCCATATTTAAAATTAAAATCTAAAATGCATAAAGAGAATCGAATATATTAAAGTCAAATTGTGTTAAAGCTGTGGATAACTGCTGCAGTAGATGTATATATATATATATATATATATATAACATTTAAAAAATTGCGATCGGAATTGGACAAGTTTGAGGCACACTTTGTTGTAGTTTTCATTGTCAAGAGGTTCAGATACTAAATACAATTTCCACATGATCTCATTTGAGGTTGAACAAGTAAAGAAGCATTTATGCATAGAATCAATGGTATTTCACAAGCAACAATGGAGTTTTACTTGTTACAACGATTACAATACACATATTGTTTTGTGAAGACTAATTTTTATATAAAGTGTCTATTTTTGGCCACGTTTATCTGTTTCCAGTATAAGATTTTCTAGTTATGGTTTATAGTTATTTCTGATTTTGTAGTAGCGTTTCCATTGTTGCCCTGATCGAGGAAATATATTCATGTATGTATCAAAAAAGTTTATTTTGGTCAAACAGCATCTATTCTTGGCCAATGTACTCCTTACTTGTGTTCTTAGTTATTTTTTTTTTTGCAATAGTAGCAATAGCATTAATCAACAAATTATATGTATACAATCTTCCGTTAAAAATCCATCTACTTCCATTCATTTTAATTTAATTTCTGGTGAAATGTGTGTTATGTACTCTGTTGACAGCACAATACACGTTTGTGTCATATTCCATCGTTCGAATCAGCGGGAAGGTGACAAACAAAGACAAAATATCTTTTAGGGACATCAACCATATTGTATTTACTATGGATGGTTAGTTGCTCTTCCTAAAAACCTTTATTTTTTTGTCTTTTGAAATCATAAATAACGTGTATTTCAAATTTCATTGTTCTAGGTCATTAGAATGTAGAAAAATGATCTTGTTACGTGAGCCTATGAAAATGATCCCTATTTAAGCCTCCAAAGTTTAATTTTCCGAGATATCGGGAAGTCAAAGAATGAGTGATTGAGTTGATGAGGGATTTATCATGTTTATAATTAGAGGTACAAATTAAAAATTAACATCCGTAGTAAAAAGATCCGTATAAAGGGGTTTCTTCACAACAAACGCAAGTTAAATGCTATGTTATTGTAGACAAAAATAAGTAAACAACATCTACTATAAAAGTAAATTTTACAAATAACTCTCATTGCGTTTTGGGATATATTTAACCCATAAAGGTAATTATGCCTAAAAATGTTTACTTGTTCAATACCTCTTATAAAGCACTTTATCTTGTAAAGTGGGAAAAGTATATTGTTTGAATTAAAAATAATGCTAATGACTTATTTCAAACACTAGTTTTTTTTGTTTTTAATGCTACATAAATTGTTCTCTGTATTAAATATTAGATAAAAATTTTAAATAAAATAAATGCAGCTACGTCTGGCTTCAAAATATTTATACGTTATACCAATAACTGCTATATGTTATTTTATATTTCAATAAAAAATCGTACTGCTCTTGGAATCTGGTAGTTGGTTAGATTTCAACTCAATTACAGAATGTACATCTCATACTAGAGTTCGAGTTTTTTCAGTAGAATGTCTTGGCATCGTCCTTTCAATCACGTGGTAGGAAAAATGACTTCAACCTACCTCATTATACACGTTTGAAATTTCGGAAGAGAACTAATAATATATATATATATATATATATATATATATATATATATATATATATATATATATATGAGATTAATTAG
This sequence comes from Homalodisca vitripennis, assembly GCF_021130785.1. Classification (NCBI taxonomy): domain Eukaryota; kingdom Metazoa; phylum Arthropoda; class Insecta; order Hemiptera; family Cicadellidae; genus Homalodisca; species Homalodisca vitripennis. The sequence continues at coordinate 163,579,493 of NC_060207.1, read as the reverse complement.
AAGAAATACATGACTGTTCTATATAAAAGATACATTATCGTTTCTCTAACTGTGCGCTTGAAGAATTAATTCTATTCTATTGATGCATCCCTAAGTCTAGGCGCAGCCTTAATAAAATGTTGCCAGAGGGAGATGTAGTAGGAACCGGAATGGAGTAATCAATCAAGTAACGGCTCTTGATCTTTTGTTATTGAATGAATCTTGCCCAGCCTCAGAAGGATGTTGCATTTGTTGCCCTAATTTGGAATTGCTTATAGACACATTTATGGGAAATAAATCTGATTCTGTGTTAAAAATACTACTCAGTAACACATTTAAGTGGACGGTATACAAATAATAACACTCTTTTAGACGTTTTATTACTACAGGTGAGTTATATAAAGGAAAATAAGATTGTAGCAGGTTATAAGCGTATTTAATCACTAGTTCTAGCAAGTCTGTGATGTTAAGCATGAGGTAGATTCACGCGCCCTAAACGTAACTGGTATTGTAATCGCACGAAGTGATCACACATTTGATATGTATGAAACACTGTTTTTTGTTGTATTGCATTTTTGTTCTTTAAATATATTATTCTCAAATGCCAAAGACCTAATAATGATTGAAACATTTACTCATTTTGCAATGTGGACAACGCAGCATACCCGAAACACGCAGTGTTTTACTCACCGAAGCGAAATACTCATAATACGTTTTTTGTAAACATGTAAAACATATTTGATTAATCGCCGGAGTTTTATTAAAACATGTTCTCCGAAGATTTAATAAAACCATAATATACACAACCCAACGTGGACAAAAGTTATTGCCACGTTGGGTTGTGGGGTTTTATAGTTCGCGCAAATCCAGAACTCAGTTCCTCAGGGAGCAGACTTCTCACTTAGGGATGTTAAATACGCAGGCAATAAGTATTAGAGTAATATCCAGGGTGAATACACATACACATCATATAATTCATAAGTATCCAGATGTTTTAGAAAATTGTACAATCCAATCTTGAAGTAAATTAAAGAATTATATTAAATGTAGATAAACACGTCTTTCAAGAAAAATGTGTTATATGTAACTATTTGCTAACTAACTTATATGTAAACATTCAGATAACAGTTGGAGAATTCTGGAAATTTAAAGCATATGCTTAGGCCTAAAAGAGTTAAGTGCCTGCTGTAGTAAAACTACATTAAAATTCACTCTGTAAGTACAATTATAATCAAACACATTTCAAGTGATACTTTGTGATCGTAAAACTTTTGAAGAAGTCTAATTTTAAAGATATTGTAATACACATCTAAAACTTAAGAGCTTTTCTTTGAAAAAGTGTAGTTTTATAGTTTTTAAACGATTAATCTCAAGATATTGTGTACTTTATTTAAAATAGTATATACAAAATTTAAAAAACTAAAAAAAAACTTTTGAAAGCATTCTAATTATTTAATTAACATGAGACACTTATTATGATTCTACGACATTTTAACAAGGGTGTAAAAGTGTTTGATGTTTAACATTGTAACTATGCCATAAACCTCATGGTTGTTTTACTGCAGCTGGCTTTTGATGTACATAGCGTGGTTGTTGCTTGGATGGGTGACTGCTGAGTAATCCAGTTTTTGAAGGTGTTACCCAGATGTTACAACACACACCAGATGTAATTTGTGTGTAATTCTCCTGGCACAAACAGTAGTAAAAATCTTTTGATGCATTATATGTATAGGTTTAAAACTAGTATGTGATTTTTAATATATATTTCCCCATTGAAGACCTATTATGTTTTGTTAATTATTTAAATTTGAAATTCGTAACATATAAAATTTCTGTATTTGTCACATATGCGATTAAATAACCAAACTAACATATGATCGGGTGACCAAATACCTGCGAAATAACTTTTATTTACGTAAAATTTGTATTAATGGTAATAGCCGAATTGAATTTCAATAAACATTGAATCACTATAAGTACTTGATCCGCCGGGATTCGAACCCGGATCTCTCACTTGCTGGGTGAAATTGCTACCATTACACCACAGAGCCCTTACTTTTTATAGAGATCTTCCGATCGAGTTTTAGTTTACTTTAAAAGCATATGTGACAGATACAGCCAAATACAAAATAATTTAATCGTAAGGGCGTACGAAACGTAAGGGCTCAGTGGTGTAATGGTAGCACATTCACCCGGCAAGTGAGAGATCCAGGTTCGAGTCCCTGCGGAGCAAGTACTTTTGGTGATTCAATGTTTATTGAAATTATGTATATATATATATATATATATATATATATATATTACAAACGTTGTTAATGCGACTTACTGTAACTTATTCCTAAATTTAGGAAAGATATTTTTTACGAAATAAAGTCTGTTGGTAGTGAGGGATACAGTTATCGCTTATTTATCTCGTTTTCTATCTTTACTAGGTTTTTAACAATTAAGGACTTGATGAAACGTATTTCAATAATATTTATATGATTATTGTTTGAAAAATAGAGATTTTATATCCGATTAATCTTAGACGATTGTGCTTTTTAACTATTCATTAATTATACTTTAAATACAGTTTTCTGTAGATTTTCTGGTGATTTTAGCAATACACAAAAACGTATATTTAAAAACTGCAAATACCCAAAATACTTAATCGTTCAGTATAGATTGATGTTTAATATTTAATTGAAAACAAGCAGAAGGAGTTCATGTTTTTGTTCAGTGAAATTATAACATAACAATAAATCAATCTAAACATGATTTCCTAGGGGCATAAAAAGGCATTTCATTGCAATCTACATGTAGTCAGGTAATCTTCGTTAAGGTTACTTAGAAGGGAATGAATATTACATTATTTTACGACAGGAAACAATGTGGCTCGCTGTTTTTTCCGTTATACCTGGCAATAGTAAACACTATTGCCAGGGAAACACATTGTTTTATTGTACACAGAAAAATGTCGACAACAGGCCAAAGAAATATTATAAGCATTATAAAGATTTTGTTTATAAGACATATTAAGTATTAGAGATTTAAACAGAAAACGTTTTTTATCAAACAGTTAACATCATTCTTTAATTAAAGTATGATAATGTATCATATGCATATCTTATTACTCCCACTGATTTAAAATTTTGTCATGATATATTTCTAATGGAATAGGTGGGTTTTTAAGAAATTTAAATTGTTGTTTAATCCCTAATATTTTTAACTTAATGTTCACACGTAACTTGACATGGACCGAACATTTCTTCTATTACGTCTAATGTTGTACATAATGTCTAAAGTTGTCTCCTGTTTGTGTGTGTAGTACTCCATCAAGTACAAACAATGGTTCTAAAAGTTCACATGGGAATTCTTAGTGTCTCTAGTTAACACATAAACATATTCCTATTTCGAGAATTCCTCTGAGCTACGCCTTATTGGTATTGACTCCCTATTTTGCTAAATAAGCAGTATTAAACGTGTTTTAATGACCTGTCAAAGTGAAGATTAATAAGTTTAGTATAATATACAGATTTCAAAATGTATATGTATATTATTTATTGATCTGTCAAAGTCCATCTCAAATTGATCTTTAAAAATGTAATGTTACGCACAGAAACTTTAAGTTGTCTAGGTTTGTTTTAATTTGCATTTCAATCAAATGAAGGAAATGCTATAACAGTTTCACTCTTTGACTTCAGGACCCCATATTTAAAGCTAAATTTAAATTGCATCACGATGTTGAAATATCTTCAGTGCCTATTATTTATCTCAGGACTGTTGGGAATGCCATTCAAAAAGAATTTTCTCCTCATGTCCCTGTTAAAAGGAAGGAAACTGAGTGCTAAGCTACTGGTAACTGCTAGTGTACAGTAAATATTCTAAAGAAATGAGTCATACTGTTACAATTAATTATATGCATTTTCGAAACCCACATTCTGAGTGAAAAGAAAAATACATTTACTGAGACAATTTCAAGGTAATAATTAAGACGAAAATTAAAGCCTATTACAAATCAGTATCTTGTCCTTGACTACCTTATAAGGCTAAATAAGTGTCCTGTAATTGAAATAACAAAAATAAAGCGTAAAATACTATTTATTAACATTTCAAAATAATTTTAATTAAGAGTGTGGTGTAAAAACGAATAAGGCTAAGATAAATATATCTATCATCAAAATTGTTGTAACCATTTTACCATTTATTACAGAATAACAAGTTAAGGTTATTATCATCTATTGTTTAATAGTTCGACATTTAGACTTTTTATATAAATATGCTGTGGTTTTGTTGTATTGTGTAATCATGAATACAAAGATTAAGTTCTTAGTGGTTTGATGGGTCGTATACATATTAAACCCACCGAGGTAGGTTATATGTAGCTAAAACCATACCATAGCGCCACCATATAATCCCTAGACTATATGACCTAGTTATCCCTCCGTTTATAGTCATTAACATTCATTATCTCTTACATTTAATTACTATTTAATTGCTTATAGTATGCTAGTTTGTAAATATTATTATATAACATTAATTTATTAAAGATCTCTTCATATCAACAAAATGTTTTAAACACACAGACCCATTGCCATACCAATATTAAAGAATTTCCCTCTTGTATCTAGGTATATCGTTCAATGGTTTATGAACTAGAACATACTGTGTGATGGACCTTCTACTGAAACCTGTTTCGTGGTTTTTAATCAGCTTTAGGGGAAATATGACCAAAGAGAACACTGAACTAGCAACTCGTTAAAACAATGGATGTTGAAGAAGCCGCATCGTGTTATAATTATCCATCACAAATTTGCACATTAAAATAAAAATACCAGATTACCTTGAATTAAATTTTTATGAAATATTATTATTTACTCTAATTAATTAATAATTAACGCAATTTATTTTAAATATCCGAATGTGATTAACTACTTCTGTCGTAGAAATAAATTATCCGGTTCAAGCTCATGTGCGCATTATATGTCCCCTTGACATCCCCCTGGAATCCAATCAAGGACCTTTTAAAATATCAACTTATACATATGAGTAATAAATAAATAGAAACCAAGTACTGAACTAATTCGAACAACAACGGCACTTTTTTGATAAAACAGTAAACTAAGTGTTCCTTTCTGTCTGCCAATCAGTCAGTCAGTCAATCAGTCAGATATGCATTCAAATTTACTCTAAAATCTTCTCTGCTACTCGACAATAATCAGATCCTTTTAAAATTACTTTAAATAAATTACTGCAATGCATTAAATTAGATATGCATGTTTATAAAATTAATCGATTTTTTTGCGTTTATTTCGGTATTTAACTATGCGAGTTTCATGTAGTCTTGTCATAATTTTTAATTTTCTTTGGCACTGAATCTAGCTGAAAATTCTTATTTATCAAATATTAAGATTTAGATAGCAGAATCTGATTTTATGATATGGACAGAAAAGTCATTCATATTGTCGATGTAAGCAGAATCAATTGCACAGATATGTATTATTGTTGGGAGTGTTTCATAAGTTAACGTTACATTTACATACAAATTTCCTATCACTGCGAATTTAATTCTATGGGAGAGTTTACGAAACTAGTTATAGTGTTAGTACATGAAGTAATAAATGTATATTAATAGAATTTTTTATTGAAAAAACGGTCCCGATATTTCGGAACTGTTTAGACTGAGGCGAAATATCGCCTTAGTTTTGTTATTAAGAATAATCGTTAGATCATCGATATCTTAGATATTTAATAATAAACCATAAGTAACTCTATAGATATTTCAAAAGTCAAAGCTATAGAACTGTGGGTGGTTAGGTCTGTAACCGACTCAGGAATACAATGGACAGCAAATCAACCAATTCTTTTACCACGTTCATATATTCCTATTTTTACAATTTCCTCCTCAATTGTCATAGAGAATTCTATATTTTTTTATATTACAATATATTCTAAATGAATATGATGATGAACAGTTTATTACTGAATGTTGGGAGACTGAATTCATGTACGATTCTTGGCGTATTACTTAAAGAGTTTGATCCCTTATTTAGCGTTATTCTACCCGTCCACATAACCCCACATAGAGGATCTTATCACGCTGAATAAGGGCAGCAGAGTAAAACGACAATAATAATAAAATATACTACAGTCCCAAACAGAATTCCAACCTTCGTTGTCTCCAACTCAGACTCAGCCATCGGCAATTCCTTATATAACTGTATATCTGTATCAATATATTGTAAATTATTCATATAAAAAACATAAATCTGGTAATAAACTGCACATATTATAGTACCAAAAACATTGAATATAATGATGCGAAGTTTCAACCATCTATAAAATGTACATATATTAAACATGAATTAAGAAATAGGACTAGTTTTTAAATCGGTGATAGCAAGTCATGATTATAATAATTTTAAAATAATATATAAACCCATTTTATGAAACTTTTCATATATTAAATGGTAATATCTTAGGCAAAAACAGGATATATTTTTCAGGCATATAATGGAAACATATAATTTCATTTTAATAGGATTCTTTGAACAATGCGATGTACATTACACGTTGGTACTGAATAATGACTGAATAGCAAAGCATATCACACTTTCCAACCATACTGGCTTGAAGTAATTTAATACAAGCGATTAAAGATAGGATGGTGATTAACAGTGTATTTCTTCTGACCACATAAAAATGTTATATTCAAAAGGAAGTAATTAATTTTGTTATTTTCGGAAATTATTTTTGAAATATATTCTTAAAAAAATAAAATAAAAAGTACTACTCGAAATGTGTCCAACGTTTTACGTTACAATTGGTGTTCTAAACAACATAATAATTAAACAAACATACACATAATGCATCTATTGTAGCAGAGGTTGATAATTGCGATTAATTGATCCAACCAACTACATAAGCAGAAGGTGAAATGGAGTAAAACTTAATATTTGATTAAAACAACCATGTTCAAACTCTACAATGGATTATATTAGCTGTAGGCAAATTTTGCTTGTAAAAGTTCTAAATTACGAAAAAGATATTCGAGTGTGTTTGTGTGTGTGGAGACTTTAACTTTGTAAACTCATCTCTAGACTTCCAGAGCTATCTCTTATATATATATATGAATGGATTTTGTGATCATAGGCTCCATATGCAATATCAAAATAAATTATAATTACGATACTGCTTTGTCGAATATACTATTATTCCAATAAAAACATATTTGTACTACGAAAACATCAAAACAAGTTACTTAAATCTCTGATTATATTAACAGGATAGGGTCTGTTCAGAAAAATTATTACGGATCTGTTACTAACAGTAATTTATACAATTTATTATTTTTGTTATTTCAATATTTCTGAAATATTTCTATTTCAGCTTTTCTTGGTATTTTAAAATTTACATCAATTTCATTGACACACAAATTTAATTGAAAAGGAGGCCAATGGGGAGAACGCTTTTCCATATATACGTTTAACATCTTTACGTTCATACCTACTTTAAATTTGTATACTGAAAGAATAAAATTTAAAAATAATTTACGACGTGCTAAAAATACCTAAATTACAAATTAAATGCTGTCTGTCCATGCATTATACTGTGAATCAAATTCATAAATACAGTGTATTGAATATTGTGGTGGTAATAGAGGCATGCATTTTAAATAACTAGAAATTATTCTAAAACCACTTTGGTTTGATAGTCACGTGCAAAACCCGTAATTATAAATAAATCTTGTACAAAATTATTACAGGCAACGATAAAATGCTTTGAAATACAGTTTTATTTCATAAAACTAACTTCTTCTATACATAATTTATGTGAGCTTAGTGAGACAACTGTCTAAAGGGATTGCTAAATTTATTTCGCATGTACAATATCATTGTTTATAAGGATATTCATTCCATCTGGCTTTGATATGATAGCAGGGATTTTTCCTCGCCCCATATCGAATGGAATAACAAAGACGCTATAGATTTTGCCGCTGCAAAGTTATTGCTGAGATTACTGTAACAGATCACAGACTCCCGCCAGACTTACGCTGGCACCTCCTCGGTACAAACTGTACTTGGCGTGTACCAAATAAGATAACTGATATTGTCACATAACTTTATGCAAAATATTTTCTTTTTAGATCGCAGTTGCAGAACCAAGCTAAAGCTTTATATTTCATTTAGTTTAGTGTTAATTTCGTTATGTAATTGATTAGGTTAACATGCATATAATAGAGGTATGCTGTAACAAAATATATCGGTAACAAATACAAAGTGAAAGCTTTGCCTAAATAACATAAATTTTAATAATAATTTAATGTCAATAATTTAAAAACTTAAATAAATGAACAATTCCTTTTAACATAACTAAAAGCGCAGATAAAACTTACAACAATATAAAAATTGGATAGTCATTATATTCCTACAAGTATATTATGTATCAAGGAGACGTAGGATAGAAAAATTATAAAAAAAAACAACAAAAAATGAGAAAAAAACAATAATTTCTTAAGCGTGGGTTGGTATTGCCTCTCTTGCACGTAAAAACTAGAGTTAGAGTTGGTGGAAAGTGGAAGGTATATATGCCACAATATGGCCACCAAAACCGATATAATCATGTGACATTGCTGTGGACGAGGGTGTGTTCGGATCAGGTCTACCAGCCACGCGTCATTGCATATTGTGAACAGTCGTTCCATAAACCAAAAGACAGTTACAGCTTTCATTACGTTACATATCTTGCATGTTAGTATATTTCACTTCAAAAAAAACTATAAGATATTCGTATATCGCAGTACTTTTTTTTAAAGAGTGCTTCTCTATGTATTCAGATTTTAATACGTAACACAGTTAGATCTTTTGTTTATAATTATGGAATTCTGCATAAAAAGAAAGCAAGGACAAGGACACTAAAATATTAATGTCATAATAGAGAGAGACCGCTGTACAATAAACTTTACTAATCTGACCGAGTTAACTGCCAGCATCTCTCAGGACTCAAACGATACTGTTAGTTTCTTAGATAACAGTGTAAAAAGTCATTGGTAATACAATTTGAGATAATACGGCACCATGTTATCTAATGAAAGCACAAACTTTAAGACAGCGTCTCTTGTACCTCCTATATGTTTGTTTTACTTCGCCAAGTTTAATCAAAGGCATTATATATTTCGGTAGTTGCGAGAAATAGTTGTCATTAATTCATTTATTTGAAATATTAAGGTACTGTTTTGTGGGATTTTCAAGTCACAACTTGAGAATTCAGCACCAAGCGGTAATCATTTTGACAGAAAAATTTATGTTGAAAATATGCTTCATGGTTAAATGAGGTTACATAAGGTTGTTATGTATAAAATGTAAAGGACCGAAAACACTGAACTTCTTCGTGGTATTATAAACGAGTTCACTAATTGCGTGACCAGAACTTTTGCAAAAATACATTTTTCTATTCATTAGGTCATTACAGTTAATTGACAAACTTTCTGATTTTAAATACTATTTTTCTTGATACTTTAGCAATGTCTGTGGTTACTATCTTTATGATGATTTATGAAACCTAAAATCAGGAAATGTTCTAACTACCTAAAGTAATTTGTTTAAAGGTAGGTAATTTGACGGAAGGATTGTGAAGGAAACTGGATTTTTCTGAACATTTTCCATCGTTCAGTGATGGAATACAATCAGTAACACTGCGTTTCCAGATCTTCAATCTGACCTCTTCTTAAGGTAAATGAATAATGTAATGGATGACTACAGCCTTGGTTATAGTAAACATAACATACCAGTTGTTACAAAGAAAACACGAGAAAAAGAATAATATAAAATGTTCTTGATCCTAAGACCATTGAAGAGTTGGGATGAACATATTAATATTACATATTACTTCGGGAACTAATTTTTGAAAAGGAAATTAATTAAGGCTTCATACATTAAACTAGCAACCAACCGATTAGTCAGCTATTAGCTGAAATTAGGGCACTTTGGTGGCATATTCTAAAAAATTAACTAAATATAAAACAGTAAGTAACAAACATATTAGAATTTTGTAAAAAACCAATGTGGGGTCACAGTATGATCTTAAGAAGTTCATCTAGCATGAACCAATAATAAAAAGAGGTCCACTCCTATCCCTCTTTTATTCCGCCATTTTGTTTCTGTCGTGATGATCGCCATATAATACTAGCCTCTGGTAATAAGTTTTCTGGTTGGCCTTTTAGTTCAGACCTATTGTAACCTGTATTCTGTAGTTCAATTTTAATAATTCGTTTTTATTAAGTGCGTATTTTAGAGTTAGTATGCATGGAATAGACACACAACTTGGCTGTTGTGGTTCTTGACTTAAGCGTGTCACAACGCTATGTAATGATATATTAACTTTAACCTTGGTTGTAGTTATGCATTAGTTTAGTCATTTACCTGAAGGAGAGATCAAATTGTAGGTTTCAAAACGTAGTGTTACTAATTGTCCTGTATCAATGATGGAAAATATACAAGAAAATCCTGTTTCCTAACTAAAGTACATTTCAAACGAATCAGTTGGTTTGGCGGAAGTGTTTTACTAAAAGAAGATGATATATTTTTGGAATAATATAACTATTAATTCGAGTCATAGGCTATGAAAGAACCAAAAGTAAAAATAGGTTTTATGTTAAATTTGGAGCTGATGCTTTACGTATAGCAATTTTTAAAATTAAATGACGATCAATACACCGTATATATATATATATATATATATATATATATATATATATATTATTTTTATAAAACTATATATTAATAGAATGTTAGATTAAGAATAAATAATAAACGAACGTTATTTCTAAATATTAAAAATTACTTTTGTCCAACAATAAAAAATATAGCCTATTATTTGATTTACTGTATTATTCACTCATCATTCTAATAAAATGATACGTCAATGTAATTGAAAACATCTAATTAGAAGTAGGAGCTTTTCCAGAAAACATAGTTTATTTTAATTGAACAACAATTTATATTCGACGAAAGTAGATCTTTTATCGCAAAGAAGATTTACAGCCCCCATCTGCTGATTAGAGTCAAACATCCCGTATTGCCATAAACTTTGGAGACACTGGTTTCTTATAACAGGCCCTTTGTGTTATTGCCTTTGTTACCTCTCCCCGCCACCGCAGCGTGAACTATTGTGGCCCTAATATTGGAAACATATAAAAAGCATTTGCATAAAGATTACAATCAGGTAAGTCTTTATTGTTATCCCAGAATTTTACGAAACTAATCCAACGCTTCCGTACTAGTCATAGCTTCATATTTAGCAATGTTATTGAATAGTATACTATCTTCTTAATCATCTACTTACATCACGAGTAAACATATTCAGTAACATTTATGTCCTATCCGTATGTGGAGACATAAAACACATTTTATCCTAATTTCTTACTACAGGTATACACTATGTAACCCTAGATGGTATAACGTCTAAAGTCGTAATAACCTGTAAAAATATGGAGAACTTTTAACAAAGTAGGAATACGACAAATGACATCCCGCTTAACACGCTTTACTTAAGGTCGCATGCAAAATCTTCAATGCTGTAGCTGCTTCTGTTACTTGATATGAAATACAATCTCATACGATTGCACTCAACGTGTTTAAAAATTTGTTTATTCAGACATTTTTTGTTTATGTCATGGTTATCCATAAGACCAATGTGAGAATTTTGGCTAACACTCAATTACCTCATGGAGTGACATACACCATTATCACTTCAGTGTCCCTCATATAAAAATGAATCTTCATGACATCTCCAAGTGTACAGGTCAGTTCGTTCTAGAGATTTCGTGCTGACAGACAGATGGAAATTAACTTCCTATCCTACGAGTATAGATTATTCTTAAGCTTAGCCTAAACTATATGCCAGTATGGTAATTTTCGGTGATGAAAAGAATTAATTAATTTATACATGTCTTGTGTAAATCTAAATGTGTTACACTCTTTATTTGCCTGTAAATAAAAAATAATACCGACTCTAGGCTGCCACACCGTCTTCCAAACTCGAAAGTACCAATGGTAATGTTGTAAGAGTATTTGTTTATTACACAATAGTGGTTCCTAAAACATAAGTGTTGTTCAGGCGATTATTTTAACACACTTACGTTTTAAAGGCCAGACTGAAATAATTAAGTCTTTATTTATCATAGTTCAATCACATGTCTAGTTGATGATTGTGTCTAGCACCCGCATCCTGTAGCAGTTCACGAGCTCGGTATGATAGTGGACAGGGTGGGGCGGGTCCAGGTCGTGGCGGTGCGGCAGAGTTATGAGGATGATCTTGCTGCTGGATCTTCCAGCAGCGATGTAACCCTCCAGATAGTGGTCAATATTCCGCTGACCGCCGTCTGCCAGGCCATTAGTGGCTCAGTACGAGCTCAAGTAGTGGTAAAGAGGATTTTTATAGTGACTGGATGTTCCTCACCGTGTTTTTCATTACATATAGTCACTCTCGTTATGTTCTCATTAGTTTTGATTGATGTTCGGCAACCTTTTCCAACACATCGCCACAATATTTCTCCATTTTTAGGGTCTGTTGGTTACAATACAAAGCCTAAAATGTTTTTTTAAATATTAATGACATTGATCATATAAATAAATCAAAAAAGTAATTAATGAAACATAATAAATAATTAAATTAATTAAATCTGAACAATAAATTACAAGACATAAGTAGTTGCTCCACGCAAAAGCAAAGAGATTTGTCAGATACCGGTATCAGAAATGATGTCCTCAAGCGAATCTGAAGAGTACGCGACCGTTTCTGCCACTAGAGCAGTTTGAGACAGAAATCGTTACTACTCGTTTTTATGTTGTGCGCACCAAAATCACGTCCTTGTACACTTGTATTTTGCCGGTATAACCTTGTTAGCTTGATGGTTCGCTTTTATGGCTATTTACTACTTACAAGTGTTAAGGCTATGCGATTCGTTTTGATAAAGGTTTATAATATTAAATAATCTCGTGAAATATTCAAAACCTTTTGTTATGTCTTAAAATTCAAAATATCTTAATTACACTGGGAGCGTAGTGACATACGAGTTGACAAGATAGAACCAGGAATACCAACCTTAACTGGTGATTGACCGTCATGATTATTTTTAAAATTTTAATTAAAATATTATATGCCTAAAACATTGGGAGACAGTAAAAACGAGAATTAAAGCTCTTATATGATTTATAACGAACCCCTCTGTGTAGTTCCCCTTTAAGAAATTCTTTTTATTTGTCGGCTGAGCATAAGACGCGCGCGCACTTGCGTGTGTCTGTTTTTGTGTATGTGTGTGTTTGTGTGTATTATTTTGTCATCGTTAAGTTATAGAGAGGTTAAAGAAATTAAGTATGGTTCTTGTAGGTGTTACACCAATTAAACCGCCGAAAATATTTTATTTTCACAAATATATTGTATTTTCTGTGTAATTCATGATGGAAGTCCATGTAAAATTTTGTTTCTCTAGAACATTAGGAAGATAAAAAAACACACAAAAATACAGCTATTCTAAGAGTTTTAACCCCATTTCAACAACGGCTCATATGCGTAAAGAATCTGTTATTGCCTATTGAGGTCATAAGATGCTTGTGTATCAAGTTTGATAATATACAGTGCTACGAGAAGTTGAAAAACGAAATAGTGCCATTAAAAGGGTTTCAATCCCGTTTCAAGCCCTGTGTTTAATCATTAAGAAAATGTTTAGTTTTCTGTTTAACTCATTAGAAATGCATAAGTGTGTATAATTAAATTTTCTGAGATAATTGGAATTTGTAAATTTAATGTTTGAGATGAATAGAGTTACTGAGAGATTTAATATTTTTCTATAGGGCTTGTTAAATTAATTGTCGAGAATATGGCTCATTTTAAGTAAATAAAACTATCAAACCCCTAAAACATTGATTAAATATAAAATATAAGAAATGTAATACTTTTAAGGAGAATCCTCTTAACACTATAAAGCCTAAAATATAAGAATAAATCACAATTCCTTACTTACATGCCTTGCTATTCAAACCTTTGGCTTTTCATGGTCTACGTTTATTCTTACCTGAAACATCAAACAGACTAAGTTAATAATGGTGTTCAGTTAACCTGTAAATAATAGTTCATTTTCAACAATAATATTTAAATCTTAAGAAATCTTGTAATTACATAAGAATCAAACAATCTTTTGCTAATAGCTAATTTAGAAAACGGATAAACCAATTCGGCCAATTATTTTTGTAAACATACTCCTTAAAATTTAAGGAATATATAACGAAAGATATTTTAAAAGTGTGTTGATATGTATTATAATTCAGAAAATTGGTACTATTTATGTTTCATATAGAAATTTTAATGACAATATACAACTGTTAACACTATTACTTGAAGTAGAGATTAAAATTATTTTTACATTGCCTCAAAATATGTTGGGCTATTTTAATATGGTGTAATATTAAATATTAATGATAAAAAGAAATTAGCCCTCCTTTGTCCCACTATACGGGCATTAGTATTATAGAAATCAGATGCACTGTACAGAAATTAAAGGAAAAATGTACAACCTTCAGCTTTTATGTCTCCATTGGACATATTGTAAATACTTCTACTTCGTATAATACAGCACATTGTATAAACGTCAATGTCCGGTAGCCCGATGTGACTATTTAGAGAACCTTAAACAATAACTGTATCACACTATCTCACAGACGTATCTGACGTGTAATTTCCGCCACCAGAACCTTCACAAGGCAACTTTCGGGTCGTACAGTTCGTTATGTCAGAAATAGTCCATCATTAACCGAGATAAAACTAAATAAATAATAGAAACCTACTTAGTAACAGTACTTAACACTTCTTTAACATAATATAGTTTCCAAAAGCTTTTGTAATTTAATGTATTTCGTTGAAATAAGTACGTAAGGTTTTATATGAGCGACTTTTTAATAGCTTCAAATTCTGCAAAACATACTTAACTCTCATCCAGGGTAAGGAATGCATTTCTACTGAGTAATTTTATATATAACCTGTGGCTATGTAACTTCATGGGAACTTGTGATGTGGAATTAAATAAGCTCACATATAGCCCTTCTATAACTTTAAAAAAACATAGGTTATTCGATTGATAATTAATGTTAACACTGCAAAATATATCAAATATTAATTTTACTCGCGCCTACGAAAATTCAATACATTACATCGAAGAACATAATTATCTAAATCAGGCAAATCAAAAAGTTTGGTAAATAAATTTAAAAGCAAGTAGATTGTTAATATTTATTGTTGGAAAGTTAATTATATGATAAGCCTATGCATATTGTAGTGTGGTTGCATATATCACTTAATTTGGTAGTCTAGGCAATCGTAAAACGATTGAAATAGTTCGTTTTGAGGTTCTTCGTCCCTAACTTGTTTCACACATCTTTAGAGGAATATTACTCCAGATTCCAGGAGTCACGTCTGTAACATTGTCAGATTTGAGACACTGCACTAAGAGCAAGGAGGACTGGAGCTAAACTAAACATTTACATTGAATCAACACTTCCCACTATAACTACGTAACGTCTTGGAAACTTGGTTGCGCCACCTGGGTTTAGGATTATGTATCATAATATATCGTAGTGAACATATTTCTGCACCGGATGATACAATAAAAATACCTCTTCACCTAGACTAAAATATATTTTGTAATTTAGGTGACTATCATGTCGAATAGTTCACTTTCAGGTTTTTTTAGTAAACAACTTTCCTTATACGAACATGCTTTCAGATGCTATGACTCAACTCTTTGACTGCGTGAGATTTCGGAGTCAGCACAATAAGAGAGCTAAATCTGTGGTAAACTCGACATCCATTGGTTGTGTATAATTTTTTAACTTGTAAATTACTTGTATTTATGAAAACCAAACACATAAACACGCGCTCGCGTCATGTCCCAATTAAATACTACGCAAAAATTAAATCTTATCTCATTTATGAGATATATGTGACTAAATATAAGACACCAATTTATGTATTATCTTCCAATGAAACAAATATTATTACTAATTACACCAAACTAAAGAACAATAATTTGTTATTTATGATTATAACTTTAAACGTACTGGAACGAAGAATAAATTGAATGATACAATTATCATAAACATAATATTATTCATAACTAAATGTGCTTTAAAAATTATTATATAACACAATTTTGGCTACTGAGTATATTTTGCGAAATTAACTAGTGAAATATAAAAACTGAACAATATTTTTTTCTTTATGATGTCGCTTTGCCCAAAAAGTAACAGAACGTAACTTCGTTGACAACTGTTATAAATATTTTATCTGAAGTAAATCGTCCAACGAAATGTTTATCGTGGTATTTGCCGTAAGTGAAACTCCCGCGGTAACTTTTGATGTGGAAATAATTAACTTGTCCTCTTTAAACGATTCTCTTTGCAAGACTAGTCTGCTTAAAAAGAGCCCCAGCCGGAATTAATGTACAATAAGTTCCTGTAAATTATAACGCATGTTTTGAAAAATCATTTGTCAAATGTATATTGGTTTCGGGATAAAAGTATGCAATAGTGTGTCTTATACGATCATTCCAAGAAGTCTATAATGTATTATACGTAATAAATAAGCAATATATGCAGTTTGCACTCAATGATCACAATACTCGTATCGCCCTTAAAATTTAAAGATTTTAAAATGAAGCGACAGCGTACAATGTAAAATGATATTGAATTCTAACAACTAGAAGGGAGTATGAAAAAATACTATGTATGAAATAAGTATATTAAAAGAACGTGAAGGCTGTTCAAATGATCGGTTCCTAAAAATTAACAGCGATAGCGCAAGTGTGAGGGAGTGAGGCAGGGAATAAGGGAGAGAGAGTGTGTATGTGTTTATGCTTCCTTATATACTTAAATTATATATAAATAATTTATAAAATAAATGCGCCATTGAAAATCAGACCATAGGCTGATTCCAGAGCGTTTTTAGAAAAAATAGGCTTGATTTTTTTAATTTAGTGTTGAATATCTTGGTCAGAATATTATTGAAATATGTGTTCAAGGGTGTAAATATGACTCGAAACTACAAAGCGTCAATGAAATCATATACCAGAATATTATTATTATACATTGTAGTTATTCCATTAAAATACAAAATGTATACACAAATTTTAAACTTCAGCCAGTTAAGTTAAGTTTGCTTAACTGGTTGAATTCTCCGAACATAGTACGGCACTCACAGTAGGGATCCAATCAATAGCTGGCAACTTAAATAGCAGGTTACATTGGCAGTAAACTCGGCAGAAACACTCAATAGGTGCCTAAACATGCCAAACAATTTGCCTTTCCCAACAGCTCAGTCGAATACTGGAACAATACTAACAGTAGTATTACTTATAGCATTAGCTACCTTTTTAAGTTTAAAATCATAAAACTTACTAAATATTTGCAAAATATTTATTGTTTAACAAAAATCATTCCTACTTCCATCTAAAGTAATGATTTAGACTTCTATAGAACCGTATCCTACAATACATTTTTTATTACTAAAACCAGGAAATAAGTACATACATTAGACACTACACTATATTTTTCTTTTAAAGTAACAAAACTAATTTTATAAAATATTATGAATGTTATCTGGTGTTTATGTAGCGACAATATCATAGATTTTCAATGTCTTTGGGATTTAACGTTTAAATTTAAAATTCAAGATAGGTATACCAAAATAAATAATTATTTATATGTAATTGAGTATAAAACTCTTTAAAACCTTTCTCAACTTCTTGAATGTATTAATTAATTATTTGGAAAATGTTACAACGCAATCAGCGTTCCCTATTTTTATTTCAACCTCAATAGCCAAGGTTGTAATGTTGTATAATGAGGAATGTAAAATTATATTTAATTTTTATAAATATAAATGTGTTATGTTTTATAAAATAAATTGAAATAATGATACAGCTCAACAAAATTGTATTAAAACAATAAAGTAATATAATTACAATCTTATAAAAACAAAGCGTTTATTGTCTTAAATTTCAAATTTTAATACAATAGATGTAATAAATGAATAGAGTTGTAACTAAAACCAGATTCATTTTAAACAGAACTGAATAGAAAAACATACCACGCGAAGAATTTTATTTCAAAGTAGTTTCAATTTATTACCATAAAAGAATGTAAGTTGTGATAATCTTAAGCTTAAGAGTGGTAAACTGGCATGCTGCAGCTACAACCTGCTAACAAGGAGGTTAATAAGCTCAGGTTAATTGGATAGTCAGTCTCAGACATGCTTGTTTTGCGATTTTACCTCTCTTTAATCTTCGTTCAGTATTATTTAGCACTTGATTTAGGTAGGTTGTTCTAATCTTAATAATATTATTGGACCGAAAGTGTCTTTATTTGTTTGTTTCGCATGTACGCGTGAACTGTTCAATTGATTATATTGAGATTCTATATGAACATTTACAGGGTACTTGATAATTATGCATATATAAGAATATTCGGATTTCGGAAATCCCTCCCAGCTACGAGTTACTCTTCTATAACGTAGGAAATATCTCATCTTGGTCTATAAAGTTGTGGAATATTAATTGAAAGACCCTGTTAAATGTCATCATCTGTTTTGTGTAAACATTGTTTCATAATAGCAAAACCGTATTTCTAATTAATTTAACCACCAATTAAATTTGTTTACATTTATAGTACGAAAACTAAAAGTAAGCTTGATAATAACAACATTTATTATTTTAATCTTTTATGCAACAACCATTTAGCACAGAATAAGATTATATCCAGGTAAAAAGTTAAAGGTTTTAGTAAAGTAAACCTTTAAGTTTGCATTTTAGCAAATATTAAGTATGCACTGCTTAGTTAATAGTATATTTATGAAAATATAAAAGACAACGTTACTATCAAAAATTTACTGCAAGTTTAAAACTGTTATGAAAATCCATCTTAGTTATCTTTTGACAGAAGTAGATTTTAAAACTTGTAACTTTTTTAAACGGGAAACAAGGCAAAAACAACTAAGGCACAAGAGACCGGAGTGACTTGCTAAGGCCATAAATATACACTTTTGACATATTTTCTTGACCATGACAACAAACTCAACAATGACGTCGGAAATATATTTCACTCGAACCAGAACTGCTCACGTAAGTGCAAAGCCTAATAAATTGTGTACGAAGCCGCAGATAACTTCTAGTTGTGACTGAGCCGAAATATTACACGTTTTAAGATTAATATTTTTCCTAACGTTGTTTGTTTTCATATACTTGTAAAAGAAGCCCATGATAATAAATATAGTGTCATATTTTATTTCCATGCTCATTAGAAGTATGTAATAATATGAATAATTCATTTTGTATGTTTCCATTTTAAGGGGTTAACTAGGGGCTGTGATAGTGAAATATTTAATTTGTCAAACATATCCTCGACTTTATAAGATATTTTTGAACAAACCACATGCTATTGCTATTGTATTTTATTCACAGATACGAGTCTCGTATGTCTTTTATTGAATGCCTGAAGGAAGTCTGAAGAACACTTCAAAAAGAAGAATAGCTTTTAATATTAATAGTAACACTATATGGTTATTGGATATAAAGCCAGATACAGAAAACCCGTCGACTAAGTAATTAAAGATGTCTAGGGCAAGGATTATAACCGATAATTAGACATGATTTTCTCAGTTGGAATTTTCTGTTGGAATATTCTGGGAAGCTCAAATGATGAAAAGGATGCAGTCTTATCTGACCGGGAGGTTAAGTCGTAAAATCAACCGTAAACTGACATTGAATTATAATAATTCAATATTGATTAGAAAAGCTCTATTTTAGGTTGAAAGTCATAAACAAGTTTTCGAAGGTCAAATATTACATCAAGTTCGTACATCAGCTCATAAACATTTTACTACCCAATGATGTAAATCAAGATAGTACCACCTGCCGTGATTGATATATTAATTACCTTGGCATGGTTTACTTTTTGCAGGATTAAAACTGATATCGATCATATAATCAATATAAAAATATTGATAGTACTATTTAAAAAAATACTTATAAAGTACTTTTTTGTAAAATGAAGTGAATCCTTCGTTAAATTGAACATATATTTTTCTATTTTATCTTCTATACTATTAAAACAAACATTTAAAGATATGGATGTTGAGTAATATAATCACATTAAGATTTATTAGCTAGATAATTAAAATTTTCACAAAATATAAGTACTTCAAATTTTGATTAATTTAATCTTTTTTATGTTACCTTAACACGGCTTATTCTAGTCAATGTAATTTTTTCCACTTCATGCGTGAAAAACAACATGCCGAATTTTAAATATTTTGTATGTAATTACATATTTTTTCTTTATGTATACCAGTAATTCTCTCTTTCTGTAAATACAAACTTGACTATTATATATCTGGCTTACTCGATACCGACTTGGTAACCTGGTTATCTCACATTTTTGAACGTGGTTGAAATCAAACCGTGCCTCAAAAGTAACTTAGTTTGAAACTTTGCCTGAAGCATTTCCATTCCATCTAAAGTTGCGTTGGGAGAAGGAACTTGCAGCTATCTCTGTATAATTTCTAATAATATTATATTTATATGTGTCACTCGGAAAACTATTTTTATAAATGGAACGGCAAAGCAGTCATTAATATAATTAAAGTACAATATTATACTGAAAGTAAGGTTACCTTTCATGCAGAGATATATTTCTGTATGTGTAATTTTTATTTGAGTATATGTAAAAAACTCCACATTAAAATACGTTTTTTTATTTATATAACATATTTATTAGTTTCAGTTTCATTAATCATTCATTTCGGATGAAATTAATTTGTAAAGGCACAGCTATATTTACATAAATGATTTTAAATACAACTGGCAATATTTGACAAGAAATTATTACAGGTTTCAGAAATATTACAGTTATGTCCATGTCAAAGTATTTGAAATAGATAGTTGATTATATTATACATGATTGATATTGATATGTGTTGATAATAAATATATGATATTGGAGATAAAAACCATGAGTCATCACATTATATTTCAGATTGTTATCAAAGAAGTTTTTATAAATAAGTTTAATTTCTGATAATCGTTAATTACAGGTACATCCTTAAATTAACATGTTTGCATAGATATACCAACGATTTCTGTCATAGTTACAGTATGCAGGAAAGTGGCTTTGCTACAGATATTCTTCTGTAATATCCAAGTAAGGGCTACTAGGAATGTTCCTTTAGTTATCGTAATGTATAAAATATTTTTGGTCGCTGGATAAGACGGAAAAAATATATTTACTACCGAAATCTTTATTTTTAACGATAAAACTTAGGCTTAAATATAAAAGATCCATGTTTCCAATATACAATGTTATTAGTTTACAACAATGATTAACAAGTTTCAATTACAACTTATCAAAATAGATTTGTGTAACCAAGTTGTAGTAACTTGGCAATAACCATACTACTTCTGCTATTTAATAGTATTTAAATATTTTATTATTCCACTAATATACAGAGAAATTATATTATAACACTAATGTCTCATCTGTCTGTCTTTTCACAATATAACTTAAGAACGAACTGACCTAGAGACTTGAGACTTTTTATGAAGCTTGAAATATAAACAATTAAATCCAATTCAATAAATAGTTCTTATAGTCCTTGTAGCTTATCACTCAGTAGGCTGAAACAGTTTCTTCTGTTTGCTTAGGTACGTATTTGTTTCTGTATGATTTCCTTTATTTCGAGAATGAAATAATTTATCATACATCCAACTTCTGTGAAGCTTGTTACGTGGAAAGTGGTCCTGCTTTCTCCTTTCTTGTTATATATTTTAAATAAATTAAAATAACCTACTCTTAGCAAGATATCATTACAATGTATTATTGGACTTCGTCATATAAGTTATGGTGGAACATTATTATATTAGTATTTCATTTCCTAAAAACTCGTACATAGTTTGCAGTGAGACGTCAGAGTTAAATATTACCTTTGTCTTTGATACCTCTATTGCAGTTCAGACCAAACTCTTCATACTTAATATTTGCTAAAACGTGCAATAAAGTATATTTTTTATACAAAATATTTTTTATCTGGATAGATTATAATAATCAAGTTAATTAAACCCACGGTTGTTTCCCACGAAACAATGTTCACACAGAGTGGTTGGTTGTATTAAACAGGCTCTTTCTGAAAAT
Organism: Homalodisca vitripennis; assembly: GCF_021130785.1. Classification (NCBI taxonomy): domain Eukaryota; kingdom Metazoa; phylum Arthropoda; class Insecta; order Hemiptera; family Cicadellidae; genus Homalodisca; species Homalodisca vitripennis. The sequence goes on along the minus strand of NC_060207.1, from coordinate 163,557,303 downwards.
AAAATTTGTTTGCTGTAACCTATTATTTGAGTAATTATTCACAAAGTATGTCGTGGATTCTATATTTTAACGAGGGACCTTATGAATAACTACGTAATTTTCAGTAGAATCATTCAAGTAGTTTTTAAATGATTAAATAGAACACACACGAACATACAGATTGGCACCACTAAATTATTACATATTAGTAAGGATAAATACAATCCTACAGGTTTTTTAATTAAAATGTATTGTTGTGTTTCTAACTAGAAGGAAAAATTACGAACATTAGAATCAATTAGGTATAAAAATATTCAAATCTGCTTATTGCATACATAATAATAAATTACACAATAAGTGTAAAAGTAAATGTAATATGATCGCAAATACATCGTCTGACCTTTTTAAAATGTTATTGTAAACTTTTTAGTTTTTTTTTAACCTAAATTGATATCTTTTATAGTTTTCGCCATCAGTCTAGTAAATCAAACGAAGTTATAATAATAATGTATTTATTAATTATTTCAATCTTATACTCTTATGAGTACATTAACTTGAGTTTTCATCCTAGCAGGTTAGGTTATTCTAGTGATTAAATCATAACGAAGAAAACTATGGGATAGTATAAAGGGGTTACTCAGAGATTATATAAAATAAAACTGAATACATTTATAAAAAATCTTAAAACTAAGTAATGCAACATTACAATTTAATTGGATGGATTTATAAAAATAAGACAGTGAAAGTATAAAACGTTTTTCTGGAAATACAAAAACTGAGAGAGAATTAAGGAGCTCTGTTCCAGCCTAATGAAGTATCTGCCGAGTCAACCACCCTTAGACAATTGGATAGAGATATTGTTCCTTCCTCTCTCTTTTTAATGATTACATATTTTAGCTCAATTTTATAATACTAAAATATCGCTTGGTAATTTATTTTTTGCCACGTAAGTAATTTGATATTGCATTGTAGTTTTACTTGTACAACCAAATTTTCATTCATTTTCATAGAACATTCTCATTCATAGATAATTGGTAGTATATATTTTTTACATTTGGTTTATTCAAACACATATAAACAAGCTTAATTCTAATTGAGTACTGAAGGAACGAAACAATAAACAACAATACCTTTGTTTTTATGGTGTTTTGTTGGATATGTGAAACTAGTGATAGTTTACATGCGTGTTTTTCATTGAAATTGGATATTTTACAAAATATAAATATGTATAACGGTATTTTTTAAATAAATATTGTACCTAATAGCCAAGTCAACAGCCATTTTAATTAATAATATAAAACAAACTCTCCAATATTATTGAAGTGTTTGTTTTATATTAATAATTAATTTCCAATAAAAAGAGAGCTTCAAGAGTTTAGCCATTTTAATGTTCGTGATGTAACATCAAAATAACAAAGAGCACTCTGTACATTGTTTAAAGTAAAAATAAGCACTACTCTATTACAAACTATCTTAATCACTCAACTACTAACCGATAAACCAATAAATATGTACATGGAATTAACTAATACTTATTGTAAGTGTAGTAATCACACTGATATGTATGTAATATAATACAAAATGAGTACGGTATAAGTACCACATGTAATATTGACTTTAACTAGGAACCACGCGAAATTATGTAAATACAAGATGAAAATTCATAACTTGTTACTTTTTTAAGAATTACGTTGTAACAAAAAGCAGTTGGCTAGAAGAGGATCAAAGAGGACTGTTGTGACAAACACAAGACACAATTTCAGTAACAGAGTTTCATCTGAGTCTCGAGCGAGGCTGAATGGTGTCCCAAGTCTCGTTACGGTACTGCGGCTTTATTTGTACCAAGTTTTAGCTGCAAACTTCCGTCTTATTCAGTTTGCTCACAAAAAATAGAGTACAATATTGTTTGCACCACTGAAAAAAGTGTATTTTAATATATTTAGGGACAATTAAATTGTGGAGTAGCTTCAAATAGGTAACTTCAAAGTAATTCATGATGTATTTATAAGGCATGAAGTTTAGTTTTTTTAATCATAGCTGAATGTTTCTACAAGTTACAGAAGAGACATTTTTAGAGTAACTCAACATTTTTGTCTAAAGCTTTATAATGTAACCCAACTTTTTAATGCATTGACAAATAGACTGAACCGCGTAGAGTAAAGGTTTAGTCTACCTATAACCTACTCTGAGTGTCAAAAGTTAAAAGAAAAAAAAATGTTTCAAAATTCCAGAACTTAACCTCAGTCCTCATGTGGACTCTGACTACTGTACAATGTTTGTGTTTGTATTAACAAGTGTGTTAATAGGAAATTGCATTATTTATTTTTAATTTATGCCGATGCATACCTAGTAAACAATGAAAACTTATGATTTTACATGCTTAGGTTCACTAAATACGTTCTCCATTTATTTTAATGTTAAACTGAAATAAGATCACCAGTAATACCGTAACCTAGGTTTTAGAAGGCAAAAAGCAAGCAAGATCTATTTTGGCTAATGTTTTTCGTAAAATATCCATGCTGTACATACAGTGGTGCAAATAGTAACAGTATTAGGATACTTGTTGATACCCTTACCTTCTATAACTAGAAAATCAAGAATTACGTAAGAGTATATAAAGATACCATGAAGGATCTAAAAACCCCTTCACATGATACATAGAGACAAGGTGGGAACCAGACGTTATAAATTTCTTCAGTTGCAATCACTCTGTACACACTTTAGTCTATAGTACTAGTATATCGTGGATTTCAATGAAAACTTAAATAATTGGTGATTTATTTTAAATTTTTCTATTACTTTTTTTAGAGAGTGTAACGTTACTGTCAACGACTCAAAAAAGGGGGTTTTTCAGTAATTCAACCTATTTTAACTTATTTTGGCGGGCTATGGATACATATTTAGCATTGGAAAACCTTTAGTTTTGCGTTACGGAACGAAAAACAACCTTTGTTCGCTCTGTAGCCACTAGGATTGGGACAATCGCCGCCATTTTGAATTCAGGGACAGCGTTACTCCGTTTAGTGGCTATCAAGGCGTACTAGTGAGAGGTTACTGTCGCTCCTTGTTAAAGTGGCTATTTCTTTTTGTAGGTTATGGATGTATGTGTTGCACGGGGAAAACGTTCGTTTCGCGTCATCCGTGTCTACCACTCCACATGCTTTCCAATAGTAGAATCACAACTTTAGTAAAACATAAATACCGTTATATAAACATCTGATCTAAATTACCAAAAGGTGACGTTAATGTAAAATCTGTTAGGAGAGATTACAAGAGTACTATCAACCACAATAACTTGCATTAATGTTATAAGGAAAATAACGAAACGCTTCCCTAATCTACTAGATTTTTCAATAACATTATTCGATAACATCGGCCCTTACGTTACATTTGCTTCAAAATAATTTACTTTAAAACAGATTTTTGTATAAATTTTGCTGAAGAAACATAAAAACCATTAATTTAATTATTAAAATATAAATTAAATCTAACAATTTCAAGCTATAAAAAGGTACGTTTAACAGGTTAGAGAACAATAGTAGGTGCTGTGTTTACAAGATATTAAGCAAGACATTCCAGAATGTTTATTTCCTGTTTAAGTTATTATAAACCAATATTTTCTCGTTGATACAGTTTAAATGAAGTAATTATTTCGGAAATACAAGATACCATAATATATAACAATAGCAATTTAATATAATAAAATGTAAAAAATAATATAACAATATGTATAAATTAACAGTATATATAAAAATTGTCATGTTAAGGAATGAAGACGCTCATATTATTTTAAAATATTTAATTTAACAATTTAATAATTACAAATACGTTTTCTAATTATTAAATGGTTATAATAAATATTTTAAAATAATATGAGCGCCTTCATTCCTTAAAATACCAATTTTTATATATCGATAGCCCGTTATAAGAAGTAGTCACCTCTGTCAGTCAGTCTCACGACGGCCTTACCATTTTTTATAACCTTTTAATTAAGCTTCCAATAACTACATGTCAACAATTTTCAATATAATCAATAAAATTATTATATTAACCCGTTATAAGAAGTAGTCACCTCTGTCAGTCAGTCTCACGACGGCCTTACCATTTTTTATAACCTTTTAATTAAGCTTCCAATAACTACATGTCAACAATTTTCAATATAATCAAATTTTAAATAAGATAAAACATTTTGTTACCCATCGACCTCTTTTTACTTATATTAAAGAAAACTAAGATATTGCATTATATTTGTTGTTGTTATATTTGTTTATATTATAAATAGATTTAAAGAATATAAAGTTATTAACTTATAGGTTTTGTGTATTGTAATTATCTGAGGAGCTATGCTAAAGTTATACTTTATACATACATAAACCTTAGTCTGTTAGTAGTTTTATATTGAAATAAATGTACCCAAATACATACACCACTGACTAAAATCTTTCATATTTTATAGACCCATCTTATTTAACTTAAATTCACGTTATAAAGGCAATTACTCCATTGTTTCCTTTTCACAAAGAAACTAAAAGTAATCAGTCCGCTCTTGGTTTCTGGAACATTAAATACAAAACATCCACTAATCTTAACTCAAAGCAATGGGTTTACTCGCAAACCCAGTTTGCCACTATCTCTAAAGTAAAATATTGACGTTGGTTACTGACTGAGAGGTTCCTTATTTAGCTCGTTTGTTTTGTAACTTTAACGTTTTATCATAGTAATTATTCCACTGAAAGGTAGATAAATTTCATTTCTACGCAGTAATTGTTTTATTACACTGCAGTTATTTCCGTTTTTTCCATAAAATACTCCCTTTGACAAATATGTAATACGATGTCATTATTGTTACTGTAACGTACGTTGGTAGCACATCTTGGTTAGAAATTTAAATTGTATATGGTAATATTGATTTTAATGTTCATTTTAAAGGTAAGTAATAAATTTGTCATGACATTTTAAAGAGTATATTTGAAAGTATCTGAAACTATTTAAAGATAAACATTTATATTTTGATACTGGAGTTGGATACATTTTATTTTCAATTTATATATTATAATTTAATAAGAAAAGTACATACACTGAATATCAAATTATTAAACAGTTTTCTGCATAAATAATAAACAACATGTATTATTTTTACACGGTTAATATGGTGATATAAACACTTAAATATGTATATAAAAGAATAAATTTATCTTCATACTTCAAAAACGCGTAGGAAATAGTGTATCTAATAGCAGACTAAGAGAACTGTTGTGTTCAGATCACCGAGTTTCACGTATAAACCGTCTTTCCACACTTTTATCCCATGTTTGCATGCTCGCTAGTTTGAAATGCAGCTCTTATCAATACACGTGTATTACATTTTTACATTGGCATATGTATTTAAAAATGGCAAAGCACAAAACTGCCATTTATATTATTGATCATCTTGGTAGGGTGATTTGTATATTTAGGTGAACAAAATTAATTTACACACAATGGTTGTGATTAGAAGCAAACATAATAGTTGTTATTACAGGTCTTTCTAAACTGTACTTTCTAAATTGTAAACGTACGATTATACGATTACAAGTAAGCATGACTTTATTTATTATGTGTAATAAAAGCCATTAGTAAGACAATTAGGCTTTGGAGACAAGAAAGCTTGGATGGTTGCCAGCAAGGTTTATCAGTTTTCTTTGGCAAAATCCATAACTTGCAAAAAACTGTACTTCCTTATTTTCTTCGTAAAATGATTAATTATTCATTTTTACCTATATCGCATCGCATTCATTTTTTAACTGTAGAAGGCAAATTTAGTAAGATACAAGACTAAAATTTCAAAATTATTTGTAGGAACATAAGTACAAACATATGGTTCTTAAAAGTAGAGGAATAAAATGACGGTTTTACGCAATGATGACCGGTGAACCCATTACATAACGTTATAATAAAAGTCAAGGTTATGGAATTGTCATTAATGTTTTAAATTTTTTATAAAACTTGAAGTAAAAATATTGTAGTAATCGTTGTAACAGACCGACTTTAGTACGCATAAAAGAAATAAGATTCTTTAAACTCGAGATGAGTTTTAATTATGTAAAAATTATTACACTTATTCGATGTTTATATTATCCTACATAATATATAGACATGTAATTTAATAGATTATATATTATACAGGTTTATATTTTGAAAGTTTAAGCAAAGTAAAGTAATTGTTGCTACAAATATTAAAAATAATTGTGCTTTACATTTTATTGTTTAGTAAATAAAGACGTAGCATACACAATAAATATTTTATTATTAGTTTAAATTAATTAAGGAACAGTTTTTATATGAATTTATTGTTGCTTGTTTCACAGGTTACATCACCATGGTCTGTGTAAGAATACTCCAGTTTTAGTGCCTGGCTGGGAAAGTAATAATGGCGTTTCAATTACTGTTATCGGCCCCAGTCAGGAGAGCACGCTCTTATATTGTCGGGCTTAGTTCCTAATCAGGCTTTCAAATCAGAAAATTACTACAACAAAGATCAGTAATGAATCTTTTCTCTCCCTGAGTGTGCTTTTATTCTTTATCATTAATTAAGTCCCTAAAAGAAAACGAGCTTCTTGTTCATCTCAGTAGTACGACTGATGCTCACTGAGGCAATTAAACTCTTCTAAATTTCAAAATATTTTGTACCGTATTTGTTCACTATGTATTATGTAGGCCTCCCAATAGGAATTCTGTAACTAAACTAAATTATCTTTTACAAGAGATGTAGTAACTTAAACGGATTGTTATTTTCGATTTTATTTTTTGATTCTATAGTTTATAAAGCAGGAAACTAATGAGGAATATTAAACCAACCATCATTAAATTTTTTTTCAATTATTCGTACATCATCGCTAAAACTGAATAAGTAACATCTACACGTTCATTATTCAATCTCAGGCTCCAAAATATAGCAGAAATAAGTAGTATTTTAGAAGAGTTATTTTTCTATTAGAGAATATAATACTAACAACTACAGTTACATAACTACATTATAGGTTTAAAAAAGCATAGTGACAAGCTTAAGCTAGTAGTCACAGCAAATGACTTCATACTCATTATCTTTAAGACATGCGCTTAATATAACGAATGTAAAAATAGGCCTTCACGCAATAACCAACCACTTTAACCGTTCTTCGCACATTGAATACAAATGATGATCTTCACATAAGTATCAACAAGAACTCAAAACGGCAAATTTGTGTTCCGGCTGTGTTTTTATTGAATTAACTTTTTATAACTATATTTGAAACCGCTCTATGTAATTAGAATTTAATATTATAGTTGATTATTTAGGTTTTATTTCATAACTTTTCCTTGTCAATGCTCTAACCTCTTTAATTCGGACATGACTGCTTTTACGTGTTCATGGCTCCTGTGCAGTGACATCGCTTAGGTTTATTCCGTCTATTCTGTACTTTATGCCGTTCGTCCAACAGTTACCAGTTATATCTTTGAGTGGAAGTATAGTACTACACATTTCGTTTATAATATATAGGTTATTTACGCCTGAAGAAGAGTGTTTTACTTTTAGTGACATATAATCGACGGCTAACTTTCGAGATCCTACTATCCTATCCTCTTTTTAATTCCAATTTCAGTATTGCTATCCAATAAGGGTTGTTTTATTTAAAGATTTTTAACGTCTAATAGAAATGATTGATTAAAAATAAATACTGTTAAATAGCTCTTACGGAACGGTTTCTTATAATCATAAGAGAAAGAAAAGTAATTCACCGAATATTCAGAACTTGGTGGTCCTACAATTTATTGTATGAAGTCTCGATTACTTCTCTTTAAAGAAATCAGTTTTCTAACGTATTTTGTTTGCCTCATTTCAAGTAATACTGTGATCTGTGGACCATCAACGACGACCATCAACATGTAGTTCTACCCTAATTTAATGATATTTTTGTTTTACTTATATTTTTATATTTAATGTAATAACATTTTATATTGTGAGCACCATTTTAAAATACTGCATGGCATTAGTTTACTATTTAATAAAAATACCCACAAAGCGTTTTATGTTTTGAATATCATTCTAAATTTCTAACAGATAGTAGAAGCATCGTAACGTAATGTTTCATTTTTCCCGATTATCACCGTAAGTAAGCCAATTTATATTTTTTAATGTTTTTTACTTGGTAAGAGAATGTTCTGTTTAATTTTCAATTCTTTACATCAGACTCAGCTTATCCATTCCATCCAGGATGCAATTCAACCTTCGTAATCACCTGAAAGGACAACAATGATTGTCAGTAAGGTGAATCACGAGGACTAATAATTCATATGCTGTTATTGAGGAGTTAGATAATGTTTTACATGGATTTTTTTTGGAATTGAGATGAGTAATTTATATCTTTGTTAACTCGAGAAATATTATTTGTTTAACCTACGAGAACATCCTTTACTTAAAAAAATTAATATTAATTGTGTGCTTTAACTAATGAATAAATAAATTATCATACACTAATTTATATAATTCATTATAATTTTATAGAATTTTAGATCAAAACTGTAGGGCAAAACAGCGGAAGTGATGGATTAAGTATTGAGATTTTCCTGTTTTCCCATTGAAATACATTTATAATTCGTAAAGTTTATTCAAAGGTTTTTAATACATGCATTGAACATATCTGATAATATTTTATCTACTTGTGACCCAATTTATAGTCGAGTGCATAACTCTAATCAACAATCAGACTCAGCTAGGAGCGGTGTTTCTGCTGACACACCTCAGTAGCGTTACTTCGTCCTTTCATAGTGGATTAAAGCACATCCATAAGTTTAATGCACGAGTTATACCTGATTGGATACTTACTTTCATAAGCATACTTTATCATATTATAGTACTTAACGAAGCAATCTAAAAAAATATCTTTATTAAATGTTAGACTATGGAAAAAACATTAGTAATTTCATTAGTAATTCTTTAAATTTTATTAATTTCTCGTTAAAACTAGTTCTGGCCAATATATCTGTCATGATTTTATCTGGATAGATCTCTGTAGTTTGCATGTTTTATTTTTAACTGATTATTTGTTTCTGTGCAACTGTAAAATTTAATTTATTTTTGTACATACAATATTATGAATAAAATAATACCTAGTAATATATTGCTCTAGAGAAGTGTATGCCATTTGACACTATATACAGTATGAAAACATGAAAATTTCAGCCTTTAATACGAAAACCTGGCAAAAATTAGATGAATCGCATTACTTATTTAAAATGAAGAAAAGATCCATAGGAGAGCATATTTGGTGGTACTTTATACTCCATACCATTTATTATTTCTGGCAGTGCGATGCGGAATGATGCAGATGGTCTCCACATGATGCATTGTGATCAGTTATTAGGGCCGCAATACATTTGTCATACATGACAGCGTTTTCCGCCTTCATTACAATACTCTACGTTTACTCACAAAACGCCTAATTTATTATATACCGCATGCATTACGTACCAAATAAAATAATTAAAAAATAGTGTATGAAATGCAAGTTAAATAAGGTAGTTTTTAGATATAAATTTTACTAATATTTCGTAATTAAACAGTATTTCAATACACCATTATATTCTTACTACTAATTGAACCCTATGTTATCTCAAACAAGAATCGACAATAATTTTAAATTGCGTGTTAAGTAGTTAAAAAAGGCGTTTATTGTATAACGGTTATATTCGGTTAGGGATAGTTTTATAATTCTGTATAACCCAAAGAAACCGGATAGAACACTCGAGAGAGGTAAAATGCAGGATTCGGAAGGGAGAGGTAGTTTCCAAGTTTAGCTCAGACTCGAGTTCACGTAAAAACAAATTTCGAGCAAATAAAGCACCGAAGATTAACGGATCAAAAGGATAATGCGTAACCCCAAAAAATATTTGCAGAAATAAAAGTATTGTTTATAATTTTCAATGAGCAGAACACTTTTGCATGAAATAAATAGCACATTTTATTAAAAATATAGTTTTTTAAAATTTACGTTTCGTTTTAAAACCCAGAGACTTAGATTGGATCCTATTACATAGATATAGTTCATTCAGATGTTTCTGCGGTGAATACATTTCTGATAAAAGGTTATTACATTAAAATCAAGTTTAAGTTGGATTCCTCACAGTTACCTTAAAGCTTTTAGGCAAGTCAACTTTAAGTACACTGTTTACCTCCGTTTACTAATATAGATCGAAATATAATTTAGAACTCCAACAGTGATTATGAACTGATGTGATAGATAGAAAGATGATGTGAATTATTTAATTTCCAAACTGAAGAATTGTATAACAATAAGTAGATGCGTCTTGAGATTAGAACTCTGTGGAAGTTAATGATTTACTACCAATATTTAAAGTAAATAAACCACACAAATTCCCTCATGTTTCCTTCAACTTTCTTGTAATACAACGACCACAGCATGTCTTAACGCCGGTCAAACTGTACGCTCATGTTGCGTCATATTTCCTAGAGATCTCTTCTACGGCAGATATACTGGGAGCAGTTAGTATACCCCAGTTTGTTTATATAATAATTTTGTGTTTATGAAAACATTTAAGGTCTAATATTAATTGAAATTTCCCATCGGAAAAAAGCCTATAACCGTTTTTGAGACTGTTTTGTATGACAATTTGAATATAAATTAAATTTGCACGATAAATGGTACAATTTATGCATTAATATTGTTAGTTTTATATTACTTTCATATATTCGGTTAATACATTAATAATAAAATATACTGCTTCTATTTTACTTTCAGATCGACTCACAGCATACCTTGTTAGTAAGATAATTATGGGTTTTCGTGTATATCTATTGGCATTATGCAGACATAATTAAACAAAACATTTGAAATAACTAAACATCTCTGTATTTATTTAAATAATTAACATCTTAATAACTACAAATGAATTATTTTTTCTCAAAATATAACAGTTAGTTTTTACTAAAATTTGGATTTGTAACTAAAATTGGATATAAATGCAGATCAACATCTAAAGATCACGTGTCATTATTAAAGTAAATTATATAAAACAGAATTTTAAAATAAATTACATAAGAATATGTTGACAATTTGTTTCCTATTTCCTACCTTCCATAATGAAATCTTTGTACAATAACGAAACATATTTGGTAGGCTATATTTGAAAACTAATTGGTGCCTACTTCATGCAAACAGTATCATGAATGTAAAATTATCTTGAGTTTAACTGATTTGGTTCAACTTTTTTCCGTTGACTCTAGAATATACTGGAGCCAGTTTTAGGTAATAATTGATTTCAATTTAAATTTAAGAATAAATAACAGTTTACAGTAAACTCAATATCCACTTATAAACTACGTCATTAACACACCTTAACAGTATTTCTGGAAAATGTTCTATAGTCATAAATAATCTGAAATTATAAATTAGGAATATTAAAAAACAGCATTGCATACGGCCTGCAAAATTTCTATTAGCAGTACCTTTACACAGTCGTTAGAAAGTTAGAACAGTCTTCTCTCAAGTTAGGACTGTGAAGTGTTCTCTTTTACTCTCTATAATCAATTATATTTTAAAAAGCTATAAAGATATTATATACATTTGGCCATAATTTATTTAACACACATTTATTTTCCCATTTTTTCAATGTTCCTTTAAGTTTCCCGAATGAAAGTTTCTTTGTTTAGTTAGATTTATGAGGGTTTGAGTTGATTTCCAATTTGAACAGGAATGTTGTGCCCACTTTGTATTTCAATTTGGACTCAGTGATTAGTTGCTTACTATCAACCAGAATTGCAGAGCTAGTTATACTAAGGAGTGCAATATGTTATAATTTGTAAATAAAATTTAAATTTCTAACGAATATTAGTACCTCATAAGTTATGGACTTCCTACAAAAATGTTCCATAACCATATATGGTTACATATGGCTAATTTACAAGCGACCTAAATAATTAAATTTCCACAAATAGCACGTAAAGTGTAATATGGGGAATTACAACGGTAAGAAGAATCTAATAACTAATCAATCTTTTTCATATAATTTTTCTGACCACGTACTATCACGTGGTATACGTACATAAAAAACATATTTAATATATAATATTTTGTCTGAAAAAGTAGTTGCCATGTTTACACCAAAGATATAAACAATTTTAACGTTAATCTCGTTTTATCCTTCTGCATCTATTTTAGTGACTTTTCAAAATTGAAATCTAGGCCTTTGGTTATGCTGAAAAAAGATTTTCTATCGTTTGGAGCTCATTTAAATATACATATCAAATTATTTGGTAAGTTTTGTTGTTGTTTTTATTTTTAAAGCAATTTGGTATTTTAGCTTTAATTGTCTTTAACCTTGGTTACTGGGTGATATAGCCTACACATTTTCAAGTTAAAATTGTTAACTACTGTTATCGTGATATTTATTCTATTTATGGGAGGTTACAAAATATTTTCCAATCCCTAATACAAAAAAAGTAATTTAGTAGTATCCCATCTACTGAGCTTTTCAAATAACAATAATTTCAAACTAAAACACAAAATAAGTATAAAAATAAACACTTTAAAATAATTGATATATAATATATTATGAATGACTTTAAATATCTCCTAAAATTTTGTAATGACTAATTTATATCTTTTATGTTTAATATTTACCAAATAAAAACTATTTTTTTCTTGAAAAATGATTTCATATAACTGATTAAGAAAAATATATGTTTCTCGTGGGTCTGATTCGATTGAATATTGCTAATAAATGCTTCCTATTTCATTGCAACTGTAGATGGTTATTTACAAAAGATGATTAGTTTCATGATTACAGAAAACTTGCTCTGACGTAACAAAGGTTAATTCTATCGTGCTGCTCTCAACATCGCCAGCTTTCTTTTAGTAGTTGACGTCTATTCCATATTTCTGTAGTTCAGATAAGGGCACTCACTAATACTATTTAACACTGCAACGCATATAATATGAAAAATGTCCTGTAAGTGTCAATGTTAGAATTAATTAAATTTTTATGTTCATACGAGTAAAATATTTGGTAATTCAACTAGTATGCGATCAAGTGAACTTGAAGGTCAGGTATGTAGTAGAAATCAGATCCGATCTAAGTGATATTTCCGGAGCTTAAAATTATATTTGGTTAGATATGATAACAATTGTCCAGTAAAAGCAATAACACTGCCGGGCGTTACAGGCTATTGTGGTCTAGAATTTATGGCTTTGCGTAATACGCTCACAACAAAGGAATTGGAATTGAAGTGCCATTGTCGTTGTCGCAGCGCAGCGTCCAGAATGTCCTTTGTTCCTTATGTCAGGTTATATTGATTGCTTAAACACTTAAAGTATGTTTTCTTGGCTATTTCTTGAGTACTATACAGTGAACCATAATCATTATTAAATTAGTCATTTAAATTTTATGTTTTGATTATAATATAAAATATAATATAAATCTTATACCGTACAATTATATTATCTCGTATTACGTCATTGGAATATCTCTTACATACAACAGGATAATAGTAGAGTTATTTAATTATCTAAATTGTTTTATGGTGTAGTAATCTAAATGCTGTGTAAATAAATTAATAAACAGTAATTCGATAATCATCTAATTAAGAGTAACTACTTTAATATTATTATTTTAATATACATACATTATTTTACTTCTAAGAAACTTTTTAGATTGTATGGCAATTAATATTTTATAAAATAGCGTCTTTGAGCTGTCGATAACTCTTAATATAACAATTAATTTTCTTTGTATATGCAGTATAGTTTGTACAAAATAAAAGGGTTATGTTTGTTTTCGCGGCAAATGATATTTATAGTAATCATAAAAAAGAGACAATAAACTGTATAGTGTGATGGACGATTGGGAAATCAAGTTAAACAAAGTAATTTAGTTATAATGCAATGTACATCTTATAAGGCAGGTGTTATCAGATTACCACATTATCAGTTCTCACAAGGACGTTATTAAAACATTTTAGTAAACACTATTTAAGCAAATATATTGACAACGGAGGCTTGTGATCATCACTTAAACTTTTCATATTACGCCAACAGAAAATTCGTGTCAGGAATGCCAAGCTTAGATCTACTTTATTGTTTTCGCGAACAAAAATCTACAAAACACTTTTCCTCTTTTTCTTAATTTAGTAGAACTTTTTAAGTGGATTTAAGTATATTTAAATTTTGATATTGCATTGTACATGACCGATACCAGTATTGTAACAGTAACATATTTTAAAATCATGGATTGCTTATATTTACATGTATGAAAAAATCATATAAAAAAACTGATTTGTTACAGACGTAACTTGTGTATCTGTTCTGTTTAAAGTTTAGCGTTTTACTACATTTTTGAACCTTTATTTAATTAGGTAATAAGTAAACTGCATTCAGAAAGTGCGTACATTACACAAATCTTAGTTAAATTATATACACATCTAATTTTCTTATAGCACTCGTTTTTACTATTAATTATATTTTCTATTAAATAATATAACATTTTTTCTGAATCCATTTGTACACGTAATAATATTTAATATATACAGGGGTGCTGAGAAGTCACAAAACGTTATAATGTCTTTTGTAACTGTACACGTACAATGATAAAACTTTTGTTCAGGGTTATAGGGTATAATATTGAACTTTTTGATGTAATTATTAGCTCTTTACCACCTTACTGGGACTCTAAGGAGTCGGTGGAAAAACCTTAAATGTAAGTATAGGTTAATGTGCATACTATTATAAATGTATTAATTAGTAGAACATAATGCCACAAATCAGATCTCAAAAGGATAATCATAAATTGAATAACCATATAAATTGTTATGTTACTGTACTTTCTTTTATTACAAAGTTATGTGTGCAGAAATCATCACGTTGCCGTCATGATTACATATGCAACATTATCAATCCGATGTTGTTTATATAAAAATTATGCTTAAAGCACAGTTTCCGGTTCATAGGTTATTCGATCGCGATAAAACTGAAACATGTGATACAATAAATACTGACTATTTTCATGGTAGAAAATTATATCGGTAAATGTTGAAATATGTGTGTCGTAATGAGGGCACAATGAATTAATTAATATTCTCCAAAATCTGGCCATGAGAATGCTCGTGGAATACTGGGGAATGTACACAATAATTAATTAAAATTATAGATAATAATTTTTACATGATTGTCAGTATTTAAAATGTTAATAATAAGTTCGACATAGACAGACACTTCTCCTTCGCTACATTTTAATACTTCTTTTTATTATTAGGGTTTTATTTCTTGTTAAAATAAATTGTATAGTTCAAAGGTTTGGTAAATCCAGTTTTAATTAAAGCACCAAACATCCATAAAGATGATTTATGGTTGAAGAAAACAAATATCACTCAAATTTTCATCAGTGGAGTAATTGCAGTAAAGTTTCATTTGAACCGGCTTAAGTAGGAGAGGTGAACCAGTAAATTATTTACTGAACAGAAAACAGTAGGGCTCGCTGTTTTTCCACTATATGGAACGTTATTGTTTACATAGCAAAATGTCAACAAGAGGTCGACCAAACCATTATACCCATTCTACAAATTATGTTTACACACGTTTGTGTTATCAATGATATCGATATTTTACATAGGTTTTGTAGGGTCTACGTTACAGCACATAGCAACAGACTGGGCTTGTACTTGTTTTGAAAGTTCCAACATTTGGCATAATGAATTGCGCAGCTGTGTGAGTTTTGTTGTATTTCGACACAGTAAAGAAGCATGAATTGCAGTAAAATTGCTTTAAACCTGTATTTCGTACATTTAATATAAGCAGTGCATAACTTTCATTGTTTATTTAATATTTACCTGAACCATTATAACTGACTAAATACAATTATAGTTAGCACAATATGTACTTGTGTATAGTTATAACCATAAATATTCATTGCTTGTTCTATCGATGTGTAATATTTAAATGAATACTACACATATTGTATACTGATTAGTATTATATTTTATATTTTAATCAATTGTTAAAACAGTCTATTCAAAGTCCTATAATCAGGTTCTAGCAATATAATTTATATGGAAATGTCTAGTTTAGCTCCAGTTCACCTTCCTGTTAGCACAGTATCTGGATATGACTTTGCACATACTTGAATCTGGAGTCATGTTTGTATTAAAGATCATAAAAGGATGGTGACAAAAAAGTTCAAAATGCATTATTTAGACGGTTTCGACATCAGAGATACCTATAATACAAAATATAGTAAATTCTAGATAAAGAGTTATTCTCATTGTCTCATCAGGTAAACTTAATATTTACTTTGAATAAACCATTCCCACCATAGCTAAATTAAGTTTATTTACTTGTTTATTTATCTTTATATTATGTTTAGTAAGATACAGAAATAATAAAGAGTAAATGATCTTGGTAATGCACAAGTATATACCCTTGAAGAGCGCAGTGTAAGATTTGGAGAAAACTTGTACCACAATTAATTATTTTTTTGAGCTAGGCAAAATATTATGGAAAGTTTTTACCTGAAACCAGTATATCCAGTCAAATTAATATATAAAAAATACAAGCCTATTTTCTGGTAGTATATAAAACCTAAAGTCGGTCCATTGAATACAATTAAAAAAAATTAAAACTAAGGCTAAGAAGCCTATTTCAATAAAGGACCTTATAATA
The DNA here is from genome assembly GCF_021130785.1 of Homalodisca vitripennis. Taxonomy (NCBI): domain Eukaryota; kingdom Metazoa; phylum Arthropoda; class Insecta; order Hemiptera; family Cicadellidae; genus Homalodisca; species Homalodisca vitripennis. Next base: position 163,540,636 of record NC_060207.1, on the reverse strand, counting down.
TACTTCCGGTTATTGTTATTTTCGGGTCTGCAATATCGTCTGCCTTGCTTCGTCAATCAAGATAATATATAGAAAAGCAGGTTTGTGGTCTATTTAAGTCAAAAATTATCTACTTTAGGCCCATCTTTTCGTGGTCTAAGTTATATTTGATTCAGTAGTAACATTGCATTGTTGCACCGACCAATATAATATAATCATACTTCTTGTGTAGAATCTAACGGTGTAAGGCAAATTTTGTCTCCCATAAGAGCATGAGAGTAATGTGTGTAAATATAAACATTTCTAGGACAGGGGAAGTTGTAAAACAGAAGCATAGTTCTTCTATCGGTAGCAATCGTATTTCACCTCATACTTGTAGTTGTACCCTATGAAATATATTTAATTTGCCTATAGCGTGTATAAGGCACAAGTACTTCAAAATTATTATTGTAGGTCATTATGAAGCTGAAAATATATGTTAGTAGTATTTATTGAGAACTTATAGGAAATTACTGAATGAGCAACATGTTGAAATGATCGTTATAACCCAAAGGATTTGTAAACTAAAATTTATTTAAATTTAACACATATTTTCAAACCTCCTTTCCTTTTGTATGGTATACAGAATTAGGAACATTTATTTCAATTTTATTTTAAACAACTACACATATCGTTTAGTTGGAGAAGCTTCAAATCTGTAAATATGAAAGTAAAATACATGATAAAAATAAATGTTTAAACCAATGAACGTTTTACAAAATATAGTACTGAATCAAATTTATAAAACGTTAAAATGAACAAATTTTACCAAGCACATCAATGTTATGTTAAATGGAATCAAGAGCCAAGTAATGTACTGTAAAATTAAATGAATAGTACTTGATTTCCAAACTAATTCATCAAACAAATAACGGCACTTGATTGGATGATACAGTGAAGTCATTGTTTTTGTCTGTCAATCAGTCAGCATAGCACAATATTTAATTTCACCCTCAAATCGTTTCTAGTACCAAAAATAGGACGATCGCTATTAAATCAGATAACAAAAATTACAGGAACCCTGCGTAGTATTTATTGAACAAAACCAGTTTATTTCTTATTGTAATGTTAAATGACTGTTCATTCTTTACAACTTTTACACATATTATATTAGAGCTAAAAGCATAATGGGGTTGAATAAACTACATAAAATAATAAGGTTTAATAACATGAATACCTATTATAAAGACCAAATTTTTATGCAATTCAATTATATAATCTTTTGCAACATAAACTCACCGTTTGGCTGGCATACAGCTATTCTACGATTTGTATTCTTAAAAAACATTACACTTTTCTCATCCCGACCTTACCTCGTATTTAAATGGCTACGAGATACTTTAGTTCTGGAATATGTGTAAATATTGCTGTAAAGTTAGCATTACGTGAAGATATGTCACCATAAGTACATAAATGTTGGTGAATTTTTTAAATTGTATAAACTAAGATGTAGAGACAATGTATCTATATTGAAGTCTTCATTTGCATGTATAAAGTACATTCCTTTATGCAAAATTGAAGTTCTAAATATTTTACAGTATGCTACGACAAAATTTGAATAATGAACCCGTCCTTGTTGTTCTTACTCGGATGTTATCACAGCACCTGGTGTTTATATTGCTATTGGCATTGAACCACTACGTTCCTGGATCCCTTTGATCCTTGTGTGTAAAGTCAACCATCAACGTGGTGACCTGACTGCTAGAATTCTGCATTTACTGCATATTGACAAGATAGAGTAGTACCAGGCCACGCGTTATACTATAACAGGATTTCTCAAAGTTTTTTAAAAATGTTTAATTTATATTTTAATTTAGCACTCCAGGCATTCACTAACTTTCAGCCAATGACGAGTATCAAATCCCTGTTTTTACCATGCAGTTTATTGAAAACTTCAAGTATCTAGTCATGCTTCCATCTGTTTTATCCAGATTCAAAAGAAATTGAGCGATATACAGAATAGCTAGGTCTCTCTAGCTGCAAGGACTATGTAGCAGTTTTTGTCCACAAGATGAGGGTTATGCTGATTCTGGTAACATTATATCTTTAAATTTCCTGAAATTCAAAGTACAAGAATTCCTGATCTCCAGTTTAATGTAGAAAAGCACTGGTAATCACAACCCAAGGAAGGTTTTGACTTCTAGGATCTCATATACCGGATCTGAAGATCCCTCCCTAGTGGTGCATGTTTGTAATATATAATGATGGAAATGGAATTCTGTTAAGTGTTTTACAAGCTATTACATCGTCTTCATTATGGCTATTTTACGTTTTCTGTTAGCTGTACATGTTTTAAGGACAATGCTGAATATATATTTTACAAAATAGCAAAGAGTTGTTTTAAGAAGTAACATCGAAAAACATTCTAGATTCAAAACACAGTTATACCTACATTGTTATACCTACCTACAAATATTAAATTATTATATTAATATTTGTATTTTACATCCAACAGCTTCCAAGCCTTAAATTAAATTTGTACTATTCCTCCATAATATGAATTTTTAGTTTAAATTCTTTCCACCTAAAAAGTATGTTGAGTTGAGTTCTCATTGGGCTGCGACTGTTTTGGTTATTGTTTTTCTCTTGCGAATTCTAGTATGTTATAAAGAATATAAGGCATTCGTAAATACTTCAAATTCTCGTTTTTCCCCTGGAAAAGGCGTGTTACTTTAATATAAGATTTTTACCCCTTTAATAACACATATCTAATTTTATTTTCAGTGTTATTTTTTTAAATTTTTAATTTTTTTCTGTTTATCATTTATTTTTCTATGGCGTTTAGGAGTACAAATCTATATATTTGTTTATTTTTTTATTCACATGTATGCGCATGGCTTACCTTGTATGTATATGTAATGATGAAAACCATGCTTGCTAAATGATTCTTGATTTTGTTTTCATTTTCTCCACATTCACGGACTGCAAATGGTTACGCACAAAAAAGCTCATATTTATAAATACACCAATATTGTTTCTGTATCAAAACGAAGTAATGACGAGATGTCGAACCGTGACACAATTCTATCCTGATTTTCTTTTTTATTGGCCATTCGGATTTACTCAAAGCTTGCATCCAAAACCATTATAGGAACTAAACTATCCTCTAGTATTATTCAGGTACTTATAGAGAAATTGATAGCAAAACTGATACCAGAATGTGATAACTTTTGGTACATGAATCAGGTATTAAGTTTGTTTTCGTAGGTATTTTTTTAGGAAGTTCCTGCAATGCCTTGATTTAGAAATGCAGACTAAAGAGCACGAAGAGTGGTAGGTTAGAAAAGAAAATTTTTTTAGATAGAATTGAACAAAGTTTAAGCGATACGTTTCTTAGTGACACATTATTATTACTTTACAGATTACTTTTGTCGTATTATTTCGATAAAAGTTTATTTTAAGTGAAATATATTTGTTATTGTCTATATATAAAATATATAAAAGTTATTATCTCGCAGTAGTAATCAATTAACAGTTATGTTGTAAAGACGTAAATATTTATGTTATCTGTTTAGAATAATGTTATTTAATACAGAATCTTTCTAAAAACTAATTTTAATTAGTTTAATAAATATTTCTATTCCGTGAACATATTCTTTTATCCTACTCAGATTTTACAACTCCACCCGCTGAGTCAAACGGCCCCAGTGCCATAAAATTTGGGGACGCTTGTTTCTTGTGTTATTGTCTTGCCTCGGTAGCGTGAACAGGAGTAGCCCTAATATTGGAAACAAATAAAACAAATTTTTCTATCAGAATTTGATTAAATAAGTTTATATTTTTCATAACATTTAACGTCTACGGGCCCAAATGTTTTATAATCTTAAGTTTTTGAATACTATTAAAACGTATATATTAACGAAAAAGAAAACACATACATTTCTCAACTACATAGTTATGATATAGCTTTTATTTTTAAAATATTCACTATTTTTAACGAAGCTAGATCACTCTTCAATATGCAAATATTTTGGCAGTAAGTTTATTTAATTTGCCTCAAGTTAACCATGAATACCGATAATCTTTTTATGCATAAGATTATAATTACCTAAATTATCATTACATAAAAAAATTTGGTACATAATACAAAAAAAATTATTACACAAACTTAATACTATAATTCTGTAAGTTTCAAGGAATTGTAAATACAGAATATACAAATAATAAATTAAATTACTCTCATAACGGTGAGCTTTCCAGGGACAGAAGCACAATCTTGAAAATACATGTTAATAAGAGTTGTTTATAGCCAAAGAGCATATCTTGAGTGAGTGGGTAGGGTGACGTTAAGTAGGAGAACAGCAATCTGTAGATGGAATCCTGCGGCCTGCCGACAGCGACAAACAGCAGCAATGAAGTCACCGGTTTCCTTTGTCTACATTCAAAACATTCCTTACGTGCTGGTTTATGTACTCCTTGTTAGAGATAGTAATACAGACTACTTAATAAAATGTGTTTAACATTATATTATGTATTTGTATGTTATTATTCACATCAAAAGTTATATTTAAAACGTTTTACAGCATTTTAGAAATCCTTTGTTATTGATTTGTAATTATGGTACAGCTCTACTGTTCTCAGATTTATTTTATTAATACACATTATTAATATCAATGAACAATATTATATTCACATAGTTATGTATGATACGTACGTAAGATCCACAAACACAGTAGATGAATTATAACATTTTCAAGTCTTAAAACATAAAGAAAACTGCATTTTATTATATCACTACGTTATAATATAAATATAAAATATGTGTGCGACTACTTTTAAAGGTCAAATGTTTTTATATTACTAGAAAAGCAAAATTTTATTTCATTATAGTTAATGATAACTATAGTTCAATATAATTTTTTTATGTTCAATTTCGTTTATATCCTAATAATATTATATATGCTAAGGTACCTATGTTTGATTATTTTGCTTTCATGTTTAACTATTCAATCGATTGTTCTAAATTATTACATAGACATTCTTTGTGTAATCTATGTGAAGTGGCAGTCTCAGGTGCAGTTTAACGCATTTTATCGCTGCAATAAAAGTAAGGTGAACTGGAGCGTAATTCAGCATTCAAATTCAATTAACTCCTCCTACTATAGCTACACTATGTGTAGAAAACATTGTTGCTCCACCGTGCTTCCAATCGACTCGTAGAGATCGTAATGCATTCAGATGTGCACCTGATGGAACAGTAAACCTCAATAATATGTCTAACTTTTCCCCTTTAAGTTGTAAAAGATGTCTTTCCAGTTATATATTCTAATTTTAATAAATTAAAATACATTTGAGTTATGTTAAATGATATGTATGTATACTATCCCTGTATATTATGAATCTATATATTATATATTGTGTATCATAATAATTATGTTAATATGTCAAGCAATAAGATTTAATGGTAATATTAATTTGTTACACGCGTCGTAACGAGATTTGTTGTTGTTTTGTTTAGTAATGCTTTAATGAAAACTCATACAAATGTATTTAAAATAATTGTTTAGTAATTCATAACGGCCGATAAAATATATAAGGTATAATTTAATCATATTTAAACTTTGCAACCGCTGTAAATTCTTCAAGAAAAGATAAAAATGTTTTAAAATGTTAGTTTGTGAATATTTATTACACCAATCACAAACAATTTCTAAGAAAGTACAGAAACCTTAAGTTGTCAAGTGAGAGATATGGTGGCGGAAATTACACGTCAGATACGGCTATGACATAGGATTATACGTACGTGTATTGTTCTACGTTCACCAAATAATCACAAAATGCTTTGAATGTTGAGATAGTATTATGTTGCCACGTGATGAATATAAAATTATGTACTGCTTGTTGGATTTAGAAATGAAAACTAATGATTTTTGTATGGTAATTACTTGTATTAATTCCAGCTAATTTACAATTGAATGTAGTATCTTTAGTTATACATCTGAGAAGAGATCAGATAGCAGATCCAAAATCCAAAATATCACGTCTTCTTCACTTATATCATAGAAATAATTTAGAACCTATAACTTGTCTCAAAACTTCCGTTTCGAATCGTTTGAAATTCTAGCCGATGATGAACATGTAAAGGTATGTTTTCAATCTTCAAAGTGCTACAGAGTTTTGTAAATTTTGTGAAAAATAATCACCTGTTATTAAAACAATGATGGTCAAAGAGCACAAATAACACTACATATTAAAATCTAATTTTATAGTTTAAATAATTATCCACGTATTTCAAAGTCTAATACTTAAACTTTATTACCAGACACTAGTTATTTTCTTAAACTAATTTTATGTGCATGTGTTTGATTTTTTTAAATAAAAGAAGTGGAATGGTAAATGATTTTATAGTGGACTTGCCAATAGTTTAAGATCTAACATCATTAAGATCTAACTATTCATTAATAGTTTTTAAATTATATAATTTTCAAACTACCTGTCAGTATATTTTTACAAAGATAAAATTTTATTTTATGAAATAGTAATTTTATATCATCAGTTTTGTATAAAAACCGTTTTAAAATAATTAGGAAAAATTACAGTAATATTCGGCATGGTTATAATGTTGCCTTTAGACTAGTAAATACGCATTTTGTTAAATTTTACTTATAGCAGTCTATGGCGGATTCAATAAGTTCTTTAAATAAGTGAAGAAAATTTAATTACTATATTATATTTAAAATATCAGTATTGATAGTACCATATAGATTGCTATAAAAAGATTTGCCGAATAGGATAAAGAAATGTACAATATGTTCAGAGTAGCGTGTAACATCAGTTTACCATGGTTTTATTCATGCTAGTACTTTCTTACTTTTAAGTTTAATACTGACTATGGTTGATCGTACATAGCTATGGGACTTTAGTCATCATTATCAATATAAGGAATTCAACATAAAAATCAGCTTTTTCGGGAACTGTCGTGTAATCCCTTTATGAGGAGCTACTTTTCAAGCTGCATGATTAATAGTGCAAAGATTGAGGTATGAAGGCGCTAAATCAAAATGAATTAAAAGAGGGTATAACGGTAGTATTAATACAAATTTAGAAGCGGGTTAAAGTTCATATATTGTTTTATTGAAATCATTCTAATGAACAATTAATCCCATGGCGCAGTTTATTTGACAATGATTCCGCACGCAAACACATGCACGAGTACAGTGTCACAGATTACCACTGATTTATGACCTTCAGCTGTACAGCCGCGAGCAGTCAGTGGTATGTTGTCTGTAGCGCTGGTTAATCACGATCGGTCTACCTGTTCACTTGTGAAAATAATTGAAAGTGTAAAACTTGTGTCTGTTTGTCATAAACATGTTTAAACTTGTTCAGTGATCAAATATGTAGTGACAATTGGTTGAGCGTAGGTAAACGTATTAATTTGCTGAATATATAATTAATATTAATCAATAATTGTGTCTACACTCCTTGATAAAAAAATACCGGATAGAAAAAATACTGGATAGTCCTAATGAATCATTTAGAAATTCACTGACTCTTTCTGTATATGATAACAGAAGACATAAAGCGTATATTAACCTTGATTTACATAATATTTTATTGATCAGCATTGTGTTATAAGTATTAAAATATTTTAGGTATTGTAAATAACAATCTAAGTGTGAATATCCTCTTTCACCAGTTACTGATGAATGGAATTGAATTTGAATCAGTATACGCAATAAGTAAAATATATTTTTCAAAATAGCTGGCTTTCAAATTTTAATATATGCTTATTCCATATTACTAATCCATAACCACTCAAAAGATTAGTCGGTCTTCCAATTCTGGTTATATTGAAGACTTTTATATTTACTAAACACTTAAGCAATATAAATAGCATTGCTTGCCTTATGTAATAAATCGTATATTCACGTCACTAAAATATTTGGAGTATTTAAAATAATTCATTTATTTAACTTACTTGGATATACAAAGTAACTAGTATCGTACTTAAAAATGTAGACAATAGGGATTATGTGAGCTTTTTCTTGGATGGAAGATAACAATTTGCGGCGTACATAAAAGATCTTGAAGAAAGATCTTGGTCTTGTAAAGGTCTGGTAAAGAAGATCTTGTGGGTTGATTTTCCTGCAACCCACTTGTTTGGATTACAACTTGAATTGTCCTTTCATAATATATTATTAAAATCTGGCGTGGTTGTTACGTTACTTCATTCCGTCCTAGAGAGGAATCGTGTTTCTGTGTTACCTGGACAGGAAATTATTTAATGCGGTTTTAAAGCTGTAAGACAAGCGTGACATTTTTGTAACTATAATCATTATAATACTGTTTTTACATTCAGGTTTATGGCTAAAACGTGTCCTTTAGGACGAGCAATGACAATTCCATAATTAAAATCATAGTGAAATACCACATTCGTATTAAAATTATGTTTCTTACAACGGACTCTTATTTTTGTCGTCGATTGAATGTTTTACTTCCAATCACTTAGGAGCGCATTGATTATAACTTTAGTAGTAAGGCTTTATTTTACTTATATTCTACCGCAAGCCAATGATAGTCTACAAGTAGATCTATCGAACATTGTGGCCAAGTAGATATAAATCTCAATTTAAGAAGGAGGAACTAACTAACTAACATTTCATTATTTAATTTTAAGCAATTAAAACTACTACATGTATATGTTTTTTAATGAGTGGCCGATCCCATTTTAAGGTTTATTCTGCCCGTCCTTACAAGCCAATGGACTGGGCGTGTATCTTTCCGAAGATGATAAGGAGCATAGTCGATACAGTAACGTTTTATAAATCAAATCAAATCAGCTTTATTGCAGCGACAATATTACAATGTATAGCAAACGTCACAAATTTTAATCTAAAATTTCTTACATTCATGCCACAAAATTCTCATTTACACATACAAATTTACACTTATGCACCTTTCATCCTTCGCCAATATATCCAACTTTAAACAGCAGAATCAGTCGTGTCGTGTAATTGGGCGGTCTCCCAGTTAAATGCTAAAAACTCCCCTGCATTATAAAATGCTTGTGACACCAAGAGGTGTTTAAGGCGACTTTTTGAACGCCTTGGGCGTTAGGGAATTTTTTATTGAATTTGGCAGTCTGTTAATAAAATTAACATCTGCCTGTGAGGGGCAGGTGTTCAAAAACCACTGTTCTGTGGCTAGCAGTTCGCAGTAATTCTCTAACCTCGTGTCTCATGCGTATGTATGGTCCCCGGCCTCTGGTTAAGGCACACTTATACATACAAAACAAAGTGGTTTCTAAAATATACAGACACGGGAGAGTTAACAGCTGTAATTCCTTAAAAAGCTTGCCTGCACGACTCTCTGAATTTTATTTTTGCAATTATTCGAATAGCTTTTTTTTGGAGTTTTGAATGCTCTCTGAAACTGAGAGCTTGCGCACGCTCCCCACAGGACCACTTCGTAAGACAAATGGGGGTAAATTAAGCCATAATACGCCGTTATCAGTACCTGACTTGGGCAGTATTTTGCTAAGGCTCTCAAGACATAAATGCCTGAGGAAAGTTTTGCGCAAAGATGATTGATGTGTTCATCTCCAAGTCAAACCCTTGATCAAGGTGTATTCCTAGGAATTTTGAAGAGAGAGGACTTCTTCCAGTGTGGAATCAGCTAACAGACGGCGGATCCACAATGGTTGCCTACATCGCGCAAAAGCAAAATTTAAAACGTTGGATTTTGAGGAGTTTGTTGTGAGATTGAGGCTTTGGAAGTATTGTACACACAGTTATTGATGTCAACAAAGGCCTGTTTGTTCCAACACTTCACTTGATCTTGCACTAAAACAGAGAGTCGTATCATCAGCATACTGCACTAGTCCTCCCATGCAGAAGTGGATGATCCTATGTCGTTGACATAAAGCAGGAAAAGCACAGGACTGATAATGGATCCCTGGGGAACACCGTACCTGAGTTCTATTGGTTTTGACGATTGATTTGATATTTGGACAACTTGTGATCTATGACTTAGAAATGAGCTAAGCCATTTAAGGGGGCACGCCTCTGATGCCCATGGGACCCAAGTCTGTCGAGCAGTATGCTATGGTCAACGCAGTCGAATGCTTTGGACAATCTAAGAACATACTCATTGTGTGGTTCCGACATTCTATTCCCTCTACAATCATATCGACAAGACTCACTACTGCGTCTGTCGTCGATTTGCCCTTTCTGAATCCAAATTGTTCATTTGAGAGCTGACTGTATTTGTCCAAAAATTAAAGCATTCTTATGAGAAAAAGCTTTTAAAAAACTTTGCTCAATACTGGCAAAATTGAGACAGGCCGATAGTTATTGATTGAAAATTGATCGCCTTTTTTAAAAATTGGAACACAACTTTTTGCAATTTTCAGGAGGGAGGGGAAAACTCCTGTTTGGAATGAAGAATTTACCAATTTATTTAAATGTCTCACCAAATGCTTGAAGCATTGTTTGATGAGCCATGTGGACATTAGATTAAGATCATTTGACTTTTTGGCTGGGAGCTGCTGAATAATTCGGTGAAGCTCATCCTCAGTGACAGCTTCAGCAACATTGAGGCTGCTGGACTCTGTCTTCGCGAGGGACGTACTTGCGGTTCAGACGGCCGAGGACTTTGGCCCAACAGCAACGGATGCGAAAAAAAAATTCGTTAAACTGATTGGCAACCTCAGTTCCATCCTCCACAAGTATAATTCCCATTTTTAATTTTGATTTGTTTTTTTAACTTTTGTTTTATTGTTAATGATGTCCCAAGTTGTTTTTGAAATATTTTTAGAAGATAGAATAGATTTGGAGACATCGTATGCTTTCGCAGCTTGGATCACTTTCCGGTAAATTTTTTTTGTATTTTTTGAAGAATGTTTTGAAATTTTCATTACAAGTACGTTTGTTAATTTCAGAGAAAAAATTCACTTTCTCTCTCGAGATGAGAATACCATTTGTGATCCATCTGTTTTTTTTGACGTTTTTTCGCAAATATTAATCGTTTTTGTAGGGCAGCATGTGTTAATATGGAAATTTAGGACGTCGTTAAATGTTTTGAACTGCTGCTCTACAGATTGAGAAGAGTGAAGGAAACTCCACTTTTCCGTTGACAGGGAAGTGTTGAGGTGAGCGATGTTTTCTGGCCTTGTGTCTCTCTTATTGTTTGGTTAATTTTGGGCTCCCTTTTCAAGTTTCATTCCACTAAAGGACAGCTTCTTGCCCGTAGTGGGTCAGATATAGCTGTGTTTACCACAGACACCGCGACACACTTGGATGGTTGGTGATGATGTTGTCGATAGCCGATTGGGTTGTAGCCGTCACTCTCGTCAGAGTTTTGACTAACAACTCCAGGTCGAATGACCTAAGTAAATCAACTAATCGAACTGTGGAATGGTGTGTGTTGTCCAACGCGTCAATGTTAAAACTGATAAGAAGTGCTACGGTCAGATAGAGGATAAGGTACTGTGCAATCTGTAATTCAGATCGAAAGGTCAGCGCTGAAGGACTCTCCTGGAGGAATAGGTTTTGTTTGCATGTTAGTTCTTGTAATCTTACGGCACGAGGTCCAAAGTAGGAAAGAAAATGTACTCAATACGAGAGTTATATCCTATCAGGTTTATTTACATAAGAAAGAAGTTAATTAAATGTAATTATTGTACTAAATAAACACATTCGTACTAAATATAACGCTCGACGATCCAAATACTACTATGCTTGAGTTATTACATGAGCAATCTGCGTTTTCAGTTTTAAAATTATTTTTGCCACATATTAAAAAAACACACAAGCGTCTTCTTCCTGTCACTCAATAGAGTTATTTATACGATGTTTTCTCTAACTCAGGTACAGAAACATATTAATATTGAAGTGTTTATTGCTGAATAACGTAGAATACATTATTTTAGCATATAATCTGTATGTTAAAATTACTCAACTATATAATAACTTTTTTAGATCCAAACAAGGAATATACTCGTAGTATTTCTTCTTTCATCCGCCAGATAATATAAGTAGAAATCAAAAACATGTTACCTTTTCTAGATGTGTATGTATTAGATATATGGATGCCCTTAACACTATGGGCTAAACATATCAGTCAAACCATGACTAATCTTTCAAATGGAGTGCCAACTCGTTATTTTATATAGTAGAGAGCTCTGCTCAGATCAGATTGATTAAAAGAGGAAATTAAGTTCAATCGGAACATTGACGCAATCTATATCCTCAATCAGTAAAAAAAACAAGTACAAACCAACCAAATGAATAATTCCTGAGCTGAACAGTAAGAATTGTGATTAATTTGCGTTTTTTTCAGTCCCTTATGTGCCGGATTTATCAAAGAAAATTAGAATAGTATTTAGAAAATACAACGGTACTTTGGGATTATACCGACCACACCCAGACATGAATCGTTATTTGACATTTTGCTTCTACTGATTACTAGATTAGTGTAGAAAAATATTTCGCCAATATAAAACAGGAATTGTCTTATCGCAAACCCCTCCCCATCCTGAGACAGAGGTCAAAGTCGAGCGGTCTAGTAGATAACGTGATTGCAGAGTCTCGCTGCCCGTTCAGCTGGTGCGTCGCTTTGTTGTACTTCCGTGTTTTACCCCTACATTTCTCCAAACACAAAAATTCAACAAAAACAAACATTACCAAACAAAAACTAAACTCTTTATTGAAAAAAAAAAACACACATAACTTGTTTTTATTCTTGATCACACTCCGCCACCCAAAATGCGAGTGCCTCCGGCCATCAGCGCGGGGCAGCACCGAAGGGTCAACGAAAGAAAAACATCCCTCGAGATAGTACATATCAGTAAAATATCAAATTCTAGAGGGGCTGATCAGAAATATAAATTGAATTGTAATGGAAAGGCAATTATGTACCGTGCAAAAAACTTAAATAATCATGTGATGCCGCGCAGCCTGCCGTAATCGGGATTCTCGAGAAAGATGAGATAACAGCGACAACAATACCGATCACAATACCTTGAAATGCTTGTTGATTGATGGAATGTTAGTTCTTTTACTCAACTACATCGTTTTATAATGTTCTAAGTTCATTGAAAAAAGTTTAAGCGTTGTGGGCATATAACGGAATCTAACCCCATTAACAATTGATAATCGTTGTAAGTTTGTAATTTTGTAATTAAAGAGTTGTTTTCGTTCTATCATGTTTCTTTCTATAAATTTATATTTTTGTGTTCTTCATACTGCTGTGGTCGGTATAATCCCAAAGTACCAATACAACATTAGAACCATGTTAGAAACAAACAATACTCTTAGAAAACAAATTCGTAAAAAACAACAATAATATAGTAAATAAATACTTCTAAACAAAGACAAGAAAAAAGCTATCACAAAAGTAAACAATTCCACATAAATTTTGATCCAAAGACCATCGAAAGAATTGGGATAAAGGTAAAAATATATTACATTGTTAACAATGTTTTTCAAAAGGAAATTAATTGAGGCTTCATACATTAAATTGCCAAACCAACTGGTTAGTCAATTGAATTCAGGCCTCTAAGGTTGCCAATTCTGAAAGATGAACGAACAATAAAAGCTAAAGTATGAAACATATTAGAAATATGTAATAAACAAATGACAGTACGGTTTTAAGAAGTCAATCTAGAATGAATAAATAACCATAAAAAGGCCCACTTCCTTTGCATATTTTTGCCAACATATTGTTTCTGCCGTGTCGATCGCTATTTACTATTGGCCTCTGGTCATTTCTGATTGGTTGACCGGTGAGTTCAGACCTATTGTGATCTATATTATGTACTTCACGTTTAATTAGTGTTTAGTTTTTATTAAATGGATGGTTAAAAGTTAGTGTGCATGGTTTAGACGCACAACATGGCTGTTTTGGTTCATGAATAATGCGTGTATCAACGCTCTGGCATATTTTGTTTACTTTAACCTAGATTGTAGTCAGTACTAGTTTAGTTTCCTACCTGAAGAAGAGATCAGCCTGAAGGCCTCGAAACGGGTGTTACTGATAGTATTGTATCATTGAACGATGGAAAATGCACAGATAAATTGTGTTTCTTTCAAAATAATTCCATCGTCAAAAACTAATTTCAAACAAAGAATCGTAAATTAAATTATATAGTTTCAATGATTTTTAGTGTATTTTTCACGTGTGTGTATGTAATATTTCTATAAGAAACCAAATTTCTCATAAACATAATTGTCAAATATTTATATTTTTACTTTTAACACGAAAGGGGTTGCATCTTAGTCCTGAACGCGAGAGTAAGGTTAAATAAAATGGCCATGACTATTTTGTAAAATATTTTATGAATATGGAATTTTTTTACAAATAAAATGTAATTAATTGGATGGACTGTAAATCTAAATATAATACTTTAAATTTTCTTCATATAAAACTCTGTAGTTATAATATGTATCTCAAGAACTGGGTAGTTTGACGTACAATATACACTTGTGGGTGGATGCACGTGAGTAAATTTCCAAAATACCATTTCTAAACATATAAATCATACTATTACTCTTAAATTAACTTTTATCAATACAAGAGAACCCTGCAAAATACAACTTTAAACTTTGTAAATGAGTTATTATATTATACATTTAAATGTTTGCCTCAGGAAATCTAGCTGAATTGAATGCGGGGGATGAACACATTTGCATTACTTTGAAGATGAAGTGACTAACATGTGTCAAGGGCCTGTAAAGAAACATATATATATATATATATATATATATATATATAACACAACTGTTAAAATTACTCATAATTTTGTTGATCTAAATATCACGTATTTTTTTAAGGTTGTGTTAAAAAGTTAGAGGTAAGGTGAGTTACAAAGGTGCTATTATAAATATTTTTAATAATTAATAACATTACGGAATTTTGATAACACCATTAAACTTCCACGGTGTGATCTCTCGCGTGTGTAAAGAAGCAAAAATATGTAAAAATTTGAATTATTCCGGTTAAATTAGAACATTACTGAAATAGAAATAGTTCCTGATATATAAAGTTATTTTAAGAAATCACGCATTTTCTAAATACTTAGAAAGTGTTAGAGAATACCGCTATTTTATAAGGTATGCACATCAATTCCAAATGTGAAATTCCTGTATGAATAAATGTTCAACATAAAGAAAACTCACGCCTCTATTGTTGCCCATTTGGCAAGCCACAGGGCTCCATCTGTAGATTGCATGTTTTCAGGTCTCGTCTCCTTGCTCTACTTGTTATGAAGGAGTTTTTTCCACCTACGTAATGCTGGGCTGATTGTAGTATAGCTCTCATTTGTTTAGGAGCACAAAAAGTGTAAAAATTATAAAAAGACATAAAAATTAAAATATATGAATTAGAAATAACATAATATGATAACATTTTCGGCTTATGACACTTTTTGGTTTATTATTGCTCCACTTATCCTCGTTATTCCCCTATCTGTTATTTGCAACAATGTTGGCCTGGATGGTTATCATTAAAGAGCACATTCAGAAGGATTTTTATAACCAGGAAACTCGACAGGTAATGTGGACTGATGAAGTGTAATCACATATTGGTGAAGGAAGAGGAAAATGATTAGATCTCCGATTTTTAAAATAATTTATTCATATTAATCATGACCATTATTTTATTGAAATGAGGAATATGCAATGTACGGCTTGATATAAATTAGTTCCTGAATTTTATATCAGTTGAAAATGTATACATACGGAAAATAGCTTTAGTAATAGACTATTGTTGTAACCTTTTAACAACCGCTGCACAATTTATGTAGCAATGTCCTCTGAGAGTGGTTTCAATTACTTAGTTTGATCGAGTATTCTGTAGCCATCTCGTTTTGATACAGTTCAGATTACTTTGCGTCAGCCGTAGATGTAATATTTTGTAGATATTACCTAACATAAGATGATAAGTTGCTAAAATGAAAAACAAACATTAAAACATTATGTTTATATAACAGGTATAATGTACGGTATTGCATTAATTTAAAAATTTCTCTACATCTAGACATTCTGTTTTTATTTATACTCGTATAGACACGTGTGCTATCTTATCTTCCGCCTTATATCGTCCTCGTGAAGTAGTTTTTTATCATTGTCAACCAATATCTTTCACCAGGATGAAAAAAGATTGGTCCCGTCTTTGTTCTCAAAGAAACTAACATCCTTGAGGAAATTCACTTCTTCGTTACTTTAGAGCTTACAAATAATATATGATTAACATTGAACGTATACATTATTTTACTTTATATTTGAAATATAACGTATATTACAAGTATTCGTACCTAAATTTTACAATGCAGTGATGGCATAGGAAAAATTAAATATAGAGCATCAACTTTTAGGTATAAAACCACTCAATGCTTATTTGGTAAAAATGTACGCACTACCTAAAGTACCTAAATTTACTTTAAACCACATCTCAAAAAAAACTAGCTTTGTATTTATTATCTAGCACCTACAATGCAATGAACAAATGTATAAAAATTGGATCCAAATCTAAGCATCTATAAGACAATTATAAGTTGGGAAGGAACACGGCTTTAATGTTATTTCTCTTAGGCTCAAAGGGAACCAAATACGTATTTTGTATACGTTGTTTGAATAAACTATTTGACGATGGAAGGATTGTAGTATAGGAACGCTACTTATTCCGAAACTTTTTCAACGTTCAGTGACACATGGAACTTTATTTTATTACTAAACTATGACAATTTTGGTAAATTGGATAAATCTATCTTGTAATGTAAAATTTTTTTTATTTTGAATTTCATTCCAATTTTTGTTTAAGTCGAGGTATAATTTGTACTTCTAGAATGAAGATTCGTCAAAATGTCATGCTGTACTTGGATTAAAGCTATATTGCTTATGATGAAATCATGTCAGTGGCTGCAATACCCCTGGATCAATACGAATTCTCATAAATGAGGATGCATAGAAATGTTTTCGTACAAATCGATAGTAAAACTCCAACCACCTGTACTTATTGAAATAATATGGATATTTATTCACATGAAAAGTACAAAGGGGCGTCTTTCATTTTTTATTCTGTCGTGATATGAAATATTTCCTTTAACTTGAATAATGTAAGTTTGAAACAAAAACACTATCTCATAAAAAACAAATAGTCAATATAATTGTAGAAATATATTATTTGTAAAGGTACAGTAGTAAGTTTATTCTCTCAGTTACCGATTAGAGTTGTTAGCAACAATAACTCAATTATCATTTATGTGACCTAATAAACTGCATAAAGAAGTAACCTTATGGCAGCTATACACTGAAGCACATTTAGCGCCCGTCAAATATCGATCAGTTTGTGTGCAATGAGGTAGAACAGCTTCGATATTTCACAATCAACAAAGTGTATCGATTAGTAATCAACCAAACTGCAACAACAGCCCTCCCTGATTGGCCAATCAGTCTCTTAGATCAGACACATTAATTGCTCGGTGTATGGCGTATTTATACTAAAAGCCACCACACAAACATTATTTATCTTCTGACTTCTGTATAAAACTAACAGTGCTTTTTCCAAAATTTTCTTTCACCTTGTAGTATACCTGTTGTTACTTTGAACTACTAATATAAGTTACTTTGAACAGTAAAATAAGAAATTTACTCATAAATAATATTGACAATCCCTTCGTAAAGTCAAATATACTTACATTAGGGTTTAATTCATTGGATAAGTGCGAGTTACATTTTTTAATACAATTATAGATCTGTAGATAATTATTATTTTTGTTCATACAAATCTGTTCTGACCTTTTTTTCTTAAAAACATGCAGGTGGTGTAACTGGTCTGTAGTTTCTAAGGTTACACTTAGTAGATTGAATTACTAAAACAGTAAATTTTATGAATTATATCTCCCAAAGCTGTTTGAAACTTATCGAAATAAATTATTCGACAAAGAAACATTTTGAATGCTGCTTATATATTAATTATCCAGTCAAATCAAGTTACTTTAAAATTTACTACATCCTATTTCTAAATATTATACTTTTGATTGAAGTTTATTTTACTCTTCCCAATATTCCTACAAATATACATCACAATTATTATGCTATAATAAAAACAATTCCAGCAACAACCCGTCTCCATCTTCTCTTTCTAAAATATTTTCTCATATATAAAGCCAAATATGTAACACCAATTGTAATAAAGGAGCTGGTTGACAATCCGATGGCCTTTGATCATAGCTCTTCAATATGTCTTTCTAGGAAATCAAAACTTTTGTGCCCTCAACACTATATATACGCATTTACTTTATGGATGTAGACATTTCTCCTTGATTAGTTTATTAACTGCTATATCTATATGAAACATTGGAGATGTAGATAGTAAGACGTGAGGGTTAAGACAACAGTTTTGAAGTAGAACTTAATAAACTACGTGAGTGCTTTTATAAAATAAAACGTAAAACTAACACTTAAATTTTAATTGTGGGCAATATCACCATTAGTAACTTTATTTTATAATAGTAACAAAACTTTCAAAGATTTATTTAGTATAGAGTTAAAAAGAAATTGCATGGTTATACATGCAACAACTTATAGTGTATATCATTTAATTTATTCATGTCTTTGTAGAACTTTGTAAAGTTTAATGAAACATTGAAATTCTTCTTACAGTTTTTAGAGATTAATCATAGATTTTTTTTTTAATAGTTACTTTTTAAGCAGCGTTAAATATCAGCAGTTCTCATAACTTAAAATGTAATTCTCCTATAATTTATTATGTTTTTCTTCTTAGTTTATTTATAATATAAATGTCACTTGTGAATTTCTCAACTGGATGCACTCAGTTCTTTGAAAAATGTATTTATTCTGATATTTTATCGTTTATATCATCGTTGCTTATAAGGAAGACGTTAACACAGGAAACCCCATGTAGTGACACGCACCATCATCGAATTTAAAGTTGCGAATATATAAATGAAGCTCCATGGAAATTCTATAGGTCTTATAGTTTTTGTGATAGCGTGGAAATAGACAGGTGAGAGTCATTCAGTAAATAGAAATGAAATGTTTCCAATACATAAAGTAGTTTTCTGTTTATTGATATGGTATTGTTAGTACTTAATAATCTTAAGTATTGTAACTAAAACACTGTGTAATTATTCTCTTCCACCAGGTAGTATTGTACAAAATCCGAAAATACCAGTACAATTTGTTGCATAATGCTGGCATTACGAACTGTAGAAGGACGTAAAACCTTACAACTATTATGTATTGTTTTTGCTCCCTGTAAAATGATATGGAGATTGTAATTTGACAAGGATATTTAATACATCAATAACTTGTGAGAAGCACAATATTTATCTTAGTGCAGAATATTTCTGCAATTATCTTAACAACGCTAAGGCTTGTGAGCACCACACGAATATTTTTTATCACGCCAACAATAAATTCGTGTCAGGGATGCCAAGCATAGGTCTCCTTTATTGTTTACCTGAAAAAAAGCTTCAAAATAACCTGCCTCCTATATTAATATTTATGTATATATATATATATAATAAGTGTACATAAGTGTGTATGTGTGTGTGTGTGTTTAGAGCAGTTTCCAAAGAAAACTACAATTATTTACTATACAATATATCGTTTTAACTACAACTTTCTTAAGTACACTGTATACACATACACCTTATAAAATAAACAAACAAAAGAAGGAACGCCTGATAACGAAATTTGCTAAATGCAAATAACAACTTTGACATTCAAACAAGTTTTGATTTGAATTTTTTGTGAATAAGGCACAATTAAAAAGTATATACAATATGATTAATATATAGTTTATGAAAAAGCCTTTATTTTTGTTATTTTCTTTCTTTTCTTATGTATCGATTTTGGATATACTAGAATTTCCAACAACATAAAAAATACAGTTACGTCCTGCTTATGTATATGAATTTGATTTTTGTTAGGTTATATGAAAAGCATCAGAACAAATAATTTTTTAATTAGTTTGTTTGAAAATTGAGATATTTTATTTGAAAATTGGAATTTGTTATTTGATAATAATACAGTTTTCAATAATGAATTGCTCATAATTAGATATAAGTATATAAAGTAATCAAATATAAAAAGAGAAGATTTTTGGAGTGTTTAATAATTGATATTAATGTCTATTTAAGATTTATATTGTTTCAAAATTGGTATATTTAGTTTGATTATAATTAGTAATTTACATTTAGAAGCAATTTAAATTACACCATATTTGGTTCAGTAATATCTAAGGCTTATATTCTTACACTACAATATAGGCGTACGCCACATTACTTGTCGTGAAACAAGATCTACTGAAATTGCATGCAATTGCATGTATTATATGTATCATTCTGAAAAAGAAAAGATACAATACTTAATATAAAACTATGGTAATTCCCATTATTTGTTTAAATGTTGGTTACATTAACATGTTGGCTACATTAACATGACACTTATATTGTGCTTTAACGTCGGAATTGTTACGTTTATAATGTGAAATAAATGTTTAGAATATCCTAATGTTAATGTTTAAAATACTATGTTGAGTGATGGCAAAGCATTACGTGGGAAAGGAAGACTTACAGATAAAAAATGGATCAGCTACAAAAATACTATGAAAAGGTCATTATAGAAAACAAAAATTATTTGCAAGGTACGAGAAGAGCTGTTTGGGCCACATATTGCCATTGTGGTTCCACGGACAATGAACCCCTACGTCTACTTTGCCCCGAGCCACCAAATATACAGTGTAAATATAAAATTTATGAACATGAAGGAAAGTTTTAAACTTTCAAACACAAAGATTCCTTACCTAAACCTGTCATGGAGGCAATAAACTTGTCTATAAACCTCTTGTAAACCCAATTTTATTATGTAAGTGTTTACATGAAAAAAATAACAGTTTAAATGAGTCTTTCAATAATGTGGTGTGGACTCGAGTACCTAAATGAACATTTGTTGGCAAGGAAAATTAAGAAATAGGTGACTGAGAGAGTGTAGTAACATTCAACGATGGCAATGCTGGAAGACCACGTACCCTCAAGAACCAGGGCCTGAAAAACTTAAGAAAGTACACTGCACTGTAGAAGGACTGCACCAATCCGACGTTGAAATGCTTCGGAAGCAGACAAAATAGCAGAGGATATGACGAAAGAAGCCAGAATGAAGAAAATAGATAAACCTACTTGCAGAAAAAAGAGATAAACAATGACTATTACTATCCTGAAGGCTTTTAAGAATCACTAATATCAGTAATAGTATTATGATTATCTTTATCTGCGATTTGTCGAATTTCAATTTTTTTTTTTTTTTTTTGCTGTAATTTTATCCACGGTTCTTGACAATCTAATTGATATGTGGCAATAGAACTGTGCCAATGTAGTTGATAGTAAATTGAAAAAATTATATAGCAAAAATAAATACAAATAATAAATGGGTTTACAAAATTCTATAATTATTTATTATTTGTAACCGTAGAAATACAATCCTAGTTCAGTGTACTCGTTGTGCATCCAGAATGACTTGTGTACAAATTCTAACGCTATAGGTTAAAGGGTTCCTGAGAAAAATGTACCTAAACATTGAAAATTTAACTTGGGCTCTTATGGACAGTTCACCTCTCCTTCAAATGAATTAACATTTACCCTCATCAACTTCGATGTTGCTTGTATACAAAATGAGATTTCTGCACAGTTGTTATGGTGAGTTATTTTTTAATACATAATTCTGACAGACAGCAGAAATTAAATTTATCACAGTCCCTCAAGTAATACATTGAACGTCATCCAACGTTTAGAAAATATGTAGTTTTAGTTACTCGCACGTGCCCAATAAGAGATCTTTTCCCTCCGACATTAAGTCTCTTATTCATTACAAGTTTTGCATTTTTAAATTAAAGGTATATTCAAAGAATAGGTTGCTTAAGTTGCTTTCATTGATCATTACTTAAACGAGGTACATTGACGAAACAGTTTGAAATTTTTGCACAAGTGATATTTATTATCTAGTATACAATACTTATAGAATACAAATGTTATAAACTAACTACGAAAGGATGCTTTTAAAGCTCTAAGAAGAGATAAAACTTAGTATTTCATATTTCTCTGATTGGACATTACATCTTTTAACGTAGATATGGATAAGGAGAACTGTAAGTAAAATCATAACTACTTGATTACTCTTCTCCGAATCTTGGTCAAAGCATGCTCTTGGATTATTAGGGAGTATAAACGATCATTAATTCAAATTTACATAAAGTTTTTTTTAATTTATTTAATGGTTTAGTATACAAATTTTATATTAAGTTTCTACATAGACAAACACTTCTCACTTAGCACGATTGCATATTTTATTACACTGTTAAGGTTGTACAAGTTATTAACATTAATTTTTGAAGGTTTGAGATTAAGCAAAATGCATTTTAAAGTCAGAATTAGTTAAACCAGTAACTAAACATGAAAAACTGTCATGGGTGTAGAAAAAAAATATCACTCGAATATACATTAGTGAGGTAATCACAGTAAAGTTACATTTAAACCGGCTTACGTAGGAGAGGTGGAGCAGTAAATTATTTTACGTCAGGAAACAGCAGGGCTCGCTGTTTTTCCATTATACCGAGGTTAGTGTTTACATTGCAAAATGTCGACAACAGGTAACCCAAACCATTATACCCATTCTGAAAATTATGTTTACACACCTTTGTGTATAAATGGTTTCAAACATACAACTGCCGTTATACAATAAACTACGCCATTCGAGACTTTTACGGCCTATTTTACAACGCGTAATAACTACCTTTCAATTGATTTATATATTTCTGTAAACAGTATTAGGAATAAACAATTGTACCGTTGTGTATGTTTGAGTGTGGTTTTGCTTGATTTTTTCGATAGAATGTAATAGCATGAATGGGAGTAAAATTACTCCACACCTGCGTTTTGCAAATGTTATTATACTCTGTGCCAAACTTTCTTGGTTTATTTAAAATAATTTACAATTACTTCATAATATATTAAACTAACGTGCTAATAGCTCATAACGTTTGTGTATCTAATTAAAACATTAATAAGGTCATTTTGTACAATTTTTGTTTTTCTACTTTTCTACTGAAAACTGTACATGTGTAGTTTATATTACTTTATGTTATATTGTACATATTTTTCTTTTCATGTTGTTTATAATTATATAGAAGTAGTAAAACTTAAAATAATTTCGTAATACTCCAATACATAACACTGCACAGTGCAATGCACTGTTTGGTGTAAACTCACGTTACAATAATTCTTTTGTTGGACTACGCAAATGAATTATAGCCTGAAAATCAAATATTTGTTCAAATCAGGTGCCTTTTCAATTAAAAGTTAGCAACCGCGCACTTAATCTTCATTCAATGAAAACTAAACGGATTGTATTCATAGTTTTAACTTACAGTGTATATATAAGCTGCTGAATGTATAGCTATTTCTTCTAAACAAATATCTTGTAAATTTATATTTAAACAGTTCGATGAAACGTTATTCATTCTTTCGCTAATGCCTCTATCAGATATAAGACATTCCCTGTTTCAGTTGGGAGCATAATACCTAAATGTAATATATGCAAAATTGAACTTATCTGGGATAGCGGGAAGTTATAAATGAATATATATATATATATATATATATATATATATATATATATATATATATATATGTATATATATGTCTTCTAGTGGTAGTTATCCCATTTCAGCTACTATGGGAACAAAAATACCCATTTGTTGTGTATGGGTGGTCGTTCAATATAGAACATGTTAATTTTTTTGTATAAGGCAAAGTAAGTAAAGTTTCATCGTATTATATCAGACGGAAGTTAACAGAATGTGGATCTTCTATGGGACGCAAAACTATTACGCAACGGGTGGTTTATTTAAAATAAAAATAGTTTATAGCAGTGAAAGAGAGAGAGAGAGAGAGAGAGAGAGAGAGAGAGAGAGAGAGAGAGAGAGAGAGAGAGAGAGATATTATGTCTAATTTTGTTATTACAGTATTCTCATGTGTTATTTCGAAATTTACATTTACCATTACAACAATATACCATTCACCTTCTAAAGGTTACTTACTCCTAATGTATTCAATACCTGCCCAGGGCCAACAAAAGGCGAATAATTACTGAACAAATTCTTAAACTATCGTTATGAAAGCCGAACGATATAAAAAAATCCATTTTAATTCATTTCTGTTTGAAATGACCATTTCATTTCCTGCAAAAATTTTTATTTTTATTTTTTTAAATAAAAGATTTGTTTTTATAACTAAGGAACGTGTTGTACTACAAAATATTTAAGGGGAATTCTATTGGAAAAGAGTTAAACCTAGTTTTTTCAATCTATGGCACGAATTGTATGTTAAATTGAATCCATAGCCTTGAAATAAACTATATGAGTAAATGAATAGTGACCGATTTCCAAACTAATTGATCAAACAATAAACGGCACTTGATTGGATGATACAGTGAAGTCTTTGTTCCCGTCTGCCAATCAATCAGCGCAGCGCTATATTAAATTTTACTCTCAAATCGGCTCTTCTATCACCAATAAACAGGTCACTGTTAATTTACAATAAAAAATTATTGAAACATCTAAACCTATTGAATGAGTGAAATACACTTGTTTCTTATTTTAATATTGTTGACTGTGTATTTGAACAGCTTTGACACATATTAGTTTAAACATAGAAAAACAATAGCATACTTCCCATCGCGACTTTCTCCAAAATCCGTATTAAAATGGTTTTAAAATTATTGCTTCTAATAGAAGTGGCCATTACATTCTGAAAGATAGGTAAATAATGACATTATTTCATAACTGCTACGAGACCAAATAACAATAACTCTATTATGAACTATTCAGTATTAAAAAGTAATGTATCTTTTTTTAAATGAACTGAACGAGGAAATCTTGGGATATGTGATGTCAGAAAGGTAAAATAAACGTATTATACGTTAGCCGGTTACCTTAGAAATATAATGTAATACCTATTAAAGTATATACTTGTCAAGTATATGTAATTCAATTTATTCTCCCTTTCCTCACTTACAATATTAATTCTAATTACTGATATTCATCAATATTAAATTATCAAATAAATCGACATAGAGTGGTAATTTTGGAATGATACGTTGAAATCTTAACACAAATAAACAGAACTGTAACTGTATGATATTGTAAGTATTTTTTAGCCACAATATACCCAGTTTGTAACCACCACCCAATATATTATCAATGTCCAAATATATTCTGCAGCAGTAAGTTATTATCAAGAATAGTGACGATTCTGAATTCATTGGTTTTGAGATTTAAGTATGACTGTACCATATATTTAAGGAATCTATATTATACACCTCATATAAACACCAATAATATTATAGTAAATTACAAATATGTACGTAACTATATATACATATTATTTTTAAATAATATGAATTGCTAACATTACTAATACAATGATTATATTTTCTGTGACTAATTTCTCAAGAGGTCAATGCAGAACATTTTCCTGTACCACAATAATAAAAAATAATGATTTTGAGACGTTAACGTTGATTTGAAGACCAAGTTTTACTGCTGTATTGGCTTTTAGCTGTTTAACCAATTAATAGAGAAGAACGGTTTTCCCCTGACAAATTAAACGTAAAAAATGCACAATAAACTTAAATGAATGCTATTCTACATAAGTTTTAAGTTAATGTAAATTTAATTAATGAAAAAGGACTTATAACTTCGTTTTATTCCTTTAAAGCGCAACATAAAATAAAAAGTTGTGCTACATTTAATTCCTGCTGATTTCTCACCGCTGTAAGTGTTTATGTTTTATGAGTTTGGAAATATTATGGTTGAGTCTTACTCTATAAATAATAATCTTTGAATATTTTGTTATATATATAATTTCATATATATTTGAACATTTTCTTAGGTACCTTCAAAACGCCTCTTGACAACATTAAATACCACGTTTTTCAGAAATTTAATACGTGACTGTGGTATTAAAGGATTATTTTAGAAATTTAATTTGTATACTAGCAAATAATTTCGCTTTTTATATAGTTCACCAATCCAATTTTTAGCCTCGGTATGCTCATCCCCGTGGGCCACTGGCCAATGCGAGGTATTTATCAACCAGAAAGAAGGGAAGAACTGGTAGATTACAATTAGAACTAAGAAAAAGAGGATGAATTACAAAGTAATTAAATATCCAAATCAATTACCTCTAGATGAGTTTTTATTTGAGCTATTAATGTTTATATTTTTAGTACAAACTCCATTTTAAATTTTTAAAAGTATGCCTTAATTTTAAATAATAATATATATTTATAACAAAGTATCACACGTATGAAATATCTGAGCAGAAAATCAACCATAAACTGTTATCAAACATTAATGGTTTTTTTACAAATGTACAGTATGTGAACCTTTCAGGTAATTGAAACAAACGCAAATATGTCGGTGGGGTATTTATATGCCAGTGGTGAATCTAAAGCTAATATGTTAGTATACATTCTCATAGCTTTCACCTAATTAAAAGAAAGAAAATCCAGGCATCAACATCAGAGACTCTGCTGACGATTGCACCTCCACGTTGAAACCGTACTTTGCATGTACCGTATAGATTTGCCCAGCGTTTGTTAGTTTCGCATACCTTTATATAACAATTTATTAGCTTTAGTTTACTGCTATAAAATGTAGATAAATAACTCTTTTAAAGTGTTATTTACTTTTTATTTAATTAACAAATGCTTAATTGGTGTAGCTTTCTTTGTTAGAGAGAATATCACACATGATTTTAAAACATAGTAAACTCTTTGGGGTTTCAAAAACATTTTATTCGTAGCATATTTATACGTAATTTCTATCTAAAACCAGATATATGAATCGTTTATCCGGCCGGGATATACATACGCATGAGACACGAGGTAGAGAATTACTACGAACTGCAAGCCACAGAACAGTGGTTTTTGAACACCTGCCATCACAGGCAGGTGTTAATTTTATTAACAGACTGCCAAATTCAATAAAAAATTCCCTAACGCCCAAGGCGTTCAAAAGGCGCCTTAAACACCTCTTGGTGTCACAAGCATTTTATAATGCAGGGGAGTTTTTAGCATTTAACTGGGAGACCGCCCAATTACACGACTGATTCTGCTGTTTAAAGTGGGATATATTGGCGAAAGATGAAAGGTGCATAAGTTTAAAATTTTATGTGTAAATGAGAATTTTGTGGCAAGAATGTAAGAAATTTTAGATTAAAATTTGTGACGTTTGCTATACATTGTAATATTGTCGCTGCAATAAAGCTGATTTGATTTGATTTGGTTTAATCATTAATCATAGGATATTTTAAAAATAGCAGACAAATTACTGAATGAATAGAATTTACTAACGGTTGGGGTGAGCGAGTAAAGCGAAATTTAAGTATGTAAACAAATGATTTTTCTTTTCTTTAAAAATAAAACATTTGAATACGTTAAATAGTAGATTATGAATACTTTCACTTTTAAGTAAAAGGGAATTATGGTTTGATTTTATGGAAGCTGAAAAGTAATGTTCCAATATGCCCACCAAAACCAATACAATAAAGTGACATTGGCCCAAACGAGGGTTTGCTTGGATCCAGTCCACCGACCTTACGTTATTGCATATGGTGTAAAATTGTAACATGATCTACATACCAGTTAGTAATTTGGTTCCGTTGTTTGAACTACCAAGTGATATGAAACTAATTATGTTACCCTGCTGTGTTAAAGCAAGAAAATCCTTCATGTTACATTATTAATATAAGCATAAAAGTTACTTATAAATATGTCTCTGCATAAGACGTAATTTGCTGGTCGTGCAGCCTAATGCAATAAATTGTACATTTTAGTTTACGAATTTTAACTGTGAAAATCAAGGATACACTTTAATTAATCGGATGTATCACTTAATAACAACACTTTAGGTATTTAATAATAATCACTTGTGTTTATAAAGCGTTATATTAATAGATACTATTAACACTGTAAAATATTTTACGAATTATATTATATTTATTTAGATCTTATAAAATATTTTAAAATTTACACAATTTAACTGTGATGAGATCGTATAATTAGAATTAAGCCTTCAAAACGGAATAACCTCTTGTTTAAAAAAATAAATAATAACTTATAATAATACGTTGTAATAAATAATATTATAATAAATACTAACATTACAATAAATATATTAAAATATTACAATAATTATTATAATATTATAATAAATTCTATTATTATAATATATAATAATACTATTATAATAAATAATAAGAACAGTATAATAACTTTAGTGCTTACTTATTATAAAACAAAATTCTTATCGAAAAATGTAACATTTTATTATAAGCATTTATTTTTCAGTTTCTTTTAATATAAAATTAAAATTTTACAACCTTTATAATATGCTATAGCTATATTTTTGTAATGAGCCCGTCGTTATTATTCTTACTCAGACGTTATCATAGTACCTGCTGATTATATTGTTAATGGCCATTGGACCACTGCGCAGCTGAAACCCTTTGATCACTCTGTGTAAAGTGAACCACCAATGTGCTGACCTGACTCCTAGAATCATCTCTTTACTACATACTTCCAATATAGGATTACGCTAGGCCACGTGCACTGTAGCAGGTGTCACCGTAAAAAAGTGAAAAATTAGTAACCAACATTTAATTTCACCCTCTAGGTATTCACTACGCGTTCAATCCATAATGAGTATTATGAATCGAAAGTAGTTTAATTAAAACCCCAGTATCTAGATCTATGTCGCGTTTCATCTTGATTAAAAAAACCGAATATTGCTGTTTATACAATTGCTAGGCCTGTGTAGCATTTTTGATCACAAGATTGAGCCTTAGCCTAACTCTGGTAGCACTTGAGTTTATATTCCTCCTAAATGATCAAACATAGTAATTTATAATTCCCAGTTTAATGTAGATATGCTCTGGTAATACCGGACCCAAGGAAGATTTTGACTTCTAGGATCTCATAGAACGGATCTGGAGGTTCCCTGAAAATATGCATGTATCCTTTTTAGGTTTATTACACCTAATTAGTTAACTGTTCTCCTTAAAATTAATTAAATTGATTTTTGTAAAATAGAATTGAAGGAAATGTATGAAATAAAAACTATAAGTGTGTTTTAAGCTATAATGAATTCTTAATTTCACGTGTTTGCGTTTTCCGTTGGCTATAAATATTTTAAGAATAATAATGAAAATATATATTGCCTAGCACTTTGCTTGAAAAAGATATGTTAAATAGTTCTTGACTAACTTACATAAATAAAAGTGAATATACACAACACAGTTATACATCCATTTTTGTATTAGTAAAATGGTTAATCTGATATTTGTATATTACTCTGAATAGTCTCTCAACCTTGAGATACATAATATTATAACTGTTCCTCAATATTACTAATGTTTTGTCTTAGTTCCTTCCATGTAAGAAAGATAAACAACTTTTTTATAGTTCTAGATGGGCTATAAATGCCTTGGTTTGTATTCCATTTCCTATTCGATAATAATTAACTCAGTGTATAGTACATACCCACATACTTTTATGTGATTTATTTTAATACAATTCATATATTCATATTGGCAATAAACGAGGAGCTTTTAATGGTTATTTAAATTTATGTAATTGTACTATCAGTCATAATAGGGAAAATATTCATATATTTTTGTATGATGATTACTGCGTAACAAACTTATCAATTATCAAGAGTAAAGATTGAACCGATATATAATGTGTATATATATATATATATATATATATATGTGTGTGTGTGTGTGTGTGTGTGTGTGTGTGTGTGTGTGTGTGTGTGTGTTTGTGTGTAAATATATATATATATATATATATATATATATATATATATATATATATATATATATATATATATATTTACATTAATCTAATTTGTATAACTCGCAATAGCCTAATTCAATTTTTTCAATAAACATTAAATAAAAAAAGTACTTCCTCCGCCGGGACTCGAACCCGGATCTATCTCATGCCGGGTGAATGTGGTACCATTACACCACAGAGCCCTTACTTTTTACGATTGAAATATTTTGTATTTGGCCGCATCTGACACATATGCGTTTAAATTACTAAAGTAACATATGATCGGAAGACCTGATACCTGTCAAATTACTTTTATTTACATTTATCAAATTAGTTTCAATAGCAATAGCCTAATTTAATTTTTTCAATAAATATTGAATCACAAAAAGTACTTGCTCCACCGGGACTCGAACCCGGATCTATCTCATGCCGGCTGAATGTGCTACCTACCATTATACCACAGAGCCCTTACTTTTTACGATTCAATTATTCTGTATTTGGCCGTATCATTCATTTTGAATCGAAACCTATTACAGAAATTGAACTTTTCCTGTAGTATCATTCTGATACTTCTAGGAAAATGAAACTTATAATTGAATGTAAGAACTTTTGGTTCAGTAATCAGAAGGTAGCAAGTTTGTTTCGAGGGTAATTTTTGTTAGGAAGGGCCCGTTTTGCCTTCATACAGGCTAAAGAGCACGAATTAAAGAGATGAAGGCCAAAATGGAAATAAATGGTGGATCAGATAAGGTCAGATTTGACTTATCAATGTAATTAAACCAAGGGTTAGTCATAAGATTTTAAGTAACATCTTATTAGTTGTATAGCTTATAATCAAAATAAAAAGAGCTTTCCAATTTTAACCACTTAAAGTAATAAGTGGGGTTTCCTTTTTCTACGTTCAAAACACTCCTTGCACGCTAGTGTAGTCTAATCCGTAAAGGAATTCTTCAAGTAATAAATAATCCATTAACAGTTGCGTTGGGTAACCGTACTTTTTATGTTACGTGTACAGGATAATATAATAATATATAGAGAAGCATTTTAGGAAACTCTGCTAATTAATTTAATTCATGGAATGCGGATTTTTATAAATGGAATGTTGTTCTTTTATCCGACTGAGATTTTACAGCCTCCATCTGCTGATTAGTGTCAAATGCTCCTTAGTGCCATAAACTTCGGGAACCCTGGTTTCTTATAACAGGCCCTTTGATTTATAGTCTTTGTTATATCTTCCCTTGGCAGCGTTCACTGAGGTTGCCTTAATATTGGAAACAAATAAAAAAAGATTTTGCAAACAGATTTCGTCCACGAAAATTTTTATTGTTTTCCAATATTTTAGGTCAAATAAGTCCTAACATTTTATACTAATAACTACTTAAATATTATAATAAAACTTATACGATTACGTAAAAGCACAGAATTTTCTCATGCACATAAATACGTCATAGCATATATTTTAAAATACTCAATCCACGTTCATTATTTTAAGCTACAACACCCTTTATACATGTAAACTTTCTGTCAATAATTTCATCTTCTATACACACAGCTTCCCAATAAATAATGATGATCTTCTTTTACATGTACTTAAAACATTATGGTACGTAATAAATTTGGTAGATAATTGATTTCATGTTGTTGATGTTATATAAAAGTAAAACATTCGATATAGCATACCCTTTTTTATGTTTAATTTCAATAATTTCAAACTATGGAGTAAATTCAGAAAAATCTTCAAAATACAAAGTAATACGACTGGATTATAACTAAAGAGTATATTTTGTGAGTGGGTAGTGTGACGTTAAGTAGGGTAACAGCAATCTGCAGATGGAATCCTGCGGCCTGCCGACTGTCACCAACGACAAACAGCAGCAATGAAGTCACTCGTTTCCTTTGTCTACATTCAAAGCACTCCTTACATGCTAGTTTGGTCTAATCCTTATTAGAGTAGTTAATACATTTTTCTAAGTTGTGTAGTAAAACCAGTTTAAAATTTTATGAATTTGTATTTTTAAATATTATCCAAAATTAAATTTAACATTTTTATTGCATATTGGGAATGTTTTGTAAGTATGGTACGGACATGCTGTTCACAGATTTTTTAAATTCATAGCTTTGAACTAAATTCGCATGGTTGAAATAAAACTCTCGGATACAGCAGATGAATTACAAGAGTTTTGAGGGCATAAAAATATAAAAAATGCTTTATTTCATTACCACACTACAACATTATCTAAATTGAAAATCCGTCATGGACTGTTATCCATGGGAAAAAAACTATATACTGCAAGAAATGCATTTTATTTCCATATATTTAATAATAACCATACCTCAACCCAATTTGTTGATACGTAGTTTATTTTCTTATGGTATTAATTATGTAGTTAACTATTTCATTGTTCTTAAATATTATTAAAGCTTTTTTTTGTATTTTAAATTATAAACTAATCATTATTTCTATGTAAATTCAAAACCTGTATACCGTTATAAAAGTAACATTCAAATATTAAGAAAAAAATTGTTTTTTTAGATATCCACTCTTTCTATCTTCTGATAAAAGATATATTTTAAACATTCAAGAATATATTATTGCAAAAGAAAAAAGTGGACCATTTGCAGTTATATGTCATTATAAATAAGTTCTGGAGTATAATCATAATTGGAAATTAACCATACTTTGCTAAGAATTAGAGGTGTATTACTAATCTTTCTAGTAATGATTATATTTATCCAGCCTTCAAACAGATATATAATATTATAAAAAAATACATTTAATTTACCACAATTATGTCTTGGATCTGTTCATTGATAATAAATTTATGTTATGAATCACTTGTACGTAGATAGTGAAAAACAATCATATAGTAAAAATATATGTAAATTACTTACCTTCTTTACTCAGTATGAACTAGGCACAAGAAAAGGCATTTTATACACCTCTTGGCTCCCTTACCTGCAACATAAAGTGGAATATTTTTAGTAACGTTTACAATTAAATGGGAATTTATATTCTATAATATATAACAATGAGCAAAACTCCTGAATTTCTTCTGTATTATCAAGAGTGCGACAGTAATATTACTAAATAAAGTTTAAGTGATGTTCCGTCAGTAAACTGTGGGAGTAATATTACTAGCTACAGGTTATCCTAACTATATTGTCCTAATTAAGAGTATATTTGTTGCTTTTTTGCTCCAAGCGCTAAAGCAAACTATTTGTTATGTTAGAAAGAAGAAATTAGCCTCCTTACTATAAAAGTCTTCAATATAACCGCTAAACAATCTCAATCTGTATTTATAACAGAGTAGTTGCCGCTTTAGAAAGATCTGTATAAAGCAATCTTACACAATATTAGCCAAATCTATACATATTTTCGAGATGTTAAAAATTATCCTTTATATTTTTATATAAGTTGTAGCATACTCGTATCAGTTGATAAATAAAATTAAAAACAATAAAAAAGTTTTATCTGGACACGACAAAAGGAAGGCAAAACATCACTTCATATAGTATGTAATATATCTTCCATTTAAGTTGTGAAAGAATTTCTGTTTTTATATTCTAATATGGGTAATAAATATAAATATTATTATATTATGTTTTATATCCTACTATATTTTCATATACTATACTTGTCTTTATATTATCAATCCATATCATATACCATAATATGTCAAAATCTCATGTATTAAGACTTAAAGGAAATATTTGTTTGTTATACGTTTCGTATCCTGATATTTACTTGGTTCTGTTCAGTAATGTATACATGAAACATTAAAAAACCTATTGCTATAATTTCCACTAGTACATTAGTATCATATTTCCAATCACATTTCATCAGATTGAAAGATTACTGAAAACTGAAAACTCCTCAAGATAAAGTTATTGGATTTTTTTATCCGATCGGATGACGGACAATTCATATGATTTATGAAAATTTAGAAAACTAAATTTGCGAAGTGAGAGATTTGGTGTCGGAAATTACACGCCAGATACCACACACGGGTAACCAAACATACGGTTATACGTATATTGTTGTACGTACAACCAGTTGTCACAATATGCTACAAAATGGTAAGATGTATAATAATGGTCTGTTTAAACGTGATAAATACACGACATGAATTTACTGGACGTTGAATGAAAAAACAAAACCTAATTATTTTGTATAGTAACGATTTACTTTACTAGTTTTAAAGCCACTTTATAATTGCATAATGTTTTACAAAATTGCTAATAAGGATATAATAACACTTCACCTCGTAATAAATGGCGGACAATAGAAATGAAGTGTGTGGCTAATTTATAACAGTTAGGCAATTCAGTTCATTAAAATTATTCTGTTCAGTTATTACAGTAATATAGTAAATTTAAATGGAGTTTTTAGTTAATGCCACGTTTTAAGTGCGGTTAAGTGATTTTAACATTGATCTTTTATTTATTAATGTTTTGTTTTAGCAATACCCTTTTTAAAATCTAACCGGATTACATAGTCAATTTCATATTTGTTTCTGAAATACTGATCGAAACAACTAAAAAAACCAAACGAAGGAACACTTTCTAACGCCTTAAATATACTGGAAAAATATGTAATTTAACGAGTTGGAAATAAAAAGTATCATTTTAGTTATTATTTAAAATGGTTCTTTAAACAACTTAATTTTTGAAGCTAAAGGAAATTTCCATTCAGTACTTAAGGAATGAGATAAACCAGATTAAAACACCTTAGGTTATGTTACATCTGTTAGTTATCCATATAACAAGAAATCAGATTGCAGATCACGAAACAATCTTCTTATTTTCTAATCACTGAACGATACCGTATGGCCAAAATCTATTAACCTATTATTTGCCGTAAAAACTACCGTGTCCAAAACTGTTCAGTTCTCAATTCTAAACGATGAAACTTAGATTTTTTTCATCCTTCCAAGTACTACACTCTTTTGTAAATCCTGTGAAAAGTATTTACCTCTTTCAAAAACGGTTTAACACAGTTTGTCGAAACATCACAGCTAACTCTCTATGAAATAAATCAGGCTATCACATAATATTGCATACACAGATTACTCACTGTATATAATTAAAGTTGCAGGTGTTTTGACAATGTGAGATTTATCATTTAGATTGTCAGAGAAATTAACAGTATTATTATTATTTAATGCTAGATAAATGCCTTTAGCACTATTTAACCCTTACAACCAAAATTTTGTACGATATTTTTAGGGTAAAGTATATGTTTATTTTGCCCTTTTTTAATTGATGCTATTATAAATTGTTACTTCTAAGTTCAGTACCGAATAAGGTCCATCTTGAACAATAAACAGATTAATTAACACAACCTTATGTATTGCAAATCAGAAAATCTACTTTTACGTGAAATTTCATCCAAACAATATCTTACGTGTAATATATTAATATCTTATGATTAATCGTGCAAAGGTTTATGCTATATAGATGCTAAAGTTAAAGTTGTTAGAAGGGAATAAAAAGTTAGTACTACCAGTATTAAAAAGGCGTGTTACAGTTAATTTGATATTGGATTAAAACCACGCCAGCGAAAAATCAATCCCATGATGCAGTTTGCTTCACAACAATTCCAAACGCAAACTCATGTTCTACTACAGTGTGACAGATTACCACTGATTTATGACCTTCAGCTGTACAGCCGCCAGCAGCTAGTGGTATGTTGTCTGTAGCGCAGGTTAATTAATTACGATACCACTATCGGTGTACCGATCCTTACCTATGTGAATATAATTATATTATGAAAAACTAATAGCTGTATTGCCATAACCATTGTTTTCTAAAACTTGGTTAGTGATCGAATCGTACGTCATGATAACCGCCGATTAAAATACCTTAGGTTATGTGACATCTACAAGTTATCCATCTAACAACAAATCAGATTGCAGATCAGGAAACAATCCTCTTATTTTCTAATCACTGAACGAACTGTTATTTTATTCATATATTTATTCATTTTCTAAGCTGTAACTCAAACCAAACTTATTTGATATTGGGAGTCATCAACGACAAATAAAATCATCAATCTTCAAATACTGGTGAAACAGATTCTTTCTTTTCCATGTCATACTGAATTTTGTAAAGTAATGAGAAAAATAAATTTCAGTACTTTTTTGATATATAAAAAGTAATGTATTACTGTAAATTACTAGGCAACATATAAGAGCAACATAGTAGTGAAAATCATAGACCTAATACTGATATTTGAGTTTCACTTGGTAGAAGCTAACAATTCGTGGTGTAAAGAAAACATCTCGGATAACATTGTTTACTAAATAAATCTTGTGGATTGACTTTCCTGCAATGCACTTGCTGAGATTACAGCTTGAATTGTCCTCTCAGAAAATATCATTTAAATTTTGCGTGGCTTTTACATTGATTCAATACATCCAGGAGAGAAATCGTGTTCCTGTGTTACTTTGGACAAGTGATAATAATTGTGTAGTCACACCCATAGTAAAAATATAGTATTAGTATTAGTGCCATAAAAATCTGTTTATTTAACTGTTTGTTTAATTTATATAATACATTTTCTTTATAGGTTATTATCGTAATTACTTTATGTATTGTAACTAACATTCTGTGTTGTTATTCTCCCTACCGGGTTAAATTGAATGAAGTCCATTTTTGCAAAAAACTTTAATAAATATGAGTTACCATAACTAATATTATGGTATTTAAAAACGAAGACTTAAAAGAGCTATGAAAACTTTTAATTGAACGGAAGTTAACATTTTGTGTGGTACAAAAATATCTCTGAGAGTATTATCCAGTAAAGAGATCGTTGTGGGTTGACGTTCCTGCAATCCACTTGTTGAGATTACAGCTTGGTTTGTCCTCTCAGAAAATATTATTTAAATTTTGTGTAGTTGTTATGTTGCTTCATTCCGCCCTAAAGAGACATTACATTTCTGTGTTACTTGTATATAGCTGTTTTGAGAGAAGTTATCACCTATAAACTCGTAAAATAAACGTGAAGTTTTTTGTAACTGTAATCTTCAAAATAATAGTGTTTACTTTCGGATTTTCGTTCAAATATAGCAGTTTTTTTACGGGAAATTACAATTCCACAATGTTTCATAGCGAAAATAGCTCTTGTTTCCTTTAACATAAATTATTATCTTTGTTGTTGGTTGAATGATTTATTTCCATAAACTGAACTAGCGCATTGGTTCTGTCTTATTCAACCCTATCCTTTCGTACCCAGTAGGGATCATTTCTGGCTGGTTTATACCTTCCACTTGAACCTACCTCTGGGCACAGCAAAAACTGATGTGTCACTTAAATCTAGGCAACCTTATGGATGTCCAGGACCGGCGCATCACCATCCGCAAATTTCGAGATTCTAGAGTGCAAGGGTTATTTGATAGGTCTAGTCTAATGCGGGAGATGAATGTTGGATATGGTGGGGTTTGTTTCTTAAGTATCACAGCTTCTTCCTAGCCTCAGCAAGGGTGTGCTACCTGCCTGCTTACACTGGAGAGGCTGTTTGAAAACTGGTCTCCTCTTCTTCCGGGTGGACATGAATTTGAGATTAGTGCCCTAATTGTTCCTTAGGATCTCGTAAAGAGGCGCCCCGTACCACCTAACCTTACCCAGCCTGAATATCCTCTCACTACGGAAGCAGCGCTAAGTTTCTTACAGGACTAAGTGCAATATATAAGCTTCTTGTCTTAAGAGAACAAAAAAATCCCTATCCTTTCGCTGGTCAACAACATTTTACAAATAGATCTCTCGAACAGTGCATACAAATAGCCTAAGATCTCAACTTTACAAGGTTAAATCTAACATGTAATGTTTATTCGTGACACCCGGTCCGTTGTTTTAGGTATCCTATAGGAAGGGAATCCAGTTATAAGAAGTACAATACCGACTTGACGTCATTCTGACAACAGAATAACACAGGAATGACTTATTTTATTTGTTGACAACTCGAATTTATTCTATTTATAACCAAAGCTGCATTGTTCACTTTTATTTTAAATCATCGTTTTGCTTACGGAAAGACTTGATGCCATGAAATAGTAGTTTTTAGTATGGGAAATCATGGTTTTGGATAAAAAGAGCATGTAATATAAATAGGAAAATCTGTACCGTACAGGAGATGGATATTGAAGAAATCATAATTTCCAGTTGTAAAAAATTTAGATTTGATTCATAAACGTCTAAAATATAAAGAATGCATTACTCGTATTATAAAGGATCTCAGGGCTTGATATACAAAAACTTATATTGTGTCTTCCGGAGGCTAACAAGTTCCTGATTGTTTAGTTTGAGAGATTGCAAATAAGATTAAAACTAAGACAACTACAGCCTGATATGGAAGGACAGGTTATAAATGAGATAGATAGGGTGCATTTAACGAGGAAGGATACCAGCTTGTATAGGATGGAGCTAATATAGCTCCTTGCCTCGCTTTATTCGAAGATGAAGACGTCCAGCTCATCCAGGGCTACAGTGGGATCCACTGAAGAACTGGTTATTTGTAACATCTTTTTGTTGTTGCTGGCAACACGGTAGGACACATTATAATCCATCGCACCCGAGGGGAGTTCAGCGCGTGACAACTTCGGCAACCGCGTTCACAAAGGGCATCGGGGATCCATATATCACTTCTGCCGAAAATGAGTTCAATAAATAGGGCATTGAGACCCCTAACGGCATTTATTTGCTAAAGAGAGAACTAAATGCGAGACTGTGTGAGTAAACGCGGCTGGACCATTTTTCTAGGACGGCTCCGATGGTGCGACTTCTAACGAGTGCGAGAAAATCAAGACTCAAGACGGCACTACTCTACTCATTATGGAACAAAGTGCGAGGTTTTATGAGTGACCGAGACCGGACTATGAGGTGCTCAGATCGCCTCTGAAGGTACAACTAACTAATCGGGTGTTTAATGGACGTTCTTGGACGGTGGACATACATACAGACTCGATGTGTGCACCAATTGGAGACGGCCGATAGATCTATCGATAGGTCCAATGGTCACTGGATAAGTTCAGCAGTTCATTGATTTTACATATTAGTGCCTTGAACCATTTCAACTGACATCAAAGATTATTCTACTGAATATTAAAAACTAAAGCCTACTCTACTGTAGATATTGTACACAGGCCTCCTTGAAATCACGTAGAAGTTCAACAATACAAACCAAAAACACTTACAATACAAACAATACAAACGATACTAAAACAACACTAAAACGAGGGGGACCGTAGAGAAACTTAGTTGAGGAGAAGGAGACCGCAGGTATGGCCAGGGTCCCGCCTCGAGTAGGCACGGCACTGTCGCTGCCCGGCGCGACCTTGGTGGTGCGCCCTTCTATCCAGAGGGGTGGGGTGGCCGCCAACCGTGGCGTGTCGCTCTGTTACAGTTAGCCTTTTGTGCGTTCCTTTGATGACTCTATAAGGTTTGCTACATACGTCTTCAGGCGGTAGGGAAGAGTTGTTACAAACTAACTGTTCGGACGTCTAAAAGACATTCCTGGACAGCGGCGGTCAGACAGACAAACAGACTGGACGTCGGGATATCCACCAACGAAAGACGGCAGTTATATCGATGATATCCAATTATCAATGGATAAGGTCACCAGTTTATTGACTTTGGCATAGGAATACCCTACAATATTTCATCTTATATCAAAGAGTATTATAATAAATATTAAAAACCAAACCCTACTATTAATACTGGACGTGTTGTAAATACTGCACAGTAATACAAACCTCATCCACCTAATTCAAGTGACATGGACGCGTGCAATCAGGTATCCGACCTTTAGACCATCAGTATATCACGTATTTGACTCAAGTTTGTTCTGAAAATAAGGCGTCTAATATTTTGAGACTATGTGCATGGCATGGCATTGGAGAGATAATATTGTAGGCCTAATAAATAAGTGTTATAGATATATAGTGAAATATAGAAATATGTGGAAATTTTTAAACCAATAATTTGATATAATAAATTCGATCGTGGTATCGGCCATTTACCACACCGCAAACCAACTTGCGCATAAATTAACCAAACCTTACAGCAAGTACATAATTCCAATAAGAAACATTCAATTTCTACATTTTAAATTCTAATTCTACTTCTACATTCAATAACAACCAAAAAAAGGCATATCTCACAATCATAATCACAATCACTGAATCTGTTATCCAGACACGGATAGAATTACTGTCAATAAACAATATTGTTTACTAGATCTATCTATGTTTTCTTCTTACACAAACATTTTTTTTTTATCCGGGTAGACAAACATATAGATTAATATTATTGTTATCCGAGCAGTTTTGGTAGTTTTACTTATACTCAATGAATTATTACTATATATTTTAAAACTTACCTAAATATTATAAAACAATGTTTATGACAATATGGGCACAAGCTTTACGTGTTCAATTATTTTCACACGTTAGTGTCGGTCGTTATACCGATAGTGATTAATCAGTGTTACAGACAACATACCACTGACTGCTGGCGGCTGTACAGCTGAAGGTCATAATAAATCAGTGGTAATCTGTGACACTGTAGTCGGGCATGTGTTTGCGTGTTGAATTGCTGTTAAACAAACTGCAGTCGGGGATTGATTGTTCATTACCAAGGTTTCATTCGATCGTTATATGAAGTTACATACACTTAAACCATTTTAGAAGGGACCACTACTAGCTTTTTTTGAAGACTAACATTTGCACACTCTTTTAACATCGTTAAATCAAAATCAAAATTGTTTTCACTAGAAGTAATATCTATCCGTTACACAAAATTCCACAAATGTGAATATTTCACAATATACTATGATACTTATTGAATACAATACCTTATAGTATTTTGTTCACAGTACAATAATTATTGTTATATTTTCATTTTAGTCATCTTTCCAACGTCACGTCATGTGCATTGTCTCAAAATATTAGACGAAAAAGATTAAATTGTTAACTCTGTTACCAATGAAGGATTGCATTGACAGGACAGCTACTCATTAAGGTATCAAAATAATGTGAAATTTTTAGTAATCTGTTTACCAGTTTTAATCGATTAAGTGAAAAACGTTTAAAATCCCATTGGACTGATACAACTTCAGTGTTCAGCCTGACAGAAGTTAGTAGGCTATATTTGTTCAATAATAGTACAGCACCATAAAATGGTACCATAAACATCACATAGCTTAATATACCAACATCCCTTCGAAGCTCGTAGGATAGTTTTCTATTCGTACTGTAGTAACTGTAGTCCATGCATTTAAATAATATCTCTGGACTGTAGGCCTGCCGGATTGAAAATCACCAACAGGCAGTATTACTGCTGGGCTTGGCACTCAAAATAGAGAATGATACAGGTTAATAGTAGCAATAATTTAGTATTAAGATGGGTTAGGACTATATAACAGTTCAAACTTGCGTTAATACCAAAACTTGTATCAAACATTGGGGTAATCATAAAATCAATCTCTTCAAATATGTTAATTTTTTTAGCAATTCTACTATAACTCTGTGAGTTGTAACATTAGAAACAAATCACGTAATTTAAACATACTATTCATTGCTTTAAATAGATTCTAAAGACTTGTTAGTCACTAAAACACTTGAAAACCAAAACCAGGAGATACAAACACCCAAAGAAAGTGTAATCTGGTTTTAGGGAAGGATTAAATAAATGTATTAATAGCTGATTTATATACACTTGAAAACAAACAAATTTTGTATTTTGTTGTTGAAATTACTCCTGCTAATTAATGGAATGCAAGTTTAACTTTCAGGTTAAATTCATATCGAAATTATCATCACAAGCCTAAGGGTGGAAAGCAATAGTATGTATGTGTAACCGAAGTACGCTGTAGTAGTCTTGCGATTCGCAGCTGGTGGAACACAGTTTTTTGTGGTGGGAGAGTCCGGTGGGGGGAAGGACGTCAGAAAATCCATTGCTTGAACGATGCATACGGTGTACACTCATAATATTCTTATATGAAAATTGGTACCAAATTAATTTTGTTGTTATAACAATTAGTTTATAACTGGAATATAACACGGTTATGATTAGTATGAGTATTTGTGTGTGTGTTACTCAGTAAATATGCACGATTTCCACATGTATCAGCACTAGAATTCGATCGCGTGTTTGAATAAATTATATTTCCAACACTAATGTTGAGTTTGTAATTTACTTCTGTCAGTATTTACTTCATTGTGTATTTTTCCTTTTCCCGATATATATATATATATATATATATATATGCACATACTTTATCAATCAGTATTGTGTTATTAAAACTTAAATAATGTAAGTTTCCAATTAACATTCTGTGTGTTCACTCTCACCAGTTTCTGGTGAATGAAATCCAGCTACTACCTGAATGTGTGCAAGACAACTAAACAGATGTTTCCAAACCCAGATCTTACTTTACGTCTAAATCTGAATACATACTTACTTAATATTTTGAGGCAACAACCACTTATAAAATCAATTGCTCTTTCATCACCGCCAACCCAGATTATTATATTGTAATTAAAAAATTTTTATGAAAGTGAAATCTCGTTGTTGGTTTTATGTACTAAATTATATATTACTGTGTTCAACTAAATATTCAAGTTAGATTTGTTGCATATTAACAGTAAAGAAAATGACTAGGCATTACATAAGTACTAATACTGTATAAACGTAGACCTGACACATATAAGTTTTTATTTGGCTAGAAGTTAACACTTTTTGGTGTACATAAAAGATCTCGGAGAATATTGTCCACTAAAAATATCTTGCACGTTGACTTTCCTGCAATCCACTTGTTGAGATTACAATTAGAATTGTCCACTTGGAAAATATCAACATATTTTGTGGTTGATACGTTTCTTCATTCCGTCCTGGAGAAAATAGTGTTGCTGTGAAATAGTTGTCTTGAGAGAGATTATTTAAAGGGTTATAAACTCCACAGGGATTCCAGGTAACATAAACGTGATATTATTTTAGCTTTAATCTTCATACTATTCGTTTTTACATTTAGGATTACGGTCAAAGCTTGTTATTTTTAAAGAGCAATATAAATTCCACAATTTCATATTATGATTCTTTTACAATAACCTATTATGATTGGATTTCGAAGAACTGTCTTTTCCATTCATTTAACAAGCGCATCGATTACAGTGTTATATAAGGATTTCTTCAATCCCTCATATTCCCACTGGCTAATTAAACGAAACAAAAATAACTGTACCCATACGAAAAACAATCCTTGTTACTAATTAGCCACCTAAATTGAGTATTGGTTTTAATTATTAGTAATACAGAAACCACAAGCATATAAATATATACATGAATAAATGCATTTCTTTATCATAACTGTATAAATTGAGATTGGCCAAAGTTCAATTTATTACAATAATGTTAAGTATTATTAATTCATAAGTATATGACAAATTATAATAATGAGTCGTGTTTCTATATCTTATGGTAATGTTTTACCATGAGGATTTACCTCTTTGTTGGTAAAGTCTACGGCTGATTGAAATAAAATGTTATAACTGCCTTTAGGTTGACTCTGAATTGATCTTTTTCTCCTACTCAAA
This sequence comes from Homalodisca vitripennis, assembly GCF_021130785.1. NCBI lineage: Eukaryota > Metazoa > Arthropoda > Insecta > Hemiptera > Cicadellidae > Homalodisca > Homalodisca vitripennis. Next base: position 163,497,168 of record NC_060207.1, on the reverse strand, counting down.
GTTTATAATTTATAAAGAAATATTATTAAACATGTATCTCAAAATCAAGTATCGTGTTTTCTTGATGATAAGTAAAAAGAACAATACAAAAGTATACTTACTATTATAAAATCATAAGATTTATTATCTCTAGCAGTGCGATGTGGAATGATGCAGATTGTCTCCACATGATGCATTGTGATCAGTTATTAGGGCCGCAATACATTTGTCATACATGACAGCGTTTTCCGCCTTCACTGCAATTTGCTATGTTCACTCACAGTACGTATATTTATTATTTGATCGGTACATTACGCACTAAACAAAATAGTTTTACTTTTTTAATTGTACTAAAATATAATACATTGCCTTTTAGACAAAGATTTGGCTAATCTTGATTTTAAAGGACTACCCAACTCACCCTTAATTCTTCTTAACTTGTAAAGCACATTGTCTTGTAAATATGCCGATAAAAGACATCCCTATATTATTTTACGAATAACCGCTCAATTACGCAATTATTGTTTTATTTAAAAACACAATTAAAGTTAGTTGTTACAGAAACGTTTTATTTTTTATCGCAATCAATTACGAGTGAAGTTATTTGAATAGTAACCAAGTGGAATTGTTAAAAGTATATAATGGAAAACAATAAAAAATAAAAATCTCAAAATAAAAAAGATCTTGGAAATTATATTACCATTTTCTAAATTCCATAGTGAAACACTTGTGCACTAATATAATAGTTCACTGCTACAGTTTAGTTGTTGTCTACGTAAATATGGACATAAATTGAGAATAATAATTTAACACTTTTCATTTAATTGTGTTTTTGCGGACACGAGAACGAACTTGTACCTGGTTTTTTACACCTTTTTGTTACAAAAGAATATCAGTAATAACATTTATTTTATATATACATGTACCTGATAATAATAAAACCTGTAAAAGAAAAATGTATTTTATTAAAATTTCTGATTATTATTAACAAAATTAAGTATTTGCTCAAGTTTCAAAAAATAAGTAAATGTGTACCAAGAGGAATTTGTATAAATAATGCATTATTTGTACAAATGACAATCACAATATTTAGTATCGGAAAGAACATTTTTTTCATTCATGAAATAACTTATTAAAATTTCAAACACAATACACTTAACATCTAATATATCTTAAAGATGGAGAAGTCATGTTTTTAACATAGCTTCCAACTAACTTCGGTTTTGCCTTACCACTAATCTTCTCCTATATTGTGCAAACGTGGTTTTATTATCGTAGAACTACACCCAAGGCATTGTTTAGGATGTAGGTCATTTTGGGAATGGTTGTGAGCTCATATAAGTTTGCCTGTTTAATTATTTAATCAGTTTAATTTTCTTTTGATTTATAAGGCAGACCACGCTTTTTGTATTTACGGTGAACATTCCATCTTCTGTAACACATTTTTCTTTCTCTGACCCCCTATTTTAATTATAAAAAAGCAAATAAAATTATTAAAAGTTTTGAAAACGCCGAAAAGGTCCATCGTGATCATAGACTGTGGGAAAATTATGACGAAAATACAAGTCAATCATCTGAAAATTATCTTTAACCTTAGCTACAATGTGCTTTTTAATTTGGTTTTAATTAAGTATTTAAAACAAGTCCCTCCATGCATCGTTTATTACTGACATGCATTTAGTGGTACCTTGCATAATGGGGCTTTCGAATAAGAAACGTGTTTGACCTTGAACACTAAAATTCATAATAGTAAAGATATTTTTTATACAATTTATAATTATTATTAACTCATATAAATATTATATAGTATTTTCATCCAAATTTATACTATATACTTAATTGTTTTAAATAACAAATAAAAATAGAATTGTGAGAACTTTCATGGAACTGTCCAAGGAAAGTTATTCTACGAATAAGTTAAGTATGGCATAAAGGGGAGCTATTGTATCTGTGGGTCAGATTCGATCGAATATTACTTAGGAAGTAATTGTGTGGATTTCATATTTCCATGTAATTACATGTTGTAATTCACTAACATGTTTATCTTCATGGCTATAGGTAAGAAGTGCTGACAAAATAGGCTGAATTCATCAAGTTGCTTATAAGGTCGTCCCTAATGCCCTCTTTTATAATTTGACCCTGTTAAAGATGAGACGAAAAACAATCTGCAGGCGCCCTCTTAATGGATATTTCTCTCTCTACTTCTTTCTCAATTCATCTTTACGTGATCCACTTAGAGCTTTTGTAATTTGGACGGTAGCGTTTACTAACTATATTCTAAACTGTTATGTAACGTTTTCGCTTTATATTATTATCTTATATTATTCAAACATAAAGTTATCGTGATATAACCAATGCGCAATATAATATTTTTAATGCTTTCTAAATTTTGTTCTTAAGGCTTAATCAATAATTGGCAATTCAATGATTACGTCTAAAGTCAATTTCAAGTTGAATGTTAAATCCGGTATGTAGCAAAAAACAATTCCAACAAAATTGACCGTTCCTGAATTGGATATTAGATTACGATACATATGATAACAGTTGTACAGGAAAAGCAATAACACTGCCGAGCGTAAAAGGGTACTGTGGTTGCCGGCTCTCGAATTTACGGCTTTGCGTAATATCTCCACAACAAAGGAATCGGAATTGTAGTGTCATTGTCGTTTGCGTAGCGTCCAGAATGTCCTTTTGTTCCCTACTTCAGGTTATCGTAACACTGTAAACAAAATTATGTTTTCTTAACGTATGTGTTTATACTTTATAATGAGCAAACATATGTTACGTTATTAGTAATCTTAATAGTATTTAATAGATTTAGTGTTATTTTAATTTTACACTCTAGGCGGGATATTTATTAAAATTATATTACATTTGTTTAAAGTTACTGACAAACAGCATTTATTTGAAATACATTACGTACCCTAATTTGTATGAAATAATTTACATTATTTCGATTTACCACAAGATATGAGTTGAATTATTACACTATCTAAATTGCGTTTTTCAAATCTAGATACATTCTTTTTTATAGAAATTTCTGACAAGGAATTAAAAACCCATTAAAATGAGTAGTTATTTTAAATATCAATAAATGAATTTTAAATATAGTGTAAAATATTTCTATTGCGAAAATTCCCATAACAAATGCATTGCAACAAAAATACCGGGTGTCTTACAAGTCCAACTTCTCTCCCTCCTCGCATTATTTAATTAATTTTTAATAGAGAATGAGTGATTTACTATGATGGATGTTTATATGAAAAACTAGGAGTATTTTGATGTACCAAATTTTGGAATCCGAAACCAAAATGAGGGATTTTGGTGGCAATTAACAACTTTTAATTAGAAACCCCAAGAAAGTGACACCGAATTTTAAGGGAATTATAAAAATAAATAGAATGACGGTATAATGAAACCCCTACAGTTAGACTACATCATACGTTATTGTATAGCCCATACATCATTCACTCACTAGATATTTTGAGAACTTACGACACGAAAATATAACAAAAGTTAATACAAGAAACAACAAATATGATTAACATACCATTTATTAGGTTTTTTTTGTCTGATCGAAGCCCATTAGAAAGTCCTAGAAATACCATTAGCTGGTTTTGCCATGTTATCTCTTATAGGTTACCAAATAGTATGTAAAACATTCAGTTCACTTTGACACAGTAACTGGACTAGAATTAAGGCCTAAAATAATTACCATATACAATTTCACGTAACATGTGAAACCTCTTAACCATGAAAATTGTAACAATATGTATTAAAAGACGCCGTTTCAAAAATTAAGTATATCTCCACAGTTTATTTAATTAAAAGAGTCTTTACTTTAAGGACTTCAACTTTAGAATTAGACCACTGTACGCTAACATAGATAAATTGTTTCTGAATTTGTTGAATCTATTCAATATCAATTAATAGAATACTAAAGAAAAATTCGACATACTTCACATTTAATAATAACTGTTTCTATCTCCGGCTCCAAAAACTGATATTTACATTTAATTCTTAAATGGATCAGAAAATTTTAATATATTTCAATAACTATCACTTTCCTCAGGATGGTTAAAAATGTCATTTAAATCAATTATGCTCACTTTGTTTTTGAAGAAAAGTATATTATTCTATGTAATAAGGCAAGTCCTCCAATAATTTGCTTCCTTATATTGTAAGTCCTCATATGGAAATGTTGTAATGAAAACAGTTTAGTACACATATTTACGCAATTGTTTTGACGAGAGGTTTATAGGCACCTCATGAATATTTTATATTAGACATACACATATTATACACATAAGTTTCCTCCACATTTATTGTTTTTGTGAAGAAAGCTGTACAAAATTGTACTTTTTATATGTATTTTTACATAAAGGTTCAAGTGGAATTATTTATCTAATTACTTTTGTTAGCGGATTTTATAATATAGCATTTTTATATGACCAATCTCAACAACTAAGGAGCCAAAGTAGCAGCTATAAGTTATACATTCACAGTTTTTTTTATATCTGATGCCTTCATTTGTACCCATGGGACCAATGTAAAAAGTTTGCTAACGCTCTGCTAAATAGCATGAAGTGACATGTACCGTAATAAATCACAATTTTGCTTATAGATAGATTAAGCTTTATGCACAGCTTTTTAAGGCTATAAGTTTTCTACTTTTCGAGATATTATGCAAATAGAGAGACAGACAGAAATAAAATTTGTCTATAACCTCGAGTAATAGTCTTCATCATCATTCAACCTCTTAATAGAACATATTTAATTCAAGTTAATTCTTACGTACTTAATAATAGAGCTTTTATACCAAATTTAGGGCTTGTAGACATTGTATTACTAACTTAATAATATGTATTAGATAACATTTCAAAGAATAAATAATTGCTTTAATGGCCATTAATTATATGAGAAATATTGATTACGCTGTTTCAAGTTATAATTTTACAAAATCTCTGTACATAGGGAAGAATGACTGAAGGTATATCAGTATATAGGTATTATCAGTATACATAACTTATAAAATAATTATATTATAAACTAACTTGAAATGGACAGTTTTATTGCTATAAAACCTGAAACAAGAGATGAAAGTAATAATTTAGGCTACTATTAGGATATTAAATAATAAAACAAGGAAATAAAGAAGGAGTATTTTAATAAAATCATACCTAATTGATCATTGTTCTCAGGGCTTAAGTACCTTAGTGGATTACTGTTGTAAATCAGTAATAAATAAGAACTTAAATATTATCTTGGATAGTATTTTTAAGATTTATAAATAAGTAAAAGTTTTATATTAAAATTCTACACATACACTCACTTCTCATTCAGTACATTTTCATGTTTCGTTATATAATTAAACTTAATTTGTTGTTAAAATGAACATATATAGTGTAAAGCTTAGGTAAATCACGTTTTAAAATTTGAATAAGTTAAAGCAGTAAACAACCGTAAAGAACATTTACGATTGTAGAAAAAGAAATATCACTCAAACACACATTAGTCTGGTAAGCGCGGTAAAGTTACATTTATACCGGCTTACGTAGGAGGAGTGAAACAGTAAATTATTTTACGGCAGGAAACAGTAGGGCACGCTGTTTTTCCACTATCCCGGGCGTTAATGTTTACATTGCAAAATGTCGACAACAGGTCACCAAACCATTGTAGCCATTCTGGAAATTATTTTTACACAATTTTGTGCATTAGTGATTTCAAACAGAATTGTTGTTATATTATAAACTTTTTCATTAGCTAATTACATTTTACATTGCTTTTGTAAGGATTGCTTTATAACGCGTGGTAACGATGTTTTATTTGTTTTTAAAGTTCAGCGACCCCAATTAGGCGTATTTAGTTGTGTAGATCTGCGAGTGTGACTTTTTTAGTTTATTTAGATACAATAAAAACACTTGAAGTGTAGTAAAATTATTTAATATCCCTGCAACAAATATTTTAAAATGTAATCAGTGTAATTCTCCCGTTTAAATTTTACTTTTACCTTATTAAAAATTACATAAAATATAGGTAGTACGAAATGCAGTGTACTTAATTATATTTTTAACCATAAACAGGCAAATTGTGTATTGTTGTTTATGCTATATTTAATAAGTGCTGTGAATGCTGTATGTTGATCATATTGCATTCTTCAGTATTCGAGTGACTATTGAAAATCATAAAACTAATAGAAACCAATTGTTACCTGTAAATATAAACAAGTAAATTCAAAATTCTAATAAAACTAGGTTCTTAAAAACAGTTAATGTTATCTATTTGATACACTGTGTGTCATAAATTGTATGCACAATGAGGGATATTAAAATGTATATATTTAATTAAAGCAAGGATTAAATGTACAAATTAGTGCGTAATAAAATCACCAACAAATTGATATGATAATGAATAATTTTGTTCAAATATTTTAAACTGCTAAAACTATCTTATTAGTACCTATATGAAACATTTGATACATGAAAAGTGTATAAAATTTATTCTAGTTTAAACATAATATCATAAAAAATATTAAGATTAGAAAGTAGGAGATATAGAGTTTAAATCAATCGTTTAAACAGGAACGACCCATGTTTAATTTACTAAATAGAAAGTCGTTTGTTACATATTTCAAAAATATCGTATATGTTATACTCTCCTCGTTTAAACAGGAACGACCCATGTTTAATTTACTAAATAGAAAGTCGTTTGTTACATATTTCAAAAATATCATATATGTTATACTCTCCTCGTTTAAACAGGAACGACCCATGTTTAATTTACTAAATAGAAAGTCGTTTGTTACATATTTCAAAAATATCATATATGTTATACTCTCCTCGTTTAAACAGGAACGACCCATGTTTAATTTACTAAATAGAAAGTCGTTTGTTACATATTTCAAAAATATCATATATGTTATACTCTCATCGTTTTAAACAGGAACGACCCATGTTTAATTTACTAAATAGAAAGTCGTTTGTTACATATTTCAAAAATATCATATATATGTTATACTCTCCTCGTTTAAACAGGAACGACCCATGTTTAATTTACTAAATAGAAAGTCGTTTGTTACATATTTCAAAAATATCATATATGTTATATACTCTCCTCGTTTAAACAGGAACGACCCATGTTTAATGTACTAAATAGAAAAGTCGTTTGATACATATTTCAAAAATATCATATATGTTATACTCTCCTCGTTTAAACAGGAACGACCCATGTTTAATTTACTAAATAGAAAGTCGTTTGTTACATATTTCAAAAATATCATATATGTTATACTCTCCTCGTTTAAACAGGAACGACCCATGTTTAATTTACTGAATAGAAAGTCGTTTGTTACATATTTCAAAAATATCATATATGTTATACTCTCCTCGTTTAAACAGGAACGACCCATGTTTAATTTACTAAATAGAAAGTCGTTTGTTACATATTTCAAAAATATCATATATGTTATACTCTCCTCGTTTAAACAGGAACGACCCATGTTTAATTTACTAAATAGAAAGTCGTTTGTTACATATTTCAAAAATATCATATATGTTATACTCTCCTCGTTTAAACAGGAACGACCCATGTTTAATTTACTAAATAGAAAGTCGTTTGTTACATATTTCAAAAATATCATATATGTTATACTCTCCTCGTTTAAACAGGAACGACCCATGTTTAATTTACTAAATAGAAAGTCGTTTGTTACATATTTCAAAAATATCATATATGTTACACTCTCCTCGTGGTTTTCTTCAAATAATTCATAAAAAACACGTATAATTAGTTTCTACAACGTGTTATACTGCAAAATAATCTAAGGAATTAAATAAGAAAATGTGAAAATGGCTTTTTAAAACTACCGCTTGAAGGCAAACGGAATTAATAACCTTGTAATACACTTTATGGGTAAATGAATAGTAACCGATTCCTGAACTAATTGATCAAACAATAACGGCACTTGATTGGATGATACAGTGAAGTCATTGTTCCCGTCTGCCAATCAGGCAGCGCAACGTTGTATTCAATTTTACCCTCAAATCGTCTCTGGTATTCAACAATAAACAAGTCGCTATTATACATAGCATACTGAAACTTACTGAAACACTGAATTCTGTTTATTGGATAAACAGTATTCGTATTGTTATTGTAGCACTAATGGTCGTAGAACTGTTAAACAACTTTCACATAATTTAGATTTAAAAAGCGGATAATTACACTATCAAGGATTTAAAAATTTTATTAAACATATCAGATTCCATGATGGACAGGAACTGTACATAACTGAATGATTACAACGCAAGCTCAATGGTTAGCTTACAGCTGGAGTAACAGTTTGATACTTTACAATTTTACAAATTTCTCATTCAGAATTCCTTCTCATCTTATATTCATGAAATAATTTGTTTCTAATAGAAGCGGCCATAACTTTCTGGACTTTAGGAGAATTCTGAATTCATTGATTTTGATTACATCTTGTCATCAAATATTCTGAATTCATCTGTTTTTGACTGTACCAAATGTTTTAAGAACCCATACTGTACATTGATTTCTCATACTAACGTTTATTATATATTTTAAATAATTATACTTTCTGTACGTGGACGTTATTTTCGTGTTGTGAGTTAAGACCAAGAATAACTATGTGCCCTAATTATAGAAATATTTTGGTAGGTTTCAGAAGGATAAAGTATCGACTTGACATCAATATATTACGTGTCTATCATCCTATACTAGCTGTAGCTGATTACACAAGTTGTTACATTTAACAGATCGGCACCAGAGTTCCCATTTTTCGGCTTTTGCTTTTTTGCTCCTGACAGCTTGAAAATGATATTATGTTCGACTTACTAAAAACACATAATTTTTATACAGATGTAGTAATTTATAACAAAATATTCCCTTGATTAAAATTAAATTAAAAATAATTTAAGTGTGATATTTAAATACCATGAAGGATATAAAGTTATAATATAAGAGTAAATGTAAGTTAAGTGCTTTTTAAGCGTTACTGTAAAACATCCACCGAATGTTTATAATTTGAATAATTATATACTAATTTGGAATTACAAATAAGGAATGTTATTCTGAAATTTAGAATTTATAAGTTATTGGCTTATAGTCACCTCCAACGGAACTCGTTGTAGAGTTGAAGGCAGAAATTGTATTTTGAAATTTTTTCATCTATACTTCGTGTCAAGTAAGGTTTATTAGTGTCTCTCATTCTACCTTGACAGTGAAAATCAAAACCATATATATCTTGAAGAACGTACATTTAAATATTAGAAACTTCATGCAATATTTAAACAATTCCTAAATAAATATAATTATTAGGGAAATTAAATTCCTTTTAAACATAATTTATGAAAGTTAAACGTGATAACACTTTATAAATTTATGAGTTTTATTTTAAGACTAGTACTGATTAATCAGTAATTATTTATTCAATCCAGATTACGATAATATTACGATATTTTCCACGCACCATATTTAATGGAATAACAAACGCACTATACATTTAAACGCTGCAAAGTGATTGCTGAGTTTACTGATAGAGACCAAATATTTATACCAGACTTACGGCATCTCCTTGGTAAAATGTATAGTAGGCATGTACCAAATAAAGCATTTACCTCACGTTCTGACTTGTATACTTAACGTTATATAACAATTTCTCACATTAATTTCACTACAGTAGAGGCAGATAAATAAATCATTAATAGAACTTTAACTTTAATTTGGTTATTTAATACTAAACTAATATAGCTTGTTTGTTTTGAATAGGATATATTCAAATAAGGAAGAAATGGCCAAATATAAATAGGTGTTTAAAACAAAATGATATTCATTTTTTTCAATACAAATTTATATTTAAAATTCAAATATAAGAATTTATAACTTGGTAAAAGTTGTTAATCTACTACAATGACCAGCTATAATTCTAATTATGTATAAAAAACAGTGGTACTGGGCAGAGGAGTGTAGTGAAATTAAACTAATAACAAAGTGACTTTCCCTGTATTAAAAAATACATTAAAATGTAAGTTGTTATTACTTTCTTTCCTAAATGAACAGGAGTAGGTGTTTGATTTTATGAAAGGCCTAACGTAATGCTCCAATATGCCCACCAAAACCAATATAATCAAGTGACATTGGCCCAAACGAGGGTGTGTTATGATCCGGTCCACCGACCTTACGTTATTGCATATCGTGAACAGATGTTACGTGAACTACATAACAGTTGGTGATTTGCGTCCATTGTTTCAACTTCCGGTGTTATTAAACTTTATTATGTTATGCTTATGTATAAAAACAATAAAACATTTAATTGTCACAATATAAGTACAAACAGAATAGTTTATAAATTATCCTTATCACTATTCTTCTGCAAAATGTTTGTAATTTAGTAGACGTGCAACCTAATGCAATAAAAGGCACTTTTGATATGTTATCTTAAATAAATTAACTATATCACGTAATAAAATATATATTAATGTAATATATATGTAATATATATATATATATATATATATATATATATATATATATATATATATATATATATATATATATATAAAGTCACGTCATAGTAACACATAAATTAACTACATTTTTTATAACTACACTTCAAATACATTTACTTGACTAGGTTTTTTTATAGTTACTAGATTTTACCCACGGTTTCGTATGCAAATTTGTTGATTTTTGTACTATGTGTCACTTCTCATTCGAGTGAATTATATTTCTGTAGTAAATGTAGAACTTGCCTTGTTGCCACGATCAAGAAAATCTGACCAAAAGTGTCCATTTATGGTCATTTTAGTTTACTCCGGTCTTACTATTTTGTCTCATATTTGAAATTGCCTTGTTTTGAAACAAACCTTATACATACATCCACATGTTTCAGAAGCCTACTGAAAAAATTTACAGTATAAAGAGGGTTTAACGTACTTTAAAATTTGCTTTACTTGGATATTTCCGTCCTCTGTGTTCAACAACTATTGCAAAAAAGAATTATTGTTACTATAGGCTTACTCTATGCTTTCACACTATAAAATTAAACAAATTATAACTTTGGTTAGATTAATCTAACATTATGTTTGTGCTCTCATAAAAACAATGTTTAAAGAGAACTGAAGATTGCAACGGACTCTTTCACATAGTAATATTTGTTTGTTGTAATTTAACTTTAGAGAACAAAATGTGGTTTTTTGCAACTGGAGAGGCCAATGAGGCATAGCGCGGAGGGATTTTCGAATAATAAGTATAAGCATTGTTGTTACCCAGGTACCCTAAGAAATTCAATACACAAGTTCAATATAATCAGTTAAATAGTTTACTCATGAAAGTGTAAGAAACAGGATTTCAAATATTGGTTAGAATTTTACTACTAGATACCTTTTTTTAGGCAATTGACGAACTGACTACTTAGCAAGACATAACTTAAAGAGGTAGTTTTTTCTAAACCTGCTCGTGGTAAAATCAAGTCAACTTTCCACCAAGCTATTAGGAAATTTTCACAGATAAGCACTTTTTTCGGTGGAAGATTCCTCAGTGCAATAATGCGGCAAGAAGCTCCTTACAGACATCAATATCCAGATCTGGATCTGTGAGAAGAATCAAAATAATGACGTTTTTAAACAGGTAATATCCGTTATTTAATAAGATTTCAGTTGTCGATAATGACTGCTAAACACATTATTTTGAATTTTGAAATTTTGAGACACTTGTTTGAGAAAGTTTGGAGAAGAACTCAATTTGTAACCTCACGTTCAGGAGATAAGTTAGACGTTAGGATTGGACAGAACCTCTTGGATTCCATTCAATGGGAAGCAATAAGTTTACAAAATTTCTACAATGCTCCCTTTCTTTAATGTAATCTAATCTTATTTAAAATTTAAATTGATACAATATACTACGATGTGTAAAACCTTTAAAATCTTGTTTTTAGAATGAGCACGTCCGTATTAATCTTATTTGCATGTTGTCTCAATATCAGGTGTTTATACAGCTACTGGCATGGGAGCATAGCCCTCTGAACCCGTTTGATCTCTGTGTGTAAAATGAACCAGCTGACATTTTAGGCATATTGGCAAGATAGTATCACGACAGGCCACGTGCAGTGCATCACGATTCTTCAAAGTTTCATGAATAGTCGCTAATATTGATTTTATTTTTATTTTGTCCCTGAGATATTCAGGGTAGCAAACAGTATAAATATTGGCGATTACATGAAGGAAAGTAATTACTAACTCTCAGCTAAATCTTAATAATACTTCCAACACATTGTAGTTCATATTCAAAACATTCGAGACATCTTTTAAACATTTTGGTTTCTGTAATATTCAACGTAATTCCACAAGACGTGTACTATCATAAAACTGGACACTTTTTATATAGAAAGGAAGCTTCATGCCACAATTATAGTCCAATTAATTCTTAAGGTGTCCTGCAAAGAGGCAGAAAAAAGATAAGTTTCTTCAGCTCCTTCAGTGATAGCGTTAGCTAACTAACGCTCGGCCAATAACGAGTATCAAACTATTATTTTACCACGATGATAAACTTTCAGTTCCTTATCAACATTTAAAGAATTAAAATAAAATTATCTTATAAAATAGGTCATCAGTCTTTTAATACATAATATTAGTACTATTCCTCCATATTATGAATTTTGAGTTTTAGTTCTTTCCACCTGAAAAAAGAAACTCAATGTATTTGTTGGAATACAGCTGTCTTGGTTTATTTGGTTCTATTAGGTTTTTCAATCGATAACAAATATTTCAATGTACAGGCCATACCTAAATACTTGATGCAATACGATATTAATACTAGTGGTTTATAACTAAAGAGTCGGTTTATATTTTGTGAGTGGGTAGGGTGACGTTATGTAGGGGAACAGCAATCTGCAGATGGAATCCTGCGGCCTGCCGACTGCCACCAACGACAAACAGCAGCAATGAAGTCACTCCTTTCCTTTGTCTACATTCAAAGCACTCCTTACATAACTATTTTATTAATCGTACATTTTTTTACTTCAAATGTGAACATTTTGCACATAAAAAAATTATGGCCAAAGGAAAGTTTAAATTAAAAAGTAAGTTAAAGGTAATTTAAAACTCCTTGGCCCCATGTTACATAAAACATGTGTTATGCGGAATATCAGAGTGAAGTTGAGTTTCTTCTGGATAAGAAATTGGATTCAGAATAGAAGTAACTCAATTAGCTAAAACATGCAGGTTGTTCCATAACTTTAAATAATTTTCACTTACCTAGTTTCATTAAATGAGTTCTGTTTTCTACGCTTTTCCCTCCGGTGTTCTGCCCTCTGCCTTACCATGTACAACAGCTAATAAATCCTTTAATCTAATTTATGCATGCTTAAATTTTGGAACAGCTGTATATAACTTAAGAAAAGATAAATAAGGATATGCATTTTGTTCGTGTGGGACGATTCATATGACATATTAAACTGTACAAAGCTAAAGTTGCCAAGAGAGAGATCTGGTGGCGGAAATTACACGTCAGATCTGCTATGAGGTAGCATGATACGTGTATTGTTACACGTGCACCAAATAGTCACAATGGGCTACGGAACGTTGAGTTGTATAATATGTTAGCTGTGATGTAAAATTAAGAACACAATAATGTTTATTCTGTTCATTGAAGAAGTAAATTTGTAGTTGTTTTAATATTATAAAGCCGTATTGGTTCTATGGCTCTGGTTTTGGTTTTATAGTTATATATAGTAAAACAAAAATTTGTATGAGGATAGAATAAACTTAAGCGTCCACGAGGATAAGGCTGTAGACAAAAGAGAAGTTGTATGCTTAATTATATGTGTAGCATATTTAAATTTAATTATATATTATCCAAATCCTGTTACATTTTAAGTTATATATTGATTTATATAAATTAATAAAATTCAAATTATCATCAAGTCCCTCAGTACGTGTAGTTTATTTTAATATTGCACTATTAATTAGTTTTTATTACTTACCTAAACCTGTTCGAAATGTAACCAGATCATAGAGACAATTTCTCATAATTTTCTTAAATATTTATTCAACTAATACAAAATCCAAGCAATCCTAGAGGAAGAATTTCAAACAAAAGTTTTTTTTTATAGCTACTGTTTAAAAACTTCTACGTTTAAATTTCTAGGCGATGACTTTTTGTGTAAATAATTATTACGAGTCCTTTTGAACTTTCTAAATTCTCTGAAAATAATATTTTTTAAACCATAGATAGCCTAAGAATGTTAAATCTTTATAGCTAATAGTCCAGAAAAATAAAATAATATCTTTGTTTACATATTGAAGTACTTTATTACCAGCAAATTGACTAACAAATAAAGTTTTACTGCTTGGCAATATTAAAATGTTTAGTTTTGAAAGTATTTTACTGTGCCTGTTTGGGGTTTTATGGACAATAATATTTTTATTGCTTTTGCCAATATAAGATTTTTAAAAGCAAAGAAAAGTAAAATGAAAATAATATATTTTATATGAACACATATAATAAATATTTTGAAACGTTGTACAAAGAAAGATATTAATTTTTATTAATCGATTTTCGTTTTCCTAAAAGGTTGGGTCAAAATTTCTTAAAAATAACGATTTAAATTTTTCATAAGATTCAGTACAGGAAAGATGACGAACTATAAAATATGTAAGTTTATTAGGTGTTAAATAGAGCAGTGCATTGAGATGATAAGTGTGATAAATACATGGAAATAGCTATAACAACACTGTTATAGTTTAAATATTAGTGTCTTTTATACATTGTACCAAATAAATTTAAAAACGGTTTTAAGCTATTAATCACATATTCCATGCACAAATGACTCGCTGTGTTTAATTTAGCGAAGAGGTATTGTGACAAAGTGAGTTATTGGGTACACAAATGATGTTTGATCTGTGTGATTATCGGGGTAATTTACAGTAGCATGATGTAATGCCATATGGTTGGATTTAAAAACCATCTAGCGATGAGAATTATTAAAATTTACAGTATTTTCGGAATTATTGATATCATTATTGATATCATTTGTTTTAAACATATTATTAATTTGTCCCTACCGACGATGGATGA
The DNA here is from genome assembly GCF_021130785.1 of Homalodisca vitripennis. NCBI lineage: Eukaryota > Metazoa > Arthropoda > Insecta > Hemiptera > Cicadellidae > Homalodisca > Homalodisca vitripennis. The sequence goes on along the minus strand of NC_060207.1, from coordinate 163,482,096 downwards.
TCTTAAAGAATAAAGACATTAGGTCCATTGGCCACTCTTATGTGTTGCTATAAGAGAAACATAACCTTTAAAAATTAGGCATCAAATCCCTTACTCAGGTGTCGTATCGTAAGTCTTTCTTGGCATTACATAGTAAATGTATGACATTATTCCGACCAGGTACAGTCAGGATGTTGTATTTAAATGGGTAAATGTTGTGTAAAATGTTAAAATGCGTAATTAATTACTTACAATTTTGCCGATGAAGACGCTATAGCAAAGTTTGATAATAGAGTATTCTATAGCACAAACATAAATAGCTCTATAAATATATTTGTGAAGAAATGCAGCTCTTTAAAAATTTGCTAATATTAAGTATGCAGTGCTCATTCAGTACTGTAATGGATATACTGTATAAATGTCCTGTGTTACTATCTTAATTTTGGAAGCAATCTAAAGCCAGTTATGAAACCCTATTATATATATTCCTAATCCAAAACATGCAAAATCGACTATGGAACAAAATATACTAAAAATGGATTGCAATGACCATAAATATAAACACGATTCCATTGAATGGTGTTTTATTTACGCTACCAAGCAAACTCCATTGGAAATTGGACCATTGGAATTGGAAATATAACTCACCCGAAAAAAAATTCTTGTGCTACAAAATGCGTTTGAAGCTGCGGGTAACTGCTACTTACGTATAAGGTAATTTTTACCCACTAAGAAAATCATTTGCATCTTATTGATTATGATAAATAACATAACATATGTTAACCCACAGATAGAAATATATACTAAGAAAAATCGGGATTCAAAATACAAGATGCTAAAGAATTCAAAGGCTCTTATTTGGCAGAATTGTGCGGTAAAACCGATGGATGAAAGTAACACAATTTCATAATAATATATTGTACGAGGGTTCATGTATTTATTTTGACAAGTCCCGTGTAAAAAAACGTAACAGGTCGCTCAAAAACCGTGAAAACAAAAATGTAACAGAAAGGTAAAACATGATGTAATGTAAATAGAAAACAGAAAACGTATAAGATTCTTAAGCATCACAGTGTTAAATATACTAAAGGTCATATAATGGCTTACGGAGAAGAATTTCCCTTATATGATTCTCCGAGAGTCGTGGATTAGTGGCATCCGGATCAGTCATGGACATTGGGTCTATTACATATAAGGTAGACCATTAATTTTAATTAGGTTCGATCTGATAGTAAAGTGTCTAATATATTGAGAGAATGTGTATGGTATGGTAGTTAGAAAGACAAATTAAATGAAAATGTGAAAGTAATTATTGTACTACGTCCAAATTACCGTGGGTGATTGGATGCAATGTGTATTATGAAAAAATACACATGTGATATATTGTATAGCGAATTAATTACATAAGACCAGGTTTTAAAAATTTAGATTTTTAATTTATCTTTGTTAAAAGGCGGTAAAACATTAGTTAGAGTAGTGATAAAAAGTGAGCAGTGGCCACAGGTAAGTTACATTAAGGGGTACGTAAACGGGGTTAAGGTTCTTCAAATAAGTGTTTAAATTAAATCTTATTAACCAACAATCTATCCCGTGGTGTAGTTTGTTTGTATCACACGCAAACACATGTCCTACTACAGTGTCACAGATTACCACTGATTTATGACCCTCAGCTGTACAGCCGCCAGCAGCCAGTGGTATGTTGTCTGTAGCGCTGATTAATTAATCACGATATTACTATCGGTGTACCTATCCATACCATCGAGTAAAAATATTTATCATGCAAAACATGTATCAACATTGCCAGAAATATTGATTCATAATATGTTAAACTATTAAGTTTGGTTGCAAACTTGCCTAATAATAGGCGAGTGTACCTTTTTGTGATAAGAAATATATAATATAGAAACTTTGTTAGCCCTAATACATTAGTTATGGACTGTTTAGTTTTTTTTCTGGATAACGGATAATAAACAAGGTAAATTTTCATTATTTACATAAAACTTTCTTGATTGGTAGGTTATTGATAGAACTGAAGTATTTTAAGTCATGCAGCTATTCTGTGTGTTCATTCCCACAAGTTTCTAGAAATCCGATATCTGTCTGTATGCAGGAAAAAATATTATGTTTCTAAATATAGCTCATCACTGATATCCAAATCTAAATGTAAACTTATTTGATATTTTAAACCAACAACCAAACGTTAAATCAATATTTATTCTCTTAAAAAAATAAATCACGTATTCAATGTACTATATGAGAAAAAACAACTTTCAATGATTTAATGTTCCTTCCAACCCTGCAAGATGGTTAATTTTAATTAAATTTACGCGTATGCAAGAGTAATCGTATCTTTAACATACTAAATTGTAGAAATTATTGACAATTAAAAGTTGTCGCAAATGATTTTAATGTAAAAATATGTATATATGAATGAGATATATAAAAGTTTTTCTTCAATAGCTAAAATTTTACGGAGTACATAAAAGACCTCGGAGAATATTATCCACTAAAGAGATCTTGTGGGTTGACTTTCCTGCAATCCACTTGTTGAGATGACAGCTTGAATTGTCCTCTCAGAAAATATCATTTAAATTTGGTGTGGTTGTTACGTTGCTTCATTTCGTCCTGGAAAGGAATCGTGTTTCTATGTTACCTAGACATAGTTATTTTGAGAGAAGTTATTTAAAATAGCTGTAAATTTAAAAGATAAAACTGAAATGTTTATAACTATAATCTTAAAATACTCGTTTTTACATTCAGGTATATTAATGTTTAAAGCGTAATCTTTTTGACGAGCAATAACAATTCTATGAATACTCTCTCATAATGCTATTAAGTATTCGTTTTAAAATATGTTTCTTTATGGTTACACTCTTATGGTTACTTTTGCTGGAATTATTTACGTCCACAACCTTAAGGAATGCATTGGTTATAATTATTTTTAGTAAGATTCCTTTCAACACGTGATTCCGCTGGCAAGTGACATTCAGTAAGTAGATCTCTTGAACATGTATCCATAGCTCCAAATTAATAGCTTTAAATCTCTCTGGTAGAAGAAGGTAAAATATAACAATTAATGCGTTATTTTCCTGTTGCTTCTTAAAGTAAATAGCAATTATCACATCAATCTAAACTGCTATATGTTTCTGATTTTAGGAAAGGCAGAACACTTTTAAAGACTTAATCTGCCCGTCTTCGCAAGCAAGACCAATGGACCTGTGCGATTATCTAACCAAATATAATATGGATAGAGAGTTGATAATCGTGCTTAGTAGAATAAATATGTGTAAATACAATATTATGTATAGCAACATTTAATATCCAAATTCGTAATAACTTTGTAAAAACAAAAACATTTCTGTTTTATCGTGTAGTTACAAGTAGTTATCGTATAAAATGGACTACAATACAAATTCCAACATTTATCAGATGCAGCTAGATCGTTTACCACGAGTATCCGACATGAAGCGTTTGTTCAGTTACTGAAGCTGTCGATAAACGTAGCTACCGGTTAACTCCTCTAAAATAATTTGATACCGTTTTAATACCCATAGATAAAACTAAATTCCTCTAAGCGGTTTAATTTGGTTGAAAATAAATTACTCTCAGCAAACCCCAGTAATTCCATTAATATGCAAATTCAATTGAACAATAAATAAATATATACTTTACGCAGGTTTAATTCATTATCATTCATTTATTATTTCCTGTAAGTGCTATTATAATAATTTCAACAAAGTTGAGTGTATATCGAGGTTACACATTTTTTTATATAAAGTACGTTTATTTACAACTGTTGATTATTGTTATTTTTTTCGAATTAGAATAATGTAAAGGTAAAGTACATTTAGAGTTTCTGGTGTGTAAACGCAAAGTCATATTAAACCTGACTAGACTTGTACCTATGTAAGATCTAAAACGAGTGTTACGTGTTCAAGAAATGGAATTTTACTTATATTTATTTACCAGGTGGCCTATAATGATTTTGGTCAAATCAATGTGTATCCAAGGGAAGGGTGATAGGTACGTCACACAGGTGAAGTATGTATTCCTCGAACAGGTAAATTTATGTTACTGAGTTAAAACTCCCAGTTATTAATAGTAGCTTTTTATAGTTTGGACAAGAATTTCTTTACAAAAAATATTCTTCTAACAACACAAGGCAGTGTTATTATACTTTATGATTTAAGTACTTATTTGAGTTTTCTTTTAATTTATGAGGCTTTATAATGGGTGTTTTTGTAGTGTTATATCTAAGCGTTGAATGTATGTACTCAATGTGGATTATCCTTAAACAGTAAGGAATTTTAAAAAATGGAAAGGTTAAGGACCGTTACTTTCTCATTCTCTAAATGTGTTCCTTACATTGCGCCGTTAGGGAATCCTTAACAGTGCCCGCAGTCTTGTTTTTGTAATACAAATATTTTTCTAACACTTCCTCTTCCGATCACCAGGTATGTATTGAGTAGGATTTATACGACAACTAACCAGTGTAAACATTTTAGAAGAGCTGTCGGTTATTGCATATGCTAAGATAACATTATGTTTAGATTTAATCAAGTTTTCATGGGAAAACCCGTATCCATGAAGCTTATTTTTTACGCAATATTCACCTATATAATGAGCATTATTTAATTTGATCAAAGTATTTATTACTGAATCAATATTAGTACATTTGTTACTTTATTTCTCAATATACCATAACTTATAAATAAATGAATAAATTACTTACAATAAATAAAGCTGTATAGTACTGTGAACCCAAGAGAAGGTTTACATAGAGTAGAATATGCTGTCGGTACATCATTCCTAGACTCAACAGTTTTGATGGATCAGGCAGCAATAATAGAGATCACTAACTGTTCAAACCTTAATCTTCCCCATAGAAAAATTCAGACACCACTGAACCAATCTCTGTACTTTTTAATGAGGATGATACTTTCCTACCATTAAAGAGACTTATTTTTGAAAATTACAGAAAATTATAAAATGTTATCCAATATCTGATGATGGCTCTCACTACCTCGGTGAACGAGTTCTTCACAAATGTGTAACAGACTATCTGTTAATTGAGCCAAAAGAAAAAAAACCAAATAAATTATTACAATTCGAGCTAAAACTACATGAAATACCGAAAACGATTAGTGTTGATTAATGATTAACGATGAACTAATGTAATTTTAGAGGATGCACAGCTTTTATTGGGTTTGATTCGCTTTCTGATATTGGCCAATACGTGATACAATCATTGAGAAGTGATGGCTTTTGGGAAACGTTTGACGATCTTAAGATCAAGAATCTGCCGTACGCACCAAAAGATAGTGTAAACTGCTAATTAATTCTTTATATTGGATAACTCAAATACCTTCACGTTTTTAAATGAAATTGAATTTGATTGCTTTATGTTTACATTTCACATAGTGTAGGTTAATATGTAAATAAAAATATTACATCTTAATATTCGTTACTAACATTTGAATTTAGTCTAAAGTACAACATTTTTACAAAAAACTATATATTAAAATGTACAGTGATCTATCTTTAAGGATGGATAATTTGATGGGTAACAGGTATTTGTATATCAGCCTTCGTTAAATGTAACAAAATACAAAATATACGTGAAGAAGATTCGAATCTCATTCTATACACACATAACTAAAGCATTGAATTTTATTTTACGGGGGGGAGAGCAGTTTATAACCTCAATACTGAGTAATATGCTCCTTATTCAAGCAATGATAGTCAGTGAATGGTGGAGGAATTTCGGCTTATCGAGGTTCTTTGGTCTGAAAATATTAGGAAAATGTGATCTCAAAAGACACAAGGTTTAAAATATGTACACTACGGTGAACGTTTTATATTTTATGAGTATATCTAACACTCCAAATGCAATACAAAATTGTATTATTGGCATATGAGCTAGTTCAAAACGAACGGAATTTTTTGTTCTTTTTAATGTAAGAGTTATAGTGGTTAGTTAAATTGTAATATTTTTAATCATATTTAATTATGTATTTATAATCAATCATATTAAAACGTTATTGAATAAAATTGTTTTAACAAATTAACTTTCTAATATATTGTTGTATTTCATTGTTTAACTAATTTGAAGTTTTATTTGCTGTTGATTGCAGTGTAATTCGCATTCTATTTAATATTACTTTATTACTAAAGTTGTTACAGTGGTGTTAGTCAAATTAAAATAGATAGCAAAAAGGTGTGTTTTGGGATTTTTAATATTTGTAAATTTATAAATGTTCTCAACTGTAGTATATCTTGGTAAAATAGACATTGTGATTATTAGAATTGTAACAGGTTTGTAAATATTTAAAAATATTTATGTTGTTTTTAAACATTTATTACATGGCCTAATAGTATATTAAATTAGTATAGTACATACCAATATCTTACAGTTTTGTTATTTTAAAGTGTCAATATCATTTGAACTACAATATTAAAAGAACTTATGATTTTTACTCATTTCAATATAGTATTCGTTTAAATTCTAACTTTGATTTTAGGACTAATGATTTACTTTCAATTGTAACATATTATCTGCTTCAGTTTATTAATATGTGTTTCTTGTACAAATGTATGGTAGATGTAGAGTTGTGATTGGCATTAGATATCTACAAATTGAAATTAGATATATTACAATAATTACGTCTTTCCTAATATATTACTTAACGGTGTAACCATGATAACCTATTATAATAAAACCACGTTTGAAATATTGTAATTTTAGACTCATAATTACTATTATATATCATTATTACTACAAAACTGAGAAAAGGCATTTAATCACCGAAACAAAAAACGAATATAGGCTTATACCAAACAACAACAAAGTATTAAGGGTTACATATATATATATATATATATATATATATATATATATATATATATATATATTGCAAGGATATATTGTACGTGTATCTGATTCCTGACAGATCCACTTGGGGATTTGTATGCAAATTTTATTCATTTTCTAAACCGTAGTTTTATAGGTGTTTTAAATATTGGTGATACAAAATGGAAAAACTTCTGAAAAGTTTAATTAAATTACATTACATGTATGTAGTTGACTTTTTTATACGAAGACATTTTCGACGACTTTTAAATGCTTTCCTTAATGTGGACATCATCTTGTTTAAGGTTTCTATGATATTTTGGTGTTTAATTCAGAAGAGTGTCTTAAAAAAATATAAGTTGTAGGCGCTCAAATAAAAATGGTCTAATCTTGTACAGACTAGCCACTGCTGTACTTTACGATTTCCTAGAAATGTGTAGTACTTTATATTACACAATCCGGCAAGCTGAAGTATTTTTCACGTACAAAAAAATATTAATATTAATAATAAACATAAACACTAGCCATGACTAAAAAGTGACATTGCACTAAGTCTGTTGTGCGTCTGCAACTTAGTAGTGCATGGGCAACGGCACGTCTAGTTCACTTCCATCATGGTAAGCAAAGCTTATATTCTCCCCAGCCTTAATTTGAGTGGTAAAAAATACAACTGGTGTTATAAAATGGTAAAAATTGGGACACTTATAAGATGCAGTTTAATTTAATTTACAACCAAGTCGTGTTTTAAAACGTTGACCTATGAGCCGACTTTAACTGGTTAATAACGTTTTTCATCGATAGGTACAATTATTTTTTGTAGTACAGAACGTACAAAAACAGTACAACATTCTGTTATAGTTTTTAAAATGATTCTTGATAGTTGGCTCACGGTTCTATACAGCTGATAAATGATGAAATGTGCGGCTTTTGTATAAAACACCAAACACCGAGCAATTAATGTGCCTGATCTAAGAGACTGATTGGCCAATCAGGGAGGGCTGTTGTTGCAGTTTGGTTGATTACTAATCGATACCACTTTGTAGATTGTAAAATATCGTTGCCGTTCCTCCTCGTTGCACACAAACTGATCGCTATTTGACGGGCGCAATCAGAGCTTCATTGTATCTCTGCCAGATGGTTACTTCTTTATGCTGTTTATTATAACATATTAAGCAACAGTTGGAAATATTTTCAAATTTTTCTAATAAATTTTAAAACTTCATTATAATTTTATATACTTTCACATACTCTATAACTCACACAACAATTTTGCCCATTTATTTTTATGACGCTAGAGCACTTTTAATGGAGAAACGATATAAGAATAACGTTAAAGAAAACATCTGCTATTATAAAATAGTAATCAATGAAGCAAGGCAGCATATGTTTTATGACTTGATTGAGACTGCAAGAGTAATATGTATGAATGTGTATTTTAATTAAAATTTGTAATCCTAGTACTAATAATATAATAAAAGTGAAAAAATTCTTGTGAAAAAACTACTAAGTTCATTTTTTTACATTTATAGAGTGAAAACAAGCAGAAGGAATAACATATTTTATTTCAACCTCGTGGCAACAAGGCAAACCAATCAATATAGTCTGGATTTTACGTAATGAACTACAGTGGGAATCTGTACATATAAGGTACTTAATTTTGTTTCCTTAGACATTGTGGGATGGTATGTTTACAGTGGCTGAATGTACAAAATAGGAGGGACTGGATATTAGCTTGATTCAAGAAACCATTCACTCCGTGACTGCAATTTTTTTTAAGGAAACAAGTGAACGCAGTGAGTCAGTGATTTGGGCAAGTTGAATCACAAAGGCACACACGAGATCAAAAGCATGTTTTATATCAGAAAATAGTGGATGGGAACATCTCATACTTTTCTCACTGATGATATACACGACACTAATAAGTTATATAAATACTGATATTGTTCCTAGACTTGACAAAGAAAATAGTACTATATTGCAAACATGGGTTATAAAGCAAGAATTAGCACTTTTACAGCATCATGTATCATATTTACATAAGATGACAACTATCTCAATGTAAGCATTGAAATGTGTTAGTATTTTTGTTTTTATTTCAGTTTCTGGTTTAAATAACAATGATATAGATGTTTCAAATTCTTTAATTAACTACCTATGATTTGTATAATGTTTTTAATGAAATTCTAATGTGATTTTCAAGCAATTGTTATCTATTGTTTCATTTCAATTGTTTCAAGCAATTAATATCTATACTTATCCTATCTTCAATAATTTTGTACAGACCAAAAGTTTTAAACAATAAATGAGGAATATATTGTATGATGCAAAAGACCAAGAGGTATTGAAATGCATATTGCTGTCATAAAGCAATCCTTGTTGCAAAGTGCTTTGAAATTAAACGACGACGGAATTTGGAAACAGTCATCCCAAAATTACACTATTAATTTGTGAAAAATACGAATATCTATTATCACTTATAGTTAATAATATATACAGATTTTTCACGAGAATATCTATAATAATACTAATGTCCAGGACACTAAAATCTATGTTTCAGAAAGGTACCATTTTGGATTTAAATCCCGTTCCTATCTATAACACAGCTTAAAAATTGGGCCTCATTTAAAACATTAAGCGGAAGATGAACGACCTGCCGTGAACTGGTGTTCTTTTTAGGAACTAGCTAAATAATTTTATAAACTTTTTGATAAAAAATGCATTTTATCGTTCGAAAAACTTATTAGCTATATGTATAATTATGATATATGATATAGGAATAACTTTGATTAAAGTCACTGAATAATAATTATATTCCTGATAGTGTTTAGCCTAATAAGGTGAAACTATTATTTTTACTCTTCTTTCTACCATAAATAAACGAACCTATAGCTTTGTACATTTTTGTTGGCCGCTACTAGTTCTCTTGTACTACTGTTGCAATTTCGAAGGGAAGGCGCGGCACTGGGCTGCTTCACATACCCCCTCCACTCGCTTGATAACCAGAACCTCTTCCACTGGCTTCACGCAATAGCCGGATCTGCCCTAATGAAGCAACACGCCTATTATGCTTCGGTCCACTCGCTAATTTAGCTACATAAACAAGAGCTATCGCAATTCTGATATTTAGTCAATATTTATTTATTACCTTGATATTTTAATTACTGTATGGCACTTAAAGCGTCTCTCATGATTTAAATTTATTTTCTTCTTATAAGATAAAATCACAATGAGACAGTGAATATTGTAAAATGACATATATCGAACCATTTGTAAGACACTTACATCATCACCTCAATACTCAACGTAAGATAAGCTAAGTAAGAGAACTGTAATGCAATGCCCAGCTACATGGCATTGCATTTATTAGCTAATCAAATGATTACATACTTGTTGATTAGTTATTGTTACGAGCTAATCTAATGTATTTATAAAGGTTTTGTTTTTGAAAAACCAAGACAACAATGACAGAAGAAATCTATTCACAATCCTACTGTAACGAGTAGGTTATATACGATAAAATAACATTAACAGTGTCTATCTGAGTTTTTTGTTACAAAAGGAGGCATTCTATAGAAAAGTATTTGTAATTTAGACATTTATGAATGTGGGTTAAGAAAAAACAGTTTTATAATATTTCTTAGTAGAATTGTTAATGAATAATTTAACAACATATAAAAACTCATGCTAATTTTCAACACTATCATATGTTTTATTTTTTGAGTGATGGAAATAAATATTCAAATATCTCATTTATAATATATATGGCTTGTTTAATTTCATAAAGAACACATATGCCTGATTATTTATTCTTTGTTCTAAGAATATGTGTTCACCATATCTTCCTACTTCCTTAGTTCAGTCTGGAAATATATTAAGTGTATATATGTAATCGGTGTCGTATTCTTAACTATTGTAATCCCTCAACGGTGTTTTTGGTTCTTAATGATAATCACACTTTGTGCCTAATTCATTGCTTTATCATTCCATTTGCAATAGTTATCGAAATGAGCCCGTTCGTTTTTATGGCCAATGAGTGATTAGCGTAATGATTTATCTTTTTTCAGCTAGTTTCTCTGTTTTTAATATTTTTCTTGAGTAACTGTACATATGACGTGGCGCAATGTCAACATATCCGATTTTCAAATAAGGTAATATATTAATTTTGTTTTTTGCTTAATATAACTGTTATTTTTCCTATAAGCACTAACCTCTATGAGGTTCTTAAGATCTTGAATCCTCCACCAATTGTATAAATATAAACAAATTATTTACTGTAAAACTGTACGAGTTACATTTATGAATAGAAATAAGTATAAATTTTTTATTATTTTATGTATGAATTTTAAATTCAATCTTTTTATAAATATGTCTAATTAGGTTAAATTTCATATATGATAAAACATTAAAACTTCTCTATAAACGTTTAAGTATGTAATATTAAAGGTATTATTGGAGTAAAACCCTTATTATGAAGGCCAATTTTGTAAATCAACCACAGAGTTGGGTCTTTAAAGCAAAACAAACAAGCAACAAAGTGTACAGCTGGTTCTGCTACAGAGAAACAGGTATTAGCAGTTCACACAGTGTGACAGAATCCATGTTTTATAACCTGAGTGTAGAGGGAATACATGATGAGTTGCTCTGCTGTCCTGTTCATGAAATGAACAACCGTATCAGGTAAATGAGAGCTTTGCAAATACGTTGCTGTGTGTTATGTTTTAAAAATGGTGGTCTGCGGTGTGTTAGTCTCTTACAGTTACAAGCAGCTCCACCATACTACCTGTTGCTAACACTGAAATGTTACATGTGCATTATCCGTGTACATTTTCATAACAACTTTGTATGTCATGCAGTAATGAAAGAAGCATAGAGCTTGCATTAAAATAAATAAATATCAGTAGAAAATAAAGGATTGCACTTTACTAAAATATTATAATGGTAATGCCATAACAAGCTAAACGTAATTATACCGATACATCTGTAAAATTTACTAGTGTAAACGAAGTTGTCCTATACTTACAGTTCTTATCTAGATGCCGGTGTGTGCGGACCGATAACCAGCCTTATCTAGTGCCTGTCCGTGCTTGTTCTTCTTCTCTATTAGACTACAGTGCCGTTAATTCGTTAGCATTACGTTCTATTGTGCATTAATCGAGAATAACTAATTAAATTCTAATTCTAATTTTTTCATTATACATACGTATATTATTTTGCTTATACCAATTGTACATAAATCTGTTGTCTCGTATTTGCCCGGAATGTCGGCGTGTGTTAAATGCTCAGTAATAATTTCAAACAATAAAGAAGTCCTGGTTTGTTCTGATTGCAAAGGGGGGCATTTCATCCCACGTGCACACGAGTTGAAAGTTTGGAAAATTTTAAGAAGTTTAGTTCGCAAAGGAAAGCGGCTTGGAAGTGCGATGTGTGTAAGTGTGAAACAACGTCTTCTGCTAGTAGGGGAGATGGTGACATGTCTTCCATCCTGGAATCAATTCAAAATATGGGAAAAAGATCTCTCCAACCAGATCGGCATAGTGAATACCCAACATAGAAGACGTCAAGTGGACAGCTGGAGGGCGTGAAAAATACCATCGTGGATATACAGGTGACTCTAACTACCCTGGTGGCCGATACCGAAGACCTGAAAACTAAATATTCCCAGGTCACAGATGAGCGGCAGAAGACCAAGGCGGAAGTGTTGGAACTGCAGCTACAAGTAAGAGAACTCGAACAGTATTCCAGGAGGGATAACATTGAGATAACGGGAGTACCATGGCAAGCGGGAGAGAATATCTACAGCCTGCTGGAGAAGATGGCGAGGTTAATCGATGTCAAGTATGAACGGGGCCTTATATCTGTAGCCCACACCGTCTTCCTGTGACACAGAAGCGACAGAATCCACCCATCATCGTGAAATTCATCGCTAGAGAGTACAAGGCAGAGTGGATGAGAGCAGCGAGGACCAACAACCAGGGCTGACAGCTTCAAACCTTTACGACCGTGGGCCGTCTAACAGAATCTACATCAATGACCACCTGTCACCACACAACAAAAAATCTTCTCTGGCGAGCTCGACAGTTGGTCAAGGAGAGGAAGATCGCGGGAGCTTGGACGCGAGACGGCAAAGTGTTCGTCAAAACATCGGCGGAGGACAATTCTGCACCCACAACTGTTGGGACCGTGGACGACCCTGGATGAACTCCTAACCAGATAAATATAATTAGATAAATTTGAATTAAGTTAATTTAACATACTCCCCAGTTATAAAACCATGTTTATATTTACATTTTTTTCTAGATAGCAATGTATATTATTTACAGTTCTCATCCATTTACTTGTAAAATCCGAATAACAATCAAAACAATAATTAATCAGTTGAACTATTAATTTAAATTATATTTTGATAATAATATGTGGAAGTTTTAATCAGTTTAGCCTAAGGATTGCATACACAAATCATGTTGAAATTTACGTTAATTTTACTTTTAATTATAGCTTTGTTTCCTTATTTTTACTTTTAAAAATGTTTAATTTCAATCTACAAACGGGATAATCTTATTTAATTATGTGTGTATATGTGTATTTATGTATGTGTGTGTGTGTATGTGTATATATGTGTATTTATATATATATATATATATATATATATATATATATATATATATATATATGTATATATGTATGTATGTGTGTGTGTATGTGTGTATGTATGTATATAAATCACAAATTTTAAATATATACAAATAAAAAAACTAATTATTGTTTATATTTGTATAAAGAAATGAAAAATTCTTTTATTTGTTATTATTATTATTATTATTATTATTATGATTAGTGTCTCTCTAAACTATGTTTACTTTGAGTCGAGTAAGTGTTAAAGTAATATAATTTATATTTTATTCTCAAGCATAACATATGTTTCTAAAAGAAAGGTTTAAAGGTTTTTTCTTTTTTTGTACCTATGTATGTTTTTTTATATTCTTAAGTGTATGCTACAATAATACTACCATTTCATAGATTATTTTTCCAAAATATATCTTTTTTGGTAGGCACTACTTATCTACAACAAGTGTATAGTGTGACCGATATATACACTAAGTATAGATCTATATCTACAATTTGGTGTAATACTAGGTACAATAGAGTAAAATCAAACCACGAGGACTTATATTTGTATCTAAGGAAAGACTTTTCACCTATTTTCATTTACTTACTTTCATAGAAGAATTATAAAGTTGTTTTACTTATGCTATTAACGTGCTAGGTAACTTTTCATGTCATAACTCAGTTATTCAAATAACTATTAATGGTTGAGTTCTGCAACTTTATGTAATAATATCATATTTCGTGTAAAAGTACTTTTCTTTTCATACGTTATTCTTTGTCAAAAAGTTTTCTTTGTTTTATTTGTGAGCGTGTTTTCAGGTGTAAGCGCGCACCTGAATTCGTGTCTTCCAAATCTGTAATGTTTATTTTATATAAATCTTTATCCATTAAATTTGTCCCTTTATGACTTGCGTAGTTTTGGTAGCTTAATATACCTAACATTTATCTGTATATAAAAATAATTAAAAATAAGATAAATTATTCAATGTACAAGTTATAACCCATTGGCAATATTTCAAAACATCCACGGATGGCGCAACTAAGGACTGTGTGGCAGGCCTGTTCGGTGCTCTTGACAGTGAACTCTTACTGGACAGCTACAGAAATATTCCATGTGAACAGTTTGACTACCACTATCAGCTAACCGATGCTTTCATCAGTCAACTCGTAAAGGGGTTCAAAATTATTCATTTCAATATTAGGTGTTATTATAAAAAAAACATTGACAACATTATTCTATTACTAAACAGTATTGATGTAATATTCGATTGCATAGTCTTTACTGAAGCATGGCTGGACAAAAACAAATTTTTTGTACAATTAGACAATTATGACATATTTTGTACTTCTGAGAATTGGAATAGGAACGATGGAGTTATTGTTTAATATTAGGACAGAACTAAATGCGTTATCGCAACAGATAAAACTTGGTAATGCATCAGGACTCAAGCTAAGACTTTGACATCGACAATAGACACTACATAATAACAGGCAGTATACCGCAGTCCTACTATGAACGTTGACTTATTTCTACATGACCTTGAATCTTATATAACTGGACTTAGTGAAAACATTACAAACGTGTTTGTTGGTGACGTTAATATTGATACCTTACAAACTACTAGACATAAAAATGATAAGGACTCTATTTAAACATTTTATACGGGGCTGGCTATACTGAGTGTATAACATTACCGAACTAGAGTAACTGAACATTCTCTGAGCTGTATCGACCATATATTTATTAAACACTTTGACTATACTGCGATCAGCTCCGGGGTACTGTCTACTGACGTGACTGACCACTACGCCGTCACAGCGAGGATACAGAGTGCAAAACAGTAACACCACAGACACGTCTGAGACTTGACTAAAACATATGTTGATATGGACCAAACTAAAAGGTTTAATACAGTCCCAGCCCTGGGACAGTGTCCTGGCCCAAGGAAATGTTAATATGAGCTGCAATAAATTTCTCGAAATTTATCACAATCTTAGAAATCAGTCAGAAGTATCAAAACAACCAAATACTCGTAATAAAAAACTAAAACCTTGGATAAATATAACTCTCATACGTTAATATTAGGAAAAGAGATAAGTTTGAGTAAACGGATTAAAAAAACAACCTTGGAATGAAAATTTGAGAATTTTATTACACCCGGTTTAGAAACCAACTTAGTGGCCAAATAAAAATTTCAAAAAATGACTTATTATAGACAAAAAATATTGGATTCATCTGGAGATCCAAAACGTTTCTGGAAAATAGTCAATGAATTAAGCGGTAAAAAAAATTAATAAAAATTATTTTCCAATAGCATCATTTATGGGGGGCTCGGATGTCGGTGGTGGGGGCGTGCCGGCGGTGGCACAATCCTTTAATACATTTTTTTCAAATGTAGGGAAATAAGTTGGCCACTGAGCTGCCTCCGCCATTGGGCCCGCCGTTGATCTATGATTCCGCGTACAGAGTCGGGCACGAGTTTTTCATCTGGAGCCAGTCTCCGCCAGCCAGGTGTTGAGGTGTGTGTCAGGGAGATGCGTGGCGGTTCGGCCCCCGGCATGGATGCTTTTCCGGCCGCTATTCTCAAAATTGTATTGAGTAATTTACTTTTACCCTTGACCCACATCATTAATCAAAGTCTAACTTCTGGAATCTTTCCAGATCAGTTCAGGTTGCAAAGGTCATTCCAATATTCAAAGCAAACAATAAAACCGATTTAAACAATTATACGCCGATCTCATTACTTAGTGTACTATCTAAAGTATTGGAGAAGTGTGTTAAATATCAATTGCAATCGTATTTGGAACTTAATAATATTTTATCAGAAAACCAATTTGGATTTAGAAGTGGAAAAAATACGACAGACGCTCTTTTCCTGCTAAAACAAAGTGATCATGGAGTCAATCAATGCTAATGAAAAAGTGTTAGTTATTTTTATTGACTTGGCGAAAGCCTTTGACTCAATTGATAGACAAATCCTATTTTCAAATTAGAAATGTGTTGGAGTGAGGGGTGTGGGCCTTGAACTGGTTTAAGAGTTATTTGAGTAATAGGAAACAAGTAGTATCAATTAATAATCAAACTAGTGATGTCCTCAGTGTAGAGTATGGTGTAGTTCAAGGCAGTACACTCGGACCTTTACTATTCTTAATATATATAAATAATATTGACAAACTGAATTTAACAGGAAGACTTTTTCTATTTGCAGATGACACGGCAATAATATTAAAAGGTAGGAACTGGAATTGAAGTGTATCAAATTGCATCAAGGGAAATAACATTAATACATAAATGGTTTAATGATAATGTGCTAACCATGAACGTAGGCAAAACTAAATGTTTGCCAATTGCCCTTCGTGCCGCGGGTGGGCCGCCCGCTGATCTCAGATTGATGCTCCACTCTTGTGGTAACGCAGTAAATCAGTGCTGTTCCTGTAACGTCATTGAAAGGGTAGACCATATAAGTATTTGGGAGTAATTTTGGATTCGAAATTGAAATTTGACAACCACATCGAGAAAATTAAGAACAACCTTAGAAAATTAATATATGTTTTTTTATCAGCTGAATCGGATACTAAATTGTGATGAAATCAAGCGTGTATATTTTGCGTATGCGCAATCTATCCTGTTGTATGGGAATAGTTGCTTGGGAGGCGCTCGTAAAAACATAATTTACCCTCTTTACATTTTACAAAAATCAGTAATAAAAGCTGGGTTTAAAAAACCGAAACGCTACCCCTCAAATCAGCTTTTTCAGGAGACAAAAATACTTACAGTAAGGCAGCTGTATATAAAAATCGGTTTTGGTCTACACCTTCACCGCATCGTGACTCAGTGATAACTGAGGTTACACACCAACATTTCACCAGACATGGCACAACATGTTGGTATGCAGGTCCCCAGAGTAGTAACATCTGCTAATTGCACAAATTCTTTCTATGTCGCAAATTTTTCTCTACAGAACAATACCTGCCCATGTAAGGGATCTGCAGGTTTCACTTAGTTTATACAAAAAACTGATCACCGCCTGGCTGGTGGAGGTGGGGGCTGACTACGCGGAGCTGCTAATCTGCCCTGAGTATGAATATGTCAAATTGCTGACTGACACCATCTACACAAGCACTGTGTCTGAGCTGGTCTTCCCTCGTCCATGCTTGTATTGAAATATTTAAAGTTCTAAATTTTTTGCAAAGCACTCAATTTTTTTTAATTTAATTTATTTCAAATTGAACTTTTTATCCTATTTTAAATTAATTGAAGTAGAGGGTTTTATTATTAGTTCATACTTTGTTTTTATGTTTTAAATCATTAATTGTTTTTAATGATTACTTTTTTCGTAAAATATTTTTCATAAAGTCAGTAAATGGTTAAAAAACATCTTTGAACCTACATGAGGAAGAAAAGTATTTCTGTAGTGCTAGTCAAATACGGTGGTTGATGCATTAAGTGTAGTTACAACTATTCTGTAGCAGTGTCTTAGTTTGCACTTATTTTTATTAACGTAAACTGTAAATATATTTCTAAATTTTATTTAGTTCTTTAGTGTAATGTGTTTCTTTTTTATCTTTCTTTCTGTTTTTTTATATATTACGTAGTAAGCGCACAGTTTTTTTTAATGGAACTCAGAGCCACGCACAGGATTCGTCCCATGTGGCTCTTTATTCATTTTGTAATGTGTGATTGATTAACAAATAAAGTCTTTCTGATTTCTGATTTCTTTCTGACTTATATAAATATACATAGCATTAGTACAAAAACAGACAAATATATTTGTTTTAAATAAATTATAAGCATAACATGAGAATAATTTATTTAATAGTCGAAAGGAAAGGTCGTATCTGTTCCATTATTATTATTCTTTTTATACAGAACCTTGGTAAACACGTAGTATTAGCGAAAATGACACATGTTAACTTTATAGATTCAAAATCTTCACAGTATCCACGAAGCAAGCTCACGTACCTTACAGTAAATATGTAACGTAATACGAATGTAATTAATGAGGAAGCATGTAACAGATGCGACACAGGTGCATATGTAATTTTGAGACACAATATCCTTTCAGTATCCACGAAACAAGCTCAGGTTGCCGGCTCACGTGACGTACAGTGAATATGTAACGTAATACGAATGTAATCGAGGAAGCATGTAACAGATGCGACACAGGTGCATATGTTAGTTTCAGAGTCAATATCCTTTCAGTATCCACGAAACAAGCTCACGTTGCCGGCTCACGTGACGTACAGTGAATATGTAACGTAATACGAATGTAATCGAGGAAGCATGTAACAGATGCGACACAGGTGCATATGATCGTTTCAGACTCAATATCCTTTCAGTATCCACGAAGCAAGCTCACGTTGCCGGCTCACGTGACGTACAGTGAATATGTAACGTAAGAATAATGTAAGCGAGAAAACATGAAGTAGATGCGACACTGGCAGATGTGTACATTTCAGACCCAATATCTTGTCAGTAGCCGCCAGGTAAGCTCTCGTTGTGAGAACACAATTTTTCATCAAAATACAGTTTTGATCAATACTGATCTCTGAAACAAGGACAAGTATCTATGGATTTGTATTTTTTAAATATATAGAATAGTTTAGAAAACCGCAGTTACTATCTTGCAATGTATGACTAATAGCATATTGATTACTTCTTTAAACAGATTGTATGCAAAAACATGAGTGAAACAGAATCACAAAAACTCGCTGTTATTAAGTGATACTGATCTTACGTATTATTTCAATATACAATTATACACGTTGACTAAATTTTACATAATATAAGAACCGTTTGATCCCAGCATTGGAATTGTAGTAATAATAATTCCTAAATTATACCGCTTCTAATACGCTTATTAGAGGTGGCAGTTTACTTAGTAACGAGGTGTGATACTTGTTGTATGTCCAAGTTCATACATTGTGAAATACTGTTTTAACAGATTTATGCAAAATTGCTGTATGTTAAAATTATATATTACTATTTTATGTTATTTTTCAATAAACATTTCTTTGGATGGAACTAGTAAGTCAGTTATACCATTTCTAAGTTTTAATAAAATCCATGATAGCTTTTCATGTGTATAGTAAGGTTTGTATAGTATATCAAAATTGAATGTGTATTTTTTAGATAATTTCCAGTTATCGATTAAACATTAAATCAAATAGCCATTTTCTTACAATATAAATAGAATTTTATCTACAATAAGATAAAAAGATTTGGCCTTGTAGCTATCGACGATGTAACTGTTCTGCTCGGAAATACACTATGAACTCTTGTCTATTTATACAATAACATAAACATGTCAGTAACATCGCTACAAGCTATATAATTTGGCTACCTATATATGTAAAGTCTAACCACAGAAAACACACAATAAAGCATACTTTTCGTAAATCTAATGTTAAAAAAAAACTATATCTAGACTGATATAGTTAAACTTAATAGTATGAACGTTAGAACATCTTTTCACTCAGAGGAGTGGCAGACTTCACTTATAAATATATCTTAAAAACAAACTAACTGATTAATTATAAATTTTGAATGTAATTAATTCCACCTTTAGTGTTTTTTAAACTACTCATTTCATTACTTTGGATTGAATAAGTTTTTTAGTTCAGGATAAACTAAAGAAAATTCAAAGTAATTTTTGTAAATTTTACTTAATGTTTCGTAATAAAAAAATAGTTTATAGGTTGCTTACGCTTATGATTATGAAAAATATCTGTACAACCCTGGCTTTATAAAACTACGACTTTGAATTCTGTAGAGAGGAGGTACACTAGACCAATTTTGGGTTGTCCAGGAAATAGAAGGTTTCTTAACTCAGATTCGCATACAATCTCTAACGCTATTAATTTAAAATACTATAATGTAAACAATAACTTTAGGAACTACTGCATATTTCAATATGGTGTCTCATTAGATTTATTTGTGGTTGTTTAACAATATTTTATAAAACTTAAATAGCTAATACCTAAAATCCAGAGTTCCACACTACATACACTAGAAAGAGATTTTCATTTATGTGGTTTACTGATACAAAGTGTTCTGCTCTAAAACTATAACATGGTTTATCGTGAATATAAATATATTTTTTGTAAAATAGACGTCAAATATTATCTACTGACGTTGAAAATTATTAAAAAAGTGCTCAAAATGAAGAAATTAATAACGATACGTTTATAACAATGCTAACAAGGAATAACACGCTATAACATTCAAATACGTGACAAAATTAAGTACACGTAATAAGTCTATTAGAGAAAAAAATTTGTTAATTCTTCTGGGCTATAAACTTAAACATGCAACTGATCGGATTGGAGTAAAGATGCAATTTCGTACAAGCGTAGCAAGGCTCACAAATTCAATAATAACCTCAGTACTTTTAAAAGGTTCAGGTGGTTTATTAAGTCGTTTAATAAATACCTAATCACAAGTTACAGGTAGTAACTGGTATCGTATTTTTGAAAACTCTACCCAATCACACAGGGATACTGACCTAAAAATACACTTCTCAATTGGGCACGCTGTAACCAATTTACAAATAAAATCAACTCGTATATCTGTGTCTGAAGGGGGAAAACATCGTCGAAACAACATTTCTGGGAGGATTATATATTCCTTAGCTCAACTACCACTATGCCTTAGCATCCTAATTAATTTTAATAGGACAAAGAGTATCACATTGATGCACTTCTGCAAGTCCAAAACATTCGTATTTCTATGTCGGTCGGGGACAGCTGTTACTACCTTAAGTCGTTAGGTAAGAAAGTTCCAGATGAGATGCAAGCTCACGTAATTATTGGTAGATTCTCGAGATTTCTGTCTCTCGTCTGCCACGTGAGGAATGATACGCTAAGGTAATGTACGGAGTGCAGCAGTTCGGTATTTCCTTTTTCAACACGTTTTGACGTAGCTCGAGCACTGTAACAAGACATACCCGGGGAAGGACAAATGTCTTGCCTGGTCTTGCTCAACCAGTCCTTTTGCTCACTAAAAAGTGTATTCTCTCTATTCAGGTTAAGATAGTTCTCAGAGTTAAATTGAATTGTTTCTTTGGAAAACTATGCTCCGTACCAATTAATTAACTTGCTATGTAGATCTAGCTCCCTTGGAAACTTAGAGTTAAGCAAAGGAGTAGATACTCCGCCTAGTGAAGATGTTTCGACGTTGCTTTGTCACTTTAGACTCATATAGACAGCAGGTTCCATCTTTCATTGTTCTAAAGCGTAGTCAGTGAAAATAGAGAGTTGCACTATCTCTTTGCATACAATCCCAGGCAGTATAAGAGACTAAACTCTACTACGAAAACTTTCTTAATTTATAGGATCTGATTGACTTTAAGTCGTGTATCTCTTTAAATTTTGTTATTTTTAGATTAGCTTGAGAGTTAAAATACCGTTACTTGATATCCTAAACTATAACTTTTTAGACTATAATAGACTAGACTAGACTATAATAATAATATAATTCAATCTATAGGTAAAAACATACATTTATTAAGTTACATATTTTCCTCAAGGTCAAAATATAGTGTCTTTTTCCTTGAATAAATTAGTTGAGTATTTTCTTGGTGATTACATATTACTGACTATTGAATTCCCAACAATGTTATTACAATATGCATTTTATTAACAAAAAAGCAGGAAAAAGTATGTATGTTACATGCCTAAATTCAAAATAAAATATTTATGTCAAAGCCATACCAGTTTCATATGGGTGTGCTACAGAAAACTTTTAGTACGATATTTAAACGATGAAGACTAATTTATTTATTTATTATATGACAGCAAGGTTTGTTCATTGTCTAATAAAATCAAGGAACTGTACTTTTCAAAACATAATTATTACACTATACATTACTATCATCATACATTTTCTATGTTTAGAGCCTAAAAAAGAGGATTTTCATACAAGTTATACACGATATAAGCTTTTATTTCATAATCGTATATGATTTTTACTTGGAAACTTTAGCCTCCTAACTCTCCATTCCAAAATTTTATTCAAACAATTTAGATTAAGTAGAAGTAATAACATATAAAATAACTCAAATTACCGAAACTAAACATACATAAACGTGGCTGAAATAATAGTAAATCAACTTTATCTTACATTTATATTTTTATTTAATCTCTCTAAAACGGCATTATACTTCAATACAAAAGCAATACAAGAAATAGATGTTGACAAGGAAGTGAAGATTTCTTTCAGATCAGCAGATATTAAACATTCCATTGAAGGAGGACAAGTATTTGCAAAATGTTCCAGCTAAAAGGTTTGATTCGCAAACTGACGTCTTTGTAAATAAATCCATTGCTTATAGTAACCTTCCCTCTAAATTTTACTAGTGTTACCAAATTCCCATTCACTTGGAGTTAATTAAACAACAGTTAACATGTTTAATAACTGCTAACAGTCGGATTTTAACGTAACAATAGCACACATCTTAAAAAGAAAAGTACTATTATTTGATAGGATTAAATCGGTGTAGAGAAACATTATTATCATCATTATTTATGTTTACCAATTGTGTATACGTAATTAATAGTAATATATTTTTATTGTAATTGTACCTCTAAGTTTAACTAGATTGAAATATAAAAATAAAATAAATTAAGAAAAATATTAAAATTTATTTGCAAGATTTATTAAGTAATAGCAATAACTAGGAAACATAATATTATTGATATAGTTTATTAATACTTATATTTTATTCATTCCATATGAGTTAATTAAAGATTTAACACGCTTAATATTTTAACTGTAAAATAGTTAACGTAATAAAATTCTGTAGAGTGAAACCACGAGACTTTTATTGTTCAGTAATCAAGTAACAGGTTATCGCTTTGGAAACGAAACCGTCTGAAAAATAAATCCATCCGTATGAATTTAAACGTGAGTGCGGCCGTGCGTACAGTCGACAGAGGTGCGCCATTTAACACAAATTATATTTTCAGCCTCAAACTTACAATTCGCTTCAGGGATTCTTTAAAACTTGATAAAGAGATATATAACCCCACCTAATTGTTTAAAGTAGTGGAAAATTTCTTTCTGAACTGAAATAGTAAATAATACATTACAATTTAAAAAGTTATTATGGTACGTATTTTACCAGTATTATGGTCACTTTTCTACAAACTTTGAACTGTTGCATACCTAAATAATGCTCTGAATCATTCAGAAGAAAGGTGCGTTGACACGTAGCTTTCATTTCTTAATGTCTAACTAAATATGCATAATTAGTTCATAAGTTTAATTTTCACAACAACGATGGCAGGAGAACTCTCAATCTTAGCATTTCAGTATATCGTAACACTTTAAATCTGGTACTTATAAATTCAAAATCTTGAAGCATGTAAAACAAAAGTTTTATATAAGGATACGCATTCCTTATTAAAAATGACTGGATGGCTACAAATAATCCAAAATTATATTCATAAGGACATTTTCTTACAAAGGTAACTCGGATACTGGGCCTTTAAGTATTTATTTTAAGAGTAATTGAAAAGTAAGTAATTATACATGTTACTAATTGTTTGAAATTTTTTAGTAAAGTTTCAGTTTAGATTCATTTTATGAAATACCCAATTTGAGTTGTTTGTTCAAATGCAAATGACCGCTATCTTACATAGTTTCACTTCTTAATAATGGCAAACGAACTCAACAAAGCTATGTGTACGAGGAAATACTATCTCCGTACCAAGTTTAGTCTGAATCTATTAAAAACTTTAGAGGCATCGTGTTCCCAACTTATGTATCTTCATAATTTGTATCTCAATTAAAAGCCTGTACACCTACTATATGAATGTCTTATGATAAATAGATTTATACTTAAGAAAAAACATGATTGTAAATTACTTGGGAATTCTAAAACACTAATGTCTTACGCTGTAACTTATAATAACTGTGATATAGCCTTTCCTTTTGAAACATTGGAATAGCCGCCATTTTTGAACCTTTAGTTATATTACAAAAAGTTTAAGAATATAGGTTATTAATAATTATATATTTTTTAATGTATCATTTAGGGCCCATATCGGGAATCAGTCTAGTTTATATTTTTGCTCAGTTACAAATGGCTACCATACAAAACCTTATTCCAGTTAAGAATGGCTAACGAACTCTTTAAAGCTATATACTAATATTGCCTTTGTACCACTTAAGTCTGAATTCATTAATCAATACAGATGTTTTGGTGTTCAAAATTATTCCCACTAGTAGTATATTACTTTTGAACTCAGGCAATTACCTCTGCTATTTACAACTTCAACTTTGGGTATATTTGACTGTAGAAACTAAACCAATGTAAACTATAAGGGATATTAAATTGGTAGAAGATAATAATTTAAAATTGTATACAAACAAAACCATCTTAAATTAGGTTTCAATTACAAGAACATAATTGAAACCGGCGTTTTATGTCGCCGTCTATACTAAAATGCAAGTATTTTTATTTCTAATCACAATTGTTTTGATTAAAAAAAATTATTTTGTTTTCCTAAAATAAAATAAAATAACTGACCAAATAGTACAAAGTTGTAGGCGTTAGGCGTTTTAAGACAGGCAGTGTAGAATATAAATGCACCTTAAAGAAACGCTAACAACGACGGTATAAAATTAATTGAGGCAATTAAGTGAGGCAATTAACATTTGCACTACTAATATTTGTCAAACAAACTATATCAAAGTCGTATATAATCTTTATATACTAAACGCCAGCTGCAATCTTTTGAATTCAATACGAATTCACCTAATACATAAAATCTTTTCGAAGTCTAATAGAATCCACGATAACTTACCGCCTAATGTGGGATCATTCTGTTTGAAGCAGACACGTTTGTACAGTACGTGAATGATTGTTTATGGCTCAATATAGGAACATCTGCAGCTCGGAACATCTGGTCAATATTTCACTGATACCAATATACTGGAACAATTCAGCTACTCAACAGCTATTTCCTCTCAGCTTGTTCCAGGCACTCTCTACATATACCCCTATCATCATTCAGCACCACATATTTCAAATAGTTTTTCTTTATTGTTTTATACTTTCGGTAACATGAACAAACGATAGACAAGGTGATGTGCCTGCTCATGGAAGGAAAAACAGAGTGGAAAACGGTTACATTTTTGAAAGTTCGTTTTGATGAATATAATTTTTTATAATTAATTATGAACATGAAGAAGAATTTTAAAATGTGAAAAGACTTAAACCTTTTTGATTAAAAATACATTTCAACAGCAAGGCTGTCTTTACTGAACTATTAAGGTAAAGTTAACATTGTTATATGTCCAAAATAACATAACTCACTCATAAAGTATTTATAAATTGGCTAAACATCACCATAAGCTTAAGATATATTTTATTGACATCTGACTGGTTGTCAAAGCAATATCTTGAGAGGGAGTTGACCTCTAGACCTGAAATTTTGAAAGAAAAATATTTTCTACATAGTGAACATCGATTTCGATGTTAGTCTATGACATTTTATGGTATTTGGTTAAGCTTCATTAAAACGAAAGCTTTTCAACTTTTCTTTTGCCTACAATTTAATGTAAATATGTATGTTGAGTGTGATTATTTGTCTGTCTGCAGGATATCGCAAGAAGGAAATGTAACTGTAGAACTTTTGCATGAAACCTCAAAAACGTTTACTACAAGACCATAGTGTACTTATACTTTGTATAGCAATTGTCTGAGCGTTAGATCGGGAGACTGTAAATATATAATTTATATGTGTCTGTGTTTTAGATGTTTTCAAACGATATCACAAAATCTGGAGGACAAATATAGGTACTTTAAATTTCGCTTCATATATATGAGGATGATTATGGATATCACTTAATAGGATTTGGATGAGTTTAACGAATAATTTTATTATTTTTTTATATTAATAATTTGTCTCATGAGGTACAATATAATTGCAACGAAAAATTCTAAGTAAATACATAAAAAATACTGAATACAATAATAGTTTTTCCTTGTGAAGTTTTTATTTATGGAGTAAAACGAAAATATAATAGACTATAATGACATTGAAGTACTTGTCAATTATTGGTTTTAGCGCAGTTAATTTTGTATTAATGTTTCAGCTCACCAAATATTTTACTATTTTAACAATGGTAAGAAATCTAAGTCAGTTGGTCGTACTCGCATTATATGGCAAGATATATTGAGAACAATTTTATCTGTAGATGGTAAGTTTTTCATTAAACTTCATTTGCGCGTAGACAATCGTGAGTTTTACATTTATGGATATCAAGACCTAGAATTACGTACAACGTCATGCCTATCACTGTTAAACTCCTTTGCCTGCCAGGAAGATGTAAGAATTTATTTATTTAACTTGTTTGTCCGAAGAACAACTAACGAATGAAATAAGTTATAAATTATGAATTTTACAAGAAACCGCTGCAAAGCCAATAGTGTTACATGGTGTGGCGTTCTTCTAATAATATAAAAATGTTTAATGGAAGGAATCAGGAATCAAAGGAATCTACAATTGTGAATTAGTGACGCATTCTTCTCATTGCAGCATTCCGTACCTAGTTTAGAAGTCTAGTGGAGAATATAGAGGCCACACAATATTTTTTGGACCGAGAAAAATGTCCACGTATGAGTTCCAATTCATCAGTGTATGTATTTATTAAATATAAATTACACAACAAGACATTATTTGTATGTACCTAACTCTGTAATATAATACAACCACCGTTTAAAGTATATACAATTTAGCTAGTTTACAAAAAAATAATAAGAGTAATAGTAACAATAAACGAGCGATGCCCCCCAAAATATATCAGTCACCTGATGTATATGGCTGTCAGTTTAATATGTGCTATTGGATGTGGGAAGTTTCAACACTGTAGCACGTGCATTGCATTAACAATAAAAGAATATACAGTTGATCTGTAAAAATAAAGATCCACAGCTCCCTATATAGCCCTGAATAACCTGGACAATCCATGGAGCAGAGAATATTTGTTTACCTGACACATTCTGGTGAGAATAGATTTTGATCAATATGGTAGTTTTATTAAACAACAATATCATACTCATAATGTGCATGTACACAAATAATGTGTATATACCATTGCTACGGAAATGGGTGATGTTCTTATTGATTAGCTTTTATGCACAAAAACGGTTGGTTGTGACAAAGTTTATACATATCTTAACCTTAGTATTCAAAGACGCAACCGCTTAAAATAATTCGCTGTTATATTTCGTGGTAATTTTATTTTATTAGATACCAATCTCAATTTACATTCAATAGAACATATCATGCGTTAATAAAATTCAGGTGTTTTAACAGCATCAGTTTCAACAAAGACTTTTGGAAATTAATATCAATTGTTGTGGTTAGTTTGGTTTCCTGCAATACCTGGAGTTTATTGCAAATTGAAACCAATATACTCTCTTTATTTGAAATATAGCATATTTTCTTTGTATTTTCGTTAAGTTTAATTTGCTAAATTTTGGTGCCATGGTTATAAAAGTTAATTACTTAGGTTTATTATTGTTTGGAGTGGTTGAAATAATAAATACCATGGGCATGCGGAAAAGAAAAAAATGTATTACCAAACTAACTACATGTTTATAATAAACATATGTTTTATGTACGATTTATTATTATTACTTCAAACACGATACAAATTAGAAAGTTATTATAATACATTTCAATATTACTTTTGAAGTAGTAGGTCTTATTAAGTATCTCTTGTGTTTTAAGATCAAATTTCTTAGATTTACATTGAAATAAACACTATAAAGTAAATAAACTTAACAGAGAGACATACAAAACTAAGAATTACAGAACACGGGTGAGCAGGAAGATTTTCCTTAACGCAATCCACTTCGTGAAATTGAGTAAGCTATTCTTAAATCACCATATTTACTTAAATCTTCCTCAAATTAAAAGCAATAATAAACCTTATATCTTTACGTAACAGGTTATTGTTAACATATGTTATAAGAATTTTCGTAGAAATATTGGAATCGGCTGTAATAATAGGGAAAGAAATAAAAGGGATACAACTCAAACAAACACATCTAGACCGATGTATCACAGTGTATTTGGCTTGATGGTGACGCTTGTTTACCCAATAAGATCAATATAGGATCGGCCAGACACGGTATTGTGTGTCTGCCGCCAATTAGCTCTCTAATCGGAGCTTATGATCCTGTAAATGGAAAACATTATATTAGTTCGGAACCTTATTTGAAAATCTAAAAAATTGGAAGCAATGTACTTAGTTTATCTAAACAGGTGATTTACTATTTCTGTATGAAAGTATAATCCAGCCACTTTAAATATTTAGTATTTTGTTAACACCTTTTACGTTCCTGTTTACAATATTACGATTTAAAATAGTAACCGTACTCAACAAATACATATTTTTGCTTCTTATATTGGTTACACAGCGCTACAATTATCAATAAATTTATGGGGTTAAAAAAATGAGCCGTCATTAAAACATTTTACATTTATACGGTCTTGACAGATGTCGGAACCAAATAAATACGTTAAATGAAATGCCATCCGTATTTTTTTTTATTTAATACTAGAATTTTGTAACAGTACTTTTTATAAAAAATATCAAACAAAATTTATAAGTGTGCGTAATATTAAACGATCAATTTAATTATTTAATTGATAACTTATTGTTCCAGCTCCTGAAGCAAACATTATAAAACAAGTAGGATAAAACAAATCAACCCTGGGATCTACCTTAAGTCTTATTGCCCAATAAATGTCAGTCCTAATCTCACAAAAGGGCGTTTTATTGGGTAAGATAAGAAGGTGACCAGTTTATTTGTGTTATATATTGCTGATAGTAACCTGGATGAGCTTATAATCAAGGAAAAAGAAGACACATGCATAATTTAATATCGACGTTATTGATGTTACAGTGAAAGAAAAGAAGTCTATGCATTTAAAACGACTTTTTATTAATTATGATGTAATTATAAAATTATTTATCTATGGAAAGTGCCCATATTTCCTTGAGGCATTGCGTTAAGTGGTAACATACATATTTGCGGAAATAAATTTAGTTCGCTCTAGAAAAGTATTTAAGAGTTACTCACATAATGAAGAATCTTGGAGCATTGGAAACTTTAAAATTTACGATTACTGAAAGAAGTTATTTACAAAATACACTTAAATGCTTGGGAAACATTTCATATTAACATCAATCAAGAACAGGTAATCAATAATGAAGACTGACCTATTCAAAATTCATTTACACTCTCATCTTAATTTCTATGAAAATTAAAATGTAATTATCTTTATACATTTTATACTGCCTAATCATAATTCCAATTAATTTACCATATGCTATTTTAATATCTTTCATTTAAAAAATTTAAATATTTATTCATTTGTGAAGTTTCGTTGTAATGGTAATTATTGATTCAGAAAGGCCTATAAGAATGAAATTAATATCGGAAAATGTTTATTCATTTACTAGAGATATTAAAATTACTATCATTTTAATAACCCTGAATAACTGATGATCTATCGTGAGTGATGTAAAAAGAATATCTTCAGAAACTTGAAGTACACATAGCCCATAAAATCGCCAATTAAAAACCGACAAAACTATTCCAAATAATTCTTGGTTATTACATTATCACATTCCAAAAGAAAAATAGTAAAATAAAATAAAAGTAACAACTGCTATACATATCAATAGTGTTGCATCTGTCACATTCTACCGGATGATTATAAAATCCTATTTCCATGCCAACCAGGGATAGATTTAAGTACCGGTAGTAAATGGCTTATAGCTGGATGGATAACACTGAGGGTACACAGTACCGTACTTCAGTGATATTGGCATTAAAACTCTGTCTAGAACGTGTATCATAAACTTATTGATGATATGGGGATTTAATATGTATCATTTAATTTATTAAATTGTGTACACAATCATCATATGCAAGCTACTTCATGTAGACTCCACGAAAATCTAAATATTTAAACTATATTATCTCCTTTGTCATCAATATAATAACTACTCCCATAAAATTAGACTTCTTAAAAGATCAAGTTTAGCTGTTAATATTTGGTCGAGAATATTGACTCTCCTCTTCCTTTTTGAGTATGCCCAAGAAGACACACAGGCTACGTATTTTTGAACACTTCCGGTATCAATCATAGATCATTACAATTGGAATGGAATTTGTAACATCTCGACATACTAAATATTTATTTGAAAGTTTAAAACCACTAAAAATCATTAAATCATATAACAAATATTCAAATAAAAGTAAAAACACAAAATTGTGGTGTACCTTTACATTTCAAAAGACTATACTCTTCGTAAAATCACTACTAATATAACTTTCCTTGTAAAATCGTTAGGCTACTTTTGTTCGTTTTGAATACGTACGAATTTCGGAATATTCGTTCTAAATACTTCCAGTTTCGTATTTAGTGTTTAGCAGACTGTAAATTATTATTGTATTTTTTATCTGGGTTGAATCCAGGGATGGTTATGAATTGCAACTTGCACTCCATAAAATTTTTCTGATCACATAAGAAGTTTTGCTTGGGTTAGATATATTTTTGTTTTTAGTTTGTAAAAGGTAAGTAACGGAAGCTTTTTTCGGCACATTACGCACTAACGTTAAAATTTCCGGACGATTGTAATACACAAAATGAAACGGCTGACTATTCATTGGAATAGATAAATAATTGATGGTAAAATATTTCGTGGTGACTACTTAGAGAGAGTTTGTAAAACATAATCTTCAAAATCTAGGAAGAGTGAAGCTGGTAAAAATCGCTCTCCTATAAAAGAATTCAAGCCAATTGTAGGTATTTTATCGTAAACATAAACCATTATACAAATGTTAGGTAAGGATTCATTTGGTTACAATTATGCAGTTTACTATTGTTTATCGCTAAACAAGTTAAACTCAAAATATGAATAGACTATCTCAGTAACAATAGCCATTTCCAATGTTACCACTACAACAGGAACTAAATAGTTATTACAGCTGGTTCATCAAGCGCAAAGCTCCTAGTTTTGTTCAACGCAAATATAATCGCTGTGCGCACCAGAGCAGGGTTAGAACTGGTGTATCAGAGTGGTCTATAGGATACTCTTCTGTCCTGAGGGTACTTTATATCGCATACTGAAAAATACCTTTTTTACCAATCTGTATCTGCACACTCAAACTCGTTCAACAGTAAACGGAACATGCACCTTTTAAAAGTTACGTTGTACGTTTAATTGTAAGTAAACTTTGCATTAGTTTATTGAGAGTAAAATCTACAAAAAAATATTATAAATAAATCCTCACTTTATAGACTATGCAAGAAATGGACAAAATAATGAATAACCACAGTTATTAACTATAATTAAAGATGAAGTTTATAACATTATTCCTTCACTGCCTATAAATAAAATATATAAAACCTCTATGGCACCTTTATCCATTCATTTTTACAATATAGAAAGAAATAATAGCCAATAGACTAAATCCGTAATAAAAGAGCATTGATTAAGTTCTTAATAATACACAAATTTCTTAATGTGTTTCAATTTTGATTATTACTTTTTTTACGATTTTACCATGATGCTAGTTATTAAAAAAATGTATTCGAGGCTTCAAACATGATCTCTGACAACTATCGGTTAAAAACGAACCTTTCTGTTTTACTTTTGTGTAGTGAAAATATTTTATATGGTAACACGCTGATTCTGATGCAGGAATAGTAAAAGTTAGTGATAGTGAGAGTCACATGTATGTTGTATTGTTTTCCAAAAAATATTTAACACTTGGTCATGGCCACCCTGTATAGAGGGATGGGACAAATATAAAAAATAAGTTGTAAAAAGTCGTTTTAATACGAGCTCCTACCTCCAATAAAAGCACTGTATTTTGTTGCATCAAAACTCATAAAACTGTACTATTAAGCGTGTAATAGACTCCTAAAAGTAACATTCAACCCGTGGATAAAGCAATGCCTAACAAACAAAATGGGCTCGATATCTAATTACTGCATAACGATGGAATCTAATAATGTTGTACTAATTAAGGTTTATCTGTTTGACATTGTTTGGGGTCAAAAAGTTACGGTGTAGCAAAAGTCGAAAACTATTTAAAATTATTATGAGATTGGACATTATATTTGTACATCAATGCTGTTATTGTTGGAAATTCAACACTGTGCAATACTAGTTAATTATTCATCCTCAATTTGTTATGTCTATTATTCTGTTTAATTACGAGTATTAATATTTTCAAACTTGAACTATATTGAAATTGTTGATTTAATTACGACATATAAATTAGATTTATATCAATGGTTTTAATAATTGTTTAAGTTAGTTATGTTTTTAATGAGAATTATGAGTAGATTCAAGATATACTAAAAAGTTCCAATATTTTTGTACAATGGTAATGAAATATCTGAACTTGTCAGGGAATCAAAGCGTACAAAATAAAATTGAAGACATTTTTTGCTTAAAAATTATTAATACTGTACAAAACACTAAAAATATTAATTTTCACTCTAACATCGTGTTAGATTTTGTCACACCATTTGAAATAGTAGGGAACAACATATAAAAATAAATGGTTTATTAAAACAACATATATTTTTACTAAAGGTATGTACTATAAATACAGGACCAACTTAAAAATATTGGCTTATTAAAATGGTATTTCATAGAAACTGATAACTATTGTTATAGTATTGTTATCTTCTTCTGTACTATAACAATACAGTATAAGAGGAAAATAGTCTACACAATTTAAACTCAAGTGATCGCAAAAAAGATTTATTTTTATAGATTTACTTACAGAGACCCCATTGGGGTTAGGTTAAATTCACTGGAACCTTTAGGCATATTACAAACTATAACTATATCAAAACCTACAGTAAAACAATAAATCAAGAAGAAACTTGAAATTGAATAATCACTTTAATTAATTTTAAGCAAATTATAATATTGTATTATATACTAATAGTACAAATAATTAGTCTTACAGTCTTGAACTTCTGACGTATTGAAGCGATTTTCGAAAGAAATTATCTACAAGTCAATATTGGCACATGATTCCTACTCTCAGGCATGGCTGTTACTACATGTGCAAAGTTAGGCGCGAGCTTATGTTCCTTTTGTGTATATACTAACTCCTGATTGTCTGACGTCACGATTGTGCTGATGATAAGACGCAGTAGAAAATCTGTTACAAATAAGATAAAACGACGCGCTGTAAGTCAGATATACGGACATGGGATACAGCATCAAGAATGTGTTTGGCAATCCGCCATGTTGACTCTACAAGACCGATATAATATTAGTTATTGTTTGACTTCACCAATCAGCCAGTCGGGAATCTCGGCTCTCTCGTTGTTTACAGACAAATCGAAATTGATATTACATGTCTGATTAAAATATCTGACTTTTTTATTCTCTGGATGTAATAATTTTGATCTATTAAGCATAGTTGAAACCGTTCTTAGTCATAACAATAAAATATATCACAATGGGATATACATATATGAAATAAAATAAAATAGATTTTGCTTTGGGCATACAGATATAACTTCGTCTGTAACCTATTTGTAAGCAGTATGTTCTTTTTGCCTGTGACTTTAATATAGTTCCGTCGATAACACGTTATACAAGGTAAAAGAAATGATATATTAGACTAAATTGAGGTTAATAAGGTCATTTATGACATACAATTCGGGTAACAATCACTGTTTGTTCTAAATATCACATATTTATATTGTCTTTCGTATAATATTTTGAGATTTTAAATTACAATTTTAAATATTTATAGTAATCTGGTAGGTTTACATAAATAATTAGCGGACCTATATCAATAACAAAAGTTTATGTGAAACTGTATTTAAATTAGAAATATTAATATAATTCTTCGTTGAACTGGAATACATTTAAGGACATTTCTGATAATTAACTAAACATATTTTACTCGTTATAAAGATAGACTAAATAAGCTGTAAGGCATTTTAGTCACATGTGTAATATCAGTTTCGAGTTCACTGTAAACAGCAAGAGCGCTTCAGAGCTCCCGACAGGCTGATTGGTGAAGACAAACAATAACTAATATTATATCGGTCTTGTTGAGTCAACACGACGAGTTTCCAAACACGTCTTTGGTTCTCCGTCTCACATCCGAATATCCGAATTACAAAGGAGTCGCTAGTACCTAATTTCAAACAGCTGTGCCATTGCTTTACTTCATTAGGATAACCTACACTCAGTTAGTACCCTACCTCTGGTTTATCTGTAATACCGGATTTCCACAGGGTTATATACCACTCTTGTAGCACCTATTCCAGAGACCATACAATTAATATAATGGACATTTAATATTGAAACATTGAAATGCTTCATCTATTTGCATTGAACCTTCTAAAGCAAAATTATTTTCTAAAATTTTAAAGGGTAATTTCCCCATAACCTTAACATGATGAGCGGTTAAGATCTTCTCTATAATTAGCATTGTTTCCAAATTGCTTATACCTTTCAAGTCATAA
Organism: Homalodisca vitripennis; assembly: GCF_021130785.1. Classification (NCBI taxonomy): domain Eukaryota; kingdom Metazoa; phylum Arthropoda; class Insecta; order Hemiptera; family Cicadellidae; genus Homalodisca; species Homalodisca vitripennis. The sequence continues at coordinate 163,447,121 of NC_060207.1, read as the reverse complement.
GACGCAAGATTGGGATGGAAGTAAAAAATAATAAGCTTCCCCATAACCCTCCTTAAATCCAATCAAAATCATAGAATCTGAAACATATGATCAACTTTTAACATCGATATCTCAATCAGTTGCGATTATGCCTAACTAATTCAGGACTTTATTTCCACCTCATACCGCACATCTCACATACCCTAGCATATCCGTTAGGACATTATCGTAATAGTCAAACATACAATTTTGGACTATGTCTAAAGTAGGCCTGCATCGTGATTAGTATACATAACAACCTGAAACGATGAAGAAGAGGTGAAAACCACAGATCTGTGTCTGATACCCACACAGCATGAGCCACTACTATTATATGTTGCCCAATAAAGCAATAATAATTCAGATATTCTTTACACCAAAAGTAATCTCAGAACCGAAAATATATTATTAGGATGTTAACTCAGAACTCTGATCAAGTCCTTGAGATTGTTTTCTCCAGTTATATCTCTAACACACACCTCTCTAATCAACTAACAAAGAAGAAACATTTAACTTATGTGCGGAAATATGCAACATAACAGTCACATCGGAGCCAGATTCTGGTTTATTCCCCCGATAAGTGCTTAATTTGGTGGTAGTGAATCAAGTAAAGTTCCGAGTAGCAAACGCCTTTTTATACGCTCTAATCTGCAAATGATTAGTACTCAACATCCACTGAGGATCTTATCTGCATTTTTATCATAAATTGTGTAAAAAATACGCTGATATTTAGCCCTTACTCCGCCTCAAAATAAACATATGGCAACTTTTACTTCATCTTTGTTGTAAAACCTTAAAGAAAGTTCAAAAGTACCATTTTTACAGAAAAAATAATATTACAAACAATATTTAGGTTGCGGGATTTCAAGGAAAAAGTATTCCATACGAACTGATTCTTTAGAGACGGTATTAATTGTTATTAATTTTTATTTTACCATTATCGACTTATTCAGGAAGCTTGTGGAACAACCGCGGAAACTGTCGGCGTAGTTCAGTCTTCTATGGCAGCTTATTGTGCGTTACATCATGAACTCATAACAACTCTAAAACCAGGTTAAAATAAGAAACAGGTCACTATAACAAAACAAAGAAAAAAATTTCCAAATAAAATTTTTTTGTCTAAGTAAGAATATATATATATATATATATATATATATATATATATTTACTTTTAATTCTTAGCTTATATACACTTTTCGTGTCCTTTTTGAAGACGACAATATTAGTCGAAATATTAAAGAATTTATGTGAAGTATTTTTCTTTTATTGTTTACACACACACACACACACACACACACACACACACACACACACACACACACACACACACACACACACACACACACACACACACACACACACACACACACACACACACACACACACACACACACACACACACACACACACACACACACACACACATATATATATATATATAAACCCGGCGGAGCAAGTACTTTTTGTGATTCAATGTTTATTGAAATTAAATAAGGCTATTGCCATTTATACAATTTAACGTAAATAAAAGTCGTTTGACAGGTGTTTAGTCTTTCGATCATATGTTAGTTTGCTTATATATATATATATATATATATATATATATATATATATATATATATATATATATATATATATATATATATATATATTAAGTCCTAACATTCTGTTTTAGCAAAAATCTTTCAAACTACTTTCATAAAAAACAGTAATGTTCAACTGTTACAAATGTGGTTTGTATATGTATATATTTAAACCATCTGCAGAATAGTGTAATATAATATAATTTAACTATTTATAGTTTCGCTTGTATATAGTTTCAATTATTGGTATATCAAGTCAATTGTTATTGACATTGCTCATAACCATTGGCCATGTATATTTTTATGAATTTAAATATTACATCAGAATTAATTGATAATCAATGGTCGTATTAAAGTAATAAAGCTCAACACTTATTATTTCAATTCGGATTAAATAATTTAAATTTAAACCTTATGACTTCTAATAATAACTAGTGTTAATCGCCTCACTGTAATCAACTGGAACACTAGAATTTTCTTTGTCATTACTTTGGTGTTTGGTGTTACAGTAAATATTTTACTATGGATAAATACAAGTATTGGAAAACGTTTAACCGAATTCGATAATTGATTGGACACGTTGCGCTACGAAACAAATGCACTTGATATTTTATGAATGTAATCTGTCTGGAACTGGGTCACAGGTATAACTATTAATATCTCGGCGTTGAAACTTTTATTGGATAAAGTTAGCACTTAAACATAAACGGTTGTATTAAGTGCATATTGTTTAATAATTTCAAACACATTGTCATAATTATTACATTAATTATAAGCGTAATGCATAAACAGTATAAGTGATAAGGTTAAAATAAATTTATACGTGTTTCTCTAACCAATATTCTGAAAATCTCAAAAATCCCTCATTGTTTTATCCGTATACAAAAAAATATAGTATTTTTTTATATATGTAACACGATTAAAATTACAGTAAATGACGTAAAATAACAAATTTCTCTCTTTACTTTTTAACTTATGAGCTATAAATTAACCTGCAGAAAGAAACAGATTACTCGTAAAATCAGCGTATATCAAAAGCATGAAACCTATGAAGACCGTTAGTACACAGATTAAATAGACAAACCACCAAAAGAAAAACATGAACAAAGGACAGAATGTATTACCCAATATATGCAGATGTGGAAATCATCATGTTATACAGTAAACTTCGTACGCTTAACCCAAAAAACTAAATTGTATTGTTCTATAACTGATAGATGGTTTAAACTAAAGTTATCCTAATTCTGAATAGACCTGAGTTCAGGTCACTGCAGAATTTTCGAAGAATCTCTATTACAGATTATCACACTATTTAAACGTCTCCTAAGCGAGCAAACTCGTGAATTCAGCTAAGTGCTGAGAGTATATGGTACACAGTATACAAATAACATATTTATTAGACACCGTACAGATTATCAGAATATTCTATAAATTGTTCAAGCACAAACCGGGAGCTACAAACATATTATAACGGCGGATACCTTTGAACTGACAACAATGTTTGTTGCTCCCATCTTTTGCTGAAATACGTTTAAAGTGGTTGTGCTCGCTTATGTAATGGCGGATTTCGTTGCCATGTATCGATGAAAATAAAATAATTTTTAAATTTTTAAAAAGCTGATTTCTTGTAAATGTTATGTAATAAGACTGATTTTGTTTATTCGAATATAGAATACTTAACAGGAGCCATTTTCGTTAACGAATTCTATGAAATCTATCTAAAAATCTAGGTATTGTACACATACACATATACGTGTTATGGGATCTCTTTCATATCACTTCAATTAGCAACGGATAAAGCCGCAGCCAAAGTGTTACAAATAGTTTAACTACAATAAAATTGATTTGACCACGACACAAAGTGCGTGTCATGTTACAGTTTTATATCCATTCAACAAAAATTACACTGGGCGTATAATTTTCTGAGCGTTAGCCAAGCCTATCGCATTAGGAGCTAAAAAACTAAATTACTGTTTTTGCATAAAGCTTCATTCCTATATAAACAACACAGAGTTTTACGTCTGTTCAGTGTTCATGTCACTTAATTTTGCATAACGTTAGTGTTTTCAGAACGTTGAATATTAGCTAAATATCGGTCTTATGGGTAGCCATGATGGCAATGAGAAACTAGGAGAATAAATAAATAAATTTATATACAAAGTAAAAAAAAACTGACGTTTTAAGATGGTATATTAACACGCGTATATTAATTAATCCAGAGCATGCAACATCATCTTGTAGTAACGAAGAAAGATTTTATCTGTATAGATTTGACTTTACATGAAACTTCATTTTATTGAAATGCTGTAATTTTCTTCATAAAAGTGAGTTATTTGTTGTTTCATATCCATCGATAGTTTTTGGCTGAGTATGATCGAAGCCTACAATTCACTAGGCTGACGCAAAGTTTAATTGTTTTATACATTTTGTTTTTGTTTTTGGTCTGCCTATAAAGTTCTGCCTGTCAGCAAGGCATGTTGAATGAAATGAGCATGGAATTTTTCGTGTAACCTCTTTGTGTGCTGTACTACAGCTATTATCTTGTTTTATACTCCTGTAAAATTTACTCTTCGTTAAAAATATGTGGTTATGTAACTTATCAAAATTATGGTCTAAATCAAGACGTTGAACATTATTTATTTTCGAAACTTAAAACTTATCGTATAATATATAAGTTGATATATACATATATATGTTTTATAAGTGGGTTGCAGAACGTTAAATTTTCAATAAATATTTGTACGAACCTTATTGCTCTCAAACTTTCTAGATCCCAACCTCTCCAGGTACAACGCGAATAGTAAAAGAAATGGATAAACATGTTTTTAGTACCTCTGGTGCAAGTTGCTTACTAAACATTCTGCTACTACAAAAATATCTACACATAAAATTAATTCTCTGAAAACTTTCGCATTTACGTTGTTATTTACAGGAGATTGATTATAATTAATGGTAATATCATCATAGTTTAAATAAGTCTTGTGATATAAACATTATACAGCAATGGTGTAATCTAAATGTTTCTAGTAAAATGTATTGTGTTATTTCAAGATAAATATTTTGTCACACATCCCTATATTAGTTTACATTCACTGTAATATAATATCTAAGAACTATGTAGGTCTGGTAAGGACAGTAGTTCTGTAAAGTTTGTATATTATTCACAACATTAAACCTTCACTTTTAAAACTACGGTTGCCGTTTTTACCATATTCATTTAAGTATTGAGTAAACTGTAGTGAGTGCGATGGTAATATCCGCAAACTAATAAGACTCCGGAATGACAGTATTCTGATTGATATTGTTGGACCTCTCAGAGATCTATTAGAATACCAGCAGCATTCAGTCTCTCAAAATGTAACTTAATGCGTCTTGCTTCCAAATGAGACTATCGAGTAGTAACTGTATATATAAATGTACAGAAACTAAATTTCTGTAGATATTATCCAAATATATTCATAACTAATCAGTAACAAATTAAACATTTTGGTTACTTCTACTTCTTAGAGCCACTCAATATTCTAACGGTAATAGTTTCAAAAATTTAATTATATGAAAGGATTTTAACTATGTGAGATCAAACATAAATAAGAATTTAAATAAAACCGAGGATTTGGAAGAAATGTGTAAAAGTACTAAATATTTCTGAGGAATTTCCAATATAGGCAAAATTTTAGGAAATCGAACTCATTGGATTTGTTACAAAAAATATTATAACTTTGCAAACTATTCAGATTCATTTATATTTGAAGACAAACCACCAAAATAATGAACTAAATATGTTGGGTATAATTATATAAAACAATTGTATTTCAATGGTTCTCAAATGTAAGATCATCCTAATTGTAGAAATATATGTGTTTTTGTCTTAAATTAATTGAAAAAAATAAACACGTTAAGCTGTCAACAATTAAAATATATATATATATATATATATATATATATATATATATATATATATATATATATGCAAAGATTATTTTTGATGTATTGGTACACAAATCAAAACTGAAAATGTTTACATATATAAAACTAATTACTTGGAGAAATTGATTTTATATTAGAATATAAAATATATCAATTATTCTAAATATATAAAAATACGTCATTTATGATAATATCAATGCTAAAATAGAAGAGTTAATTATTAATTTGAAAATAAAATAAAAAAGTATTACAATCAGAGGTACTGATTATAATGTACGGATATTAACATGTTACAATCAAGTTAAAATAAAAGATTTATATGTTCAAAAACAACTCGAAAACCAAATTTAAAAATTTTAGAAAAGCGTGTAAGTAAATAGTTAAAAGAATATTTATTATTTATATCATTAGATTTACTTGTTGTACTTTAGAAAAAATACTTTAATAGATTATTGAATGGATCTGAAACTTTTATTGCTTTTAAGATACTAATTTGGTGCATTTTTCATTACTTTTTTATGGATCCTTAAAAGACTTAGGCACATTTAATAATGATTTTAATGATCTGTTTATAGTATTTAAAGAATTATTTTATGTGAACATTGAATAGCTCAGAATGTGTCATAGTAACCCCAATTTCCAATCTACTATTTGTAACTTTATAGATTTGCTTATTGTGTAGTACTTTTATTTGAACTCTAAATGGCCCCGAATATTTCCTCAGAATCCTAATTTCAAATCGACTTTTAGTAATATATAATTTGTATTTATTATATTATGATAAGGACATTTATTTAAAGCAGAAAAAAAATTATAATAAAGTGAAAGGAAACCTCCATGTTTATTTTAATAGTTCATGAAATCGTATCACCCTAATACGATCTCCATTAAGATTTTTCATTGTTTTAAAATACAGCATCTAGCTGCCGACTTTGAAAATAAGTAGTGAGGAATGGTCTGAATGAGGTGAAACTACGCTTTAATTTTTACTTACCTCCATCAGATCGGTTATAAACATTACTTATCAAAAAGTCAGTAAGATAAACTTTACTTAACATTTATATAGAACGCCAATGAAAAGATTGAAAAAATCAGTGATACGTAGTAAAAATAGGTTATATAGATAGTTCATAAACGTTTAGAAATAATAAATAAAAACTTTCAGCTTGATTTGCTTAAATATAAACTATCTTGTTAATCTTTTATTATAATAAAATTAAAAAATATATAAATTAAGTAATATATTCGTATTTAATCGTATTTTTCGTAGTTTTAGAATTCTTGTGAAGGGCATTTTATACGCTAGAGTATCTTTCCAATAAGAGCTAGATGGCAGCACATTCATATATATATATATATAGGACCTTTAATAATGACGTTTTCAGAACTTTGACCACCAGAAATAATATGTGTAACGAGAGCCTGATTTCTATCGCTTCCCTCCCAGTAAGTGGTTTCGCTGTTCCTACACCTAAATGGTTAACGACCTAAAGCCACAAACAACTGTTCCGTTTGTTACAGTTTTGTTCCTTGCGAAATATCAACTCATTTGACAGAGCACCAGTAAGTTAACCCACATAACCCCGAGACTCAGAAAACTACACAAGACGACTAGTACGTAATGACTTCCCTGTTTCCCCTATATTGGAACTATGGGTAGATAAGTCTAAAGAAACAGAGCACTGGCATATTTATTCCATGGTGAAAGTGTGTGCTTTTTTTTAATATACCTCTTTTAAAGAGAAGCGTTGAATGACTTTCATACTTCCTTCATGTGCTACAAAATTTATTTTTGTTTATATTAACAATCAATACCAAATGAGGATGACATCACAATTTTTTTAACATTCTAAATATTTAAGCGAATATTCCAACAATATAATAATAATAATATTTTTTCATTTTAAAGAATCTTTGAACTTAATAAGTTAGTTTATTTTATTTATATAAACGTCAACTGTTTTGCAGTATAATTTAAATACTTATTTATTAGCAAATAGGTCTTTCTGAGGCATTACGCTATTCCTATGGTACTCTTTGCCCAGAGTAGTTAAATACGGTATTTTGGAAAATAAACGATTAATCATTTCTTTTTATATACAAACAATTAATTTAAAAATGTAATATTCAAAAATAATTATAATCCTATTTCACCCAAAATACCCAGCACCCTAGCGTGACATTGTGTTTTTGTTTTTATTTTGTTTAAAAATATTTCAAACATTCTCAAAGCTTACAGCAGCATGTGGTCGTGGATGAGTCCCCATACATTATGCATACCGTGTAGTCCTGAGAAAACATCCCCTGCTTGAAGCGATAACCCTTGCACACAACGTAAAACCCCACTATTATGCCACCCGATACTTCGCTGCCTCGCAGTTTACAACTTATTGGTATGAAAGCTAATACAAGTTTAAAAAAATTAATAACAATTTTCAAACATAATTTAAAGTTTATACACAGTATATAGTAAATATTTGTTTACATACTAACATAAGAAATCTACGTGTTTTGTAATCGTAATTTATAAGGACGTAGCAACTGTGCAGGTTTCAATCCTCAGAATAGACTTAAATGTCATGTAACAGTTGAATATCTATCTCCTCCTGTGGCTGAGAGTTACCTAATCAGGTAAAACTCGAAATGGCAAGAGATAAAACCAAAGTGTATGCCGCCAGTGTAACAGTCTCTGGGTTATACTTCAGTTAAATGTAACAATATTTTCATATACATTTTAAAAGTGTATGGTACTACGTAACACATATTTTATGATTTCAGGTTTGTCCAAATACTTGTTGCAAGCTATAATACAAACTATCGGGCATCGGTTTGTGTTAAATAATCTTTTTACTAACTAAAACTTTTATAATAGATATTTTCAATAAATAAAAAGATCTGCTTTTCAAATAAAGCGAAAGTTCAATAAAGGTTTGCTTCCGTTACTGTCAGTCACTTAAGCAAAATATGGTTTTAAGGTTACAATAAAAATATAAATCATGGAAATATAAATCAAAATAATTTGGAAGAAACAATTCCGATAACGATTACCAAAACCCATAAGAGTTGGCATACTATTTATTTGCGAAACCAAGTTATAAATTACTAAAACTATTAACATTGGCCGAACGTCAGTGAAGCCTATATCACTCGTGAGGCTAAAAAAGTTTATTCCAGTATCTTTCGGTCTCTCCACACGATATCTCGAGAACAAACTTATATATATATATATATATATATATATATATATATATATATAAACCTGCATGTTTACACGAAGTTTCGTTTTTATATAAGCAAGACAGAGTACAATGATGACGTGATGATACATGTCACTCTATATGATTTCGCTGATCGTTAACAAATGATTTTCTATTGTTTTTTGGGCAACCATGATAGCATCGAAAATATATCAGAATAGATATATTTATACATAAATTGAATACAACCATATGAGGTTTTAACATGTCAAATAATAACACATACAGATTTCTTACGGTAAATAATATCGTACCATAGCAAAAACGTTAAGGATTAGTGGGTGGTAAGATTTGATTTCAGCGCACTCTTGTGTTGTATTACCCTCCTTAACTCACCTGAATTGTTATTATTTGAACATTGTAATCATGTAAAAAGACATCACCAATAATTCTGTAAATTTCAATATTTTGTTACAAATTATTTTACAAATGAAATCTGTTGATGGAAAATATTCAACCATGAAAAATTTAACTAAGCGTTGATCAAGCTTTTCACTCATGAGAGACAATTTTTGTTGTCTGCTGGGGGATTTATAAATGTCTTTTCTTCATCGTTGCTTGTAAGTGTAAACTGTAAGTATATGTCCGCAAGACATTTCAAGAATTAAATTAGCTATAAAATTGAAATACTGCAACGTTAACTAGGGGTTGTTACGAAACACGTGTTATATCGTACTCCTTACCTTTTCGTAAAGTAAAGATGGAAAATATAGTGAAAATAAATGTTGAGAGAGAAAAGCTTTTGTTTGTATTACCCTTCATATCTTATCGGAAATTTTATCACTTTAACCCTTTCATGAAATCTATATAATAAACAAAAATATGAATGTATTATATGACAAGATATTTTGAGAAGACTTTAAGATTGTCATTAAAATTTTTTTTATACATAAAACATTCGACTGAGAGTCAATTAAGGGTGACACATTATCTTTTTTGATATACATATTTTTTTTAGTATGCGATTTTCTATCTGACATTCCGCGAGACATCTTGAGAGTGAACTGAGCTAAAGGTATAAAGTTTTGCAAGCAACCTTAGAAAAGCCCGTTACGCAACATGTGGTGTGGCGTACTCCTACCTTGTATCAGAGATTAGGGACCTATAAAATATTTAATATTATTAGTTAGGTAACTTTGTATTTATACTTACCGTTCAAGATAGCGTAATATACAGGGCATGCTTGGTGAAATGTGTAGTAACTGAATGCAGAAAACATCAATCATATTGTAACTCGACTCGGCGACCTACAACCTAGTTATTCTTTCGTTGTTTTATCCCAAGTGTACCCATGAAAGAATGGAAAATATTATTCATTTTAAATACACTCTTGGCTGAATATAAACATAAATAAAAGTATAAACTGAACATTTTACATTATAATTTAAAAGGACGTTTATGGAAAATATACAACCTAAAAAACAGTCACTAACATTGCTTTCAACAACTAACGCCATTGCATATTACCTGTTTGTAAATATCATTACTTATTTGCTTCAAAAGGCATTAACCTAATAATTTAGTTTTCTTTACGGTGAACATCAAATGATTGTTAATAATGTACAAGGTATATATTAATTACTGATTAGCCTGGATATAATCTAAAAGAATTGAGATATCGATGTACAATCATATCCAAATTTATTCTAATAATTTTTTGCTTTTAAGAGCATTAAAAACTATTTTCCCTTTTCAAAAGGGGATAGAATGGAGTAACTGTGATTTGTTTAAACTGCAACCTCTATCTTGTGACATTTCATTTTAAAGGCCTATTCAATAAAACACACAACGGTATGAAGAAAACTTCGCTACAACTTTCCTACCAAAAGGTATAGGCAAATACCCCCTACATTGTAATGTAAACTAAAAAGGCAACTCTTACCAAAACTATACACATCACAAAAATTAGACACTACATAAAGGGATAAGCAGAGCGCCTCAAAGTCTTACAAAAAAGGTATCACACATGCATTTTTATAATATGCTCGAGACATTGGCATTGTGCCTACAGATTATTAATTTATAGCTTTATTCGCCGATAAATATTGGTATAAACGTAATATAAATATATTTTATGCCTGATTCAGTTTATTTTTACTTAACTTTTAAAAGGATGTGTAACAAGATAGGGGTTGCATTTAGAAAATTTAAAGTTACCGCCTTTTAACCCACTTTAAAAAGAGAGGAGATATTTTTATTCAGAGAGAAATCGACAAATGTATTTTAATAAGTATAGTAAAGGTTATTCATCGATATCTAAATCCGATTGGAATATATCCGTACAATAAATCCGTGTTGTATCATGAAAATTTAGTCCATATATATATATATATATATATATATATATATATATATATATATTTGTACATATATAGTATTTAATCATAAGTGTTCAAAAACCTAATGTTTAAACGTTATATCGCTAAAAATATGAATGGTTTATCTCAATTTCAGTTATGCAAGTAGTTGAGCATAAAAGCCCTTGAGATATAACAATACCTTACTATTACAAATATAAGGATTCTTTTAGACAACATACATAAATAGTAGGACAATATTATACACTTATGAAAATTATGGGAACGTAAAAAATTTGAATCAATCAGTACTTGAGTCAATCTTATACTGTAGGATTGTTTTTATTTTAGTTTAAAATATTACCTGTTTTGATACAGATATTTATAGTTTATATCTTGTATTACAGTCATGCGTACAGGGCATACTTTATTGTAATGTATTGAATACACCTAGATTATACTAATATACGTATTGGGTATAATGTAATGAAGTTGTTAATTATTATTAAGAGATATTTGGTAAAAAACGGAATAAATGGTATACCATGTGAAGGTAGTACAAAGAGCTAATTTACATCTAAAGTACACGGGATGATCACTCTACAAAGGTCAGACCAAAGATAGCGGTGAAAGTGGGCCTAATGATTAACATCGTGCCCCCAGTAGCAGCCCACCACTCGAATACTAAGTAGGGTCTATTGATACCGTTCATCCGCTAACCCTTAGCATTCAACTGGAACCTAATCTTTGTATCTCTGTCACATATTTCTAGAGGTGCGTTTAAAAAATAAAATGAAATACGATAGATTTTTATTTATACAATAGATTTGACGCTTATTAGTTAAACACTGCTTAATAATTTAGTATATCTGAACTCTTTTCTGTATAATTCTTTGCCTGTGTATCTGTTCTCAGTTAACCTCAAGAGTGAAATGTGCTCTAGACTTGAAATTTTTCATGCAACCTCAGCAATTTTGTTACGCTAGATGTGGTATTGGAGTTCTCTATTATTAGCCCTTATTATTTAAAATGCCAATGCCACCTTATGCAGTGAGTGGACATAAATATAATCGGCTAAGATAGGATGACATATAGAATTAATGTAATATAAAAATTTGCAAATCACCATTTTGTTTCAAATAGAAAGCTAGGAAAACTGAATAGTCTATGGGAGTTTTTCTCTTCCAGAACTATACTAGTATGAGCAATAAAAACCACGATGGATTATAAGAGAAGTAGTAATTGTAGAATCTATGATAATAGATAGATGTCTAACTCAGGTTTTTAGCAATCATGAAAGAAGTAATTTGTTGCAAGAATTTTCATAAATCATAATAATAAGACAAAACTTTAATACTGTATGGTATTACTGCCACCAAATAAAACAGAAGAAATTAACTCTCTGGTCAATACATTGAAGTCATTAAATGTTCGCACAACATTCCTTTCCACAAGACTCCTTGTAACATAAGATTGTAACTGATACAAACTATTAAATTGCAATGCCTGCAATATAAACCATTTTTATTTGATAACACCTTTTAATTATTTGGAGTGGTTTAATATGAAATTTTAACGATTTCTTGAAATCTCTATATCGATATTTGAGATGTAAGTGTTTTTGTGCTTTCTTCTCATAGCAGGATACTCGTTTTCTGGTTTATATATTCAAATGAGCTTTATAATGTATAAGACATAAAAACTTTCGTTAACTACTATTCAATCACTATAAACTTCATAATTAGTAAAGCAAAACTGCTAACATAAATACAAATATTTATGTCAGCTATGATATTTTAGTTTTTATAGTAATGTTTTTTTATTTTCCTATTACGACTAATAATAAGTAAAACGTGTTGTAAAGGTATTAAAACATTTAAAATTGTTGGTTTAATAACTGCAATTATCACCTATAACAGAGTACAGCATCATGTGAAAAAATCTCATTTACAAAATGAATTGTAAGTATTTAATCTGTGTTATACTTTAATCTTAAAATTTTCTATCGAGGATAGGTACGATGCAAAAGTTTTACATTACCTATTTACCTTTTGGACATAACAATCTATGAGAATCTTTTCCACTAAAACACTACTCTAAAAAACTATCTATGAATTAAAATGAAATGGTTAATACTGGTAAAGCGAGGTGAAAATAAACTGTTACAAGTTATGAGTTAGTGCGTGTGACGTAACGGGTAAATTAAAGAGCACAACGATCACTAACAGTTAGAGTGAACGATCTATTTGGAAGACAGACCAAAGATATGTTACCTGTCATCTGGTAGTAAGACATGGGAAGTCAGTTACTTACGACAGTCTTAAAAACGTATACAATCACAGAAAAGGTTATTGAGGAACTTTTAGAATTGACAGTATGCTGAAGAGAAACAAAATGGAGTTTAATAATCATTTGTATAATGGCTGTAATTAACTTGAAATGTGCTTCGGCTGATCATAGTGGCAGATAAGGTTTCAATAATAACACATGTGAACTGTCAGAATATTAATTAATGGTTTAGTCACTGTGCTATTTGATGTTCAATTCATGTAATTTAACTAATAACTAATGTATGGATAATGAGGACACACACTGTAACGTAATAAAAGCCATTGTGAACTAAGGGTTGATTGGAATATAACATATTTCAGAAATTAATAACCAGATAATGAAATATATGTTATCCAACATTTGATATTTCACACACAATACAAAAATAATATTAAATTTAATCGTTATAATAATGAACCTAATACACGTTGTTTTTATCAATTATAAATATTGTTTTACACGTAATGATTTACAATTTAAAAACTGTTTAAATTTTAAATCCTATTTACGGCTATTATCTTAAAATTAATTCTAAATTTTGTATTCCTAGATGTATTTTAGTTTCTATACAGATTGGAGAACATTTTGTAATGAGTTACTGTCAATATCAGAGATATTTCTCAATCGAATCTGATTTTGGTTGTGAATATATCGAGGTTATTTCTACTGAGACACGGTGAGCGATGAGGTTCATATCCTGTACCTCAGCTCTCGCATGAAAAGTGGAGGTCGTTAGGGCCAAAAACATTACCTTTGACTTCACGTAAATAAACACATTTAGACATACCTTAGTTCAAAACTTAACTTTCATTAACTTCTTACGATATATGTATAAGTTATATTTGTCAAAATTGTCTATGCAAGTGTGAGTAATTAGATTTATGTATTCCTGAATATAGTAAAGACTCGAAGTTATAATAAAGTAATAAAACCCTCAGTGCGATTAAGTAATATAAAAACAGTGCAAAATACTAAAACAGGCAAACTATTTAGTATTTTTCGTAGCACTTTCAACGAACACAATGCAAATTCCAAAATTACTATTTACACGAGCCAATAAAATACCAACGACTCTACTGAGACCAAATAATCTTTAAAGTTTCTCAATCTCTATTCACAGTTGTACTGCAGTAAAAGTTTTACAAATTAGATAATTATATTATAGTAAGCTATGGATTAGGCTGCTTGCGATATTAATAAAAACAAACACCTTCATTTTGGAAAATAATTAGGGTTGATTATATTTCCTTATTTTTAAAAAAGTCGCCATCATGAAAGGCCTGATGACTATAGAAAACAACAATTAGTGGAAACTTCAAAACCTTTTAATATATATGAAAATTAAAAGGTTTATTATGGTGTATTTAAAATAAATAAAACAATTCCAGTCCAACATTACTTAATGTAATATTATTTACGGCATTTCTAAGCAAAAAAACTACGTATATATATATATATATATATATATATATATATATATATATATATATATATATATATATATATTTGCGATGAATTCATATTAATTTTATTACGAATTATATATAACCGCAACTTAACTATCAACCATAAAATTATTTTCAATTTAATTACCATTGAAGTTACCACCACTTGCTGTTTTCTCTAGTCATAAGGCTTTCGTGATGGCGATTTTTGTAAAAATAAGGAGATATAACCAACCACAACAGTTGTGTGTTTTTAATATCACTGTAAGGGTTAAAAAGGTTTATTATGGTGTATTTAAAATAAATAAAAATTCCATTACAACATTACGGTAATATTATTTACGGCATTTCTAAGCACAAAGAAAGATAAAGATAAGTTTATAGCTGTAGTAATATACATCTGTAACATTTTACGTAAACTAATAACAAATAACGTATATATGGTGGGACGGGTTGATACAATACGAATGTTTAGATCCATTTCACTTTCCGCTCAGTGCAGTGTCTGAAATCTGGTACTGTCACAGACTTTCTGTTCCAGAATAGAATTTGGAGTCCACATGCGTTTGGAGAGATCCAAAAAGTGGCGAAGAAGAGAAAAAAACGTAATTGAGTTTTACCCCCCCCCTTCGTAGATAAATTGAAATGTTTTAAGTATATTTTTATTGAGAAATCTATTGTTCTAAGTTAATTTTAGGTTTGCATCTTAATGGAATTTATCTACAGGAAATAACTTCTAGTCAAAGTTAACTAAAGTTTTTGTAAATTTAATTTATTATTATCTATACTATGAGATAAAATCTAATGGTGCCTCTATACGTGTTTGTGTTACATCACGTAAACGCTTATAGACAGATTGTCCATTGTTATAGATTGAAATATTACATGGACATTTTTATGAATGGTTAACATAAAGGCCTATTGCTTATTTTAAAATGGTCTACAACCCACTTAAAATTTTTTCTTTGCTTTATAAGTGCATGGTAAATGTGTTTTTAAATTACCTGTCAACTTATAAGTATCTGTATAAAAATCTCAAGAGGTAAGTGTCTGTCACTATTCATCTGTCCGTTATATTAAAAAAATTTCATGTTACTTGCAGAAGCTTTCTTTTTCTGATTTGTATGTGGATTTTAGTCAAGTACTATAAAATAGCATAATTTATTACATACAATTCTGTTAATCTAGAAGCTTAAGGTTTCGACTTAAAATTTCTTTACACTAGCGTAAAACCATTGGAGTTATTTACTAGCCATAAAATTTGTAGAAACATTCAAGAATGTTACGAGTTACTTACAAAAACAGGAATAACTTCCAGACCCTATCTTAAACTTATATTTCAAACGGATCTATACATCTTTTAGTAGCCTTATTTTAGTATTATTTAGAATGCTATTTACATAGAATACGCTCTTGGTGACCCTGCTTTTCAGAATAAAATTGCGTGTGAAGCCGTGGGTAATTGCTAGTATCATTTAATTACAAAAACGAGCTACTAAAAAATAAAGTCGATAAAAACTAAAGTTGCAAAATTTTTACTAATTTTATTTTTCCAGTTGTCGTTAGGTTCTAATAACACATTATAGCAAATCATAAGATACTGGTTTACTCTCTGTGGTTAATACTCCTGCTTGAATTTGAGGGTCATATCTCCAGAATTTAGAGTCTCAGCAGGCTTGGTTGGTGCCATCGAATATTAAGCAGGGCTACAGCTGGCCCTTCCTACATCTGCATGTCAATGTGCAGGCATGAACCAATCTAGCACTATACTACCAGTAGAAAGAATATTTCTCTTTGAACACACCAAACAGTGTATTCAACTTTGATTTCCCTTTTTTTACTGAAACGAAAAAAATTATTCTTAAGAACAATTCTTGTCTATGAAATACAATCCCAAATTTGTATGTATATCTGGTGTGAAAGAATGTAGAGTTTTGATAATTGAATATAACATTATCACAGTTCAGGACTTAAGGAGATAAGAAACACTCTAAGAAATTAGTGATCTCCACTGGAGATATTTTAATTCCCTTTTAAAATAATACGAATAGGTTTTATTCATTTTAGTATAGTGATTAAGTTTAATAAGCAATGTGTTAGGACCCTGAAATTGGAGACTGAAACAGTTTTATGAGTACCAGTCAATGCAATAACCAAATTTCTAATTTTAATTACGTAATATTTAAGCGAATAGCACCAAAATGAAAAAAATATGTGTATCAAATTCCATTGATTTAGTGTATTTGGAAGACAAAAACTAGTTTTGATACGGTTGCAACCCAATTTGAACCCACATGAGTGGTTAATTCCAATTAAAAGTTTGTATTTCTTTGCTGAAATCATAAGAAATGTGTATGTTTCATTGTTGTAATAAGTCGATATGTTGAAAAACTAAATAAAGTTCTTCTAGGGATTACAACACTATTCAGCCCCTCACAAATGTTTAACTTATATGAACATGCTTAGTATTCTTATGTTCAAATGAGTGATACGTGTACCAAGTTTCAGCTTCCTGAGATATCGACATATTGTAACATTTGTGATTAGTAAGAGACTGAGGGATTTGTTACGTACATACATAAATTATCTTTTAAATTAACACTGTGCGTTTGGTGTTTGAACCTGTACACAAATGAGATTTTGATGTATAAATACGTTAGAAAACCTGTTTATGAGTGTTATAACTATTAGTGTTATCAAGTTTTCATCCTGAAATACTACAATCGAAGAGAACACCATCGGTAATATAAAAGATTTATTATAGATTAGATTTATAACAATCTAATATAAGGTACTTATAAGCTCAAATCCAATGTTGACAACATAATTCAAATAGTTTTTAAATAAAGAAGGCTAACGATATTTGGCCGATTAAACTATGCGATTGCCACCTGAGGCATTTCAGCCAATTTGGGAGGGATGGTGTTATCAGAAATTATTGAACAGATGTGTAGCGATTTTGTAGGGAAATTAAGGTAAGACTAATGATTGCCTCTGTGAGGTAACATATTCCCCGCTTTTTAAAATAGCAGAATTGTAAAGCCTCAATATTTGCATGTAATTAGTGAAAAATTCAATGTAATGAACATTTGGCCAACAGAAAGTTTTAGTTATTAAATATAATTTGTTCCTTGTAAACTGGTAAAGGTAAAATTGGTTTTGTAAAAAATTTAATTTTTTGTTTACTATCAATTCTATTGTAAAGGACTGACGTACATCAATTATCGTTCAATGCTGTAGATAAACCTTTTCAGTTATCAACGTAGCTTAAAGATTATGAAGTTGTAAAATTTATGATCAAAATATAGATTGTGCAATCGCGGCTGATAATGATAAGATTACGGTACATTTCTTGGATACGGTCCTTCTTCGTGTCGTTGAAGTTGAAATACCCTTAAAATAGGGTGGTTAAGAAAAGTTATTTACAATATATCTGCAAGAGAAATGGTGAACTAGAGTACTTTAAGATTCTGCTTACAGTTTTCGATTTGTAAATGGAGCAGGTAAGACTTTTTTCGGTACGAAACCCAGGGTTACTATTAAGTTAGTCCCATCGTCCATGCAATTGTTCATGAAGTGTCTTCTCCTGTGTTATTGCACGTAGTAAATGACAAAAACAAAAGAAAAGTATACAAAAAAAACAGTGAGTTATTTTTTTGCATTTCAGGTGTAAGTAGCTGAATATTCCATGAAACACCAGGTTTGCAGATGAAATTTTGATACGTTACTTTGAGTAGTTACTCTGATTTAGTTAAAAATTTAAAATATTAAAATTAAGTTACTATATTACACGATGCATGTCTAAATGTCCTCTTAATGAACAATTTCAATCGAACAAAATTTAAAGAATTCATATATAATTGAAATACCTTTTCCAACTAAGTTCATTAAATAAAATAAACTTAGTCTGAATATTCATATGTTTTATTATATTTTGTTATTGTTAGCAAACGTAACACCTTGTGCCTATTTACTTGAACCTGCGTAAAATAGAAACCTGCGCTATCGCGTTAACAAGGGCGTTACCATGACAACAATCTTCCCTGTATGAAGCTCTGACCTGACACATAATACTGTTATTTGACGACCCTCACATATTCGTAACAATACGCTGCCAGTGTTACCCTGACTCCTAGCTGTACACTGCCAGGAATACTTTTATTTACATTTTAATGACATAGTTAATCGTGTTACAATGCAACAATAATGTAGCTTTTTACAGCAGTATGCATTTTTGTCGGCATTGAGTAAATGACACATATTGGTTTATGTAAGCAATAGAGATTTAGTTCAGCAATAGATATTATTGATAAAGAAGTATCCTCTGTAACAAACATAATCTACAATCTTTTTCTGGTTCTTAAAAATCAAGGTCATTAATAAATAAAATAATGAACACAGGCCCGAGCACCGACACTTAAGAAACTCCTTTTAGTACGGTAGCGGATGAAGATTTAGGCTTTAGGCAATGTAACGCAATATGTTTTTCTAAAAAAGGTATTTTAACTGTCTAGGTTCTTGCGCTAATGACATTGTTAATCCAGGAAAGGGGAACATTTCTTACTCCTAGCCTGTTAAGCTAGAACAGCAATAAGTAGGTCCAGCAATAAGTAGGTCAAAGGCATTCTTTAAATTAAATACATGCCCAACCACCGGCTTTCCTGAGGCTAGTGCAATTACTATTGTGATAAAAAAATTAAATCATCAGACTTTGAATTTCGTTCTGTAAATGCAAACTGACTTCTGGATATGAATATATTTTTATCCATGAAGGACAGGAGTCTTGCTAAGAATGACCTTTAAAAACCTTAGAAACTGTTGAAATGAGGGCAAGAAATTGATATAATTCGAGTTTTGTACAAAATTTCAAGACTGTATGTCAAGTTATTCCTGAAAATTGTGTAGATACATGGTTAGACTTACAGACATGTGTTACCTAAGGCTCATTTAAAACCTATTATTAGTCTCAAACGGTTAAGTTATGGCTTTGAAGTTTCACTAAACACTTTCTCCATATAATATACACTTGTCTATGGAGAATTTACTTGGAGGACGAAAACTATTACAGAATTTAACCCTTCGAGTGGTTTATGAGAACTGAGTTTTTTCACCATTTGGTAAAGTAACCCAGCGTAAAATTTGTAGGTGTTTAAGTTAAAGGCAAAAATTTTAGGATGAATTTTAGTTTCTTGTATATAAACACCAATTGTTACCGTTAGGAAAATCTAACAGTGAACTAATAATAATAAATCTAGAGCTTGTTTGATTTCTCATATTATCTAGGATATTAAGTTTAAAATATTAAAATTTCTTTGGCATAATGCCTATGCGGTGGAAGACGATGTTGTAGATTTGATAACTCTACTCAAGAAAAGGAATTGAATTTGTCCGGATGTATTTTAAGTGTGATCTTCGAATTTAAAGTAGATTCAGAAATAGCTTTTGTTATACGTGTATACGGAGAAGAATACATTCCTAAACCACATATCCTGTAGTCTGTAGGTTTTATGTATACTGTATAAGTTTAATAGTGGAACAGTAGAATGAAACCTCTATAGTATAGAATGTTTTAATATACTTTTAGCTGTAAATTAATATACAGTGTTAAAAATATATATATATATATATATTCACTAAAGTGTAACTGAAATATTTATGATCCTATTTAAGATAGTATATATTAATTAAAATGTTTAATTTATTAGCTTTACAATTCCGTATCAGAGTAATACAAATTTATTACACTTGCATTCCTGTCACTAATAAAAGAGTTTTTTGTTTAGAAAATTACGTCTTATTGCGCAAAGTAGGATACTCAAAGCCAAACAAGCTGTCAATTCTGGCATGCGGCAGGTAGCTGATTGGCTTAAAAGAGAGTGTCAGGCATCATACTTACCGCCATTTTTGTCATTGTTGAGACGGAAACAGTAAAACTTAAATCTCAACCTTCTTTCACCTTGCATTATTATATTATAATTTAATGTAAATTCTTATATATATATATATATATATATATATTTTTTTTTTTTTTTTTTTTTGAAAAATATTGTTCGTAGTCTCAAATCGTGATAAGAATTATTATAACCGTACAAACTAATGAAAAAATTAAATACCAAAACGAAACAAAATTCTCACATTACAAATACCAAAAGTTTAAGAGTATGTGATAAATTTGCGTTTCCTGTTCATACTGAAATATTCATGGAACACTCGCATCAAATATTTGTTGTAACACTATGATAGTGTAATAGAGCCAGTTACAATGTTACAATAGAATAAAGTCTTTCTTTATATCACAAGTTTAATTTAGAGTTCAATAAAACCGTCTCGTCTTACAGTATAAAGTGGTGGGGGATCAAGTAGTATAGGGTCTCAGAGTTCTGTACAAGTTTAATCCGCCCAACTCAACTGCTTTATGAGATTTTAGACACTTAAACAACTTCAGTAGTATATGGAACAGTATAACAACAAGGGTGATATGTGATGTGAGCAGTCTTATACTTACTGTTGTTATATTAATTATTTATTAATTTTGGTTCTAGTGGAGTGTTATAAATCTAGCAATGTCCTATTGTAATTCACCTTCTTTTAGGAAACACTCATTAATAACTATTTGAATTAAATATTTTATTACTATCAAACATATGTTTGTATTCACAGAATCTTATAAAATATGGATATGGACTACATGTTGTAGTTTATTTCCTGGTGGGAGTAAAACATATATACAGTTTAGGCCTGATTCAAATAGATACTATAAGGTACAACAGATCTATGGTACATTTTATATCATGTTGTCACCGTCTCTCCGTTATTAAAACAACATTAAGTTAATTTAAAAGAATTTAAACTACGTTGATGCAGTGAAAATAAATATATGTTTTCTTATGTTGCACTAAAAGTAACATGTAATTAATAATGAAATCTGAAGACAAATCCCAATAGTATGAAAATATTTGAGATTATTAAATTTATTGAAGAAATAGAACATTTTTCAGTACTTTGATTTTTTTTCCATAGACTAAAATAAATTTAAATGTACATGTGTTTGATAGAATATAAATATTATTGGGGAAATTTTGAAATTTGTTTAAAACCTTAAAACACAGATTCAATATTAAATTAAACAGTATTATGAATTCCAAATAATTAATTTCTGGAGTTCTATATATAACTAAACAGGAAATCAACAAACAAGGAAAATACAATTGAAATTAATATAAAAAGTACATTTTAGTCTCAACAAATATTAATATGCTTTTTTCCCATAGTAAATGCGCAATTATTTATATTATAAATAACACTAGTTAATTGCCGTAAATATAAAATGTGTACGTGACCTCAACAGCGTCTAGTTTCGTTTTAGCGTTTAGTTTATCATGCGAAGGATCGCCAAGTTGACTCTTCAACTTTACTAACAAGGTGGAGGTTGAATCTTTTTCTTTTTCGTAAGTTTTATTATATAAAAATATCACATATTACATTGAGGTAGTCATGTATTTTTGAGACTAACTTTTTAGTTTTAAGTCTGCATTTATTAGAGAAGTTATTTAACACTAATACTCATACAATCGTACTTTATAATTTTACACATATTCTGACAGTTAATATCTACAATACCAACGAGACAGATATTATTCTACGGTTAATACCGAAGAATAAGCAAATTATTAAAAGCAATTACAGACCACATTGTGACTATATTTTAAACTTAAATACTTTTCAATGATATTTTACAATCTATTTATAGTCTATGTGACAAAATTTTATAATATTGCCCATTTTAAAATTTTTTAATGAATTGGAATCGCGTTGAAAGTTAACTCAAAGTACAGAATTGTTTAGTAAAACAATGTGTTTTAGTGTTCAAACCTGAGTCTGGGTTATATTAATTAGGCCGTTCGATTATCGTTAGCATCATTTTTAGTTGGGTCCCTTTACCGAGGTTGCCAGTCTCTACTCGCTTTGTCACCGGCCTGTAGATTTATTGCTTCACATCGATAAATCCCTTCTGCACGTCCCTTATATAACAGTTTTATTTAAATACAAATACACATTATAAAACTACATTTAAAATAATAACTTTTTTCACGGTTTAGTATTAGAAATGTACTCAATGTACTAATGATATACTTAGTAACATATACCTTACTTTTTATGCTAATAAAATATTACAATGTTACGTAAAGCAATAAATCAAACGACGCCTATTTTATAGGGAAATACAGTAGGTTCAGGTTATATCTTACGAAAGTCCTCACCAAATTTGAGATTAGTAGTTTTGTAAAACTTTACCCTTATAAGACATGAGTTTCACATGGAACATAATATGTTTTTTTTTCTAAATAAAATATTATTTTAGTTTCTAGAAGGATAGCTAATTATCGATTTATATCGGAGTTCCTAGTCATGCATATCCTAATAAAACTTACTAACTTAGAACAAAGTTTAGTATTGTTTACTCATAAAATATCAAAAATGTTAACAGTACATCATTAAAACTTTAATATATTCAATATACCAATGGATGCTCGAAGAGCTAAATTTGAATCAAAAGAACAAGGGATGATATATGCTTTAACTTATTCAACAATGTAAGTAGGACTTAACTATATTTTACTACAGAAAAAACTAGAATTGTGTAATGGAAACAAAGCAATGAGTACTGCAAAACAATAACATACACAACAAAAATCTCTCCACAACATAACACGAAAACATTTTTAAAGAGGTTATTATAAGAAATGTTTATAATAAATGTCTTATAATAACTTCTTTTGAGAACAATTAAAAAACTACAATTCCTAGCACAGTTCTTACTATTATAATTCAAATCTTACCTACTTGACATGAATAAACTTGACTTATATAAAACATTTTATGGAGTACATTTTTTAAATTGTCTGTAATTGATATAATATCAACAATAGACTAGAAAAATCAAAAATACATACCACACATAAGGGTAGTTCAAAGGGCTAATTTACATCTAAAGTACACGGGATGATCACACTACAAAGGTCAGACCAAAGATAGC
Organism: Homalodisca vitripennis; assembly: GCF_021130785.1. Classification (NCBI taxonomy): domain Eukaryota; kingdom Metazoa; phylum Arthropoda; class Insecta; order Hemiptera; family Cicadellidae; genus Homalodisca; species Homalodisca vitripennis. The sequence goes on along the minus strand of NC_060207.1, from coordinate 163,423,226 downwards.
GGTGAAAGTGGGCCTAATGATTAACATCGTACCCCAGTATCAGCCCACCACTCGCATACTAAGTAGGGTCTATTGATACCGTTCAGCCTCCAACCATTACCATTTATCTGGGACCTAAACTTTGCTTTACACTCTAACGTTTCTAGATATATGCTAAAATTAAAATATAAAACAACACAAACACACACACACACACACACACACACACACACACACACACATATATATATATATATATATATATATATATAATATAAGGCAAACTGAAATAATATAATACTTATTTAGAACTAAATAAGATTAAAATTTTGGATTTTAATAGTTTTTAAGATAATAACTTCATTTAGAAGTATAATTGAGCTTTTGTGAAGAATTTTTTATAAAAGTTAAAGTAATAGTACTTTAAATGAAACCAATATGATAGTCATATACTCTGACTTTGCTTTTTACATCAGCTTAATTTCTGATAATTCGTAGCCAAAATATTTTATTCTGTATGATTTACTTTCAAATATTGACGATGTTTTTCTGGAAACTGATAAGATTAATGAAGGCGTTTTCTAAAATTAAGCAAAACTCAACCAAATTAAATAAATATAATTTTAGAGTTACTTTAAACTTTTGCCAGGAACACATAAGATATTACAAATAAGAAATTTGACGAAGATATGTCATATGATCTTAATAGTCAAAGAACAGTTTTCGTATAAAGGTTAGCATCCTAAAAGTTTGAAGCCAACTCTTAGAAGAACTGTATTTCGTTTCTCAACTACTCGATGTTCTATAAATATGAAATTTAAACAGGCCTTATGCTATTAACCCTCCAACTGGCGGTCATTTTTTCCTGTAGTGGCGGCATGTTTTCGAGCCTCGTGCAAGGGTTTTTTTAATTTATTAAAAATATTAATTAAAAGTAATATATATAGAAGTATATATTTTTTTGTTCAGAATTAAACATATAATAATATTAGTATTTAAATTTGGCCTTTAAAAAATGTTTACTAAAAATTTGTTTCCATGAAATTCAAAATTTACATTTTTTATTTTTAATTTGGGGGGGACCATACCTAGCAAACCAAGTTATAGTAAGGAAACTATAAAAGTGAGATATTGTGTCAAATTTATTCTAGTTTCAGAAACACATAAGCATTATACAAATTTATGAAACTATAATAACACTATATAACAAAAAGCAGCGATGCGCATAAATTGTGAAAATAGGGTGTATATGTAAGAGTTTGCTAATAAAAGTTTTACTAATACAGTTTTACTTCAATACATGTTATTTTGCATATTTTATTACTCAGAATGAAGTAAAATATACAGCAGTAGTAAAATAAATTCAATAACTTTTTTTTTAAAGAGTCGAAAAAAGTTTCATTGTGTCATTACTGAAAACTTTTGCGAAAAATTTTCGAGAAATTTATTTATTCTAAAAAATATTTATTTGCATTACTGCAATATTTAACAATTCAGCACACACTAAACACAACACTAAAACACAAATAAACCTACTAAAACTTACAATCAACAACTCAGACGGCATCGACAACATGGCGGTCACAATGAATTGCATCATCTTCTTTTATGTTCAAAACTACGAAATTGGTATGTTGCAACTACAGTACAAAGAGGAATAAAACTATAGTATTCCTTAGGCTTTTTTTCCCGAATCCAATGGTGCATGATTCGAATCCATACGTTGCCGGAATATACGGTAATGAGTGATTACGCAAGGGAATGTTTGTTCATCAAACTTTTTGACGAACAACAATCCACAATGGGTTGTGACCATCAAAATTTTGATGAACAACAGTTGGAGGGTTAATAAGCAAGTAACATTTTTGTTTACATCAACATTAACCACCCAAATAAGTTGAACATATGTATATAATAAATAGTTTTGTTTCAGACATCCAGCTGCCTTTGGAAAGGTGAAATTTGAGACACGTTTGAAGAATACTTTCAAAATACTACCAGTACTTGAAATTACTTAAACCCAAAGTAAATTCCACAGGCCGGATGTAGTCGCTTTGTGATAAAAGTAGGTTTTATAAAGCGAAGTATTGTTTTATCGGGGTAACAATGCCAACGCTACTATGCCACAGGAAGTAGATTCTTAGATTTTTAGATTCTTGGACCTAATTAGACTTTTAATACCCATACATGTAGGCTATGTAATCTAGTAAAAATATAAATGGTTTTGACTAAAGTATATGTGTTACACCGAGTATATAAATCGTGAGAATAAAGGAAACTACTAAGTTGTTCTTAATAACACTTAACCTAAAGAGAAATGCCTGTATTTCGATATACCTAAAATTATAGTTATTGCAAATTGAGAACTTTTGAACCACTTAGAGAGAAGATTCGTTAGATCTTCAACCGTTTAAAACTTCTTGACACTCAGAAATATATAGAAATGATAAATTTAATCACATCAAATTTTAAAGATTGGAATATTATTTAAACTATATTTCAAATCAGTTCATATGAGTGCTTGAGATTAAAATTTATAGTTTTAGCTCAAACCTTATGAAATGTGCTAGTCTCGAGCGGTTTAATTTCGTCAAATTTCACGAATATGTCTTTATGTCACTGGATGACTGACGTACAGTAGTCTCAATCTTAGAAGCAGGGTACAACATAACGAAGCGTTAAATGGCCTATCCTTTAACCCACTTCACACAAGACATACTCCACCTGTGTATAGTGTATAAGGTTACCATCACAATAACAAATCCACACAACAAAGGTTTTATGGCTTTCTTTGAATTATTTAAAACATCAAGGTTTGTTAGAAACCTATTCTATAACCCATCGAAGTTACTCTGTGGGTAATGGTTAATAAGTATGAAGTATGTTTGAGAAGAAATTCATGAAAACCTTGAAGAAAGATACACTGATTATCTCCAGCAAAAAACAGGTTTACGCAATTTATAACAATAGATGAAGGAATTAGAGTTCTTATCATAAAATGTTCGTCTAGGCGGATTAAAAGAAAGATTTACTTTGAAGTATGATACTGTTGTCTATATAGTTAGCCCTTGTGTTTAAAAAATATTGAAAATATACCATCTAATATTATACTTACCTGTTTATAGAATTCATGGTAAAGTTTTAACAAACAATGAATTAATATAATGAGTTTTTGTTAACAACTGATCCTCCAGGAACAGCACTTTGGAGTCTCATAAAAAATTAATGAGCCGCAATCTGCTTGATAGTCTGATTTCTTCTAACCGTTTTAAGAGTGCTTTAAAACTGCTTAAATCTTTGTAAAATAGAAGCTCTTTGTAAAAAGATCCTCTGAATGTGGGTCATTATTTTAGTAATAAGCTACACATGAATTCCGTTAACCGTATCGTATTGTTAGTTCTACTTTAAATTTACTGACTATCTATGGACTCTGTAAAAGAATAAACATATTTCATAAGTATTTTTATAATAACCTGTTTACCGCTTGCTAAAGCGTATTTTCTAGATTCCATTAAAATTTTGATTGCTACGGTATTAACTTAAAAAAAATTCATATTATATAGGATGAACTGTTTACTTCGATAACTATTCATCCACGAATAATGCAATTTATATTAGAGTTTATATTGAAATATAGTATATAAAAGTATTTCAGCAGTTATTAAAATGTAATTTATGCCACGCTAAAAAAATATGTAATACTCTTAGTTTGGTGCGGATTGTTTTCTACAGCACGCTTTTGTAACCACATACCTGTAATTATTACGAGAATGCAGAAACATTTAACCCTTATCTTTGATTAATTTAAATGTTTGAGAGTATTTATTATATTACTGGTTACCTAATTCCTTTAAACGGCATAAGCTAAAAATTAAAAACATCATAATCAATATCATAACATCATAAAAAATCATAAAAAATATAAATGGATAAAACAAAATTAATATATTTTTCTTTTTTACTAAACAAAGCATACTTCCTTATTTATATGATATGTACTAATATCTATCTCTTAATAAGAAAAATTTTAGATCCTACATTATTTGTACTAAGATTTTTTTGTAAAAAAGAGTAGGGAACAAAATATTAAATGTTTAATACTTTAGAGTTTTTTCAATCTTTAATACTTCTTCAATTTTATTTTTTCTATAACAGCCTGCAAATTTAAATGGAAAATAATTAATCGCCTAACATTATTCCGTACACTTATAGTTAATCCTTTGAAATTATATTAGGTCTTGTTACGAACAATGAGTTTAAAAAACAACATTGATATAAATAAGACTCTTTCTTTTAAACTTTAAAAGACGATAAATCTCAAGGTAAGATAAAAGTTCTCTGTCTGAACTCCACAAGAATCGAAATCGTAGTCGTAAATAATGGAATTTTACATAAACTATTATATAGCGTGGATTGATCAAATCGTACGACAGGAACTCTGATAAGATTTGAGGCAGGCTCAATTTGATGGATATATTTAAGAGACAACCGTAAATATCTCTGAAGGACATCTAGAGTTCCAATAGCAATGTATGATGCGAGGAACAAGACTTCGAGTGAATCATAATTGCATCAACAATCATGGTGATCGGGAGTATTTTTATGAAAAATTCAATCATAGAGAGTATTTCTGACGACAGATAACTTCTGGGTAACTCTGGACGTTTACTGTAATTGACCAAAAGTGCTTGAGTAGATCATGGTGACCAGATTATGTTCTCATCAGTTAAAAATATTGACTATTTTCACTAATTATTGGTTTAAATATGGTGATTAAATTTAATTCATTAATTATAACTGTTATTAAATGCCTACTTAATGTGAATACATACAATTATTAGAATGATCTTATATTATCATTCATATTCTTGACTATCGGCTTTGGAATTTAAAATATTTAACTAATGTTAGTAATACACTATTTTTATGTCAGCTAGACATTCTTAAATAAGAAAACAAAAAAATGTATTTCAATAAATTTATTAAACAGATTTATTTGAGGTTAGTTTTAGTACATATCTACATTACATTGCCATGGTATTTAATAAACGTTACGAAATATATGGAAACAGTTTCATCGGTATAGTAATAATAGTACGGTACTTTATGAATACTCAGACGTCCTTCAGTTGCTATAAACATTTGTAAGGAACTGAAGTGCCGGCTACATCAGAGATATTTCTCAATCGAATCTGATTTGGGTTGTGAATATATCGAGGTTATTTCTACTGAGACAGGGAGAGCGATGAGGTTCATATCCTGTGCCTCAGCTCTTGCATGAAAAGTAATGCTCGTTAGTGCCGCTGACATTAGCTCTAACTTAATTTAAATAACTTCATATAGATAGACATTATAAAAACGTTTTTGATTTAAATATTTTTTAATATCACTCATTATACTTTGTGTATGTGTATACAACATTTTATTTAGAAAAAAGAGCCTTTAATTTCTACCAACATTTTGTTAGTTTTCCAACACGTTCTTCATATCTTAATACACAAACTTTAATTTAATGTTGTTCCTAGACCCCTCTTGAGCACCTATTGTTTGAACCATTTACTTCTTTTGATGAATATTTTAATAAAACATGAACTATCCAGTTTTTAGAATCTTTATTCTTACAATAGTCAGTCTTGACTCCAACATACAATCAAAGCAATATGAAATATGTAGAATATCGCTCTACATTATATAACTACTTCAGAACTCTTTTAAATCTTTAATTATATAATAATATGTTTCTACCAGTAATGACAGTACATTGGTTTGAGTGGCATAGGCCTAGACAGGGATACTAGTTGAAGGTTCTATGTGGAATTCAGTCTACTCTGGATTAATATATAGGTGTGATTATGTACATTGAAATTGGTATTATGAAAACGGAAACCACTTATATTGTACAGAGAATATTTTCACTAAGCCTTTATTATTTAAGCTTAGGTATATAACTGTAGCATCTCCTATGTATTTGGTAGTTCAGTATATGGTATATTCTATTTATTAGTATTGAATATAAGTCACTAACTTTAAGCGACATAATTTTAAAAGTAAAAATACATTCCAACACTTACTATACATTTTCATATGTGAGACACCAACGATTTTTATTGTTGTCGTTAATATCTGCAATAATGCATATTATATATATATATATATATTATAAATAAATATATATTTATTTATTTATATCTTCATTACAAAAGAAATTTTACATTTTCCAAAATAATAGAACTAGATCCCAGCTTAGTCCACATGTAGTTCATGTGGAATAAAGTTAAAGTTATCAGATTTGTCAAGTAGACTCAAATTAATACTAAAACAATAATCAATACTACCATACGTTTTCATACTTTCTAAACTGAAGCATCTAAAATACAGAACATAAATACAGAACGCCATCAGTGATTTTAAATTTAAGGGTTCTTTGATCGATGTTAGATATATAAAATAATTTTATTTTATTATTGAGAAGAGTGTTACATGATTTGATTTTTGTTGAAAGCGACTTTCTGTATAGTAGTTAAACTTTAAATTTCTACAGTTATTAGTATCTAATATTGCTATATTGTCTAGTAACTAATTTACTAAATTACTACCATCGCATTAAAATACACTATACTAATTTTATAGTCAGTTATTTATACAAAAATTATTATCTATAATATGTATATAAATGGGCATGACATTAAATGATTTTATAACAAAAAGGTGATTAAGTTCGATAAAATGACAACATAGATTTATTTTACGGTTATTTAATTATGTTTCACGTTAGCACAATGTCCACAACTTAAACTAATGAAGTTATAAAACACCAACATAACACTCTCAATGTAGTTTCAGTTATTTTCTAAATTTGTGCACATAAAAATTAATAAGTTCCTGTATTTTATTATATCTTTAATATTGGGAAAATAGGTCTAATTCAAAGATTGAAAATCTGTGTATCAAATAAAACATGTATGTATAAAAGATACCAAATTGTGAGGTCAAATACATCATAAAATCTTACGGGGGATTTGTGTCAATTTTACCGAGACGATAAACAGTTGCGTGAAACATAAGATTAAAATTATTATTTAATGATTCTGATTTCTAAATAAAACTTATATATACATTGCTCCGCCGGGACTCGAATCCGGGTCTCTTACTTGCCTGACAAGCATGTTACCAGTTGATCACATGGTTCAAATACATTTTGTATTTGACTAATTCCGATACATACGTGTTTTAATAAGCAAACTAGCACATTATGTATAATTCATGTATGTGTGTGTGTGTGTGTGTGTGTGTGTGTGTGTGTGTGTGTGTGTGTGTGTGTGTGTGTGTGTGTGTGTGTAAGTATTTGCATTAAATAAAATATTTACCCAATCATCAGCATCTTAATTATTCCATACCATTATACAAAGTTTTTTTTAACACTGATTCAAAGAAAGCATTATTCAATAAGAAATTTTAAGTTAAAAATCTAAAGTAATGTTTCTGGCCTAATGCTCGAATACTAATTATTGGGTAACCAGAGATAAGGTAAATACAACATCTAAACCTCTCCTGCTGCTATTAAAGCTAACAGGCATAGAGAACTAGTGTTTAGGAAACCAAGAGGCCAAGCTATGGAGACTCAATGATTATTAGTAATCTGGTGTATTGGAAATATTTAGTGAGATAACGAAAGATTATCTGGGCTATATGGTCAATTATAGGAAGGTTAAAAGAATCAGGCTAGAAACTAGAACGGGATAAAATTGAGACAATCCATATATACGTTAGGCAGAGTGAGGAAATATCGAACTAAAGAAAATTACTGTGATATAGAGACTCTGAGACTTCTAACACTAAGCAAAACCAAATTTGTACCATTGCATTTGATGTTTTTTCTTTTAATTTAATTTTCTTGCTAATAAAGGACCTATAATATTTTTTATCTAGTGAGGAAATTATTTTCTTTTCTGGAGGATATGTGATTTTTTATTTTCTGTACAAATGCTGCATAGAATAGTCGACTACTATGAATGTAATGACAATTTCCTTATTACTAATCGTGCTTATTGGTTTTTTTACAATTAATTGCACTGTTTTTAACCTTAAAACGTCTAATACGATGTTTGGGATTTTTCTTTCCTCTGTTTTACTGATTATTACATTTTAAATATTAAGGTACAATCGGACACTTAATTTTGCAGTACACTATGACAGTTTGATATGTAACATGTTAGTAACTAAATAGCTTAAATAACTTTAATTCAGTGAAAAATTTAAATAAATGGAATTTTGTAATAACTCTACTTAAGTTTAACGAATTAATTACTAAATATGTTGCAATTATTATAAAAATAATTCATGGGCAATAGATATTGGGTGAATTTTTATGAGCAATCATTATAATCTTGGAAACTGTAAATCTGGTAAAAAAATCTGAATAAGGTCCTTTCTATGTTTTATAGAAATTTAATTATATGTATTTAAAACATTAATAATTAACAAAAGTATCAAATACAGAGGTTGATTCTGTTTATTTTTCTTAAAATTCATTGTAATTTATTATTATGTTCCGTAGGACAAGGTTATTTGAGAATTTTTTATCCTTGGATATATTATTTATATACCTTAGTGCTCAGTGTTACTTTATAGTTACTATCCTTCTTATATAGTTTAATGCTTTGTAGTAGGCGTCCATTTGAATATTCTAAACATTAATCTGTTTTAGATTTGAGAATATTCTGCCTTTTTAAATAAATAATTAAAAAGAAATGGAAACATTGTCGGATAAGAGGGTATTTATAAATCTTGAATTGAACTGAATGAATATAAATAACACTCGTTTAAACTAAAAGTGTATTTGCACTTTAAATTTATCAAGCTACTAAACGGTTGTGGTTGAAAGAATATAGATTTTCTAAAGCACAATACCATGAAATATCAACATTATTATTGCAAGGGTTAAAATCATACAAATAGATCGTTATTTCATTATATAACTTTTATCATAGTTAAAAATCGTTGTCATGTTTCCTTAATCTAAGATTAATCCAATATACCAATGCATTTCAGATTCTTTAGACAAGCAGTTGCAGTTAAGTTTTATTAACTAAAATAATAACTGTAAGAGTATCAGGAAACTTAAAAACATTACCTATTAATAATAAACTATTAAAATTCCTGACTGAATGTAAGGATCATATATCCAAAAATGTGAAGTCTCAGCAGACTCACTCAGCCGGAGCCATCGAATATTAAGCAGGGCTACAGCTGGCCCTTCCTATATATGCATGTCAATGTGCAGGAATGAACCAATCTAACACTATTTTACCAGTAGAAAGAATATTTTTCTCAAAAATTACCTATCAAGTATTCTTTATTGATTCATAAAAAATTGCAGTCAATTGTTAGTATAAAAAATAAAGTAAATGTAGTGAAATGCAAATCTATGTAACCCAATAAATTTTTTATTTTATTGTGTACATTGATCTCACGAAGTCCTCGTTTGTTAGTTCTAATGGCTCCCTTTTTGTTCTTCCCTTTAATAAAAAAGAACTATGACCTGTGAAATAAAGCAGAACGTTCAGGCTTTGTCGTAAAATGTAGCTAATCATGTAATTTAAAACTATACTTTTAATGTTATACCTCTTGCTGTTTATAAAGTACTTCCTAAAGGTTAGATTTTTTAGTCCCTTTCAAATTTTGTTATATATTATTTCAATTAGTACATTCAAATTTTAAATGTGGTCACTATGATGCAACTGGGCTTTTTATTAGTCACTCGTAGATAAGGAAATATTTTAAGTGTTGCATACGAACATTATTACACGAAACAATGTTTGTAGCTTAAAATTCTCACGATTACAATATTTGAATAATGAATGAATATCACGTAAATAATAGCAAACAACTAGCAATATATATTAACTAGCAAACGTTAACAAGAATTAGTAACGTTTATAACGACAAATAACGAACAGGCATATTTTCATATGAAAGCGTTTAAAGAGGGTTATAGCAAAGGTCTCGTTTAAGGAGGGTTAAGGCAAAAGTCTGATTTAAGGAACTCGCCTCATCTAAAACAGGCCACCCATGTGACATCGCGGAGCGTCTTCCTGAAAGTTTTTCCAACAATGTAACTTTGTAAACGACGTGAATGTTTATATTGAAGGACTTGTAGCGATCCTATCATTCCTGCCTAGTAGAGGACGATATACCAGATAGATAGGCTTTACTAATACACAACCAATTACTCACGAAGTAGAAGTAGGCAAACAACGTTTGTAACTGGCTTCCATACGACAGAGAAAAACATTCCATGAAGTTGTGTACACTTTGACTTCAAAGTCCTTTCTGCTTGCGTATATATTACATTTGTATCATAGTATCAAATCTATGGTTGAGCGATAAAAGAACTGATATGCTTCACTAACGCTAAGTAAATCTCCAGGAAGGCTCGATAACAATTATCTAACACAACATTTCTGATATATATATATATATATATATATATATATATATATATATATATTCACGCAAAAGTTCATACATTTGTTTATATATAAATTCTTAAATGTCGAGATAGCCTTCAGGCAGGAAATAAAGATGCCCAGATACCTGCATTACACAGGCTTGGCTAATTTTCAGCCAATTCCTACTATATTTGGAGTTTAAAATTTGTATCTTTAAATGTATACAATTCTAACACTTTCTTAAAATAGAAGATAAACATAATATTTTTGATATGTAACATAAACGTGATGTAATTTATCGACTATATAAGTCAAATAAACAGTCATAATAAATAGTTTAAGAGGAAAAATTTGTTCACATTTTAATATAGTACATCACTAATATTTACGTTTAACCAATCTAATTATATATTATTATAAACAAAGCTGCCACAGTTTGGATAATTACTGTACCGATTTTTCCATGACCTGTGGTAAAATACAAAGCTGTGTCTGCGAGGTAACGAGGACGTTAATATAACAACATTTTTATCAGATATAAGTATTAGATCTAAAAGATTATGTTACTTTAACATTTACTACAATTTTAAAAACCTATCTTATTTTACTTTGGACGTAATTAGGCTTCTCTGATGTGAGATATACTGTATATTTTATAATTGCTTTTGACAGGAAAAATAAATGCGGAGACCTCCATGAGATAGGTTTGGCTAATGTTTAGCAAATAGCTGCTTTATGTGGAGTGTTGTATTTTAAAAAGTTACATATTCGTAAATTAATCTTGATATAGAAGTAACTTGCAATCCCTTTATTGACATTGAACATACATTTAATTTTAAATATTGACTATGTAATTAAGATAAACTGTTATACTACATAGATTTTTAGGAAATATTAGTTCCTGTTATAGTACAGTATCATCACTCATATTGTTCTATCACCGTAACGACACATTATTGTAAACAAATTCATTAAATTTCGCATCATTACTGTCCCGATATACTTGGACCTGAGGTAAATTTCAAAGCTGTGTCAGATAGTTAACAAGGAAGTTAATATAACAACAGTCCCCTGTGTCTGACACTCAATGCTGAACCAGAACGTAGTTTGACGAGTGTCACAGACCCGTGATTATACACTTCCAGTGATGACGTGATTCGTGATTATACCTTACCAGCGATTAATGTACTATACATCATAGTTAATTATGTGACAGGCAGTATGGTCAGTTCTACACTATCGTCACAATAAGCTGGATAAACGCTAATTAGTTCAGCTTGCTAACACCTATTTAATTAAGTGGAATTTATTTTTAAAATAATTTCAATTATTTCTAAGTATACTGTAAAACCTACTATCCAATATGTAAAGTGTGGAAGTTTGTGGAACAGTTCACAACAGTAGAGAAACTAATGTTTAATTGTGTATTATTGAATAATTGGTATTATCAACAAGGGTGAAAAAAGTTAAAAAGTTTGAAGGTTATTGTGGAATGTTATTTGATATTGTTATTTGTTATTAATTATGTAAAATGCTATTTTTAATATTGCACATTAGTATAGAAATATTAGTTAATACAGTTTTCACTACCTCATAACACATTCTAGATAATTATTCATTAATTGTGTTTATCGTGGTACAATAGTGTTATTTTTTGAAGTTTTAAATAAACAACGAAAGGCTGTTATAATCGCAAACGTCCGTAATTGCGATTGGATAAAATCTTGAATACTAACGACGTTCCTGGACGCTTTTGCACTCGATAACTGCTACTACAACGAGCGTCCTGCCGCATTGGAGTCTTTACCTGCATATTTAATAGGCTGTGAAGAAAGTAATTAGAAAACTCTTAGTAATCACCCTTTTGTTAATGCTGTTTGTTAAGGAAAGGTACGCCACAATGCAAGTTGTGTAACAGGCTTCTCTGAGATTACATTAGAATTTTAAAGTCTTATATCTCATTAAATTAAGCTACATGTCACATATTAACAATGTTGTACTTAGCGTGTTACAAATATAGTGTTTTCTACTATGTTCTCCTTGCCATCGTAATTATCCATAAGACTAATGTAAGTATTCACTAAAACATTAAAACCCCATGAAGTAACGTGCACCATTACTAAAATACATTTTGGTTATACAGTAGTGAAGTTTTCATGCAAAACCTCAAATATAGAGGTAGTTTCGTTCTCGAAATATCGTGCCAACAATAGAGACAGATAGACACAAAGAGAGACACACTGAAATAAATGCTATTTTTCGAGGTACTCGAGCATTGGGTTTAGCCAATAATTTATTACTTTTGTTAGTGCATTGCAATTAAATTAAAATAGGTTTATGAAAACTAATATGCGAATAACATGCATATTAATGTATTAATGTGAGTAAACATGTAAAAATTATGTTCATATTAGTTCTTTTGATAATATTTTTAATGCGTTCATTTTTACAAGGTTAGTTAATGAACAATGTCTTGTCTTTACTAACTAATTATCAGTAGTAAATATTTTTACATCAAATTTGTATCACCTCATAACTTAGCATATACTTATTTAATCTATATCGTTTTACGCCAACATGATCTAAGTATTACGGGTTTGGGAGTTTTAAGTTCTGCAAATCAAGGCTTTTCTTCTCTGAATTAACTAAAATCATAGCAATTTTACTTAGTATACCTTCAGGTTGGTTCATACAGTGGGCATTGATGGCCTTAAATTTGTATTTTCACAAATAGATTTATTCTTTTCAATTGTGTTTCTTCTATACCTATCTAAATAATGTGTATAAGATTAAATTTTAAGTAAAAAAAGTGTTTTGTGTGTTAAAACCGATCAGGAAATAAATTACGACCAAATATTGTAAATCAAATCATTTCATTAGTACCCATCTGTAAATGGTTTGAGATGGGCATGCAACCCAATTCACTCAGTGAAAGTGAACGTACATTTAGTAAATATTGCATATCTTCCCCATCAAATCAACATTAAAGTATGATTTAAAACAATAGCCGAATCATTATCGAGTATCGTAAAACACTTTTATTTGGGTGTGTTTCTATGCCGTTGTGGTAAAACCAGCTTTCTGTTTATACAGCCCAACAGTTTAAAAAAAGAAAATTCTTCAATATTTTTTTTCAATCAATTACAGTTCATATTTTATAATATCTCAAAATCGGAAAATCATATGGACAAATCTGTCAGTGTGTAGTTTTTCTTATCTGGTGTAGTCAGTATATAAACAGTATTACACTAAGTATAATGGCTGGTTATTATGAACATGCACTATATTTTAGCAGTGAGAGATTTTAAAAACAACATCAGAACAAGGACGTGATCGTTGAATTTTAAACAGATAACAAATCTGAGTAGAGATCAGACATGCAATTCAAGCAAATCTCTGAAGAGCGTCTCACTTATACGTCAATGTGTAAATGACACCTGTATAAAATGAGTAAACGTGGCTAGTCCTGAATCAAAACTTCTTTTAGAAATGAACCCCATTCTTGGAAGAATTACTCCTAGGAACAGAATAGGTCATTCACTGTGTTTTACAATTATGGAAATAAATATTCCTTTCTTTGGAAAGTTACAAAATTTAATTTGGGGCAATGATAGAATATAGATACAGTAATAACTAAACCATTTCATATTTATTTGCTACAGTATAAAATAAATTTTTATCGCTTAAACACAGCATAGGAACACAGCACGCGCGCTCTAGCGTCTGCTGCAGTTCTTGTGTTTACATACAGTCAACATGAAATCACAATATCTCTCTTATTTACCATCAGAAAACAACATTGCTTTATTTTTATTGGAGTACAAAATGTTCTATCTTTTCATGAGATTTTGAGTTCTATATTGAAATTTACACAACGATTACAAATTACTTGGCTAGCAAATCATATCACTCTTTAAGTTTAGTTATATTTAATTTGTGTCTGTCCGTCAGTTCGCACGTTATCTAATAAACTTATCAACCTACAGAATTAAGAGTTTGCTTGCAGCCTCATTTATAAATTTGCATAACACAATCCGATGATGGTGCATGTATCTCGTAATTCCATCGGATTGAGCTGATAATTAGAACATATTTTTACATTGGTTTTATGTGTGACTACGGTGACAACGATAAAATATCAAAATATATAAACAAGCTGAGTTCAGTATAATTTTTGTGCGTACGGGGAAGACGTAAAATATCTTTTCTGTACGATATATGTCTGTCTATCTGTTATATGTCTATCGTTACGGATCACTATATTGTACTATAACTGTTCTGAATTTTAAAACATACATTGAGCACTTGGAAATTCTTCGAAAATTCATGAATGTATTAAAATAAATAATAATAATTACTTGATTTTCATTTATTTGTTTGATAAAATTAGAATCGAATATCCTTATTTAAACATAAAGATAATACAAAGATTTGGCAACAGTTTTTCTTCACTATACTCTATGTTTCTGCAACTGTTAGAATACAACTAGTTGCCTCTATATGTTTTGTTTCTATTGGAACGAACATTATATTTTTAATAAGTAACCTGTATATATGACTTTTGAAACAACTCACTATGTCAAATGAACGAATTGCATGTGGGATATGGTCGTTTGAGGCAATAAATCTAAATGCTAGTGACAAAGCGGCTGGGGATTGACAGCCGCGGTCCTGGGCCCCAACTCCCAACGGCAGTTACGCTACTCAAACGGCATAATTAATACAACACGGATAAAAGTTCAACGTACTGTCATCAATACATTTTTGATAAATTAAAAATATGTATTTTTTGTATCAATATTAAACGTTCTCTCGATATATAAACCAATGCAAATATTTTAAAGGATGCTAATATCACTCAGTTAACCTATTATGGACAAAGGTTAATCACACTAGAATAAAGTAATTTG
This sequence comes from Homalodisca vitripennis, assembly GCF_021130785.1. Classification (NCBI taxonomy): domain Eukaryota; kingdom Metazoa; phylum Arthropoda; class Insecta; order Hemiptera; family Cicadellidae; genus Homalodisca; species Homalodisca vitripennis. The sequence continues at coordinate 163,407,886 of NC_060207.1, read as the reverse complement.
ATAATATAATATTATAGTTAGGATTTTTAACTTCCCTTTATAAGTATGTCATCCGCCACATAGGGGTTTGTTACATAATATTTTTCGTTTTTTTCCGGAGAGCTGTAGAATGTAGAATATGTAATTACACACACACACACACACACACACACACACACACACACACACACACACACACACACACACACACACACACACACACACACACACACACACACACACACACACACACACACACACACACACACACACACACACACACACACACACACACACACATATATATATATATATATATATATATATATATATATATATATATATACAAAAAAGAGAGAGAGAGAGAGCGATTAAAAAACAAGAATGCTTCGGTTTATATTTTACGATTGCTTTGCGTAAATCTAGTAGATATTGTACTATGTTTAAGAATATACATGCATCAGTATACTTAAGTAGGATATCTTGAGAATAGAATCAGCTGTGGATTTTTAATTTGTGCATGCAACCTCAACGAAAACTGTGACGTTATACTTGCTGCGATGTACAACTAAGTTGTAAATATGCTCATAGCAAAAATTACATTCCCGGTAGTCCTCGAATTTGTCAAAAGCAATCAATGTGTGAAATTCTGTTGACAACTTACGCTTACGTATTTTTCATATATATATATATATATATATAGTTTTATATATATATATATATATATATATCAATAGTTTTATATATATATATATATATACATATTAAAATAATAAAAACTAGTGAAATATAAATGAATGTGTTTTTTACAAGTACATTCTCATGTCTCGTGTAGCAGCTGGATGCAGGCATCAATCATATTTTAACTCTGCTCGGTGACATACAACTTGTTTACCCTTTCGTTGTTCTTCCACGTTTTATTTTTAACGTAGTCTAAATTACTTCGCTAACATAAAAATAAGCCTAGGAAAAATAATGTGGTGATATAAGTGACGAAGGGAAAAAACAATATTGGATTCTAAATTAAGTCAGAAACTAGTGTACTTAATATCACTATAGGCGTGGCACAATCAATTAGCCGTGCGTAATTTGTATAGTTTTGTAAATATTTTAAAAAGGAGATTATTGCACTTATACACTATTTTAATAAATACAAATTTGTTTGAACATATGTTTGATGTTAAAATTCTTTCGTTACAAGTTATTTGTTATTATTTATTATATAAGTATATTTTTTATTAAATAAGTAAGTGTTTGAGAATAATACGGAAATACAATGTTAGTTTTTGCACATGAGTACTAAAACCAGATATTTCAATAAAAAGTGCTACGTTGAAAACAAATAATATATTCAGTTGGTAATTATTCCAAAGAAAGTGCAAAATAAAATTGTGAACTCTAATTATTTTAAACTTATTAATTATTCAAATAACAACGTACAGCTAATATGCTACGAAAAATGTAAAGTTTTATTCCGCATGTACATCAATAAATAGGTATATTATATATCGTTAAATACATATACGATTTAAAAGAATATGACAAATAAAAGATATTAAAACATGTAGGTTGAGGCGATCAGAGGTAATAAGTTAAGAATTCTTTTTAATGCTACGTTTCTTTGTGCGTTATTTATTTATTTTAATATTAATTGGAATGTTTTATAAATTAATACTCCCTAAAGTTATAATTTTATACAGTAAAATACTTTGCAGAAGATGTTTGAAATTTTAATATGTGGTTTAGTACCTCTCACTTCCTATAATAAAAAAAGAATAAAAAAACATTTGTTTTAGTTGCATATTTTACATGTAATGACACTAAAAAAAGAGAATCCACTTTAATTAGTATATATACAATGCTTGAAAAATGATTCTTAAGTAAATAGTAACTTAAATTGAAATAGAGTCAAGTACTAGGGTTACAATTTGTTTCAATTATCGATTAATAATAATAATGATAATAATATTTAAGAACTACATAATAAACCTGCTATTAAATACTAATACATTCTTTTAACTTACTCGTTTCTTTAACATTTCTTGTTTATTAAATAACTGGGATGATACCAAAGAGGAGACAGTAAGGTATATATTGGCCAAGCACCGAACCCAAAGGTCCATCTTTCTTAGTAATTAACGCAGTCGTTCTTTTCTGTTTAATATATTTTAAAGAACTGGGATCTTCCGCTAATGTAATATTCTTAATCTAGGAATGGAAACACCTCTTATCCCTATCCTATTAAGCTTTAATTTTATAAAAAACCCAACCACTGGTTTTCCTGTTTGAAGTAGACTTACTATGAAAGTGACAATACGTTAATAGCATCACAGTTTGAATTTTGAATTGGAAAGCTCAACTACCTGCTGGTATGTTGTTATTTTCTTCCACGAGGGACGGGATTCTTGTTATGAAAATTCTGTCAAAATCCCTACAAATTGTCGTTATTTTATAAGACTCTATGTCAACTTGTTCTTGATTTATCATTCGGACAAATTTATATATATATATATATATATATATATATATATATATATATATATATATATATATATATATATATACAGAAATGTCAGCTAAAGCTCTACAAAAGCTATTGTTAGGTATGTCTTATAAAAGTTTAATGCTAATAGATTTAAAATGTCGGTCCTTATAATTTTAAAGTATAGTTTCAGAAAAACTAAAATAAATAAGAATATTTAGAAAATTATTATTTTCGCAACTAAAATGTAGTTAAGTTGAGAACGAGTAGTGTGTTAAAAATTGGTCTTTAGTCTTCTTTTGATACGTGTATTATTGGAAATTCAAATACCATTGTATGATTTTTTTTAAATAAAGAACATTATGTTACAAGACATATGTATGTTTCCTTTACGAAATACTACAAGACAAGAGTGTATGTAATGTAATTAATTATATAAAAAAAGTAATGGCAAGTTGATCATAACAGAAGCCTAGTATTTTTTTTCAATACGAATGGTTTTAAAATAAATTCATTACTCAGATTTGAAGAAAAATAATTTTCAAAAAGATCATTACTATTTATTGTAATAGTTACATTTATCTTCAACGTAATCGGTACTGATGGCGAGAGAAAAGAAGAGACCTGGATTCTGGCCTATCTGAAAATTGCAGACGGTACTACTAGTATGTTGCCGCGCCTTGTTTCGTAATTCCATTATTGTTTCACTGTATTGATTGATTTGCGGCTTAATTGTTATGTTTTATAAAATAATTTAAATGACGGTACTGTTTTGATCAATTAAAATTGAGCAAAATTTATGTTTGTAATAAATTCTAATAATTAGGCTCTATAGTGGTTGTAAACAATAATTAAAAGAATGAATTGCTGAAATTGAAGATTTTTGTATTGTTAAGATAACAATTACTAATGTTCATTAATGTATAATGTAAATGTAGTGCTTTTATGTATATAAAATTTAACATTGATACCTCACTGACTAACACAATATACAGTAAAGAAAAAAACTCTTACGCAAAAAAATAGGAACATTTGTAATTGGATAAAAAAATTTGCTTCAACAGCTTTACAAATACCACGTCAAAAGAAAATAATTAAATTTTGCTAAAGTTGTAAATTGTTGAATATGAAACCGAGAGAACACAGTTTAATCCTCCAATGGTAAGCATGTTCGGAAGATAACATAAAAAATTAACTGTTTGTAATGTTGAAATTAACAACCCATTATTTTACATTTACAGTTAAACAAGTGTGTTACATTCATTTAGAAAACATTTTGTTCTCTGTGCTTGTATCAGTGTCCATCGGCAATAGTACTGCTAATTCTTCATCAGACTCAGGGTCACTAGGGTCATCTGAACTGTCATAGCTGGAACTAACATCGTCATCTTCGCCTAGTCGTATGACGAACTCATCTATTGCGTTTTCCGTGATGCCGTCCTTCTCCCAGTACTCCTGTTCAATGTGCTGCACGTGGTCACAATAATTTTTCCACTTAGCAGGAGTCACTGAGTCCAGTGCCGTTGTCGCCAAATTTGATAATTTCGTTAAGGACACACTACCTAAAAAAATTATGGTATGAATGCTTTTGCTAATTATAATTAAATGTCTTATTGTAATGATTACAATAATCTTATTACAAATAAATTTGAAACTTTGATATTTACGTAAATATTATTTTTATTCTTTCGTCCAACAACAGTGCAGTTCACTTGGGCCCATAGCACTACTACACCAATATGAGACAAATTCCTCAAAACAACGAGTTCTTTTGTATAGTTTACTCTTGACATAACACTAAGTTTAAATATACAGTATATCAAATACTAGCAACTGTAACTGGCTTTGCACAGGGTATTCTTTATAATATGTGTTTTAAAAAAATATTATTTAAAAAAATTTTAGTTCGTAAATAAGGACAGATTTGTAAATTATTCACAACTGTGAATGCCTTGTTAAATAAGAAATGCAGACCTGTGATATACTGGATTTACATAAAACGCAATACAGAAATATTAATATTTTACAAATTGCATTGCCTGAAGCATTGTTGTGTCGAACGTATTGTTTCACTTGAGCCCAAACAAACTCAATAGCGTTGAGGTCGCACATGTAGGGTGGAAGTCTCAACACAGTATGACCTTTTTGTTTCAGCAAGTTGTCAATCTTGTAGATCTTTCTGGGTGGCTTCAATCTTTGAACCGCTTCATGCAAAACTGCTTTTCTTGTCGCCTTTTCATCGTAGGATTCCCCATGTCTTTGCAGCCACTCTATCATGACGCGTTTTGTAGCCCTTTTACTGGGTACTTTATCTACCTGTTCCCCGTGGTAAGGCGCGTTATCAATCACTACAACAGAGTCATCAGGTAGATTTGGCAGCACACGCTCTTTTATCCACCTTTCAAAGTTCACACCATTCATCTGTCCATGGTAGTCTCCCGTGAAACAGTTAGCTTTGTAGATGAGGCGACCACCTTTCAAAAAGCCATCCTGAGATCCTATGTCCACAACGATCACACGGTTTGCTGCGTTCATGTCCGGCAATACTCCATCCACTTCAAGACTTTGCCAACACCTTTGAAACGTTCAGTTAGAGTCAATCCACGTCTCATCCAGGTAAAATATCTTCTTCTTATTGTCTCGGCACTTCTATATGTTTCGCAGATACTCGAATCTCCAGTTGACAATGTCAGGCCTTTCAATAAGCAGTTTTCTTTTCGACCCACACTTCTTCCATCTGAACCCCATGTTTTTCAGTTCACTTCGAAGAGCCCACTCACTCACATATAAAATGTATTTTTTCACGTAAAACTGGTAAGAGTTTTTTACAGGTTGGCACAACTTTTTTTACTGCATAAAAGTCCCTAATGACATTCACAATCACTCGCCTGTCGAACTCGTCTATTTTAATTTTGTATTGATCACATCTTTGAGGTTTTTTACCAGGGCTCATCAGTTTTTCTGCAGTAGTGTATTTTGCTTCTTTTCTTATTCTTTTTATTGATTGTTTCGAAACTTTGCAATATTGAGCAGCACGTTCTGTTGCTTTTGCAAGAGGCACTGTTAACACTTTGTCATTCGCTTCTTTATAACAAATCTCTATCACTCGTCTTATAACTTCCCTTTCCCTACTATGAATTGTCGCCCCACGTTTCCGAACATTTTCCATTTTAAATACAATTAATTAAAAAATAACAGTACAAATACTAATAAAACAGCAACAACAATAAAGATTAAAACAACAATAACAAATCAACAATGTCTATTGAATTCAATCAATACTTCAGAACACGTGATGCAACACTGACAGACTGAAATAATGGGCGCGTCTAAGATGAGTCACACTCTGCAGGAATGCCACATTACTGAAAACAAATAACTCCATTGCTAGGATAAACAATTCGCAGGGTTGGCTGTGAGGCGAAGCGCCTGAAATTACCGCGCGGCAACACACTAGTACACAGCTGTGCGCCGGCACGGGCCAGGTCTCTTCTTTACTCTCGCCAGCAGTATTTTTCAACAAAACCACACATTGGCTCATAATCTATATGTTATTACCTAACCGTGAGGACTTAAAAAAACCATAGTCCGTGTCTTTGGAGATGTATGTTGCCTTATAAAGATGTATATTGGAAGACACTCTTTTTTAACATGACAACCAATGAAGTTGGGTGCAATATAATATTATCTAAATTAAAACGTCAAAATTATATTAAATAAATGTTAATCTTTTAAAATTGTAAACATCGACTTGTTACCCTCTACTCAAGAGTCTAAATTACGTGTCAAATAGAGGACTAAAAATTGTAAACTCTTTAGTGGTTTATGGATCACTATAATTTAATTCTCAATTTGATAATATAAATATATAATTATCAAATATAACTACATATAGCGTGTAATCAGTTCAAGATTTTGCCATATTTTTACATTTATATATATTTAAAAAAACAGAGAATCCCCTTGAGTAGAAATGACTTATTAATCTGAAATATTGATTTGCAGTAGATAATCCCTTAGTTACAAAATGTTAATAAAAATAATATTACTATGATTTAAAATATAGGATAACAAGAGTGAATCTCATACAATCATTGATTGCGGATTAAACTCAAAATACTAAAATATATAAAAAAGGTATTTTAAGTTTGAAAGCACGTGATCATGTATTAGGAGTACATTACAATAAAATATATTTTATGTACGCGGTAGAACTAGAGATATTAGTGAATATAATAAACTCATGCTTGCAGTTGTTATGTAACCAATATAATTACACCAAGGAGACTGGGAAGTGTGAAACACATCAAAACTTTTTTCTGGAAAAATATGAAACTTTACACGATGAACATAATATTTATTATAAAAGGTTAACTTATTATTTTTTTATTTTAATATTAAGACCAACATAATAACTACGTATAACGAGCCCTTGTTAATTTCCATTTAATTTAAATAATTTTTAGTGTTCATTATAGCTCAATGGCTAATCTTACCTAGACGAAGTAGGTTTGTATGAACATGACTTTCAAGGATAGCTTAACTATACATGTATCCAGAGGTGTAACCAAATAGCCTTTTTATTTATATTTTACGCCTGAATTTTCTTTTACTTGTATACGTAGAAGAACCAATTCCTAAGTCTAAAATCTGGTAGTCTACTCGTATATAGTTATAAAATAGCCGCCAATATTATATAAATATATACCATAAGTATAACGGTGGAACTTTGGCTTCTTGAGTAGTTAACCTGTTATTAAATTAACAGTTTGAATATGTTTTTAACCAAAAATTAAGATATAGTGCAAGAAGTTTACATTCATTAAAGTTAACCTAAATATTTATGATACAGTTTACGATTTTTATATTGATCAGTAAATTTTATTTCTCAAATTTTCTGTTCAATATGAGACAAAAATTTCATTCCTGTCACTTAATTAATGGTTTTGTTGTTCATATAAACAAGTCTTAAGCTACAACGTAGGTTACTCAAAGCCAAGTTAGATGTCAAATGTTATATCCAGGCAAGCGGATTGGAAGGTCATTTGCCTAATAGAAAGAGTCAGGCATTATACTTACCGACACGTTGGTTTTGGGTGAGACGAAGACATTACAACTTACCTGAAACAAAACAAATTGTTAATATCGTATGTTTGAAATAAATTTGACATTAATTTTATTACATTTAATGACTGAATAGAATATTTGAAATAAAAAGACATGGCTAATACAGATTCTTATTAAAGGCGTCTAGCATTATATTATTGTCGGCATGATATTTTTAAGTCCTCAGAAATAAAATATCAAAAACATTGCCATTGATGATGATTTGTGCAAATGATTTTCTTACAGCCCAGATAAGTTTAGAAATTCGTCCCGATAGGGAACATACAAATCACTCTTCCTATAAATGTTATATTGTGCCACATGTAACTTTAAAATTTATATATTTCGGATATATTTCTTTGGGTATTTTTCTGACACATAAAACTAAAGAAAATTATATATTTGTAATACTTTTGGAATTTAGATGGAGGGGGAAATTTTTGTATCCAAAACATCATAAGTACCTATATATACCGCTATTTAAAGGATATCTTATAAATTATCGTTTTTATTTCTGCTTACATCGAAGGAGGGAACTATAATGAAATATTTGATTGAACACGATGATTATGAAAGAGTACCAGATAAAATTGTATTACGTCTTTCTTTATATCACAAGTTTAATGTTAAGTTCCATAAAACCGTCTCGTCGTACAGTATAAAGTGGTGGGGGATCAAGTAGTATAGAGCCTCGGAGTTCTGTACAAGTTTCAACCACCCATGTCAGCTGCTTTATGAGATTCTAGACACTTGAACAACTCCTGTAGTATATGGAACAGTACGACAACAAGGACGACGTGTGATATGAGAGGTCTTGTAATTCTTGTTTTAATGGCAATTATTTACTTTTGGTTGTATTGCACTATTATAAATCTTCCTATGGCCAATCTTATTTTACCTTGGTTTATTAAAAACTGTAAATGTTTTGTAAAAATATGTCCTACACACGTTTTAGTTTTTTCCTAGTCGGAATAAAACATATGTAAATTTCATATTTACAAACGTTATCTACTTTAAACTTCAACTTTAAAAAGAGGAATTCCAAATAGAAATGGTAAGCGAAATCTATCGTACATTTTATCTCCTGAAGTAACCGTTCATCGTTACCAAAAACAAAACCTTACATTTTATGAAGAGAATTAAAACTGCGTTTATTCAATATAAATATCTTGTATTGTGTTGCACTAAATATAAAATACGTAATTATTAGGTCTACGGACAGATTCCAATAATATAAAAACAAATTCTTATTATGATAATTATGATGTAATTTTGTAGTCCTTGAATTTGGGTTTCATATGTGGAAATAAGTTCAAAGGTAACGAAGTTTGATAAATGAGCTATATAAATATTGTGAATGTTGAATATAGCTCTAGTTCACCTTCCTCTTACGTGCAGCATCTGAAATCTGATGTTGCAGACTTGACTCCTGAGATCTGGAGTCATGTTTGTCTGAAGGAATGACAAACAGTCCATTATTGGGCCTTACAATAATGGACTGGATTAATATCAGTTTTGTTTAGTAATGTTCTCTTCAATATTCTAACGCTTGCAGTACAATATAAAATTGTCTACGCAAACTATATGGTAATCGAGAGCTTTAAATTTCCTTGACGAATAGTATATAACGTTACCTAAAATAAAATTTGAGGAATAGTTGGGAAATAACTGATTGTAAGTGAACTTAAATTTAATGTTTTGTTTGTACTTTTTTAAACAAATGTTTTGGTATTTCACAAGCAATAATTTATTTTGTAACAGTATTTGGTATTATAAACAGAAATATATATATATATATATATATATATATATATATATATATATATACACGAAAATAGGGGAGCAGAATTAGTGTATGGAACTTTTGTTAAAATAATAATAGTTGTTTTTAAAATAACTTAAAAAACAATACGTTTCAGAAGAATAAATTACAGTTTATATATAACGAAAGTTCTCAATATTTTTTTTAGTTAGTAGAGTTTAAAACATGTGAAGCGTATAACAAACATTTCTAACAAACATGAGTTTTTTTTAATAAACTATTATTTTAATCCCTAGAGAGATAATGAAGTATTATTCAAACTTAGAGTTACTAGTTATGTATAAGTTAATAAAACATAATAAAATAGAACAATGGTTAGTATTTCTTATTCATTAAATGTCTGCTGTGCATCTTTAAAACTTTAATAGATGCAATATAATAAAGAATATCCAAGGACCTAAATTTAAATTAAAAGAACATAGGAACATGCGTACTTCCAGTTATTCAAAAGTTTTACAGCAAACTATATTTTTTTATTAAATATTATGTGGTTTTATAAAGACAACAAAGCTTTAATTTAGCCATACAACCGTTTAAGCAAGAATTTTAATAAAATATAACTATATTTGACTACGGATATTTCTGAAATTATTTAAAGATAACTGAGCATTGAATACTGGAAAAATAAACACAAAAATAATCTCCAGAAAAGTTTTAAAAGAACATATTATAAGAATCCATATTTGAGACCAATTAAAAAACCGCATACACATATCATAATATTGTCCATTTTTTAGTAAAAATGTTTTGACTTTTAGATTTAAAATATTACCGGTTAAAAATTAATAAACTTGATTATATACAACATATTTATATGCAAGAAATTTTGAAGTTGCGTATTATTGATAGAATATAAACAGTTTACTAGTAAACCTGGAATATATATATATATATATATATATATATATATATATATATATATATATATATACAACATATAAAGGTAGTTCAAAGGTCTCATTTACATGTAAAGTACACGGGATGATCAAACTACAAAGGTTAGACCAAAGATAGCGGTGAAAGTGGGCCTAATGATTAGCATCGTGCCCCCAGTAGCAGCCCACCACTCGAATACTAAGTAGGGTCTATTGATACCGTTCATCCTCCAACCCTTAGCATTTATCTGGAACCTAATCTCTTCTTTACACTCACACGTTTCTAAAATGTGTTAAAATAAAAATACAACACAAGATGACACACACATATGATATATATATATATATATATATATAATATATATATATATCGAGCAAAAAAGGAAACTACTTGTTTCGTGTGTGTAATATATTTAATCCTTACACGAAATGCTTTATATTACTTAAACCTGAAATAATAGTTAGTGTAAATTATATTAAACTTTAGAAACTTATAGCAACACTTCAATAAATTGTACCATAAATATGTCTACTTCCGATTCAAAATTATTATTGGCCTCTATCATACTAAATAATATGTGCTTATTATTAGTATAGCTACGGAAATAGAATGTCCTTATTTTTACAAGTGTTAATTAAATATTATGGAACTAATCATTTAAATATTATGGAATTTTTAAAGATATTTGTATATTTCAATATTGCTACAATTTTTCAATCTCCAACTTACGGGTATAAAACAACTTTATTCTTTAATCTTAAATTTAAGTTAATTTGGAATTAAAAAGGAGATTAATTATCTTCTAGTGACAATATTAATAACATTTAGGAAAGTTTGTTGTGATTGTGCATTATAAAGGAAAATGCTATAACGTACACGTTATCCAAATAGGAAATATCCTGCGAAGCCGCGGGTAAATACTTGTATAACTCGAATAATCTGAAAAGATTGGAATATTATTTAAAATATATTTCAATGTATATTACAGTCCATCAGATTGATTGCGGTTAGAAGTGATAATGTTTGTAAAACCTTTTAAAAAGCATCAGTCTCGAGTTGTTTTAATTCAGGCAAATTTTATAAATATACCTATGTTTCATTAAATGACTTGTTTAGTCTCAATGTTTAAAGCATGATGTAATATATGCATTTACGAAGCGTTATATGGCTTATCCTTTAATCCACTCCAGACAAGACACACTCCACTTATGTATAGTGTATAAGTTCACCATCACAATAACAACTCCACATAACAAAGATGTATTGCTTTTCATTGAATTATTTAAAACATATAGTTTTGTTAGAATCCTATTCTATGACTCACCGAAGGTACTCTGTGAGTAAGGGTGGATTTAACTCTGTTCAGAAGAAATTAAAACTTTGAAGACAGATATTCTAGATATCCCAAGTAATAATCAGGATTACGCAGTTTTATAACAATGGATGAATTTATTAGAGTCCGTACGTAAATTGTTCTTCTATGCTGAGGAAACGATTCATTTAATTCGAGGAATGATACTGTTGTAAATATTATGAGCAATTGTTAAAAATAATTGTAAATACGCCATTTAATATTATAGTTACCCATTTATAGAATTCATGAAATTGCATTACATAATGAAGTTTTTGTAAGCACTTGATCGCCCAGGAACAGCACATCACAGATTCAATAAAAAATTAATGAGGTACAATCTACCTCACAGTCTGTTATATTCTAACCATTTTAAGAATACTTAAAAACTGCTTAAATCTTTGCGTAATAGAGTCTAGAATATCCTCTGGATGTAGGTCTTTATTTTAGTTAAAAGGCAAATCATGGATTCCATTAACCGTATCGTATTATCTGTTCTACTTTAAAGGAATCTAAGTCTCTACGGACTCCATAGAAAATAAACATATCGTATACATGTATTTTTAATATGGCCAATTTACAGCTTGCTCATGCTTACTGTATAGCTTCCTTTTAAATTTTAAGTGCTACAGTAGTATATATTAAAAATTGCTATTGTAAATAATAAACTATTTTTGTGATAACTATTCAACGACGAATAATAAAATGTAACCACGAGTGATTTTTAAATATAAACGCAAAAAGTTCTGCAAAAATGCAACTATACTTCATTATATGCAAATTTTAAATAAAGCTACTCGTATAATGATATTAGTATAGCACGGGTTGTATTTTACACAACCTTGTTGTACCTACCTAAACGTGAACATAATAGTAACGATAGAAACATTTATGTTTTATTAATGTAAGCAACTGATAATAATTGTGATAACGATGGCCTAATTGTATATAACAGCATAAATTAGAATACACAATTGTTATTTCACACTGTACACATCATATTCCCTCAATAGTATCATATGCACTAATATGTATCCCTAAATCAGGTACTTTCAATAACCTACAGCATTTTTGTACATTTGTTTTTAGGTAATCCTCTGACATTATATAGGGTCTCGTTACGTACAATGCATTTAAAGAAACCATATTTAAAGTATAAGCCTATTTTTTCTAACTTTAAAAGACAATAAAACTTAAGTCAAGATGAACCTAATTTGCGTAACTTCCATAAGAACCAGAATTTTACTTGTTAAAATGGAAATTTTACATCTATTATTATACATCTATTATTATATAGCATACATTCATAAAATCGTTCATAAAACCGTCGTAAAAGGAAATATAATAAGATTTGAGGCAGGCTCGCTTTATGGGTAAATTCAATAGTGCCAGATATTAATATTTCGCCTACGGCTTAGTGTAGCGGGTACAACGGTTATCGCAAGGTAACCAAATCAAGCAACGTCGAGCGTGGCTGCTGCTTGGTTGGGTAACCGCTGAGCGATCGTGTCCTTGCAAGCAGCCCGCCTGCCCGGCTTTTGGTGGTGGTTCGGAAGTCACCTTTAAGCCGTTGGTCCCCAGGTTAAGTGTTAGAGAGGACTTCTTATTCCTAACTTAGCCTGGTAAAACAAGACATCTTTACTTTACTTTACATCATTTCGAAAGGACACCTATAGATCTAAGAGATAGTATGATGGGAAGAACAAGACTTCTAATGAATGATAATTGGACCAAAGATCATGGTGATTGCGAGTATTAAAAAAATATTCAATCATAGGGAATATTCCTGACTAAATATCACCTGTTGTTATTTCCGTACTTGAAGTTACAAAAGAGAATGGAGTATTTTTTACGCTTGGTGTAAGTAACTTTAAAAATGCTTGAGCAGATCATGGTGGTCAGATACGTTCTCCCTAGTTACAGATATTGTCCATTGGCACTAAATATTGGTTTAAATATGGTAACTACACAACATTTAATTGATTAACTATAACATTTCTACTTAATTAAATTACATACAATAATTAGAATAATATTGTACTATCATCAAAATTCTAGACTAACGGCTTTGGAATTGAAATATTTCAATAATATTAATAATAATAAAAAACCATAATAATGTCAATCCAAATTTCTTTTATAAGAACTATACGAAAACATATTTACTTCAATATATTTAATAAAAAGATTTATTTGTAGTTACTTTTAGCACATACCGTATGACAATGGTATGGGATTTAATGTACGTTATGAAATATATGACGACAAATAACCTATTTTATCACTATAGTAATGATATTGCTGTAATGTTTGTAAACTCAGACGTCTTTCACTTCGTATAAAGATTGAACATTTGTAAGGAACTGAAGTGCCGGTTATATCAGAGTTAGTTCTGAATAGAATCTGATTTGGTTTGTGAATATATCGAGGTTATTTCTACTGAGACACGGTGAGCGATGAGTTTCACATCCAGCATCTCAGCTCTTGCATGAAAAGTGCCGCTCGTTATTGCCACCAATGTTAGCTCTAACTTCATTGAAATAACCCAAACCCTTTTATTTTACAATTAAATATTTACTAACGTCACTCGTTGTATTTTATGTATGGATGCATATACGTCTTAGAATTATGGTTACAGAATTTGGTTTAGAAAAAACATTGATTTAAGCCCTTGACAATTTCTTTTTAGTTTTCTAACTTGTTCTCAATGACTTAAAACACAACTGTTAATCTCGTATTAAAATGCCGAGACCCCTCTTGGATAACTATTGGTATATATTTCAGCCTATGTTCTAACAATGCCATTCAAATTATTTTGGTAGTTATAAATTTCATTGAGATATTACGGTCTTTTACAGCAATTGAGTTACCAGAAACGTTTTTTTTTTTCAGAAACACATAACATGTTACAAACAAGAAATTTGACGAACACGTGTCACATGAGCTTAATAAACAAATAAAATATTATTTATGAAGGTCAACAGCCAATATAGGGTGAAATGGGGTTGGAACTCTTAGAAAAACTGTATCTCATGGCTCACCCACTCAATGTTCTAGAAAACAATAATTTGAAACAAAAATTTGTATGCTCTGAACATACACATAATAGATATATGGAAATCTTTATTGTTATGACAAAAGTAGACTTATTACTCTGAGTAGAGAGAAAGAGAGGGAGAGCGGGGGAGAGAGTGCTATACATAACACGTGTCTTTTTAAATTAACAACTATTTTTATCTTCTTAAATACTGAATGCAATATAGAATGAAAACAAATACAAGTTTGACATAGAATTTTAATAAGCCCTTCCTTCTTTATATAAAACATTTAAAAACTATTTATTTTAAACTTCTAAAACTTCCATCATTTTCTAATATAGAGCTCAACTTTGTTTTTATTAATTTTTATTTTATTTTTTTTATATATATATATATATATATATATATATATATATATTCGGTCGAAACAGTTTCTATTAGACTTATTTATGCTAGAATCTGTTATTATACTATCCTTGATAACAAAAATATAAAATTTCAGTATCTATATTCCTTATGGAGTTCGTTATATAAGAATGAGTCAAAACGTTGTAATATGCGTCCATTTTAATATTCTACACTTTTAAAATAATATGTTAGATTTCAAAATCTTCTTTTTTCAGATAAATTACTGAACAGGAAAGAAGATATTTTCCTATACTCACGTTTTCAATAATTTTGAATATTATTGTAGGATAACAATTTAACACTCTCCTCAATTAAAATTATTTAAGTACTGTACCGTTAATTGGTTAATTAAATTTCCTATAATGTAAATTTCACAACCTAGTCAGCCAGTATAATTTAATATTATTTTTATCCAATGTTCCGGAACTAAAAATTGTATTAGGAAACCCATTTATAACTCTAATAGCAAATTTAATTTTGTCTTGATGGTAGATTATGTTATTTTAAATTCAATTTAAGGAGAAAATAACTATTATTGGATACTCACTGAAATTATTTTGAATGTAAAAAAGGTCATATTTTATTGGATTTAAGTTAAAAATAAGAACATTTGGATTTTTTTCTTAATATTATACAGAATTTGTAGCATCCCTAGATAAGGACACCACTTGCTGCCAAATTAAATTAACATAAACCCGAAAATGTTAATTCGTTTGGTGGGAATCCTATCGAATGTTCTAGTGGAAATAACATTATAGAAAAGAGACAAATTTGGTGTTAAGTGTTAATTTAGATATTTTTTCTTATTTTTTATTGTTTATTTTTTTTTTGTGAGGTAGGTTATTAGATAGACTGATTGTGTTTTTAGGTTTGTATTTTGTGTTATTGTTTTTTTTCTCTTATTTTTATTTAGTTGATAGATTTGTTTTTTTAAATAGGTATTGAGTATTATTTTAAGATAGGTTATTTCTATTTAAGTGTATTTTTTTATAATTTGTTTTATATATTATATTGTTAGTTATGTAGTGTTTCTTTGTTTTTGCTTTGTAGAATATTTATTGATTATTTATCTTTAAGATTGAGTTGATATTTTTTGTATTATAGTTTAATATCTATATACTAGTTTCTTAGTTGTCTTGTAGATGTTTGTCTCTGATTTATTTTAATTAGTTTTTTTTTTTTATAGGATTATGTTAGTGTAGATAGTGTTTAGTAATGGTGTTATTTTATTGATGTTTTTGTTTATTATATTTTGTTTTTTATAATATCTTATAGTTGATACAGATGGAGTTTTTCTGTATTAGACTAGTTTATTATATATATTAGATTGTACGTCAGATATTATGTTGAAGTTAGCGGTGTTATATGTTTCTTCTAGACTTTTTAGTTTTATTTTTGAGACTTTTTAATTTATAGAATTTAGGTTAGGTCTTGAGTCTAATATATTATATTGGTAGTTTTGTTTTTGAGATATTAGACTTATGTAGATAGTAATTATTTATTTATTTGTATATTGTTGTTCTATATATGAATGTTATAGCTGATGATGTGTTTATAGACTTAGTATAAAGAAATGAGACAAAGTTGATCCTGACTGTATATGAAGGGAGGCAACTATGAAAAATTGTCCTGCCTTTTGTTTGTATGTCGAAATGTTGGAATTTTGATTTTGTAGATATATTTGATGGGTTAAAATCATGTAGATTGTAAAGATGTATATCTATTGTATGAGTAGATATGAATTGGGGTTCTAGCGCACTTTCCGGAAGCCAACAGAAAATCAAGGGGAAAATTCTGTTAAAGGCACACAATAAACGAATCCTGTAATCACGAAATGAAAATTTACGTTCTATAGCTGTTTGCTCTATTTTTTAAAGGCAGTTTTATGTTAAATCTCCTTAGAATCAATTTAAAAATCTTCGAAATCTTTATTCTTCAAAGTTAATTGGTAACACAGTCTTTATCTTTAATAGTCTTCTTTCAAGATAACATATCTAGTGTATTTTATCATTTTTATTCAATTCTTTAATCTTTTTTTCAACCAAAACAGTCAAAATAATCTATTTTGGCCAAATGTACTTTGAAATATTCCCATACTCGGCATTATTATAAGCCCGAATTTATCTTTCATTTTATTCCATGTAACAATTTTATACTTCTTATTTCTTCTAAATCAATCAATTTCTTTTATTCTTTTGAACTTTAAATCCCAACCTCATTTTAATCCGTTAGTAGCTCCATTTATATAGAACAAAAATGTATTAGGAATTTTCTAAATTCCAATTTATGTGAATTTTCGAGAATTATCGTTCAAATTCTCAACTTTTTAAGGTACATAACAAATGGTACTTTTGAAAATCTGAAAAAAATCTACCGAATTATCTCTAATAATAATTGCGAAGTTTTGGCTTAAAAGTTGACTAATTTGAAATACGATAATTCACGAAAATTCACTATAAAATTTGGAATTTAGAAAAAATTGGTTAGTTAAAATTTTTCTTATATAAATGAAGGGTGAAAAAGTAACATGTCCGTTTTGTAAGAAAGAAATCTAAAACATAACTATGATCGACATTATAGCTCAAAAATCCATTTAAAAAAACAAAACACACTTTACGAAAGTGAAGCTGAATTATGTTGAGGTAATTGGCTATAAAGAAAATCAAATTGTCGATTCATGATAGATGTACGAAATATAGAAAAATTGCGTTCGTGATTAAAGAAAGCTTTAAGGAAGATAAAAAAAGATCTCAATCTATTTTAATGATGAGAAAAATTCAATCATCGCTGAAAAATTGTCCATAGAAAAACAAACGATAAAACTATGAGTGAAATGATCGAAGAAATTGCTAAAACTCTTAAACGAAAACCTGAAAAATATCATGACGTAGAGTTTTATCCTCAATACACGTCTTTTTCAAGCAATACATTTTTTACAAACTTGAACGACAATTCTCCTATGTCAATTTACAAAATATCTATAAATTATGGAGCCAGAAATTAAAAGTTTAATAGAAAAATTTAAGGAATGTTAAAAATATGAAAGGATATCTCTTTTGGAAATGTGAATATGAACGAACTTTATGGTAAACGGTGAAACCACAACTTGCCCATGTATTTTCACTATAAAAGCCAGACGAAATATTGACGTAAACGACTTTATTTCTAAACAATTTAAATAAATTAATCAATCGAGAACAGAAAAATCATCAAATAGGGGGTTCAGGTAGGGAAAATTTAAAAGAAAGCAAGAAAACTAGTTTTGCAGCATTATATCAAAAGAAATGATGACACGCAGGATCATTATCGTTTTACCAAAGAAAATCATAGATAAAAAAGCCTTGTATAAATATCAAAAAATAAAGATGTCTTATTGCTTATTTATTCTATCCGATGCGCTATTGTAAAACCTGAATGAGGGCTGCGAAAGCTCAAAAAATGTGGAAAATTTGTAAATGACGAGTTATTTTCAGGTTCGAGTATCCAATGTCCTTAAAAGATATACAATCATTTGAAAAACGAAGTTACAATGCCAAGTATTAGTATCCTAAAATGTCTATCAATGTCTATACTTATGACGAAAAACTCAACATTGTTCCGTTACAAATTTCTGAAAAATATGATGCCGAGTTAGAAATTGATTTATTGTATGTTAAACAAGAAGACAAATCTCATTATGTTTTGATAACCGATTTAAATAAACTCGTGAGTTCTCAGTTATCCAAGCATAAGGAAAGAAAATTTCTTTGTAGAAGATGTTTAAGCCATTTCTACAAATCTGGAGATTTAACAGATCATTTAGAAATTTGCAAACAACATGAAGTTTGTAAGCCAATTATGCCGTTTCCAGGTCAAACAACAACATTTACTAATTATCAAAAGAAATTTTCTCATCCTTACGTTATTTATATGGATTTTGAAAGCATATTAGAGAAGATTCCCACATGCAAAAACAATCCACAAAAATCGACTACAACCAAGATTCAGAAGCATATTCCTTATGGTTTTACTCTATATTTAGTGTCAAATGTGACAAATCACATGTACAAACCTATATGTTATAGAGCAAAAAATGAAGACGATTTGCCTAATGTTCCTGCAAAATTGTTTGAAGAGCTCAATAAAATATCAAAATACATAGCTACAAAATATAATTCTAAGAACAAAAAACCTATGAAATTGACTGAAGAAGAAGAAATTTCATACCAAAATGCAAACGTTTGTCGTATTTGCGAATGGTCTGCTTATGATGTTGAGTCAATTCAGTATGGTTTTACTCCTGATAGTTGGAAAGATAAGAGTTATAATAAGGTAAGAGATCATTGTCATTTAACAGGTAAATTTCGAGGCGCAGCTCATTCATGTTGTAATCTGAATTTGAAATTTCCACAAAATATTCCAGTTTTCTGTCACAATATGAGTAACTACGATACTCATTTGTACATAAAAGAATTGGCTAAACAATATGGAAATGTTGATTTGATCGCAAACACCGATGAACGATATATAAATTATTCTGTAAATTCTGGATATGGATATGAATTCGAAGGTAATAAACCTAGAAAATACATTAAGTTTTCTTTCGTAGATACGTTCAGATTTATGGCCTCATCTATAGAAAAGTTAGCTAAAAATCTAAAGACAGAAGATTTTTAAAATACAAATCATTTTATACAGGATGGAAGAATATTGAATGAAATTCTAAAAAGACAGCCAAATGACGACAGCGAGATTTTTAAAATTCTATCTGGAAAAGGAATATTTCCCTATGAATTTATCGATAGTATTGAAAAACTTGATTACACAGAAGAGCTAAAAATTCAAGATTTCTATTCACTTTTAACAGATGAGAGCATATCTGAGAAAGATTTTCAACATTATTTAGCTGTTTGGAATAAATTAAAGGATAAAAATCTTGGTAATTACTCAGATCTCTATAACATCATCCAAGATGTTTTATTGCTTGCTGATATTTTTGAAAACTTCAGAAACATTTGCTTAAATTGCTATAAACTTGATCTAGCACATTATTTAACAGCTCCAAGCCTCGCATGGGACGCTATGTTAAAATTAACGAAAATTGAGCTTCAGCTAATTAACGATTATAACATGTATTTGATGATTGAAAAAGGTATTCGCGGAGGCATTTCTCAATGTATTAAACGATATGTTAAAGCAAATAACAAATATTTGAAAGATTTCGATAAGACAAAGCCCAAAAACTATTTACTTTATGTCGATGCAAACAACCTTTATGGTTATGGTCTTATGCAAAAACTGCCGTTTAGTGATATCAAGTGGATGAATCCTAAAACATATACAAAAGAAGAGTGGCAAGAAACAATTTTAGAACTCACTGGCGACGAAGATTATGGCTATATTCTCGAAGTTGATCTAGGATATCCAACAAATTTACATGAACATCACAAGGATTTACCTCTTGCTCCCGAACATTATAAAAACAAACTTTGCACAACTTTACTGGATAAAACTGAATACGTTGTTCATTCAAGAAATTTGAAATTCTATCTGGAACAAGGGATGGTGTTGAAACATGTGAATAGAGTTATAGCATTTGATCAGAAGCCTTTTATGAAAAAGTACATTGATTTTAACACAAACATGAGAACCAAAGCTACAAGTGACTTTGAGAAAGATTTTTACAAGCTGATGAACAACTCAGTTTTTGGAAAATCTATGGAAAATGTGCGAAATAGATGTGATATCAAACTAGGAAATGAAGAATTTTCAATGAAACAAGCTAAGAAAACAAATTTCAAATGCTTTAATATCTTTGACGACAACTGTATAGCGAGTCACATGTATAAACAAAAGGTTAAATTTAACAAACCGATCTACATAGGATTTTCAGTTCTTGACCTATCAAAATTGTTAATGTATGAGTTTTATTACGATAAAGTAAAGAAGTTTGACCCAGATTTGAATCTGTGTTACATGGTTACAGACAGTTATTTCCTAGAATTGAAACGAGATCCTTTTAAAATTATTAAAGAAAATATAGATGACTTTGATACAAGTGATTATCCAAAAGATCACGAATGTTTCACTACTAAAAATAAGAAGGTAATAGGGAAATTTAAAGATGAGTTAAATAGCGAAGTTTTTAGAAGAATTTTGTGGATTGAGATCGAAAATGTACTCGTACAAATATCTAGACAAAAATCCAGTAAGATGCAAAGGGATTAAGAGAAGCGTTGTAAATAAAACAATAAATATCGAAAACTTGAAGAAATGTTTGTTCGAAGATAAAGAAGAATTTAGAGAGATGACAGTAATCAAAAGCTACAAACATGAGTTTGTACACAGTTACCATAAACAAGCTGGCACTGAACGCTAAAGATCATAAGAAATTGTCCCTAGAAAATAAGATCGATACAGTACCGTATGGATATAAAGGCGAAATTTAAAACAGATATTTTAGAAGAGTTAAAACAAAGTTGGAAACTTTGATATATAAATGGAATATGATTTAATTCACTGTCACAAGTGTAAAAAAGAAAACGAAAAATATAGAAGATTCTAAGATTGTTCAAACTCAAAACGGATTGTATAGAATTGCAGCAAAATGTTCAAAATGTAAGACAAATAAGAGTAAATTTATAAAGAATCCTTATGAAAAACAAGTAAAGAAAGAATCCTAAGAATAAGGAAGAAATCGAGATTGAAGCTAGAGAAATTCATGCACCAGTACGAAAAAAGTTTTAAAAATGAGAAAAAATTATAACTTTAGGAATTGACGATTTATGGGCAGCAGATTTAGTTATAATGTCTAATTATTCAGATCAAAATGATGGATTTAAGTATATGTTAAAATGTTATGATACTTTCTCAAAATATGCTTGGTCAAGTGCTATCAAAAGAAAAAAAACGGCAAGGATGTTTCAAAAGCTTTCGAACGATATAGTAAAAGATGCCATAAGGATCAATCACAAACCTCCAAACCTACTTCATACAGATAAGGGTTTAGAGTTTAAAAATTAAAGAATTTAATGATGTTTTGAGAAAATACGACATCAAGATTTATCATACTGAAAACGAAGAGAAATCAAGTATTGTAGAGAGATATAACAGAACTCAAAATGAGAGAAGATGAAAGTAATTTTTGAGATTAATAAAAACTTTAAATGGATCGATATTCTTCAAAAAATCGTAAACAATTATAACGATACAGTTTCACAGCACAATCAAAATGAAGCCCAAAGTCGTAAGATAAAGATGCAGAAAAGGAGTTATTAGAGACCGTTTTTCAAGTATGTTCCACCAGAAATTCACACGAAAACTAAATTTAAAGTCAATGAACATGTAAGAATTGTTTAGTAAAAAAACAACATTTTCGAACAAATATAAGAACAATTGGTCAAGAGAAATCTTTGTGATTTATCAAATTAATAACACAGATCCTGTAACTTATAGTATAAAAGATTTTAAATAATGAAGAAATATAAGTGGAAGTTTTTACGAATATGAATTGAGAAAGTCAAAGCTATAATTTTTTTTGTATATAAAATGGAGGCCTCAAAAGAAATGTATAAAGTGTCAAGAATTAAAGATTTGTCGAAGTTTTTCTCAAGATAAAAGAAGCAAAGGTGGATTATACTATTATTGTAAAGTTTGTCGTAGTAAATATGAGAGAGAATTATACGATAAAATAGAAAAATTAACGTTAGAAGAGAAAAAATGTTGCGTTTGTAAAGAAATTAAGGATATTTTCCAAATTTTACGACTGGCATTATAGTAGAGATAAAAAACAAGCATATTGTTAAAGATTGTAATATAAGAATTCAACGAGAAAGTCAAAAGAAACCGACTCTTTGCGAGTGTGGACGAATCATTCAAATGGTTACCTTTTAACAGTTTTAACATTTTCATCGTGTAATAAATTTTTTCAATATAAATGGAGTCTCAAAAGAAATGTACAAAAGTGTCAAGAATTTTATAAGGAAGAGAATAGAAAAGACCTGTTATTGTAAGGTTCATGATAAAATGGACAAATTAACTTTAGAAGAAAAGAAAGTGTTACCTTTGTAAAGAAATTTAAAATATTTCTGAATTTTAATAACTGGCAGTATAGTAAAGATAGAAAAGATGCTATTTGCAAAGATTATGCTAAAAAAATTTTCAGGGAAAGTTATAAAAACGAAATGCCTTGTGAATATGAAAAAAAAATTCTACA
Source organism: Homalodisca vitripennis (assembly GCF_021130785.1). Lineage (NCBI taxonomy): Eukaryota > Metazoa > Arthropoda > Insecta > Hemiptera > Cicadellidae > Homalodisca > Homalodisca vitripennis. Next base: position 163,384,630 of record NC_060207.1, on the reverse strand, counting down.
ATGGTTACCTAGTTATGCTAAACATTTACAAACAAAATATAATAAATCGAGAGTTTTTAGTAAAATTTAGAAACATTTTTCATCGTGTATTTAGATTATTCTATAAATCAGTCCGAGATTCTGCCATATTTGTAGTAAAATGATTTCCGTTGTATAAAATATTCAAAGATTCTTTCATTTGGTTGTAGAGATTTATACTATTTGGAGCTCCATATCTTAATAAAATTTCCATTTTCTGGGTAATCAATTTCAAGTTCTTTCAATCTTTTCGGTATTTCTCTCTTTTGAGCTCTGATAACGTAATAAGGATATTCCCACATGTGAATTCTTCTTAATTAATACAAAAACATGGTGTTTTTTCTTATCAAAATCTTTACAAACAAGGCCTGGTTTCATTAAGTCAATTTTTACACTTTGTTTTTTGCGATTATTTCCGTTTTTATTTCAACATCTTTAATTTGCAAGTGTTTAACTTCGTCCTCTAAATATTTAATCTTGTTTTCAAGTTTGTACTCACCAAATTTACGAATACTTGGCAAAAAACTTCTTTTGTAACCCACTTTTTAAACAATTTCGATTCTGGCTTATTTTTTTTTTTTTAGATCTCAAAATTAAAGAATATAAACCAGATTCATTAACGAAAATAGTATGTTTTTGAATATTTTCTCGGGGTCTATGGGATAGACTACTGTAATTTATACATTCAAAAGTTGTTTTATCGTCATTATCGACATTATTTATGATAGCTTGCCTCGTGTTTTCATATTCTAAATTTCTGCAACATCTTTTGCTTTGAACCAAATTTCGTTATTTTCGTCAACAATCGTAAAAATTTCTGTATTATTGAATTTGAGTTGATTATTTATTAGATCTACAACTGTCACCATTTAGATAGAAAAGAAATTTAACTAGTAATTTTTTATTTTGAGTGTAAAGTCCAGATTCATTGATTAAAAACAGTGTTTTTTTTGAAAGTTTGAAGGTAAGAACGATTCGTTCCCCCCTTGATTCATCATTCTTTCGACAATCTTAAATATATTGTTGTTTTACTCTCATTATTTAATAAATTTCCCTCAGAGTCCTTGTATAGTTAGAAAACGATTTTTTGAATTCTTTTAATATTTTTTCTAATTGGAATATAATCGATTTCATTCGGTTTTTCACTGATTTTTGATCCATAAGCAACATTTGGGAAAAATGTGTACAAAAAAAAAAAAAAAAATTTCAGATTCTTTGTGTAAAATGTTCGGTATGATTTTCAAAAACTAGGTTCAATGAGATTGCAGTGCACTTCAATTACATCAAACGGTCTAAATTTTGGCGTTTTATTTCCTAAATATACCTGATTTGGCTCAATAGTTTCTTGAACAAACCCTAATAAATCTACTATAATTGCTGAAAACATTATTCTTACTGGTGATTTTATTTAAATTTTATTAGAGAGATAATTTTTTTGCATTTCAAACTTGTTTTCGTCAAAGTTTAAAGATTTATCTGATTGTTTGAATGTTTTCAGATAATTTTTAAGGGATTTTTTTATTTGATCGAAGGTATAATATCCTTTGTTTAAACCATAATATTTTGTTATGTTCTTCTCACTAAATCCTATACAATAAGGAGAACTTTCACTAATATTTATTACAAAATTGTCAGAATAAAAACCGCTTAAACCGATAAAATAATTTGATTCTTCCTCTAAATGAATAGGATGTTCCAAGTTTAAAACTAATTTAGAGCTTTCTGAAGTCAACTTGAACAGCTTCATTTTCGCTATTTAAATGGAGAAATTTTTAAAGCAAAAAGATCAGATAAAACTTCAAACGTTTGAAGAAAATAAGAAAGATCAACCAATCAGATTGTTAATTGTTGGTTCAAGTGGATGTGGAAAAACAACTTTATTATTGAATTTTATCTACAATAGGTTGATTCCTTATTCCAATTTGTATGTTTTTAGTAAATCTTTAGAACAAGACGCCTATAAAAAATTACAAGAAAGATTTGAAAATATTGAGAAAAACTTAAACAAAAAAATATCACATTTTTATAATGCTTCCGAGGACATAGTTCACTTAAGCGAATGTAAACCAAATTCTTTAATCGTTTTCGATGATTGTATTTTAGAAAATCAAGACGTTATTAAAGAATATTTCGTAATGTCTCGTCACAAAAACATATCTTGTATCTATCTCTCTCAATGCTTTTCAAAGGTTGATAAACAAGTTATAAGAAATAATTTGAATATGTTGTGTGTTTTTAAACAAGATGATCATTATTCCAGAAAGATTTATAACAATTATGTGGGATCTGATATGAGTTTTAACCACTTTATTGAGTTGTGTGATAAAATTTTGGAAAGAAGACTACGGTTTTTTTTAACTATTAATCTAACTTTGAAGCCTAAAAATGGAAAAATATTTGAATAAATTTTCTAACATAAATGCTGCTCAGTGGTCTGACAAATCTACTTGATAAAATATTTGTTACAACTATTTTTATATTATCTTTAATTTTTATTTACATTATGAAAATAACAGAAAAAAAAACGGTAAATCTGTTCACGTTCCACGTTCACGTTCATGTTTCACGTTCATGTTTCACGTTCATGTTTCACGTTCGTGTTTACGTTTCACGTTCATGTTTTACGTTTCGTGTTTACGTTTCACGTTCGTGTTTCACGTTCGTGTTTCACGTTCATGTTTTACGTTTCGTGTTCACGTTTTTTACGTTCCACGTTCACGTTATACGTTCCACGTTCACGTTTCAAAATTTTTCTAATTAAATGGTGAAAACGTAACTTCTGAAGAAGCGAAAAAACTTGATCAAATCGAAAAGAAATTAATCAAAGAATTTAAAGAACAGATTCGAATTGATGAAAAAGAACAAGAATTTATTCAAAAAATCAATCAACCTGTAACTTCTGCAATAAAAAACGTTGAGGGCAAAATTGAAAATGTTTTAAGTGATAATCAAAATTTGATGAATTTGGTTTCCAGTTGTACGACAATTTTGCCGATATTTCAATTCCAGGAATCTGAAGAGTTTGAATTGCCAAAATTACCATCTTCAACACCATTTAGACCTCGAATCATTGAAGACTCTACCATAGTTGAAACCAATAAAGTCCTGGAACAACGGATATAATAATTGGTGAAATTGGTAAAAAAAATTTCTTCCTAGAGCAAAGGATGATAAATTTGGTTTGTATTGGGACAGAAAAAAGAGAAGTTTTATGATTGGAAATTTACCCGTTAATTTTGAACATAATGATATCATTATTAATGAAAAAACATATGAAGGAACTCAAGGTTTATGGAGATTATTAACAGACTATGACGCTCCAAAAGATAATTTATATTCTGAAGAAGATGCTGTAAAAGTATACAGAAATTTTATGGGAATCTGACTCAATTTTACAAAAATAATGATCCATCTACTAAGAAGCCTAAGTCAAGTAGAGGTAAAAAATATATGAAATTAATTAAACCAATTTGGGAAAAACGAATCGAAGGATCAGGTATAAGAAAATACAGTGATAATAAGATTGAATACAGATATATCGAAACGATTTGACAAAACTCGATGGAATTATAAATTATATTTTATGCTCAAGAAAAGGGCTGGAAACAACAATTTTTTTAACGAAAAGAAAGCGATTTAAAGGATTTTATTTCGAACAAACTTGATGAAATGATTGAAAAACCTGATGGAATTAAATATTTAAAACGAGTTTTGCCGGCAATAACTTCATCTATGATTGAAGGTAGCGGACTTTTGAATGATTTTATCAACAATTTACCTTTTGAATTTACACGTACCAAACTTATCAGTATCTGGGGCCTGGCACAAAACTCGAAAAAAGACTAAAAAGAGGAGATCCTGGTATAAATAAATTTAGATCAAGCTGCTATGGAACACGATTATTTTTTATGCAAAACATAGAGACACAAATTCCTAGACATATAGCAGATAAAGTTTTGCAAGATAAGGCAATTGATAGATTTTTATCAAAAAGATGCTAGTTAGGTGAAAGATTTGTTTGCGCTTCCAACAGCTGGAGCAATGGATTTTTGAAGAGAAAACTAGGAATGGGAATCGAAGAGAATTGAAATAATTTTAAACTATATAAATGGAGGTGAACGTAAATTTCAGCAAAAAATCAGAAAGAAAAAATAAAATCCGCTTTTAAGAAGAAAATACCCGTTAGTATTCAATTTAAAATAGATCAACTAAAAAATGGCGAAGATAAGATATTTTTAACAAATAGACAATACAATAAACTCGAAAAACATAAGAAAAAACAATAAAGGAACCAGAATAGAATTTTCTTATAATCAGTTGAAAGAACTTAAAAATGGTGGACTTTTGAAAGATTTATTAGATTTTGGAGAAAATATTCCAGTTGTTAAAAATGTTGTTCTTATGTTCATAAAGCTGCTCCAATCGTTAAAAAAGATGTGGTTCCTATTGTTCGAAAACATTTTAAATTGGTTAGATAACAGAGTTGGAAATGTTACAGGATCTGGATTAGATGAAAAAACTTTGAATTACGTGAAATCAAACATTAAAAAAAATTTGAAATCAAACCTTTTAACATTCGGGGAATTGGAAGAAATCTGCAAAAATATTAAACATTTTAGAGGAATCTTCATGAGAGATACATTACCTGAAAAAGTTAAGAAATTTGAATGTGGAATTGTGAATTTAGAACTCGATTATGGGAAGTGGAACGCATTGGAGTTGTTATTATAAAAATGATAAGAATGCATGTTATTTTGATTCGTATGGAAGAATTGAGGACAAACCACCTATAGAATTGATTAAATATTTGAAAAAATCAAGCGTCTACTACAATGATTCTCAGATTCAAGACTATAAAGATCCCCCAATTTGTGGTCATTTATGTGTTTTTTGTGTTGAATGAACTGAGTGATGGTAAAAGATTTTAAAGAAGTTGTTAACAAATTATTACTTAATAAAATATGGATTCACAAAATATTTTTGACGTATTTGGAACACAAATTATTCAAAATGTAGATAATAGTTTGAATTTGATAGTTTTGAGAAATGAGTTTGATAACAAGTTAGAAAATTTATTACAAAAACCTTCCAGATTTCAGATATGTTTGCTGTCGAGATTGAAGATTTTAAAGCAGAATATGATAACAAACTTGCAAATTTCATGAGTTCAAATGAAGTTGCTGATAAAATAAAAACATTGAAAAAAGAATTTGAAGATGGTGCAAAAAAATATTTACCAATTTAATGTCCTCATATCGAAAAAGCTGATAAAATTACTGAAGCGATCAAAGTTGAAAAAAATTATGTTAGTTTGGCTAATAATAAAAGAATTGTCGTGTGTTCGACCTGGTATTGACAACATGATGTTGTTGTTAAAGAACAAATTTTAAAAACCTCTAAAATTATCAGAAAACATCGATATTGTTGATTTACATGATCCGAATGTTAAAAATGCCTTAGATTTTAAAGGAAAAAAGAATTAGCAGTGTTAGTAAAAGGAATTAATCCATTTGGATGTTGTTTTAATGATTCAATTAGAAGAAGATCCTATTAAAATGTTTAATGAACTAAAACAAAATTATGAGAATCATAAACAGCATGTTAAAGATTTTTTACAACAGAAGTCTATGAAAAACTTGATGAAAGAAGTAAAAGATCAGTAGACGATGTTGGTGAAATTAATGAAAAAACTTACTAAATTTAAAGAGTCCTTTTGATAAGTTTAGTTTAGATGCTACGAAAACTTTTTGAGAATATTGGTCATAAATTTGTTGAATACAATGATTCTTATGCTGTCAAATTTCAAAAAATTAGAAGAAAAAAAATTAATAAGTTCGAGGAAGATCTTACTGAAATAGGTATTCTCCCAGGGTTTTATGCATGATAAAATTTTCCTTATATAAATAGCGCTCATATACTGTGTGAGATGTAAAGAAAAAACTGCAACAAAATGATATAAAATATTACGCAAATATCAATGAGTTAAAAAGAATTTCTGGAAAATGTGCTGAATGTAACGCTAAAAAGAGCCAATTTATAAAAACTTGAAATTTTTTCCTAATAAATAGAGATGGCGGGACATTACAGTGCTTTCGATCTTTTTATAATGCAACACGAAAGAGATTTGAAAAAAGAACATTGGGATGATATTTCTCAAAATATGAAATTATCCGAAGATATGATGAGATTATACGTAAACAAATTGAATTGGTATAACATTGCTAAATATCAAAATCTGTCCCCAGAGTTCATTCAAGAAAATATACATGATCATATGTCTGTTCTTTGTCTCTATCAACACTTGAGTATAAAATTTTTGGATGAAAATAAAGATACAGTTGATTGGAACAATATTATAGATAGCGGTTACTATCCTGTGCAAATTTTATAGAAATATGTGACCGAGATCGCAAAATTTAAGGAAGAGAAATCCTGAATATGACGAAGAAGTAGATCATTAAAAATGACTCTAATTTTTTAATTATTTTACTAAAAATTTATATCTTTTCTTATAAAAACGTACATTAGATCGATGAAAAAAATGATATCTTTCTTATACATGATGTTTTAAAATTTCTAAATTTTCTCTTATTAAATGGCGGACTACAGAAAATATGCTAATGATATTGAAAGGGCGGAGTTAAAAAAATTATCTATCCAATTAGTAAACAACATTTGAATGAACCGAATAAAAAGAACTGAGTTTAATATTGATTTTGGAGATAATGTTTGCTCGTCTAACTTCCAGTTTTATATTTCTGGAACTTTAACAAAACAAGATGGTCAAGCATAATCTTGGAACTGATAATGTTAGATTAATCGATAATTTTATACCGTTTTTATTTTCTAAGATTGAAGTAAGAAAACACAATAAATTGATAGAAGAAGTCGAAAACTGTGGCCAATTAAGCACAATTAAAGGAAACTATTTCGTATTCAAAAAGTGATGTTATTTCTCAAACTTCTAATGGCTTTGAATCAGATTTTTAAATTTGGTGTTTTTGAAAGCAGCTGGAAATTTATCTCATTTTGGATTAGGATTTTTGAAAATGTTACTATTCCGATCTATAAAGGAGGATTTTATCTAAGTTTTATAAGAGCAGAAGACGATGATGTGATTCTGAAGACTGCAACTGGAAATGTTATGCCTGTTGATGGAAAAATAACAATTACAGATTTTTTTATTAGAGTTCCAATGATTGATTATAAAACCACGAGTAAAATTAGGTTGATTGATGAAATTACAAAAAGTCAAAACATTATGTTTAATTTTCTAGATTGGCAATGTATTGAACAAAAAGGTATTTCCGGAACAACTTATTCGTTCGATATTACAAATATTTATAGAAATATCTTCAATCCCAAGTTTCGTTATCATTGGTTTTCAAACAGGTAGACAGAATAATCAAGAAAAAAATCCTTCAAAGTTTGATAGTTTGGATGTAAAAAATATCAGAGTAAAATTGAACGGTTCTTATTATCCAGATGAATTACAAAATTTAAACATTTCAGGAGGTCTTTTCAGAATCATGTATCAGATGTATCAAGATTTTAAGAAAGTTTACTGTAATAATAAGGAAATGTATTACAATCCTAAAGAATTTTTAGCGAATAGACCTATTTATGTCATTGATACAACAAAGAGTTTGACAATATTTCAGGTTCAAAGAACGATATAATTATCAATATGGATTTTCAAAATGCTATTACTAACTCGACATGTTATGTGGTTGTGGTTTCTGAGAAATTTTAGCCTATGATGTGATTAAGAACGATATTAGAGAAATTCAGTAAAATTTTTGAAAAAATCGTCTTATTGTCTATATTATTCATTGGATAATTCTACAACTTTACAGAATTGTTAAAGACATTGATTATAAGTATTCATTTTTAATTTCAAAAGAATATCTTAAAAAATGGGGATGATATTAACAAAAAACTATTCCAAGGTCATCTTAAGGTTGGACCGGAAGTTATGATTTTAAAAAATACTTTAATATTTACTGATCCTATATACCAAATTTCAGCAAAAAAGCTCCAATAGTTCTCGAGATATAAGAGTTTAAGATAAGGGATGATTGGGGTAGATTTTGAAAATTTTGTTATTTTTCATGAAATTTTAAGTTGAACTCGCTTTGTTTTTGAAGTTTTCAGATTTTTCTGATTATTTTTTTTTATTTTTTTATGAATATTAAGAAATAGGGGATGATTTCACCCTTATGGATAAGTTAAGTCGAAAGAGTTAAGTATTTACTATATGTGTACCAAATTTCATTAAAAATCGGTTGAGTGGGGTTTTTGAAATATAAAATTATTAATAAATTTGTAAACTAGCACTCCTAATTGAACAACTTATATAGCAGAGATATAGCTTATAACTTTCGAGACTCTCCGTAGCTCAGTTGGTAAGACGCTTGCCTTCAAAGCCTGAGGTTCTGGGTTCAAATCCAGAGCTTCAGGCGCGCTTTTTTATTGACGGAAGACATGGGTTGTCGTTCAGTGGTTGGGGACAAGTCTTTACACGAGTGGCCATAGTGTAATGGACTATAGAAGACAAGCCGAGTAATGACAACTGTGGTTGGCGCGCCATTTGCTTCCTCACCTTTCCACTTCATTCCTTAATTCCTTCTCTTCCTTAATTCGTTCATTACATTCATCATTCACATCGTTCATTAATACAACATTACACTTACAAAAACACCCAACACAAATTCCCTAATTGTATCTCTCTATCAACTTCTACACAGTAGTTACCAAAGAAAATTGCGACTTGGGAACAAAAAAAAATTCCAGAGTCTAAGACCCGAATTACAGCTCCTAGCCATGAACTTGTTGGACAGTAGCAGTGCAGGGCCAAGTCTCTAAACAATAGACACCGTAGAAGTTGAATGTTGATGTGATTCCCATAGCGCAAACACGCACACTATACGAACACTACACACTAGAGACACAATCATTCATTTTGTATGTCGTTCATTATATCGTAATGAATTGCTGAATGGCAAACGTTTCTCTATTTCTTCGTCAGAACCACACACACACAATATATCTGTTTCGTAAATGTTTTTTTTCCATATAATTTATCCCAATCTACAACAAAAGCGTGATCTCTTATAAAATTCCTTTGATAAATCTTGTTTGTTTACAAAGGACTTGTTAAAAAAACTAGCTGTATGCATATTTCTTGTCCAGTATGGATATTGTCTTCTCAACATTTTCAACAAATAAGCAATGAAATTTAGCATAAAAGCGATGAAAAAAATGTCCAGATTGTTGGTGTTTTAAGTTTATTTTGTAAAAATCGGGAATATTTTTCTTATTTTTTTCTATTATTTAATTTAAAAATCTTCCTATTACATTTAAAACATATTTATACTATCTAATTTGTGTCTGTAATAAATTGCATTGAACACTTTTTAGTACTTAAAAGTTCTCTGAATTCGTTTTCATTTAAGGATTCGTTTTCACTTAAGGAAAATATCAACATTTGTTTTTTTGGTTTAACATATTTAGGTAATTCAAAGAAGTCTTTATAACTATTTCCTGTGGTAAGTTCTTTAAATGCTAGAAAACTGAAGTGATTTTTGGAGAGTTCATGTTGTTTGATGACTCATTTAGTAGAATAGATTTTTTATTTAAGAAAAATAATTTGCTAAATTCATATTATTCTCTTTCATTCCTTCTAAAACTTCAAAAATATACTCTTTCGCTGATGAAAAATCTCGATTTCTTCCGGAATAATCTTTGTAATCATAGACAAAAAATCCTAAATAGTTGAATAATAAAATAAAATCATTTCTATTTATCTCTGTTGTAGAAATGGTAAACAACAAACATTTGCGCTGAAAAATTTATATCTCGTCAGAGTTAGTTCCATAATCTCCATTTATAAAAAAAATCTTTTGTTTAAATGGAAGAGTATAATGCCAACTGTTACAAGTGTTATAATAGAGGAGAAATTATTGATAAAAAAATATTTAGTTTGTAGAGATTGTAATTTTAATTTTGTTACGAAAGGACCTAAACCTAGGAAATTTCGAAATAAACTAACACATTTGAATAATCTGCTTACAAAAATTTACAATACGGAGGTGAAAAACAAACCAAAATTTGTTACAGAATTTAGAAAAACAGAATAAAAATTTTTACTTATCTCTCATAACCCTTGAAAAAAATTATTTTCCTTTTCAAAGAAACATTAGGTTTGTAGGTATCGATACACACGTTTATTTATGAGAAGATTTTACCTGTATTTTTTCATTATCTGGATGTTGAATTTGATTACGATTTTAAGCCTGAAATCTTTGATGATTTTATAGTACATTTGGAGAAATTAAATGAAGAACCTCGTCAAAAGAATGTGGTTTTACTCACATTCTCCCCGACTTCTCGAGTGATTGTTAGCAAATTCCATCATTTCCGTTTATAAGTTTTTAATTTATAGTTTATTCGTAGCAGACATTTCAAATAGATTGATTTGACAGCTCAAGAAAGTAGAAGCAAACAGCTATAGATTCGGTAATTTTTCATTCGTGAGTTACTGTTTGATTTTACAGATTCGTTTATTGTCCTTTAAACAGTATTTTCCCTTGATTTTCTGTTGGCTCCGAAAGTACGCTAGGAACCCCATATTCATATCTACTACTATGTAAATATATTAAGAGTAAATGCAGTATTAATAAGAAATGTGAGACTTAGCTTCTCGTGGAGGGACGTTTCATTCCAAAGTATTCGATCAATATTGTAACTTGTCCGCAAGTTTCAGGGTATTTAATGGCAAAACACTATACACAAAACCACTGGTATGAATGCAAAAAAGAAGTATGAATGTGGCGCCTATAAAAAAAAACACTACACTACACTTATTCACGATTTAATCGCCTTAAATGCCCTTATTCTCGCAACGACCCACAAATTCTAAAACGCTCCAACGTGCACTGCATGGAAATAGTTTGCCTAAATCGATTTTCTATTTATGGTCCCTAAAGCGAAGCAGATAAAGGAATCAGATGCCGGGATAACTGCATTGGTATGCAATCTAGCGATTTCATATGAAACTATCGAAACCCCGCGCTATCGTATTGTTATGATAGAGAATTTGAATTTTATGTAATGAAATAAAAGGTGGAAATAAGTTTGTTATTTAGCATATGTTTAAAGTTAAAGTGACTAACTAGGTTGCGAACTCAAAACAGGGGGGATATTCTGTACCGTTAATTGGTTTAATTAAATTTCTTATAATGTAAATTTCACAACCTAGTCAGCCAGTATAATTAATTATTATTTTTATCCAATGTTCCGGAACTAAATTATTAACTACCTAATTGGCACGCGGATGAATATTTTCTTCTAACCCTTTGTAGCAGCCCAACTATGTGACCGAGCAGACCTCGCGCGCTTTGTCCGTAAGTAAAATTTTCTTTTCGTATTATTAAATTAGCCCTTTGATGCCAAACGTATAAAAAATGATTGTAACGAAAAGTAAAGTTGTAAATTGTAAAGTAACGTACCCTTGAAGATCTTTTATTTGCTTGATTGAGATAGATAAAAGTTGTGGTGTCGTCCTAAAAGGCGAACACGTTGTTATAATAAGTAATTTGTATCATTAAATGGCTAATACCGTCGCGAATTTGTTTTAGGCGAGTTTACGTGTCCCACGTGTCTCAAGGCTCACAGGGCACATATTATTTGATTAGATGGCTACCAGTTTCTTAACTTCTACTCATCGTCTAGTAACCACCGACTAGACATAACCCTTCTTAGACTACAGCGCCATTGTCTCGTGCCAAGACGCCGACACCCGGGTTGTGAGTCTACACATTGCGAAGGGAAGTAAAATCTTATGTTTTATAAAATAGAACATCGTAGGCATAATTCCATAGAACATTGGATATTTTAGGCTCACCTGGAAGCTATGCATTTTTAGTTATTATATTCTAAATGGCAGCAACGTGGCATTACTTACTTTTCCTTTACCATCTAAAAGTGGTGCTTGTAAGTTTTAATAATTAAACTGAACTTATAAGCAAACTTTGCAATTCGAGTATTTATTACTACGACCTCAGAAGTCACCACCCCCATGTGTTATCGTCAAACGGTACGATACTTCAAAGTTTTAAGATACTATAAAGAAGTGTTACAAAACAAGAATGCTTTCAAAAGCATACTACCATGAAATACACTACAAACAGGTGTAATAATACATGTACATATTTTATTTAGGAATATGTTAATATTCTAACGAGTAAAATTCTAAAAATACATCGTTTAATGCATTATATGACTGTTATAAAAGTTAAATAGCTTGGTTCCCGTTTTCTTAAATCTTTATTAATCCTTTTTTTCAAATAAAGTAACGAAGTGAATAATTCGAAGTTAAATTGATTCGTTATACATTCTGTTGCGGTTTGGTTTAATTGACCAATATAATTAACTTTAAGAGTATCGGTTTTTCTTACGGCTAAATCTATCTCGTCGTGAATAAACTATGAAAATTCCTGATTGAATGTAGAGATCATACATATCTCCGGAATTTGGAGTCTCAGCAGACTCACTCAGCCGAAGCCATCGAATATTAAGCAGGGCTACAGCTGGCCCCTCCTACATCTGCATGTCAATGTGCAGGCATGAACCAATCTAACACTACAATATACAACCATTACCAAGAATATTTCTTTTACAGTGAACCAAACATGTGTTCTTAATTTTATCTTTAAAAAATTTTAGGCACTTAGCAATTGTTATAAAAATAGATATAGTGAAACGCAAAAATATTTGAAATACTGTATTGGCGGCCAAATTATTATGTTGTGTTTATTCTTGTTAATAAGACCTTCTTGATTCTTGTTAATAAGATCTATGAATAGTGAAAGCAGGCTGAATTTTACATTTTTTCGTAAATTATAGCTTATCATGTAATTTATATCTATTATTGTTATATTTAAAGTTTACATATTATTTGGTATAGGTTTTGTTTTTATCACTTACCAATTTTGTTACATATAGTGTAAATTAGTACATTCGACTGTGATGTGGCCACTATGTTGTAACTGGTTTTTTACTAACTCGTATGTCATAGTTAGAAAAACATTCTTAGGATTGAATAAAAACCTAACTGCAAGGATACTGTTGTAGCTTGAAATAGAATGAAGTCCTAATAAAATTATAATAGCAAAAGTGCCCTTGATCGTGTGTTTTGTTTTCACGCGTAAAATAGTCAACGGATTGTACTGAGATTTTACATGGACATTCTTACGGTCCCTGGGATTAATTTGTAGAAAGTGAGAATATGTAAGGAGCAGCCAATTTTTTATAACTTCTCAGATTTCAACGATTAGGTTAGTACTCATCTACCTTACAAAATGTTCTAAAACATAAGATGGTCAGACTTTGACACTGAAGACTCCGTTTGAAGCAGACAGCAAGAAATAAGCTAGGCGAAAATTTATTGAATGTGCATTTGAACTAATGTACTAGTTCCAGCTCTAAATGTTCTAAAATATTAAAAATATTTTTCAGTTATAGAAAAACCAAAATTTAGTTACATTGTTAATGTACTTGTAACTGTCAATTTTTATGAAATATTAAGTATTAGATCTGAAATATAAAGTTAATATCACATTTACTACAAATTTAAAAACCTATATAAAAACCTATCGTATTTTACTTTGGACAGAAGTAGGCTGCTCTAATCTGAGATGGTTATTTTTTGTACATTTTTTATAGCAGACAGGAAAATAAAATTTTTCGGATTCCTCCATGAGATAGGCTTGGATAATGTTCGGTCAATAGCTACTCTATGTGGAGTATTATATTTTGAAACGTTACAAATTCGTAAGTAATCTTTATATAGACGTAACTTGCTATCCCTTTTTTGACATTGAACATACATTTATTTGAATATATTGACTACAAAATTAAGGTGAACTGTTATACTACATTGGTTTTTAGGAAATACTAGTTCATTGTTATTGTATAACATCTTCACTCATGTTGTTTTATCAATCTAACTAATATTTACTTATACAAAAAAACCGTCACATTTTGTAATATTACTGTCCCGATATACTAGGACCTCTAGTAAACTACAAAGATGTGTCAGCGAGTTAACAAGGAAGTTAATATAACAACAGTCTACTGTGTCTGACACTCAATGCTGAACCATATCGTAGGTTGACGAGTGTCACAGACCCGTGATTAAACACTACCAGCGATGACCTGATTCGTGATTATACCTTACCAGCGATTCATGTACTGTACATCATAGTTAATTGTGTGACAGGAAATACGGTCAGTTCTACACCGTTGTTGCCATAAACTGAGTAAACGCTAATTAATTCATCTTGCTAATAGCTAGTTAATTTATTTAAATTTAGTTTTTATAGCAATTGCGTTCATTTCTAAGGGTACTGGATGGCGTTTTATCAATTTTTAAAAAGGTGGAAGCTTCTTAAATAGTTAATAATAATGAAATAACTAATTTTCCGTTGTTTTTTAATATTTGGTGTTGTGAATGAAGTCAAATAGTAAATACTTTCAAGCTCATTGTTCCATATTGTAGTTTTATTTTTTGTTTGCTTGTTTTATCTTGTGTCCAAATACGCTTTTGAAAATAGCGCATTAATGTGAAAATATTAGTTTTAAACAGTTTTTCACCAACTCAACGAAAATTTTGGACAACAATTCGTTATTTGTGTTTATCTGTGGTACACTATAGTTAATTCTGCTTTAAGTTTTAAATATATAAAAAACCTTATTAATTTTGTATAAGGTTATTTATTTATATATATGTGTATATATATATATATATATATATATATATATATATATATATATATATATATATATTATGGTTTTACTAAATAATTAAGAGTAGGAAAATATCAAAAATCTGTAGATGCACGATCCACAGCAATTAAAGTATAGCAGATTTATTACACCAAATTGCTTTACATTCATCTACATTCTTTAAGTTTTAATAATTACATGATCCACTTCGAGTACGTAGTAGTAGTATATTCATTAGTAGTACAAGTTTGGATTTTTTAAGTTCTGCAAGGTTTGTCTTTTCTTTATTAACTCAAATTATAGCATTTTTAACTTGTACACGATGATATTGAATGGTACCACGGGCTCTATAGCCTTAATTGATTTGTCTCTTCTTAAGACAAATGTATCCCTTCAAATTACTAATTATTTTTACCTAGTTCAGTAGAAAACGTTTTGCTAATAAGGTGCATACGATTAAATTGTAAACAAAAGAATTTGTATTCAGGCCGATGAGGAAAATATAACTACAAACAAATAATGTAATTAATTCCGTTAGTAACCATCAGTAAATGGATTGACATGGTCATATAATCCAATTCACTTAGTGAAAGTGAATCCACAGTCCATATATCAGCAAATACTCATTCGAATTAAACAAGCCTCATCATAAACAAAAATAATTTACGTATATCTATTTTAAGACATTATTTCAAACCATAAACTGTAGTCACGTTTTATTTTTTAAGCTTATCAGAATAAGAGTAGTGATCATCAAATAAGTGATCATGTAATATAAGACATTATAAAGTGTGTAATCCATTCGTTACGTCTAATTAATGTAACATAGTTGTAATCTAAGAGAATATTAAACAAGCCATTTAGATGCGACGGAACATAAATAGGGAGGATGTTTTCGCCCAGCGAATATATCTACGGATACAGAAACTGGGACTCTTAGCAGAAACAAATTCTACAACCAGAGTTTTTAAAACCCAGAAAGCATCTTATCAATAAGGATATTCTATGCCTTATTGCGTTTTAGGTTTTATTTTGTAAATGGCACATAGCACTCTTATTACTTCATACAAATATATTCAAATATATATTATTTTTACAAACGAAACTAGAAAAGAAAAACAAAACCTAACTACGAAATTAGTAGTTAATAGTAATATACATTCATCTTATGGATACATGTCAAATACTATGTTTTTGTACTTCTGATACTTTTTAAATTTTACTCTTATTCAGTATACAAATTTGATTCTGCTGATAGGTCACCTAATAGGGCTTTAAGATTGAATGTACAAGTACAAGTATGGTTTTGGAGCCAAAGAATGACATAATCGAGGTGTAATATGAGGTAAATGTAACACGTTAACTGCTGCAGGCAGGCGCTTTAGAGGGCAGTGCGAGGAATAGTAGAATCCGGCCGTCTCACTTATTACACACTATTAGTTAAGGTTTGCAGGTGGAAAAGAGAGTTTATATTCACTAAATTTAAATTATTTACTGTCCGGATTTTTCCCGAATTATACAAAAATTCACAAGCGGTAAAATAATAATAAATACTTAAGGATATTAAAGGCATGTACTGATAGAAAATTAGTAAGCACTCTTCATACATCTTAGATTCAAGGCTATATTAATCAATCTTGATTGATTATGACATAACATGTTGTTTTAAGACTTAGGAATTCCGTAGATTTGCTAAATTAGTTAGTTTTAAGTACCTGCTTTTTTAAAAACAGCTGATGATCCACAAGGGTCTAGCCTTCAAGGATCACCTGCACCCCATGCTGAACGAGGGACTGTATCTCGCATATGCAGAACCAAATACTTGCTGATGTTCAACCTTAAGCCGTTGCTGATAAACCATATCTTTTCCAAATAATAATTTATATCAGCAACCGTAAGTTCCATATTTTAAATTTGATATGTAACATATAACCGACAATCGTCACCATATAGACGGACTGTTCAATATTATACACAACTTTATAGGTCATGTGTGACCAGATTGAAGAGAATATGCCCCAAACAACTATCCTGAGGCTGACCACGCTGGTTAGGAATGGGCAAGGAAGTCTTACCCCCTACCATTATGACCTCCTTCCCGTTAACTCAGGTTTGAATTGACCCACCTGACAACGTTCTCTCGAAATCTATACTGACTCATTTTAGCTGTCAACAAATTTGGTAGTGCTGGAGTTTAAAAGCCTGGGAATAATCAAGCAAGGTCAGTGAGCTATATATTTCCTCTTGCATCATACAGGTCACCGAATAAATTTAAAAAATGCAATGCACGTTACTCTAGTTATTCCAAAATCCACATTGAACCTGCGCTTTGTAAATAACATAACTTACGACCTGATTAACTGTAATATTTTCCAGAATTTTTACATAGTATTTAATATGGGAATGAATCTCAGTTTCTATGAGTGTTCTTGGATTTTTTAATTTCACTAGTAGTTAGACTTTATTCGTTTTCCATTTCTTGGGAAACATAATCTTTCTAGATGATTGATTTATTTAATTTGTTATGACTCCTATGGCGTATGGGATCAAAAGCTTCTATCATATCAATGAATATGTCATCAATACATATTTATTGCCTTTGATTTTATTTCTTATGCTATGTTGTGTAAATCATCTTTAGTTTCATCAACAGAACTAATTCTTCTTTAACACTATATCTAATTAGAATTATAAATATATTTAATGCATTTGTATGGACTTCTCTTATGAGTATATTATAAGATAAAGGAATTAAAAATGTCTAGCTTTTAATATTTTGTTTAAATTAGATTTTAAAATAACTGCTTCACTAAAACGTTTGAAACAATATTTGAAGGGCAGTATGAACCTGCTGTGTACTTGTTGTTTTTCATTACTTACTTTTCAAACATTTTTGAATATTTGGTGTGATTATGTATGAAACTTCACAAACCTCTGCATATATAGCATTAAAGGGATATGACTACATCCACTTATTTTTTATTGCATAAAAGTTAGAAGTGGTTATAAAATTACACTAGTTGCATATACATGGAGATTAAATTATCTCATTAATCTATTCACCGATATTGTTGCTAAATCGTGTTTTATTAGTATATTTGTCATTTATGGATTTATTTCATAACGATAAATAATTGGAAGACGGGTAAATTAAATGGTCAATAATGTTCTACAAGCACAAGTTTATACAGGGTGATTCATGAAGTTCTCCCCCCACTTCTACAGCACATTGTACTAGTAAAAATAATGAAAAAATGTTATATAAACATAGGTCTGAAAACGCTTCGTTAGCGAGTTACAGCTAGCGAAAGATTTCGCCTGAATTCTTGGGTAAAGAGTAAAATAAAGCCATACTGAACTTTTGGAAAGGTTAATTAAGTAAGAAATATCGTGGATTCTTATGTATTTTTACCTGATAAAGCTAATAAAATAGGTTTCAGAACTGTACCTGTAGTAGTTTTTGAGGGATTCAGGGTTAAATGCAAAAAATTTGGGCACAAAACAATGTTTTTTTAAGTTTGATGTACAATATCTTTGTTAAATTGGTAATAAATACATAAAATCAACAAACATTAATTGTAGAGAATTTAATTCTGAGAAAATTGATATAATAAAAGTCTAAAATAAAACAGAAATAAGTACCAAAAAATCGATTTTATTCAGTACAATACATTACTAGTTTTAAGCAAAATTAATCAGGTTGGGCCAACCGTACGCACCTTTTTATAATAGATGTTCGAAAATGAGGCCATCATTATCAATAAATTTTGCAGCACGTTTGTGTATTGCTTTTGTTGCGTTTCTTAATTTTTCAGGACTTACCTGTATCTGCACAGCCGAATCCATAATACGGGCAATTAATTCATCACGAGAATTCACTTTTGTCTTGTATACAATGTCTTTCATCCATCCCCAGATGCAATAATCCAATGAAGATAGATCTGGTGATCAAGGGTGAGGCCCTCCACGACCAATCCAGTGTCCAGGAAATTGATGATTTAAGTAAGCAGAAACGGCACGTGAAAAGTGGGGAGGTGCTCCGTCATGCTGGAAGTACAAATTTTGTCTGAGATGTAAAGGAACATTCTCTAACAGCTGCGGCAACTCTTCTTGAAGGAAAGGCAAATAGAACTCAGCATTTAGGCGTCCAGGTAATATGAAAGGTCCAATCAGCCGATTGTGCAAAAGGCCACACCAGACATTGACGCTAAATCGGTGTTGAAAGTTCTGTTCCACTACCTCATGTGGATTTTCTTCTGCCCATGAGTGTTCATTGTGCAAGTTATTGACACCATCCCGAGTGAATTGTGCCTCATCCGTAAACAAAATACGCTTGTAGAGTTGATTATTAATATTCAAAAAGTTGCAAAACTCCAAGCGAAGCGGACCATCCCCTAGCTGTAGATGTTGAACCTTTTGTTTATGAAACGGATAAAATTTTTTTCGATTAAGTGACCTCTACACCGTTGACTGCGAAACTCCTATCCGCCTAGAAATACGTCGTGTACTTACACCTGGACTGCGATGAACAGCATTAATAACAATATCATCATCAAGTTGGATAGCTCGTTCATAATTGGTTCTAGTACTTGGTAGTGATCCTGTTTCCCGAAGAGTACGAAAAGTTCCTGAAATTGTTTTGGTATCTGGAATCCTCCTATTAGGGTATCGTAGTTCATATTCTTCTACAGCAGCTCTAGCATTACCATTACAGTAACCCAAAATAAAAACCATATCAGCGTATTCCTCTAATGTAAATAAGTAAGGCATTTTTTCGCTGAATAAACAATCGAATTATAACTCACAGAAAAATTGCATTTAATAACACGATTCACAGAACCCGATCTCCTGCTGTAGCTTGCAAAACACCGCTAATACACAGTTCTAACGTAACAGTACAGAATACCATTGTTGATCAGCTGTTATTCGTGCGTTACCAACTTAGAAATTAATAAAACAAAAAACTGCATTTCGATGATTAGTAAACAATAATGGGAAAATGTTTGCTTCATTTATTTTCGAACATTTGATGTAAATTTTTATTTAAAAAAAAATACAACGTAATAAAACATGATATTTTTATTTACAAACAAATTTATTTAACAGTTAATCTTGTTTTCTCAATTTATCTCATCATTAAGGAACAAACATTTTGTTTTTGTTTTATTTTAACTAAATACCGTACGGTATTTCTTTACAGCTAGTAATGTATTATACTGAATAAAATCGATTTTTGGTACTTATTTCTGTTTTATTTTAGACTTTGATTATATCAATTTTCTCAGAATTAAATTCTCTACAATTAATGTTTGTTGATTTTATGTATTTATTACCAATTTAACAAAGTTATTGTACATCAAACTTAAAAAAACATTGTTTCGTGCCCCAATTTTTTGCATTTAACCCTGAATCCCTCAAAAACTACTACAGGTACAGTTCTGAAACCTATTTTATTAGCTTTATCAGGTAAAAATACATAAGAATCCACGATATTTCTTACTTAATTAACCTTTCCAAAAGTTCAGTATGGCTTTATTTTACTCTTTACCCAGGAATTCAAGCGAAATCTTTCGCTAGCTGTAACTCGCTAACGAAGCGTTTTCGGACCTATGTTTATATAACATTTTTTCATTATTTTTACTAGTACAATGTGCTGTAGAAGTGGGGGGAGAACTTCATGAATCACCCTGTATATTACAACTACCTAAAATAGCCAAATATAAATACTTGAGTAGGAATCATATATTTATTTATATTTCTTTCTAATTTTTTGCGCTAAAACCAGACTTTTATTTATATAACTCGGCAGTTGAAAATAATAAAATGTCACTAATAATTTATTTTAAGTTTACAGATTCTATTGTCTCTTAACCGGCAATTCGTTTGAAAAACTCTTGCAGTTTTTTATCGCTTTTGTTAGCTAATGTATTCAAGATATAAACAGTAATAAACTCTGTAGACAATGGTTGTATTGAATAAATACTATGCTGTAGCAGTGATTTTGATCACCGCATCAGAACAAGGACGTGATATTAGAGATGGATCTCGCCTGGTATCGTCGAATTTCAACCAGATTAAAAACCTGAGTAGATATCAGACATAAAAGCAAATCACTGAAGAGCCTCGCCTTTTACACGGCAATGTATGTAATTCCACGTGTCTAAAATTATTAAACGTGGCTAGTCCAGTGTCCAACGTATCAATGTTTTAGAAATGGATTCAACTCTATGAACAAGATAACCAAAGGAACTGTGTCAGTCATCTACTGTTATTCACTGATCCTTACAATTATAAAAATAAAAATGCCTTTGATTTGGAAAGTTATACAACTCAATGTGGTGCAAGGACAAAAATAAGACAAATTGATTTCCTACTCGTTTATACAGAAAAAATAGTTTATATTGCTTTAAAACCCTTTGTAGCAGCCCAACTATGTGACCGAGCAGACCTCGCGCGCTTTGTCCGTAAGTAAAATTTTTCTTTTCGTATTATTAAATTAGCCCTTTGATGCCAAAACGTATAAAAAATGATTGTAACGAAAAGTAAAGTTGTAAATTGTAAAGTAACGTACCCTTGAAGATCTTTTATTTGCTTGATTGAGATAGATAAAAGTTGTGGTGTCGTCCTAAAAGGCGAACACGTTGTTATAATAAGTAATTTGTATCATTAAATGGCTAATACCGTCGCGAATTTGTTTTAGGCGAGTTTACGTGTCCCACGTGTCTCAAGGCTCACAGGGCACATATTATTTGATTAGATGGCTACCAGTTTCTTAACTTCTACTCATCGTCTAGTAACCACCGACTAGACATAACCCTTCTTAGACTACAGCGCCATTGTCTCGTGCCAAGACGCCGACACCCGGGTTGTGAGTCTACACATTGCGAAGGGAAGTAAAATCTTATGTTTTATAAAATAGAACATCGTAGGCATAATTCCATAGAACATTGGATATTTTAGGCTCACCTGGAAGCTATGCATTTTTAGTTATTATATTCTAAATGGCAGCAACGTGGCATTACTTACTTTTCCTTTACCATCTAAAAGTGGTGCTTGTAAGTTTTAATAATTAAACTGAACTTATAAGCAAACTTTGCAATTCGAGTATTTATTACTACGACCTCAGAAGTCACCACCCCCATGTGTTATCGTCAAACGGTACGATACTTCAAAGTTTTAAGATACTATAAAGAAGTGTTACAAAACAAGAATGCTTTCAAAAGCATACTACCATGAAATACACTACAAACAGGTGTAATAATACATGTACATATTTTATTTAGGAATATGTTAATATTCTAACGAGTAAAATTCTAAAAATACATCGTTAATGCATTATATGACTGTTATAAAAGTTAAATAGCTTGGTTCCCGTTTTCTTAAATCTTTATTAATCCTTTTTTTCAAATAAAGTAACGAAGTGAATAATTCGAAGTTAAATTGATTCGTTATACATTCTGTTGCGGTTTGGTTTAATTGACCAATATAATTAACTTTAAGAGTATCGGTTTTTCTTACGGCTAAATCTATCTCGTCGTGAATAAACTATGAAAATTCCTGATTGAATGTAGAGATCATACATATCTCCGGAATTTGGAGTCTCAGCAGACTCACTCAGCCGAAGCCATCGAATATTAAGCAGGGCTACAGCTGGCCCCTCCTACATCTGCATGTCAATGTGCAGGCATGAACCAATCTAACACTACAATATACAACCATTACCAAGAATATTTCTTTTACAGTGAACCAAACATGTGTTCTTAATTTTATCTTTAAAAAATTTTAGGCACTTAGCAATTGTTATAAAAATAGATATAGTGAAACGCAAAAATATTTGAAATACTGTATTGGCGGCCAAATTATTATGTTGTGTTTATTCTTGTTAATAAGACCTTCTTGATTCTTGTTAATAAGATCTATGAATAGTGAAAGCAGGCTGAATTTTACATTTTTTCGTAAATTATAGCTTATCATGTAATTTATATCTATTATTGTTATATTTAAAGTTTACATATTATTTGGTATAGGTTTTGTTTTTATCACTTACCAATTTTGTTACATATAGTGTAAATTAGTACATTCGACTGTGATGTGGCCACTATGTTGTAACTGGTTTTTTACTAACTCGTATGTCATAGTTAGAAAAACATTCTTAGGATTGAATAAAAACCTAACTGCAAGGATACTGTTGTAGCTTGAAATAGAATGAAGTCCTAATAAAATTATAATAGCAAAAGTGCCCTTGATCGTGTGTTTTGTTTTCACGCGTAAAATAGTCAACGGATTGTACTGAGATTTTACATGGACATTCTTACGGTCCCTGGGATTAATTTGTAGAAAGTGAGAATATGTAAGGAGCAGCCAATTTTTTATAACTTCTCAGATTTCAACGATTAGGTTAGTACTCATCTACCTTACAAAATGTTCTAAAACATAAGATGGTCAGACTTTGACACTGAAGACTCCGTTTGAAGCAGACAGCAAGAAATAAGCTAGGCGAAAATTTATTGAATGTGCATTTGAACTAATGTACTAGTTCCAGCTCTAAATGTTCTAAAATATTAAAAATATTTTTCAGTTATAGAAAAACCAAAATTTAGTTACATTGTTAATGTACTTGTAACTGTCAATTTTTATGAAATATTAAGTATTAGATCTGAAATATAAAGTTAATATCACATTTACTACAAATTTAAAAACCTATATAAAACCTATCGTATTTTACTTTGGACAGAAGTAGGCTGCTCTAATCTGAGATGGTTATTTTTTGTACATTTTTTATAGCAGACAGGAAAATAAAATTTTTCGGATTCCTCCATGAGATAGGCTTGGATAATGTTCGGTCAATAGCTACTCTATGTGGAGTATTATATTTTGAAACGTTACAAATTCGTAAGTTAATCTTTATATAGACGTAACTTGCTATCCCTTTTTTGACATTGAACATACATTTATTTGAATATATTGACTACAAAATTAAGGTGAACTGTTATACTACATTGGTTTTTAGGAAATACTAGTTCATGTTATTGTATAACATCTTCACTCATGTTGTTTTATCAATCTAACTATATATTACTATACAAAAAAACCGTCACATTTTGTAATATTACTGTCCCGATATACTAGGACCTCTAGTAAACTACAAAGATGTGTCAGCGAGTTAACAAGGAAGTTAATATAACAACAGTCTACTGTGTCTGACACTCAATGCTGAACCATATCGTAGGTTGACGAGTGTCACAGACCCGTGATTAAACACTACCAGCGATGACCTGATTCGTGATTATACCTTACCAGCGATTCATGTACTGTACATCATAGTTAATTGTGTGACAGGAAATACGGTCAGTTCTACACCGTTGTTGCCATAAACTGAGTAAACGCTAATTAATTCATCTTGCTAATAGCTAGTTAATTTATTTAAATTTAGTTTTATAGCAATTGCGTTCATTTCTAAGGGTACTGGATGGCGTTTTATCAATTTTAAAAAGGTGGAAGCTTCTTAAATAGTTAATAATAATGAAATAACTAATTTTCCGTTGTTTTTAATATTTGGTGTTGTGAATGAAGTCAAATAGTAAATACTTTCAAGCTCATTGTTCCATATTGTAGTTTTATTTTTTGTTTGCTTGTTTTATCTTGTGTCAAATACGCTTTTGAAAATAGCGCATTAATGTGAAAATATTAGTTTAAACAGTTTTTCACCAACTCAACGAAAATTTTGGACAACAATTCGTTATTTTGTGTTTATCTGTGGTACACTATAGTTAATTCTGCTTAAGTTTTAAATATATAAAAAACCTTATTAATTTTGTATAAGGTTATTTATTTATATATATGTGTATATATATATATATATATATATATATATATATATATATATATATATATATATATTATGGTTTTACTAAATAATTAAGAGTAGGAAATATCAAAAATCTGTAGATGCACGATCCACAGCAATTAAAGTATAGCAGATTTATTACACCAAATTGCTTTACATTCATCTACATTCTTTAAGTTTTAATAATTACATGATCCACTTCGAGTACGTAGTAGTAGTATATTCATTAGTAGTACAAGTTTGGATTTTTTAAGTTCTGCAAGGTTTGTCTTTTCTTTATTAACTCAAATTATAGCATTTTTAACTTGTACACGATGATATTGAATGGTACCACGGGCTCTATAGCCTTAATTGATTTGTCTCTTCTTAAGACAAATGTATCCCTTCAAATTACTAATTATTTTTACCTAGTTCAGTAGAAAACGTTTTGCTAATAAGGTGCATACGATTAAATTGTAAACAAAAGAATTTGTATTCAGGCCGATGAGGAAAATATACTACAAACAAATAATGTAATTAATTCCGTTAGTAACCATCAGTAAATGGATTGACATGGTCATATAATCCAATTCACTTAGTGAAAGTGAATCCACAGTCCATATATCAGCAAATACTCATTCGAATTAAACAAGCCTCATCATAACAAAAATAATTTACGTATATCTATTTTAAGACATTATTTCAAACCATAAACTGTAGTCACGTTTTATTTTTTAAGCTTATCAGAATAAGAGTAGTGATCATCAAATAAGTGATCATGTAATATAAGACATTATAAAGTGTGTAATCCATTCGTTACGTCTAATTAATGTAACATAGTTGTAATCTAAGAGAATATTAAACAAGCCATTTAGATGCGACGGAACATAAATAGGGAGGATGTTTTCGCCCAGCGAATATATCTACGGATACAGAAACTGGGACTCTTAGCAGAAACAAATTCTACAACCAGAGTTTTTAAAACCCAGAAAGCATCTTATCAATAAGGATATTCTATGCCTTATTGCGTTTAGGTTTTATTTTGTAAATGGCACATAGCACTCTTATTACTTCATACAAATATATTCAAATATATATTATTTTTACAAACGAAACTAGAAAAGAAAAACAAAACCTAACTACGAAATTAGTAGTTAATAGTAATATACATTCATCTTATGGATACATGTCAAATACTATGTTTTTGTACTTCTGATACTTTTTAAATTTTACTCTTATTCAGTATACAAATTTGATTCTGCTGATAGGTCACCTAATAGGCTTTAAGATTGAATGTACAAGTACAAGTATGGTTTTGGTGCCAAAGAATGACATAATCGAGGTGTAATATGAGGTAAATGTAACACGTTAACTGCTGCAGGCAGGCGCTTTAGAGGGCAGTGCGAGGAATAGTAGAATCCGGCCGTCTCACTTATTACACACTATTAGTTAAGGTTTGCAGGTGGAAAAGAGAGTTTATATCACTAAATTTAAATTATTTACTGTCCGGATTTTTCCCGAATTATACAAAAATTCACAAGCGGTAAAATAATAATAAATACTTAAGGATATTAAAGGCATGTACTGATAGAAAATTAGTAAGCACTCTTCATACATCTTAGATTCAAGGCTATATTAATCAATCTTGATTGGATTATGACATAACATGTTGTTTTAAGACTTAGGAATTCCGTAGATTTGCTAAATTAGTTAGTTTAAGTACCTGCTTTTATAAAAACAGCTGATGATCCACAAGGGTCTAGCCTTCAAGGATCACCTGCACCCCATGCTGAACGAGGGACTGTATCTCGCATATGCAGAACCAAATACTTGCTGATGTTCAACCTTAAGCCGTTGCTGATAAACCATATCTTTTCCAAATAATAATTTATATCAGCAACCGTAAGTTCCATATTTTAAATTTGATATGTAACATATAACCGACAATCGTCACCATATAGACGGACTGTTCAATATTATACACAACTTATAGGTCATGTGTGACCAGATTGAAGAGAATATGCCCCAAACAACTATCCTGAGGCTGACCACGCTGGTTAGGAATGGGCAAGGAAGTCTTACCCCCTACCATTATGACCTCCTTCCGTTAACTCAGGTTTGAATTGACCCACCTGACAACGTTCTCTCTCGAAATCTATACTGACTCATTTTAGCTGTCAACAAATTTGGTAGTGCTGGAGTTAAAAGCCTGGGAATAATCAAGCAAGGTCAGTGAGCTATATATTTCCTCTTGCATCATACAGGTCACCGAATAAATTTAAAAATGCAATGCACGTTACTCTAGTTATTCCAAAATCCACATTGAACCTGCGCTTTGTAAATAACATAACTTACGACCTGATTAACTGTAATATTTTCCAGAATTTTACATAGTATTTAATATGGGAATGAATCTCAGTTTCTATGAGTGTTCTTGGATTTTTTAATTTCACTAGTAGTTAGACTTTATTCGTTTTCCATTTCTTGGGAAACATAATCTTTCTAGATGATTGATTTATTTAATTTGTTATGACTCCTATGGCGTATGGGATCAAAAGCTTCTATCATATCAATGAATATGTCATCAATACATATTTATTGCCTTTGATTTTATTTCTTATGCTATGTTGTGTAAATCATCTTTAGTTTCATCAACAGAACTAATTCTTCTTTAACACTATATCTAATTAGAATTATAAATATATTTAATGCATTTGTATGGACTTCTCTTATGAGTATATTATAAGATAAAGGAATTAAAATGTCTAGCTTTTAATATTTTGTTAAATTAGATTTTAAATAACTGCTTCACTAAACGTTTGAAACAATATTTGAAGGGCAGTATGAACCTGCTGTGTACTTGTTGTTTTTCATTACTTACTTTTCAAACATTTTTGAATATTTGGTGTGATTATGTATGAAACTTCACAAACCTCTGCATATATAGCATTAAAGGGATATGACTACATCCACTTATTTTTTATTGCATAAAAGTTAGAAGTGGTTATAAAATTACACTAGTTGCATATACATGGAGATTAAATTATCTCATTAATCTATTCACCGATATTGTTGCTAAATCGTGTTTTATTAGTATATTTGTCATTTATGGATTTATTTCATAACGATAAATAATTGGAAGACGGGTAAATTAAATGGTCAATAATGTTCTACAAGCACAAGTTTATACAGGGTGATTCATGAAGTTCTCCCCCCACTTCTACAGCACATTGTACTAGTAAAAATAATGAAAAAATGTTATATAAACATAGGTCTGAAAACGCTTCGTTAGCGAGTTACAGCTAGCGAAAGATTTCGCCTGAATTCTTGGGTAAAGAGTAAAATAAAGCCATACTGAACTTTTGGAAAGGTTAATTAAGTAAGAAATATCGTGGATTCTTATGTATTTTTACCTGATAAAGCTAATAAAATAGGTTTCAGAACTGTACCTGTAGTAGTTTTTGAGGGATTCAGGGTTAAATGCAAAAAATTTGGGCACAAAACAATGTTTTTTTTTTTTTAAGTTTGATGTACAATATCTTTGTTAAATTGGTAATAAATACATAAAATCAACAAACATTAATTGTAGAGAATTTAATTCTGAGAAAATTGATATAATAAAAGTCTAAAATAAAACAGAAATAAGTACCAAAAAAATCGATTTTATTCAGTACAATACATTACTAGTTTTAAGCAAAATTAATCAGGTTGGGCCAACCGTACGCACCTTTTTATAATAGATGTTCGAAAAATGAGGCCATCATTATCAATAAATTTTGCAGCACGTTTGTGTATTGCTTTTGTTGCGTTTTCTTAATTTTTCAGGACTTACCTGTATCTGCACACAGCCGAATCCATAATACGGGCAATTAATTCATCACGAGAATTCACTTTTGTCTTGTATACAATGTCTTTCATTCCATCCCCAGATGCAATAATCCAATGAAGATAGATCTGGTGATCAAGGGTGAGGCCCTCCACGACCAATCCAGTGTCCAGGAAATTGATGATTTAAGTAAGCAGAAACGGCACGTGAAAAGTGGGGAGGTGCTCCGTCTCCGTCATGCTGGAAGTACAAATTTTGTCTGAGATGTAAAGGAACATTCTCTAAACAGCTGCGGCAAACTCTTCTTGAAGGAAAGGCAAAATAGAACTCAGCATTTAGGCGTCCAGGTAATATGAAAGGTCCAATCAGCCGATTGTGCAAAAGGCCACACCAAGACATTGACGCTAAATCGGTGTTGAAAGTTCTGTTCCACTACCTCATGTGGATTTTCTTCTGCCCATGAGTGTTCATTGTGCAAGTTATTGACACCATCCCGAGTGAATTGTGCCTCATCCGTAAACAAAATACGCTTGTAGAGTTGATGATTATTAATATTCAAAAAAGTTGCAAAACTCCAAGCGAAGCGGACCATCCCCTAGCTGTAGATGTTGAACCTTTTGTTTATGAAACGGATAAAATTTTTTTTCGATTAAGTGAACCTCTACACCGTTGACTGCGAAACTCCTATCGCGCCTAGAAATACGTCGTGTACTTACACCTGGACTGCGATGAACAGCATTAATAACAATATCATCATCAAGTTTGGGATAGCTCGTTCATAATTGGTTCTAGTACTTGGTAGTGATCCTGTTTTCCCGAAGAGTACGAAAAGTTCTTCCTGAAATTGTTTTTGGTATCTGGAATCCTCCTATTAGGGTATCGTAGTTCATATTCTTCTACAGCAGCTCTAGCATTACCATTACAGTAACCCAAAATAAAAACCATATCAGCGTATTCCTCTAATGTAAATAAGTAAGGCATTTTTTTTTCGCTGAATAAACAATCGAATTATAACTCACAGAAAAATTGCATTTAATAACACGATTCACAGAACCCGATCTCCTGCTGTAGCTTGCAAAAACACCGCTAATACACAGTTCTAACGTAACAGTACAGAATACCATTGTTGATCAGCTGTTATTCGTGCGTTACCAACTTAGAAAATTAATAAAACAAAAAACTGCATTTCGAATTAGTAACACATAAGAAAACGAACATTTGATTGTAAATTTGAAATATAACGTTAATATCACATTTACTACAAATTTAAAAACCTATATAAAACCTATCGTATTTTACTTTGGACAGAAGTAGGCTGCTCTAATCTGAGATGGTTATTTTTTGTACATTTTTTATAGCAGTCAGGAAAATAAAATTCTTCGGATTCCTCCATGAGATAGGCTTGGATAATGTTCGGTCAATAGCTACTCTATGTGGAGTATTTTATTTTGAAACGTTACAAATTCGTAAGTTAATCTTCATATAGTCGTAACTTGCTATCCCTTTTTTGACATTGAACATACATTTATTTGAATATATTGACTATAAAATTAAGGTGACCTGTTATACTACATTGGTTTTTAGGAAATACTAGTTCATGTTATAGTATAACATCTTCACTCATGTTGTTTTATCAATCTAACTATATATTATTATACAAAAAACCGTCACATTTTGTAATATTACTGACCCGATATACTAGGACCTCTAGTAAACTACAAAGATGTGTCAGCGAGTTAACAAGGAAGTTAATATAACAACAGTCTACTGTGTCTGACACTCAATGCTGAACCATATCGTAGTTTGACGAGTGTCACAGACCCGTGATTAAACACTACCAGCGATGACCTGATTCGTGATTATACCTTACCAGCGATTCATGTACTGTACATCATAGTTAATTGTGTGACAGGAAATACGGTCAGTTCTACACCGTTGTCGCCATAAACTGAGTAAACGCTAATTAATTCATCTTGCTAATAGCTAGTTAATTTATTTAAATTTAGTTTTATAGCAATTGCGTTCATTTCTAAGGGTACTGGATGGCATTTTATAAATTTTAAAAAGGTGGAAGCTTCTTAAATAGTTAATAATAATTAAGTAATTAATTTTCCGTTGTTTTTAATATTTGGTGTTGTGAATGAAGTCAAATAGTAAATACTTTCAAGCTCACTGTTCCATATTGTAATTTAATTTTTTTTTTTTTTGCTTGTTTTATCTTTTGTCAAATACGCTTTTGAAAATA